>NC_064838.1:66450000-67700000 GCF_024166365.1 Elephas maximus indicus
CCTGTGAGCTGTCCAAGATCCTTTCAATACATTCTTTTTCTGCTTGCATTAACCAAGGGCTGATTTTGGACATTTCCCAGAGCACCGGTATCAACCGGAAGTACATAAAAGGGTAGGTAACGGATGTGTTGAGAAGGCCCTCTCTCTTGCCTGACAGAAATATCAGTTGTCCTTTAACGGCTGTTTCATTTGGCTTTATCCGTCAGTTCTGTTTTTTCAAGTTCATTCATTTTGAGCTCTTTATCTTCAGGAATTCGAGGACTTTTATTTTGGTGCTAGGAACAGGCTCTCTTGAGGAGACATGCTGATAACACTTAGCCTTAACGGCTTCCCTTGATTTTATTTGTAAATGAGAATCCTAAGGATCTGTAAGGAAACAAGTAAAACTTAATTGAACAACATTTAGAGCCCGAATTAAAAAAAAAATAATAAAAAGAGCCCATAATGGTAAGAGGCCCTGGAGGATGAGATTAATGAAACAATGTCTGCCTGGGCATGTATTTGGCCACACCTAATCCTGTCTATCATGTTTTAACTGCTGCGTAGACCCGAGGTCAGTGAGGGTCTGCTTGCCTCCAGAGTTCATCTGTCTTATATCTTGTCCCCGAGCGTGGTTTTCTTTTTCTGGCATTATTGGACGGCAAGTGTTCCAACCTAAATTAAAATCAATAAGAAGCCATTTCATTTGTTTTTAACTACCAAGACAAGCCGCTTCCAGCAGAGCACTGTACTTTCAAGTAAAGTTCAGTTCTTCTTTTTTTTTTTTTTTAATAACTCTCTTTGGCTGATACTCAAAACATTAATTTTTCAGCGTAGAACTTTGCTTATATTGTCCTGCTTTGATCCAAGGCCTTATTACCAGCACCATTCCTTTAGAACTGGGAGTGTTGGTATATAAATAATTTTTATGTTTTATAGAGCCTTGGCAGTCAAAGCGCCATTGGGTTTGCCCAGTTGCCAGGTGGGAGTTTGTGAGAAACGCAGACTCCCAGCCCCGCCCCAGACCTGTGGAATCGGAACTTGCATGTCAGCAAGATTTGAGTTGGAAGACTGCTCTGCATCAGCTGCTCCTTGGGGACCCTAGGGGGCAGTTCTACTCCATCATATAGGGTCGCTATGGGTCAGAATCGACTAGAGAGCAACTGGTTCGGGTTATGTTCAGGAGCTGGTGGCATCTTAAGTGCTTGCCTGCTAAGTGAAGGATTGGTGGTTTGAACCCACCAACCACTCCACGGGAGAAAGATGTGACAGTCTGCTTCTGTAAAGATTACACCCTTGGAAATTTCTGTAGGGCAGTTCTACCCTGTCCTGTAGAGTTGCTATGAGTCAGAATTGACTCGATGACAATGGGTTTGGTTTGGGTTTTGGTATCTGTGTTTGAATGGAAATGCCACTTTAATGTGTGTTTTTTCACTGATTATTTCAATTATTATTTTTTCAATGATTATGGAAGTATTGTTAGCTGCTGTTGAGTCTGCCTGACTCCTGGAAACCCTCCTTCACAGTGGGAAGAAATGCTGTCCCGTCCAGTGCCATCCCCGTGATCACTTGCGAATTGGATAGTTATGATCCGTAAGGTTTTCACTGGCTGATTTTCAGGAGTGGATACCAAGGCTTTTCTTCCTGTTGAAGTGTAGCACATGTTGATTGTAGAAAATAGGGAAATTCAGAGGATCCATGGAGGAAGATAAAAATCTGTCACCCCAATACCTGGTGATAGCAGATGGCTTGCCATATTGCCTTTTGGTGGGATTTCTGTGTATTTTAAAAAGCAAAATTAGACTCACACTGTGAATATTAAAAAATCTTTTATTCAGTATAAAGCTGAATTCTTAGGAGATGACAGATGAAGACCCAAGGCCTCTTTTGGTTAATGGCAGAAGATTCTTGAAGAAGAGAACTTCTTCCCTCTCATACCTGTATCCACACATTTGTGATCTGTTATGGGCCAGATACTGCTGCTTGCCTTGTAGAACCATCAAGTCACCAATCACAGGAGGAAATGAGAATTATGACACTGATGAGGCTTTTGAATTCTACTGTTCATTTCTGGTGAAGCCTCTGGACAGTTGAGACAAAGGGAATTATTAATTGTAGCTTGTCTTTTGCTTAATTTTCCTTCTTTTTTTTCTTGCTTATTTTGCTAGTGTGGATATTGAATTAATTGCTACTTTAGTTGTTCTCATTAGATGATGTATTCCTCTGAGTGAGTAGACCTTTTCCCATCCCAAAATATCTAGGATTTGAAACATAAGGTCAGAAAGGACAACCTCTTCAGCAGGGAAATAGAAGAAGGTGGTTCAGTGGTTGTCTTGGCAGCAGAAGCTTGCTAATTACACCACCAGTTGTAGTATCTGTTTATGATGGAGGCGCTGGGGACCCAATTAGCAAGTCATTTTCATGTAAGGGTTTGGGATTCGACTCTGGTGTGTGAAGATGATATGGCAACTAGTGAGCACCTTCCCGGTGCTGGCAGACTGGGCATAGTTTTAGATCTGTGTGGCCTTATGTTGCCACAGGTTACTGATGAGAAACTACAGCTGTCCTGTTCCTTCTGTGCATTTGAAGCCATGGTTCCTAAAGTTGTCTGCACTATTAAAAAGTTGCTACTCTTATTAGAGGCTGGCTTCCCTGTGTGGAACTGGCCACAGTGACAAGGCCGATAGGGTCTTGAGAATCAAAGAACTGGGAAGTGTAGTGGATGGGAAGAGGTGGTGGGACCAAGGCATCCGAGACATCCCTTTTGTCCTGGGGCTTGTCTTGATCTCTTCTCTGGGAAGATTCTACTTGAGTTCTCTGACTAGCGATGATACTGAACTGCAGGACACCAAGAGAGACAGATTGGACGACCATTGTTTCTGATGTTTATTCCCCATCATTTGTAGGATCAAGTGTCACCCAGGTCTGTCTGCCTGTTTCCAGTTCTCTGCCCACTGGTGTGTCTCACCTGGTGGGTGCCAGTGACAGAGCCACTGAAAGAGCCACTGTTAGGGGATGGGGGGAGAAATTAAGGGCTCTCATGATTGTATCAGCCACAGTCTTGGTTTTAGCTTATTTGTGGCACTAATGGACAAATCTCATCTTACGTTATTTGTTAAAATAGAAAGATAAAGCAAGTGGTCATGCTGCATAAAGGGCTTTTAAAAGAGAACTTGGAGCTCTCATTTGTTCTTTTTCCTTAAATTGAAAAAATTTGAAATGATGTCACATTTACAAAGAAGTTGCAAAAGTAGTACCAGGAATTCTTATTCCTTTTTTCTGCCTGGATTTCCCCAATATTAAGCTTACTACATTTGCTTTTTCTTTTCTGTATGCCCACACATCTTTTTCCTCTAAACGGTTTGAGAGTAAGCTGGGAATATGTTCCTTTGGAGCCCCTGGGTGGGCTGGCAGTTAAGTGCCCAACTTCTGATTGAAAGGTTGGTGGTTCCAACCCCCCCAAAGGTGACTCGGAAGAAGGGCCTGGCAATCTGCTTCTGAGAGGTCACAGCCTTAAAACCTCAAAAGGTCGCAAGTTTGAAAACCCTGCGAAGCAGTTCTACTCTGCGCAGATGAGGTCACCAGGAGTCAGAATTAAGGAGAACTGACGTGCCCCTTTTTCCTTAAATATTTCAGGGTGTATACCCTCTAAACAGATATTGTCTTGCAGCACGATACAATAGTCGACTTCAAACAGTTAACCTCAGTACAGTTCTGTTATCTAATTTACAGACTATTCAAGTTTAGGCTGTTACTCCACTCGTGTCCTTTATAGCAAAACAAAGGCTTTGTCTCCTTCTGTTTTGTTTATGCTTTTTCCTAGTCCAGGATCTAAGCGCAAGCTCCCATGTTGCATTCTGTTATCTTGCCTTTTTAAAAACAGAACAAAACAAAAACCAACACGTTGCCATCAAGCTGATTTAGACCCTATAGGACAGAGTAGAGCTGCCCCATAGGGTTTCCCAGGTTGTAATCTTTAAGGAAGCAGACTGCTACATCTTTCTCCTGTGGAGCTGCTGGTGGGTTCAAACTGTTGACCTTTTGGTTTGCAGCCGAGTGCTTAACCACTGCACCACCAGGGCTCCTTGTTAATCATCCAGAAAAACCAAACCCATTGCCCTGAGTCGATTCTGACTCATAGCGACACTGTAGGATACAGTAGAACTATCCCATATGGTTTCCAAGTCTGTAATCTTTACAGAAGCAGACTGCCACATCTTTCTCCCGAGGAGCGACTGGTAGGTTCGAACCACTGACCTTTCGGTTAGCTGCCGAGTGCTTAACCATTGTGCCACAGGGGCTCCTCCCTGCTTCTTCAGTCTTCTTAAATCTGGAACAGTTCTTCAGGCTTTGTCTTTCTTGCCCTTGCCCGTTGAAGAGTACAGGCCACTTGCTGTGTAATCTGGGCTTGTGTGGTGTTTTCTTGTGATTAGATTCAGGTTGTCACTGGTTCTTCTTTGCAGCTGTGTGTCCTTTTTCTGAGAAGAGGCATGTATAGCTTGTCTCAGTTTCTTTTGATGATGCATGCTTAGTGGGGGGAGGGAGAAAGCTTTGAACATGTACCCCTAATAAAAGTTTTACTGAATTATAGATGTACTGTTATACTAAGGCATCATAAAACGTACCCAAATACAAATTGAAAAGGATAAATTGATATTTGTGTATGTACACACACACACACACATGCACACACACATGCGCGCACACACACACAGGAATGAATGCATGAATAGAAAGGTGTTCTGTTGTTTTCTTCAGGTAGCCCAGTGCTGGAGACTCCTGCAGCAAGCGGTAGAGTCAGCTCTCTGTAAAGAAGAAAAATTTGTGACGGGGTAGATTGGGATGTCTTGATTTCTTCTGGGTTAAAGGATTTCCTCTAACATAGGGGTCTGCATACTATGGAACTGAGTCTGGCTCACTACCTGTTTCTGAATGATGTTCTAGCTAAGAATGATTTTTCTACTTTTAAAGCATTGAAAAAAGTCAGAAGAATATTTTATGACATGTGAAAATTGTAAGTTCAAATGTCAGTGTCCATAAGTAAAGTTTTATTGGAACACAGCTGTGTCAGTTTGTTGATGGGTTATCTATCGCTGCTTTTGAACTACTGTGGCAGGGTTGAGTAATTGCTATAGAAACTGTGTGGATCGCAAGCCTGAAATATTTACTCTGTGGCCCTTCGTGGAAAAGATTTGCTGATTCCTACCCCAATGCTGTTTTATTAATGAATATACTACTTGGGATGTTCCACGTCCTGGACTTAGAGCTTTGCCTGCCTTAATTTAATTCTCACTATAGTTCTCTAAGGGAGGTATTGTCTGCATCTCAAAACTGAGAAAACTTTGAGACTTAGAAAAACCTGCCCTGAGTTACGCAGCTAAGTAGTAAGTGGCTGTCCTGGGGTTTGAAGGCAGCTCTTTTGTATCTTGGCTCTTGGTGGTTCAAGGTTATTCTGAACTTTCAGAATTCACATGGTTCCTAGCATGGGTTGGGGGTCCAAAACCCAAACCCAAACCCGAACTCTTTGCAGAGTCAGTTCCAAATCATAGCGACCCTATAGGACAGAGTAGAACTGCCCCATAGGGCTTCGAGGAACCAGCTGGTTCATTTGAACTGCCAACATTTTGGTTAGCTGCGGAGCCCTTAACTATGTCAGATCCTGAAAATATGTGAGTATCTCAGGCCACTACACTGGTATGTATGGTTAGGAGTGCCTGGTCTACTCCTGTGTCCTTAGTACACTGGACATGTGATGGCCGCTTAGTAAACAGTTGAAGGAAGAAAGCATGAGTGGATGATGGATGGATGGATGCATGCATGCATGCACGCATGTGTGGATAGATGCGTGGATGGATGGGTGGGTGGGTGGGTGGATGGATGCGTGGATGGGTGGTGGATAGATGCATGGATGGATGGGTGGATGGATGGATGGGTGGGTGGGTGGGTGCATGAATGGATGGATGCGTGGATGGATGTGTGGATGGATGCATGGATGGATGGGCAGGTGGGTGGATGCGTGGATGGATACATGGATGAATGGGTGGGTGGATGGATGGATGGGCGGATGGGCGGCTATGTGGATGGATGCATGGATGGATACGTGGATGGATGCGTGGATGGATGGGTGGATGGATGGGTGGTGAACAGATGGATGGATGAACACTGACTAAATCCAGTGTGGAAAACAAAAGTGGACTGTGGGAGTGTAGCCAGGGTGGGTTATTAGATGTATGGAAAAAAACTACTTCACATGGGCTGCAGCAAGAGCCCTATGGCCTCAGGGAGTCGGCAGCAAGAAGCTGAGGGGTTAGGCAAGAGGTGAGGCCTGGAAGGCCGAGGATGTCGGAGCGAAGGTTTCCTGGACACATTCTAGTAGATGGTGACTGAGTACGGCACAGCTCTTTTGGGATGTGGGGCCTCGGCTCTGGTCCTGTTTGGCACATGCTGTCCCAGAATAATATCATCTGTTTATGACTGAGGTGGAAGGGCAGGAGCAAGGGGACACCTACGGCCAGAATATTTATTTATTCAGTTTAAAAAATTACATACATAAAACATGAATATGGTCTTAACGTTTTAGCGAAAGCTTAAATCTTTTGCCTAGTCCGCTAATCCTGTTTCCCCAGAGTATAAGTCTTTTTAAATATGTTTACACATATACGTACTTATACAAATACATAATTAGTATTTTATACAAACAATATGCTACACTGATTATTCGAATGCTTGTTTTTTTGGTCAACGATGGTTTTAAAAAATGTTTTATGTTGACATTTATAATACATTTACCATAGTCCTTTTAATTGCAGTCTAGTATTCCATTGTTAAGACTATGCCACAAAGGGTAGGTTTGCACAGCCAGTTAATGTAATTGCTGTCAATTTGTTGTACACCTGTAAAAAGATGAATTTGCAGAAGTTGTGTGGTAGATATATTTACAACAACAACAAAAAAGTAGCTACTGAGACTGCTTATGTACAACCAAATACCTCATGGGATTTGGTTCCTTAGTTTGGAGGTTTAGTGTTGTGTTTTCATGGGACAACCCAGTTAATTGGCCTAATAACATATTTAGTATTTCTGTTTCACCTCCTAGTTCTTTGCATAGTGCCTGGAGTCGTATAAGCTTGCAAACGTCCATCCAAACTACAACAATTGGTCTTTATTCGCCTGGAGCAACAGAGGAAGAAGAAGAATCAAGGGTAGGAGGAGGATATGGAATGTGTGGCTAATTGCCTGCATGAACAACTGCCTCCTTTGCCATGAGACCAGCAGAACTGGATGGTGCTCGGCTACCATTACTGAATATTTTGATCAAAGATTATATAGAAGACTCCTGATCAAAAGGGGGAAATTTTCAAATTTCAGATTCTCATGGATTCTGGACTTTCTAGAGCCAAGGGGGGTTGACAAACCCCTGAAACTGTTGCCCTTGAGATAATCTTTAAACCTTAAAACAAAGATACCCCTTAAATCTTCTTAAAACCAAATAATAGGTTAGCTTAAGTAGTACAGAATGTCTGCCTTGAGCATTGTGCTCTTTTAAAATCTACCCATATGGGATCAAACTGACCATGGCAACTCGAAAGATTAAATAGGAAACTTATAGGGCAGTGAGTATATGTTATTGGGGGAAGAACAACTCAGAAAAGGAAGATGAAAATGGTTTTACAACTTGAAGAATGTAATCAGTGTCACTGAATTGTACATGTAGAAATTGTTGGTGTATTTTTTTGCTGTGTATATTCTCAACAACAAAAATAAATTATATTTAAAAAAAAATCTATAGCACAGAGGTAATTAGTGGTTTTTCTGCTCGTGGTCATTATGGTCGCTTGCAATTTTTTTGTCAGTATTACACCAGTATTAAAGAGAACGGTCCCTCTGTGTGCCTCCTTTGCACATTTTTGTGCAGAGTGTTCAGGGGCCAATACAGAGAATTGGACTTACTGGATCATACTGGAAACCAAACCAAACCAGTTGCTGTCAAGTCCATTCCAACTCATGGTGACCCCATGTGTTGCAGAGTGTAACTGTGGTCCGTAGGGCTTTCGTGACTGCGACCTTTCAGAAGTAGATCTTCAAGGCTTTCGTCCAAGATCCCTCTGGGTGGATTTGAACTCCAACCGTTTGGTTAGTAGCTGAGTGCTTAACTTGTTGCGCCACCCAGGGACTTCTTGCTGCTGGGTCATGTTGTTGGGTGCTGTTGAGTTGATTTCTACTCATAGTGACCCTGTGTGACAGAGTAGAACTGCCCCATAGGGTTTTCTTTGCTGTAATCTTTTTTTTTTTGTTTTTGTACTTCAGATGAAAATTTACAGAACAAACTAGCTTCTCATTAAACAGTTAGTACGTATATTGTTTTATGACATTGGTTAACAACCCCACGACATGTCAACACTCTCCCTTCTCAACCTTGGGTTCCTTATTACCATCTTCCCTGCCCCCTCCTGCCTCCTAGTCCTTGTCCCTGGGCTGGTGTGCCCCTTTAGTCTCGTTTTGTTTTATGGGCCTGTCTAATCTTTGGCTGAAGGATGAAACTCAGGAGTGACTTCACTACTGACCTAAAAGGGTATCTTAGGGCCATACTCTCAGGGTTTCTCCACTGTTTGTCAGGCCAGTATTGACTGTAATCTTTAGGGAAGCAGCTTTCCTGGTTTTTTCTCCTTCAGAGCTGCTGAGTGAGTCTTGTCTAGTCCATCCCTCTTTCTGGCTCTGGGCACTCTGGAGTTTGATTCGGTATTTCTTGGCTGATCTTTTCCCGGCATTGCTTTCCGTGTATACTGTTTCATTCTCATTCTTTGTGGAGGTTGAGAGGGCATGGGGACGAGCTTGCCGTGATATTTGCAGGCTAAGTGTACATGAGTAGAGTGATTTCTCGCATACTGTGTCACTGTCCTGCCCTCTTTTGCTGTAGAGTGACAGAAAAGATGTCCTTGCTTCAGTCCTAAGCTGTCTCTTAGCAGGAGGGCCAGTGGCATCCACCTCTAGGTCAGGGGTGTGAAAACTAGATGGAGAGGCAGTAGGAAGACAGGAGGGCAATCAGGAGTGTAGGGGCTCAAGAGAATCCTGCTGATGACAGATTTTAAACTTGGCAGTGACTTTGCAATATGTTCCAATTCTGAGGGTGGGGGAAGGGGTAGGCTTTGAAATTGGGTACGTAGATTTGGTTGGAATCCTGTTTCTAGACTTAAACAGCTCAGTTAGCCACTTGATCTGAACCTCCGTATCTACCAGCGTGCTTGAAAATCCTTTCTTAAAAGGGAGATTCCAGATGATAATGGATATGAGGTGCCATATTCAGTGCCTGACACTTATTACGTGCTAATTGGCAATCCTCTGCTATGTGCCAGTTCCTGAGCTTGGCACTGAGACCAAACCAAAAAATTAAAAACAAACCCACGGCTGTGGAATTGATTCCAGCTCCTAGTGACCCTATAGGATAGAGTAGAACTGCCCTGTAGCATTTTCAAGGTTGTAAATCCTTGTGGAGGCAGACTGTCACATCTTTCTCCTGAGAAGCGGCTGGTGGTTCGAACTGCTAACCTTTCTCACAGAGACTATAAATAAGACATGTTGTTGCCTCCAGTGCACTCGCGGTCTAGAAACTGGCTTGCAAGTAAATGAGCATATATAAATGTGGAACCAGCCGTAGGAGGGAGGAGAAGCTGTTTTGGGGCTTTCTGAGGAAGAGGTACTGGGGAAAAAAATCACAGCTGAATCTTTTCTGTGGAGCTTAAACTGTGCTGGTCTGAGTGATGCTGCAGCATGCTACTTTTGTTTGTACATGAAGTTAACCAAAACCAAACCAAACCCACTGCCGTCGAGTCAATTCTGACTCATAGCGACCCTACAGGACAGAGTAGAACTGCCCCACAGGGTTTCCAAGGAGCGCCTGATGGATTCGAACTGCTGACCTTTTGGTTGGCAGCTGTAGCACTTAACCACTATGCCACCAGGGTTTCCTACATAAAGTTGTGCCAGTCAAAATGATTTCAGGTGATTTTCTTAGTAGTAATTGTGTAGCCTTCATTTGTTGATGGAGTGTTTGTCTAGCTTGTAAACCTTCAAGACCTACCATGTCTTTGAAAATCATTCTCCCACCTGCCCGAAGTCTGGTTGGTTCTCTGCACTCCCGGGAACTTGTATCCCACAGGTTGAACAGCCCTATTAGGAAGAAATTCATTTTTTTTCCAGAAGTTCTAGCAAGAATCCTGGGTCTGACTCTTACTGGACTCCATCTTTGAGCCAACTGCGGTGGCCAAGGGGGTGGACTAAAGGTGGTTTCCCAGGGAGAAAGGATGCTAGGTTGGCAACTGTGACACTTGTTTGGAATGGGCCTAGGGTATGTGTTCTATGGAGAATACTTAGTGTCTGCCTGTGACCAGCAGCATCAGCATCACCTGGGAGCTTGTAAGAAATGCAGAATCTTACAAGCTTGGGCCCCACTCTGTAATTTCATGGATCAGACTGTGCACTTAACCACATTCCCCAGGTAATTTGAGAAGCACTGGGCTGGGACACTTCAGGGTAACTTGGCCCACATCCATAGATGCCTACTTTGTGACATTTCCCCATGTGCCTGTCGGTTTGTCATACTGTGTGGCTTGTGTGTTGCCGTGATGCTGGAACCTATGCACCTGGTATTCAGATACCAGAGGGACAGCCATGGCAGACAGGTTTCAGCTGAGCTTCCAGACTAAGACTAGGAAGAAGGACCAGTAGTCTACTTCTGAAAAGATTTAGCCAGTGAAAACTTTATGAATAGCAGCGGAACATTTTTTGACATAGTGCTGGAAGATGAGCCCCTCGTGTTGGAAGGCACTCAAAAAGACAACTGGGGAAGAGCTGCCTGCTCAAAGTAGAGTTGACTTTAATGATGTGGATAGAGTCAAGCTTTGGGGACCTTCATTTGCTGATGTGGCATGACTCAAAATAAGAAGAAACAGCTGCAAACATCCATTAATGATTGGAACCTGGAATGTACAAAGTATAAATATAGGAAAATTGGAAGTCATCAGAAATGAAATGGAACGCATAAACATCTATATCTTAGGCATTAGTGAGCTGAAATGGACTGGTATTGGCCATTTTGAATTGGACAATAATATGGTCTACTATGCTGGGAACAACAACTTGAAGGGGAATGGCATTGCATTCATTGTCAAAAAGAACAAGATCTATCCTGAAGTACAGTGCTTTCAGGGATAGGATAATATCCATACACCTACAAGAAGACCAGTTAATACAAGTATTATTCAAATTTACACACCAACCACTAGGGTCAAAGATGAAGAAATTGAAGATTTTTACCAACTTCTGTAGTCTGAAATTGATTGAACATGTAATCAGTATGCATTAATAATTACTGGAAGTAGGAACGTGAAAGTTGGAAGCAAAGAAGTTGGAAAATATGGCCTTGGTGATAGAAATGATACTGGAGATTGCATGATTGAATTTTTCAAGACCAACAACTTCATTGCAAATAGCCTTTTTTCATTGACATAAATGGCAACTGTACACATGGGCCTCGCCAGGTGGAATACACAGGAATCAGATCAACTACATCTGTGCAAAGAGATGATGGAAAAGCTCAGTATCATCGATCAGAACAAGGTCAGGGACTAACTGCAATCAGACCATCAGTTACTCATATGCAAGATCAAGTTGAAACTGAAGAAAATTAACGCAAATCCACGAGAGCCCGAGGTATGACTTTGAGTATATCCCACCTTAATTTAGAGACCATCTCAGGAATAGATTTGACGTGTTGAACACTAGTGGCCGAAGACCAGACGAGTTGTGGAATGACATCAGGGACATTGTACATGAAGAAAGCAAAAGGTCATTGAAAAGAGGAGAGAAAGAAAAAACCAAAATGTATGTCAGAGGAGACTCTGAACCTTGGTCTCGAATGTCGAGTAGGTAAAGTAAAAGGAAGAAATGATGAAGATGAAGTAAAAGTTGAATAGAAGATTTCAAAGGACAGCTTGAGAAGACAAAGTATTATAATGGCATTTGCCAAGGCCTGGAGATGGAAAACCAAAAGGGAAGAACATGCTCTGCATTTCTCAAGCTGAACTGAAGAAGAAATTCAAGCCTGAAGTTGCAATATTGAAGGATTCTATGGGGAAAATATTAAATGACTCAGGAAACATGAGAAGAAGATGGAAGGAATACACAGAGTCACTATGCCAAAGAGAATTGGTTGACGTTCAGCCGTTTGAGAAGGTACCATATGAGCAGAAGCCAATGGTACTGAAGGAAGAAGTCGAAGCTGCACTGAAGTCATTGGTGAAAAACACGGCTCCAGGGCCTGATGGAATGCCAACTGAGACGCTTCAACCAACGGGTGCAGAACTGTGAGTGCTGACTCATCTATGCCGAGAAATTCGTAAGACAGCTACCTGGACAACTGACTGGAAGAGATCTATATTCATGCCTATTCCCAAGAAAGGTGATCCCACCGAATGTGGAAGGTATCAAACAATATCATTAATATCACATGCAAGCAGAATTTTGCTGAAGATCATTCAAAAGCAGCTGCAGCAGCATAGCCACAGGGAACTGCCAGAAATTCAAGCCAGATTCAGAAGAGAACATGGAACCATCACTGATGTCAGATGGATCCTGACTGAAAGCAGAGAATATCAGAAACATGTTTACCTGGGTTTTATTGAGTATGTAAAGGCATTCGACTGTATGGATCGTAACAAATTATTGATAACATTGGGAAGAATGGGAATTCCAGAACACTTAATTGTGCTCATGAGGAACCTGTACGTAGATCAAGAGGCAGTTGTTTGAACGGAACAAAGGGATACTGCCTGGTTATAAGTCAGGAAAGTTGTGTGTCAAGTTTGTATCCTTTCACCGTACCTATTTAATCTGTATGCTGAGCAAATAATCCGAGAAGCTGGACTATATGAAGAAGAAAGGTACATCTGGATTGGAGGAAGACTCATTAAGAACCTGCATTACACAGATGACACAACCTTGCTTGCTGAAAGTGAGGAGGACTTGAAGCACTTACTGATGAAGATCAAGGACGACAGCCTTCACTATGGATTACACCTCAGTATAAAGAAAACAAAAATCCTCACAACTGGACCAATAAGCAACATCATGATAAGTGGGGAAAAGATTGATGTTGTCAAGGATTTTATTTTACTTGGATCCACGAACAACACCCCTGGAAGCAGCAGTCAAGAAATCAAAAGACGCATTGCTTTGGGTAAATCTGCTGCAAAAGACCTCTTTAAAGTGTTGAAAAGCAAAGATGTCACCTTGAAGACTAAGGTGAGCCTGACCCAAGCCATCATGTTTTCAGTTGCCTCCTATGCATGCAAAAGTTGGACAATGAATAAGGAAGACCGAAGAAGAATTGACATCTTTGAATTGGGGTGTTGGAGAAGAATATTGAATATACCATGGACTGTCAAAAGAACAAACAAACCTGTCTTGGAAGAAGTACAACCAGAATGCTCCTTAAAAGCACGGATGGTGAGACTTCATCTCACGTACTTTGGACATGTTGTCAGAAAGGATCAGTCCTTGGAGAAGGACACCATGCTTGGTAAGGTAAAGGGTCATTGAAAAAGAGGAAGACCCTCAGTGAGATGGATTGACACAGTGGCTGCAACAGTGGGCTCAAGTATAACGGTTGTGAGGGTGGTGCAGGACCGGGCAGTGTTTCGTTCTGTTGTACACAGGGTCACTAAGAGTTGGAACCAATTTGATGGCTCCTAACAACAACAACAGCACCCTAGGAATCACCACCCCCTCCCAGAACAGACACCTGTGGAACCCTAAGGCAGTATGTGTCAGAGAGACCCTGGAAACCTGTTGTTGCGTCAATTCCAACTCAGCCACCATGTAGGACAGAGCAGAAGTCCTCCATGGGGTTTCCAAGGCTGTACATCTTTACAGAAGCTGACTGCCACATCTTCTGCAGAGCGGCTGGTGGGTTTGAACTGCCGACCTTTTGATTAGCAGTTGAGTGCTTAACCACTGTGCAACCAGGGCTACAGAGAGACCTCACTGTGGTGAATTTCTTTTAGGTGTTCCTAAAAAATACTAATTCTAAATACTGATTCAAGAATCAGTATTTCCTTTATTAGCTAGATAAAACGAATGAAATTTTTTACAAAAGGTGGCTCCAAATTTTGCTCACAGTCAGAACGGGTTACATGGGTAGGAATTGCCATTTAAAGCCTATTTCTAAAATATATGCTGTGCTCTTAGCTAAACAAAATGAGACGGGTTTCAGAACTTTGAGATCAATGAGGTTTTTATAATAATCGCTTGCCTTTACTCCTCGGCTCTTGTTCCTGCTCTCTCCATTTCCTTTCAGAATGAGGCATTTTTAATGAGGGACAGGAATTAGAACAGAGGGTCAGGGAAACCAAAAAAGAGAAGGAAAAATTCTGCTGCGCTCTGTAGCTGTTCTCAGTTCTTTAAAGTAATATTTTCTTGATACTAAATCTAATTAATAGCTGGCTGGTACTTATCAAGACCTCATTTCTTTCAACCTTGAAGGCAGTTGGAAAGATAAACATATCTGTGTATTATCACAGCCGACGAATTCTCTTTTTTACTTAATCACTTAGAACTTGACCGGCAGTGCAGGCAGCAGATGGGAGCTGTGTTTTCAAAACGTAAAATACATCTCTGCATTTTCGCTGTGGCACGTAAGGGATGTGTATTGATTGTCAGAATTACTTTTTTTTTTTAAATATATGATTTAAAAATTGGAGCCTAAAGTATGGAGTAGGCATGTTTCTTACCTAGGTATCCAGCCTGTTCCTGAATGCTTGGATGGAGAATCAACAAGTATTTGGATTTGCGTTCTCTGCCCAGCACAGACTAGTCAGAATGCCTTGTGCCACAATGGACTGAAACACAGCGAGGATGAATAGGCTTGCCTGGGGGGACTGAGCCGTGGGTTACAGTACACAACCCTGCGTCTCAGCTTGTGCCGGGTGCAGCTGTGGGTTGTTAGCCACATGGGCAGCTCTTCCTCTTGTGGCAGACAAGTACGAGTTGACGTTGGTGGCTGACGTGCTGATGTTGTTAGGTGACGTTGAGTCGATTCCGATTCAGCGACCTTGTACGTGACAGAATGAAACGTTGCCCAGTCCTGTGCCGTCCTCACAGTTGTTGTGCTGCAGTAAAGTAGGTCAGGCTGTAATTGTGGCTCTCAGACATTGGGATTCCAAGCAGCAGTAAGGCAGTGATGCCAAATGCTGCTTTCAGTAAAGGACAAGAGCAGCTTCAGAGGGCTGGATGAGGGCCCCCTCCAAATAAATTGTTTCTATGGGAGCACACCCAGGACTGATGTTGTTTAGTGTTTGTTAGTAGGGTGTTACTCAGTTTGGCAGATATTTATTAAGTAGCTACTTCGAGGCATTGTCTACTTTGTGCCTGTTCCTGGTGCGGGGGTTTGAGCCTCAGATCTGCTGTTTGGTTGGCCAGGTTGGTGGAGCCTACACCCATCAGCACTTTGCATGTCTGTAACTTATGCTACAAATCAAGGAGACCCCGACTCACGGCCACCTTATGTATAACAGAACAAAACGTTGCCCAGTCCAGCACTGTCTTCACGATTGTTGGTATGTTTGAGTCCATTGTTGTGGCTGTGGTGTCAGTCCATCTCATGGGGGGCTTCCGTTGTTTTCACTGACCCTCTGCTTTACTGCCAGGATGTCCATTTCTAGCGAGTTGTCTTTCCTGATGACGTGTTCAAAGTAAGCGAGTCAAAACCTCGCCATCCTCGCTTCTGAGGAGCATTGTAGTTGTATTGCGTCTAAGACTAATTTCTTCATTCTTCTGGCAGTCTATGGTAATTTATACCACGTTAGTAATAATCTGGCAGCCCTGCTGTCAAGCCTGACTTACCAATAAAGCACGGCGGAGAAATCGCACCGTGCATTTGGGGAAATAGTTCCTAGGAAGAAACACCATGTTATGACACAATTGCCTGGTCTAAGCATAGCTAAGGTCTGAAATTGACAGGGAATTGCTACAATTAGTACACTTTTTTTTTCCTTTAGCCGTACTGAATCTCTGTGGATGGACCCTGGGGTGCAGTAGCTAAGGCACTCTGTTGCCAACTGAAAGGTCGACAGTTGAAACCCACCAGTGGCTCTGCAGGAGAAAGTCTGCTTCCTTAAAGATTTACAGCCTTGGAAACCCTATGGGGCAGTTCTACTCTGTCCTATGGCGTTGCTGATGAGTTGGAATTGACTTGATGGCAATGGGTAATCTGTCATGGGAAAATGAAGGAGTTTCTCTTAATCTGAATGAAAATTGAGAAAGCCTGTTGGTTACTTGTTTACAGATGTTTGCCATTTAGTCAAAACACACAGATGACAGTTTGCATTATTTTGGTTTCCATCTGGATGTGCTCCATGTGTCTGTATACTGAGCGGCAATAACCTCCCACCCCCCTGGACAGAGCCAAGCGAGATGGCTGTTTCCTTGGTACCCTGACCATAGATGCTTTGCCATCTGTGTTTGCTGATGAATGTTTGTTTCCAGATGGTGGATTCAGCATAGTTATATTCACATTTTGAGAAATTTATTAATTGTATTTCTGTCTACTGCGGATGGATGGTGAGAAAAGTCTGATTACACTGTTACTTAGCTGCTCAAAGAAGTTAACTGCAGTACAACCACAGAAACCCCAAGGTGTCTTTTCTTACAGCTGGAATCTGTTCTCAAAGCATGGATGGTCTTCAAGACGTGTGTCCGCTCAAGAAAGGGACTAGATGTCAGAACTTGGGTAAAGGGAGCATTTCTTGTGGCTACTCCAGGGAACGGCTGAGAGAATTTAGAATTTCATCTTGATAACTGAGCCTTTGGCCCTGGGCCTTGACCCTTCTAAAAAAAAAGTGAAATCACTAATGTCCTACTCATAAGCTGATAGGACAGGTACCATTGTTGTTGGTTATATGCTCTGACTCACGGTGACCTTATCCATTTCTCTACCCAGCCAGCTACCGGCCTGTGGATGGGACTGTTTTCTAGGGTTTACATTTACAACTGCATTTGTGCCCTGGAGTCTTTATCAAGTTGTACAGGTTTGGTAACTGGTTTATTTGATGGCTAAGAAGTCAACTAATGTTCACGTCAGGGTAAAAGATAAGAAAATGGATGTGTTGTATTTCTTTCAGACTTCTGTGTCTCTTAGTAAACTACGTTTAGTCGGCTAAAGACTGAAGTGTTCGTACTGTTGTATTCTTTATTAAAAAAAAAAAACCAAACCCACTGCCGTCGAGTCGCTTCTGACTCATAGCGACCCTATAGGACATGATACATTGAAAACATTTTTGAAAAGAAAAGCTCTTTTTTTTTTTCTTATTTAATTTATGCATAGCCCACCTTCAAGGCAAAACGTATTTAAGTTGAAGACAGCTACTTTTGAGAACAAATTTAAACAAGCTAAATTTGTATTTGGCTTCAGCAGGTATGGAAAGTGTGTGGTTTTCAAATCAGTTTTCAGTAACATTGGTGAAAAGATATTTCAGAACAGAAAGCTGTCTTTAAAAGTTGCTTAACTTTGAAATGCTTAGGTTAAGAAGAAAAATGTGTCTATAGTCACCGCGCAATTCACGTTAGGTTCATGTTAATTTTCTTGTGTGCTCCTGAGACAACATACGTATCCATTTATACTCGTTTAGCAGGGTTAGTTTGCTTAAAAAAAAAAAAAAAAAGACCACATTTGATCAGTGGGTTTCAAACCTTTTTTTTTTCTTTTTAGCACAGAAGGCTTTCTTCAAATGTGGTTTTTCTTGCTGAAGAACAGTGTACAAAACACATAGGATGAATTTTTTTTTTTATTTGACAAATGATTGGTTGGGGGCCCTGAGCTTTCTGGCATCTTGGCTCTCAAACAAGGTGTTTGTTTTTGATCTAGTCCAACCTTTTATCGTTCCTAATAAGAAAACTGTGGTCCAGGCATCTGCGGTCTTAAAAGCTAGCAAGCGGCCATCTAAGATGCATGAATTGATCTCAACCCACCTGGGGCAAAGGAAAATGAAGAACACTAAAGACACAAGTAAAGTATGAGCCCATAGACAGAAAGGGCCACATAAACCAGAGACTCCATCAGCCTGAGACTGGAAAAACTAGATGTTGCCCGGCTATCACCAATGACTGCCCTGAAAGGGAACACAACAGAGAATCCCTGATGGAGCAGGAAAAAAGTGGGATGCAGATCTCAAATTCACATAAAAAGACCAGACTTAATGGTCTTACTGAGACTGGAGGGACCCCCAGAGGATGTGGCCCATGGATTCTCTGTTAGGCCAAAACTTAAACCTTTCCCAAAGCCAACTCTTGAAAGATTAGACTGGACTATAAGACACAAAATGATAACTGGTGAGGAGTGTGCTTTTTAGCTCAGGTAGACACATGAGACTACGTGGGCAGCAGCTGTCTGGAGTTGAGATGAGAAGGCAGAGGGGGACGGGAGCTGGTTGAGTGGACATGGGAAATACAGGGTGGAGAGGAGGAGTGTGCTGTCATGTTATAGGGAGAGCAACTACGGTCACATAACATTGTCCATATAAGTTTTTGTATGAGAAACTAACTTGAACTGTAAACTCTAACTTAAAGCACTTAATTTAGCCCATAACAAATGGAAACGAAACAACCAGAACAGAAATAATGAGAATGTTGACACATTGTGAATATTTTACCAATATCGTTGAACAATATGTATGGAAATTGTTAAAAGGGAATCTAATTTGCTGTGTAAGCTTTCACCAAAAACACAATAAAATAAAGTAAAATCACTTTTCCCCAGGCCGTTAGCTGTAGCTTACCACCAACTGCCTACATTGCCTATGGCAGCCAAGTTAGTTTGTTACAGGGTGTGAATTAATCTCTTTACCATGTAGAATCTGGTGTTAGACCTGTCTTAAATTTAGTTTGTTTTAACATCTTGTGCGTTGTTTATGTTATATGCATAATATAATCCAATAAAAACGGATAAATTTGTAAGGACATTGAAGATCCTGTATTTCTTTGACAGATTTTGTGTCATAACTTTTTTTGGTCATATATTGGTATTTATGTGACAACTGATAGCGTGGCTTGTGTTAGTTGTAATTAAAAAAAATAGGGCCATTTTACTAAAAGGAATTTTATCCCCTTAAAGCATTTTGGAGCCATTATCTTAAAGCATGAAACAAAACAAAACGAAACATTATTCCAGCGTGAAAAATCCACTTAAAGGGGATAGTTGTTGCCACAGTTTGTTTTTCTTTACCAACCGAGATACATACACGGCTTTGAAACCAGGGGCCACTGGCCATGGGAAGGAGCTGTTGGCACAGGATGAATAGAAATTTTGCACATGCTTGTTTTGAAACTTGGCTACTTCTGTTCAGGGTTGACTGGTCTCAGTGGTAACAAGCTTAAAATGAAATAATGCCTTTTTGCCAACACCATCTTGATTCTTCTTGTATGGCCTGCTTGAGCCAGTGTAACACATAATGTGGAGCAAAACAAGGAATCGATAAAGCCATTAAGTAGCTCACTGTCTGTCTAGGAATGTTGACAAACGGGTCCACATTTCCCCGTGGGTGTTTTTATTCGCCTCGGAAAGAAAAGGAGTGGGCCAACAAAGTAGGAAAATTGACAAGAGCAGCTTTTCTTGGCTTGGGTGAGGCACTGCACCTGGCGTCTCTCTCTCTCTCTCTCTTTTTTTTTAATTGCATTGAAGACTCCTTCCTGTCCTCGTCTATGGAATAGGGGGGTAGGTTGGTCACACAGGGCTACCCTCTCCCTGTCTCTTAATTTTGGGTTCATTAATTGATGATAGAATAGAGAGGTATCAGACATACTCATGAAACCTGGGAACCAGTTAAGTGCGACTGCACTTAGAGTCAGGAGACCAGTACCCGAGAGGTGGAATACGGTGGCTGAGAGTAGAACTGCAGGAGGAAACGTGAGTGCGAGTAGACAGGAGATGGCTGAGTTTGTGTCTCCATTATCTCCAGTAAGAGCAACTCTGGTCCACCTGTGGATTCAAGGTGAATAACCATCTACTGTGTGTTACCACTTTTCTAGCTGCTTTCACATATCCTGCTTGTCTTTCCATAGCAAACAAATGTATTCATGTTTATGAAGGCTGTGGAGGTTTTACAATGAAATAAAATGGAGTGAACTCTGCAGGTGAGCAGGAAAACATTAGAAACTTCCACTCATCTGTTCTCTTCTGGGCGTGGAAAATCATACCAATTCTAATCCCCAGTCACCTGCCTAAGACTTGGTTTGACTTTAGTCAGCCTTAAAAAACCCATTGCCATCAAGTCGATTCCAATTCATAGCGACCCTATAAGACAGTAGAATTGCCCCATAGGGCTTCCAAGGAGAGGCTGGTGGATTAAAACTGCCGACCTAGTGGGAAAAAGAAACTGTCAACACACAAAAAAGACGTCAAAATGATAGCCCTAAATTCATACCTATCCATAATTACCCTGAATGTAAATGGACTAAATGCACCAATAAAGAGCCAGAGAGTGGCAGAGTGGATTAAAAAGCAAGATCCGTCTGTATGCTGCCTACAAGAGACACACCTTAGACTTAGAGACACAAACAAACTAAAACTCAAAGGATGGAAAAAAATATATCAAGCAAACAACAATCAAAACAGAACAGGAGTGGCAATATTAATTTCGGACAAAATAGACTTTAAAATTAAATCCATCATAAACGATAAGGAAGGACACTATATAATGATTAAAGGGACAATACACCAAGAAGATATAACCATATTAAATATTTATGCACCCAGTGACAGGGCTGCAAGATACATAAAACAAACTCTATCAGCACTGAAAAGTGAGATAGACAGCTCCACAATAATAGTAGGAGGCTTCAACACACCACTTTCAGTGAAGGACAGGACATCCAGAAAGAAGCTCAATAAAGACATGGAAGATCTAAATGCCACAATCAACCAACTTGACCTCGTAGACATGTACAGAACACTCCACCCAACAGCAACCAACTATACTTTCTTTTCTAGTGCACATGGAACATTCTCTAGAATAGACCACATATTAGGTTATAAAGCAAGCCTTAGCAGAATCCAAAACATTGAAATATTACAAAGCATCTTCTCTGACCATAAGGCCATAAAAGTGGAAATCAATAACAGGAAAAGCAGGGAAAAGAAATCAAACACTTGGAAACTGAACAATACCTTGCTCAAAAAAGACTGGATTACAGAAGACATTAAGGATGGAATAAAGAAATTCAGAGAATCCAACGCGAATGAAAACACTTCCTTTGGGACACAGCAAAAGCAGTGCTCAGAGCCAGTTAATAT
The DNA here is from genome assembly GCF_024166365.1 of Elephas maximus indicus. Classification (NCBI taxonomy): domain Eukaryota; kingdom Metazoa; phylum Chordata; class Mammalia; order Proboscidea; family Elephantidae; genus Elephas; species Elephas maximus. The sequence goes on from NC_064838.1 coordinate 66,471,320, forward strand.
CAATAAATGCACATGTACAAAAAGAAGAAAGGGCCAAAATCAAAGAATTATCCCTACAGCTTGAACAAATAGAGAGCAACAGAAGAAACCCACAGGCACCAGAAGAAAACAAATAATAAAAGTTAGAGCTGAACTAAATGAAATAGAAAACAGAAAAACAATTGAAAGAATTAACAAGACCAAAAGCTGTTTTTTTGAAAAAATCAACAAAATTGATAAACCACTGGCCAAACTGACAAAAGAAAAACAGGAGAGGAAGCAAATAACCCGAATGAGAAATGAGAGGGGCGATATTACAACAGACCCAACTGAAATTAAAAGAATCATATCAGATTACTGTGAAAAACTATACTCAAACAAATTTGAAAACCTAGAAGAAATGGATGAATTCCTAGAAACACACTACCTACGTAAACTAACACAAATGGAGGTAGAACAACAAAACAGACCCATAACAAAAGAAGAGTTTGAAAAGGTAATCAAAAAACTCCCAACAAAAAAAAGCCGTGGTCCAGATGGCTTCACTGCAGAGTTCTACCAAACTTTCAGAGAAGAGTTAACACCACTACTACTAAAGGTATTTCAGAGCATAGAAAAGGACAGAATACTACCAAACTCATTCTATGAAGCCACTATATCCCTGATACCAAAACCAGATAAAGACACCACAAGAAAAGAAAATTATGGACCTATATCCCTCATGAATGTAGATGCAAAAATCCTCAACAAAATAGAATTCAACAACATATCAAAGAAATAATTCACCATGACCAAGTGGGATTCATACCAGGTATGCAGGAATGTTTCAACATTAGAAAAACAATTAATGTAACCCGTCACACAAATAAAACAAAAGACAAGAATCACATGATTTTATCAATTGATGCAGAAAAGGCATTTGACAAAGTTCAACACTCATTGATGGTAAAAACTCTCAGCAAAATAGGAATAGAAGGAAAATTCCTCAGCATAATAAAGGGCATTTATACAAAGCCAATAGGCAACATCACCCTAAATGGAGAGAGCCTGAAAACATTCCCCGTGAGATCGGGAACGAGACAAGGATGCCCTTTATCACCACTCTTACTCAACATTGTGCTGGAAGTCCTAGCCACAGCAGTTAGGCTAGAAAAAGAAATAAAGGGCATCCAGATTGGCAAGGAAGAAGTCAAAGTATCTCTGTTTGCAGATGACATGATCTTATACACAGAAAACCCTAAGGAATCCTCCAGAAAACTACTGAAACTAATAGAAGAGTTCAGCAGAGTATCGGGATACAAGATAAACATACAAAAATCAGTTGGATTCCTCTACACCAACAAAAAGCACATCGAAGAGGAAATCACCAAATCAATGCCATTTACAGTAGCCCCCAAGAAGATAAAATACTTAGAAATAAATCTTACCAGAGATGTAAAAGACTTATACAAAGAAAACTACAGTATACTTCTGCAAGAAACCAAAAGAGGCTTACATAAGTGGAAGAACATACCTTGCTTATGGATAGGAAGACTTAACATTATAAAAATGTCTGTTCTACCAAAAGCGATCTATACATTTAATGCAATTCCGATCCAAATCCCGATGACATTCTCTAATGAGATGGAGAAACAAATCACTAACTTCATATGGAAGGGAAAGAGGCCCTGGATAAATAAGGGCATTACTGAAAAAGAAGAACAAAGTGGGAGGCCTTCTTTACCTGATTTTAGAACCTATTATACCGCCACAGTAGTCAAAACAGCCTGGTACTGCTACAACAGATACATAGAACAATGGAACAGAATTGAGAATGAAGACATAAATCCATCCACCTATGAGCAGTTGATATTTGACAAAGGCCCCAAAAGAGTTAAATGGGGAAAAGACAGTCTTTTTAACAAATGGTGCTGGCATAACTGGATATCCATCTGCAAAAAAATGAAACAAGACCCATACCTCACTCCATGCACAAAAACTAACTCAAAATGGATCAAAGACCTAAATGTAAAATCTAAAACGATAAAGATCATGGAAGAAAAAATAGGGACAATGTTAGGAGCCCTAATACATGGCATAAACAATATACAAAATATTATAAAGAATGTAGAAGAAAAACTAGATAACTGGGAGCTCCTGAAAATCAAACACCTATGCTCGTCCAAAGACTTCACCAAAAGAGTAAAAAGACTACCTACAGACTGGGAAAAAGTGTTTAGCTATGACATTTCTGATCAGCACCTGATCTCTAAAATCTACATGATACTGCAAAAACTCAATTGCAAAAAGACAAACAACCCATTAAAAAATGGGGAAAAGATATGAATAGACACTTCATTAAAGAAGACATTCAGGTAGCTAACAGATATATGAGGAAATCTTCACGATCATTAGCCACTAGAGAAATGCAGATCAAAACTACAATGAGATTTCATCTCACTCCAACAAGGCTGGCATTAATCCAAAAAACACAAAAGAATAAATGTTGGAGAGGCTGTGGAGAGATTGGAACACTTCTACACTGCTTGTGGGAATGTCAAATGGTACAACCACTTTGGAAATCGATTTGGCACTTCCTTAGAAAGCTAGAAATAGAACTACCATAGGATCCAGCAATCCCACTCCTTGGAATATATCCTAGAGAAATAAGAGCCTTTACACAATCAGACATGCACACCCATGTTTATTGCAGCACTGTTTACAATAGCAAAAAGATGGAAGCAACCAAGGTGCCCATCAACAGATGAATGGATAAATAAATCATGGTCTATTCACACAATGGAATACTACGTATCGATAACGAACAGTGAGGAATCTGTGAAACATTTCATAACATGGAGGAACCTGGAAGGCATTATGCTGAGCGAAATCAGTCAGAGGCAAAAGGACAAATATTGTGTAAGACCACTATTACAAGAACTCGAGAAATAGCTTAAACAGAGAAGAAAATGTTCTTTGATGGTTACATGAGGGGGGAGGGAGGGCAGGTGGGAGAGGGTATTCAATAATTAGATAATAGATAAGAACTACTTTAGGTGAAGGGAAAGACAGCACACAACACGGGAGGTGAGCACAGTTGGACTAAACCAAAAGCAAAGCAGTTTCCTGAATAAACTGAATGCTTCGAAGGCCAGTGTAGCAGGGGCAGGGGTCTGGGGACCATGGTTTCAGAGGACATCTAAGTCAATTGGCATAATAAAATCTATTAACATTCTGCATCCCACTTAGAAGAGTGGCACCTGGGGTCTTAAATGCTAGCAAGCAGCCATCTAAGATGCATCAATTGGTGTCAACCCACGTGGATCAAAGGAGAATGAAGAACACCAAGGACACAAGGCAATTAGGAGCCCAAGAGACAGAAAGGGCCACATGAACCAGAGACTACATCATCCTGAGACCAGGAGAACTAGATGGTGCCCAGCTACAACCGATGACTGCCCTGACAGGAAACACAACAGAGAACCCCTGAGGGAGCAGGAGAGGAGTGGGATGCACACCCCAAACTCTCATAAGAATAGACTTAATGGTCTGACTGGGACTGGAAGGACCCTGGTAGTCATGGCCCCGAGACCTTCTGTTGCCCCAGGACAGGAACCATTCCCAAAACTAACTCTTCAAACATGGATTGGAGTGGACAATGGGTTGGAGAAGGATGCTGGTGAGGAGTGAGCTTCTTGGATCAGGTGGACACTTGAGACTATGTTGGGATCTCCTGCCTGGAGGGGAGATGAGAGGGTGGAGGGGGTTAGAATATGTTGAAATGGACACGAAAAGAGAGAGTGGAGGGAGAGAGCGGGCTGTCTTATTAGGGGGAGAGTAATTGGGTGTGTGTAGCAAGGTATATATGGGTTTTTGTGTGAGAGACTGACTTGATTTGTGAACTTTCACCTAAAGCACACACACACAAAAAAATGTCGACCTTTTGATTAGCAGCTGAGCGTTTAACTACTGTGCCCCCAGGGCTCCTAGTCAAGTGGGTCACAAATGTTGGAATGTGTGGGAATCATTACATAACATGTACTGTACTTTTTAGATGGTTCAAAGATTTATTGAGGGCAGTCTTGACCATCTTTTCAGTGATTTTTGAACTTACCCAACCTTCCTTGACCATAAATGGAAATCTACTGCACAAACTAAAATGTGGTCATGATATACCTTGCCTTTTTTAAATATGTTTTGTTTTTCCAAGCCTTCCTTTAGAGGTGGGACCTATGCTGTAAGTAAAATCTTATTTGGATTTCAATATATGGAATAACGGAAAACCAAACCGGGTGTCATCAAGTCAATTCCAACTTTCAGTGTACTGCCAGCCTTTTGTTTAGCAGCTGAGCTCTTAACCATAGTGCCACCAGGGCTCCAATATATGAAATAAATAAGAAAAAAAGAGCTTCTCTGATTGATCAGGATAGAGACCTCTGGTCATTCCCCTGCTTTCCTAGGTAGCGTACCCTCATCCAGAACATGGTGGGAAGATACTGAGAAACCATAGTGTGTGAACACCTCCACCATGTGGTGAGAATTTTATCACCTGGACATAAAATGTAACAAGTAAGGGTATTATTAGTATTATGTCCTTTGGGTAGTCTAGCTATTTGTGGGCTCAAGTCATTGTTCGTGGTATATTGTTTTGTTCATTTATTCCACACAAATTTAGGGTGATTTGTGTAAGATGTTGGAGATTGAATTACCAGTGGGTTAGTATCTCTTCCGTAAGGGTTCTTAGTCTCCACCCATCCCTCTAGCGTAAGTGAAGTTCCTCCTATGCCTTGCTCTGGGTATTTGGAAAAGTGACCAAACCAGCATATGCCTACTTCTGTGAGCCTGAGTTTTGATGAGGGGAACAGGCTAACATGTTAGGAGGTGGTGAGTGCTAGGAGAAAGGAAAGAAGGTTAAGGGGAATTAGGAGTTGTTGGATAGGTTTCCACCTATTTTAAATATTGGAAAAAGTTGACATTTGAGCAGAGATGTGAAGGAGGTAAAGTTAAGTGTGCACTATCTGGGGGCAGGAGTAACCGATGCGTCACCTACACGCATGGTCTCATTTGAACCCCACAACAGCCCTACAAGAGCGAGTACTGTTAGGATCAGCACTAAGCCAGGGCTAAATTTGTCCAGGATCAAGTGGCTTGGAAATAGTGCTGGAATTCCAGCCTGTGTGTGGCTTTGTGTCGGTTGCAGCTTGCCAATTGTAAAAATGACGCTATGTGACCATGTTAACTGGAACTGTGTTAGGCTTCTGTTTCAGGTCCTAGCCTTTTGCCAGCCGGGGTGGCTCAGAGGGACTGAGGCTGTGTCTGTCTTGTTCACTTGTGCCTTCAGAGTACCTGGCTCATAGTTGGTATATGTTTTATATGTGTTGATTGAATTGTTATTAGTTGCCATTGAGTTGGTTTGGATTAATGGCAACCCTGTGTACAACAGAAAATGTTGCCTGGTCCTGTGCCATCTTCATGGTCGTAGGTACGCTCAAGTCCGTTTTTGTGGACACTGTGTATTTGAGTATCTTTTAATCTAGGGGCTCATCTTCCACCTCTGTATCAGGCAGTATTTGATTGTGATCCATAGGGTTTGCATTGGCCAGTTTTTAGAAGTAGGTCACCCGGCCTTTCTTCCTAGTCTGCCTTAGTTTAGAAGCTCTGCTGAAACCTCTCCACCATGGGTGACCCTGCTGGCTTTGACATGCCAGTGCATAGCTTCCAGTATTACAGTAACAAACACAGTCACCACAGTGGGACAAACTGACAGATGGGCGGTGGTTGACTGAATAAGAAAGCCGAAATATGGCTCCCGCCTCCTTGTGGCAAGGGTTCATAGAGGGTCGAACACCCAAACTTTGGATGATAACACAGTCTAGGGGGGACTAAGACCAGCTTATTCATGGAGTACCAGTGAAATGTCCAGCTTTGAGTCGAAGTCGTGAAGCTCATTGCAGCTGCGGCTCCGTGTTAGCTGCCTTAGGCACATGGGCTTCTAATTTTTACTGTAGGTCATACTAAATAGCCCATTGTTCATCAAGGAGAGGGGAAATTGATTTCAAATTACTCCTGTATTGGTTAAAAACTGAACTGCCATGATGCTTTATGGGATCAGGGAGAAGATAGGCCCAGGGTTTAAGCTGCACTAAAACCTGCTTAATTAACCGAACACTGTCCATTACCGTCTGACAGCAAGCATGACCCCGTTCTGCAGAGGTGCTTGGTTTTGAGCTCATACTCCCAGGGAAGGCTTAGCTAGGACCCGTGGGGGCCGAGGATTTATGCCTTGGTCGCTTTTCTTCAGCTGTCTGCACCCTTCCCTGGGGTCAGTGGCATGCCGGAGCCTGTGTGCACTAGTCCGTGACAACAGAGTGCTCTGTTTTTAAGAATGTTGTGAGCTGGTTATTAAACATAGCCTTTAAAACACAGAATTTTATAAGCTTACAAGTAAATTATATTTTTAAAAGGTAATAAATACTCAAATTTCATCACTTCCTAATTATTTTACTACGTTGAACTATTATTTGTGTTCTTATGCTTATGTCTATACAGTAGTAAAGTGTAGCATAATGATTAGGTTAAGTGGTAGCTTTTGCTGATTCCCATGGTGTAAATACTAACCTGATGTCACTAAATGTGGAGTAGGAGAGAGATGGGCATTGTATGGTTTCAAATCAGCTCCTCTCCCAGAGCTAGATGATAAACATTTATCAACGTACCGCTGGCTCGGGTCATCCAACTGTGGCCTTCTGTTGCCTTTTGGGGCGTGTTGCCTGTTGGAGCCACGCTCAGATAATAAAAACAAACAAAAAGCACACGTGTATAATAGCTCTGTTCGCATTAGATACTGTTCTTTTTCATGTATCTTCTCATCTAACCCTTTCAACTACCCTGTAATGTGAGTACTGTTATCACCACTTAACAAGTGAGGATTTGTGGTCTGCGCTAGTTGGAGTAATTGTCCCATGGCTAGCCAGTGGTGTCTTAGGTATTAGGGGTAGGTCTGTTACCAGTGTATCATACCACTGTCATTCATGGGAACTTGTCCTGAATTTTATTTCCCAGCATGCCATTAGCTGCGCCAGATTGACATGGAAGGTTAATTGTGGCAGAGTGGGAGAGAAGAAGGACCCCTCCCCCCCTTTTTTTTTAATAATATAAAACTCCTTGTAGAAATCAGGTACCAAGCCTGGTGTCTTTATATGTATTACTTAATTTCATTCTCATGACAGCTTTTTGAGTCTTGTTTGTGTAGATGAGAGCATGCAACTGTAGCACAATGAAATGAACTTTGTTCACGGGCCAGAATCACAGAACCAGTAAAAGGTGCAGCCGAGATGGGAGGCCAGGTTGCTCCGGACCCACAGGCCCTTCTTGTTGGAGCCTGCCATATTCTACATGTAAGCGACTCTTGTATCTGATAACTGATGCATCCCATCTCCTGATCCGTCTCGTCAGTTGAGGTTTTTTTTTTTTTTTAATTTTTATTGTGCTTTAAGTGAAAGTTTACAAATCAAGTTGGACTCTCATACAAAAATTTATAAACATCTCCCTATATACTCCTAATTGCTCTCCCCCTAATGAGACAGCACACTCCTTCTCTCTACTCACTCTTTTCATGACCATTCAGCCAGCTTCTGACCCCCTCTGCCCTCTCATCATCTCCCCTCCAAACAGGAAATGCCACATAGTCTCATGTGTCTACTTGATACTTGATACTTCACCAGTATCATTGTCTATCCCATAGTTCAGTCCAATCCCTGTCTGAAGAGGTGGCTTTGGGAATGGTTCCTGTCTTGGGCTAACAGAAGGTCTGAGGACCATGACCTCCTGGGTCCTTCTAGTCAGACCAGTCAGACCATTAAGTCCGGTATTTTTATAAGAATTTGGGGTCTGCATCCCACTACTGTCCTGCTCCCTCAGGGATTCTCTGTTGTGTTCCCTCTCAGGGCCGTCATCGGTTGTAGCCAAGCACCATCTAGTTCTTCTTGTCTCAGGCTAATGTAGTCTCTCATCAGTTGAGGTTTTGATTTTGCATATATTCAGAGTATTCAGAGAGAATGGACGATGGACCAAGAAATGTGCTAGGGGATGGGTCGTAACATGTAAGTAAATATTAACTGCTCGGGTCCAATGAAAGAACTTTTATGTCTGAGAACTAGAAGGCTTTAGAGACCTCCATGGTCAGGTATCCTTGAAAGGTTATGAGGTTCCACTTCTATCTGCCATTTTCCTGGTTGGTGACAAATCTCTGCACCTCTGGTTTCTTAGTTTTCTATTGCTTTGCAACAGATTACTACAAATTCAGTGACTTAAAACAGATCTGTTACCTCAAGTTTTCCATGGGTTACAAGTCCAGGCATGGCTTAGTTGGTCCCCTGCCCTGGCTAAAGTGAAGGGAGTCAGTTGGTGCTGTGATGTCATCTGAGGCCTTCTTCCAAGCTTACTGGTTGGCAGAATTCAGTTCCTAGTGATTGAGGGCTGAGGCCTCAGCTTCTAGAGGCTGCCTGCCTTTCTCTGCCATTCGTTTCTACAAAATGGAAGTTTGCTTATTCTAGTCCAACAGGAGAGTGTCTCTTCTGCTTGTGGTCTTTTAAAAGAGATTTACCCGATCAGGTCAGGCCCAATCAGGATAAGCTTCCTTTTGATTAAATTAAAGCCACCTGATTAGGGACTTTAATTACATCTGCAAAACCCCTTCACCTTTGCCATCTTCTAATGGCTGGAAACCAACCATGGGCTCCACTCGTACTCAAAGGGGAGGGAATATGCAGGGGGTGGCATCAGGTGGCAGACATCGTGGAGGTTATCTTGGGACCTCCCTCTGGCTTTTCTGTTCTTTTGAGTTTGGACCCACGTTATCCCCACGTATTCCATTCCCTTCCTTAATCAGGTGTGCCTACATGGTTCATGTATGGGTCATATTTTCAGGACACTGAGTATCCAAACCCTGGCAGGCTTCTTATTAATAGCCTTTCTGCTTTCCTGAGCCTTGGGTGTAACGTCAACCTACTTCTTCAGATCCTTTGCTTAGAGTCCCAGTTCACTGGCCTCAGCCTCTGATGCCTTTGTTTTCTTGTATTTAAACATACTTAATTGTAAAAAATAAATGGAGAGAAATCAAAGTAACTCAAACAGAATTTACTGACAGTATAATGGAAAGGTGGCAGAGGGTTCAGGAATGACTGGATCTAGGTCTTAAACCATGTGTCAGGGCACTTTTATTTATACATTTTTAGCTTCTTTTTTTTTATGGCAGCTGTTGTGATGTCTGTGGAAAGACAGTCTCAAGGGTTGAACTGTGTCCCCCCAAAATATGTGTCAACTTGGTTAGGCCATCATTCCCAGGATCGCATGGTTGTCCTCCTCCATTTTGTGATTGTAATTTTTTGTTAAAGAGGATTAAAACCAAAAACCAAACCCACTGCCATTGAGTTGATTCTGACTCATAGTGATCCTATAGGACAGAGTAGAACTGCCCCATAGAGTTTCCAAGGAGCGCCTGGTGGATTCGAACTGCTGATCTTTCGGTTAGCAGCTGCTGCACTTAACCACTATGCTACTAGGGTTTCCTAAAGAGGATTAGGGTGGGACTATAACACCCTTACTAAGGTCACATCCCTGGTCACAATGTAAAGAGAGTCTCCCTGGAGTGTGACTGCAGCACCTTTTATCTTACAAGGGATACAAGGAAAGGGAAGCAAGCAAAGAGTGGGCATCTCATACCACCAAGAAAGCAGTGCCAGGAGAAGAGCATGTTCTTTGAACCTGGGTTCCTACACAGAGAAGTTCCTAGACCAGGAGAAGATTGATGACAAGGACCTTCCTCCAGAGCCGACAGAGAGAAAGTCTTCCCCTGGAGCCAGTGCCCTGAATTTGGACTTCTAGCCTACTAGACTGTGAGAGAATAAATTTCTCTTTGTTCACGCTATCCACTTGTGGTATTTCTGTTACAGCAGTACTAGATGACTAGGACAGACGGCTACCCCATTCTTCTGGCGAACTGATATGATAGACGTTGTTCCTTATTGCTGAGGAGAGGAACTCTTTCAGAGTTCAGGGTGGTATTAGTTTCCTAGGGCTGCTATAAAAAACTACACAAACTGGGTGACTTAAAACAACAGAAATTAATTTTCTCATGGTTTTGGAGGCTAGAAGTTTGAAATCAAGATGGTGGCAGGGCCATGCTCCCTCCAAAGGCCCTAGGGAAGAATCCTGCCTTCCTTTTTCTAGCTTCTGGTAGTTGCTGGCAATCCTTGACACTTTTTGGCTTGTGCCAACATACACAACTCCAATCTGTGCCATCATATGGCCTTCTTGTGTGTCTGTGCCTAAGTTTCCCTATTACAAGAATACCAGTCATAGGATTTAGGAACCCTCGCCCCCTGCCCCCAATCCAGTCTGTTTTCATAGTAACTCAGTTATATCTGCAGAGAACATATTTCTACATAAGGTCCACATTCACAGGAAATGAGGTTTGGGACATCAACATATTTTTGGGGGGACACAATTCAACCCACGGCATAAGCCTTACTCTGAATTGTTAAGACTTGGGTCATATTCCCCCTTAACAGGCTCAGATCATGTTCCTACTGGTGTGATTGATGCAGGGTGGAAAGCCCCCTACCTCAGCCTCTTGAAGTGGCTTTCTCCTAGGAAAAAAGGAGACTTTCCCAAGTGGAGGGAAGGGACATGGGACGTGGGGCAGGTGAAAATAGCACATGCCCACTGAGAGGCTGCAGTGACTAACACAACTTATACACATCACCATGGTATAATTTCAAGGGTCTAGAATTGACATTCTGTGTCCTCCCTCCTCGACACCACAGCTGGTGAAATGAGGTGTGGACAGCCACCAGTGAAATAAAAGCTTTGGGTAAGTGGCAGTCCCAGGTTGGTTCTCATTTTCGTGTAAATCCTCTGTCTTCTTGACATCGGTGTCCTTTAAATACTTACGAATATTGTCCTGAGAAAATGCTACATGAATTCCAAAGGGGGATCAAACTATGTTCTTTGGGATTCGTTAAAACGGAAATGCCTGGGGCCAAGTGCTAGTCAGATGCATCGGATGCTGTGCTAAACCTGAGTCTGCACTGAGCTGCATCACTGTTGCTCTCATTTTATAGAGTTTTTCTTTCCCACCAAAGGCAGCTCACAAACCCTTTAAATCTACATGGATTTTTTTTTTTTAGTCTGAGTGAAGATAACAGAATGTGACTAGAAATTTGATTATTAGCCTGACTCTTCCTCTCCTGCTTCTTCCTGGTAGTAAATTCTCTGTGAAGAGGCCTAGAGGTGGAAGTTGCAGCTGTTGGGTTTTATTAAATTGAGGGCCCACTTTCTCCAGATGGTATCTATCTGTGATGGCTGAGATTAGGGTTGCAAACTGAAGTAAATCCTATCTGGGCCCAGGAAGCTACAGTAAAGGAGTGGTGTCAGAGAGCAATGGCGAGTAGTGAGGACCCTAGAGAGCTGGACACCAGGTGCTCCTCAAGGGCCTGGGCTGATGGTTGCCCTGTGGAAATCCAAGTCAGTGTCCTCGGATCTGTTTGAAGAGAAACTGTAGTTAGTTGAGTTGGCTCTGACTCTGGTGACCACATTACAACAGAACAAAAATTGCGTGGTTCTGTGCCATCTTCATGATCCTTGGTATGCTCAAATCCATTGTTGCAGCAACTGTGTATTTTGAGTGCCTTTCAACCTAGGGAGTTCATCTTCCAGCACTCTGTTGGACAGTATTCTGTGGTCATCCTTGATGTTTTCATTGGCTGATGTCCTGAAGTAGATCACCAGACCTTTCTTTCTAATCTGTCTTAGTCTGGAAGTGTCCCTGAAACTTGTCGTCCATGGGTAACCCTGCTAGTATTTGAAATACCAGTGGCGTAGCCTCCAGCAAAATATAAGCCACCACAGTACAGCAACCTGGCAGATGGGTGGTGGTCCCTGTAGTGGGTTGCATATGGATTAATATCAACTGAATTATGACCATTTCTGTTTATGAAAATTATTCTTCAAAACCATAATCCTTCACAATGGAAAGAGCCTCACCCTTGCAGGAAGGGCCAAGAGTTATTTAGTATAAACCAAAGAATGACTGAGTACAAAACAGAAAAGCGTTTCCTGCTTGACCTTTGGTTTCTTGTGAAGGGAAATTAACTAAAATTACCCCTGTATCTTTAAGCATTTTATATTTTTTTCATTAAGGAATAACATTGCATTTGAAGAAAATGTTTTGTTATTTCTCTCAATTTATGGAGTTACTCCAACCAACCTTTTTCCAGTTAGTTAAAAATTGAAGGCTATCCTTTTAGTATTCATACCACAGATAATTTTTATGATACACATTGGTCTTCATGCTTACACGTGTGTTTATTTCTATCTAGTGTGGAGAGGTCGCAAGTTATGTGGTTAGCAGTATGAACTCTGGTGCCATGCTGCTTGGGTTTGAATCCCAGCTCTCTGCTAGGACGTTGGGTAACTCACTTAGTCTCTTTGTACCTCAGTTTCATCTGAAAAATGAAGGTAATTATAGTAGTGAGATTACAGGAACGTGAGAATTAATGATTTAATTCATTAGTGCATTTAAAGCATTTTGAATTACACTGTGTTTTCCGCTGGGTATAGTGAAAACAGTGGTAGTAATTCCTGCATTGCTGCTGCTGGCTGTATCATCTGGCTTTGTTAAGAGAGTTCAGAAGACTTGAACCATTTGTTAGATGTATTTTGACTGCCTTTTGGATTACAAGTGATTTATTGTTGGATATAAAAAAATTGCCCTGGAAGGTAAGCATGGGGGAAAGACTCTCCATGGGGCAAGGATTCTGGACCCTAGCTAACAGTCCTCATAGCAGAGGGATAAACAGATTAATAGTAGGTTTACCTACATGGATTTGGCCGTACTCAGAGTGGTAGTAACTCGGAAATGGATTGTCACTTAAGAGCTCAACACTAAAGCACGCAGCGCTTCATAAGACAGACGTGTCTCTGTCAGATGACCATTCTTTTTGAAGGTGAGTCGTTCTCTTGTTTCATTCACTTACACGTTATTTCTTCTCTTTCACTGTTTCATTCTGTATTCTTCTGAATGGCAAAAGCGGTATGAGTTTTCGAATAGGAATCCTAATCATCTCTATCTTTCGTTTGTTTTTTTTTAAATAGTATTTTATTGCATTTTCAGTGAAAGTTCTAATCATCTCTTAATAGTTGAAAGTAAGTGGTTCAGAGACCGTACAACCTGGGCTCAAGCTCTGAAGATACCATGTGCTGCTTAGACCTTGTGAGGAGGCTAGACAGCCTTGGTTGGTCTTAGTTTCCTCATCTATGAAATGGGGACACCATCCCTAAAAATTGTGCTCTGCAGATAAAATGGTACCAAGTCTGGAAAGTGCCTGGCACAGAGCCTTCCTCGACATTTTTTATTTTTAGCTTTTTCTAGTTTTGTTTCTAACCACTATCTTGGCTACCAAGTCAACAAACTTGAAATTTTTTCCAGGGACTTCCATAGTTAAGTGTGTTGTGCCATTTCTGCTGAGTCTTCTGGTGAAGATTTCTGAGAAAGGAACCTATTCAGAGGGAAGAGAACACATTGTTTCACCAGTAACTACGTTTTTCCAGTGCATCTGTAGTTTATATGGAGCTGATTTCCTGGAATTTATGGATAAATTAAGGCAGCGTTTGGCAAATGTTTTTGTAAGGAGCCGAAATGTAGATATTTTTGGCTTTATGGCCCATATGTCCCAGTTGGATCTCCTCTCTATGTTATAGCGAAAGCATCCATAGACGATACCTTGATGAATACCTTGATGAATGGTTGTGACCGTGTTCCAATAAAACTTTATTCATGGACATTGGAATTTCAATTTCACATACTTATCATGTGTTATGCAATATTTTTCTTTGTATTTTTTTTTCAACCATTTAGAAATGTAAAAGCCATTCTTAGCTTGCAGGCCATACAAAAAGAGCCAGTAAACTGGAGTTTGCCAGCCCTGCATTAAGATTTTGATAAACCATACTATAATCCATGGAGTCTCTGGGTGGTTCAAGTGGTCAGACACTCAGCTACTAACTGAAGAGTTGGCAATTTGAGTCCACCTAGAAGTGCCTTGTAAGAAAGGCCTGGTGATGTTCTTCTGAAAATCCGTCGCGGAAACCCTTAGGAAGCACAGTCCCATGCCACACGTGCGGTTGTTCTCATATAAAGAGCTTGTCTGGTGGGTGTTTTGAAACCTGCAGCATCTTTCTGTAACATTCAGAGTGACTCTGCGATTTGACTAGGCTGGTAAGCTCTTTCTTGAACAGCCATTTCCCAGGGTGAGGCACATGCGGGCCTCCGTTCTGGGTAGTTCTTGGCAGTGTACTGAGTGGCCAGTTTCCAATTGGGAACGTTAAAGCTGTGAGCCCAGGTCCCTGCTGGGCGTGAATTGCCTGATTGCCTCCCTGAAAAGCTGTTGACTTCAGTGCTTTTGAAAGGAACTTCAGCTTTATGCATTCTCCAGTCTGTTGTGTTCCTTTCCTTCTCAGCCCCCACCCCCCTTCTCTGCATTAAAGGTGCATTAGTGTATTCTCAGTACAATACTTGAGAGCTCTTGGAATGGGCAGACAGCAGTTACAACCTGTAATAGCAGGATAATCAATGGAAAGAGATAGATTGCTAGGTTATAAATCATGTGAGAGAATTTGATGATATCAGCTTTGGGGGGAATGGGATCCTATCACTTGTTCTGAATTCTCTGGTTCCTGGAATTAAATTTTTTTTTTTTTTTTTGGTACTCGCAGTCATTTGGTGGAACAGCCTTTTGATGTGAACTAGAGTGTGACAAAGAACAGGTTAGCTTTGTCCCGCACGCACCTTCTATTGCTTGCTGTCCATGTTCATTCCTGTGTAATTTCAGACCTGAGACGGGAAGCACTTTTTGTAGCCACAGCACTACAGACTGGGATATACCGAGACTGCCAAAGACTGCTAAGGATGAATATTCTTCTCTGTTCAAAAGTGAAGGAAATCACACCCTTTAGACCAGGACACACACAAGCCTAGCAGGATCCTAGGAAATGCAAATGCTGGCAATAGAAAGCAAAGGGCTTTTTTATTTTTAGGGGAAATAAAACTCTATTTTTCTGACTTAATGTGGAGAGATGGAAATATGGTAAAAGCATGTTTTCTTAAAGGCACAGACCAGAGACATATTGGAACCTTTTCATCCAGCAAACCCAGCTTCCCTTTAAGCAATGCTTCAGGATTGCTTCAATATTTAGGTGCTAATATTCCCTTGTGGCTCAATCAGCTTTTTGAAAATGAATTTCTCGGTACCGCTGCTGTCACAATCAAAGAGAGACATGCTGAGGTGAAAGGGAATTGGTGTGTTTCTCAAACTGGAAGAATGTGTTGAATCGAATGAACATCCTCTCAAGGTTAAATTATCTGTTTAAAACCTTTCCAATTACAGTGCCAGGTACAATTTTTGATGAGATTCAGGAAGAACAAATGACTTAATCTGTGGAAGACAGATTCTCTCGGTAGGGAGGAAAGCTGTGAAATCAGAATGACCTGGATGTTGTTTATTATTGGGGGGAAAATGGTTACATAAATTGAACATGGTGTTGTCTCAATAAAACGGGAGCCATTATTGGATTACCGAAGGCCACATAATAGAAGTGTGTAGGGGTTGGGCTCTTTGCTGGTCGTGATTTGTTAAAGAACTGTGAGGCGACTGGAAGAGAAAACTACTAGCAATGTATTGTGATCTTTTGGTCTTGAATCTTACGTAAGGACTTTGGACTTTGACCGGCAGTTTTACTCAAAAGATGTTCTCGTAGTGTGGCTTGCTGGGACAATCATCCAAGTCCTGTTGGCTTTAACTCCAAAATGAACCTTGAATCTGTCTGACCAGTGCTGTCCATCTCTTCTGCTACTGACCTGGTCCAGGCCACCATCCTCTCTGAATTGTGGCGATGGCCTTCTGAATGGTCTCCCTGTTTTCAGAAGTAGCATCTTCCCATTACACGTTAAAAATTCTAAACTCTGACATCTGTACTGCAAGGTCCCTGCCTCTGCCTCCCCTCACTCACTAAACTTCACCCTTCAGGGCTGAGGCCTGGCCCCATCCTGCCTCAGCATCTTTTGTGGTTCGTTGTCTGAGGTTGCCTGGTTGCTGAAGGAGTTGAGTCCAGACCCTGGAGCCAGACTGGTAGCTTCAAATCCTGGCTCCACTGCTAGCTAGACGTGTGCCTTGAGTTACTGAAATATATGTGTCTCAGTTTCCTCATCTTTGTTGTTGTTGTTGTTAGGTGCTGTCAACTCATAGCAACCCTGTGTACCACAGAACGAAACACTGCCCGGTCCTGCACCATGCTCACGATTGTTAGGCCTGAGCGTGTGGTTGGAGCCACTGTATCGATCCATCTTGTTGAGGGTCTTCCTCATCTTTAGATTGGGCATAATAATGATACCTTCTACTTAAGGTGGTTGCAAGGATAAATGAATTAAAACATGGGAGAATCCTGGACCATTGCTTCTTACTCAGTAAGTACACTGTGTGTCAGATGATGGTACTGTTGTGTGTTATTAAATCGGCAGCATAATCTTCATCTCCACACCTGGCAGTTTTGCCAGGTGGGCGGTGCCTTCTCGTACATCCTCAGCTCAAGTGTTCTCTTCTTTCTTAGTGGGCCCACTTCCACCCTTGGAAAGACCTCAGCCACTCCATACTCACTATACACTCTGTGTTACAGCAAAAAATTAAAATTAAAAAATAGCAATAACAGCACAAAAGAACTTTTTCCTCTTGAAATAGCTAAATAGCTGCCAGCCTGATTCCCTGTCCTTCCTGAGTACTTGAATGAGTATTTTCCTACAAACAAGGACATTCTGCTCCGTAATCACAATGCATCTGTCAAAATTGGGAAATTAACATTGATGCATCACTGCCGTCTAACCCTCAGACCCCACTCACATGTTGCTGATTGCCCCAATAACGTCCTTATAATAAAAGGAGACATGTGGGATCGTGTATGTACTGTGGTATCAGCCTCCTCCTCTTTCAAATCTGGGACAGTTTCTCAGACTTTCATGACCTTGATACTTTTAAAGAAAAGCCACGTATTTTCTAGATTGTCTGCCAGTTTGGGTTTGTATGAGGTTTCCTCATAATTAGGTTCAGGTTATGCATTTTTGGCAGCAGTATCACAGAGTGGATGCTCTGTTCCCTCATGGCATCCCGTAAGGTGGTAAAGGATTCCAATTTGTCCCATTTCTGGCATTGTCAACTTTGAACACTTGGTAAAGGCAATATCTGTCCAGCTTCCTAATGTAAAGTTATTTATTTTCCCCTTTGTAATCAGTAAGTACTTTTTGGGCAGGTTTTTTGAGACTATTCTCCAACTTTCAACTTATTTATTGCATCAGTTTGGACTTGAAGGATTTCTGTTTATTTAATGGGTCATTATTTCGGTGCTCACAATGCCCTACATTTAGATGGCAGGAGTTCCTTCAAGCTGGTTCCTGTGTCATTTTGACATACCCTCATCATTATTTCAGTGCTTCCTTACTTCCTGGAACAAGAAGTTCAAGTCATCTTGTTCTTTGCTGACCCAAGTCCTGGATTCAACCAAGGATCTGAGGAGCCAAGAAGCTCTGATTCCTTTTAGAAGAGAGTGATATTTAGAAACCAAGATCTGGCATTAAGTGTGCTCATTCATTGCTCTTTGGATGTTACAACTCCCAGGCCCTTTTAGTAGACAGATCTAGGAATTATGTATGTGTACACACACACGTATTTATTTCACTGTCTTTATTAAAAACCATGAGTACGCCTGAATACCTCCAATTCCAGTATAATACAACGTGGATCATTTTAGTTTTTCCCTTTGAATGTTTGTAACTCCTTCTCTGACAGTGAGAAGTCTGGCTTCTGTCTTCAGTATATTTACATACTTGATCAGCCCTGCCCCACGTTGGGCCCCTCCTTCATGTAGACACCCTCCTCATCTCTCTTAGACACGAACACTCCATGCCCGGCCCTTCTCCCCATCATGCACGAAAGCTTTCCTCACCTTACCTGGGCACCTGTCTTAGTCATCTAGTGCTGCCATAACAGAAATACCACAAGTGGATGGCTTTAACAAAGATGTGTTTATTCCTTTACAGTGAAGTTGGCTAAAAGTCCAAATTCAGGGTCTCAGCTCCAGGGGAGGGCTTTTTCTCTCTGTTGGCCTTCTCATCAATCTTCCCCTGACTAAGATCTTCTCAGAGCAGGACCCTGGGTCCAAAGGACACACTCTGCTCCCAGCACTGCTTTCTTGGTGGCATGAGGTCCCCCACTCTCTGCTTACTTCCCTTTTCTTTTTATCTCTTAAAAGATAATAGGTGGTGCAGGTCACACCCCAGGGAAACTCCCTTTACATTTGCCCAGGGATGTGACCTGGGTAAGGGTGTTAGAATCTCACCCTAATTCTCTTTAACATAATGTTATAATCACAGAGTGGAAGACAACCACACAATACTGGGAATCATGGCCTAACCAAGTTGACACATATTTTGGGAGGACACAATTCAATCCATGACAGCACCCCTTCTGGACAGGTGGTAGGTGCCTTTGTTCAAAGAAAAAGCACCCCTTCTAGCAGTAAGGAGCCCTATATTGAGGTAGTCAGCTTGGCCATTGAGGTGTGTGGGCTGAATTTCACGTCTCTTGATTGGCTGGGCACCTATCTTTGTGCTTTTGGATGACCCTAACCCCAGCCACAGTTGATTGGCCCAGGGCAGCCTCCTAACCCACCTTGGGACTGAGGCACTGCCAGCTCAAGGAGATTGGAGAAGAGGCGATGCTGGTAGGTAACTTCCTGCCATCAGCACTGGAAGGCAGAGAAAGCTGGGGAATAAAGCAGATGGACAGAGGGGAGGGGATGGAGAAGGGGCACTTTCCAGGCCCTGGTAAAGAAAGGGTTGAGTGCTTGATTCTGTTTGTGTCTGAGACTAGCTGAATAATCCCTGCCCTTGCATTTTGAGTAACAATTCTGTGTTCTTATAATGAACTCAATTCTTAGGTTAGGCTACCAGCTGACGCAAGTCACATGGCCAAGCCTAAGTCAAGGGATAGGAAGCACACTGGGGGGGAAACTGCAAAGGTGCCTGACAGAGGACCTGGATATAGGGGTCAATTATTCAGTCTGCTTGGGGAAGGTCAAGTCATTTGCCAAAGATTAGCTTGTTTTTAAGTGACTGAGCTAGGAATCAGACCAAGTCTCCTCTACCAGGGTGTCAGCTCTTAATGGCTCTTTTGTTGCTTCTGGATGAAATAGAGACTTGATCTGCATGTAGGTTTATCAGAGTGTACAGGCATTTTAAAAGGGTATGCCTCTTGCTTTCTCCTGTCTTCTTGTACATAGGAAGTTTACTTTCAAGAGGTTAGTGTAAATCAGATATAGAACTTTTTCCAAGAACCAGATGGCTTCATTTCTTTCTTCCTGATTAGCTGTATAAAGCTAATTGTCCAGCTGAGAGAGGCTTAATTTTACAGGCTTATATGGGAGGCAGAGTTATTGTTTACAGCTTTCTACCCCCGTCTTCTCATCCTTGCCAGAGGCTTTACTCCAGCAGCGAACCTGAATGTATAACTACAGAATTTCAGAAGAAGTTGGCATTTTATAAGGAGCTAACACATAGCGGATAGGTACGAAAACATTTCTTTCTAATTTTGCATGTCAAAGGCGTACCTGTGTTCTTAGGTTGTCTATTTTATATTTATTTGTCATCTTGAAATTGACTTTGATTGACAGCAGGAGTGTGGAGAATGTTTTTCAGATAGTGTCTGCATTAATGCCCTTTAGGCAAAGGACTGATTGTGCTGGCGACTACATGAAGGAATTGTAATATAAAAATCACACAGAATTATAAACTTGTAGGGACACCTTATTATACCTAATTATGAAGCTTACAAAGAAGCCAAGTGGTACTTGGTACATCTTAATATTTAGTGTGGTGGAAATGAAAATAATACGTTGGCTGTGTGTTGGCTTGAAAAACCCGTTGTATTTCTGGAAAATTGTCTTAACATAATCTGTAAACCTTTTTAACTTGAAATATGAAAGTTAAATGTTTATACTGAAGTCATATCCATCAAGAAACCGATAAAATAGGTCTTCTGAGCCTGTACTCCAACATGTGATATGTGTGTGTGTGTCCTGCTAACATTTGATATGTGTGTGTGCCCTGCTAACATTTGATGTGTGTGCGTCCTGCTGACGTTTGATACGTGTGTGTGTGTGTCCTGCTAACATTTGATGTATGTGTCCGTGTCCTGCTAACATTTGATGTGTGTGTCCGTGTCCTGCTAACATTTGATGTGTGTGTCCGTGTCCTGCTAACATTTAATGTGTGTGTGTCCTGCCAACATTTGGTGTGTGCGTGCATGTGTGTGTCCTGCTAACATTTGATATATGTGAGTGTCCTGCTAACATTTGATATGTGTGTGTGTGTCCTGCCAACATTTCATATGTGTGTGTCTTGCTAACATTTGATGTGTGTGTCCTGCTAACATTTGATGTGTGTGTGTCCTGCTAACATTTGATGTTTGTGTGCCCTGCTAACTTTTGATGTGTGTCTTGCTAACATTCAGTGTGCGTGTGTCCTGCTAACATTTGATGTGTGTGTGTGTGTCCTGCTAACACTCGATGTGTGTGTCCTGCTAACATTCGATGTGTGTGTGTCCTGCTAACATTTGTGTGTGTGGTGTGTGTATCCTGCTAACACTCGATGTGTGTGTGTGTGTTCTGTTAACACTCGATGTGTGTGTGTCCTGCTAACATTTGATGTGTGTGTATGTATGTCCTGCTAACATTGATATGTGTGTGTGTGTCCTGCTAACGTTTGATGTGTGTGTGTGTCCTGCTAACATTTGATGTGTGTGTGTGTCCTGTCAACATTTGATGTGTGTGTGTGTCCTGCTAACATTTGTTGTGTGCATGTGTGTGTCCTGCTAACATTTGAATTGTGACTTCATGTTACATTTCCTTGCAAGGTTGTGCCATTTTTAATTAAGACTCAAACATGGCGGGTATTCTAAATTAGGCCTGATTATAATTGCAGATGGCAGTTGAGCTTTTGGAAGCTGGTTTCTGTAACTGCTAAATAAAAGTTGTCTTTTTTAGTTACTGGTTTGCAGAAGTTTGGCGATGATTGTTTGGGGAAGAAATCTTTAATCCTTTTATTTCCATTAAGCCAAATATCAGGGCATATCCCTCTTCTATGAAGGGGATTTGGCTCTGAATAAATTTTTCTTAAGGCTTTCTTGCCGACTGATCCAAATAAAAATTCTTTGGCCCATAAAGTTGATTTTGCTGGAGGCTTTGTGTTGATAAATATGGAAAGCTGGTGACAGATATTTTACAGTTGTTTTTCTCTGGATATTTACTGAGTCAGTGCGGTGATAATGTATTAGGATTCTTTTTTATTATGTTGTTGTTGTTGTTAGGGGCTGCTGAGTTGGATCTGACTCATAGAGACCCTGTGTACAGCAGAATGAAGCTCTGCCTGGTCCTGCACCAGCCTCACAATCGCTGCTATGTTGGAGCCCACTGTCGCAGACACTGTGTCAGTCTATCTTGTCGAGGGTCTTCCTCTTTTTCACTCACTCTCTACTTTGCCAAGCATGATGTTCTTCTCCAGGGACTGGTCCCTTCTCATAAGATGTTCAAACTACGTGAGATGAAGTCTCGCCATCCTTGCTTTTAAGGAGCATTCTGGCTGTACTTCTTCCAAAACAGATTTGTTTGTTCTTCTGGCAGTCCATGGCATATTCAATATTCTTCACCAGCACCATAATTCAAAGGGATCAGTTCTTCTTCGGTCCTAGTCATTGGCCAGTGAAACCCTTTTTATTGTAAAGTGCGCATTTGGCCATTATAGACCTTTAACGATCACAGTTAGTATCTCAGTATTGCTGTCTGTTCGGTAGGCAAATTTGACTGCATTTAGTGTCCCAGAAAGGCTGTGGGCATGATAGATTGACTGTTGCCTGGGCAAGCAGTGGATTTATGTATCCAGTTCTCTGTGTATTGGAACCATGTACATAAAATTTCTGGCTGCCGATGGTTATGTAGACCCACTAAACCAGTGATTCTTAACTGGGAACATTTCGCAATGTCAGGAGATATTTTTGATTGTCTGGACTGGAGGGCAGTGCTACTAGTATCTAGTGGTAGAAGCCAGGGTGCTGCTGAACATCCTGCAGTGCATAGGACAGCCACCCATAATGAAGAATTATCCAGTCCAAAATGTCAGTGGCTGGGGTTGTTGAGAAACCAAGTAGTAAACAGTGAGCTCACAGTGTCTTCCGTCTCCCACTGTAAAGATGAGCATGGATTCACTGTAGGTTCATGTGTTTTTATCCTCCCATCACAGTACCAGTGGGTAAATGTAAATAGATGAGATACAGTGTTTTCTAGAAGAAGTCAATTGGATGTCAAAAGTGAGCAGTGAACCTCAGTGATGTATTAGGTAAGTGGTATTGTGGACTTCGCTAGAAGTTTGCAATAACCAAGTGGTATATATCAATCAAAAGATGCATTGCATTGGGAAAATCTGCTGCAAAAGACCTCTTTCAAGTGTTGAAAAGCAAAGATATCACCTTGAGAACTAAGGTGGGCCTGACTCAAGCCGTGGTGTTTTCAGTTGCCTCATGCATGCGAAAGGTGGACAATGAATAAGGAAGACTGAAGAAGAATTGATGCCTTTGAATTGTGGTGTTGGTGAAAAATATTGAATATACCATGGACTGCCAAAAGAAGGAACGAATCTGTCTTGGAAGAAGTAAAATCAGAATGTTCCTTAGAAGCAAGGATGGCAAGATACATCCATCTCACACACTTTGGACATGTTATCAGGAGGCAGTAATCCCTGGGGAAGGACATCATGCTTGGTAAAGTAGAGGATCATTGAAAAACAGGAAGACCCTTAACAAGATGGATTGACACAGTGGCAGCAACAATGGGCTCAAGCATAACAATGATTGTGAGAATGGCACGGGACTGAGCGGTGTTTTTTTCTGTTGTACATAGGGTCACTATGCATTGGAACTGACTCGATGGCACCTGAGGACAACAAAATGTATCTGTTTATGGGCTTTTGGAAAAATGGATTGCTTTGTCTCCTAGGAAGTCTACCTTTGATGGATTCCTAAAAAGGCGACAATGAAGACATCTTAATAAACAATGTCATGAAATTGTGTTACTCATTCACAGTGAATTTTACCTCATGAAGATTGGCTGTGTACTGCGATCACAGCTTAATTTTGTTGCATTTTGTGTACACAGCTCAGAAAATTAAGGGACCAGGGAACTAGTATTGAGTAGAATAATAAGAGGACTTTCTTGAATGGTGGCACTTTTGATGTTTTTTCCACCTTATGTGACTAGAGGAATAAGGGAGGAGGGTGCCATGGGGCTTATAAACAGCTGATAACAACAGGCTTAATTTATATTTTGTAGCTCGTGTGGCCCCCCTCCTTCAAGCACATGTGTAGGGAATTGAAATTGCAGTTTGCCTATTATGCGTTGGCAGTAATCTTTCAGAAAAAATTTTATGTTTCAAAATCAGGCAGCCAACAGCAGTGGCCCGTGATATATAGGGCTATTGATGTGAATTGAATTTGCAGAGGGAAAATGGGATTTGGTTGCAGAATGAACTCGTAATGAGGTGGCCCCACAGATTTGTAATGGTCAGCTATTGTTTGTGCCTGGAATCAGCTAGGAATCAAATAGTTTTTGAGGAGAGACTGAAATGAAACTCAGGTTGTTGTCTTTTTCCCTACCTCATCAAGTGGTTCCAAGTGACATCATTTAGTTTGACTCTTGAGGGCTCTAGAAGTTAGTAAGTTACCTTTCTAATGAGTATAATATGGACTGATGGTCTTTATTGATCACGTCATCTTATCAGTAAAAAAAAAAAAAGACCAATGCCCCTCAATATATGTATTGATTTTTATGAATTATGTGTGTGTTCTTATACTAAAATCTTGTTATAAAATGAAAAATGTAAAGCGCTAAGTAAAAATAATTGTGGATAGAAGGTTTGCATGGATTGAATTGTGTCCCCACAAAACTATGTTTATCAATTTGGGCTGGGCCATGGTTCTCAGTATTGTGTGATTGTTCACCATTTTGTCATCTGATGTGATTTTCCTGTGTGTTGTAAATTCTGTGTCTATGATGTTGATGAGATGGGATTAGTGGCAATCATGTCAGTGAGGCAGGACTCAATCTACAAGATTGGATTGTGTCTTAAGTTTTGGGATATAAAAGAGAAGCAAGCTGAGAGGCGTGGGGACCTCATACTACCAAGAAAGCACCGCTGGAAGCAGAGCACATCCCTTGGACCTGGGGTTCCTGTGAGGAGAAGCTTCTAGACTAGGGGAAGATTGATGACGAGGATCTTCCTCCAGAACTGACAAGAGAGAAAAAGCCTTTCCCTGGAGCTGGCTTCTTGAATTTGGACTTCTAGCCTCCTAAACTGGGAAAGAATAAATTTCTCTTTGTTAAAGCCATCCACTTGTGGTATTTCTGTTATAGCAGCATTAGATGACTAAGACAAAGGTTAAATGTTTTCTTCTCATATTCCCAAAGCATCATTTTATGCACTGCCCGGTACTCAGTGCTGGAAATGACAGGTGCCATTACTGCCTGAGGTGACAGTGACAGTAATGGAGGATATTAGGCTGATATCTTATTAGAAGAAATGACTTGATCTTGAACTTTTGTTAGGACTGTGTGTGTAAGCTGCAGATAGGATTGCATTAATACTAAGTATTCGGAAACAGTTCACCTCCCTAGGTGTGAGGTTTAAGGTAGAAATATATTAAATTCAACTAAAGCTCACCTTTTATTTTTCTGGATACTGTGTCTTAGAAGTTCAAACTATCTCGGTTAGGTGATCTTGGTAACTTTGTCTGATTCTTTACCTGTGAAGTGCAGATCATTGCTATCCCATGTGGTTCTCGCCAGGATTGAGTAAGAGGGTGCATGGGAAGTGCCCAGCACAGGGCTAGCATCAGGTAAATGCTCATCTAATGATGGTGTACTTATTCTCTCTAGTAGGTAGCTGCCGTCGGGTTGGCCCCTGATTCATGGTTACCCCATGCGCCACTGCCTGGTCCTGTGCCCTCCCCGAGATTGGTTGTGGATCAGACCTACTATGTATGATCCATAAGGTATTCGATGGCTGATTTTCGGAAGTAGATCACTCGGCCTTTTTTCCTAGATCATCTTAGTCTGGAAGCTTTGCTGAAGCTGATTTAGTATCATTGCAGTACACACATCAGAGTGGAACCCTACCTGCGTCTCCTGCATGGAAGGCGAGACCTTGACCACTGAACCACCGATGCCCTTTATGGCTTCCTTCCTGAAAGCCTTCACTCACTCTGGCCACTGCTGATTTCCTCAACCTCAGAGCTGTTATATACCATAATGACCCAAAATAACAAATGGTACAAAATTTGCAAGGAGCCCTGGTGGCGTAATAGTTAAGGGCTTGGCTCCTAACTGAAAGGTCAGGTGTTCGAACTACCCAGCGGCTCTGTGGGGGAAAGACCTGGCTATCTGCTGCCATAATGATTACAGCCTAGAAAACCTTCTGGGGCAGTTCTCTGTCCTATAGGGTTGCTACGATTCAGAATTGACTTGATGGTACGTAACAACAACAAACAGGATTGGCCAGGCACATTCATAGATGTTTGTTTACCCCCCCGTATATTAAGTTCCTGGAGGGTAGAAACCAAGCCTTTGTTTTCACCTCCCTAACTGTGTCAGTAATGGAGGCTGTCCACTGTGCTGAGTGGATAATCAAATAATTTAGTTGTCAGGTAAAAAGGCAATTTTGTGTGTAATGTCCTCAAACCTCAGCTTTTGATAGAATCAGAGGGCTTGTTTTGGAATTAGGAAGGAGAATTTGCTAGTTGTAATTAGTGCCAAACAGAAGTTAATACACTTCTGTAGTTTTCCGTTGTCAGTCACTTTGGGTGATCATTTTTTTGCCGTTATTTTTAAGTGACAGATTGCAGTACATATTTTAGGACCTGCCACCCATTTTGATTTGAAAGATTTTGTTGTCGGAATTTTAGGCACTGGAGGTAGAGATCTAATTCTACTAAAAGAGACTTAGGAATCTTGGAAATTACATTTTTCTTCTGGCTGAAAGTGCTTTTTTTCTGATTTATTATGCAAATCCTATAACTGAGCGAAGTCAAAGTTCTCTTGTATTTTAGAATCTGTTTTCTGGTATTATTCCTTCTGTAATAGTCTTACCTTTGTAGGCAAGAAATATAAATCGTGTGGATTTCTGAGCAAAGATAAAGGGCGATGTGTTGTGGTTATTTCCAGTTGACGACTGTGTCTTAATGGATTGGATTCTCCCTGGTGTCTCAGTCACCTTCTTTTTACAGGTTGTCTTTAGGAGGGCGCATTTGTATTCTAAATGAAACAAAGGGAGATTATTATTTTGCGGCTTTTACTAGAGGTAATAAAGTCCCTGTTTTCCTGTTCTAGAATTCCAGGCATCACACTGTGAAGCTTAAGAAGGACTAATTTTCCACTGTCTGTCTTAGCATCAGGGAAATGTCTCACATGTGCATCAAGGTGATGCCACAGCGTTTCCTCCGTTGCAGTCAACAGAATTAATTTTGACTGGCTGAAGCCCCATTTGGTGTTTTGTGGAGGGTGCTGGTGTTCTCAGGGTGAAGGAAAAGTGGGACAACCAAGCCTTGGGAAGGGCAGGAACCAGGAGAGGGGGAGCTGATGGCCACCTGGTGTTAGAATGAGTCAGCCCCTACCATGTCCTGTTTTTAGGGAGGACAATCCACTCGAGACTCAGTGACACTCTGTTTGAGACTCAGATCCCTCCCTGGGAGAGACGCTGATTTGCTTGATTGGGGAGGAGAGGGCACCTGGTTGATAGTCACACAAAAGCTGAGTAGATGCAGTGGAAATGGGGGGACTCTAGGAGAAGTGGGTGAAAAGGACCACGAGGTTAACCACAGTGGGGGCTTTCTATCTCTGAGTTTATCCATTATAGGGATTCAGTCAGAGTGTGGAGTATCAAATGTTGGAGCAGAAAGGAGTTTGGATCACACTCTTGAACCCCCTCACGAAAGCTCTAACGAGCAAAGCAAGTTGGCTCATTCAGGAAGTGGAACCAGGACTGTGTCTGTGGGTAGTCAGACCAGTTTTCTTTTCATTTGTACCAGGCTGGAGAATTTGATTCCTGAGTGATGCTATCTAAAGCTGGGAAAGAAAAAATCTTTTTCTATTAGTAGAGATAAAGTATTGACAGTCTTGTGGACTGGAATCCTATAAATACAGGTCTTCTGTAATTGGAGAGGAGCAATTAAAAGAAAACCTGCAGTTGCTGTTGGTAGGAGCCAAGTGAAGAACTCTCTGTGAAAGCCTTTGCCTAACCCAGTGTTATAAATATCACACGAACAAACAGAACACCTGAGGGGACAGTAGCAGGCAGGGTAAATCCATTCCCAGATATTATTGCTAAGCACCAGGTATGCCTCGACTGTTGATTCAGGAAACGCTGTTGTCTGGGGACACATCAAAGTCTTCGGACCTATGTGCTCAAAGGTTCTCAGTTTACCTTGAAACCCTCTCCAGCCGCCCTCCTTGTTTGAACATAACCTCCAACCCTTTTGTACCCAAGACTGCTTCTCAGCAAAGGTTTTGGGTTTTCCGAGGGTACGGTGTAGCCTGGTGGTTCCGGTGTGGGCTTTGGATTAAGATGAAACATTGATTGGAATCCTGACTCCACCACTTAATAGCTGTGAACATGGGCAGGTTTTTGTTTAACCTCTCAAAGCCTCTGGTCAGTGGAGGTTCAGTGGTAGAATTCTTGCCTCCCATGCTAGAGACCAAGGTTTGATTGAGGCCAGTGTACCTCCTGGGCAGCCACCATTAGTCTGTCACTGGAGACTTGCATGTTGCAGTGACACTGAACAGGCTTCAGCAGTTTCCACACTAAGATGGGCTAAGAAGAAAGGCTTGGCAATCTACTTTCAAAGATGAGCCAATGGAAACTCTGTAGATCCACAGCTCCACAGGGCAGATTTGCAACCAATTGGGGGGATGGCGCAGGACCAGGGCAGCATTTTGTTGTGTTGTGAATGGGGTCACCGTGAGTCAGGGGCCAACTTGCGACAGCTAACAACAGTAAGAAGCCTCTGGTATATTTGTCCAATCAAGTCCATTTCCTCTTCTTTCAAATTGAATCTTGTATTATCAGGGATGGCAGTGAACCCAGCTAAAAAAACATTTCCCAAACTCCTGTCCGGTAGGTGTGGTTGATGAGTTACAGGTAAAAGTTGTTTGGGATTCACTCAAGTGACAGGTGTGCCCTTGCTTTAATCTTACCTGGAATGCAGGCATTAAATGCTGATGAGATACCTTGGAACTGCAGAGCCATATTGGGACCATGAGGGAAACCAAAAAACCCGTTACTGTCGAGGCAGTTCCGACTCAGTAACACTGTAGGGCAGAGTAGAACTGCCCCAGAGGGTTTCCAAGGCTGTAATCCTCATGAAGCAGACTGTCACATCTTTCTTTGCAGAAAGGTTGGTGGGTTGGAACTGCTGGCCTTTGTGTTAGCAGGTGAGTGCTTAAGCATTGCGCCAACAGGGCTCCTTCTGTGAGGGAAAGACCCAGGATATTATAGAAATTTGGGCATCTTTGAGATGCTAAATGTCTGCCAGCAGCCACCTTCCTCTAAACTGCTTGTGATATGAAAGAAATCAACCCTTAGGTGTTCAGGCCCTGTAACTGGGTTTCTGGTGGTCCAGCCGGCAGTCCAACATGGGGTGGCGCTGGACCAGGCAGCGTTTTATTCCCTTGTGCATGGAGTTGCCATGAGTCTGGGCCAACTTAACGTTAGCTGACAGCAGCAACAGCAGGTTCTCTTACTGCAGCAGCAGGGTGCATTTCCCATCTGGTACCAAACCTCGGGTTCTTCATCTGCAGACTGAGCGTAATAGTACCTATGTGGTAGGGTTGTTCTAAGGATTCAGTAACAGCATGTTCATGGTGCTTACCACACTGACAGGCAACTGCTGCTTTTCTTTGTAAATTAGATAGATAAATAGATGGACAACGGATGGACGGACGGACGGACGGACGAACGAGTGGGTGAGTGGATGGATGGATGGGTACTGTCAAGTCAGTTCCAACTCATGGTGACCTTATGCAAAACAGAACAAAACAGTGCCCAGTCCTCCATCACCATCACAATCGCTGGCATATTTGAGTCCATCATTGCAGCTATTGTACCAGCCCATCTCACCAAGGGTCTCCCTTACTGGCCCTGTGCTTCCCCTGACATGATGCCCTCTTCTAAGTGATAGATCTGTCCTGATGATGAGTCCAAAGCAAGAGAATAGGACAGTGTTCTGTTGTGACTCATAAGGCTTTCAGTGGCTAATTTTTGGAAGTAGATCTCCAGACCTTCCTAGTCTGTCCCAGTTTGGAAGATCCACTGAAACCTGTGTGCCATGGTAGCTCTGCTGGTATTTGAAATACTGGTGGTATTGCTTCCAGCATCACAGCAACATGGAAGCCATCACAGTAGAACAAACTGACAGAAGGGCAGTGGCTTTATAATTTACTGTTACCATGATCACATATTACATGTCAGTGCATATATAATTTATTTTCAGTGAAGCTTTAGTCTCTGATCCTTTTTATGGTCGTAGAAACTCATTTTGAAAAAAATGAAATACTTCTTCCTTCACGAAAAGTTGCCCCCCTCCCCCAATGCCCTGTTGTATAATAAATGAATTTTAACTAGATTCTAGAATTAGTAAAGGCTTGTGAAGGGGTCATTTAAATTTCAAGTTGTAGTTTTAGGACAGTGATTATCTGCTCGGAGGATGTTCTTAGATTTCGGTGTTTACTTGGGAAGGTTTCAAGCACATGACTGAGGAATACAAGAGTCTACTGTTTGTTCCAATTTTCCTAGATTCATACTTCATACATTCCAGGTTCTGATTATTAATGGATGTTTGCAGCTGTTTCTTCTCATTTTGAGTCATGCCACATCAGCAAATGAAGGTCCCGAAAGCTTTACTCCATCCACATCATTAAGATCAACTCTACTTTGAGGAGGCAGCTCTTCCCCAGTCATCTTTTGAGTGCCTTCCAACCTGGGGGGGCTCATCTTCCAGCACTAAATCAGACAATGTTCTGCTGCTATTCACAAGGTTTGCACTGGCTAATGCTTTTCA
The DNA here is from genome assembly GCF_024166365.1 of Elephas maximus indicus. Classification (NCBI taxonomy): domain Eukaryota; kingdom Metazoa; phylum Chordata; class Mammalia; order Proboscidea; family Elephantidae; genus Elephas; species Elephas maximus. The sequence continues at coordinate 66,501,538 of NC_064838.1, forward strand.
GAAGTAGACTGCCAGGTCCTTCTTCCTAGTCTGTCTTAGTCTGGAAGCTCAGCTGAAACCTGTCCTCCATGGGTGACCCTGCTGGTATCTGAATACTGGTGCCATAGCTTCCAGCATCACAGCAACACACAAGCCCCCATGGTACGACAAGCTGACAGACACGAAGTATGAATCTAGGAAAATGGAAATCATAAAAAATGAGATGGAACGCATAAACATCGATATCCTAGGCATTAGTGAGCTGAAATGGACTGGTATTGGCCATTTTGAATTGGACAATCATATAGTCTACTATGCTGGGAATGACAACTCGAAGAGGAATGGTGTTGCATTCGTCGTCAAAAAGAACGTTTCAAGATCTATCCTGAAGTACAGTGCTGTCAGTGATAGGATAGTATCCATACGCCTACAAAGAAGACCAATTAATGTGGCTGTTATTCAAATTTATGCATCAACCACTAGGGCCAAAGATGAAGAAATAGAAGATTTTTATCAGCTTCTGCAGTCTGAAATTGATCGAATATGCAGTCAAGATGCATTGATAATTACTGGCAATTGGAGTGCAAAAGTTGGAAACAAAGAAGAAGGATCAGTAGTTGGAAAATATGGCCTTGGTGATAGAAACAATGCCGGAGATCGAATGATAGAATTTTGCAAGACCAAGGACTTCTTCATTGCAAATACCTTCTTCACCAACATAAATGGCGACTGTACACATGGACCTCGCCAGATGGAATGCACGGAAATCAAATTGACTACATCTGTGAAAAGAGACTATAGAAAAGCTCAATATCATCAGTCAGAACAAGGCTAGGGGCCGACTGTGGAACAGACCATCAATTGCTCGTATGCAAGTTCAAGCTGAAACTGAAGAAAATCAGAGCAAGTCCACGAGAGCCAAAGTATGACCTTGAGTATATCCCACCTGAATTTAGAGACCATCTCAAGAATAGTTTTGACGCACTGAACACTAGTGACCACAGACCAGACGAGTTGTGGAATGACATTAAGGACATCATCCATGAAGAAAGCAAGAGGTCACTGAAAAGAAAGAAAGAAAAGACCAAGATGGATGTCAGAGGAGACTCTGAAACTTGCTCTTGAGTGTCGAGTAGCTAAAGCAAAAGGAAGAATTGATGAAGTAAAAGAACTGAACAGAAGATTTCAAAGGCCTCTCGAGAAGACAAAGTAAAGTATTATAATGACATGTGCAAAGAGCTGGAGATAGAAAACCAAAAGGGAAGAACACGCTAGGCGTTTCCCAAGCTGAAAGAACTGAAGAAAAAATTCAAGCCTCGAGTTGCAATAGTGAAGGATTCCATGGGGAAGATATTAAACGATGCAGGAAGCATCAAAAGAAGATGGAAGCAATACACACAGTCATTATACCAAAAAGAATTAGTCGATATTCAACCCTTTCAGGAGGTGGCGTATGATCAGGAACCAATGGTACTGAAGGAAGAAGTAAAAGCTGCTCTGAAGGCACTGGCGAAAAACAAGGCTCCAGGAATTGAGGGAATATCAATTGAGATGTTTCAACAAACAGATGCAGCGCTGGAGGTGCTCGCTTGTCTATGCCGAGAAATATGGAAGACAGCGTCCTGGCCAACTGATTGGAAAAGATCCATATTTATGCCTATTCCCAAGAAAGGTGATCCAACCGAATGTGGAAGTTATAGAACAACATCGTTAATATCATATGCAAGCAAAATTTTGCCGAAGATCATTCAAAAACGGCTGCAGCAGTATATCGACAGGGAACTGCCAGAAATTCAGGCTGGTTTCAGAAGAGGACGTGGAACCAGGGATATCATGGCTGATGTCAGATGAAAGCAGAGAATACCAGAAGGATGTTTACCTGTGTTTTATTGACTATGCAAAGGCATTTGACTGTGTGGATCATAACAAACTATGGGTAACACTGCGAAGAATGGGAATTCCAGAACACTTAATTGTGCTCATGAGGAACCTTTACATAGATCAAGAGGCAGTTGCTCGTACAGAACAAAGGGATACTGATTGGTTTAAAGTGTTTAAAGTCAGGGTTGTATTCTTTCACCGTACCTATTTAATCTGTATACTGAAGAAACAATCCGAGAAGCTGGACTATTTGAAGAACGGGGCATCAAGATTGGAGGAAGACCCATTAACAACCTGCGTTATGCAGATGACACAAACTTGCTTGCTGAAAGTGAAGAGGACTTGAAGCACTTACTAATGAAGATCAAAGACCACAGCCTTCAGTATGGATTACACCTCAACATAAAGAAAACAAAAATCCTCACAACTGGACCAATGGGTAACATCATGATAAACGGAGAAAAGATTGAAGTTGCCAAGGATTTCATTTTACTTGGATCCACAATCAACAGCCATGGAAGCAAACAGTAGTCAAGAAATCAAAAGACGCATTGCATTGGGCAAATCTGCTGCAAAGGACCTCTTCAAAGTGTTGAAGAGCAGAGATGTCACCCTGAAGACTAAGGTGCGCCAGACCCAAGCCATGGTATTTTCAATTGCATCATATGCATGTGAAAGCTGGACAATGAATAAGGAAGACTGAAGAAGAGTTGACGCCTTTGAATTGTGGTGCTGGCGAAGAATATTGAATATACCATGGACTGCCAAAAGAACGAACAAATTTGTCTTAGAAGAAGTGCGGCCAGAATGCTTCTTAGAGTCTAGGATGGTGAGACTGCATCTTATATACTTTGGACATGTTGTCAGGAGGGATGAGTCCCTGGAAAAGGACATCATGCTTGGCAGAGTACAGGGTCAGCAGAGAAGAGGAAGACCCTCAACGAGGTGGATTGACACAGTGGCTGCAACAATGAGCTCAAGCAAAACAACGATTGTAAGGATGGCACAGGACCGGGCAGTGTTTCATTCTGTTGTGCATAGGGTCGCTATGAATCAGAACAGATTCGACGGCACCTAACAACAACAACAACAACAACAACAACTGTTTGTTATTCTTGTTTAGAAGAAAGCATGGCTGTGGTCACAGTCACATGTGTTGGGCATTCTTAGTAAATTCACAGGACAACAGTGCTCTGGAGTGTCATACTGCAGAGTGCCCATGACAGGCTACTGGGGATATTTGAGTATCTGTAACAATACTACTACTAAACATTTTAGCATCCGCCGGAAGTTCACTCAGGAGGGACTTGCTTAAATCTCATTTTGGATATAAAATTAAAAAATGCTCAAGTTTTCACTCTTGCAGAAATTCTTCAACTCCATTTAAATTTAGAAAAATACCATTAACCCAGTGTTCTCGTCAGTTGTTTTCTTTTTTGCTTTGCGGATGTTTCCTGTATGGAGACCATTACCCCCTGAGCAAGGCAGAGCCGTTCATGCACTACATAAATAACTTTATTATTTATTTATTTAATCCCGACTGGATTTTTTTTTTTTAAGATTGGTTTTAGACGATATTATGTGTTTGTAGGGGCTTGTCTTCAAGTAAAGGCATACTTAAAATACAGCTGAAGAGGAACCGAGAGCGTGACTCCACTGCAAAGCAAAACTGGTGACATCCGTTGCTGCTTCATAGACGAATTACTTTATGGCGGCCTACTTCCCGGTAAAGCTTTTTTAAAAACTAAAAATACATTTTTCTGTACTCTAACCATCCACTCTGACAGCAGCAAAAAAAAAAAAAAAAAATGTGTGTTTATCCCTCGTGCCTTAGTAGCGAGTGATAGTAGAAGCCACTTATTGCTGAAAATGTGTATTTGCCTGCATGTGTGCCATTAAAAAGGGGTTTTGTAGGCTGAATTCCACGTTGTACCGTAACATCAGTCACAAGGGGCTGAGTTTTCCATATCGGCAGAATGTGTGAAATAGGTGGGTGACTGGAATGTAGTCTTCAGGGCTTTACCGTCTGCAGCCTGCTTATGCCAGGGGATTGGTAACATGTAAATGTGAGCTGGGAAGAATCCACCAGATTACTAACCTTCTCAGAGTCACCAGTCCAGCCAGGAAAGCGAGACAGCCAGTCTTAACTCTGGCTGGGTTCTTCCTGCTGTCGGATGCTACCAGGGGGCCTGTTCGTGAACTCACAGCGCTGTCTGGAGTAAGGGCTTGTGTGGGCAGGAAAGGCTGGCTGGCCACTGAGTAAAGGCGTTTGTATTTGTTATCCAATTTAATTTTCAAAACCAACCTGATCACCTCTGATGTATTCTCCGAAAAAGGAAAACTAACTTGAACCTGATCAAATGCTGAGAGGCTGCCTAGGTAAAATGACACACCTGAAATACAATCAGCAAAACTCAGACTGTGTGGGACTCTACACTTCAGATGACCCCGTTTACTCCACTAATCTGTCACACAACTTTAAAAGGCAGAGAAAAGCCTTTAGAGATGAAAAGAGACTTAGGAGACTTACCAGCCAAATATGTTGTGTGGACTTTGGATCCCGCTTTGAACAAATTAGTGTTAAATATATGTATTTTTTTTGAGATCGGGTAGTTTGGATACTGATTTGAAAGATTGATTGTTCTGTTTTAGGTGTAGACATGGTACAGTGTTGTAATTATATTTTAAAACCAGTCCTTATCTTTTAGTGATCAATGGTGACTTGCTTGTAGAGAAATTATTTGCTTTAAGATAACCCAGCTGGAATAGGGAGCAGGTGGAGATGTAGAAGATTGGCCATGTGATGTTGACGGTAGCAGATGAGCATGTGGGAACCCTTCTCTTTACTTTTGGGTGTTTGACATTTTTCATAATTGAAAGTTAAAAAAAAAAAGACCCACCTGTGTTCCATGCTTCATGATGACTGCTGACTTTATAGGATGTACTTCTTCGTAAGTATTCTTGGGGTAATGAATATTTGAATATGTAACCTTTTACCTCAAAGTAATCAAAGCATAAATATGGTCACCAACTGCAGCCACCAAGGCTCCCGGAATTGACAGGTTTTATTTAACAACCCATTTTCCTTTATTTGAATTCAGCTCTGTGGAATAAAGGCAATGTTTTATTCATCAGACACTACCCCTCCCCTTTTTTAAGAATGTCTTTGTAGGAATTAGCAGGTGTTTAATTATCAACGGGAGGATTCTTTATTTGCTGGGTGCAGTAGAAAGTCATTAAAAGAAGTTTAAAATGTGGAAGAATCAAATGGGAGAACTTGGGGAAGATGAATAACTCTGTTCCCTGGTGTCCTGGGTGTACTTGGGCCAGGTGAGGTGCGGTTTAATGTTTTGCAGCTTCATTGAAAACTAAACCAAAGGAAAATCTTTCGGCCTTTGGTCAAGCATTCCTGTGTAAGAGAACAGCAACTAAAATTGAGCGTTGCCACGGGGTTTTTGGGTCATATCTTAGACCTTAAGCTTAGATGTTGTTGCTGTTAGGTGCCATCAAGTTGATTCTGACTCACAGCAACCCTAGGTACAATAGAACAAAACACTGCCTGGTCCTGCGCCATGCTCACAATTGTTGCTGTGTTTGAGCCCATTGTGGCAGCCACTGTGCTAGTCCATCTCATTGAGGGTCTTAGATAGTTGAGCTAAAACACAATTTACAGCCAGATTTATCCCCAGTCTCAGTGTTAAGCCATTAGTCCATTTTTGCATTTTCCCTCCTGCTGCAAATATTTTTTGGTGTGCCCTTTATGTGTTCAGCTCTGTGCTTGGCACTGGGGAAGAAAACAAACCAGAATTATACATATTTTGCTCCTGTGTTTAAACTTGAATATAAAGTGTCTCCCCCTCCCTCTTGCACGCCCCCCTAATCTTCTCTCTTGTTTCTTTTCCTAGTGACTTTGTTATATAAACTTAAAATGTAGATGTTGCTGTTGAGTCGATTTCAGCTCCTAGTGACCCCATGTGCCATAGTAGAACAACTCTATAGGGTTTTCTTGGCTGTAATCTTTATGGGAGGAAATCACCACGGCCTTTCTCCCTCGGAACTGTTGGGTTGATTCTGTCAACCTTTCGGTTAGCAGCTGAGTGCTTAACCATTGCACCACCAGGGCTCCTTCATCTAATGTAGATAGTGTGGCAAATTATTTGGACCTGAGAAAAAGGTGCAGCTGGGTTAAAGCAGTGTGGAGGCTGGGTGGGATGAATAGCCCCCATTTATTCAGCTTTGACCCTGTGCCAGGTACTGAGTGAAGAAATACTAATTTATTCTATCCCAAACCCCTGCCAAGTAAGAGTTCCTCCCATTTTACAAGGAAGGAAAGGGAGCTCAGAGAGCTTCAGTAACTAGATCAAGGTCTCGTGGCTCATAAGATAGCTAAGATGGCTCATAGCATCTTGGTGTTTGTACCCAAGTTTATACAGAGTCTTGTCTGTAGCCAGCGTGGCATGTATGTAACAAGGTGGTATGTAACAAGGGCAGTTTTTCAGTGACACGACTGCCATCCATTTTATTTATGATGGTGCATCTTTCTTATTGATTCCACGTGGGAAGTTGAGGGCCAAGTAGGAGGGACACTTGGGTGGCTGAAGCATTTATGACTTGAAGCAATTCACTTTGTGCACCTGCATAAACTTCCAAACCCCAAAACCAAACCCATTGTCGTAGAGTCCATTCTGACTCATAGCGGCCCTATAGGACAGAGTAGAACTGCCCCATAGGGTTTCCAAGGCTGTAAATCTTTACAGAAACAGACTGCCACGTCTTTGTCCCAAGGAGGGGGTGGTGGGTTCAAGCCACGGACCCCTTGGTTAGCAGGTGAGCACTCAAATCCAGTGTGCCACCAGGCTCCTTGCATGAATTTCGAGCTTCCCCAGATTAAATTCGTACCTTGTGCGTTCTCCAAATCAAAGCAAGGCACAGATGTTGGTAGCCTTGGTTACCAGGCAGTGGCTTCTCAGCTCTTCCTCTGCGTCGCTACTTGATTTTAACCTCAACGCTAAAGAGGTTCTCGTGATGTAGTACAGAGGTATCTTTGCAGACAATGCTCCTTCTAGTCACGTGTATTGCCAGGAAAGCAGTATCTTCTCAAGCTTATAACTTATATTACTTTTGTGGTCTCAGGTAAGAAGACAGTAAAAAGGGCAAAGGTTTACTCCAGAGCTTTGTGGGCATGTGAAGTTTGCAAAGTAATGATAATAAATGGCGGATTGAAATTGGTCTCCCAGAACCATTTGACGTTAACTAGTGCCGTGAGTTTGCGTGTCTTCATCTTTGGGCTCCTTTGTCTCTCGTGGGCCCTTCTGTCTGCCTGGTGAGGAACCACATGCCAAGAACGAGGTCCAATGTTGAGTTACAACATTTGTTAAACAGTTGAAAGTTGGATGGAGAACAGCATTTGAAAGTAATGGACACTAAATTATGGAATTGGAGAAGGTACTCGGGCTATGGGAATGTGTCCACAGGTGCTGACCATGGGCTAATGATGGAACCTGGCATCTAAGTGCTGTTTCTTGGCTACAGGGGGATAGGAGTTGGTCAGCTGGGTGTTTTAAGTGGATGATATCACTGGTGGAACCTATAGTGATAGGGAGAGAACCATAGGCTTGTTTCCTGGACCTCATTCTGAATCTTTGTGTATGGAGTTATTGGCCAGAGCAGAGCTAATTCACTTTATGTGAACAGAGCTCCATCCTTGTTTCTTTTCAGTCTACTACTCTGTTTTTCTCATCCTGTATGAATATAGAATCACATAGAAATAAAACGTGTAAAATGTTTTTTAGAGTTTTAAGCACTAAACCAAAAGATACATGGTTAACAATTTAGTATTCTCTGCTTTTCTAGCAGTGGTGCCTTTTTCCCCAAGTCAAAGATGTTTTGTCTCGTCGTTTGCCCTAATCAGAAAAAAAGTTATTGTCTCTTGTTGGAGAGCTCTTGAGGGAATCTTTCCTAAGATTAGCTCAGTTGAAGGAATTTTCCAGTTCAGATGACATTCTTTGCAGTGCTTTTGTGGTTTGGCATGTTGCAAAATATTAATCATCTCGAGTCTCCTTCTTTACCTGTGACGACAAGGGTAGGAAGAAGTACTAACGTCCTCTCCCCAGAGTGCTGTAGTGATTGTCAGCTACTTAGAAATATATATTTAAGATTAACTGAAATGCAGACCTTCAGACTCTTGGGGCCAGGCAATGTTATTGGGAGTAAAAATCAAAGCTGAATACTGTACTTTTACTACCTCGAAATTGTATAGTAAAAACATGAACCGCTAGCAGTTTGTTGCCAGGTATAAAGATCATTCCAGATTTGTTAAATCAACATATTATTTCCTAAAAATTGCATTTGTTATATGCAGTCCATGTTAGCAAAGTTTTTAAGCCCTTTGTTCTCATAAGTAGTTGAAATATTGTATTTGTTTTACTCACTCGTTTAGGACAACATTTTTTGATCAGTAGAGAAAGGGGAAATTGCAAACAAGTGAAAAATTTCTCCTTGGTTTTTTGTGACAGAAATACTGAAGGTGTAGAGATGACCAAGTGGTGGACCCACTTTAAAGGAACTTTTGATCTAGTGACGAAGGTGAACATGTAAACAAACCATTGTGATAAAATGATGTTCATGCTGGGAATGGAGTCTAGAGAGAGGGCAGCCGGGGCAGAGCCAGGGAGTGATGAATTCTGCAGAGGGTAGATTTGATAGAAGAATCTATAGCCTAGAGGAAGTGATAAGTCATGAGGTCCCGGATATTCCTTTCTATTCCTGGTTTTATTTTACTTGCTTGTTTGGAACATTTTTTGATCAGTAGAGAAAGGGGAAATTGCAAACAAGTGAAAAATTTCTCCTTGGTAGAGATGACCAAGCAGTCCTAGTGTTTTATGCTTGTGATGTTCGGAACGGGATGGAAAGTGATGGGTGTTAACAGAGATAGACAGATAAATGCAGGCCAAAGAAATTAGATTGGGGAGGAAACCCTGGTGGCGTAGTGGTTAAGTGCTACGGCTGCTAACCAAAGAGTTGGCAGTCTGAATCCGCCAGGCACTCCTTGGAAACTCTATGGGGCACTTCTACTCTGTCCTGTAGGGTCACTATGAGTCGGAATCGACTTGACAGCACTAGGCTTGGTTTGGTAGATTAGGGAAGGCCTCAGCAAGGAGGATGGTAATTCTGCTGTACCATTCAGCAGCGTTGTTAGTTTGCAAAGAGCTTCCAGGTATATCATCGGGTAGTTGCACAGAATAACTAGGAGGCAGTTGAGATATATTAGATATTGACTCAGAGAAGTGAGATGACTTACCCAGGGTCACACAGCTGCTGCTTTTTTTTTTTTTAAAAAAAACACAGTTGCTGTGTAGTTTACTCTGACTCATGGTGACCCCACGTGTGTCAGAATAGGACTGTGCTCCATAGGGTTATTAACAGCTGTTGTAATATCTGTTGTAATATTGCCCATCTCATTTCTTATTTGGGTTATTTGCTTCCTCTCCTATTTTTCTTCTGTTGGTTTGGCCAGTAGTTTATCAATTTCGTTGATTAAAAAAAAAAAAAAAAACCAGCTTTTGGTCTTATTAATTCTTTCAATTGTTTTTCTGTTTTCGATTTCATTTAGTTCAGCTCTAATTTTTATTGTTTGTTTTCTTCTGGGGCCTGTGGGTTTCTTTTGTTGCTCTCTTTCTATTTGTTCAAGTTGTAGGGATAATTCTTTGATTTTGGCCCTTTCTTCTTTTTGGATGTGTGCATTTATTGATATAAATTGGTCTCTGAGCCCCACTTTTGCTGTGTCCCAAAGGTTCTGATAGGAAGTGTTTTCATTCTCATTGGATTCTCTGAATTTCTTTATTCCATCCTTAATGTCTTCTGTAATCCAGTCTTTTTTGAGCAGGGTATTGTTCAGTTTCCAAGTGTTTAATTTCTTTTCCCCTCATTGATTTCTACTTTTATGGCCTATGGTCAGAGAAGATGCTTTGTAATATTTCAAATGTTTTGGATTCTGCTAAGGCTTGCTTTATGACCTAATATGTGGTCTATTCTAGAGAATGTTCCATGTGCACTAGAAAAGAAAGTATAGTTGGTTGCTGTTGGGTGGAGTGTTCTGTACATGTCTACGAGGTCAAGTTGGTTGATTGTGGCATTTAGATCTTCCATGTCTTTATTGAGCTTCTTTCTGGATGTCCTGTCCTTCACTGAAAGTGGTGTGTTGAAGTCTCCTACTATTATTGTGGAGCTGTCTTATCTCACTTTTCAATGCTGATAGCCCCAGTCCCAGTGCCGTCGAGTTTGTTTTATGTATCTTGCAGCCCTGTCATTGGGTGCATAAATATTTAATATGGTTATATCTTCTTGGTGTATTGTCCCGTTAATCATTACTGTCCTTCCATATCCTTTCTGATGGATTTAACTTTAAAGTCTATTTTGTCAGAAATTAATATTGCCACTCCTGTTCTTTTTTGATTGTTGTTTGCTTGATATACTTTTTTCCATCCTTTGAGTTTTAGTTTGTGTCTCAAAGTCTAAGGTGTGTCTCTTGTAGGCAGCATATAGACGGATCTTGCTTTTTAATCCATTCTGCCACTCTCTGTCTCTTTATTGGTGCATTTAGTCAATTTACATTCAGGTTAATTATGGATAGGTATGAATTTAGTGCTATCATTTTGATGTCTTTTTTTGTGTGTTGACATTTTCTTTTTCCCACTTGATTTTATGTGCTGAGTAGATTTTCTTTATATATTGTCCTTTCCTCATATTTGTTGTTATTGATTTTGTTTCTGCTGAGTCACTATATTTTCCTTGTATTTTATTTTGATGAGTAGGATAGTTTGTCTCCTTATTATTTACCCCTATTTTTCTAACTTTAAAACTAACTTTTATTTCTTTGTATCGCCATATGTATCTTCCTCTCCATATGGAAGGTGTATGATTACATTTCTTAGTCGCTCTTTATTATTTTAACAGTGCCTTCTTTTATATAACAACATTGCTGTTACGTTGTTTTGAGCTTTTTTTTTAAATAATCTTGCTTTGTTATTTTGGATTTCCCTGTCTGGGTTGACTTCTGGTTGCTCTGCCCAGTGTTCTAGTCTTGGGTTGATACCTAATATTATTGATTTTCTAACTGAAGAACTCCCTTTAGTGTTTCTTGTAGTTTTGGTTTAGTTTTTACGAATTCCCTAAACTTGTGTTTATCTGGAAATGTCTTAAGTTTACCTTCATATTTAAGAGACAGTTTTGCTGGATATATGATTCTAGGCAGGCAGTTTCTGTCCTTCAATTTTTTAAATATGTCGTCCTATTGCCTTCTTGCCTGCATGGTTTCTACCGAGTAGTCCGAGCTTATTCTTATTGGCTGTCCTTTGTAGGTGACTTTTCTCCCTCACTGCTCTTAAAAGTCTCTCTTTATCTTTGGTTTTGGCAAGTTTGATTATAATATGTTTTGGTGATTTTCTTCTAAGATCTACCTCATATGGAGTTCGAAGAGCATCTTGGATAGATATCTTCTTATCTTTCACAACATCAGGGAAGTTTTCTGCCAACAAATCTTCAACAATTCTGTCTGTATTTTCTGTTATCCCTCCCAGTTCTGGTACTCTAGTCACTCGTAGGTTATTTCTCTTGATAGAGTCCCACATGGTTCTTAATGTTTCTTCATTTCTTAAAATTCTTTTATCTGATTTTTCTTCAAATATGTTAGTGCCAAGTGATTTATCTTTGAGTCCAGAAATTCTGGCTTCTACTTGCTCAATTCTGCTCCTCTGACTTTCTGTTGAGTTGTCTAATTCTGTAATTTTATTGTTAATCTTCTCAATTTCTGATTGCTGTCTGTCTATGGATTTTTCCAGCTTACTAAACTTTTCATTATGTTCTTAAATAATCTTTCTAATTTTTTCAGTTGCTTTATCTGTGTGATCCTTGGCTTGTTCTGCATATTGCCTCATTTCCTTCCTGATGTCTTGGAGGGTTCTGTATATTAAACTTTTGTATTCTGCATCTGGTAATTCTAGGAATGCACTTTCATCTAGAAGATCCCTGGATTCTTTGTTTAGAGAGCCTGTTGAGGTGATCATGGTCTGTTTCTTAATGTGACTTCATATTGACTGTTGTCTCCAAGCCATCTATAAGTTATTGTATTAGTTTATGCTTGCTTACTGTGTTGTAGCTTCTTGCTCTGTTTTGTTTTGGTATACCCCTATGGGTTGCTTGAGTGAGCTAGATTGATTATTTTTGCCTTTGGAGCTCTGATGTCCTGTCCCCAGATGGCTGGAGCTGTCATCAGGTATATCAGTCTAGGAGTCCATTCAGTTTTCTTATATGAATTCAGCTCAGGTTTCCAGGTAGCTGATCATCAAGTGTGTGGTACAGGCTCTGTCCTACAGTCTTAGAGGGGCAGGGGTGATTGGTGTATATACTGGTATCTGATTGCAGAAGGGGGTCAAGGTCTGAAGAAGGCGGGGGGCTGAGAACTGACCCCTGAGTGTTTCTGAGGAAAACGTGTCCCTGTTCCCTAGAGTGTGCACGTGGGTGGGTTCTGCAGAGGGTCCATGGGCACCCAAAGTTTTTGGTTGTAAGGACTGGGAGGTGCCAGCTATCCTTGGGCACCTGTCGTGGGTGGCTGGGTAGCCTGAGTAGAGCTACCAGTCCTTAGGTCCCTGACGTGGGTAGGTGAGGACCTTGTTTAATGGGCAAAGCAATGTCAAACATCAAACACCCACCTCTCCACCCCACAGCTGAAGCGGTTGGAGTCTGCCAACAAGGGCCTATTTTCCCAAAATAGGCCCACATAGGTCCATGTCCATGAGGAAGGAAAAGGTGCTCAAAGTCCATGAACCGTTTATGCCTGGATAGGAACCGCTTCTGTCTTGAACTCCCCCAGTTAGTAACTAGCCAATTATCTTTTCCCCGAATTGCAAAGTTTTTCCTTCCCCAAGGTCAGGAGAATGGCTCTAGGTGCTCAACAGGGCCTATTCTCAGGCCCAGGGGATTCAGCCACTGAAACCGGCTTGCGGGGGGGGGGGGGGGGGCGTGGTAAAATATAGGCAAGTTTTTTTTTTACTTAGCTTTTACTGAGAGCGCTGTTCTTCTCAGGTTCAGGAGGTGTGAGTAGGCTGTGTGGCTGGCTGCTTCTCCCTGAGGAAACTGCGGCCGAACGCTAGTAGCAGCCCGCAGCCACTGCCGCTGCCCCAGGAATGATGCCTGAGGGCTCCTTGTGATTCAGGTCCGGTAACTCCTCTCTGGTTTTGAACGGTCTCTTCCTCCCCCTGCCCCCCAGTTCGTTGCCTTTGAAGCTCAGGGCTCCCAGTGTGTCAGAAATATACTCGTTTTACTTGTTTTTGGGGGTTTTTGTTGTAAAGAGGGCTCACCGGAAGCATCTGTGTATTCCGCCATCTTGGCTCCTCCTCCAAAAACCTTCCTTCTTGACCTCAGTATTTTGCAGTGTCTTTCTCTTCCCTGTCCTAAGCTCCCTAACTGCCTAGGTCAGTGAGAACAGCCTTTGTCACAGGGCTAACTAAGCAGGCTGTACATGAAGGATGCCTGGGCTTGTCCTCTGGAAACGGTTCTGTAATGATGGGATACTTCCCTGTGTGTCTCAGAAGCTAACTGCTGGAATGTGGTGGCTTATCTGATGGGTACACCATTGCGGTGTTTGTTTTGTGGGTGTAGTACTGTCATGGCACTGTTGAATGAGCTGCTTTTGAGCTGCTGATATAGTTCAGACCTTGACAGTTCTCTAATATCCTTGAAGCTGTAGTGTTTGATTGCATTGGTTGGCCCTGCAAATAGTCAGTGGTGTAAGTTATCTCAAAGTGAGAAAATATCTAAAGCCTGTATTTATAATAGACAAGGTTTGAAGGAGAGCTGAGACCTTGTAAAATACACACATGGGCTTCCTGAGTGTGTAATAAAGGCTCAGCTTCCTCTGGTTGGGGCCTGTCATACAGCCATTTGCCTGGGACTTTGATTCTTGTTGTTCGAATACCATCCAGTAAAGTGAGTTGGTGAATGAACAAGCTATCAGGCATGAGAACGAAGGAAAAGATGGGATATTTGTAAAAGTATAATTTAGCAAGTTCAATAGTCTGCAATGTATTGGTTCCTTTGTTGGGAGCGCTCTACTGTCTGATGTTACACCATGCCTTTGCTGGGGTATTAACGTGGGCACTAGTGTTTCTTAGAACTTTTGGATGCTTTATTGGAAAATAACATATGTGTTTTTCAGTGGATTGCATTATCATTGGGATCTGTGTTTAGGCTAGAGTCCTGCACGTGGTAATCCGTGAGTGCTTTTGGGTGCTGTTTCTATTTTAGTAAGAAATTTTTATATAGAGCTCATATACTGTTACTTAAAAATGGTCTTCCGACGAGAACACAGTGAGAAGGGGTTTGTTATTAAGTTGTTTAATTCTTCACCAATTACCCTGTAGAGTATTTATTGTTACTATTTTTATTATTAATTCCACTTTACAAAACAAAAAGAGTCTTAGACCATGGTTTCCCCAAGGCCTTTACGTGACGGAGTATGGATTTGGTTCTAGACATCCTGTGTCTACATTTTGTACCTTTAATGTGCCCTGCGGTCCATGAAACTGACTAATTTGCTAATTCTTCAGTCGTTTAAATGTCACCCATGGCAAATTTTAGGATTACGGTGTCTTAGAAATGGTTCCTTTGGGCTCTTAGTGCAGAATGGAAATAAATCTCTTTGGTGTAGTATTTCTGACCACCCGTCAGGTGACCCCTATTTGAACGCTTCCATCACTGGAGAGCTCACTACTTCCTGCTGGCAGTGTTGTTCATTGCTGGGCAAGTACTTCCTTATTTTCAGACAATCTGAAGGTCAAGTTCATTTTCTTTGTTACTGTAGGATATTACTGTGTCTAATATCCTAGAACAGCTAAACTGGAATGCACAGGCAATGAAACACTCCACAAAATGCCCATACTGGGTAACAGGTTTATTAAGATATAATTCGTACACTATATAATGTACCTACTTAAAGTGTACGATTCCATGGTTTTTAGGGTATTCACAAAGTTACATCACTATCACCAGTGCCAATTTTGGAGCATTCCATCACCCCAAAAAGAAACCCTGTACTGTAACCTTTGGCAACCACCTCCCATTTCTCCTTTGCACACCCTTCCTCCCCCCACTCCCCACCTTGCCCTAGGCAACCACTAATCTACTTCCTATCTGTATGGATTTGCCTATTTTGAACATTTCACATACATAGACTCACATGGTATGTGACCTTTTGTGTCTGGCTTCCTTCGCATAGCTTAGTGTTTTTGGCATTCATCCATGTTGTAGCGTGATTCAGTACTTCGTGTCTTCTCACGGCTGAATGATGTTCCGTTGTATGACTCCATCACACTTTGTTTATCTACTCATCAGTTGATGGATATTGGGATCTTCTCCACTTTTTGGCACTTAGGAATAATGCTGCTGTCAACATTGAGTCCAGAAGATTTTTTTGACTGAAGCTTTAGACCTCTCCTGGCTCTTGCCCAGTATTTACTTATTTGTTAATCTAAATATTTGAAGTGGGAAAATTTCATACTATTGGGTTTAGTCTGGTTCCACCTTAATGGCAGTTTGAAGTTTTGATTCTTTGATCTATTGTATTATCTGTTTATTCCAACCTCATACATGATGCCAATTGGTTAAGTCTTCATTCTCTGTCTTCACTGAGATCATAAATACAAATATTGTATCTGGTGAGGGTGGCTTCTCTCTGCCACACAGTTTGTTGTTGTGGAGTGGGCAGGGCCATCTCTTCCTAGCTACTGGTCTGTGTGTAGTTAGGGGACAGACATATTTTAATGTTAATATGCAGTATTTTAGATTCTGAAAACATTCTTGTTTTCTGCCAGTACTAAAACGTTCTGGTATTACGGGATTATCAGTGGATGTTTCCATCCCAGTTTCTCATCTCTAGTCAGGTTAATTAGTTGTTTCAAGTACTAGCTCCAACCAGATTTGAATTCTGGCCCTTACACTACTTATTATCAGAATGACCTTGGGCAAGTTACCTGAAGATTCCCTAGGCTTGTTTTCTCAGCTGGAAATGAGGATAACACTAGGGTTTACCTCACGAGATTATTGAAAGGACTGAATAAAACAGTCCGTACGTACGATGATAAGGAAGAAAATGGAGACCTGAGAAATGTCTGTGACTTTCTTAGAGCCGAAACTGGAGCTATACAGGGAATACTCTCTGTACCTTTGAAGTCTTGTTCCATTACGGTTTCAGTTTCTAAAGGAAGTGAAGCTGTTTGTGATGCTGGAATACACGGCTGTGGGATTTTAAACTTCTGAGGGGTTGACCAGGGTTGCTTTGTGTGCTTCAGCGCTGTCACTTGCTTAGGTGTGGTCCGTCCAGCATTTTTGGTTGGGTCTTCATCATTGCTGGCCACGCGCTGTGAAACCAAGATGTCAGTTTCATGTCTAAACTTTGCCGGTCACTGTACAGAGAAAACTTCTGCACACTAACACATCCCCACTCTTTTAGGGCCTTCACTGTGTAGTGATGGTGATAAGTGAGGAGAGCCATCTCGTCCCTCAAGTCCGTGAATCATTATTCAGACTGGAATAATCTTGTTAGGAGAACTGTGTGTCATCTCTGCGTCATAATCGGATTTCAGTTATCACTTTGTGCCAACTCAGTCTTGAGGAATTTTGAGGACTTAATTAAAAAAAAATGTATATCATTCTTGGTTCCCTTTTAAAAAAAAAGGGTCGTCATCCTAGATTTATTGAACCTTCAGCTGGTAGTTTCAAAGTTGTGGTACAAAGTTATTATTTGCTGATATTTACAGGTGGCCTTATACAAATCAAAAAGAAGAGAGGTGTCTTATTGCTAATTCTTTTCAGATGTTGTTATGGATATGATATTGCCTTTTTTTGTTATTCAACAGCACCAACTATAAGAATGTTTTTAGGTGCCTTCAAGTTGATTTTCGAACTGTCTCATAGGGTGGGCTGTAATCTTTATGGGAGCAGACTGCCAGGTCTTTTGTCCTACGGCGCTGCTGGGTGGGTTCGAACTGCCACCCTTTTGGTCAGCACCCATGCGTTTAACTGCTGTGCCATCAGGGCTTTTTAAAGTGTAAGAATATTTAAATGAATATTTGTATGTAGTTGTTTTCTTCCTGTTGTGTTTTGTAGCATTTCAGGACTGTACAGCTGATTAGAAATCCTCTTCTCCCTTGGAGGAGAGAGTGCCACAGTGCGGTGTTTCTCCAGCTTTAGTGATGCACAGACTCTTTATCAAAAGGAAGAATTATTGCAAGAACCCTGAGAATTCATCCAAGCCCTGCAAACCTAAGATACTTAAGTTTTATTGCATGAAAATGTCTTTTGACTGCCAATTATCATAGAAAAAAGTAATTTTGGTGTTCATAAATGTGACTATTTTATTTTTACATTACTGTAGAAATAAAAGACCTTGAATTTGTGGACTGCTGAGAATACCCTATTGGTCTTCTTACCCCATTTTGAGAAACACTGCCCCAGAGGTTGACCCCGTTGGTAGGCTGCACATCTCATAAAAGGAGCCCTGGCACTTGGCTGCTAACTGAAAGGTTGGCGGTTCAAACCCATCCAACAGCTCTGAGGGAGAAAGACCTGGCCATCTGCTCCTGTAAAGATTACAGTCTCGAAAACCCTATGGGGCAGTTCTCCCCTGTCACATGGGGTTGCGATGAGTCGAAATCAATTCAACATCACACATCAACAACAAACTTCATAAAACTCTGGGCCAGGATGCAGGTATGCTCATTTATAAACTAGAGGTTGCAAGTTTTAATATATGTCTTTCAATAGTACATGCGTGTATAACCTAAGTGTGTGTTTAATTTATGAACTTGAAGTATCAGGTGATCATGTCCATAGCTGACATCCACAGTTTCCTTAAATACCTGAGAATTGTGCCTGTACTATCCCTGCGTTCTCGCCTTGCCCCATGCTTTGAACTATACTGTTGCTTTGGTGATTTCTGTCACAGCTTCTTACCTCCTACCTGCCTGGTTCAGTATGTGGCTCCTGGACCACTTAAGGGAAACCTTGGTGGTATAGTGGTTAAGGGCTACAGCTGTTAACCAAAAGGTTGGCAGTTTGAATCTACCAAGCGGTCCTTGGAAACCCTCTGGGGTAGTTCTACTCTGTCGTTTAGGGTTACTATGAGTCAGAATTGACTTGATGACAATGGGCTTCTTTTGGACCACTTAAGAAGAGGAAGATGATGGCTCAGCTCTGTTCCTTAGGCTTGTACTTAAGTTATGAGGTAACTTCAATCTCTAGATTGCTTCTAGCTGGCAAACGCATACATTCAGAATGGTGGCCTTTCAGTAGAAGAATATCACTCATTCTTGAGCGCTGCCACTTTTCCTACCAGAGAATCGGGTGATGTGTTGGAGTCATTTCACATTATTCTCTACTTTTATTCAATAAAAACATAGCACATGCTACCTGTGCTAGAATGGGGTAGGCGTGGGGGATGCCCTTCAAATCAGTGCAGACGCCATTTCTGTCTTTCACCGGGTTTTGTTCCATTGGAGACTCCTCATGCGTTGCCTCCTACTTTAAGCCCTTACCAGCCAGCCAGATGTCACCTTCATTCTGGTCTGCCTTCTCAGAGCCCTGCCCATGATTCATGATGGACAGCCTGTTTTCCTGGTTGAGCGCTTTATGTGAACATGAAAATTCATAGCAGCCGTAAGGCAGGAAATGCAGCTGATGCGGTTGGTGGCAAGGGACAGCTATCACTGTCCTGTCCTCTCTCAAAAATGAAAGCTGCCCTCTGGAGAATTCAGAGCAGGACATGGGGGATATAGCCTGGTGTTTCCAACCCTAAAATGGACCGTGCATTTAGCTTTATCATCGTCTTCATCATCTTCCTCCTCAGGAACATACACCATGTGTCAGGCACTGTGCCAGGCACTTTGTAAACATTTGGCACCATATTATTCCTCAAACAAGCCCAAAACAGAGCTACTGGTACCCATTTAACAGATGAGGTGAATGAGTCCCAGAGAGAAGTCCCTGTGGAAGCCATGCATCTAGTGAGTGGCTTAGCTAACTGGTCCAGAACCTGGGTTTACCATGGAACAATGCTGCCCTTCTTTGCATCCTGTGAAATGGGTTTTCATGTTCTGAGAAAACGAAGCTTAACACACACTGCAGTTATTTTACAGGTGATGTGGTGGTTTATTTCAGATTGACTCCCTTTTGGATCTTCCACGTCTCCGCTTGTGCTTTCTTCTTGGGTCATTCTCAGAACATGACGGGTCTGTAGTAAACAGGGTCCCAGTCTTCAGAGTTGCTTTTCTTTCAGTGCTTTAGGTGAGGAGGTGTCCGCAGGTCAGAGGGAAAGTCAATGATTGCATGGTGCTCCTTGCTGTTTTGGGGGCCTCTGAGGACCTCGTTGTGAGATATGGGGAGACCAGCTTAGGCTAGAAGAAGCCCCGACAGATTTCCTGATGACATGAAACTAGAGGCATGTTCCTATGGAAAAAACCAAAACTTGAAGCTTTTATCATTCCTTGGAGTGTCCTGTTTACTCTGAAGTGCTTTTGGTTCTAAGGGAACAAAAAAGTCCTTACCTTCCTTTCACAAATACACATGGAACACCCGCCATGTGTCCAGCAGTGTTCTTGGCGCTGGGGATACACCGTTGAACAGAAGCAGGCAGAAGTCCTTATGGGACGCTTATTTTAGGGGCACGGAACAGAACCCTCAGGAGAGCAAGAAGCCGCAGCTCATGATGACCCTGTGGGCTGCAGTTATGTTGTGAGTAGTTTGTTAAGCAGCAATTACTTTTATTGATCTGGGTTGGAGACATTTGCAAATGTTTGTGTCTCCTTTCTTTCTGTGCCGCCCTTACTGATACATTTGTAAAAATTTTATCCTGGTAAAATATATATAGTATTTTGACATTTCAGCCATTTTAAGTGTGCAGCACAGTGACCTCAGGGACATCCACCAGGTGCAGTCGTCAGCACTGTCCCTTTCTAAGTTGTATGTCACCCCACTCAGAAACTGGAATTCTTCCGGGAACTCGTCCCCTGTTTCCTCCTCCCCGAAGTCCTTCGTAACCACTAATAAATTTTGTCTCTAAGCGTTCGCCTGTTTAGCAGTATATTTTTAAAGGGAGATTATGAGCTAGTTCTCACTCTTTTTTAGGTACAAAAACCCATTGCCCTTGAGTCAGCTCTGACTGGTGACCCCGTCTGTGTCCTTGCAGAACTGTGTTTCAGAGGGTTTTCAGTGGCTGATTTTTAGAAATAGACTGTCAGGCCTTTCTCCTGAGGTGTGTCAGAGTGGGCTTGAACCACCAACCTTTGGGTTAGCAGCTGCTGCGTTAACTGTACCACTGAGGGACTCTCTCATTTAGGTCAATGTTTCCAGTTCATTTAAGGTTTATTAGCATTTTGTGTTTTGCCCTCCTGCAGATGGACTTCTGGCTCTGTCTAAAAGATAGGCCACAAGTATTTACGTAGAAAGTTAATCCAGATTTAGGAGTGTCAGCAGATGTCCTCATGAAATCTGACAGCAATTAAAAAAAAAATTCCTTGTTTGCTTTGGGAGGGTGAGCCCAATCTAGAAACACAGCCGGGCTATAATTTCAGTGCTTACGCCTTTTAGAAAAATTAAAATAAAAGCAGGAAGTAAACCCTGTCTGCTGCAAAAATCTGAGATTTAGGATGGATGAGTCTAATTTTGTTTTGTATTTCCATTTAATAGGCCAGGTTCCCTTCCTGCGGGGTGGTGGACACTTAGCTGATGAACGCCTTCTGAGGAGACCTTGTTGATGATAAGGAGGCCTTGCCCAGCCTCCTCATCTGGAAGCCCCAGAGAGAAATCTGGCGCAGTTACTGGGAGGCCGTTCATTGCAGGGCTTACCTGCGGAGCTGTTTTCATGCTCCCTGCTCGCCTGGATTGTTAGTTTATAAAAACCAAAGGACCAAGGCAGAAGGCCAGATGCCGACCCTGAATTATTAAGTCAGCTCCTCTGGCCATTTTCCTCAGCCACAGGCTGCCCACTAGCCGTGGACCCTGACCCCGTCCGTGGTGTGTGGTTTTCTCTTCCTTGGGGCCTTCAGCCTTCCAGTTTGTAAAAAATAAAAAAAAAAAAAAAAAATTTTTTTTTTTTTTTTTTTTTTAAGTTTGTAAAGCCGTCGTTAAATGGAGGTCTACTGTGGATTCTGTTTTCTCATGTGCGGTTTGCCAGCTGTCTCTACTCTGCTGTCCTCGTACGAGGACCTCTTGGCTGGCCTCAGGGCCTGTTCTGCCCATGTCAGAGACGCCGGCTTTGGGATTGGGGAGCCGTACAGGGCCTACTGGTGGTTCTTGGAAAGCAGCTGGGGAGTGGGCAGGTTCTGAGAGTTGTGACTGGGTCTGTGCAGACAGGTGGCCTGGGATCCCCTCAAGAGTCTGCATCGTGCCGCTGAATAGAGCAGAGCAGGGAGGAGGCCCGAGCTCCTTGCAGACTCTTCTCTGAGTTGTTGTCACTGCCCTTTGTATTGAGTGGACATAGACTCAAGTCTGTCCATTGTGGCTCTTTGGGGAGCTCCTTCAACTCCAGGTTTTGCTTGAGAATCATGGGAGGTTTTTGATGGTGGCTTCTGGTCATGCTTATTGGGACCGCATGTAAGCATGCATGTGTGTATTTTAAACATTAAAAATAGCTTTTAGTACTGGGTAACCAAGTACTAGATGAGGAAACTTTTTCCGCTATAAAAATATCCTAGCTAAAGGAAAGAAAGAATGATGGAAGTAGAGCATCTCCACTTTGCAGCCCGTTACTAAGTTGGTAGGTGTAGGCACTGGGCGGCAACTTGTGCTATCACATAAAGGGAGACAGCCAGACATTACAGATGAGCTTTATACAGATGTGCCCATGACAATAGATCACGTCACCTCCCAGGAAGTAGTCTTGCCAGAGGAACCTCACAAAAACCTGAATCTGATCAAATGTCCAAGTACCAATTTACAGGAATTATAGAGGACCGAGCAGAGAAACATGGTAAACCACAGTGTAGACATACAATTGGTAAATTTCAGACTGGTTGAGGGTCTGGTTTCTTTATCAGATGAATTGAGAAGGAGTTAAAAAAGAGAGATGGAAAGAGAAACCCCTAGATTAAATATTTTAAGAGATACAGCAGCCAATTTCTGTATGGACCTTATATGGATTTTGATTCCAATAAATTAACTAGGAAAATTACTAGGCATTTGGAAATTTGAGCCCTGACTTGAAATGGGACAGTGTTGGGGGAATATTGTGAATTTTTTAAGGTGTAATGACAGCTTCGTGGTTTCATTTTTTTTAAAGAGCCCATATCTTTTAGGTATTTATGGGTGAAAATATATAACTGAGATTTGTTTCAAATAATGTGGAAGTGGGGGAGTGTGGGTGGGACGGCAGTGAAACAGGATTGGCCATGAGTCCGTAATCTGTGAGGCTAGGTAGAAACTACATGGGCGCGGGGCTTCCTTGTACTATGAGTATTTGTTAGAGATTTTGCATAATTAAAATTAAATAAGGGAGATACTTTAGGGTACCTCTAAATAAACTTTTAGTGGTTTCTTTACATAAAAGCCACACATGGCCATTGTAATGAATATAAAACCCAAACCAAACCCCTTGCCCTTGAGTCAATTCCGACTCATGGTGACCCTGTAGGACAGAGCAGAACTGCCCCACAGGGTTTTCAGGGGAGTGGCTGGTGGATTTGAACTGCCGGTCTTTTAGTTAATAGCAGACCTCTTAACCACTGTGCCACCAGGGCTGCATAATGAATATAGATAAAGTAAATCTCTCTTTGAGTTACTTTGAATATCTTGATACATTTGTGTGCATATGTATATGTTACCTTTTTTTTTAAGTGAGAAAGAATACTATTGTACATTGCTCTAACCTGCCCTTTCCATTAAACTGTTTGAGTGTTGTCCTAGATCATTAAATACTCCTCTAAAACCTTTAGAATTGACCCTAGAGAAATGTTTGATTTAATGCTTGTACCATGATTTTATTTAACCATTCCCTTATTGTTAAATAAATGGTGCTTCCAATTTTGGATATTATATTGATGGCTGTGATGAAAACCCTTCTAGCTAAATCCTTCTTCCCTTGAGATAAATTCATGGAAGTGCTAAGGTAGTATTTGTCCACAGTGTTTCAGATGGCATTTGTGTGTGTGTTCTGCTTCCGGTGCGGGTTTCTTCCTTCTTGCAGAGTAGGAAGCTTCTTGAAGCCAGACCCCATGTTTTCCATGCTGACATTACTAGTTAACATTGCAGGCTGCTGTAACGTGTCATCTCTATACTTAACTAGTGTTCACTAGCTTTAGCCTTTGGTTAGGCTACTTCTAATAAGACAGGTTTTTCATCTCTTCTAGTGTAAAAGTCTGGTGACGCTTTCCTCAGATAAAACGATGTTAATTGGCAGCTTTTAGCTGTACTTAAGAGAAAACCTGACTAACAAATGGTTAATTTTGCTACGGAATAAGCATTCCTGAGGGTGGGTTCATGGCCCAGTGGAATCCATGTTTCCCTTGGCCTTGCCCTCATGGCCAGAAGCTGGTGCAGCACCTGTGAGCATCATGTCTTTGCACTGAGTTCAGAGACGGGAAGTTGGGGCTGCAGTATGGGGCAAAGAGCTTCCCCTTGGGCACCTCCCTTCCTGGGGAGGAAAACCTCACTCCTAGAAGCCTCCTAGCAGACATGCTTTCACCTCACTGCCCAGTCTCTGTTCAGCAGGTCCCTGTCTTCATAGTTCAGACCTGTCTTTATGCACAATGACCAGGTCACTGGGGATGTGTGTCCTTGGGGTTTTGGAGAAAAGATCAGTGTCTTTTTTTGCTCTGAACCCTAGACCTCACCCTGTTGGCCTCGTTAAGGAAGTTTGGAGACAGAGTTGGTAAGTGACAGCAATCCTTTCTCCGGGGAGTATTGTGTTTTCCCTGGGAGCGTTCTTCATAGCTACCCACACCATTTGTAAAAATGCTACTAGCAGCATGGGCCTGGATATTGCTGGCTTCCCTCAACTGCAGGTAATTGTTTCCAGAGTCTTTTAGACAGACACCCTCAAGCCAGACCTCCCGTTTTCTGGGCAAGGGTGGGGAATTAGCAAGAGACTAGACCACCATTCCGTTAGCAAATTGAATGTCCTGTGTGGCTCATAAACTTGCCTAGATATCCAGGAACGTTCGGTCACACAGCCACCTGTTCTTCTCCCGATCTTCAGAAGCAACAGAATTCTTACTGAAGCTTGACAACCTTCAAAGATGTCATCTTCATTACTCAGATGCCGTGTCGTTTCTGTGAAACAAAATGAATATTTAACATTTTCGTCAAGGTAAAAAAAATGAGTCCCAGCCTATGCTCTGACATTTTATTAGTCTGAAGATAAAATTTCGGCATAGGATGCTAATAGCTAGGAGGTGATTCTGCAGTGTTGGCGTTCTATGCGAGCTTGGAAAAGATAACTCCCCCATAACTACCCTCAGAACGTTGTTGTCATGTTTTGTTCTGGGTGGCTTGGGCTCGCTCAGCTGCAAGGGTTGTTTAGAGACCTCTTAGAAACATGTATTTGTGATCAGAGGTTGGAATTC
Organism: Elephas maximus indicus; assembly: GCF_024166365.1. Classification (NCBI taxonomy): domain Eukaryota; kingdom Metazoa; phylum Chordata; class Mammalia; order Proboscidea; family Elephantidae; genus Elephas; species Elephas maximus. The sequence continues at coordinate 66,526,008 of NC_064838.1, forward strand.
TGCCCCTACCACATTTGTGCCCTGGTTTTTTTTTTTTTTTTTCCACCCCACCGTGTGAGACTGGACCATCACTGAAAGGTGGAGATGAAATTGGTTTGTGTTCCCAAATCCCACACGTGAGCCCATCTGTTTCTCATCTCTGTGGAAAAGGGGAAGTTAGGAATTACAGGGTGAGACCTTTGGTTTTGGTTGGTGGGCAGGTGGACGGTGTTGGTAGAGAAACACGAGTCCCATTTTAAAAATGAGAAACAGTGGGAGACAGATGAAGTAACTCTTCTAAAATCACACTGTGTTAATGAGGAAAGTGAGACTCACCCATCCCGTGTAAACCCACTGATGCAGATATTTGTACAAGGCCCCAGAGTAAAGAGATTAACTCTACCTTAGTGGTTAAAATAAAAAAAATAATTAAAAAAAATTTTTTGGGGGGGATTAAAAGCAAGGGCTATAGTCCACAAAGGCTGAGTTTGAGTCCTGGCTGTGCCACATATAGCTCTGTGATCTTTGGCAAGTTGTGTGAACCTGTGCCTCAGTTCCTCCGTTTGTTAAATGGTGGATAATAACGGGACTCCTCACTGTGAGGAGCAAATGAAATAATGTGTATATATTTAAAGTGATAATGGCTTCATGAATAATTGTTGTTGTTAGCTGCCATCAAGTTGGCCCCGACTCATGGCGACCCCCTGCACACCCAACAGAATGAAATGCTGCCCGGCCCTATGCATTCCCAATTGCTCTCCCCCTAATGAGACTGGTTTTCACTGGCTGATTTTTAGAAGTAGATCCCCAGACCTTTCTTCTACTCTGTCTTAGTCTGGAAGCTTTGAAGAAGCCTGTTCAGCATCAGAGCAATACCCAAGCCTCCACTGAGACACGTGGTGGCTGCACGTGAGGTGCGTTGGCTGGGAATTGAATTGTCTCCTGCGTGGAAGGCGAGAATTCTACCACTGGGCCACCACTGAATTATTGTTGATATGGTGGCTTTATTAGAAGCATTTCAAGGCATCTAAACCTGGTGGCATAGTAGTTAAGAACTATGGCTGCTAACCAAAAGGTCAGCAATTCGAATCCACTAGGTGCACCTTGGAAACCCTATGGGGCAGTTCTACTCTGACCTATAGGGTCGCTAGGAGTTGGAATCAACTCAATGGCAGTGGTTTGGTGATCTAGCATACTATTTTCATATAGTAGGTAGTTGGCAAATGCTTGTTAAACGGTTAATTTTTGTATTATATTTAACTCTTCAGATAACTAGACTACCTTTTCTTCCCCCCTACATTGGCCATTTACACTCTATAGAAGGGAATGGATTAAGTTTCCAGTTTTTTCTCATTTGGGCTCTAGGGAACCAAATCCATTATGTAGATAGCACCTACCCTAACAGAGATGATCACGACCACATTTAAATGATAGTGCACACCTGCAGAGTTTCAGCAGATGTGTGAATATTAAGTTATTAATAACTAATTGGGTGCTAATTGCATGCCCTGGAGTTCTCACAGCTGATAAAGAGGCGTCACCTACTGTGGCAGGCCTCTGTCTTTTCAGCTCTGGAAAATCATTTCTGGCAGATGTACTGAAGTTAAGTTTCAAGCTTTAGGCGTCGAACATCATTTCTCACAAGTCTTGGTTCTATCTGGTGCTCACTGTGAAACCTTCTATGCAGGGGTGTGACTTCCCATCAGTAGGAATTCTGTGTACTGTTTTCCAAGGAGGGGGTTGTCAATACGTGACCATAGTTTTTCATCTGTGAAATGAGGGGAGAACTAAGCAAACCAAGATTAAAGGAAGAACTAAAAGCTGCCAAAGGAAACTCAAGAGTAAGTCTACGAAGGAGAATGAAGAACACCAAGGACACAAGGTAATTACGAGCCCAAGAGACAGAAGGGGCCACATAAACCAGAGACTACATCAGCCTGAGACCAGAAGAGCTAGATGGTGCCCGGCTACAACTGATGACTGCCTTGACAGGAAACACAACAGAGAGCCCCTGAGGGAGCAGGAGAGCAGTGGGATGCAGACCCCAAATTCTCGTAAAAAGACCAGATTTAATGGCCTGAAACTAGAAGGACCCTGGAGGTCATGGTCCTCAGACCTTCTGTTAGCCCAAGACAGGAACCATTCCCAAAACCAACTCTTCAGACAGGGATTGGACTGGACAATGGGTTGGAGAGGGATGCTGGTGAGGAGTGAGCTTCTTGAATCAGGTGGACACTTGAGACAATGTTGGCATCTCCTGCCTGGAGGGGAGATGAGAGGGCGGAGGGGGTTAGAAGCTGGCAAAATGGACACGAAAAGAGAGAGTGGAGGGAGGGAGTGGGCTGTCTCATTAGGGGGAGAGCAGTTGGGAGTATGTAGCAAGGTGTATATAAATTTTTGTGTGAGAGACTGACTTGATTTGTAAACTTGCACTTAGAGCACAATAAAAAAAAAGTAAGTCTAAAGCCCACTGGGCTTTTGGCATATTTTGGACGATGATGCTGGTTTTGAAGGGGCTTGAATATGGACCTTGCAAGATTGAGCTTCCACACTAAGGATATGTTTGTCTCATATTTACTGCCCCACCCCCTTTAGTTATTCTACTCGTACCCCAACTGGTTACATATCATCTTTTGTTAACTGTTAACCAAAAAAAATCTTAGAGGAAGAAATCCTGGATGCAAGTCAGGATGCTAAGATGATGATCCAGGATAGCCAAGATTTATGGAACCCTGTAAAATGTAAGACGTATTATTTTGAATGAGCTAATTTTTAAAAATCCCTGATGATGCACACAGTTAAGTGCTCGGCTACTAACTGCAAGGTTGGTGGTTTGACCCACACCAACGGCTCCATGGGAGAAAGACCTGGTGATCTGCTCCCATAAAGATTACAGCCAAGAAAACCCTATGGGGCAATTCTGCTCAGTCACATGGGATCACTGTGAGTTGAAATAGACTTGACAGCACCTAACAGCAACAGTCGTTAATAATAACATCCTCTCTGTTTTTTCTTTTGTTATTTGCAAGTCTTAGATTTCAAGGACTTTTTGCCACCTGCCTTAAGCAGGCGGGTTACTCATTTGTCTTAATGGTCAGTCAGTCCAACAAGAGAAGAAGGTGCTGTTTTATGGTCAACAGAACCTATTTGCTGCTAAGAACTTGCTAGAACACTAGGGATGCCTGGTTTGTTTGCTTTGTCTTTTAAAATTAGCTTCATCAATGCACAATTGAAGAGGCTCCTGAGCTTTGGAGATCAGATATTGGCTTTCCCCCTACCAAACTGAAAGCATTAAAAAAATCTGAGAGTTTCTAAACCAGGGCTTCTAACTGCCCAGTTCAGTCATGGCTGACAAAGTGAAACTGGAACAGACCTGAATTTTTAAGATGTGGGTGCACTGGAATGATACCTGAAATGAGGAAAATTACTGACTGAAGCCCTGCTGGAAGCTTAATGTCCCTCTTAGAAAACAAGAGCAGTGTGGATGTTGCATAGCAACCATATCTCTTGACCAGCAGAGTCAGAAACAGCAGTGCCCTGCTTAACGATGGTGGCCAATCACCCCGCTTTGAGTGTGTCATTTCCACAGTCCTGGCAATAATCCAGTCTCCTGCATCAGGTGTCCGAAGGGGTTCGCTACACCTCTTTTGACTCCCTCATTCCAGGGCTTCGACCTGTAGTTTTTTCTGTTCTGGTTATCAGTCTACTTCACCTGTGTTAAAAAAATTGAGATCTGTTCCGATTTTGCTTCTTCAGCCATCACTGAGCCAGTTCGAACCAGTTCGAAGCCCTGTTCTAAACAAACCAGGGATAAAAATATAGTATAAACGATATAAGGGAAATTTGAAAGTGAAAGTAAACAAGTAGAAACCCAAGCTTGGCAAATACTGACAATGATTAACACCTCTTATTGGTCAATTTGGGAGAAAACCCAGTGTTTGAGGTAAGCTGCAGAAAGTGAAAACATTCCAGTTGGATCGTGCTTTAATAATGCTGTCCCCATACCCCTCTGTGCTGTGTTTTTGAAACCCCTGTGTGTCTGAAACCCTTTTCTGGGAATGACCCTTGCCCTCCCTCTATGTGAGTCCTGGTGGGAGACAGAGCCTGTCTGATATTCAGGTTTCCAGCCTCTCTTGCAGCTAGTGTGTGGACATGTGACTTGGTTCCCCCTCTCTCCTGTCACGTGCTTCTGCCCCAGATTTCAGATCTGTTACTAGTTATGCAGACTAGGAGACAGGAGAAGCCATTCTGGTAGTGGCTGCAACATCCTGTCGATAAGACCATCAGTGGTGGAGGGGCATCGATGCCTTAACTGATCTGGTTCCTGGGTTTTCTAGCTCAAGGGTTGGCAAACTTGTTCTGTGAAGGCCCCGACAGTAAATATTTCAGGCTCGGTGGGCCATACAGCCTCTGTCGAAACTGCTCAGCTCTGCTGGTTCAGTGCAAAAGCAGCCATAGACAATATGTAAACAAACGAACATGGCTGTGTGCGAATAAAACTAGTTATAAGAATAGGCAGTGGGCTGGATTTGGCTGAACCCTGACCTGGCATACCCAGTGATCCTTGGAACTACCTTATACTTAAAATATATATTTTTTTCTTAGATTAGTCAGAGTGGGTTTATGTTGCTTGCCACTAGGATATTCATTCCTACCTCCAGACTCTGTAGGCCTGTGTTACTGTGCCCCACGTGTTGCAGAGTAGAATTGCACTCCATAGGGTTTCCAATGGCTGTGACCTTTCGGAAGTAGATTTCCAGGCCGTTCTTCCAAAGTGCCTCTAACCTTTTGGTTAGTAGCCGAGTGCTTAAGCTTAAGTGTTTGCCTCACAAGTAGAGGCTGTTCCCTGCAGGCACTGCAGCTCTCTTAGGGTAAAATATGGCTCATTCATGGTTCTTTGCAGCGGATAATTTAATTATTTCATAATTGAATTCATGCTGTTTGTTCAAAACTCTTCTGGAGCTACACATTCTGAATACCTCTGTTTGAAACTTTTTTTCCCCCAGACAGATCCTGTGTACCGATCACCCAGTCTCCCCCAGTGGTAACACTCCACGTAACTATAGTATAGTATCAAAACCAGGCGATTGACATTCGTACAATTCACAGACCTTATTCAGATTTTACCAGTTTTACATCCATTTGTTTGAGTGTGTGTCTGTATTTCTATGCATTTTTTATCTAAGTGTAGATTCATGTAACCACCACCACAATCAGGATGCAAGACTATTCCATCCCCACAAAGATCTCTCATACCACCCTTTATAGCCACATTCACCTACCTCCTCCTGTTCTACTGTCTCTAGCTCCTGCAGCCACTAGTCTCTTCTCTTCTCCATCTCTGTAATTTTATCATTTCAAGAATGTCATGTAAATGAAATCATCCAGCATGTAAACTTTTAAAACTGACTTCCTTTACTCAGTATCATTTCCTTGAGACCCATCCAAGTTGTCTAGTATGCCAGTGGTTTATTCCTTTTCATAGCTGTGTAGTATTCCATGATACAGATTTGCCACAATTTGTTTAACCGTTGACCTGCTGAAGGACATTTGAGTTGTTTCCAGTTTTTGACTATTACAAAGAAAGCTTCCCTGAACAGTCACGCCCAGGCTTTTGAGCGAACTTGTGTTTCCACATCTCTGAAATAAAAGCCCAAGAGTGTAATCACTGGGTTGTGTGGTTAAGCATGGAGTCCTTGGGTGGTGCAGACAGTTAACATGCTTAGCTGCTAACCAAAAGTTTGGAGAGTTGAGTTCATCCAGAGGTGCCTCAGAAGAAAAGCCTGGGAATCTACTTCCAAAAAATCAGCCATTGAAAACCCTATGGAGCACAGTTCTAATCTGACATAAATGGGGCTGCCTTGAGTCGGAATCAACTTGTTGGCGTCTGTTTATTTTATTTTTTTACTTTATAGTCATTTAAAAAAATTTTTTTTATTGTGCTTTAAGTGAAAGTTTAAAAATTGAGTCAGTCTCTCACACAAAAATTTATATACATCTTGCTTTATACTCCTAATCGCGCTCCCCCTAATGAGATGGCATACTCCTTCTCTCCACTCTTTCTTTTTGTGTCCATTCGGCCAGCTTCTGACCCGCTCTGCCCTCTCATCCCCCCTCCAGACAGGAGATGCCAACATAGTCTCATGTGTCTACTTGATCCAAGAAGCTCATTCTTCACCAGTATCATTTTCTGTCCCATTGTCCAGTCCAATCCCTGTCTGGAGAGTTGGCTTTGGGAATGGTTCCTGTCTTGGGCTAACGGAAGGTCTGGGGACCATGACCACTGGCGTGCTTCTAGTCTCAGTCAGACCATGCAGCCTGGTCTTTTTATGAGATTTTGTGGTCTGCACCCCACTGCTCTCCTTCTCCCTCAGGGGCTCTCTCTTGTGTTTCCTGTCGAGGCAGTCATCGGTTGTAGCCGGGCACCATCTAGTTCTTCTGGTCTCAGGCTGATGTAGTCCCTGGGTTATGTGGCCCTTTCTGTTTCTTGGGGTCATAATTACCTTTTGTCTTTGGTGTTCTGCCTTCTACTTTGCTCCAGGTGGGTTGAGACCAATTGATGCATCCTAGATGGCCTCCTGCTAGTGTTTAAGACCCCAGACACCACTCTCCAAAGTGGGATGGAGAATGTATTCTTAATAGATTTTATTATGCCATTTGACTTAGATGTCCCCCGAAACCACGGTCCCCAAACCCCTGCCCCTGCTACAACTGTCTTCGAAGCGTTCAGTTTATCCGAGAAACTTCTTTGCTTCTGGTTTAGTGCAGATGTGCTGACCTCTCCTGTACTGTGTGTTGTCTTTTCCTTCACCCAAAATAGTTCTTACCTACTATCTAATTAGTGAATACCCCTCTCCCTCCCTCCGTCCCTCTCTCCCCTAGTAACCATCAAAGAATATTTTCTTCTCTGTTTTAAACTATTTCTTGAGTTCTTATAATAGTGGTCTTATACAATATTTGTCCTTTTGCAACTGACTCATTTCACCCAGCATAATGCCTTCCAGATTCCTCCACATTATGAAATGTTTCACAGATTCCTCACTGTTCTTTATTGATGCGTAGTATTCCATTGTGTGAATATACCATAATTTATTTATCCATTCATCCATTGATGGGCATCTTGGTTGCTTCCATCTTTTTGCTATTGTAAACAGGGCTGCAGCAGACATGGGTGTGCGTATATCTGTTTGTGTAAAGGCTCTTATTTCTCTAGGATATATTCCAAGGAATGGGATTGCTGGATCGTAAGTTAGCTCTATGTCTAGCTTTTTAGGAAGTGCCTAATCGATTTCCAAAGTGGTTGTACCATTTTACATTCCCACCAGCAGTGCATAAGTGTTCCAGTCTCTCTACAGCCTCTCCAAAATTAATTATTTTGTCTTATTTGGATTAATGCCAGCCTTGTTGGAATGAGATGGAATCTCATTGTAGTCTTGATTTGCATTTCTCTAATGGCTAATGATTGTGAGCGTTTCCTCCGTTATCTGTTAGCTACCTGAATGTCTTCTTTAGTGGAGTGCCTGCTCATATCTTTTGCCCATTTTTTAATTGCGTTGTCTTTCTGTAGTTGAGTTTTTGCAGTAACATGTAGATTTCAAAGATTAGGCACTGATCAGAAATGTCATAGCTAAAAACTTTTTCCCAGTCTGTAGGTAATCTTTTTACTCTTTTGGTGAAGTCTTTGAATGAGCATAGGTGTTTGATTTTTAGGAGCTCCCAGTTATCTGGTTTCTCTTCTGCATTCTGTTTTGTGTACTGTTTATGCCATGTATTAGGGCTCCTAACGTTGTCCCTATTTTTTCTTCTATGATCTTTATTGTTTTTGACTTTATATATAGGTCTTTGATCCATTTTGAGTTAGTTTTTGTGCATGGAGTGAGGTATGGGTCTTGTTTCATTTTTTTGCAGATGGATATCCATTTATGCCAGCACCATTTGTTAAAAAAACTGTCTTTTCCCCATTTAACTGACTTTGGGCCTTTGTCAAATATCAACTGCTCATACGTGATGGATTCTCAAATCTGTTCCATTGGTCTGTGTATCTGTTTTTGTAGCAGTACCAGGCTGTTTTGACTACTGTGGCGGTATAATAGGTTCCAAGATCAGGTAGAGCGAGACCTCCCACTTTGTTCTTCTTTTTCAGTAATGATTTACTTATCTGGGGCCTCTTTCCATTCCATATGAAGTTGGTGATTTGTTTCTCCATCACATTAAAAAATGTCATTGGAATTTGGATTGGAATTGCATTGTATGTATATATCGCTTTTGGTAGAATAGACATTTTTACAATGTTAAGTCTTCCTATCCATGAGCAAGGTATGTTTTTCCACTTACGTAGGTCATTTTTGGTTTCTTGCAGTACCGTTTTTTAGTTTTCCTTGTATCAGCCTTTTACATCTCTGGTAAGATTTATTCCTAAGTGTATTATCTTCTTGGGGGCTACTGTTAATGGTATTGATTTGGTGATTTCTTCTTAGAAGTTATTTTTGTATAGAAGAACCCAACTGATTTTTGTTTATGTGTATCCTAATACTCTGCTGAACTCTTACATTAGTATCAGTAGTTTTCTTGAGGATTCTTTAGGGTTTTCTGTGTATAAGATCATATCATCTGCAAATAGAGATACTTTCACTTCTTCCTTGCCAGTCTGGATGCCCTTTATTTCTTTGTCTAGCCTAATTGCTTTGGCTAGGACCTCCAGCACAATGTTGCATAAGAGTGGTGATAAAGGGCATCCTTGTCTGGTTCCCGTTGTCAAGGGAAATGCTTTCAGGCTCTCTCCATTTAAAATGATGTTGGCTGTTGGCTTTATGCTGAGGAATTTTCCTTCTATTCCTATTTTGCTGAGAGTTTTTATCATGAATGGGTGTTGGACTTTGTCAAATGCCTTTTCTGCATCAATTGATAAGTTCATGTGGTTTTTGTCTTTTGTTTTATGTATATGGTAGATTATATTAATGGTTTTTCTAATATTGAACCAACCTTGCATACCTGGTATAAAACCCACTTGGTTGTGGTGGATTATTTTTTTGATATGTTGTTGAATTCTATTGGCTAGAATTTTGTTGAGGATTTTTACATCTGTGTTCATGAGGGTTATAGGTCTGTAATTTTCTTTTTTTGTGGTGTCTTTACCTTGTTTTGGTATCAGGGATATGGTGGCTTCATAGAATGAGTTAGGTAATATTCCATCATTTTCTATGCTTTGAAATACCTTTGGTAGTAGTGGTGTTAATTCTTCTCTGAAAGTTTGGTAGAACTCTGCAGTGAAGCCGTCCGGGCCAGGTCTTTTTTTTTGTTGGGAGTTTTTTGATTACCTTTTGAATCTCTTCTTTGTTATGGGTCTATTTAGTTGTTCTACCTCTGTTTGTGTTAGTTTAGGTAGGTAGTGTGTTTCTAGGAATTCATCCATTTCTTCTGGGTTTTCAAATTTATTAGAGTACAATTTTTCATAGTAATCTGATATGATTCTTTTAATTTCGGTTAGGTCTGTTGTAATAGCACCCATCTCATTTCTTATTCAGGTTATTTGCTTCCTCTCCTGTTTTTCTTTTGTCAGTTTGGCCAATGGTTTATCAATATTGTTAATTTTTTCCAAGAACCAGGTTTTGGTCTTATTAATTCTTTCAATTGCTTTTTTGTTTTCTATTTCATTTAATTCTGCTCTGATTTTTATTATATGTTTTCTTCTGGTGCCTGTGGGTTACTTTTATTGCTCTCTTTCTATTTGTTCAAGTTGTAGGGATAATTCTCTGATTTTGGCCCTTTGTTCTTTTTGTACATGTACATTTCTTGTTAAAAATTGACCTCTGAGCACTGGTTTTGCTGTTTCCCAAAGGTCCTGATAGGAATTGTTTTCATTCTCATTGGATTGTATGAATTTCTTTATTCTGTTCTTAATGTCTTGTATAATCCAGTCTTTTTTGAGCAGGGTGTTGTTCACTTTCCAAGTGTTTGATTTCTTTTCCCATTATTGATTTTCACCTTTATGGCCTTACGGTCAGAGAACATGCATTGTAATATTTCAATGTTTTGGATTCTGCTAAGGCTTGCTTTATGACCTAATACGTGGTCTAGTCTAGAGAATGTTCCATGTGCGCTAGGAAAAAAAAAGTATACTTGGTTGCTGTTGGGTGGAATGTTCTGTATATGTCTATAAGGTCCAGTTGGTTGATTGTGGCATTTAGATCATCCATGCCTTTATTGAGCTTCTTTCTGGGTGTCCTGTCCTTCACTGAAAGTGGTGTGTTGAAGTCTCCTACTGTTCTTGTGGAGCTGTCTCACTTTTCGATGCTGATAGGGTTTGTTTTATGTATCTTGCAGCCTTGTCATTGGGTGCACAAATATTTAATATGGTTATATCCTCTTGGTGTGTTGTCCCTTTAATCATTATATAGTGTCCCTCCTTATCCTTTATGATGGATTTAACTTTAAGTTCTATTTTGTCCGAAATTAACATTGCCACTCCTGCTCTTTTTTGATTGTTGTTTGTTTGATATGTTTTTTTCCATCCTTTGATTTTTAGTTTGTTTGTGTCTCTAAGTCTAAGGTGTGTCTCTTGTAGGCAGCATATAGATGGATCATGTTTTTTAATCCATTCTGCCACTCTCTGTCTCTTTATTGGTGCTTTTAGTCCATTTACATTCAGCGTAGTTATAGATAGGTAAGAATTAGGGCTGTAATTTTATGTCTTTTTTTGTGTTATTTATAGTTTCTTTTTCCCACTTAATTTTTTGTGCTGAGTAATTTGTCTTTATTTATTGTCTTTTCCTGTTTTTCTTTGTTGTTGATTTTTTTTCTGCTGTGTCTCTATTATTTTATTTTATTTTATTTTGATGTGTAGGATCATTTGTCTCCTTTGTGGTTACCTTAATATTTACCCCTATTTTTCCGAATTTAAAGCTTACTTTTTCCCTTTATATAACCTTGTCTTCCTCTCCATATGAAAGATCTGTGACTACATTTCTTAGTCGCTCTGCATTGTTTTAATGTTGTCTTCTTTTACATAATAGTATCGCTGCTTCCCTCTTTTGAGCATTTTTTTTTTTTATCTTGATTTATGTTTGTGATTTCCCTGTCTGGGTTGACATCTGAGTGCTCTGTCCAGTCTTCTTGTCTTGGGTTGATACCTGATATCATTGATTTTCTAACCAAAGAACTTCTTTTAGTATTTCTTGTAGTTTTGCTTTGGTTTTTACAAATTCCCTAAACTTCTGTTTATCTGGAAATGTCCTAAGTTCACCTTCATATTTGAGAGACAGTTTTGCTGGATATATGATTTTTCACTGGCCATGTTTTTCCTTCAACTTTTTAAATAAGTCATCCCATTGCCTTCTTGACTGCATGGTTTCTTCTGAGTGGTCCAAGCTTCTTCTTACTGACTTTTTTTTGTAGGTGACTTTTCGTTTATCCTTTATTGCTCTTAAAAATTGTAGTATGTCTTAGTGACTTTCTTTTAAAATCTACCCCATGTGGAGTTTGATTAACATCTTGTAAGGATATCTTCTCATCTTTCATGCTGTCAGGGAAGTTTTCTGCCAACAAATCTTCAAAAATTCTCTCTGTATTTTCTGTTATCCCTCTCTGTTCTGGTACTCCAGTCTCTCGTAGGTTTTTTCTCTGCATAGAGTCCCACATGATTCTTTAGTGTTTTTCACTTTTTAAAATTCTTTTTTCTGATTTTTCTTCAAATATATTGGGACACGTGCTTTATCTTCAAGTTCAGTAAATTTGCCTTCCACTTGCTCAATTGTGTTCCTCTCACTTTGTATTGACTGTTCTAATTCTGTCATTTTAGTTAGCCCTTCCCGTTGCCATTGAGTGAATTCTGACTCATCATGACCCTTTAGGACAGAGTAGAACTGCTCCACAGAGGATATTTTTTGGCTGGGTTGCTTTTGATATGCCGGAAAAACCAAAAAACTCGTTCCTGTCAAGTTGGTTCCATCTCGTCCTCAATTCTCCCTTCTTTTCTTCCCCAAAGTAAAAAGAAAACCCGTAAACACTGGGGATTACAATGCTTAGTAATTTTTTTTTTTTCCTGAAGATATGCTGTGGTAAAAAGTACAAGTATCAGAAGCAAAGCTCTAGGCTGCCAAGGAATTATCTCTTCATGCACAAGAGTTACAAAACTGGATCATAGAAGCCAAGGGTGGGGGCTGTGTATACCGTAATCCTAAAAATGTGGAACGTCAACGGGAATCTGTAATACAAGATTTTTGTAGAATGAGACTCATTTCTAAGACCATAGTGGGGAGGTTTGCAGAAATTGCTGAGAAGCATCCAAAAAACAAGCTCATGAATGATTGAGCTCTGGCCAGGAGAAGGGAAATTTGGCACCTGACTTTATTAGGATACAGTAGTTATCTAACCATTGGGTGTGTCTGCGGCTTTCATGAGGAAGACCTCAGGACTGTGTGGTGATGACTGAACGCAGAAGTTTTGTGAGCCAGTGTGTTTCCTTCCAGCAGTGTTCTTTTCTGTGGAATAGAAGTTTCCAAACAGTAGTGTGAAATTTTAATCAAATTAAATACATATTCCATCATCAAATGCGCAGTCAAGTTTTATTTTAAAATTTATTAATGAACGCTGTCGTGTTCAAATGCTTTTGCATTTTCTTAACTCTTAGAAATGAATTTCCTTGTTAGATGTGTGCCTTTGGAACGGGCTCTCACCGCTGTTCAGCTTTATTGCTTGCATTTCTTGTTTACTTTATGTCGTAAACCAATTTTAACTACCAATAAAAGTTTTAGGAATCCTATTTACATCTGAACAATGATTCAGCAAATTGCACCTATATTTTTCGCAGTGGCGTTGTTTAGTAAAAAGTTTATATGACTGCTGACTGATGGCTCAGATAAATTACACGTTTATCTGTGTGTGTTTCTGTTTCTTTCCTTACTGCCTGCAGTTTTAGAACCCTATTCATCAACCTCATTTACATGGGTGTATTTGGACACTCATTTTTTTTTTTTTTTAAAGGAAAAACCTAATTTCTATATGCTACCAGATGGGTATGTTGACTGTAAGATAAAAAATTCCAAAATACTTAACAGACCACCTGGCATCTTGGTGGGCCTGGTTGATTAAGTTCTTGGGTATTGATTTCCAGTCTCAGCAGAGGTAATCTTACCGTGATTGGATTTCTACTTTAAAAAAAAAAAAAAAAAAAAATTATATTTTTGCCACATTGCTAACAGTCTTTTAAAGAACTTTCATCAAAAAGCACTGGTGTCAGGTACCTACGTGCTTGTGTGTTTGCTGGTTGTCTGGTGGTGAGGCGTCCTGAATGGTCCTGCTGAGGCTGGAGGACTCGGCTTAGTGCACGGGACACAGTTCTCCCCAGGAGGTTGTAACTGGTTCATATGGGGCTGCACCTTCCCTGGATTTGTTGGCATTGAGCTGAAAGCTAAGGCATTTCTATGTACCAGCATATTAAAATTTTATTGTTATTGTTGTGTGCATGGCAGTTAGGTCCTTAGGTTTCGTAAACAGTTCCTGCTCGACTGCCTACTCACCTAAAAGGTTGGCGGTTCAAACCCACCCAGCAGCACTGCAGAAGAAAAGCCTGGCAATCTGCTTCCATAAAGGTTATAGCTAAGAAAACCCTATGGAGCAGTTCTACTCTGTAACACATGGGGTTGCCATGAGTTGGAAACTACTTCATTGCAATGGGTTTGGTTTGGTATTTCACATTGTGCTTAGCAGGCCACAGTCTTGATTCTCCAGTGCTCCCGAGAGCCTCCCATGTGTCCTGGGCTGTTAGAAGCTTGATATACATCGTCCCATGTAAATCTTCGAAGCATTAAAGAGTGTGAGTGCTGTAACCCCCATTTTGCAGATGTGAAGTATGCTAGCCGTAAGTGGATCACTTCCACCTGACTGTGAACTTGGCATTTTCTCCATGGTGCTGCTCTGCTTTCCCTGATGGAGGGGACACGTGCTGAGCCCCTGCTCTGTGCCACGGACTGTGTTAGGGCCAGGGGGTACCCTGAGGAATAAATGTTCCCCATGTCTGTTCTGAAACCTTGCTCCTCTAGTGACAAAATCTTTCTTTTTTTTTTTTATTGTACTTTAGATGAAGGTTTACAGAACAAACGATCTTCTTGTTAAACAGTACACATATTGTTTTGTGACACTGGTTACCAACCCCAAGACATGTCAACACCCTGCCTTTCTCAACCTTGGGTTCCCTGTTACCAGCTTTCCTGTTCCTCCCGCCTTCCCATCCTTGCCCCTGGGTTGGTGTGCCCATCTAGTCTAGTTTTGTTTTATGGGCCTGTAGTGACAAAATATTTTAAGTACCGTTGATAGTAGCTTTTTTCTTCTTTTACTTATTTATATTTAAGATGGGTTCTTAGGCTCCCCACTTTCTAGCAGTGTACTGTTTTCATCCTAATACCTCTAAGACAGGGTTTCTCAGCCTTAGCACTGCTGCCATTTTGGGCTAGATAATTCTCCGTTGTGGAGGGGTATCCTGTGTACTGTAGGATGTTGAGCAGCGTGCCGGGCTTCTACCCATTAGATGCCACTAGAACCCCCTCAGTTGTGATGACCCAAAATGCGCGCTACAAAACCAAACCCAAAAATCCAAACCCATTGCTGTTGAGTCAATTCCAACTCATAGTGACCCTGTAGGACAGAGTACAGCTCCTTCAGATTTCCAAGGAATTCTGCATCTTTACGAAAACAGGCTGCCACATCCTTCTGTTATGGTACTGCAGACCTTTTGGTTAGCAGCCCACTGCATTAACCACAACCAGGGTCCCATGTTGCCAGGGAGGTGAAGTCGCCCCTTGCTGGAACCAGTTCTCTAAGGTATTTGGCACTGGGGGAAGAGTCAGAAGCCTGTTTTGACCGCTGCATAGTCTCCCTGTCACAGTGCTATGAGGAGAGATTATGACATCACCAGCAGATGTCAGAGAAGTCGAGACGTGAGACTGGAATCATGTCAGCCAATTAATTCATATTCAGTGCTGAACTTTTCGTAAGTGCGTCTGAGATAGAAGAAGGGCCGTTTTTAAAAAGTGCACATACGCCAAAAAGGGAAGACCATCTTGCCATCTAGAGATAAGAGTGACTTAATAATTTGCTGTATACATCCTGGGTTTTTTTTTGCCTGTACATATTATGTGTAGGAAAGATATGCTGTTTATATAGGAATAGCAAAGTTATACTGTCCGTGATGTTTTTTTTGTCCCCCTAAGACTTTTGTTGTTGTTGTGAGGTGCCGTCGAGGTGATTTCGACTCATAGCAACCCCATGGATAGAGTACAACTGCCTCATAGAGTTTTCTTGTCTGTAATTTGTACAGGAACAGAGCTGCTTGGTGGGTTCCAACCTCCAGCCTTATGGCTAGCAGCCGAGTGCTTAACTGTTGCACCACCATGGCTCCTTTTTGTCTGTGATGTTTTGCAGCCTGCTTTTACACTTGATATGGTGACCGCGTTCATGTTTCTGTAAGTGCACTTTTCCCGCACCATCCATAATGGCTGGATAGCATGTGGTTAACGTTCACTTTCTCCACTGTCCTTGTCATTTTTAACAGCTGCGGTAGTAATCCTCAATTAACGGGCCAGCACCTATTTTTCCAGCCTTTTGTTGTTAGATGTTTAATTTGTTTTAGATTTTTTTTTTTTTGCACTATTGTAAACATTTTGATTTATTCCTGCAATATTTATTTACAACTTACCATGTGCCAGGAGGGAAGCTCTGGTGGCATAGTGGTTAAGAACTATGGCTGCTAACCAAAAGCTTCACAGTTCAAATCCACCAGCTGCTCCTTGGACACCCTATGGGGCAGTTCTACTCTGTCTGTTAGGGTCGCTATGAGTCGGAATCGATGGCAGTGGGTTTTTTTGGATGTGCCAAGAAGGAGCCCTGTTAGTGCAAGTGGTTAAGTGCTCTGCTGCTAACAGAGAGGTTGGTGGCTCAAACCCAGGCAGCAGTTCTGCAGGAGAAAGACCTGGCAACCTGTTCCCGTAAAGATTACAGCCTAGGAAACCCTATGGGGCAGTTGTACTCCATCACACAGGATCACTATGAATCGAAAATGACTTGAAGGTACACAACACCGATAACAATGCACCAGGAACCCTGATTTCAGGCACCCAGGATGGAATATGAGCAAAAGAAGTTCCTTCCCTCGTGGAGTTTATAATATGGGGCATACTTGTGGCTAAGTCATTGTATTTTTACGAATATAATGCTTGCCTTCTGTATTTGCCAGATTCCTGGTGTTAAACAGTGGTTAAGAACTCTGTTGTCAGCCAAAAGGTCGGCAGTTCGAATATACCAGTTCCTCATTGGAAACCCTGTGGGGCAGGTCTACTCTGCCCTATAAGCTTGCTATAAGTCTGAATTGACTAGACTTGATGGTTCTGAGTTTGCTGGCCATGCCCCCCGCCCCGCCCGCAGGGTATTTTCATAGGCACAGCTTTGCCAATTTTTTTAACAATGTGGAGTTAAATTAGCATAGCAGCTGACAAGGATGCTTAGGGGTGGAGGTGGGGCAGCAGGCAAAAAATTGCAGAAGGTAAGTGTTATTTGTGTAAAATATGGTATATATCTTTTGCTTTGTTTTCTTGGAATTCATTGGGACTTGGTGTTTTCTCATATGGGCTGTTCCCACACCTCTGACTTTCTCTGGCTCTTTAGGCCAGCGTCGTCCCAGTGTCAGGGGCCAGCCTATTGAAAGAGAAACTCTAGGATCTGCTTGCTCATGAGATTAGAATTAACCTTGGCTCAAATAGTTCCTGGTTTTCTAGGGAAAGTAGCATGAGCCAGGATCTGCTAGAAACAGTGTGTGTGCTCTGTTAACTGGGGAGAGGGTGGGGGTGCTGTACAGGAATGTGTAAGGCTTGTTATGGAAAAGAATCTGTTAGCACAGAGAGCTTCCTGACTGGTGTCTTTTTTGTCCTGTTATTCATGAATGGCATCATGGGAAGCCTGGTGCAGCCTGGGAAAGGTATGGAGGGGCAGGAAGTACATGGCCTTCCCGAGCTCTTTGACTGTGGCAGATTACTTCATCTCTGTGGACATCAGTTTACTTTTATGCCTCAGATATTGTATGAGAAGCACTTAGCGTGGAATCTGAGAAGTGGGAATCCCTCAAGAGAATGGAGGCTGTTGTTGTTTCTACCCCCATCTTTGGCCTGCATTTTGAATCGCTTTCTCTGTTAGTACCTACTATGTGCCAGACACTGGATGGCAAGTGAGTTTTGGTTTTGGTTTTGGTTTTTAAAATATATATATGTAACAAAATATTTGTTTACTCTTGTTTTTTAATTTCTCAACAAGGATACAAGTTCTTTGAGAGTTAGGGGTTTGATTTATCATGTTCACTGCTCTATGCCAGCATCTAGCACCCAGTAGGTAAAATATTTGTGAAATGGAAGAATGGACTTGCTAGAGGCTCCTGCTAGTAGTCTTGTGCTGTCTGGCCCCATATTTCTTTGGAAGACCCAGGAAATGATCGTTGACTTGTTGGCGTACGAGAACAACAAATAAGAATACACGGTATGCCTGCATTAGACATCGTGGATTCTGTCCACCATGCCCTTGGCTCTGAATTTCTGAGCCTGTCTTTAGCCTAAGGATATAATGCTTGTTTCCCATGGCTGGCTTTGGGTGATGTCGTTGGGTTTGGTTGCTGACAGCCTTCTATTCAGGAGCTTGAGCTCCACTGTGTTTCTACCTGCCCCTGTCCTGTCCCCTGTTCACCTTCCTTGGATGGTACCCAAGGTTGGCAGGGGCACTCTGAGGTACCTCCAGCCTGAAAGGCATGCTGACCCCCCTGCTTTTTAGGTCTTCAGCCATGGCCTGACGAACATCAGAGATGGAATGCTGGTGGTTTTGTTCTTCCAGCACCACGGCTGCAAGTCTGATTCGATGTTCTCTGGGCTTCATATAAGCGTAGAAAATTATGTTTTCTTTCATTGAAAAAGGCTGTGATTGTGCAAGTCCAAACAGTGCTTCTCAGTTGAGTATTTTCTCATTCAATCTTCGGGAGCTCTTGACCAACAGCCTTCTGCTTCATTGGAGAGGAAGATGGTTTGATGATGCTGTGTATGCTTCTCAAAATGAAAAAGCCTTTGTAGATTGGCGGGGGATGTAGCAGGAAGGAGAGCCAAGAGTCTGGTCCTGGTTTTGAGTGCTGACTACATGAAAGAGTGTTCACTACACAAAAGAGCGTTTACTACACAAAAGAGCTTAGGCAGATTTTTTTTAGAAAACTTTTAAACCTCAAGTTCTTCCTCTATCGAAAGAAGGCATTAGATTCAATATGGTGTGGCCAACAGATGTCATCTTGAGAAGAATTCTGAAATCGTATCTGGGCCCAGGGGGAAAGTGTCATGATCAACTTATGATTATTATTATGATTATTTTTGTTAATCTATTACTAGTTTACTATTCATGGAAGTCATATAAATTTCCCTTTAAAAATAAATTCATTGATTATGTACCTATTCCAAGCTCAAACCAAACCCATTGCCACCGAGTTGATTCCGACTCGTAGTGACCCTATACCAAAACACTGTCAATGCCAAATGCTGGTGAGAATGTGGAGCAACAGGGATCTCATTCATTGCTGGTGGGTATGCAAAAGGGTACAGCCGCTTTGGAAGACGGTCTAGTAATTTCTTGCAAAGCTAAGCACAGGATTACCATATGACACAGAGGTCATGCTCCTAGGTATTTATGCAAATGAATTGAAAACTAACGTCCACACAGAAACCTGCACATGAATGTTTAGAGCAGCTTTAATCATAATTGACAAAAATGAGAAGCAGCCAAGATGCCCTTCTGTGAGCGAGTGGACAAACTGGTGCAGCCATGCAATGAAATGTTATTCAGCGATGAAAAGAAACTCTGAAGCTACGAAAAGACATTTAGGAACCTTAAATGTGTATCGCTAAGTGAAAGGAGCCAGTCTGAAAAGTCTGCACGCTGTAATTCCAACTGGATGACATTTGGGAAAAGGCAAAACTTTAGAGACAATGAGATCGGCGGTTGCCAGGGGCTTGGAGTGCGGGAAAGGGGGATTAACAGGCAAAGCACAAAAGGTTTTACGAGCTGTGAAGCTATTCTCTGTGTTAGTGTTGTGGCAGACACATGACGGTATGCATTTGTCGAGACTCAGAAACATACAACACAAAGAGTGAACCCTAAGGTAAGTGCGTTTACATGAACAACAACAACAACAATAACAGTAATTATCAACATTGAATCATCGGTTGTATCTCATTTATGCAAATGCTGATAGCAGGGGGAACTGTGAGAGGGGCTGGGGTGTACTGGAACTCTGTGCAAACCCAGTGATGCAGTGGCTGAGAGCTGTGGCTGCTAACCAGAAGGCTGGCAATTCTAATCCAGCAGGCGCTCCTTGGAAACCCTGTGGGGCAGTCCTCTGTCCTGGAGGATCACTGTGAGGTGGAATCAACTCGACAGCAATGGGTTAACGGTTATGTACTTTCTACGTAATTTTTCTGTAAACCTAAAACTGCTCTGAACAGAAAAGTGTATTAAAAAATTTCATTTAATTGAAAGTGAGTTGATTGTTTTAAGTAGCTCGTGAATATGGCAGAAACCATAAACATGGCATGAGAAAGAATGAGATTCTGGAAGCACTTAAGATGAATGTTAACCTGCTTGATAGGATTGTTTTGAGGCTATAATGCAGGTGGAAGCTCCTTGTAATTTCTGAAGGCAGTATACAGATACTGTGTTGTTGTGAAGCTTCTTTTTTGACCAAGAGATGAATCTGAACCCAAAGCCTCCCCCAGCGCTCTCTGAAGAGGCCTTCTGTGTATAGTGTACGTGAGAAACAGTACAGAATAGTGCTCAAAAGGATGGACTCTGAAGCAGGACTGCTCATGTTTCTCCTCTAGCACGTGTTTAAGTTATTTAACATCCCCGAGCCTCAGTTTCCTCTTCTTAAAATATGGGCAATAGTACCTACCTCACGGGTAGACGTGAGGATTAAAGGGTCAACATAAAGGAGGCCTCTGGGGCAGTACCTGGCATAGCATGGCTGTCCACATCCGTGTGCCGACATAAACAGTGGATATTGGACATAAAAAAGCTTTGAGCAATTCATTAAATAGGTTTGAACATTTCTCCCTCATTTTAAAAGACAGGTGATTAGCCTTAGTAATTACTGAGACTACTCTGAAGTGTTATATTTTTATGGAAGCTTACTTTTTTTTTTTTTTTTAAAAGGGAAGTTATTTCTGGGTGAAGGCATAGCAATCTTGACTTTGTTGAATGTCTTATTTCTCCCCTAGATTCTAGATGCTTTTTTATGTGCTCGTATATATCTTATTTATCTGGCTGTAGTTTAGAATATGTAAATACTTATGTAGCTGGATATTTCTTAGGGATTATAGTGTCTTTGGTGAGTGATTGTATCGGAGCTGGGACGTTTTATCATGCTATAAATATTAGAAACACTAGAAATTAAAGGACAAGTTTATTTCATTTTTGTTTATAAACCCTCCCCCTGTAGTTTTGCAGTGAATAAGGGTTTTGTTTGTTTGTAAACCTCTCATTTGTTTTTTTTTTTTTTCACTTTCTGTGTAATGAGTAAAAGGTGGATATTAATTTGAGAGTCAATATTAACATTCTTGTGTAAAGAATGCAGCCCTAGGGACATGAAAATTCAGCCGCTTTGACCTAGTTTTGAAATGTGATTGTGGAAAAGAATAAAAATGATTTTGGTTGAGGAATGCTGGTCTATCAAAACAAAACAAAACCAACAACAAACAAGACCCCCCCCAAAACAAAAATCCAGTCTGTTAGAGTTTATTTTCAAATTATTGATAATTCATATTTTAACAAGCATCAGACTTCCTTTTTTCTTAAAGCACACACTTTGGGATAGCTGACTGTCGGTCTGGATCCGTTAGCAGACTAGCTAACAGAAACCAACTCAAAAACTCACCTCCTGGGCTCTGAGTTTGTGGTTAGCAAACCTGCGTTCTTCTGAAGACCTGATTTCTCACTCTTGGAGAGGGTTATGCTGTTGTTGTCAGGTGCCACAGAGTTGGTGCTGGCTCACGGTGACCCTGTGTCCAACAGAACAAAACTGTGCGTAGTCCTGCTCCATCCTCATGGTTGTTGTTATGCTTGAGCCCATTGTTGCAGCCACTGTGTCAGTCCATCTCTTCGAGGGTCTTCCTATTTTTCACTGGCCCTCTAGTTTACCAAGCATGATGTCCTTCTCCAGGGACAGATCCCTTTTGACAACATGTACAAAGTATGTGAGACATAGTCTTGCCTTCCTTGCTTCTAAGAAGCATTCTGGTCGTACTTCTTCCAAGACAGATTTGTCATTCTTTTGGCAGTCCATGGTATATTCAGTATTCTTCACTAACACCACAATTTAAAGGTATCAATTCTTTGGTCTTCTTTATTCATCATCCAGCTTTCATATGCATAGGAGGTGATTGAAAACACCGTGCCGTGGGTCAGGCGCACCTTAGTCTTCAAGGTGACATCTTTACTTTTCAACACTTTAAAGAGGTCTTTTGCAGCAGATTTGCCTAATGCAATGTGTCTTTTGATTTCTTGACTGCCACTTCCATGGATGTTGATTGTGGATCCAAGTAAAAGGAAATCCTTGACAACCCCTATCTTTTCTCCGTTTGTCAAGATGTTGCTTATTGGTCCAGTTATGAGAATTTTTGTTGTCTTTATGTTGAAGCGTAATCCATACTGAAGGCTGTGGTCTTTGATCTTCATCAGTAAGTGCCTTAAGTCCTCTTCTCTTTCAGCAGACAAGGTTGTGTCATCTGCATATCACAGGTTGTTAATGAGTCTTCCTCCAATCCTGACGTCCTGTTCTTTTTCATATAGTCCAGCTTCTCCAATTATTTGCATAGCATACACGTTGAATAGGTAAGGTGAAAGAATACAACCCTGACGCACACCTTTCCTAACTTTAAAGCATGCAGTGTCCCCTTGTTCTGTTGAAATGGCTGCCTCTTGATCTATGTACAGGAGGGTGCCTTATAGAATACCAAAAAAACCCCACAGAAAACAAACCTATTGCTATTTTGACTCGTGGCGACCCTATAGGACCGAGTAGAACTGCTGCATAGGGTTTCCAAGAAGCTGCTGGTGAATTTAAACTACTGACCTTTTGGTTAGCAACCTGAGCTCTTAACCACTGTGCCACCAGGGCTCCTATAAGGTAGCAGTAGTATTTTTTTAAAAGCTATTTTATTTTTTGTTGTTGAGAATATGCACAGCAAAAATATATGCCAATTCAAGTTTCTACATGTACATTTCGGTGACATTGAATATAGTAGTAGTTTTAAAATATGTTCACAAATCATTTGATTCTCCTCTTAGCAGGAGCTGGAGCTTAATTTCCCTTCCCTTGAGTGTGTCCTGGACCTGGTGACTCATTTCTAATGAGTGGAATAAGAAGTGAGAATGAGTGACTTTAGAGACTAGGTCATAAAAGGTATTGCACCTTCCTTTTTGCTCACCCTCTTGAATCAATCACTCTCGGGAAAGCCAGCTGCCATCTTGTGAGGACACTCCAGCAGCTCTGTGAAGAGGCCCATGTGGTGAGAAGCTGAAGCCTTCTCCTGATAGCCATGTGAGTAAGTGAGCTTGGAAGTGAATCCTCCATCCCTGGTAAAAAAACTCACATGAGAACAACCTGGCCAGCATCTTGACCTCACGAGCGACTTGAGCCAGGACCACCTAGCTAAGCTGCTCTCAAATTCCTGACCCACAGAAAGTGTAAGCAAAGCCACTGTGTCATGGGGTAATTTGTTACACAGTAATAGGCAACCGGTGTAAGTTAACGGTGGGGACCAGATACATAAGAGCAAACAGTCATCACTGAATCCATAAGATACCGCTCCTTGGCATACGTTTTGAAGGGGTCTTACAAGGGTGGGGACCCTGGACAAGGACTTTTTAGGGGGAGAAAGAACAATTGTTTTAGGGTCCAATTTGGTGCTTTGCGTGAACAAGGAAGACCTGTTTCAATAGCAGATTTTAAAGACCTAGCAACTAGGAGTTACTGATGGTGACAGTTCGTTTTCGGGAGTGCAGGCGAATGAGGGCGAGGGAATGTCTTAGGTGTGCAGAATATAGACCTTGTGTTCTGATTCTTATCAGAGTTGAGTAGCTTCTGATATGACTCATTTACTTAGTTGTGAATACCACAGGAAAGAACATTCAGCCTTGAGTGTCAACTCTGGCTTTGTCACATTGAAGTTTGTAATCTCCGTGAAGACTGAGATGTGTCTGTGGTGTTTACCTCCTAACGCTCCCGGAACAGGGAAGGCTCTCAGCAGATATTTGTTGAATGAATGAGTGAACATCATTATATGATTTTGAGTAGGTTACATAATCTATTTGAGCTTCAATTTCTTTCTGTGTATATGGGGATAAATAACCCTGATCATGCAAGGTTACTGTAAGGCCTGGAGATATGTGTTTAGAGCACCTGCTAGAATGTCTGCCACACAGTAGGTGGGCATATATTTTTTTAAAATTCTCAGAATTAATTCTGGTTATGTTGGCCAGAGAGAGAATGTGAAGTTTTGGTCACATTGCACTTCCTGTTTTGGTAGAACCAGCCTGGGTAATTCAGTTCTTTATGTTGTCAGTGATGAATTCAGGAACTGTTGGATCATAGTAAGTAGATTCTCGCCAAGTTTCCTTCCACTCTCCATGCTCCCTGTAGTCAACTTGATGCCACACTGTCTCATTTGAAAGAAGATGTCATGGTTATCCAGTATGAAGCCACGTTCCAGGGACTGACTGCTGGGGCGGCAGAGGACAGAGCTATTGATACTGATAAGATCCTTGCTCTTTACTCTTTGTCTTCTTGTCTTCAGTTCAGGAGCATGTCCCAGTTTCTCATTCCTTCCACTAAGATTGTTTCAATAAAGTGACCTACTATAAATCAGGATAGTCAATGAAAATAATTCTAACTTTGTGCTATAAATAATATTTGTGAACTCAATTTTGAGGATTGAAAAAGACATTATGGGAAAAAATTGAATAAGAATTTTCTGTCTGAAGGGTGGTATGATGCTTAATGAATTGGACATCCACCATTTTAGAATTTTTTATTTCATTCTGGTGAATGGAATTTTCTGATAAATCTTCATGCTACTGTCAATATCATCCCTGTTTAAGTGGCGACTCTCATGAGGGGACCCACATTTTAATGCCATAGTTTGTTGTCTTTTGTGTCGCTGGGCTGTATTGGGTGGAGAAAGTCTAAGAAAAAGAAGCCTTGTAGGCAGAGTAATTTTGAACATGCTTGCTCTTAACCCTTTCAGCATTCATAACTAGAGACTTGAAGGGGTGAGAATCGGGTGTCCAAGAAATACATTGTCTGTGGTACTTGCCTGGCTGTGTATTTGCACTGTCCTTTCCCTGTTCCTAGAAATGTGGTTTTAAATCTGCTGCACAAAGCCAGACAAATAGGTTTGTTTGGGTCAAAGTTTTCTTTTAATAGAGCCATATCTGCATTTTATGGATGCTCAAGGAGTTACCTTGCAAG
The DNA here is from genome assembly GCF_024166365.1 of Elephas maximus indicus. Classification (NCBI taxonomy): domain Eukaryota; kingdom Metazoa; phylum Chordata; class Mammalia; order Proboscidea; family Elephantidae; genus Elephas; species Elephas maximus. Next base: position 66,550,522 of record NC_064838.1, read on the forward strand.
TTGTGGCCAAGTTGTGACTTAAAAAGTCCAAAGCAACAATATTGAGCTTTCTCTTTTTTGAAAGAAGTGTGTGTGTGTGTGTGTGTGTCTATGCATTCCTCACTTATAGACTATCTCGTTACCCAACATTTTGCATTTACAGCAACAGTATAGTAAAAAAATCTACTTATCCGACTGTTTTGCGCATTAACGACGTACGTCTGGCAGTAACGAACACTGAGGTGCAAGGCAAGATTAACGCTGGCTGTGATGCTTAAATGTGTCAATTTGGCTGGGCCATGATTCTCAGTGGTTTGGTAGTCATGTATTGATGTAATTTGGCAGTTATGCAGTGGTGTAATTTGACAGTTATGTAATGATGTAATTTGACAATTAAGCAGTGATGAAATTGGCAGTTATGTAATGATGTAGTCATCCCCCATTTTGTGATCTAATGTGGTCATCCTCCATTTTCCCATAATGCCAGTTTTTGTATAATGATTTGGTCTTTGGAACCTAACCATGTCGATAAGTGAGAAGTGGGGGTGTGTATGTATGTATTATGCATAGTTGTTGTTAGTTGCCATCCAGCTAATTCTGACTCTTGGTGATCCCATATGTGCTGTGTAGAACTGCTCCGTAGAGTTTTCAAGGCTGGGACCTTTTAGAAGCAGATCACCAAGCCTTTCTTCTGAGGTGCTTCTGGTTAGGTTTGAACTGCCAACTTTTTGACTAGTAATTGAGTGCTTAGCCATTTGTACCACCCAGATATGTGTGTGTGTGCGCGTGTGTATATGTTTTTTTAAGAAATGAAACATGCAGGTGAAACCCTTTTAATGGGCATTTTATATGTGAATTAAAAAAGTCCAGAAAATTAAGTAAAGCAACACCTATGTTGGAAAGGACTAGAAGCCTAGCTCTTAAAACCTTTCTTTCTTTCTCTTTTTTGTCAAATGAAATAGCTAATTGCACTGGGAACCAGAGGCAGATGGTTGTGTATCTTACTCAGTAAATAAAGAATGATGTTAACTTCTCCAGAATGCTGGTGGCTATTGAGTTTGGGCAGAAAATTCTATAAAGGAGAAAGAGCTGCAGAGTATAATAAACTCCCTGGTGCTCGATTAAGCCACAGTTCCTCATGTGCTGCCTGGTCAGGATCAAGGGCGCCACTGCCGAGTACGAAGGCTCTTCACCAGTGTGAAGGTGATGAGATTTCTCCTCTCCTGCTATCTGTCTGAATTACTTCTGGGCCTGACGGAGATGGGGACTTTCTTTTGATAGTAGTTTAGAGACTTTGGATATCTTATTTCTCTTAAGTTAAACCTACCAGTCTTCATTTGTCAAATAATTTCTACTTCTGGGAACCTCGTGTGGTGAACCTGACAAGCTTGCGTTCAGTTCTCTGCTGTTACCTTGAAGCCCTGGGGGCCTGGAGCAGGCAGCCTAACCTCTCTGTGCCATCTTTTCTGGCATCTGCCAGTGGACCAAAGGAAAACCAGCATTTCAGGGTTGTTACGAGGGTGATGTAAAAAGATGGACACAGAGTACTTGGCAGGTGGTTTTACTGTTACTGACTGTCTCCATGACTAAATCAGTTTCTCACCATCTGTATTGTTGACATTTTGAGCTGGATAATTCTTTGTTGTGGGATGTCTTAGTCAGTGTTTTTTAGAGGAACAAGACCAGTGAAGTGTATATAGATACATAGAGAGACATCTACTTCAGTGAAATGGCTCATGCAGTTGTGGGGGCTGGCAGGTCCAAAACCCATGGGTCAGATAAAAGGCTGAAGACCTGTGCTGGCTCATGTGGTTGCAGGGGCTGATGAACCTAAAATCTGCAGATCAGGCGGCAGACTAGAAGCCTCTGCTGGCTCACATGTGTGTGGGACGTGGTGAATTAAAAGTCTGCTGGTCAGTCAGCAGACCAGAGACTCGAGCAGGCTTACATCCCAAGAACTAGAGGTCAGGCAATGAGAAGAACGTACGGTCGAGAAAGAGCGTGAGCTTTGCCAGAATATCCACTTATATACTGGAGGAAGACCACATTCCCAAGGAAACGCTCCTTTCAACGGATCGGCTGCTCACATCCAGTCACAAAAGGGAAGGTGATTACATACTGTCTGCCAAAGCACTGAGAATCGTAACCTAGCCAAGTTGACATATAACAACTAATACATGGAGTCTGTTCTTTGCATTGTAGGATGATTAGCAACGTTGATGACCTGTACCCACTAGATGACAGTAACACCCTCTTCTGCCGTTGTGAAATCCAAAAATGTCTCCAGACATTGCCAAATGTACCAGCAGGGGCAAAGCTGCCCCTGGTTGAGAACCACTCATGTAAAGGTTTTTTAAGAAAGTCTGATGTCCACTTTCTTCTTTGATCAGAATGGTATAGAACAGTATTTGGAGTTAATTTAATTTCATATTTATTAAGGAAATTATGTAATGATAGTGCTTCATTCAGTTGATGAATTAAAAGATGCTTTTTAAACCTAGGTGCAGACATCTGCTCCTTGCTGTTGCCTTAAACCAGAATTAACAGCTTTAGGTTTGGCTTTGAAAACAACAGAAACAATCTCTGATGACCCCAAATCATAACAGAAGAACTCAAATCCCAAGGGAACCACAAAAAGCATATGAGTAAGTTCAAGGCTTGTCGCCCCAAAAAGCTAAATTCGGATTACAGAGCCTCTATATTCAATTTGACTTTTTAACCTATACAAATCTCTTTAAAGTTTCCCCTTCTAGGATCCAAAAACATTGGCAGGGACGCAAGGGAAATTTTCTTTTTCTAGAAAGTCTGGCAACTTCTACATAACCATACCACAGAAAGAAAAAAATACATATATTTGGTACTGGTTCTGAGAGAATGATATTAGTCATATTAAAAATAATGCTTATAGCATACTTACATGGTACTTAGTATGTGCCAGCCACTGTTTTCTTGAGCGCTTCATCTATAGTAATTCATTTGCTTTTCAGAACAACCCTGTTGGGAAAGTTTCTTTTATGCTAGCCTTTCCCTGTGTGTTTTATAGATAGGAAACTGAAATAAAGGGAAATGGCGGTCTCTAAGAATTCTCCAACTTCACTATGCTGATTCTAAGACCTAATCCACAGACTGAGGGTTGGCCCATGGAGCAAATCTGGTCCCCTCTCTGTTTCGTAAATAAAGTTTTATTGGAACCTAGCCGTGCCCATAGCTGACTTACAGTATGTAGCTGTTTTTGTGCAACAACAGCAGAGTTGGGTAGTTGGAACAGAGACCACATTTTAGGTGTGCAAAAACCTCAATTATTCACTACATGACTTTACACAGAAAAAAAACTTGCCAACCCCTGTGTAAGACCGTTTGCATCCACATGGATGGTCCAAAAAGGTAGGATAATAAAAAGCATCTTAGTACTACTGTAAGGAGCCCTGGTGGTACAGAGGTTAAAAACTCAGCTGCTAACAAAGAGGTTGCCAGTTGGAATTCACCCGCTACTCCTTGGGGCAGCTCTGATCTGTCCTATAGGGTTGCTATGAGTCGGAATCAACTAGATGGCAATGGGTTCGTTTCGATTTTTACTGCCGTAAACTTTCAAATATGATTTAGTTAAAGTTCATCCATCCATTGAAGGTCTGAGTATTTGCTGCAGCTTTCAGTGTTACATTGGGTGTTAAAACATGTATTAACATTCCCACCAATTTGGGGAGAGGGGAAAAGAAATATCTAAAACGAGGATGGCAGAACTTTGTCTTGCTTACTTTGGACATGTCATCAGGAAAGACCATCGCTAGAAGAGAACATCATAGTTGGTAAAGCAGAGGGTCAGTGAAAACGAGGGAAACCCTCAATGAGGTGGATTGACACAGTGGCAGCAACGATAGTCTCAAACATACCAACGATTGTGAAGGAGGTACCTGTTGTTGTTATGCTTGAGGTCGCCATGAGTTGGAGCCCACTCGATGGTGACTAACAATAGCAACAAAATTCAACACGTGAAAAAGCGGGGGAGAGAGCATGGCAAGATGGACGGAGGGACAGCTGTCAGTGGCTGTGCAGTGAAGGCTTTGCAGAGATGGAAAATCAAGGTGGAGAACAGCTGTCTCAGAAGCTGGACTTGACCTCCCTTGCAGGATTTGAAAAGAGTGCTCTTAAAATTTCCATCCTTCGTGCAGCGTCTCTGTAGCAGCTTGAGAATAGAAACTGACAGGCTCATTTTTGCAGAAAGCAAATGGCAGCCTGCACAGCCACCCATTCGGGATGGCTCCATTTAACACCATGGCTCGACGTTGGGTGAGGGGAGACAAAGAAGTGGATTTCTTTTGTCAAATCATAAGTTATGCAAATTTTACACAAAGTATTAGAGGAAATGTGTAAGGCTGTAATTGGTTTTATGGTTTTATCACTTTCTTTAAAAGGTTACTTAGAGAGCATTACCCTCTGCTGAACATTATAGATGCTTCCTGAAGTTTAATGAGATCTCGGCATAAAATCTCAACAAATGTGACTCACATATTTTCAGGAGATGGTGTTGTCTTGGGCTAAAGGTATGTCACACCAAGGCTGTCATTTATTAGGAAGATTCAGTCCACCACACAAGCTCTTTATCTGAAATTACAGTGAGCTTTTTACACACACCTACTTCACAGAATACTTATTTGGTGCATATTAAATCAATGGTGGCCTAGTTTTTTAGGCTCATTTATTATGCTGAACTTTACTTAATGTAAGAATGCTTTATAATCACAGCATCCCCTGCTAAAACTAACACTGTTTATTATGTTTATTATTGACCTCTGCCTCTAGGCCCTGGCAGTTGGGGGGTGCTGGGGTGCTCTCTAAGACTTGTTATTTTAAATTTTGAGTTATGTTTGAGAGTGGACTGAGATTGTGTGGCTCAAAACAGAAAGTACAAAGAGAAGCCTTTCATTCAGGCCTTGTTTCCTGCAGAGTTGATGATTTTTGTGGCTTGGAGCTTAGGGGGTTATGAGTTGCTCACTGAGACCCAGAATCAGGTGAGAAGGACTGATTCCAAAACAGTGTCTTATGTTCAGGTGCTGGCCCTGGTTTAAATGGTTTGAAGGAACATTAAATATCCCCACACCGTGCTGAGAGCACAGCTACACCTGCAGTGTGCCTGTGACCTACATGGTCTGTGAAAGCATCCATCCCTGTCTTTTTGACCCTTTCTTAATTCTCTTCATAGGCTTTACCACCACTGTGTTCGTTGCAGTTACACGTCTGTGTATTTAGGTTAGAGCCTGTCTATTTAAGAGTACTGTGGTACTCCAGCGCCTACAGCATATTTGTTGAAGGAATGAATGTCTTGCCTTTTTGTTTGAAGCAGGCAATTTCCCACGTGGAACCTCATCGCATGGGTTCACCTCAACATTCTGTGGAACATACATAACTTTTTTTTTTTTCTATTGTGGCGCAAATATGCACAAGGCAACATTCACCGGTTCAGCAGTTTTTGCATGTGATGTCAATTACGCTCTTCATGTTGTATGACATTCTCAGTATCCTTTTCTGAATTATTCCACCACCATTGACATAAACTCTGTCTCCCTGAACAGAACCTCTCCCTGCCCTTCTCCCTCCCACTCCTGGCAACCGCCAAGAAGCTTTGGTTTGTGTACGTTTGCCTATTTCATATAAGTATTTGTCCTTTTGTGACTGACTTATTTCACCCAGCATGATGTTTTCAGGGTTCATTCATGTTGTGGCGTGTATCAGGACCTCTTTTTATGGCTGAGTAATATTCCATTGTGTGTATACGCTACATTTCGTTTATCCTTTCATCTGTTGATGGACTGGGGTTGCTTCTACCTGTTGGCTTTTGTGAAAAGTGCTGCAAGAAATGTTGGTGTGCATGTTTCTGTTTGTGTTCCTGCTTTCAGATCTTTTGGGCATATGCCTCGGATTGGAATTGTTGGGTCATGTGGTAGTTCTATGTTCCACTTTCTGAGGAACCATCAAACTGTTTCCACAGTGGCTGTACCATACGTAACTTTTAAAGGAGTATGTTCATTGTCACAAAAATCAGTTTTAATTGACATAGATTGGTACACCTAAAAAGGGATTGTGGCATACCTTGGCATCGTGGACTACTGGTTGGGTACCTATGAGATGGCAGTTGGGATGAGGAGGTCCCTCAGGCTGGAGGTGTGCTGTCTGTGAACACAGACAGAGATCAGTAGGTGCAGGCAGGTGGTACTGTTTTTTTTGGGGGGGGGGGAAGAGGCAGTTCGACATGGTGACTAAGTGCCTCCCTTCTGGAGTCCAGCAGACCTAGACTTCTGTCCAAACCCTGGCTCACTGGCTGTTTGACCTTGAGCAACTTTATTCAGTCTGCTTGAGCACTAGTTTCCTTGTCTCTTTAATGGGGATAAATTCCTGCCTCAAACACAGCCTCTTGGGAAGATGAGATGAGATGGGCCTGGTATGCAGTAAACACTCTCTAAGTGTTTGTTATTAGCTTTTCTTTAGTCTAATTTGCATTAGACTCTGTAGGTCAGTGGCTCATGTTCAAAAACTTGAGTAGACCCAGGAGAGGATTGGCTTATCCTGAAATCAGGCCCCTTTTGAAATTTGCTAATTCTTTCAGACCAGCAGGGTGTCATCTATGGTTTTAGAGAATTAGCTAGTACCCAGGGGTCTTAAAATGTCATCGTGGCTTCTGAACACACCTGAGTTATTCTTAAGAGCACCTTGCCTAGTAGGAACCCATTTGTAATATTTGTTCAAATTATGATGTGGAGCATTGCCGACGTGTAATCTGTTTTCAAAAATGGCATTATCTGCCCCATACGGATCAGTGCTACATCTTTTATTTGCTTATCGCTGCTTTTCATATGGTCAGACTCAAAGCCTACCTCGAGTAGACCCACCAAGTCGTTAGCCCCTCTGACGTGGAATATGAACCTTCTAGAAGGGGACTAGCTCCCAGGGTGGTGGAGTGTTTAAAATCTCTTTCAGCCCCACTGCCTTTTCCTTAGTCCCGTCAGAGGCATTAGACTTGGGGGCAACATAGGAGCATTTGTCTTGGTTGAGTTTGTGCTGTCATTTCCAAATTATTGCTTTGTTCTTTGAAAAATAATTAAGTAGAATTGTAGACAAGAGCCCTTTGTTGGCATTCTTTGTTTAAATGTTGTGGCCATTTAATCACAGCCCTCTGTAGGATCCCCCATCTTGGGGGAGGTGTGAAGTAGAAACGTTGTAGAGCTGCTGAGAAAGCAGTGGTGCCCATCTCCACACTGAAGTACACTCCAGGGGAACCGAGTGGAAAAATAAAACCTTAAGTACCTGTGGGAAAAGACTTTTGTGTATGGTATAATTATTTTTGTTTGAGATTTTAGGATTTCCCTCCGATGTGGTATGAACACTTTGCAGAGAGAACTGTTTCATAGAGTCCTTCATACTTTGGCATCAAAAACGTCTTAAGTTGTCCCTGCAAGTAAACCAAGTTCTTTGTGCTTCCTAAAAGGAATAGAAGTTTCTGTGGACTGGCAGCTTGGCAAAGGTTCTTTCTAAAACTCTGGATTAGAGTTATTTGATAAGCAACCAAGAGCTTGAGTGGTCCAGTGGGATCTGACACCAGATTGAGATTTTACAAACTTGGACTGTCACCGTGGCATTTCTCAGTGTGCAAGACGAGGGTAATGTATCTTAGATGCTACTGTGCTATTCTTCAGTGCCAACTTGGCATTAGGCATCAGACAGTGAAAGATATATCCCTGATGGTTTTCTTTTTAAATATGGAACTCTGAACAGCACTCGATTGAGTGGTGTCGTGGATTGAGTTGTGTCCCCCCAAAATACCTGTCAACTTGGCTAGGTCATGATTCCCTTGTATGATTGTCTACCATTTTATCTTCTGATGTGATTTCCTTCTTTGGTGTAAATCCTGTCACTATGCTGTAATAAGATGCATTAGTGACAGTTATACTGATGAGGTTTACAAGATTAGGTAGTGTCTTAAGCCAATCTCTTTTGAGATATAAAAGACAGAAGTGAGTAGAGATACAGGAACCTCATACCACCAAGAAAGCAGTGGTGGGAGCAGAGCATGTCCTTTGGACCTGAAGTTCCTGCACCGAGATGCCCCCAAACCAAGGGAAGACTGAAGACAAGGACCTTCCTCTAGAGCCGACAAGGAGAGAAAGCCTTCCCCTGGAGCCGGCACCCTGAATTCAGACTTCTAGCCTATTGGACTGTGAGAGGATAAACTTCTCTTTGTTAAAGCCATCCACTTGCGGTATTTCTGTGATAGGAGCACTAGATGACTAAGACAGGTGGGGAAGGTTGGAAAGTGAATTGTAAATTCTTTAAGATGTGGTAGGAAAAAAATGGGTGGTAGTACATGAGGAGAAAAAAAAAAAACCCATTGAGCGTCTTTGAGAGACAGGTTAAAGTTGACTTGAGTAGGAAGATCTGGATATTGATGTCCGTCTTCTATCTCACACATTTTTGGACTTTGTTATCACCTAATATATTCAAAGCCATAATGTAACTCCATAAATACTCCATTTTTTAAAAAGTGGGAGGTGGGGATAGAAGGATCCCCAGTTCTCCAAAAAGTGAGATTGATACACTACTGGATTCTGTTTGATTTAGCAAACGTTTATCGAGCATCTGTTTATCAAATTGGTTGAAACGAGTTTTAACGCAGTTTTATGTTGACCTTTCCTTTTTTACAATTTTTACATCACCTCATGCAGTAGCTGGAAAAACCCTGTGGGAATTACTGTTTAGAAGCTGTCAACCAGTGTCACCAGGTGATAATTCCTCTGCGTGAATGTCATGGTTACAGTCTGCTTTTTTGCCTCGAAAAGAACAATGATATTCAAGAAATTTCTTAGTGCATTTAAAAACAGCTGGGTGAAAGTCATTTTAAATCCCCAAATCCAACACATTAGTTCTTTTATGCATTTAATTAAGCAGAAGTTAAAATAAATTAGAACAGAAGACATTCAGTGCTGATTGTTGAATCAACAAAGCCAGAAACGCCCTAGCACTCCCCTTCCACAGATGTCTGTCACTCAGTGCTGTCGCCCCATAAATTCACATCAACTCTGCACATTTTTTGAATAATGATTCCCCTTCTAGTAGAAACAGGCACATGAGGTCTAGCAAGCAGTGCTCTTTATACAAACTTTATTTCTCTTTCTCTCTCCTCTCTGCGAGTGTGTCTGTGTGGATATAGTTTTTTTCCTTTATAATACCTTTATCTTGCTGACTTGGAAATTTTTTTTCGGTGGGGGAGGGGTGGCTAGACTAGAATGGTGAAGTTTAGGGAAAAATAGAAAAATAAGATTTATAGTAAATTTGGATATTATAGGTGGAAGTCACTGTTGAAATTATTCCATTTCTAATATTAAAACATAAAATTAAGGACAAGATGAGTTTAATTTAAAAAAGATAAATTTAAAATTCTTTATATCTTTATAATGTAAGTAATACATGGCTCATTGTAGAAAAAGTTGATTAAAAACATATTAGCCAGAAATTTAGCCATGAATTTCCATCATGCACAGCTGTCACTGTTAGCGTCTGGGGGTAGAGACTTTCCTGACATGTATGTACTTTTGATTGTGTTTTTTTAAAAACAGGATTATGCGTTAGAGTCAATAGTATAGTTTTTTTTTTTTTTGCCATTTGATAGACTATCATGGTTGATGGGGTGTTTGGTATTGATTTCCAAATAATCGGGGTTGCGGGGGAAGAAGGGGAAGGTTTGGTTAGGGTCTTAACTGAAACAAGATTAGCCCTAAGGTTAGGATAAATTTTGCAGCTGGGTGATGGGTACAAGGTACGCTGGTGGTGCAGTGGTTACGAGCTCCGCTGCTAACCCAGAAGTTGGCAGTTCAAATCTACCAGCCGCTCCTTGGAAACCCAAAGGGCAGTTCTACTCAGTCCTATAGGGTTCCCTGTGAGTTGGCTTTATGGCAACAGGTTTAGTTTTTTTTGTTGTTGTTGCTTTTGTACAAATTTTCAATTTTCTGTAATAGAAAAATTTACATACGTTTTTTTATATATGTCAGCCAGTCATAAGCATCATGCTAGGTCTGTAGATTTACACTGATGTCATCATTCTTAGGAGCCACATATCATTCCATTGTAGGGTGGATCATAATTTAATCAATGCCCTTTTGTTCCATACCTCTGTTGTCAGTTTTTCTTTTTATTTGAAGTTTAGATGAAGGTTTACAGAACAAACTAGTTCCTCTTCAGGTAGTACACACATTGTTCTATGACATTGGTTAACAACCACACGACATGTCAGCACTCTCCCTTCTCAACTCTGGGTTCCCTGTTACCATCTTACCTGTTTCCTCCTGCCTTCCAGTCCCTGCCTGAGGGCCGATGGGGCCCTTTAGTCCTGTTTTGTTCCATGGGCCTGTTCAGTCTTTGGCTGAAGAGTGAACCACAGGAGTGACCTCATTACTGAGCTGAAAGGGTATCCCGGGGCCACACTCTCAGGGTTTCTGCTGACTCTGTCAGGGCAGCAAGTCTGGTCTTTCTTTTTGAGTTAGAACTGTGTTCTACATTTTTCTCCAGTTCTGTCCAGGACCCTCTATTGTGATCCCTGTCAGAGCAGTCAGTGGTGGTAGCTGGCCACCATCTAGTTGAAGGGATTGTTATTTTGCCTAGTTAACTCAAAGATAACCAAAATTCTTTATTTAGAGGAGTTGTTAAAATCAATGAAATCACTGAGTCGTCTGGATGCTTAGTTGCAGTTCAGATGAATCCCGTGATTTCACACACATATGCTGTAGTCCACCAAGTAATTTTTATCTCCAGATCTCTGAGTGCCTCGGTGCATCTTAACATGTGGTGCAGTTTCCGTCAAATTCTTCTGGACACAGCTATTGGATGCATATGGAGATTGGACAGTTCACTGCACGGTCTCTCATCTTTGTGTTGCTTATTCACCATGAGCTGTTAATTCACATTTCTCAGCCAAGGGTTGTTCTGGGTCTGCCCCTGGTCAGGGGGCAGTGGGACCAGAGTAAGGGCTGTACAAATGGTGGACCAGCTGTTTCTTGCTTAGCTGCTTCCTCTGTTAGTTAGATTGAGAATCCTGAGTGAGGAGTATAATCTGTCCCATGAGCAGCAGATTAGTTTGGGTAACAGTAATAGTCACTGAGTCACACCTCTTATATGGAAACCCTGGTGGCGCAGTGGTTAAGAGTCTGGCTGTTAGCCAAAAGGTTGGCAGTTCGAATCCACCAAGCACTCCTTGGAAGCCGTATGGGGCAGTTCTACTCTGTCCTATAGGGTCTCAGAGAATCGGAATTGACTCGCTGGTAGGGGATTTTTTTTTTTTTTTTTTCTACCACTTAGATGTGCTCAGTATGGGGCAGACTCTGGGCTTTACCGGACACCTGCCTACTGATTGAGTCTTCACAACAGCTTTGGGGGGCTGTTTCTATTATTTCTCCCCATTTTACAAAAAAAAAAAAGAAATGAGGCCTAGAGAGATAAAGTAACTTACTCAGCCAAGGTCACACAGCTGCATGCAGACTTTTGGACACTGAAGTCAACACATTTAGTGGCTCGGACCTAGATCCCAATGGATCAGAGGAGAATTCTTGGTAAATGCAAATTTACTTAATAATTATAATATGTGCAGATGGAAAGCTCTAGCTATAGGCCTGTGGTTAAAATCCACCCATTGGTTATGTGTCTAAAAGTTTCTTTTTTATCCATGCTGCAGTAGCTAAATTTTGCTGCCTTTCCATTTTCAGCCCCTGTTAATTTGGTTCAGAAGAAACCAAATTTCTGAAGTACAGAGTCCCATAGTGGTAGAATGCCTTATTTATCTGATATATTTTTTAACCGAGCAGTTTCTGGAAGTTGGCAGTGCCCTTGGTTGTGACACCCTTGACCAGAGTCAGCTCTGAAGAGTACTTATGAGTGCTGGGGTGTGGGAGGGGAAAAAAGGGAAGTGACCAGTGGCATATTGAAAGGCAGCTTCTGTACAGCCCTTCCTCATGAATTAAAATTTATGAAAGCTGTTTGGGGAATTCATCCTCCAGAGGCACAGGCACTGCACTTGGCAACACAGCCTGCTGTGTGCACGCCTGAGCAAAGCCTTGGTGTTGACTTGATTACGGTGCTTTATCATCATTAGACAAACCGTGTAGGCCAACCAGTAAGTAAGGGGCTGTGGCCTGAATGAGTGGGCTCAGCTTGGGCAGTTTCCAGTGGCCCTCTAGAGAGCAAACCAAGAGCACGGGTGACTGCTCTTCCCACATCCAGAGACCCGTGTGGGGAATGGAGAATGGTTGTCTGAAACATCAGCAGCTGAGTAAAATATTCTGAATACTCGAAGGGGTGGCCTGATGAATTTTAAAAAATGGGAGGGAATAAATATTCTTGCTTGGTCTAGGTCAGAAATAGGCAACATGCATTTAAAAAATACCTGCTTGCTTTTCTAATCTTTACAAATAGAGTGGTCTGAACACTCAGTGAGTGAGCCCTGAGCAGGGAGTGGCCATGTGGGATTGAAATTGGCAAATGTCCACTGGTGCTCCTCCCCTCATCGCCTCTTTCTTTCAGGAAGAGGCCAATCCATTGTAGCTTTCCCCTCTGCCTTTGAGATTTCCCTTTCTCCGGCTTTTGAGGCATTACCAGTCAAGATGGCTGCATCCCTGATGCAAAGCTGGCTGAGGGGCTGAAGTGAATTTCCCGTCCTGGCTTCCAGTTTCCTCAGCTTGGCATCCCATGTTTCCAGAAAAGAATCACCAGAGCTACCTTGCCACCCTGTTACAACCACGTCCCACTTTGGCAGTTGCTTAAAATAACCCCAACCTCACTCACTTTCTATTGGTTGTTTGACTAAAACTTTTTGTTCCCCAAAGGAGAATGCCCGTTTTAACACCCAGTATGCTGTTACAGATGACACCTCACCCCTAAATCCTGGAAAGCCTCCAAGTGTTCACCATCATTAAAGATCAGTGTACTAGATACGGAGCCCTGGTGGCACAGTGGTTAAGAATTCAGCTGCGAACCAAAAGGTTGGCAGATCGAATCCACCAGCTGCTTCTTGAAAACCCTAAGGGCCTGTGCTGTAGGGTCACTATGAGTTGGAATCAACTTGATGGTAATGAGTTTGGCTTTGGTTTTTTTTTGGTACTAGATACATTTTTTCCTTTAGTTTCTTGAAAGCTCCTCCCTAACTTTTTTTTGTGTAGGACAGGGAGAGAATATTCATGGAAGGAACCAGTCTAACAGGACTTGAGTGACTGAGAGGAAAACTCTAAGATCGTGCCACAGTCAGGTTGGGTAGTCTGCAAAGCCTACTGCCTCAGGGATGGATGTATATATAAGCTCCCAAATGGTACATTAATTTATTTTGATTATATGACACCAAAACTGGAGCATTTCAAACTGTTTTCAAACTAATGACTGCCACATTTGGCAAGGAGCCCAGTGGTGCCCTGAGTTCCCTATAAAAGGAGATCCTGACAGCACATCAGGAGGATAGAATGCATGCTAGGCTTTTGAGTAAGTTGCTCAGTTTCAGAGGGGTTTGTATCGTTTGTCCTAAAAATGTACCAGAAATTTAGCATCCCCACCATCAGCCAGCGTCTTAAGACACAGTGACCCTGGCAAGCACACACACAGGACCTTAACAGTACGCCCTTAACCTCCTTATAAGATTTCAGCTAATAAAACCTCGGATGGTCGCAGGTTCACGGTGTTTAGTGGCATTTGGTGGGAAGTTAAGAATGATCCCCAGGAGAAGGAAAACTTGCCTCCTTCAACTTGTCACACTTTTCCTCACCTGCCTGCTGCTGGAATGTCTTTTCTTTTTCCATTCCAGTTGTCCCCTTTAGCCATTTACTAATTAGAAAATAACGTTTCCTATTCTCTCAATCCTGGAGCAAAACTGATGAACACAGCAAACTGAAGCAACTGGGTTAGAAAAGAGCAAAGACATACCTGAACCAGAGTATTGAAGTGGGAGCCAAAACAGGTAGCTCAGGTAGAGTGACTATTCTTCCTGTTGATGCCAGCTTGTCCTAGGGTGATGACTCACGGTGCCCCCTTTCACTCCCAAAGTGCCTGCATTCAGACGGCTAGCCATGAGGGTGCCCTAGTGCCTGTGAGTGAAGCAGGGTCAGTAAGGATGTGGCGGTTGGGACAGGCCTGATGTCTGCAGGCAGCTGGTGCCCTGTATTGGACAAACAATACAAACACCTCTGGAACTGTTCCAGCATTGCGGCAAATGAGTTTCAAGAGAACTCAGAAATCTGGATTTTTAGCTCAAAGTGTTGGCAACTAATTCTGCTTTATCAGAATGTCTGGGTAGCGCAAATGGTAAATGTGCTCTGCTGCTAACTGACAGATTGGAGGTTCGAGTCTACCCAGAGGTGCCTCGGAGGAAAGGCCTGGTGATCTGCTTCCGAAAAGATCAGCCACTGAAAACCTCATGGAGCTCAGTTCTACTCTGACACACATGGGGTCATCGTGAATCGGAAGCAACTCGATGACAACTGATTTCTTATCCCTGAAGAACCTGCAGGTTGAGTTGCCTTCAAGTGGCGTATGTTGTTGTGTACCATCGAGTTGATTCCAGCTCATGGCAAGGACAGAGTAGAACCGCCTCCTGGGTTTCCATGGCTGTAAATCTTCGCGGAAGCAGACTGCCACATGTTTCTCCCTCAGAGTGGCTGGTTAACTGGTCATTCAGCTTTATAAAAATCGCCGTAGGGGCGTGTAAAATATGTGCGTGATGAGTTTTGGATAAATGTCTCCATTCTTTCTTTAAAAAAAAGAAAAAGTGCTTACCATGAACCAGCACCTGGTATGGGCTGTGCAGCTATGTTGGTGAGCCAACTTTCCCTACAGTTGTTTCTGATCATTTGGTTGGGAGCAGGAGACTGTAGCAGGATCGGGTGGGTAAGGGGAGGACCACCAGGGATGCAATAGAATAATTACTGGCGCTTGGCTTGGTGTCCACAGTGTAACTTGCTAATAGAGAAAAATTTGTGCATGCTACGTGTCAAATGCAAGGTGGTAAACAATGAGTTTACCACCTTGCATTTGACACGTAGCCTGCACAAGGAGTGACTGGTGGATTTGAACTGCTGACCTTTTGGTTAGCAGCTGAGCTCTTAACTGTTGTGCCACTGCTGTGTTTTTATGAGCTGTTGAGTCAATTTTGACTCATATGACCCCATGTGACCGAGTAGAAGTGCCTCCTCCCGTGGGGTTTTTCTTGGCTGTAATCTTTACGGAAGCAGATTGCCAAGTTATTCTGTGCAGCAACTGGGTGAGTTTGAACCACCAACCTTTTGGTTAGCAGTGGAGCACTTAACCGGTGTGCCACCAGGGCTCCTGGTATAGGAATCATTATTTCCAAATGTGGTCATGGCTCTTAGGCCTTGCTTTTTTCCTCCTTTCCGTAACAAGTAACCCATAAGATGAATAACTTTTAAGTCAGGTTAAGTTAGTCTCGTATCTTTATGTTCTCCTACAAAATGTAATCATGGCCAGGCTTCCCTCAGAGCCATTTTTGTCTCTGTACAATAGGCGATTTAAGGTCCAGCTTGTCCTAAAAGCTTTCAGCTTGTGAAAGCTTCTATTGTTGCTTTTAAAACCCTCACTCTGTGTTTAGAATAAATGGCATCCCTGGATCTGTTAAATGGGCAGTTAATAATGCCATAGAAGCCGCCCACTGCACGCCCAACTGGAAAACGTGCTCAGAGAGCCAGACATGGATTGCAGCGTTATGCAGTGATCAGATGCTGCTCAAACGCTACAACCGTCAGTGACCCCGCAGTCTGCATTCTTGACTGCAGTCTTCCTTTGGAGTGGGGTATTGATCCGCTTGTAGTTTTTCCTGAAGGTTGACTGGATCTCCGTCACCTATTCACGTCAGGCTGCCTGCTAGGACTGGCCTGAATCCAGCGCTGCAGGGGCAGCTTCGTTGTGGGGAGAAGACTAGGCTGTTTACCTTGATGTGTTTTCCAGTATAGTCTTCATTCTCCAGGGATGGTGTTTCTTCCCTCTTCTGTAAAATGTGGTTTATAAGATTCAAGCCCCATGTAATTTTGTGGCATTGAAGTGAGTTAATTCATGTAAAATACTTCATAGGGACACATAGTAAGTACCAGATAATTAATAGCCATTATTATTTTTTGACTGTGGTTTTTAATTTTTAAAAATCCTGAATTTTGGATTAGTCTTGCTGTTGACCATTGAGGAAAGTTGGCTTCATTTTCTTGGTTTTTGAAAAGTGAGCTAGTAATGAAAATAAATGCCATAAAGGAAATTTTTGCAGTCATTGGTGAAGTTCAAATATGGATTATAAATTAGATCACATTATATCAGTGTTAAATTTCCTGAATTTGAGAATTGTACTGTGGTCATGAGGATGAAAGACTGCAGCTTTCAGTGTGGATTATACTTCAACATAAAGAAAACAAAAATCCTCAAAACTGGAACAATAAGCAACATCATGATAAACAGAAAATATTGAAGTTGCCAGGAATTTCATTTTACTTGGATCCACAATCAACACCCGTGGAAGCAACAGTCAAGAAATCAAATGGTGCATTGCATTGGGCAAATCTGCTCTACAGGACCTTTTTAAAATGTTAAAAAGCAAAAGCTAAGGTGTGCAGTGGTTAAGCATTTGGCTGCTAACCTAAATATCAGCAGTTCGAATCCACCAGCCGCTACTTGGAAACCCTGTGGGGCAGTTCTACTCTGACCTCTTAAGATTGTTATGAGTCAGAATTGACTTCATTTCCATGGGTTTGGTTTTTTTTCCCTGGACCGAAGCCATGATATTTTCAGACACTTCATATCCATGCAAAAGCTGAACAATGAATGAGAAAGACCAAAGAAGAACCAATACATTTGAATTATGGTGTTGGCAAAGAACACTGAATATACCATGGGTTGCCAGAAGAACAAACAAACCTGTCTTGGAAGAAGTACAGCCAGAATGCTCCCCAGAAGGAGGATGGTGAGAGTTCATCTTAAGTGCTTTGAACATGTCATCAGGAGGGACCAGTCCCTGGAGAAGGGCATCATGCTTGGTAAAGTTAGAGGGTCAAAGTAAAAGAGGAAGACCCTCAACCAGCTGGATTGACATAGTGGCTAAAACAATGGGCTCAAACATAAAAAGCGTTGTGAAGATGGCACAGGACCAGGAAGTGTTTCGTTCGGTTGTACATAGGGCCACTATGCTTTGGAACTGACTTGACTGCACCTAACAACAAGAAATGCAACTGTGGCCATGTCTGAGAATGTCCTTGTTCTTGAGATATTTATTGACGTATCTGGGGCTTAAGGCCCATGATGTTTGCAACTTACTCTCAAATGGTTGAGGCAAAAATACAGATAGCCTTAAAGAGAATTATAAAGCAAATGTGGCCAAGTGTTGATAATTATGGGTATGGGAAAAGGGTCTATGGGAGCTCTTGGTACTATTGAACTTAAAACTTTTTTTTTTTCTTAAGTAGGCAGATAGGGAGGAAACCTTGGTGGCATTAGCAGTTAAGTGCTATGGCTGCTAACCAAAAGGTCGGCAGTTCAAATCCACCAGGCGCTCCTTGGAAACTCTACAGGGCAGTTCTACCCTGTCCTGTAGGGTCGCTATGAGTCGGTGTTGACTTGATGGCAACGGGCACAAGTTAGGCAGATGGGGGAGAATGTAGCTGGCAGGTATTCTGCACTTATGCACCAGGTACAACTACGGTTCACTTAGGGATCCTCCCACTAAAAGTGGGATTTCTCCCATTTAGAGTGGTCCTGCATTTTCCTCTCAGCTCCCACCCAATTTGTGATTCCTGGGGATGGTTATTTGAAAAGAGAAACTCGTTTGCCTAGCAATTAGTGGCCCTGCTGTTTCCTTTCCAACCTGGAGTCATAATCCTTTGCTCATGACATTACTATTATCACCACAAGTGGCTAATTGTGATGTCACAAACGGAGGATTATGACTCAAATGAGGAATAAACAGCAGGGGTGGCTCAATTCCTAAGCAACCAAGAAGATTCTGTTTGGTATAAATGCCCCAAGGTAATAAAATTTGAAAACAGAAAAAGGCAAGAGGAAGACCAAGCTGAACATATGTGATCTGTTAGCCCAATTGTCTTTAAGCTGAAAGCCCTCCCTCCCCCTTCTTATTTTTCCATGTGGTATGAATAACTCCTCTATGGTAGATAAATGGATTTATTTTGGGGGGTTTAACAAAGCTCGCGATGTTTCGCTGACTAATTACAGGGATGTCACACCTGGGCTGAAAAGTGGGTCATTATGGAGCCATCGGGGGTGTTTTTATTTTCCAGAAAGTTAAATTACTCTTTGTAGTAAGCATCGCGAAAGTCAAGCTACAAAGATCAGCACAGTGGCTGAAGACAGCTGGGCTGGTAATGACAGCAGCCCCAACCTGGAAATCCTGGGCAGGGCTACAGCAGAGCCAGAACAAACGTCAGGCCTTGGTGGCTCGGGACAGTTTTCTGAATGGGTACATGTAGCTGAAGCAGTAGTAACAGCTGTTTCCATGGATTGGCCTAGAATTAGGAGTCAATTCTCCGTGGAACTGTAATTTTCAATTCCAAGTCGAGGATGTATTTTTTCCCTTTTAGGAAATGTGCGGCTTCCGTACTATTTGGTTAACCAAAGCATCCGAGTTCTCCTCTGCAAACGACACTTAGCAGCTCCATTATCCTTGTGGTTATTTCGCCGTCTCGAGAGTACTTTGGAGTTTGTGGCCCTTTCTAAAACCACGCTTTCAGTAGCCAAACTAAACTGGAAATCTCTTTGATTTGTTTCCTCCTCACAGGACACACTGTTCCCTTCTTCTTCTGTTGTATTTAGTTCTCGGGCGCCTGCACGCTCAGTGTCTGACTTAACCCACCCTCGAACTTTGGAAGCCAGCTTGAAAAATCGGACAAAGACTTGACGCTACAGTTTGGTGTTACAAGTAGAGCTAAGAAGCCCACATTTAAAAAAACATGATAAATTTAGTTAGACGGGGCATTTCCCATTTGAGTTTAGGCCTTTAATAATAGCCTTCATGCACAAAGTGGAAATTATGTGATGAGAATGCATCATCATTGTATTGGTAACGTTTAGGGACGTGTGCCTTCATCTGAAGGTTAGATACAGCGGCTCTGCGAGACCCCAGGCGTGACACCAGCATGGCCTGAGTCCCGGCTCCTCTGAGGGTCCCTGGAGACCCCAGGTGTGACAGCAGCGTGGCCTGAGTCCCCGGCTCCTCTGAGGGTCCCTGGAGACCCCAGGCGTGACAGCAGCGTTGCCTGAGTCCCCGGCTCCTCTGAGGGTCCCTGGAGACCCCAGGCGTGACAGCAGCATGGCCTGAGTCCCCGGCTCCTCTGAGGGTCCCTGGAGACCCCAGGCGTGACAGCAGCGTGGCCTGAGTCCCCGGCTCCTCTGAGGGTCCCTGGAGACCCCAGGCGTGACAGCAGCGTGGCCTGAGTCCCCGGCTCCTCTGAGGGTCCCTGGAGACCCCAGGCGTGACAGCAGCGTGGCCTGAGTCCCCGGCTCCTCTGAGGGTCCCTGGAGACCCCAGGCGTGACACCAGCATGGCCTGAGTCCCCGGCTCCTCTGAGGGTCCCTGGAGACACAGCAGCTATGAGACAGTCAGAACTCCACAGGCAACTGTTTTCTCCTTTGTTTCCCAAGAGACCAGAGGTGCTTCCTGTAGTTGTCAGAGTAGCTCAGACAGAACTGTTGGCTTTTGGGCTGTTAGGCAGTCACAGCCTCTCCCATTTCACATAGGGGTGTGAGTGTGTGTGTGGTATGTGTTTATGTGGGGTATGAGGAGAGTGTGTAGTGTATGTGTGTGGTGTATGTGTAGGGTGTGTGTGATATGCGTGTGGTGTGTGTATGTTTGTGGGGTGTATGTGTAGGGTGTGTGTGTGTGTGGTGTGTGTGATGTGTGAGTGTGTGTGTGGTGTGTATGTGTGTGGTGTGTTTGGTGCCTGTGGTATGGGGAAGTATTTTTCCACCTCTGTTTCCGTGTTGGTACCTCCTGATGACTCCTCTCCGGCGTTGGTACCTCCTGATCGCTCAGATGTCACCTCCTCAGAGAGGCCTTCTCTGATCACCTCCTCTAAAGTAGTGCATTCGCCTGTATTCTCTTTTACACACCACTGTGTATTATGGGGAAACCCTGGTGGTGTGGTGGTTAAGAGCTATGGCTGCTAACCATAGCGTGTGTTGTCTGGATGCCTGCATATATCTGTGTGTACCCTTCAGGGTATGTTTGGCTGTTATTTCAAGGTGAGTGTACATTTAGTTTTTCCTTTGGGCATCATGTGTGGGAGCATTTACAGCCCTTCTAAAAAATGCAGTCATTTCAGTGTGGACGTCTCTGAGCCAGGATTTGCCACACTCCAGTGATACTGGGAGAAACAAAGGGAACTTGGCCAAGCCCAGAGGTTCTCTCTCAACACATGACAGTAGCTCCCAGACCTGGTGTGCTTGTTATTGTGGGAAGTCTCATACCAAGTGCTCTGAGGGACCAGATGTCATAAAAGCAGCGGTCTCTGGTCCTGGACATTTACAGCTGAGTTTGGGAGCCAAAACTGGACCATGTGAAACGGCTTAGAAGAGTTTCAAAACCAAGAATCAATAAATGTGGATTAATATAGATTAAAACTTACCCATGACATTTAACATTCCAAGAGCCTTCCCTAGTAAACTGTAAAGTTTTAATCTATATTAAGTTTTACAGTTTACTAGGAAAGGCTCTTGGAATAGCTCAGTTTGGGAACCAGGTTTTAAAGAAACCAATGTGGGGTGGTCAGGATGTCTTTGTTGTCTAGAGTATTAGTCCCTGCCCTGTCTTTGACTTACCTTGTGACCTTGGGGCAAATTAATTCACTTGATCTAGCTCCTGGAGGTGAATTTTCTGTCTGACTTCCTCCCTGTCTCCCCCATCCCTACCCGTCTCTGTCACCGTCCCTATCCTCATCCCTGTCTCTATCTCTACCCTTACCTTTCTCTCTGTCTGAACTACAAGCCTACCTCACCCCCTCATAAGGTCATTATGAGAATTAAATGAGACAGTGCATTAGTGCATGTGAAGAGTTGGGCAAAGTGCCTGCACTTACTAAGTGAAGAATTCAGAACTACCGTGGAGGCAGAAGGGTGTATAAGATAGGAAAACTGGCATGTGCACAAAGGTACGTGCACTGTTGGAGAAGGAAGGCTTATACCAAGTGCTCTACATGGAAGACAGGTTAGCTTGGTCAGAGGAAGGTTTGCAGTGGGAGGGGAGGAAGGTTTCCGAAGATTGGGAGTGCTGTTGATGGTCCCAACTGGCATCTGGCTACCCTACCAATGTCACTTCAGGGAGGCTGGCACAAGGAGTTAAAGTGGAGGTTAATACCTGTGACAGGTAAAGGGGGAGGAAGTAGCATTGGGCAGGGAGGACCTCAAAACACTGTGCAGCTGTGATGAGTCCCAGCCAACTCAACAGAAGGCTCTGGAACAAAAACGGCCAGGCAGAGGAGTCACTTGGGCAGAAGGGCCAGGCCCCACTCTCAGTGACCCCTACCCTGTGCAGTCCTTTGCTCTCGGGGTTGCTGGGAAGAGCATGGCCTTGACTCAGAAGCTTCATGGATCTGGAAACCACTTCCAGTGGGAGACCTTACAGGGGGAGACTGTCAGCCAGCCATACTCCGTGCAGCCCAGTAGCAACTTCATTTTTGCGAGGATATCTGAATGATACTTCTCCAGAGCTGCTCTGCCATCTAATTTGGGGTCCATCTTGGAGCCCTAGTGGTGCAGTGGTAAAGAGCTTGGTTGCTAACCGAAAGGTCAGCAGTTGGAATCTACCAGCTGCTCCTTGGAAACCCTATGGGGTGGTTCTACTCTGTCTTGTAGGGCTGCTATGAGTTGGAATCAACTGGATGTCAACATGTTTGGTGTTTTGTTGGTTTTATACCTATTTTAAAGGAGCGCTGGTGGTGCAGTGTTTAAGCTCTTGGCTGCTAACCACAAGGTTGGCAGTTTGAACCCACCAGCCACTCCGTGGGAGAAAGATGTGCCAGTCTGTTTCCGTAAAGATTACAGCCGTGGAAATCCTTTGGGGCAGTTCGACTCTGTCATATAGAGTTGCTATGAGTCAGGATGTAATTTATGGCAACTTTTTTTTTTTTTAATACCTATCCTGAAGGCATTGGTGGTTAAGTGGTAGAATTCTCACCTTCCACGTGGGAGACCTGGGTTTGATTCCCAGCCAACGCATCTCATGTACACCCACTAACAGTTAGTGGAGACTTGTATGTTGCTGCCATGCTGAACGGATTTCAGGAGGAGCTTCTAGACTAAGACAGACTGGGAAGAATCTCCTGACACCCTGCTCCTACCAGTTAGGTAATACCTACAAACATATCTCTCATTTTATTGTGCTTTGCAGATACTACATTTTTACAGATTGAAGGTTTGTGGCAACTCTGCATTGAGCAAGTCTGTTGGTGCCATTTTTCCAACAGCACATACTCAGTTCATGTCTCTTGTTACATTTTGGTAATTCTTGCAGTATTTCAGACTTTTTCATTATTATATCTGTTACGGTGATGTGTGATCAGTGATCTTAGATATTACTATTGTAATTGTTTTGTGGCACCTCGAACTGTGCCCATAGAAGACAGCAAACTTAATGGATAAATGTTGTGTGTGTTCTGACTGCTCCCATCTCTCTCCCTCTCCTCAGGTCTCCCTGTTCTTTAAAACATGACAGTATTGAAATTAGGTCAATTAATAACCCTACAATGGCCTGTAAATGTTCAAGTAAAAGGAAGTGTTGTACATCTCTCACTTTAAATCAAAAAAAGAAATAATTAAGCTTAGTGAGGAAGCCATGTCGAGAGCCAAGAAAGGCTGAAAGCTAGGCCTCTTGCGCCAGTTAGCCAATTTGTAAATGCAAAGGAAAAGTTCTCGAAGGAAATTAAAAGCGCTACTCTAGTGAACACATGAACGATAAGAAAGTGAAACAGCCTTATTGCTGATTTGGAGAAAGTTTTAGTTGTCTGGAGAGAAGATCAAACCAGCCACAGTATTCCCTTCAGCCAAACCCTAGTCCAGAGAAAGGCTCTGTCTTCAATTCCAAGAAGGCTGAGAGAAGTGAGGAAGCTGCAGAAGAAACGTTTGAAGCCAGCAGAGGTTGCTTCATGAAGGTTAAGGGAAGAAGCCAGCTCCACAACGTGAAAGTGCAAGGGGAAGCAGCAGGTGCTGAAGGAGCAGCTGCAGCAGGTTACCCAGAAGATCTAGCTCAGGTGACCGATGAAAGTGGACAACAGATTTTCAGAACAGACCAAGCCGCCTTATAATAGAAGAAGACGCCATCTAGGACTTTCATAGCCAGAGAAGAAAAATCAATGGCTGGCCTCCGAGATTCAAAGGACAGGCTGACTCTCTTGTTAGGGGCTAATACAGCTGGTGACTTTAAGTTGAAATCAGTGCCTATTTACCATTCTGAAAATTCTAGGGCCCTTAAGAATTATGCTAAATCTACTCACCTGTGCTGTATAAATGGAACAGCAGAGCCTGGATGAGATCACGTCTGTTTACAGCATGGTTTACTGAATGTTTTAAGCCCACTCTTGAGACCTACTGCTCAGAAAAAGATTCCTTTCAATACATTACTGTTCATGGACAAGGCACCTGGTAACCGAAGAGCTCCGATAGAGATGTACAAGGAGATAAATGTTGTTTTCATTCTGTAGCCCACGGATCAAGGGATAATTTTGACTTTCAAGTCTTATTATCTAAGAAATACATTTCATAAGGCTATAGCTGCCATAGATAGTGATTCCTCTGATGGGTCTGGGCAAAGTAAGCTGAAAACCTTCTGGAAAGGAATCACCAATCTAGATGCCATTAAGAACATTCGTGATTCTGGGAGGAGGTCAAAATATCAGTATTAACAGCATTTTGGAAGAAGTTGATTCCAAACCTCATGGATCACTCTGAGGGGTTCAAGACTCTACTGGAGGAGGTAACTGTGAATGTGGTGGAAATAACAAGAGAACTAGAAGTGGAGCTTGAAGATGTGACTGAATTGCTGCAATCTCATGATAAAACTTTAATGGACAAGGACTTGCTTCTTAGGGATGAGCATAGAAAGTGGCTCCTTGAGGTGGAATCTACTCCTAGTGAAGATGCTGTGAACATTGTTGAAATGACAACAAAGAATTTAGAATGTTACATTAACTTAGTTGATAAAGCAGCAGCAGGGTTTGAGAGGATTGCCTTCAATTTTGAAAGAAGTTCTACTGTGAGTAAAATGCTATCAAACAGCATCACCTGCTAGAGAGAAATCTTCTCAATTGATGTGGCAGACTTCATTGTTGGCTTATTTTAAGAAATTGCCACAGCCACCCCAACCTTAAGCAGTCAGCAGCCATCAACATCGAGGCAAGACCTTCCCTGTACCGGCGAAGGATTATGACTTGCTGAAAGCTCAGATGATGGTTAGCATTTTTTAGCAATAAAGTATTTTTAATTAAGGTGTGTATGTTGTTTTTTTAGGCATGATAGTATTGCACACTTAATAGACTACCAGAAAAAAAAAAAAAAAAAAAAACAACTCGTTGCTGTTGAGTCGATTTTGACTCATAGCGACCCTATAGTATGGAGAAGAACTGCCCCATAGGGTTTCCGAGGAGTGGCTAGTGGATTTGAACTGCTGACCTTTTGATTAGCAGCTGAGCTCTTAACTAGTGCCCCACTGGGGCTCCTAGTAGATTACAGTACAGTGTGAACATAACTTTTATATGTACTGGGAAACCGAAAGATTCGGGTGACTCGCTTTATTGTGATACAGACTTCAGTACAGTGGTCTGGAGCCAGACCCACAATATCTCTGAGGTATGCCTGTACATTGAAATCAAACGAATTTTCTGTTGAGAGGAAAACACCCAGTAGATTTTCACGAAATTTGGAGGAAGTGTTGGGAATGATTTAACCTGAAAATCTATTATTTGGCTTATCTGAAATTTGCTTTAGGAGGCCTTCATTGGCACCTCAGAATGGCATGTAGCCTTTTCCCAGCATACCTGCAGCCCTGGATTTGTGGGGGACAGCATATGTGCTGTCTGTGTTTGCCACGTTCACGGTCACGCCAATATTTGTTTATGGAACGATGCCGAATGGGCCTCCTGGACAGTGCTGCGGAGTTCACCTTCCAGATGAATTTGTTAAGGCCTTAGTGAGCTTGGGGACAAAAGTGAGGGGGCCTGGGCTGGCTTTGATGAGAAGCAGCTCTGGGACCTTCTTGGAAGGTGCTGGTTGAATTCTCCTTCTTCATCCCAAACATAGTGGTTGGAAGGAAAAGAAAACCAAATGGTTAAATTTTATATTTGTATACAAGTATGAAAAAGAATGAGAAGTTAGGAAAACGTGAATTATTTTTTAAGTAGGACTTGGTTGCTTCATTGGTCATAGAAATCTTTTTATTAATACGTTAGACAAACTCTTTAGAGGCCAATTTGCATTTGCTTAGAGAAACATTTGTGGGGGTAGTGTATAAATGTGCTCCTTTTCGGGAAATGAATTTGTTAAATAGCCCTCAAAATATGACAGCTTTGTGGTAGGATTATGACTTTTTTTGTTTCCATGTCTGCTAAGGGGCTAACAGAATAAGACAGTTTAATCACATGCCATTATGTTGGTAGGGGTGTGGGCAGCTCAGCTGTGCTTCCCAAAGCAGAGTTGGGTACCCGCGTTTGCAAGCTTCTTATTAGCCGAAGTCATTAAGCAGAGCTCCTTGGTAATTTCCTAGTTTGGAGTTGGGCCTCCCACCCCACTGAGCCCCCTCTCTGAGGGGATCTGACCTTCTTGAGCTTTGACTGACGTCACTTTCTCTCCCTCAAGTCTGTGGAGGTGGTTGTCAGGGAAGGTGGATTACCAGGTAGGGACGTTGTCTCTAGAGGGAGAGAGGCCTCTCTTGAGGTGATCCATGTTTCTAGCCAGATTGACATTATTTGCAGGGAGTGGTCGCTCAGTGGTAGAATTCCTTGCCTTGCATGAGGGAAGCCCAGGTTTGATTACCCGCCAGTGTATCGCCTGTCATTGGAGGGCTGCGTGTTGCTATGATGCTAAACAGGTTTCAGTGGAGCTTCCAGACTAAGACAAACTGGCAAGAAAGACCTGGTGATCTGCTTCTGAAAATCAGCCCTGTGGATGACAACAGTTTGATCTGTAACCCATTATGGAGATGGTGTGGGACTGGGCAGCAACTCAGAATAAAAGAAAGGAGCCAATATCTCTTACTCCCACCATCACACCATGTTTTCCATACCAAAGGATTTACGCTTATGTTTGCAGAATTCAGTTGTCAGCTGCTCCTCTAAATTGTGTCCTTTTCCTGTTCTGGGCCATTGCTTAGTAAAGTAAGCATTGCCAGATTTCAGCTTTCTTCTTCGGGGTTATCTTTTGTGAGCCTTGTCAGTAGCAGAATCTTCTAAGGGTGGCTTGACTTTGACTTACTTGCCATACTTTAGATGTGTTTGCCTTATTTGTGGACTGCCCTGTCTCCTATCAGCTCATCAGGGAAAATACGGGCAAAGGTTGAGGTTTGGCAGTGGATGTGCACTTGGATAAGGCACCAACGGTGGCGAAGTCAGGACCACAGCCTGACTTCTACTTGAAGACTCTTTTCATGGAAATAATTCACCACTCTGTATTTCATGTTCTAGGAATGAATACTATGTTTACTGTGAACCTAAGAAAAACATTTTACCATTCAAATTTGGGCCAGCTGTAACAAAGATCCCTAATACCAGCCAGACGTGGTTTGGCAGTGGGAATTACCTGTTTTGGGAAAGGATTCAGATAACTGCTCCCTTGTCATCTGTAATAAAGAGTTGTAATTGTATGTATTCATATGTACGCGCAGATATATATACATGGAAGAGAGTTTGCTGATTGGATCATACAAAAGGTGTAAAGGGATATTAAACAATATTGGATGTATGTTTATGATGGCCTGACTTAAGATGTAGACTGTGTGCTTTATGTGAAATTCACTTTGGAGAGGGCTTGGGGGGACACCTCAAATAAATAGGCCATTGTCTGGTAGGGTAGCTAGAAAGGCCTACTGTTTGTCATAGAATGCTGAGGACTGTGGTGTCCTTGGAGATAGGAACACCAGTGCCGAAGTGGTGAGGGCAAATATGAATTGCAGTGGACCTGCTTCTCCCAGGGCCGTTTCTGGGTAGCCCAAGTGAAGTAGTGTCAGGAATTATGGCATGTAATCGTTATATTTATTGATGGTGAAAAATTCTCCCAAGAAATTGAGGAAAACAAACTAGTATGATAATCATGTTGTTGTGTGCCATCGAGTGGATTCTGACTCATAGCAACCCTATGGGACAGAGTAGAACTGCCCCGATAGGGTTTCCTGGGCTGTAATCTTTATGGGAGCAGATCACTAGGCCTTTTCTCCTGCAGAGTACTGACCTTTTGGTTAACAGTGGAAAGCTTAACAGTTGCACCACCGAGTCTCCTTGTGATGATCATAGTCATGATGACATAGAGTAATCTCATTTTACTAAACACGTATGTTGCTATTGTTAATTGCTGTTGAATCAGTTCCGACTCATGGAGACCCCATGTGTGCAGAGTGGAACTGCTCCTTAGGTTTTTCAAGGCCGTGACCTTTTGGAAACACATTGTCAGTCCTGTGTTCTGGGGAGCCTTTGGGTGGGTTTGAACCACTAACATTTTGGGTGGTAGTTGAGCGTTTAATTATTTATGCCACCAAGGGACTCCTAGTATAGTTCATTTTATGTATGTTTATTCCATCACTGAAATTAGTTGATCAGAGAAATTGAGGATTTTAAGAAACTTCATTTGTTTGATGCCGGAAGTGTTTTGGGAATCTTAGTTTGTGTTCTGAAAATCTCTCAGCTACAAAGCTCTAGTGGGGTGGGCAGCGGTGTTCCTCTCAGGTGCTCTGGAATGAAGGCACGTCACTGGAAGGATGAGGTGGCAAAGGGCTTACCTTCTAACAAGTTTCGTAGCTTTTCCCATACTGTTGTTCAACTTCTGTTTTTTTCTTCCTCTGGGCACTATTCAAGCCCTCCCCTGGCTTAGGTGGTGGGGCAGTGCTTTGGCAAACTACATTCTTGGCACCAGCCCCAGGCAGGCAGTGGACTTCACGTGTCACTTGAGACAACCTCTCAGCCATCATTGTATGCAGCAGATGGTGTGGAATTCAAGTGCAGCGATTTGGGGTGGTAGCTATCACATCTTGGAAGTGTACGTGCTTCCTGATTCTTGAAGGCCAGTAAACCCAGAAATGGAGCTTGAGAGATGACAGAGACCCACTCACAGAGGGGCAGTGTCAGATCCCCACCTGGCAGTGTGCTCTGGAGTGACTCACGTGTCTCTTATCCCCAGGACAAAAGGCAAATAAATGCTTAATTGTTCCTGTGCTATAAACAACAGGGGTCATGTGTTATACACAACAGGGACTGGTCTGCTGTGTTTTCCTTCTCTTTAACATTTGATACATGCCAAGTGGAGGGCACGTGCAAAAGAAGGGAAGACAGGCTGAACAGGCAAGCACAGCAACAGGTAAACTCGGATCCTTACAATACTCCGTGTGTGTGTGTGTCCCACGAAGCTGCATGATATGAGATCAATTCATATTCTCATTCTCTCTTCACTGTCGCACACTAAGGCCAGAATTGTGCCATTTGCAGATTCTAAGAGAAAACTGTTTACTCAAGTTGTTTTTGGTGGTTGACTCCTGCCCTATTTAAAATGCCCTTCTAAATATTTGGCCAGTAACAAAGCTCTTTGAATAACAGCAACCCTCTGTTGGCTTTCGTGCTTACGTCAGGCTTTTGCTAGAGAGTGGCTTTTTTCCAAGGAAATTAATAGATGATCTGCTCGGTGCCTGACATTTTTAGATCTCAGAACTGTCTTCCTCAAAAGGCAGGGTATTGTTTCTTTACATCTCTTAGATGAAACTGCTCAGAGAATGATTGAATTTTGGAGGCAGTTGTTGTGTTTTTTACATAGACACAATAAAACCATGTAATCAGTCAACAGGGGGATGGTTAAATAAAATACGATTCACCGAAAATGGGGACTGTTAAACCTGTTGCCGTTGAGTTGATTCCAACTCACAGCGACCCTATAGGACAGAGTAGAACTACCCTGTAGGGCTTCCAAGGAGTGGCAGGTGGATTTAAACTGCTGACCTTTTGGTTAGCAACTGAGCTCTTAACCACTGAGCCACCAGGGCTCTGGGGACTATTAAGCATCTCCAATGATGTTAAGTCTGTGTATAGTGACATGACGATTGTTTAATGTATTGTTGAGTGTCAAAAGTAAAGTTGCAGGACAATATGAAGTATGATCCTTTTCGTCTTTTTTAAATGTGTGTAGGTACCAGCCTATATAGGTATCGGCATCTCTGTATATGTACGCGTAATTACTTATAAAAATGACTAAAACGCTGTGAAGCAAGTTGTATTCCCTCAGGGGCATGAAGTGGCATTGGTAGAAGGAGACAGAGGGTGACCAGTGTGTTTTGTTTAGACTTCACGGTCTATTCTAATTGCTTAAGAATGTTTTTATATATTATAGTATCTTAGGTACCTAGTGCTGCTGTCACGGAAATACCACAAGTGGGAGGCTTTAAAGGACAGAAATTTATTTTCTCACAGTTCGGGAGGCTAGAAGTCTGAATTCAGAGTGTGATTCTAAGTGGGAGGTCCTTCTTTGCCTATTTTAGCTTCTGGTAGTTGGCCATCCTTGCCGTTCCCGAGCTTGTAGACTCATCTGCCTCCATTGTCATCAGAGAGTGTCTGTCCTCTCCTGTTGGTGCTGTCTTGTCTGTGTGTCTAAGCTGCTCTTTTTATAACTAAGAAGTGATGAGGTTTAGGACCCACCCAACACTGATGTGGCCTCATTAGCATAACACTGAATTGCCTTATGGAAGGGAATTGCATTATATTACATTTGCAGGTGTAGGGGTTAGGATTCTGTGATGGACTGAATTATATCCCCCCCAAAATGTGTGTATCCATTTGACTGGGCTAGGATTTCCAGCATTGTGTGGCTGTTATCCATTTTGTGATTCTAAATTTATGTTAAAGAGGATTAGGGTGGGATTGTGACATCCTTAGTAGGTCACACCCCTGATCAAATGTAAAGGGAGTTTCCCTGGGGTGTGACCTGCACCACCTTTTATTGCTCAAGAGATGAAAGGGAAGTAAGCAGAGAGTTGGGAACCTCATACCACTAAGAAAGCAGTGCTGGGAGCAAAGCCTGTCCTTTGGACCTGAGGTTCCTGTGCTGTGATGCTCCTAGACCAAGGGAAGACTGATGACAATGACCTTTCTCCAGAGCTACAGAGAGAGAAAGCCTTCTCCTGTAACTGGTGCCCTCAATTTGGACTTCTAGTGTGCTGGGCTATGAGAGAATAAACTTCTCTTTGTTAAAGCCATCCACTTGTGGTATTTCTGTTATAGCAGCACTAGATGACTAAGACAGATTCCAACACATGTTTTGGGGGGACACAGTTCAATCCATAGCATGTCGGTATACAAATTCTGGAAACTATTTCAATAAGCTTAGTAATGCTTTACCTGAAGAATGTGTATTTGGTTCCCACCAAGGGCAGATGTAGCATCGAGTATTTCAGTAAAACTTTACTCCCATGAATGGCGTACGGTACTTTTCTTAGGCTGTAGGTACAGTGGAATCACCTTAAGTAAAGAGGACTCATGCTAGAACCCCTATCTCATAAAGAACTTACTGATGGGAGGACGTGAAGGAGGCATTTACATCATATACAGGTTGAAGATGAAGACATTTTAGGTTGTGAACAGTGCGTAAGGTAAGTAGGATGGAAATTGAGAATTCAATGCTATATTTACTTTTATTTTTTTGTGTGTGTATGTTCCATTGATAAACAGTGAGTAATACATGAGTAATGTCCATTCGGTAAACCAAAAAAATATGTTGTCATTGAGTCGATTCTGCCTCACAGCGACCCTATAGGACAGAGCAGAACTGCCCCATAGGGTTTCCAAGGCTGTAAATTTTTTAAATCTTTACAGAAGCAGACTGCCATCTTCTGTGGAGCGACTAGTGGGTTTGAACTGCTGACCTTCCGGTTAGCAGCCACGTACTTAAGTACTGTGCTGCCAGGTACCTCTGCTTAAGGACTTTTCCGTATTTGTGGTGCAGCTGATGCTTTGAAGAAGACTTTTGTGTTGCTCGTGAGTTGCAAGTAACGTTTTAAAATTTGAAACAGACATTGTCCCTTTGTGAGAAGCATGGGGTAGAGATTTAGGTAGTGATAAAGAGCATGTTCCAGGCAACTGGACAGAACGGTGTCGAATTTCCATTGCACA
Source organism: Elephas maximus indicus (assembly GCF_024166365.1). Lineage (NCBI taxonomy): Eukaryota > Metazoa > Chordata > Mammalia > Proboscidea > Elephantidae > Elephas > Elephas maximus. Next base: position 66,581,868 of record NC_064838.1, read on the forward strand.
ACTTAGCAGTAACAGGTCTTTGTGTTAAGCTTTCAGCTGGGGGGTTTCAGCTGTAAAATGTGAATAACAGAATTACTGAGCTCCACGGGATTGAATGAAATAATTCCTAAAAATGACGTTAATTAAGCACAGTGCGTGACACATGCTGTTTAATAGATATTTGCTGCTGTATTACTTAGACTGTAGAAATGATCAACATTGAAAACTTCATGGCAAGAAGTAGCTGCTTCTCTGTAAGCACACATTAAGTGTTTTTGTATGTTGTACATTTTCTTCTTGAATATCTCCCTGGTCCTCTCAGTAATAATTGTTTTTATAGCAATTGGATATGCCATAAGCCTAAAAAATTTTATGAATTGGTTGCTATTCCTTGAGAAAAAAAAAAAAAAAGACGAACAATGGAAAATTATGAAAAGCTTAATTTACCCATTCATTACGTCAGACGTTTCAGTTTTATGGAGAGGCAGGCAGCATATCAAGGTCTAACTATTTAGTAAGATGTATAAATGATTAATATATGAGGAACTGGGAATTTAATACTCGTCCAAATCTTGTTAGAATAAGTGATTTTTATGTTTCCATTAGGTTTTGTGATGGGAAATAATATATTTTAGGTAAGAGAAAATTCAAATGCTTCCACTTATTACCCATGAGATGTCCTTAAACTTGGCACTGTATTCCTTTTTTCTAATATAATCAGAGCTCTTATGGTTAAATGCCCAGATAACGTGTTATAATTGAATATATATTCATATCAATAGTGTCTGCCAACCAATGTCCATTAGATTCAGCAGATGTTTTCTGTTCATTAGGTGGCTGGATACAGGGCCATGGAGCATTGGGAGACCCAAAGAAGGTTGAGTCCTCGCCCTAGAAAGGTGTGTTCAGATACTCTATGCAGGGGCGTAACCTGCTGCGTAACAAAGGTGTTAAAACGTGTGTTGGGGGTACAGAGAGGAAGACTTACCTACATCTGACTCCGGTTGGGCTTGTGTGTGTGGAGAAGTGAGACAAGACTTTGAAAAGTAAGTGGTGTTTGAATTGAGGAGGGGATGATCTGGTCAGGCCTGAGGATCAGCGTGAGTGTTTCAGAGGGAGTCCGACAGGATTTTGTATAGAGAGTAGAGCATGTGGGGGTACTTGTTCGTTCTTTAGAATAAAAATACTAATTTGTTCTTTAGAGAATGACTGAGGAGGTAACAGATTAAGCTAGAGTAAGATAGACGTACTGGATTGATTGGTGTCCACTCAGAACTCACATCCACATGGAACTTGTCAGTGTAACCTTACATGGAAATAAGGTCTTTGCATACGTAGTCAAATTAAGACAAGTTGTACTGATTATGGTAGGTCTCAATCCAATGATTGGTATCCTTATAAAAAGAGGGAAATACGTACACACACACAGAAGGAAGGTGGAGGCAGAGATTAATGTGTGGAAAAGCCAAGGACACCAAGGATTGCTGTCAACCACCAGAAGACAGTAGAGAGACATGGAACAGATTCTTCTCCAGAGACTTTGGAGGGAGCATGGTGCTGCCAACGCCCTGATTCCAGACTCCTTGCCTCCAGAACTGTGAGAGACTAAATTTCTTTTGTTTTAATCGAAGGAGCCCCGGTGGTGCAGTGGTTAAGCTCTCAGCTACTAACCACAAAATCACCCATTCAAACCCTCCATATGCTCCAGGGGAGAAAGATGTGGCAATCTGCTTCCGTAGGGATTAAAAAAAAAATTTTTTTTTTTTTTTACAGCCTTGGAAACCCTATGGGGCAGTTCTACTCTGTTCTATAGGGTTGCTACCTGTCTGAATTGACTTGGCGGCAATGGGTTGGATTGGTTTGTTTTAAGCCACAATGGTCCTTTGTTATGACAGCTTGAGGAAACCAATGCGGTAGATAGGAAGCCAGTCCATGAAGGGCCTTGTTGGTCTCTTAAGTGAGTTAGGACTGTCGCTGGTAAGGGACCATAAGGGACCATTATGGAAATAGGCTTTATAAAGCCTCTAACAAATTATAGTCACAGTGAGACAGTATTATTTATCTCATATTGATTGGGAAAAATCAACATGTTTAACAAAACACCATATTGGTAAGGGTATTTATAAAAGTACTTTATTGTTTACCTACTGCTGGCTACTACCTGTCAGTAGGAGTATATGTTTGGCTCAGAAATCTTTGGAAGGCTACCTGTCATTTTCTACAGAACTTAAAAATACATGAGCCTTTTCACTCAGCAACCCCACGCCAGGGAATTTATCCTGAGGAGAAGTGTGCACATCTGAGCCAAGGTTTACGTACAAGGATGGTCGTTGTAGCAACTACTGCAATAGCGTGAAGCTTGATGCAGCCCAAACAAAAAAACAAAAACAAAAACAAACCCGTTGCTGTAGAGTCAATTCTGACTCGTAGCAACCCTATAGACACTGTAGAACTGCCCCATAGAGTTTCCAAGGAGAGCCTGGTGGATTCGAACTGCCAACCTTTCGGTTAGCAGCCATGGCACCTAACCACCAGGGTTTCCTTGGAGCAACCCAAAGCGCCATAATTAGGGGACTTCTTAATTATGACAGATTTGTATCAGGGGGTACTATGTTGCCATTTACAAGAAAAGAGGTGGCTCTGTGTGTATTGATTTGGAGTGATTTCCATCCTAGATATTGTGTGGAAAAAGAGTCTACATGCAGAATTTATGGTTGTTCTGTTTGTATCAATTTTTCCCCAGGGGGTGGATGAGAGAGAGAGATTCTCTTTCTCTCTCTTTCTCTCTCACATACACGTACACACACACAGACACTCACACACACATTCAAACACACACTGTCTTGCACATTTACACACAAACACACACACAGTCAGTCACACACACACTCACACACGTAAGTACTGTTAACAAAGGTAGCTTCTGAGTCTGAGGAGAGGACCACTTTTCACTGTTTCTTTTGAGCTATTTGGATTTTTGTTATAGATTTATTTTTTTAATTTAAAAATAAACATGCCTGCATTGTCATGGGCCTTCCTGATGCCTTCAGAACACTGAACCCGGAGGAGCAGCTTATAGTGAAAGGCTCTTCTGCTTGGTCGTTTCTGGGCCTCGGTTTTCTTCCTCTGAGAATGAGTTGTTTTGGCTAAAGGATCTCCCTGTCTGTCCCCGAGGTCCCAGCCAGCTCTGAAATCCCAGTGCCTTGCAGGGCCCCACGTTACGCACGCCTGCATTTTAGGCATTTATTTGAGATTTTAGTTACTAATTTTTCAGTAATTCAAGAAATATTTCAAATGTTAACTAATATATGTATATTGCATCTGTGTGATTTCATGGGGTCATCATATTTATATTGTTTTAATTTTACTGGTTCTGCCAAGTGAACAATGATTATAATCAAAGATGTTATTGATTATATGATATTCAGAGCCAATCAATTTTGAGATAGAGGTAAACACCATTGTATTAAATATCCATTATGGATACCGCGGTAGCATAATGGTTAGGAGCTAGGGCTGCTAACCAGAAGGACAGCAGTTCGAATTCATCGGGTGCTTCTTGGAAACCATATGGGGCAGTCCTATCCTGTCATATAGGGTCGTTACGAGTCGAAATCGACTTGACAGCAATGGGTTTGGTTTTTTTGTTTAGTAAATACATCCCTAGTTCAAAGTGTTAGAATGAGTGATGAGTATTTGTATTGAGGGTGGGATGGGATGGAGTGAGACAGGGATGTAGGGAAATGTTTTGAGAACACTGAATGGCACAGTTAATGTGGGATTTGATGGGAATGTAACTACAAATTCTTAAAACTGAGAATGTGACAAGAGTGTGTTCTCATGAGAATAGGCTGCAGCATGTTGTCCTTTCATGCACTGCAGTACCCCTAAATGCCCTCAAATGTTTGTGTGATCATCCTGTTTTTGGTGTTGTTGGCGTAAGGGGCCACACGTTGAGATTGGGATCTTAAGTGCATATCCATTAAAAAAAACCCTAACCACATACATGCTCACTTCCAGTGTCAGACCAGGCTCAGTTTTATGAGGCTTTGATCACTGATAAGTTCCTGAATACACTTTCTTGCATGTAGACCCTGGCAAGGCACTTTGATGGGCAGGTGCCAGATGAGCAGGGAACCCAACCTGAGAAATAGTCTGTGTGGTGGAAATGAGTGGAGGGAGGTCTCCCTTTTAAGTGGAGAAGTACTTTTCTGGCTTTTGCCATCATAGGACAGAGTGTGAGAAGAATTTGTCTTTATCTGAAGTTTTGTTGAAAAATTAGCATGCTTGTTTTTCATGCTTCAGTAGGATAATGGCTGACCCTGGAGCCAGACTGATGTATCCTGTGACCTTAATAAAGTGCCTTAACTATTCTGAGTTTCAGGTTTTTCCACTATGCAGTGGGATGACAACAGGAGTTAGTAGGGAGATTGATTTGATTCATGTAAAGTGCTCATGGCATAGTGTCTGGCATATGGGTCAGTTAAGATTGCTTATCGTCATCGCCATCATCATCATTGTTTATTGTCGTCATCATCATCTTTTTATGTAAAAGGCCAAATAGTAAATAAATAGGGTTCGTGAGTTATAGATTGTCTCTGTTGTTACCTGATTAGGGATGCATATGTTACCAGGGACCCAGCAGCAACACAGGCTGTCTCTATGGTGTCCCAAAGAGCAATTTTACATTAGAGTTTATATAGAATCTTACAAGGGTTAGTGTCTTTGTAGACCGCAGATGGCCTGAGGAGTTTTTCATTACAAGACAGTGACAGAAGACTCTTTATCAGACTAAAGACTTACATCTTACAGCTGGACATCTTTTTATCAGGCTAAAGACTTACATATTGGACTCCTGGGCTCTGATTTTCCTTTTGGGGGTTGTAAGTCACAGATGGTTGGACAGAACAAAACAAAGTTATTTGCATTAGATTAAAACAAAGAACAAAGTCATTAACATTTGGTCAAAACAAACTAATTAACAAAGGTATGTAAAGGAGGAGGCCAGCAGAGGAAGGAGAAAAACTTATAGGTTTCATCATGGAGTTAGTTATGTCAAACTCTCAGTTGCCCATTTTGAAAAAGGAGAAAACATGGGGGGTTGTATTAGGGTCACATCTGTCACAACTACCCAGTTCTGCCGTTGTGGCAGGAAAACAGCCTTAGTAAAACGGCCTTAGACAGTAAATGAATGGGTGTGGCTTGTGCCAATAAAACCTTATTTAATTTATATTTAGGTGAGCCAGCTTTGGCCCGTGGACAATATGTAAATGAGTGTAGGCTGTGTGCCAAAAAAATCTTACATATAAAACCAGGCAGGTTGGATCTGGCCTCTGAGATACAGTTCTCTAGTAGTGGTGGTCCAACTTTTTATTCTCAGGTCTCCGTTACACTCTTAAACATTATTGAGGACCCCAAAGAGCTTTTGTTGATGTGGGTTATTTATTGTTTTAAAAATTCAAACCGAGAGGTTAAAAAACTATTAATTCATTGAAGCCCTAGTGTGTTAACATAAGCAACATATTCTTGTGAAAAGTACCTACTTTCCAAAATAAGAAATTTTAGTAGGAGGAGTGGCATTGCTTTCCATTTTTGCAAGTCTCTGTAATATCTGGCTCTATTGAAGACAGCTGGATTCTCATGACTGCATTTGCATTCAGCCTTTTGTGATATTTCATTTCATGTAGTCTCTGGAAAACTCAACTGTATACTCCTGAGACCTCCTTAAAGTATCTTGGAAACCCCCAAGGGTCTCTGGACCACGCTTTAAACATCACTGGTCTGTAGACATCATTGTTGTTAGGAGCGATAGAGTCAGTTCCAACTCGTAATGACCCCATATACAACAGAACGAAACGCTGCCCAGTCTTATGCCATCCTCCCTATCGTTGTTATGCTTGAGCCCATTGTTGCAGCCACTGTGTCAATCCATCTTCTTTTTCACTCACCCACTGCTTTACCAAGCATGATGTCCTTCTCCAGGAACTGTTCCCTCCAGATCACTTTTTTTGGTTTTGTTTTATAGACATCATTAAAGGACATTAAGTCGGGTGTGACTTGTAAATGCCAGCCGCTTTTACCTACCGTTTCTAAGTTCCTTGGTCATCCTATTCTGAGCTAAGTAAGTAGTAAGGGTTCAGTGTTGTTTTTTTCCTACCCCCCTGCTGCAGAAGGTATGATGTAGTAGGAGTTTATGAAAGCAAGTTTGCTTTATTTTCTGAAATGATTGTCGCTGTAGCTTAAATTGTCTGCTGCTGCTTCACAATAGAGTTTTACTACTACAGAGAAACAAAAGCCAGGAGATAGTCGGAATTCACTGAAGTAAATAGGAACAAAAGAAGCCAGCTTCCCAACAGGAAAATGCCTCTGTGTTGACAAAGAAGCCTTAAGAAATGATTTGCATAAAACCGAAGCACTTGAAAAGCTCCACGAAAATAAGTTTAAGCACAAAAGGAGACTCAACCTTAGAATGGCTGCTTTTGAAATAGCTTTTCAGGATTTTCAAGAACAAATGTTTCATACTTTAGGTTCCAGGGCCCTTGAACTTTAAGGCAGAGATGCCTGGAACTCTGCATTCATTTGGGGTGTGGGTGGGAGAATGTGTCTCCTTGGCCTTCTTGGAATTGATCCTTTTTAGTGAACAGGTGGCTCTGAGGACCTTGGGGGTTTTCCTACCCAACGTCTCTTCTTCCATCTGTGCACCCCCTAAGGATTTCCATATGCCGGTAAGACTGCTTTTCAACCAAGAAATAAGTTGACTCACGAATTGCCAAAGTGATGCTGTGAGATCCTAATATAATCACATATATGTGTGAGGTTTTTCTCATAAAGGCAAAATTACTGTATCCAGATCTATTTCCCACATAGTTACCTGCAAGTAAGTAGATTGGGGGATAAAACTGCAAAGAACTAGAGAATGTTCAACAGATTTCTCGTTGCCCTGACTAGATAGGAATGAGTACTGAAGTAATTCGGCGTAGTGCTAAAAGCTTGTACCTAATTGCCTTTTCTTTATAATCTTTAAAGCAAATTTATATTTAAATTGGGCTCACTGGATTTCGTAGTTTCCTACTGTTGTTACCCATTATAACATATTTCTAAAAGCAGCAATACTTCGATGAGGATAGGACTGATGATATTTGGAAGATGGTGAAGTAAACTTGATTGCTTTTGGAGGTTGAACTCTAGGGCTTTTCAGAAACCCCAACAAAGCAACTTTACATTCCACATACTGGGTTTTTTCTTCTGAGTGTGGAAGAATGACCTATTGCCATCGACTTGATTCTGCGACCCTAGAGGACAGAGTAGAACTGCTTCATAGGATTTCCAGGAAGCAGCTGGTGGATTCAGACTGCCCACCTTTTGGTTAGCAGCCGAGCTCTTAATCACTATGCCACCAGGGACCCTATAGAAGAATACCCCACCCATTGCCATTAAGTCGATTCTGACTCAGAGCTCCCTGGTGACGCAGTAGTTAAGTGCTATGGCTGCAAACCAAAAGTCGGCAGTTCGAATCCACCACCTGCGTCTTGGAAACCCTATGGGACAGTTCTACTTTTTCCTCTGGGGTCGCTGTAAGTTGAAATCGACTTGATGGCAACAGGTTTATAGAAGGATAAACAAACCAAACCCGCTGCCATCGAGTCGATTCCGACTCAGCGACCCTATAGGACAGAGTAGAGCTGCCCCGTAGAGTTGCCAAGGGGTGCATGGCAGATTTGAACTGCCAGCCCTTCGGTTACCAGCTGTAGCACTTAACTTCTACGCCACTGGGGTTTCCTATGGAAGGATAGGTACCCAATTTTCTCATATTTGTGTTCAGCAGTGTCACTTTCCTTCTGTGTACACACCGCTTCCCCATTTAGTATATCCCTATCATTGAAACCACAGCTGTGAGTTTTACCGTAGTCCACGTCAAAAGGTCCTACCATGTTGGGAACCCTAGCCATTAGAAAGGCAGTGACAACAGTCTAGGAGGGAAAGCTCCTGGTTTTCTGGAAGCATATGCGGGGGGAGATTTAGTAGTTGCTCCCCCATCCTACCCACCCTGGCTTGGCCCTTTGATCTGTTTACTGCTGGTTACATATTTCTTCCTGTGTGTTCACGGAGCGCTATGCCGTCACACCATCTGGGCTTTTCCTCTGCTGGTTAATCAGGTTGCCTGCTGGGCTCTCTGATTCTTTGGGGACTGCGTTTCCTGGCGGGACTGCGTTTCCTGGCGGCCTTGTCAGGACATGCAGAATAACAGTGTGAGTCCTCTCGCATTTGCACCCAAGGCATCTGACAAGGCTGCAGTGTCACAGTGGATGCAAGACTTGGGGATACAGCTTGGGAGAGCGCTGTTTAACTTTCAGATCTCTGGTTCGTCTGAGCTTAAGGAGGCCCGGGTCACATTTTCTCATTTATTTTGCAGTTGCATGTTATTATAAAACTATTTATTCTGTTCTTAGACTTGCTTCTTTTTTTGGCCAACAGGTGGGGGAAAAATAGGAAAACCACATTCAGTGGTTAATTATTACCTCTGCAATGTACTGATGAAGAGGAATAAGTTCAGAATTATCTCTCAAAAGTGTTATCATATTAATGATGATAATAGAAACAATAGCAGCCTGTGTGTTTTTAGCCATTGTGCTAAGATTCCACACGTCCTTACCTTGTTTAGTTTTTTACCGCAACTCAATGAGAATAAAAACCAGAAACAAAACAAAACAAACAAACAAAAAAACCGTATTGCTGTCAAGTTGATTCCAACTCATAGGGACCCTTTGGACAGAGTAGAACTGCTCCGTACGGTTTCCAAGGAGTGGCTGGTGGATTCGAACTGCCAACATTTTGTTTCGCAGCCAAGCTCTTACCCGCTGCACCACTAGGGCCCCAATGAGAATAGGAACTATTATTATTTGTATTTTACAGAAGAGGAATTTAAGGCTCAGAGCAGTAACCTTTCTGGCTTTAAGTCCCATAGCCAAAAAGCGGCAAAGTTGGATTTCTTGTATTTTTAAACAATTAAAAAAAAAATTAAATTTAGGTAAAACATGATATGTGTTTGTGTGTATATATACACACACACATATGTATATTAAAATACACAGATCTTAAGTATGTGGCTTTGTATATCTGTATGGGTGTTTTAGTATGTTTCCGTCCGTGTGACCACCATCCACATCAGCATACAGAATATTCCCTGAACCTAGACATACCAGTCTTTCCTCCCTTTCCCCAACCTGGTAACTACCATTCTTTTTTCACTTACTATTAGTTTTCCCTGTTCTGGAACTTGAAGTAAGTGGACCCCTACATTATTTATCTTTTGTGTCTGGCTTCTTTTGTTCAACAAAATGGCCAAGGCATTCATTCGTGTTGTTATGTGGGGTGCTTATTCTTTAATTTCATTTATTCTGTGAACATATTCTATTACTGTTTACCTATTTTCTTACTTGAGGATCTTTGAGTTGTTTTCAGTTTTAGGCTTGCAGGAGTTAAGTTGTGAGGAACGTTGTATATGCCTCTTGGTGCCGTATGAACGCCATTCCCCTGGGTATGTACCATAAGGGACACATGGTGGGGGGGGGTATGCAAAGCTCAGGTTTCACTTTGGTGAAAGTTCAGTTGCTGGTACTTTGGAAACACCGCTTGACAGCTTGTCTTTGCCCCACTTATACAGGTGTTAGGCCATTAAGCTGCCTGTGATTTGCAGTTTGTTTTCAGACTGGTGCCTTTCTTAAAAATAGATAAAAAACACTAGAAGAATTCATCTTATCAGTATTGCTTGAGCTTAAAAGATCGTAAAGAAATTGCAGTTAGATAATGTCAAAGCCGACAAATTTGGTGTTGAGAGAGTAGCTGTGCTTAGCTAGGCTAACACTTTTTCAGGTTTGGCTTCATTCTCTTCAGTAGTTTTTGTTCTAATGGTTGAGTGACCCAATTCGGTAACAAGAAATAATGTTTCTAAGACGTCCCTCAGGGCTGGGGGCGTTGGCACTATCTTTTCCCATGCTCTTTTCGTTCTAATTGGCTGTGTGACCTTGGATAAGCCACTTAGCCTCTCTCTCGCCTTACTTTGCTCATTTGTAACATAAGGCACGTAAGATTATATCAAAGGTTCTTCATCTCTTCTTGATTTCCAGTTCCTTTGACATCTTGACAGAGATGACCCTCTCTTTTGAAAAACATATAAACTTGCATAAAATTTCACGTGGACTTGTTCACGCTCAGGAACCTATTTCTGATTCTAATATTAAATGAGAGTTCACCTCTCTGCATTTTGGTGGAGAAATTTTTTCTTTGCATCCAGATGTATTGTTCTGGATACTGTTATGTCCCATCACAGCCGAAATGAAAGTGATACTTCATGATCCTCCTAGAACAAAAGTCAGCTGGGCACATGGTTAGCCACACTTTAAGTAACTTGACCTTTGTAGACTGCCCCTCGGAGGCAGCCTTGTGCTCTGAGGCTGGAGAAGTAACTCAGATGGCAGGTCTACCCTTGTAGGATTTACAGTGATCGGATAGGGTCTGATTTTCTGGATAGTTGCTGGAGAGGAGGGGCAAAAATTGGTTTTCTGGGAGGCCAGGTAGTGTGATGGTGAAGAGTACAGGGCTGGAGGTGGATGGTCAGATTTGACTCACCGACCTGCCAACAGTCAGCTATTTAAACTTCTCTGCACCATCTGTAACACGGGTAGACACCATTTAGGACTGTTGGGGCTTTAAATGAACCAGCCTTAGCATGATTTGACACTTTGAGCCAGATAATTCCTTGTTTGGGGGCTTTCCTGTACATCCCATGATGTTTAGCAGCATCTGGCCTCTACTTTGTAAATGCCAGTAGCACCCTCTGGCTGTGACAACAAAATTGTCTCTAGGCATTGCCAGATGTCCTCTGGGGAAGGGGGAAAATCCCCCCTCTTGGGAACCACTGGTTAATGTTAGATTCAGTCTTCTAAATGCCATGGTAAAAACTCTTGGTTGACCGTTGTCTTACAGTAAACACTCTTTTGAATAAGCTATGGTTTCCTGCCTGATGCCACTTCTTTGGAAACAAAGACAAAAAGCTAACAAAGCCCAGTTAACAAAAGTCTGCTTATTCTCATTCTCTCACCTACTAATTATTGATGTGTTCTCAGAGATGAGCTGCATTCATTCAGGTAGGATTATACCTACCACCTTCTTCAAGAGCAGCGGCTTCCACCCGGCCCCTGGCCCTGGCTGCTGTGATAGAGCAATTTCTGCTGCCTGCCCATTTGCAGCCCAGCTCCCAGGCATCCCGTGAACAGGCTCTGTTCCTGTGGTCCCTGCTCAGAGCAGACCCGTTAAATCATTTTAAAGCCAGGCAGCTCTGTGAGAGCTCTAGCCTGCCGGAGGTGTGGGTACAGGTGCCCAGCGAGGGGTGAGCTGAGCTCGTGGTGATAAAAGACACAGACAGTCAGTGGCTGAGACTTAAAGCCCCAGGTATTGGCTTGTCACCATTAATGACCACACAGCCCGCCCCAGAGGTATTGACTAAGATGCGGTGTTTGGGGCGTTAGAGCCTTAGGAACTGGGGTTCATGAAGATACCTGTGATGGGTGTGAAGAATAGGTGGAAACAGCATGGCTGAAAAAGCACGGGGAAGCTAGAGAGTGAAGTAGCAACATCTGATGGATTGTGGTTGTTGGGGAGGGAGTCGTAGGGTGAGAAGGAGGGCCAGTAGATTCTGACTCTTCCTTTGTTTCTCTTGGCTCAAGGATACCACCGTGTTCGCAGTTTCCGGTTTGAGATTCTGTGGACCAGTTTTTAAAAATTGGAGCACTGATGTAGAGTTGTTGTCGCTAGTTACCACCAAGTCAGCTGCCAACTCAGTGCCACCCATGCACAATGGAATGAAATACTGCCTGTCCTGTGCCATCCCCACAATTGACTGTATGTCAGAATGCTATGATCCAATTGGCTAATTTTCAGAAGTATATCACCAGGCCTTTTTTTCCTAGTCCAGCTTAGTCTGGAAACTTCACTGAAACCTGTTCAGCATCATATCAATATGCAAACCTCTACTGGTAGACGGGTGGTGGCTGTGCGCGAGATGCACTGTCAGGAATTAAACCTGGGTCTGCCACACAGGAAGTGAGACTTTTTACCACTGAACCGCCACTTGCCCCCGATACAGAGTTTGAAGAAAAAAAAAAAAAAATCAGTTACTGTAAAGTTGATTCTGACCTATGGTGACCCCATGTGTTTCAGAGTAGAACTGCACTCCGTAGGGTTTTAAATAGCCCTGATCTTTCAAAAGTAGATTGCCAGGCCTTTCTTCTGAGGTGCATTTCAGTTAGTATCCAAGTACTTTGTTGTTTGTGCCATGCAGAGACTCTTAATTTTGTCTAGTAAGAGAAAGTGATAAACATGTCTCATCATTGCATGAAAGAAAGATGTTTTGTTATAAAAAAAATAGGACATTAGCCTATGAAATTGCCGTAGAATAAAGAAGAGTTTTTACGTTGAATAAATTTGGTGTGTGGTAGGTTGCCAGTGGTCCTTGCTTTTTCTTATTTTGCCAGTGCCGTGTACAGATGGGAAACCCTGGTGGCATAGTGGTTAAGTGCTACAGCTGCTAACCCAAGGGTCGGCAGTTCAAATCTGCCAGGCGCTCCTTGGAAACTCTACGGGGCAGTTCTACTCTGTCCTATAGGGTCGCTATGAGTCGGAATCGACTTGACGGCACTGGGTTTGGCTTTGGTTTTGGTGTACAGATGACATCACAAGCTGCTCCATCTGTTCATTGGTGGGCCTTCCTGTTCTGCATGTGGTAGGGACTCAGTACCTCTTGTTGAATGGACAGCTGAATTAATGAATGGCGTTACCCCATTCACTGGTCTTGATGTATCATGTAGCAGAGTTTCCATGAGGACTGATTGTTGAGCAGAGGCTGGGATGTGCCCTCATGTTTGTAGCAATATGTAAGCATATTCCTGTTTTCCAAGAAGTTGTACCTCTCATTCTGCGTTTTGTTTCAAACAGGTGGTCTGAGCCATGCAGGGGCCCCCACTGTCCTTCCTCCCCAGGTCTGCAGAGGGCTGGCTGACACAATGTGATCCCTGCTGATGGGGCAAGGTTAAATGCCTGTCCTCTGTTGCCACTCAGGAACGCCTTGGGCACTAAGGCTTAAAGAGCGCTTTTGGGATTGGGGCTACCTGTCATTAAAAAAAACCCTGAAAAAGTACAGGGGCTCAGCTGGGAACTGCCCTGTTGAGTAAGGTGCTCGGTATGTGCAGCACCTTCTCTCTAAATCAAGGCCCTGACCTGCTCTTCATAGTGATCGTTGGAAACCGTCTAGTGATCTGGTATCTGTGAAGCTCTCAGAGAAGGGAGACCCTAATTCCCCACTTTGGAGTTTTCCCTTAACTCAGTTTCTTTCTTTGATTTGTATCTTCTGTGCCAGTATATTCATGTTTTGTTTGTTGTTGTTAAAAAATCAGTGTGTGAATAAATTATAGTTTTTACATTCTGATAAGAGACATGCTTCACTACCAACCCTTAACTAATTCCAGACACTTCTTAGAGATTTAAAAACAAAACAAAACAAAACAAAAAACCAGTTGCCATCAAGTTCATTCAGACTCATGGCAACTCCATGTGTGTCAGAGTAGAACTGAGCTCCACGGGGTTTTCAGTGGCAGATTTTTCAGAGGTAGATTGCCAGGCCTTTCTCCTGAGGAGCCTCTGGATGCACTCAAGCCTCCAGCCTTTTGGGTAGCAGTGGGGCACGTTAGTTGTTTGCACCACCTAAGGTCTCCAGGGATCATCTCGAGATATCTCAGAGAAAACTGCTCTGAGATTTAGTGTGGATATACTGTGTATTTAAATATGTGGAAATACTTAATTTTCATATTACATAAATGGTACCTTTGTGTTCTTAGCCTACGTTTTCTCCTACTCTCAGAGATCTGTACAGTCTATTCCATAGTGCTCTCATCCTTGTTAACTGCTGCATAATAGCTCATAGAGTAGATAGTCCATAGTGCTCTCACCCTTGTTAACTGCTGCATAATACTTCTGTTGTTGTTGTTGATTGTTTGTTTCTCCCCTGCTCTGCAGATTCCTAGAATTCATGTCTCTGGCTTCAGAACTTTTAAGTTTTTTTTTTTTAAGGAGCCATGGTAGTGTAACAGTTAAGTGCTTGCTGCTAATTGAAAGGTTGCTGGTTCAAAGCCATCCAGTGGCTCCTTGGGAAAAGACTTGGTGATTTGTTCCCAAAAAGTATGCGTCCCAGAAAACCTCATGGGGCAGTTCAGCTCTATCAGTTGGGTTCGCCGTGAATTGAAATCTATGCAGCTATACCTAACAACATCAACCACAACAACAGTAGGAGTTTTAGTGGGTCCATTGAAGCAACAAATAATTTTTGAGCCCCTGCATGTGCCAGGCATTTTGCTGGGCAAGGTGGCTATAGTATAGAATGAGACAAGTGAATTACACCTTCTCCAGGAGCTGAGATTTGAGCCATTCCGATTTAGTATGATATGATTTTTCTAAAGTTAGTAATACTTGTGATTAAATAGAGTCCCAGGTATCCCATGTTGGCCTCAGCCTCCAGTAGCACTTCCCATCATCCTCGTGTGTGGCAGGGGCTGTGTCCCAGTTTTTGGTTCGCAGCAGGTGGTCACCTTATCTATTATGTGGCAATGAGGCGTCCACACTCTTATGAAATAGCCTGCAAGAGTCATGTGCCCATTTCTATCTGTTATTAGACGTTGTGCTAATTGCACGGGTGATTTAAATGTTAAAAAGGCATTAAAGTGTTTGTTGTAGTAATTAACAAAGGATCGGTGGGTTACAAATGAGTGGTAATGCCATACTTTAAAAATACAGCATTACATATCCATGCAAAATGGTATATGTTATGAAACATTAATATCCAAATGAGAGATTTAAACTGAATGATCTCTCAAATTCTTTCTGGTAAGATCTTTTTAGTTTTCTAAGCTATGGGCTCTAACTTTTGGTATATTTTATCAGACGTCAACTGTATCGTACTTCTGAAGGCCTCAAGGAGAGGCCACAGCGTACCTTTGGTCATATGCCATTGTATTAACTGAATCTTGGATAGTGGACTAGAGATTGCTGATTGCCTTTTCTTCTTTCTCATTAATCGAAGGCCTAGTTTCCTACTTGGACACAAAGCTACAAGGAATAAAGACCATCCTTCATCCTCTCTTGTAGTTACATGGGATTTAAGTTCTAGCTGATATGCGAGTGAAAAGAGTGTGCAACTTCCAGCGAGGGTCATGTCCTTCGTCTCTTTTTCCTTCCTGATGCCTGGAATGTGGACATGATGGCTGGATATTAAGCTGTCACCTGGGGCTGTGAGGCTACTGCCAAAGATCGATGCAGCCTGGGCCACACTGTACGTATAGCTGTGCAGATTATTCCTTGTGCAGATGCCTCTGACTGAGGGTTTCAGTGGGGGCTGAAGTTTCATCCAGGCTCTACTTCCCAGGTCATGTACCTGGAGTAAGAAGGGTGAGCCTTTTATGTTCCCACAAGGACATCCATGCTTGTTAAGCCATGGGCCTGTAGGGCTGATTCCACCTGGAAGGCTCCCTTTTCTAGGTGTTCACAAGTGCCATGTGAGCCCTGATACTGTGGAGCACCCCACCATCCCTGAAACTCCCTACCTCTGAACTTCGTTAATGGGAGAGAGAAGTAACCCTGATCTTGTTAGCCGCTGCTGTTTTGGCTTTTTCAGTTACCAGTACCTGGACCTAATTCTGACAAATACATCGCTTAACTTTTTCTTTGCAAGTATCACTTTGGATTCTTTTTTTTTTTTTTTCCTTCTCCCTTGGTTGCCAACAAAAGACACCAGTTGTAGGTAACTCTAACCTACTGATGTTTTTAGGAAGGCTATCAGGAGCCCACAGAATGGAGAGGCGGGGTGTAGAATCAGCCTTGGCCATGGGCAAGAACCAAAGGCAGTGCAGGAGGCTCGGCAGCCAGTGCTGGAGGCTGTCGCACTCGGAGCCCGTAGTCTGGTCTGAGCTGCAGCCTGCTGTGTAGAAGACTTCCGCCCTCCTCTTCCTGCTGTAAGGAGCTCACTCGTGATTGAGTAGGGTCATGAGGGCAGGGCATCTACTTGGCAATGCTTAGGTCATTTATCCTGCCCCTGACTCTAGTGGGGTGGGGGGAGGAAGGCCCTGGCCCCTTTGCCTCCAGCTCCTGTATAGGAGAGTGGGAATCTGGGTCGATTGCCTCACTGCCTGCAGTGAAAAGAAGGGGTGGTTATTAGATGCCTTCAAGTCATCTCTGACTCTTGGTGAATGAAATGTTGCCTGGTCCTGCACCTCTTCACAATTGTTGGTGTGCTTGGGTCCATATTCAGTGCCTTCCAATCTAGGGGGTTCATCTTCCAGCACTGTGTTGGACAGTGTTTTGTTGTGATCCATAGGTTTTCATTGGCTAATTTTCAGAAGATCACCAGGCCTTTCTTCCTGGTCTGCCATAGTCCCGAAGTGTCACTGAAGCCTGTCCACCATAGGTGACCCTGCTGGTGTTTGAAATCTCAGTGGCATAGCTTCCAGCATCACAGCTACACGCAAGCCACCACAGTACAACAGATTGACAGGTGGGTGGTGGGAAGGGAAATTACTTTTCCAAAAAAGTAACCAGGCTGCTGGTAGGATAGAGGGTGGATGCTGAGCAACCAAAACAGAAAAAAGGAAATAGAAAAAAAAAAAAAAAAGACTCTGACAACAGTGATCACAGCACTTTGTACCTCTCCATCAGAAGCAGAATGGAGTGCATGCTGGTTTCTCACTAACAGTGAGAAACTGTTTTTTTTTTTCTTTTTCGGTGCCTAATTCTCCACCATCAAGAAGTGAGTGCTAACTCTGTGTTTATGAGTCCCTGAATGGATCAGCAGATCCTTACTGACTGCCTGCTTTGTATAGGGTGCTTTGCCAGATACGAAAGGGGCACGATGACATCACAGATGGAGCAGGTCTTCCCGCGGTGACATTGCCCAGCTTGACAGTCTCCAGTGCCCGTCTTGTGTGATGACGTCTGGCATCACACAGAAGTGGCAGAAATGGTGTCCGAACTCTCAGCTGCCCTTCCACCTGCCACTGACTTTTCCTTCGTAACTCTTTAGCGAATGGCTTGTGCACTGTGCTCTTAGAGGTGGGGGTTAGGGCTCAACTCTGAGGGCCTCGTGTCATCTCGAACCCTGTACAGCACATGTCTGCCTGTCAAGTGCGATTTCCTGTAACTCTATGGGTTTTTTAACAAATAATTGACCTGTCATTTTATTACTTGTAGTAATACTGTTATCAAAAAATATCGTTATAAGACAGTTAATTTTGATATTTATCAAAGATCTGTCTCAACTGGAAGACAAAAATCAATTTCTTACTACAAAGGAAAGCAAAACAAAAATCTGCACTATGGGAAAGCATAATCTTTTACGAGCATTTTATTATTTACTTATTTGTTTGCTTATTGTTACTTAAGCCAGGAGCCCATGGATAGGTGGACATTATTGTCCCTTCCCATGAAGACCATGGTACATTATTTACTCTTCTGACCTGTTTCCTCACTGTCTGCCTGTGTGGTTAGGCAAGGAGGTGCCCTTTACTCGCAGTGTATTTGGGCTGAAAGATAAACCTCCACTTAAACCATCCAGTAAAAATGCTTATTTAATCTTTTTGTGAAAATTTCTAGGGATATTGAGCCCAAAACCTGTTTAGATAACTTGTTTCTTTGTCTCAGGCTCTTCTGTCCCTGAATGCAAAAGATGTTGATGCTTCGTCCAGTTTTTATGGAAATGTCCCTCGGACTCACACACTGTAAAAGGCTTATGTGAATCTTCATGTTAAGTTGAATACTGCAACCCATATGAGCTGTTTTTCTGTCCTTTTGTGGTTAATCTTTGAACGCCCAAAAGTAGTAGTTACTGTCTGAAAGGCTGATGGTTTGAGCCCACTCAGAGGCCTCTCCAAAGAAAGGCCTGATGATCTACGTCCAAAAAATCAGCTACTGAACCCTGTGGAGCACAGGTGTACTCCGACACACATGAGTCAGAGTGGACTTCACGGTAACTGGGTAACTGATAGTAAGAAAAGTAATTGCCACAATTTACTAAGTGCTTTGTATATGTAGTGCGTTTTAATCCTAACCATAGCTCTGTGTGATACACACTTTTATTCTCCTCATTTTACAGATGAGGAAACCAAGGCCCAAGTTGGTCAAAAGGCAACAGAACCAGAGTTGTAGAAGTCTCGGCCTCAAAACTAATTCCACGTAAACCACAGGCACACTTCTGTTTTCCCCAGATGAGTAAATTAACGCACCCTTTCCTTTTGTACTAAAATGAGATACCGTGGGTGTTGTGGAAGGAACGGTTTGTGTCGTATGACAGGTTTTAGAATATACTGAGCTCCTGCATGACTTGCACACAGCTTTGTAAAAGGTAAGGCTTGCAGAGCCGCAACAGATTCAGGAACCTCAGCCTCCTTCTCTTACTGTTGACCCCTTACAGTCAGGGGGGAATTTGCCAGTTCAGTGACAGTACTTATTTTATTAAAAAGTCCTTCCACATCCTTACTTGCTTTCCACATTAGTTGGCTGTAATGGGCTGTCGAAATGAATTGAAACATTCCAGGCAGGTTCGGATTGCATACTGAGAAGCCATGGATCCATTTGTCACGTCCCTCTTTAACGCACCTTGGACTTTAGCAGGTTTAAAGAATGAACAATGGTGTAACTTTTTAATATTATCAGTTGGTTTTAAAGCAACCCCATTGTTGGAGGTGAGGAGAAAGCAGGAGAAGAATTTTTGCCTGTGTATCTGTTGCTTTGAAACAAAGTAAGAGGAATTGAGTGTGTCTTGAACAGCAGCTTGTGTTCCAAGTTCAGTGCCACCGTGACTTAGTGGGTTGTCTCTGGCGATTAGAAACCAGGCCTTGTGGAAGCAGAGGGCCCGGCAGTGGCCCAGAGACCCAGCACAGGTGAAGAACTCCCTGAGTAGAGCTGGACTTTGCAGCAGACATTTGGTAACACTTTCGCCTGGTCCTCTGCCTCCTCTGCCCTTTCCCACTGTAGCAGAAGCGTGGAGTTCAGTGCCATTGACTGCAGGCTGTCATCGAGTTGGGGTGTACGCAGTACACCCAGAGTTTGGTTCTTAGGCTGAAAGGCGGTAAACAATCAACGCTGACTTCTTATCTGTTACAGCTTTGTCACTTGATAAATTGTTGCGCTGTCCGTCGGGACTGGTAGGGATACCAGCCATTATGTGGTTTATCAAATCCATCGAATAGCCCTCATCTTCATTTTAGGCAGGAGTTTCCACTTTCATTCTGGCAAAAGCTTCCGCAAACAGCAAGGATTCCATATATGAAACATCGCATTGCTTTGCTGAACCGTAAAATCTTATCATGGAGACAGAAAAATAAGAATTATAGAAATATTTGGAAAAAATTTTTTGACTTGTAAGTGAAGATGTAATCAAAGAAAGGCCCTGGGGTCAGTTTGTTTAATTAAAAGAAAAGAATGCCAAACATTCTCAAGTATTTATGAAGCATCTCCAGCTGTGGGCCTTGAGCTGGAGTTGTGGGAATGGCTGAGGTGTGGAGTCCTCTTCCTACCCGAGTCTCAGAGGAGTGCTGCCTCCTTCTGCCCTCTGAGTCTGCAGCCCCAGCCCTCTCACAAGATGCAGCCCAGCATGAGGGGCCGTTGGGGGCAGGCTTGGAAGCGGTGAAGAAAGGTAACGGGCGGTGGGGGGGGGCTACAGTGAACCTAGGAACGTGGCTGCTACAAACAGTTAAGCATTCAGCTGCTAACTGGAAAATCGGCAGTTCGAACCCCCCCAGAGGTACTTCAGAAGACAGGCCTGGCAATCTGCTTCCAAATGGTCATGGCTTTGAAAACCCTGTAGAGCAGTTCTGCCCTGCACACGTGGGGTCACGTGGGGTTGCCATGGGTCAGAATTGACTCTGCAGTAACTAACAACAGCAAAATGAGTTTGGGGCGCCCCCCACCCTGCCCCATTTCAGTTCCTGCCTCACTTTTTCCTTCTTTTTTATTGTGGTAAAATACATATAACATAGAATTTGCCATTTTAACTATTTTTTTAATTGTAGTAAAAATATAAGTAAGATGATATATATATATATAAATAACAAAACATTTGCCCATTTAACATTTCACATATACAGTTCAGTGACACTGAGCACGTTCTTCATGGTGTGTGGCCACCACCACCGTCTGGTCCCAACTGCTCCACCACTGTGACGGTTAAGGTCATGTGTCCCCTTAGCTGGGCCCTGATTCTCAGTGGTTTCTCAGACATGATGTAATCATCCTCCATTTTGTGATCTGAGGTGAGCAGCCGATCAGTTGCAAGGAGAGTTTCCTTGGGGGTGTGGCCTGCATCCAGTACATGTGGATGTTCTGCCAAAGCTCACTCTCAGTCTTGCATCCAGCTCGTTGTCCTCTGACCTCTGGTTCTTGGGATGTGGGTCAGCAGCCTGTGCCTAACCTGCAGATTTTGGGATTCACCAGCTACGGCAAGCCCGTGAGTCAGTAGTTTTCTACCTGACCTGCCGATTTTGGGTTCCTCGGCCCTGCAACTACTTGAATTAGGAGACGCCTCCAGCCTGATGCCTGGCCCATGGATTTGGGACTTGCCAGCCTCCACAACTGTGTGAACCATTGCCTTGAAATAAATCTCTATATGTTTATATATCTGCTTCACTGATGTTGCTACTCTGGAGAGCCCAGCCTAAGACAGGTACCATTAATGAAACTCAGTGCCCCCTAGAGGAAAGCCTTCCCTTTTCCTCCCACTTCCAACCCGTAGTAAAATAGTAACCATAATGAACTGTACAGGTATGACTATTGCATATAAACAGGACCATACAATTTTTGCCCTTTTGTGGCTGACTTATTTCACTCAGCATAATGTCTTCAGGGCTCGTGCATATTGTAGCATGTATCAGGAGTTTATTTCTCTACCACGGAGTAACATTCTGTTGTATGTGTGTACGTTTTGTTTATCCATTTATCTGTTGTTGACATTCGGGTCGTTTCCACCTTTTGGCTATTGTGAATGGCGCTGCAATGAGCATTGGTGTACAGGTTTCTGTTTGCATTCTTGCTTTCAGTTCTTTTTGGAATATTGACAGTTGGGATTGCTGGGTCACTAACCAGTTTTAAGAATACAATGCAGGGACACCAGTCACACTCACCATGTTTGCATCCATCACCACTGTTTATTTCCAAAACTTTTTCATCACCTGAAACAGAAACACAGTACTATTTAAGCAGTGACTCCCCATCTCCTACTTTTCCCAGCTGCTGGTAACCACTTTTTGTCTCTGTGCATTTGCCTGTTCTAGATATTTCGTGGAAACCCTGGTGGCCCAGTGGTTAAGTGCTACAGCTGCCAACCAAAAGGTCAGCAGTTTGAATCCACCAGGTGCTCCTTGGAAGCCCTTTGGAGCAGTTTTACTCTGTCATGTAGGGTTGCCATGAGTCAGAATTGACTCGACAGCTATGGGTTTTTGGTTTGGATATTTCCTATAAAGGGAATCATACAAAATTTGTCCTGTGTGTCTGGCTTCTGCCACTTAGCATAATGGTTCATCCATGTTGTAGTCTTTATTAGGCTTCATTCCTTTTTATGGCTGAAGAATAGCTGATTGTGTGTATGTACCACGTTGTGTTTATCCATTCGTCAGCTGGTGGGCATTTGGGTTGTTTCCTCCTCTGGCTGTTGTGAGTAGTGCTGTGAGTGAACATGGGTGTCCCTCAGCCTCTCTTTTTTTCACTTCCCAATTCTTACCCCATTGGCTTTTCGAAGCAGTTTTGTGTTTATCTCCTCCAATCTGAAATCGTGTCTCCAAATCAAGTCTGTGTTTGTGTAGTGGTTGGGCGAGGTGTTGAGTTTCCTTGATTGTCTCTTTTATGGTTGTTTGTTGAATGACGCAGAGGTGTTGCCTGTTAGGAGGAGCAGTGACTTCTCCCCTTTCTTGCTTATGTTCTTGATGGCATTTCTTAAAAAAACTTAAAATGTCTGTTTCTTCTCTGCTGCAGTGGCTCTCAACTGGGGGTGATTTTGCTCCTTTGGGGACATTTGGCAATGTCTGGAGACGTTTCGGGTTGTCAAGGCTGGGTGCAGTGCTAACGGCATCGAGTGGGCCAGAGGTGATGCTGAACATCCTACAATGAACAGGGACAGTTTCCCACAACAAAGAATTACCCACCCCAAGTGTCAGCCATGCTGAGATGGGGAAATGCTCCTCTCCTGAAACGTCTCCCAGGCCAGTATTGGAGCCTGCCTTTTCTGGCACATGTATTAGTTGCTGATTTATCCATCTGAAGTGTGTAAAACTGTTTTTCTAAAGCACGTAACAATTTTCTCTTAATTTGCATTGCAAACTCTCTTTGTAGAAAAGGCCAATCTAACTGCTGCCCAAATGGACCACAAGTTCCAACTTGGTGGAATCAGAATTGGAGGTTTTGATTTCTTAAGAATCATGCCAATTATCAATCATTTAGATAAAGACAGCTGAATAATCAACAGTGTAGTTTACCAGCCCATATGCCCTGGTGGATAATAGTGGGGGCTTTTGGACTTATACAGAGGTCCAGCTACTGGTTGGTGATCATTTAGGATGATCACTTATTTTGTTCCTGGCCCTATGCTATGTTTCTGGTCTCTCTTGTACCTTTTGGCCTCACCTTGGCTATTATTTCCTCCAGGAAGCCTTTCTGGATGCCTGAGGCCCGGAGTCAGGTGCCCTTCCCAGGTGCTTGCGTGATGTGCAGTACCTGCCACTCTGGTAACATACCTCACAACTCACAGCGCCTTGTTGTTGACCTGTAGGCCAGGGCCTCACCTATCCAGCTCACTTCTGCCAGACACATGGTAGGGCCAACACACATACTTGTAGAGTGAATAAATCAACCAGGATTGAACGTCAGCAGCTTCACTTAATTACAGAAGGAGTTACAGTGGAAAAGTTAGAAACACAGAGTCAGAAAAGATGGGTTTTGGTGTTGGCTCTCTGACTCTGATTTATCAAATCAGTGGATAAATAAGTGGGCAGAATTAAATGATTCTAAATTGGGAGCTGTGGATTTCTCTGAAGCACTCTACTGTATGCGGTGTGGTCAGTATAAAAGTTGATCTGCGTATGGAAGAGAGAAGGAAGAAAGTGACGCTGCTAAAACGTTGAGTCAGACTTGGCCACTCCTCTCATCAAAATCCTTCTTCTCTGTTAGGTTAGAGTAGCAGTGGGAGTTCCTACCTGGAGCCACTCTGATGTCTGGCCATCACCGCCCTTCTCTGCCCCTCGCTCACTTGGGTTGGCTCCGGCCATGCAGGCCTTCTAGCTATTCCCTCCCTTCCCAGGAGCACTCCTGTCTCAGCAGTTTGTAACTGCTTTTCCCTTCACCTAGAGTGTTCTTTTCCCCCAAGACCTGCATGACTTGTTCTTGGCTGCTTGCAGGTCTTTGCTCACATGTTACCTTTTTGTAAGGCTGTTTCTGGCCACGCCATCTCAAGTTGCAACGTACTCCTGACTTGTCCTAACACCCTGCTTTATTTCTTTTTCTCTAGAGCACTGCCTGGCATTCTATCTATTTTATTTTATTTTGTTTATCCCACCCCCCTTTTATAATGAAGCAGGCACTCCGATGGCAGAGGGCTGTTTTGTTCACTGTTATTGAACTATAACATATATATGGAAAAAGGCACACATCATATGAGCCGTGTGATGATTTTTCACCATCTCAGTACCCCCGTGTAACCAGCCCCCAGATCAAGAAAGAAAACATTGCCATTTCCTGCCCCCTTCCAGCCACCTCTCCCCACTTTGGAGTTTACTACCATCCTGACTTCTGACATCACAGATGAGGTTTGGATGGCAAGGGTTTCCGTTAGGTTCTTCCAGTGCTGTATCCCTGGTATGTGGTTACCGTTACTGTTAGGGGCCATCGAGTTGGTCCGTGACTCGTGGTGACCCCACGGGCAGTGGAACAAAATGCTGCCCGGTCCTCTGTCATCCTCATGATCGGTTGTCGATCAATCGTTGTGATCCAGAACTAGATCGCCAGGTCTTTCTTCCTAGTTCTTCTTAGTCTGGAAGTTTTGCTGAAACCTGATCAGCATCACAGCAACATGTAAGCCTCTAGTGATAGGTGGGTGATGGCCTGCATGTGGTGCATTGGCCAGGAGTTGAACCCAGGTCTCCCACATGGAAGGCAAAAATTCTACCACTGAACCACCAGTGACCTACGTGGCACATTGCAGGCACTAGGTAAACACTGATTGAGTGGATTAAAACAATATGGGGAGGGAGATCTTCACATCTGAAGCCACTGGATTCCTAAAGCTAGTCTGTTATGATGGGTTAATCCCAGTCATTGGAAAATGCAGTGAGAGGCTTTTGAAATACCATCCACTTGCAAGATGCTGGCCATTGTAAGTCAGCCAGCTACAGTTGTCCCTTGTTTCTTTTGTGTTGGCTTTGATTATTTAAGCATTTACCTGTGATCTCTTAAAGTCCACTCGTCTTGCTCGTAATTTTGAATTATTGTCTACCCTGTTTGCTAGGCACTTAATCAAACATTTCTCTGGTGAATGTCTTACAGGATTATTTAATTTCTTCTTGATTTTCAACTGCATTGTAAATTCAGCCAAGCATAGTAAATTTGTGACAAATTTTACTCTTCTGTCTTGATATTTTTTCTTGGCTGGAATTATTATACCTAGTCATCAGCTGCTATCAGGGACTGTTTGAGCATTGGTTGCTGTTCAGTGGGGTCCCTGTATTAGAATT
Source organism: Elephas maximus indicus (assembly GCF_024166365.1). NCBI lineage: Eukaryota > Metazoa > Chordata > Mammalia > Proboscidea > Elephantidae > Elephas > Elephas maximus. Next base: position 66,606,659 of record NC_064838.1, read on the forward strand.
GCAGCCTGAATTGTTTGAATGCACTGAGTAGTGGTGTGCCATCAGATTCATTGCATTGCTAACTGTTTGAGATCTGATGGTGAGTACGAGGATGCAAGGCTTCCTGTCTCCAGCCATAGCAATGTCTGCAAACCCAAGGACGTGCCGTTCGCTACAGAGTCATTGTGTAATTGATTAGTAAAGTTATTGGGTCTTTATCCAGGCAGATGGCAGAGAAGTGTCGAGAAGAATGGGTACCCTTTCTAACCCTTACAAGGTCACCGTGTTGGCTGATGGTGGGACTTGACTATATGATGGGCTATTATGTAGTCATTAAAAATCAAGAATATTCATGAGAATGACTTGAAAAGCCATTATTTTTGCCTGAAATCTTCTTGGCTTTAAAAAAAAAAATCAAGAAGAAGATCATTACATTTTAGGACCCATTTTGTGTCCTGCTTTTTATATTTAATGTAATGTCCTGCATGTTTACCCAAGTAGGTAAATGCTGGCAGAAGCCACCTCCTGGGTGGGACTACTCAATAAGCAAGACCCATGTATCACTAAGAATGCTCTTAGCTACAAGTAATGAGCAATGAGAAAATAAGGAAGTTATCCTACCTACTAGAGAGCCAGCAGTAATGTTGTTGTTACTGTGTGCCATTGAGTTGATTCCAGTTCATAGTGACCCTAAATTATAAAGTAGAACTGCCTCATAGGGTTTCCTGGGCTGTAATTTTAATCTTTATGAGGTAGATTGCCAGGCCTTTTCTCCTGTGGAACCTCTGGCGGGTTCAAACCACCATTTGGTTAGCAGCTGAGCGCTTCGTCATTGCACCACCAGGGCTCTCCCAGAGGTAGTGTAGTCCCAGGTAATAAGTGGTCAAAACTTCATTGGGGACCCAGGTTCTGCTCTGTCGCCTGTATTTCAGCTTTGTCCTCAGGATTGTTCCCCTCAAGGTAGCAAGGTACAGCAACACAAGGTTGGCAGAAAGGGGGCTAGACCAATTTGGACCACCCACCTGGTGCTGTGAATCACACAGCTGAGTGGTGGAGGGAGAACATGGGTATTGATTATGTGTGTATGCATGGTGGGGGCGTGTCGGACCTGGAGGACAAGCACTAAGGTGGGGAGGGGGGCGGTTGGAAAGCAGATACAGAATAAGCATCCAACCCAGTTGCTGGAATTAGAATTGGGCGTTTGGAGCCCCGTTCATGCAGAAGTCTCCTCTGTGAGTTTTATATTCTAAGCCAGTGTATGAAGTATGAAAGTTAATGTCAACATTCTAGTCCTTTTCTTCTACTTTCGTCATTACCACTTCAAATTGAAACTGTTAGTATGGCTGAGTAATCCGTGGAGATTTTGTTATGTCTGTTTATTTTGGCTGAATTTTAAAATTTAAACAGATTGCCCCCCCCCTTTTTTTCTTAAGGCATAGCATCTTCCTAGGCACACAGATAAATACATGGGATAGATGAATACATGCCTTTGGCATGGAAGTTATATAATCCATCCCTTAATTAGAACAGTGTTCAAAGCTCTAACAATGGTAATGTGTGCCAACATAGACCCTTGTTTTACTTCCTAGCATTTTATCAGATGATCAACAGAAAATTATAGGTTTAAAAGTAATGGTAGCTCTTCTATTTATTTTTTTTTCTGTCACATCGTTAATTTTCATGATCAGATCATCTGTGGGTCTGTTTTTCTAAGAAGCTGCTAAGTGTCTTATCCTTATTGTCCTCCCTCCCTGTCCCCCGACTGGTATTGCTGTTTTCAATAGGATGTGTGTACAGATTTTGGGGGCGCCAAGCCCTCACGGTCTTAGGGCTTTGGAACTTGCTTTTCTCCTGGTATGATTTCCTTGTTTGCATGTTGAGTTATCAAAATGGATTGGATAGAAAGCAGAAATGGTGGGCATTGTTAGACAATTTGTAGGAGGTATTCGCTTTGTTTATTTTGAAATAATTATAGATTCATAGGAAGGTGCAAAGATGGTACCTTAGCAAGTAGTGAGAAGACCCAGCTGAGGTCAGTGACAGAATAAGGCAGTAAGTTTCTCCCAGTGGTTACAGCTTACATAATTATAGGCGCTCTGGCACAATGGTTAAAACGCTCAGCTGCTAACCCAAAGGTGGGTAGTTCAGACCTGCGAGTTTCTCCGCAGGAAAAAGGTGTGGCAGTCTGCTTCCGAAATGATTACAGCCTTGGAAACCCCATGGGGCAGTTCTGCTCTGTCCTATAAGGTCTCTATGAGTCGGAAGGGACTTGATGGCAGTGGGTTTGTTTTTTTATAGTATAATATCAAAGCCAGGAATTTGACATTGGTGTCGTGTGTGCATAGTTCTGTGCCATTTTATCGCAGGTGTGCATTTGTGTAACCACCGTGGAAATCAAGACACAGAAGGATTCCACCACCACAGAGGTTTCTCTCTTTACAGTTAGACCCCCCTCCGCTCCCACCATCCCCAAACCCTGGTAGCCACTAATCTTATTATATGTCTATAATTTTGTCATTTTTAGAATATTATATGTAAATGGAATCATACAGTATGTGATCTTTTGAGGTTGGCTTTTATAATTCCACATAAATGCCCCTGAGATCTGTCCGAGTTGTGTGCACCAACTAGTTTACTCATCCTTGTAGCAGGCGGGAATTCCGTGGCTTGGATATACCACAGTTTTTTTAACCATTCACCTTTGGAGGGACTTTTTTTTTTTCTTTTCTAGTTTCTGGCTATCACAAAGTTGATATTTACAGCCGTGTAGGACTTCTTGTGTGATCATATAATTTTCCTTTCTTGGATAAATGCCCAGGAGGGGAATTGCTGGATTATATGGTAAGTGTAGTTTTTTAAGAAAGTGCCGTACTATTTACCAAAGGGGCTGCATCACTCTGCATTCCCACCAGCAATGTATGAGAGGCCTGGCTTTTCAGCGTCACCACCAGCTTTTTGTGTTGCCACCATTTTTATTTTATTCATTCTAATAGGTGTGCAGTGATGACTCACTGTGGTCCCAGTTTCCTTGATGGCTAATGATGTTGAACATCCATTCGTGTGCTCATTTGCTATCTCATTTGATGAAATGTCTCTTCATGTCCCTCGTTCACTTGTTAATTGGATTGTTTGTTTCACTAATGTTTATTTTTAAGAATTTTCCATGTAATCTAGATAGCATCCCCCTGTCAGATATGTGGTTTGCAAATATTTTTTCCCAGCCTGGAGCCTGTCCCCTCCTCCTCTCCACAGGGCTCTTTTCCATTCTTCATTTTGATGAAGTCCAATTTATCGATTCCTCTCCCTATGGGCTGTGATTTTGCTGTCATGTCCAGGCAGTCTTCGCCAAGCCTCAAGTTCCCAAAATTTCCTCTTATGCTGTCCCCTAAAATTTTATAGTTTTACATTTTGCATTTAAGTCTGCGATCCATTTTGAGTTAACTTTGCTGTAAGGTGTGAGGTTTAGGACAAGGCTAATATTTTTGCATATGAATGTCCAGTTGCTCCAGTATCATTTGTTGAAAAAATTACCTTTCCTTTATTAAATTGCTTTTGCACCTTTAAAAAAAAATCAGATTACTGTGCTGTGTGGATCTATTTATGGTTTTTTCTATTCTGTGTTATGAATCTTTGTGTCTATTCTTCCACCAATACCATACAGTCTTGATTACAATAGCTATATAACTAGTTTTAAAATTGGATAGAGTGATTTTTTCCACTTTGTTTTTCCATTTTGATCATAATCTCTTTTGAAGACTTGATTCACTGCCTACCTTCCTCCTCCTGATTATCTCCTTCTGAAAATTTGCCAGTGAAAACCCTAAGAATCACAACAGAGTATTGTTTGATACAGTGCTGGAAGATGAGCTCCCTAGGTTGGAAGGCACTCAAAATACACAGTGCCCACAACAGTGGACCCAAGCATACCAACGATCGTGAAGGCGGCACAGGACGGGACAGTGTTTCATTCTGTTGTACATGCGGTTGCCATGAGTCAGAGCCAACTTGGTGGCAACTAGTGGCAACAACAAGCTTATAGTCTCTTTTATTTTATTCTCTTTCTGGAATCTATTTTTGAGCAGGATTGAGAGGACAGGGCCTGGCTCAGCAGGATAGTGCTATGATCCTTGAGGTACACATGCTTTGAGCTTAGGACAGGCACATGGCAGCTACACTGCTGGTTGTTGGCATGACCATTATCAAACAAGGCACTGTTGAGTTTTAGCTGGAGAAGAGCTAGTTGTTTGACCGTGGCTAAGATGGGTGGTAGAGAGTAAGCCCTCCCTACATATTTAATCTAGCCTCTCTAAATATTTCCGATGAATCATCGTCTATGACCTTGTGGCATGAATCTGTGTGGAGCTGCAGTTCTTATCTTTAAACTTCAGTCAAATTTTATTACTGTGGTTTACGTGTAGAATCTTTGTTTTGGGGGCTTCTGATTACCCTTCTGTCTGTTTGCTTACCATCTCTTTCAAGTTCAAGGGTCTCTTCATTTATGACTTGGTAGGAAATTTTTCACCATGAATAGAGATGTGTACAGGTTGATGGTAGAAAATAGATAGGATCTGATTGTTAGAGTATATTTTTTATTAAGATAAATGAGGTAAATAATTTTGGGGGAGTATAATATCAAATCTCACTTGTGTTGAGGATTTTTATAATGGAAATGTACAGCTATTAAATTGATAATACCCCCAAAGTGCTAAATATCATTGTAATAGGTAATTTCCTATGTAGAATATGTAAGATGCCTACAAGGCCATTTTATAACCCATTATATGCTGCTGGTTGAATTCTGCCTCCTCCTGCCTGGCTCCGAAATGGCCTGTTTTGGGTGCCTGAAGCTCCACCATTAAGAATTATTTTTGTAAGTTTTGAATCCTCAGCAATCTTCCGTGCTAGATTGCCGGTTCTTCTGGGTTGTGATGTGTTAAGCTATTCCCACGTATGAAGATTGAGCTATTGAATTTAATTTTGATTTTCTATAGCATTTTTCTGAGTGTAGTAGTTTGGAAGTAGAGGAGGGAACAGGGATAAGGCTGGAGCTCAGACTGTTTGGGAGGGTAGTTTAGGTTATTGTAATGTCATATCATAATTTTCAAAGGTTAAAAAAAAAAATGACTCATACAGAGACTAGCGATTGGTAGGAAGGACGGTGATGGGGGAGAACGTTTACACCAGCCAGCTGTTGCCATATGGTTCAGGGTGATTTGATGCTACAGCTTTTTAAGAGAAGATTAAAGTCTTGATTTTCATGTGTTCTTTTCTCTTTGGAAATGTTGGCCACTGGTTGACATAAAAAAATAAGCTTTGTGGGCTGAGGGAAATTTATTTGTGGGCTGCATATGGTGGGCCACCAGTTTGCCATATTTGCTTTTGATTGGCTTAGATTAGAGAACAGGAAAGGTAGGGTTGTTGAAATTAGACCATGTCAGGACTTGAACTGACCACACTAGTTGTTTGCCTAAATCCTCTCCTTTTCTAGCCAAGACAGTTAGATGTTGGCACGTCACTCTGGCTGTTAGTGGTGGCGCAGGGAAATGAGCTGTACTTTTACACATGCTTCCGTTTCGGAGGGTGTAAGGTTTAACTCACTTTTGAAAGACTCAACATGCTTGAAAAAAAAAAAAAAGAGCCTATTGATTACTGGAATAGAGGAGAGAATTACACCAAAATTTTAACAGTGGTTGTGGTTATTTTTATTTTCTCATTTATGCTTTTTATGTACATATCTATTTAACCTACTCTGCTCATTAATGTACTTGGCCTAATCTGCTTCTACAACAGATATTTATTGCTTTTATAATAATAATAAAAAAGCAATAAATGCTATCAAACAAAGAATTTATAGTGGAAATGCCTCCATGTGTGTTAATATGACTATTGACCAGTCACGGACTGAACAGAGTCTCCAGGGAAGTAATGTTCATGACTCCATTCACTCCAGGAGTGACGGTGCGTCTTACCTCACGACTTAGGTACGCTTTGATGGATCTTCCTTAGGCTTGCAGTGATTTTTTTCATGGGACTCTTCCATGTAAGTTGCTCTTCCCACTCATGGGCAGATTGCCTGCAAGGGATACTGTCTGTTTTGGCAAAGCCAGGGGCATATCCTGCTGGGCTGGCGCCCACCAACTGTTGCAGCTACCGCACCTCAGCTGCTATGCTTTTATGCTAACTATCATTAGCCGTGCAGACCTTTATGGTTCAAACCAGGCCACATCTGTTGTGGGTGAGTTTTCCTGTGACCTTCAAAACCCAGAGCAGAGAGTAATGCAGAACACTTTTTTTTTTTTTTTTTCAATCTTCAGGCTTTCTGCAAACACATCTTTTTAGAGGGCTTATTTAAAAATACTTTTCTAAACATATTTTGTAAAAGGTTCTCAGTTTCCTTGTCCATTAGCAGATTTACAGTATTGATAATTTGAATGCTCTCGTGTTGCTCAGAATATGGGCTGACTACTTGCGTTTGTTCCCAGGGTTGGGGCAGGGGGAGACCTTGTTAAGAAGTTTATTCTTGAGCCTCAAAGCAGATCATCAGAATCACAATCTGAGGATGATTCCTGTGTCATTGTTAGCTGCCATCGAGTTGGCCCCCGACTCATGGCGGCGACTTCATGCCCTTCAGGGCAAAATGCTGCCGGGTCCTGCACCATCCACCTGATCCATGGCAGAAAGGACGGTTGTGGCTCCTAGGGTTTTTATTGGCTGATTTTGGGAAGTGGATTGCTAGGCCTCTCTTCCTAGCACGTCCTAGTCAGGAAGCTCTGCTGAAACCTGTCCAGCATCATAGCAACACACAAACCTGCAGATAGATGGGTGGTGGCTGTGCAAAGAGGAGCACAGGCCAGGAATTAAACCCAGGTCTTCCCCATGGGAGGTGAGAATACTACCACTGAATCACCAATGACCCCACACCATCATTTTAAACCAGCAGTTTGGGCATTTAAGGCTGTGTGCCCAAAGGGACATCTTTTTGGCACGAAAAGCTGGCACTGAGATATATGGTCAGGAGGTGAATTGGGCACCCCCTGCAACGCCGAGACTGCCTAGGAAGTTTGCTTTTGTCTTTTATCACATTGTGAAGAAGTGGGTATAAAGTCTGGGGAAAGATCCTAAAATCACATTACTTGGAAAATGTCTGTGGTCATTGCAAGAGGGGGGACTGTATTTCTAGGGTGAACACATTGTTTATTTGGGTATGTCTTCTAGAAACAGTAATGTGTGAAATGAAGGCACTTTCTTCATAACTTAGCACTCTGCTGCTCTGTGCAAATCCCTCAGTGCCAAGGGACAGGTCTTCAGAAGGTTGTATGAGCCTTACAGCTATTTCTGTAACTAAGCCAGTGTGCAGACAAGTGGATCCACAAGGCTTTATAAAAATTTGTCTCCTTTCCATGGAGTTAGCAGTCCTTTGAATAGAAGAAGTAGAAAGCAGGAGACCTAGCTTATGGGAATGGGGTAGGTAGAGAGGAGGAGGAGGGAGGGCTTGACGTCAACATTCTAGGTCACCTTTTGTCCTTCGGGGAGGAGCATTAGTAGGAAGTACACCACAAAAGTGACAATTCAGGTCTGTAAAGCACCATGCCTCAGCTACTTAGTTGAAGGAGGCTTCTTTCCTCTACTTTTTTCCTTTCTATTTTCTCTGCTCCGCTGTCCCATACAATGCCTTATGCACTTTTCACTTTTCTAGTGGTGGCGCAGTGGTGAAGCTCTCAGCTCCTCACCGAAAGGTGGGCAGTCTGAACCTACCAGCCGGTACTCGGCAGAAAGATGTGGCAGTCTGCTTCCGTAAAGATTACACCCTTGGAAACCCTACAGGGCAGTTCTATCCTGTAGGGTCGCTGTAAGTGGGAATTGACTTGATGGCAGTGGGTTTGGTTTTTGGTTTGTTTATTAGCAACAATAAAGTAAAATGTAGGTGAAATTAATTTCAGCAGTGTGTTGTCTTTAATCCAGTATACCCGAACTATTATTTTAACATGTAATCAGTATGAAAATATTAATGACATATTTTACATTCCTTTTTCCTATGAAGTATCTGAAATCCTCTGTATATTTTACACTTAGGTCATATCTCAATTTAGGAAAGCCAGGTGTGTGTGGCCAGAGGCTACTGTATTGGACTCGCCATTCTAAAGGCTTCTGATCCCCAATTCTCAGTTTAAATGTGCACATATGCCCACGTGGAACTTTCTCTTTTCCTGTTTCAGAGAGAATGAATTATTTTCTCAGCACTTAGCTGGTGTTAGCGTAATGCCTTCTTCCTGTGTAGGCCACAGTGTTAGAATTCTTGCAAACCTTGTCATAATTTTCAGGAATTATGACTTTTATTATAGTATTCTTTTAGTGCAACTGGGAAGTTTTTACAGCGTGAGTTTTTTCAGTGTGAAATCTCTTAAAAGGACAAACGAAAACACACTTTCTTCTGGCACACAGGGTTGGGCATCGGAGTATCTAGTAGGGTCCTAGAAACAGAATATTTAAAATTAAAATTGTCCCGGAGGTTCTGGTTCAGAGGTCACGTTGCCTGTATTAATCCAAAGATGTTCTGTGATAGCATTTTATGTTTGGGTCTTTTTATCCTTCTTTCGATAGCACCTAGATATGCAACTTTGAATTTCATGTTCTAGGCCCTCAGACTTTGTATGGGAGCCTCAGTGGAGCTTCATTTCCTTCCTGGATTGGTTAGAGTTCCTGGGTTTGAATTCTTTTCTCTGCCATGTACTAATGTGACCTCCATAAGGCACTTAACCGTTTTGTGCCTCGGTTGCCTGGTTTTTAAAATGGGAATGATGAGAGGACTTAGCCCTTGAAGTTCTTGTGAGGATTAAAGAAAATAATCCAGTTGAACAGCTCAGCACAGTGACTTCTGGCACACAGTAGAAGTTATATATAAAAAAAAGTCAGCTATCATCAGCATCTTTGTTAATTATTTTTAGAAACTAAAGCAGCTTGCCAGGAATTTTAGTGATGAATTTATCTCTTTGACATTGAGATGCAAATTTTAAAAACCCTTACTCCTTCTGAAAACATATTTTTTTAAATCTTTGTTTTGCCACAGTATCTTTAGCTCCGTTTTCTCATTGTGTCTGCTGTTTCATCTTGAGATTAAGCGTCTCTTCACTGGGCATAAAATAATTTTAATAGGAACTCTGTGGTGAGAGCGCTTCTTTTAAAGACCACCACACCCCACATGCAGGGGTGAAGACAGAGTTTCTAAATGCACGTCACAAAGTAACTTTTATATTCTCCTTGCTTTTTCTGAAGCATTGGTGCCTGAATGAACCTCAAGTACCATGCATGATTTCTGAAACACTCGAAATCTGTAGACTTTCTTTTCTTCATTTTTTGATTCCATTGTGTTAAATATCATAGAGTGGATTAAGCCAAACATGACTAGCATGAAAGAAAAACCCAAGGTCTCCATTAATTTCTAAATACCTTCTATTCCTTTTACGTTTACTCTAATTATGCAGAGGTGATATTTAATGATAGATCTGTTTAACAAAGCTTTGTAAGTAACACTTAAAGGAAAGTTTTTTTTTTTTCAAAATTTACTGAGAGTTTCAGTCATCTACAGTCCTGTAGTTTTGGTACGTGTGTTGTACCACTTTGCTCTAGAGTATTCTGCTGTGTATGTTCCATCTTTCTCATCGACTGTCTAAACATCAAGGGAACAATTTGTTTCTTTCATTGTTGCCTGAGAGGGAGCCCCAAAGATACAAAATATCCTTTCAACATCAGTCTATTTATTTAAATAATTAAAAAAAAAAAATTTCCCTCTTACCTCCAGCTTGATTGGCTGTATTGCAGAGTCATAAAAGAATTTAAATTCAGAGTTGAAAAGTCTACCTGAAATTGATTTCATTCAGTTTCTTGTATACTAATAAGTTTTGAGAGGGTAAAAAGAAATAGTGAACGGGAACACTCAATTTTGTTTGTGAGCTTTCTGTAGTCATAAAACCACTTTCCCATTTGACTCTTCAGATGGGTCCTGCGGTAAATTGGTTAAAGTCATGCAAGGTTGTAGAAAAAGCACTACTTAAAAACAACAGCAGCAACAAAACAAAACACCTACCTCATTTAGTAGCTACAGTTTCTTCATTAGAAAAACGACTTTTGGTTAAATAACCCTTTTTCCAAATACGGAAAAAAAAATTTTTTTTCATGAAATCATTGTAAGAAATGGCTTTTAGAGCTAGTAAAGCAGTCTTAGAGATAAGTGCTTTAGCTATCTGGACGTGATCTGGTGAAATTTTTTATGTGGTTAAAATTTTTTAATTTAAATCATTTTACTTAAGGATTGTAATAGCCTTTTAAGTGATTTGCATTGAGGCTGAATAAGTAAAAAAAATAGGTTGTGTTATTTCGAGCTAATAACTCCTCTTCAAGCAAAGCAGAATGCAAGATATTCCTTCCGATGATTTCTTTTTGCAGTTGAAGAGAACAAAGCAAAGCTCTTTCTTGCTGCAAAGGAAGCGAATCTAACACCTAAGAAAAATGGAGATGCAAAATGAAGCCCTGGGATATTCTGACCAGCAACATTAAAGTGGTTGCCTGGGCAATGCTAACCCAATTCCTTTTTTCTTTTTCTTTCTTTTAAATACCAGGGACAGGCCTACATTGACTGAATCAAGCAAAGCCAATGTGGTCTGTTTCTTAGGAGGGAGAAATGGCCCCATGGGCTTCGAACATAGCAGAGTGTGTTAAATTTAGTAATGTATCTCCTTAACAGCCAGAAAGCATATTTGCCCATGAACAGATTTTCATGGTTGTAGACAACCCTGAACAGTTGCTAATGACAAAATCTTCACCGTCACCATAGAGATGAAGTGCCATAGGTTTAACTTATTATCTTTTACTTAGGTCTTACAGCTCCATTTGCTTATACCCAGATCCAGAAGATGAGGGCAGTGGTAGAACTCTCGCCTTCCATGCGGGAGACCCGAGTTCAATTCCCAGCCAGAGCACCTCATGTGCGGCCATCACCTGTCTGTCAGTGGAGGCTTGTGTGTTGTTGTCATGCAAACAGATTTCAGTGTAGCATCCGGATTAGAACGGGCTAGGAAAACAGGCCTGTGGCCTGCTTCTGAAAATCAGCCAGTGAAAACCCTATGGCTCACAGATCTATTTTAATGTACACACATAAGCGGATGGTGAACATGAGGTGGAATAGATACATTGCAAACAGAAGCACAGAGCTCTGGAGAATAGACATATACAGGCCACCGAGCAACTGGCTGGCCAGGATATAAGGGGTGGCTCCAAGGTGACCCTAGACATCACAGACCTTTGGCTTTACTAGGCCGAAAACCTTGGAATCAGGTCCACCCTGCTGTGATGTGGTGTCCTGAGGAAAGAGGTGAAATGGTTGGAGTGCTAGATGGAACTAGAAACTTTTCAAATTTAATTGCGAACCCTTTGGCCTGGAGTCTGTGTGGATGAGATGTTTTCTGTCATCAGCCATAGCTGGGGATTATTTTCGCTGGGATTTTTGCTGCCATGAAGCTCGCTTACCTCTTGGCTTTGGAAAAGTGAATTATCTCCTTGCCGCTATAGTTTTTGCAGAGTTGGTAGGCATGCCATTGTTCTGAAATGGGTACCCAACAATATTCAAGTAGGGTTTTCTTTTCTCCACTTCTTTTTGTTCTATTTTAAAAAAACAAAAACAAAAACATAATATTCATCCAGTATTTCCCTTGGAATGTATGTATAACGAGTCCTATGATGGCACAAGCTGAAAGGTTGGTGGTTCAAATCTATACAGAGGTACCTCAGAAGAAAGGCCTGGTGACCTACTTCCCAAAGGTCAGAAAACCAAAAACCCAAACTTGTTACCACTAAGCCGATTCCAACTCATAGAGACCTTACAGGAGAGGGTGGAACTGCCCGTAGGGTTGCCAGGCTGTTATCTTTACGGAAGCAGACTGCCACGCCTGTGTCTCCATGGGGCGTCTGGGGGGTTCAAACCACCAACCTTTGGATTAGCAGCTCATTACTTGACCACTGTGCCACCAGGGCTCGTCTCCCAAAAGTTACAGACACTGAAAACCATCTGGACTGCAGTTCTGCTTGGCAACACGTGGGGTTGCCATGAACTGGTATGTGTGTCTAAATGACTCAGCCACACAAAATGCCCAGCTTATGAAAATTATCCTTTCTTGGGGATAAAAACTTACTAGACAGTCACGATTATAAATTTCCAACGAAAGAATGTGAATGAAGAGGATTCACGCCATCAGTATATCCCTTTTATATCTGCATCCTTAATTCAAGTGGTAACTTAATGTTTATCTCTGCTTGGAATAGAAGGTAGTGACTTTCTTTTTTATAGACGATAGCCAGTGTTTATGTAATTATTATTGGTTGTCCTCTGAAACCCATTAGGACATCACTCTACAGTGTTCTGCCAGCACTATCTGAACATGACTTCATCCTAAACACTTGCCCATCTTGATGGGAAGAGTAACTTAGACAACTTTTTTTTTTTTTTTCTTTACATTGTTACGGTTTCCATTTTCTCAGGCTCATGTGGAAACTGTTTTTCGTTTGTGATGCTTTTTTACCTTTGAGCAGGTGTCATAGCCATTAACTCACAGAGATCTTTACAATTCGTAAAATCCAATTTTTAAAATAATATTTGTAGCATAGTGTCAATTGTACAGGTTTCAGAATAATATCTGCATTCAGGCCTATGTGTTCTTGGGCAGATCACACACTTTTTCTGAATAATTATACCTAAGCTATAGGATCATTGGAAGAATTATATGAGCCAGTGTATGGGTATTGGTGGCACTTTTAATAGTACCTATTTTTTTTTTATATCATAGGCAATAATTGACTTAGTAAATAACGTATTACTGGGCTGGATTTACTGGGCCAGGCCCTGGGCAGCAAACTCAGATGGACACAGGGAATAGACAGAAAATAGAAATGATAAAATGGAACTAGGTGGGGTGTGTGGCCAGCTGGTTAGTCATGACTGTTCTCTAAAGAGCTAGTCGCTACTGACATAAGGTATCGTTGTCACTGGAAACGGGGTCCAGATCTTCCAATAATAATAATAATAATTTAAAAAGGTACTGGGATTATCTCCTGGATTTTCACATGGTGACACCTAATTACACAGATGTGCATATATGTGTGCACACACAGTGGATGAAACAAAACACCTGCATGGATGTCTGTGTTTGTCGTGTCGACCATCAGCGTGCAACCTCAGGGCTGTATTTACCGGGTACTTTGGTCATTAAGGAGTCCCTGGGTGATCAAATGGTTAAGCACCTCCGCTGCTAACTGAGAGGTTGGCCATTCAAACCCACCCAGAGGAGCCTTGGAAGAAAGGCCTGGGGACTAGCTTCTGAAAAACCGCAGCCTTGAAAACCCTACGGAGTGCAGTTCTACCACGCAACACATGGACTCGCCATGAGTTGGAATCAACCTGATGGCACGTGGTTTGGCTTTCGGTTTTGGTAGGAGATTAAGGATTCACAGATATGTCACAGTTGAAAATCGCACGCCCAGACTTGCGACATTTGGCATCACCACAACGCTACTGATGATTAAGCCTCGTTTTCCTGGTAACATGATGATAGGATGAAGAGATTTGATTCTTTGCAAACCAAACAGTATTAAAATGGACTGGAATACTTGGTCGATTTATTTCTGTCTGATGTAAAATATTTGAAGCCAGGAGCCCAATTCATTTTGAGGAGGGCGAACGTTACTGATTGAACGTCGTGGTATTTTTCGGATGTTCGTCGCACATGTATAATGAGCCCCGTTGTATGTCAGTTTTCTAAGTGTGCCTTTTCTCAGACCTGCCGGGAAGTATGTATTTTCCATTTTGAAATTTTTAAACTATGACAGAGCTAAGAGTGGGGGGATGACTGTGATTTTTCATCCCTTGTAGTCTAGTCTAATTAAAAAAAAAAAAAAAGATTCTGCCTTTTGAAATTGGTGTTATTTTAGAATAAAATAAGGAAGGAACATTATTTTGCTTTTCTGCCTGATGTCACTCAGTCTTACAAGATTGTTCTGTGTCGTTCCCTGCCCCCGGAACATTCCATAGCTGTGTGATTCTCCTTTTCCCTTGAATTGCCTCTGAGGTTTAGTAATCTATTTTACCTAAAAAAAAAAAAAAATCAGGGCTCAATATTAGGTCTCTTTATCACTTTAGATGATCAAATTCCTTTTTGTAGTTTGGACAATAGAGTGCGTTTGGATATGATAAAACAGGTAATCTACTATAATATAGTCTGTTGTATTTGAGGTTAGCTCAGTATTATAAACAACTAGACAGACCATTTGTAATGCTCTAGTTAGAAAGGAAAAAACTTCTTGATTCTACTTCTTGGGACGCTCACCAAGTACATTTTACTACAATTAATTGAAATATAGGCACAAAGGAAATGAGAGACTGATTGGAATATTTAATTACTTTTTAATTTGATACTTTTGCCTATTGTAGCCACAAAAGAGATAAAGATTTATTCATTTTAGACTATTGTGTGGGATTTAAAGTTCTTAAATGCTTTTTTTTTTTTTTAAATGCTCTTTAAAATTTAGAGAGAATTGTGCTTTATGGAAATTTCACCATCCTTGAGGGATCTTTAATTTGTTGTATGAGCAGTTAGATAATAAACAGCTTGCTTAACTGCTTCTCTGCCATTCTGGAAATCTGTGTTCTAGATTTGAAAATGTGAGTGCTTATTGCTTATTTTTAGAGGGCTTATTTTTGGCAGTAACTCTGGCAGAGAACTTGGACTCCTTGTATGAATGCCATCCATCCATCATTCTAAATAATTTCCATTTTGGCATGTGGGAGCCAGAATTTCTTTGTTCTGATGTTTTCAATTTTGAGTGGAAGATGACCTATTCTCCCAGGCTTCTAAGTCCTTTGGAATGACCTAGAATTGAACATACAGTTAAGTGGAAATATCGTTAAGCATCACTCACTATTTTGCTTTGGGTATAACAAGAAATGGGGCCATGTTGTAGATGAAACTTTGGGATATTCTTGTGATAAAACATCCTAGTTTGGGTTCAAAATAAGATAAAACAGTAGTATGGAAAAATGCAGTAAAAAAAAAAAAAACCCATTTCTATGTTTTTTTTTTTTTAATCAAGTGAATTCTGATTCATAGGACCCTATAAGACAGAGTAGAACAGCCCCATAGGGTTTCCAGGGAGCGGCTGGTGGATTCGAACTGCTAACCTTTTGGTTAGCAGCTGAATGATGAACCACTGTGCCACCAGGGCCTTGAAAGAATGCAGTGGTTATTTAAGAATGCATGGTGGCCCTGTGCCTTTCTTGGGGAACACCTCAGTCTCTGCCTTCGTTTGCAGGTACACAAACGAATTTGTAAATGGACCACCTTTGGCAAATGCAGAAGTTAGCTGTACTTTGTAACTTCTCTTCTTGCATTTGCAATTTTGGAAGAAAAACATTCGCTATCAATATGTAACGACATACACTTTCATCCTGTCTATATCCCGTGACCCTTCCTTCTCTCAGACAGTAAGACCTAAGAAAAGACATCTGTGATGCAGAGCTTAGAGGAGTTGGGGTCGTTGTATGCAAAACAGTCACCCTGTGAATTAATGGGAAGGGTTAAAGCAGCTTTAAAGTCATTTCCTTTTTTTTTTTTCTCCCCAATTCAAAATCTCTGTGAAACACTGAGAATAAGGATTACACAGAATCCTCCTGAAATACGGCTGGGCAGATGGGATTCACATCTGCTATTATGTTCCCAGAATGAAAACATTTCTCATTATAAGCCATGGCCAGTGGCTCTGGGAAGTTAAATCATGAATATAGGAAACAATTGTGTTTTGCTATCTTACAAGGATAGGTAACTCTTAGGATATTCTTACGTGAAAGGATTGGGCCTTTGGGCCTGGGAACATTTTTATCTTTTTTGCTTCAGGCTGGGAACGTGGTATATGTAGTAGAAGTTCTGAAGGGTGATAGAGTTGATGAAAACTCCCTGACGAAAATACCTGTCACTCATTTTGCTTTTGGCATAGCAACCAGCTCGACTTAAGATTTCTCCTGCTGAGTGAGACATAAGCGTCATTGGCTAGTTAAGGATATTGGTTTTGAAATCTCCACTTTTATCTTGTCAAAATTGAGAGAATCAACTTCTCCTGGGTGACGTAAGTAGCTGGATTTTTCTTTTCTAAACCCATTTCATTATTACACTATCCAGCCCTTGAAGGCTGCCTGAGTTTGACAAACCTTATGTTAGTGCAGCCGAGAGAGGGAAGGATAGAGAGTGTGTTGGTTAAAATTGCACCAGAGGGGACTTCCTGGAGGAGCAATTCTCTGCCAGTGTACAGTGTACGCCAGTGGGCTTCTCCTGTGCCTTCTGTGATGGTTGCCTTACTGCCATCCCAGTTGCACAAAGCACCATAACCGGTTAGCCAGTTGCTGTTGAGTAGATTCCAACTCATGGCGACCCCATGTGTGTCAGAGTAGAACTGGGCTCCACAGGGTTTTCAATGGCTGATTTCTCAGAAGTAGATCTCCAGGCCTTTCTCCTGAGGTGCCTCTGCGTGGGCTTGAACCTCTCCGCTTTCTGTTAGCAGCCAAGCACATCAACCATTTACACCACCCAGGGATTCCTGAAGCTCTATGTTGTTGTTAGGTGCCCTCGAGTCGGCTCCGACTCACAGCAACCCTGTGCACAACAGAACGAAACACGGCCCGGTCCTGCGCCATCCTTACAATCGTGGTTATGCTTGAGCTTACTGTTGCAGCCACTGTGTCAGTCCATCTCATGGAGGGTCTTCCTCTTTTCCGCTGACCCTGTACTCTGCCAAGCATGATGTCGTTCTCCAGGGACTCATCCTTCCTGACAACATGTCCAAAGTATGTCAGACACAGTCTCGCCATCCTTGCCTCTAAGGAGCATTCTGGCCGCACTTCTTCCAAGACAGATTTGTTCGTTCTTTTGGCAGTCCATGGTATATTCAATATTCTTCGCCAACACCACAATTCAAAGGCGTCAACTCTTCTTTGGTCTTCCTTATTCATTGTCCAGCTTTCACATGCGTATAATGTGGTTGAAAATACCATGGCTTGGGTCAGGCACACCTTAGTCTTCAGGGTGACATCTTTGCTCTTCAACACTTTGAAGAGGTCCTTTGCAGCAGATTTGCCCAATGCAATGCGTCTTTTGATTTCTTGACTCCTGCTTCCGTGGCTGTTGATTGTGGATCCTAGTAAAATGAAATCCTTGACAACTTCAATCTTTTCTCCGTTTATCATGATGTTCTTCATCAGTCCAGTTGTGAGGATTTTTGTTTTCTTTATGTTGAGGTGTAACCCATACTGACGGCTGTGATCTTTGGTCTTCATTAATAAGTGCTTCAAGTTCTCTTCACTTTCAGCAAGCAAGGTTGTGTCATCTGCATAACGCAGGTTGTTAGTGAGTCTTCCTCCAATCTTGATGGCCTGTTCTTCTTCATATAGTCCAGCTTCTCGGATTATTTGTTCACCATACAGATTAAATAAGTATGGTGAAAGAATACAACCCTGACAAACACCTTTCCTGACTTTAAACCAATCAGTATCCTGTTGTTCTGTCTGAAAAACTGCCTCTTGATTTATGTACACATTCCTCATGAGCACAATTAAGTGTTCTGGAATTCCCATTCTTCACAGTGTTATCCATAGTTTGTTATGATCTGCACAGTCGAATGCCTTTGCATAGTCAATAAAACACAGGTAAACATCCTTCTGGTATTCTCTGCCTTCAGCCAGGATCCATCTGACATCAGCAATGATATCCCTGGTTCCACGTCCTCTTCTGAAACCGGCCTGAATTTCTGGCAGTTCCCTGTCGATATACTGCTGCAGCCGTTTTTGAATGATTTTCGGCAAAATTTTGCTTGCATGTGATATTAATGATATTATTCTATAATTTCCACATTCGGTTGGATCACCTTTCTTGGGAATAGGCATAAATATGGATCTCTTCCAATCAGTTGGCCAGGAAGCTGTCTTCCATATTTCTTTGCATACACGAGTGAGCACCTCCAGCGCTGCATCTGTTTGTTGAAACATCTCAATTGATATTCCATCAATTCCTGGAGCCTTGTTTTTCACCAATGCCTTCAGAGCAGCCTGGACTTCTTCCTTCAGTACCATTGGTTCCTGATCATACACTACCTCCTGAAATGGTTGAATTATCGACTAATTCTTTTTGGTATAATGACTGTGTGTATTCCTTCCATCTTATTTTGATGCTTCCTGCGTCGTTTAATATTTTCCCCATGGAATCCTTCACTATTGCAACTCGAGGCTTGAATTTTTTCTTCAGTTCTTTCAGCTTGAGAAACGCCGAGCATGTTCTTCCCTTTTGGTTTTCTATCTCCAGCTCTTTGCATGTGTCATTATAATACTTTACTTTGTCTTCTCGCGAGGCCCTTTGAAATCTTCTGTTCAGTTCTTTTACTTCATGAATTCTTCCTTTTGCTTTAGCTGCTCGACACTCAAGAGCAAGTTTCAGAGTCTCCTCTGACATCCATCTTGGTCTTTTCTTTCTTTCCTGTCTTTTCAGTGACCTCTTGCTTTCTTCATGGATGATGTCCTTCCACAACTTGTCTGGTCTGTGGTCACTAGTGTTCAATGCGTCAAAACTATTCTTGAGATGATCTCTAAATTCAGGTGGGATATACTCAAGGTCATATTTTGGCTCTCGTGGACTTGCTCTGATTTTCTTCAGTTTCAGCTTGAACTTGCATATGAGCGATTGATGGTTTGTTCCACAGTTGGCCCCTGGCCTTGTTCTGACTGATGATATTGAGGTTTTCTATCGTCTCTTTCCACAGATGTAGCCAATTTGATTTCTGTGCATTCCATCTGGTGAGGTCCATGTGTATAGTTGCCGTTTATGTTGGTGAAGAAAGTATTTGCAATGAAGAAGTCGTTGGTCTTGCAAAATTCTATCATTCGATCTCTGGCATTGTTTCTATCACCAAGGCCATATTTTCCAACTACTGATCCTTCTTTGTTTCCAACTTTCGCATTCCAATTGCCAGTAATTATCAATGCATCTTGATTGCATGTTCGATCAATTTCAGACTGTAGCAGCTGATAAAAATCTTCTATTTCTTCATCTTTGGCCCTAGTGGTTGGTGCGTATGTTTGAATAATAGTCATATTAACTGGTCTTCCTTGTAGGCATATGGATATTATCCTATCAGTGACAGCATTGTACTTCAGGATAGATTTTGAAACGTTCTTTTTGACGATGAATGCAACACTCTTCCTCTTCAAGTTGCCATTCCCAGTGTAGTAGACTATATGATTGTCTGATTCAAAACGGCCAATAACAGTGCATTTCAGCTCAGTAATGCCTAGGATATTGATGTTTATGTGTTCCACTTCATTTTTGACGATTTCCTATTTTCCTAGATTCATACTTCGTCCGTTCCAGGTTCCGATTATTAATGGATGTTTGCAGCTGTTTCTTCTCATTTTGAGTCATGCCACATCAGCACATGAAGGTCCCGAAAGCTTGACTCCATCCACGTCATTAAGGCGGACTCTACTTTGAGGAGGCAGCTCTTCCCCAGTCGTCTTTTGAGTGCCTTCCAACCTGGGGGGCTCATCTTCCAGCATTATATCAGACAGTGTTCTGCTGCTGTTCATAAGGTTTTCACTGGCTAATGCTTTTCAGAAGTAGACTGCCAGGTCCTTCGTCCTAGTCCGTTTTAGTCTGGAAGCTCAGCTGAAACCTGTCCTCCGTGGGTGACCCTGCCGGTATCTGAATACCTGTGGCATAGCTTCCAGCATTACAGCAACACAGAAGCCCCCACAGTACGACAAACTGACAGACACTGATGCTCTATAGTACAACTAAAAGCCCTCCTGAGCATTCTGCTAACAAACAACTTGAGTGCCATAAGGCACAGTGGACTTGTTGTTGTAGAACCTGGTCGAATATATGTTCGCGTGAAGCCAGCTCCTCCCTCTTGTTAGTCACATGACAACTAAAGGCAGTTTTCACTTAATGTCTGTTCTGAAGAGTGAAACTACATATTTTCATAAGCATGCTCTGTTTTTAATTGTGTAATTAAGTTGCTGACATAAGCAGGTATGCAATTTCACATTAAGGTAAGGATCTGTAAAGGCATTCATTTGCATACTTTAATTTTCTAAGCAGAAGATATTGAAAATCAATAGCATGATTCATGGCTGTACCACATCATGGCTCTGCCACCGCTGGTTGCTCTTGGTGCTTAGAAGAACACAGAGATTTAACGTTGATGGGATTTGGTGTGCGGAGGCTGTGTCTTTACTTGGGAAGCACAGATTATTTCTCTTTGCAAGTCTTTGCTCCTTGCCAAAAAAAATCTTCAAGTTCCTTAGTATACTCCACATACCTTTTTCCACTACTATTCAAATAATAATTTTTAAAGTTTTTTTTTTTTTTTTAAGCCTCATTATGTGATTAGAATGTGTTTGAAGAGAGGGCTTAAAACTTTTTGTTCCTTGTGTTTTAAATTACACAGGTGCCAATAACACATGGTTAGTCTCTCCTTGGAGGGAATAGAGATCTCATATTACTGACATAGATGAAATAAAAAGGGAAAAAATCTAAATGTAGTCACCTTTGATGAGTAGTTCATATGTCCAAAAAAAATTCAGTGCCAGGGTGGTAAGGTCCTTTTGCTTTCTGAGTCGTCTCCGTAAAGATTTGCTTCTTAGATACTCAATTGGTATCATTCTCTTTCAGCTTCATGTTTTAGATGTTTGCTCTTTCTGATAGATGGCTCAAAAGAGATCCATAGAGGAGAACGTGGTGCTTTGCTTGTGGCTTATGTAAACACACCCTTGCATACACTGTACCCTCTACCCCTTCTATAATGCAGACACCCTCATCTTTCTATCGTTCATGTAGGTAGTCGTTCAATTCATTCACTATTTACTGAACACATACCATGTGTCGTGCGTCAAGTTCCACTGGGTTGGTAGGCTTACAGCAATTGAGGGATACGTGTGCTCATTCCCAGGGAGCTGACAGCTCTTCATATCACTCAGCATGCCCTGTGGAAGCGTGTTCCCCCATCCCCCATCCTGACCTTGCTGTGTACAGCCCACTACATTCAGACAGGCAGTTCTGTTGCTCATCTCAGCTCCCCTACACCCCAGAGCAGGGGCAGATTAACCAGGAAGCAAAGTACATGCAGGTTTATATTAAGCAAGGTATGCATAGGCTTACTTGTGTTTACTTACAAATCTGCAGTGCACAATTTCACCTGTTTTTCACCACATCTAACCTTGTTTGTTGGGTAACCCGTCCCTGTCCCAGAGGAGTGCATATGGACGGCTGGGAAGGTATGTTCCTTGGGGACCCCATTACTTTGCAATGCCAGGGGAAAACTCTTTGATGTTTACCTCTCTTATCCCTTGAATTGGGTATATCTTTGTAGATTTGCATTTTAAGTAATAGTTTTGTGGGCCTGGGGAGCTGGCCAAATGGGATCCCCAAACCCATGGCTTATATCCAAGGAGCCTTGATGGCGCAATGGCTGACTGCGTGAGAGATGACTGAAAGGTGGTTTGAACCCAGTAACCTGTCCGTGGGGGAAAAGACCTGGTGATCTGCTCCCATAAAGATTACAGCCTCGAAAACCCTATGAGGCAGTTCTCCTCTGTCACATGGGGTCGCTAAGAGTTGGAATCGACCGATGGTACACAGCAGCAACAACACATCTGTTGTAGATGAAGATTTTTGGAATTAGGGTTTGCTTCTAACAACTTGGAAATTTTACTGTTACTTGAAACTCTAGATTCCGTCTTGCTTTGCTTTGCTGGCAGGATAGATAATACAGCTACCAGCACTGAAAGCACTCCAGTAAGAGACTTTACTGGCAGCCTGTGTCCCCATACAGTACCTTGATGGTCTCAGAAGTTCTGAGAAATGAAAAGCACCTCTTTTTCAGGAAATAAAAGAGGGACTTATAGTGGGGATTGCAATTCTAGAAACATCTTCCAAGTAAAATGAAGGAAAAGGGGTATCTTTTGGAAAGGGCACAGGAACTGATACCCTGGAAGAAAGCCACATTCCTTCCTTATTGTTTCTGCCTCGCTCATTTGTGAGCTTTCAGGTTAGAACTCTGTTGTGGCTCACTTAGATTTGTCTAAATTCTGAAGTTGATGCCACTCCTGTGTGATTTCTGCAGCAGGCTATATCAGTTCTGCTTGGCCAGCCCTTTATCAGTGTTTAAACTTAACCTGTCAAGTTAAAAGCTATGAGGGCAAGAGTTGGAAATGTCAGAGTTGAATGGGACGCTAGATCTGCCTCACCATGGGAAGTCCATAGTTCTTGCCTCTGGTTTCAAAACAGAATCACCTGGGGAGCTTTAAAAACATTTACTGATGTCTGGGCCTCATTCCAGGCCAATTAAATCAGAATCTCTGGGGGTGGGGCCCAGGGTATAAGTTTTTTTTTTAAAGCAATCCAGGGCTGAATGTTAAAACAAAAAATCATCTTAAGCCATAATAGAAAATGTTTGAAGTTTAGTTAATATACGATTTTCAAATCATGGTAACATTTCTATTAGAGTAAAAAATGTTCCAAAGATGACAGAACGTTTTACGACTTTTATATGAGGGCCTAGGACTCGTTCAAACTGGTTCAGTCATGGCCGATGAAGCAAAACTGGAACAGACTTGAATTTTTAAAACTTGGGTGATCCAGAACTATAACCAGAATGGGAAAAATTATGGGTCGAAGCCCTGGAATGGAAGACTTGGAAGAGGCTTAGTGAGCCCATTCAGGAGCCTAATGCATGAGATTGGATTGTTGCCAGGACAACGAATGACAGACGTTCAAAGCAGTGCTATCCGCTGCCATCTTTGAGCATGGCAACATTGTTTCCAACTCTGCACAGAATTCAACTGGCAAGAGATTTGGTTGCTATGCAACAAATATGCTGCCCTTGTTTTCTAAGAGGGAGATTAAGTTTCTAGCAGGACTTCGACCTGTAAATTTTCTTGTTCCAGTTGTGGTTTTGATTCACTCAAATTTTAAAAATTCGAGTTTGTCCAGTGTTGTTTTTTCAGCCATGATTGAACTGGGAAGAACCAATTTGAAGCCCTGTTTTATATCTAGTCTTATCGACATCGCCATGTAAGAAGTGCAGCAACATAACTGATAAACAATTTGTGGTTAGGAAGTGTTTCTCACAAGGCTGTCTTGAAGAACAATTAAAATCATTACTGGTTTACTCTAAAATATAGCTCTAGTCCGACCTTTGGAGTCTTGTTTCCTGAAACTGACTGAATTCTTCAAAAGAGCACAATGCCCAAAGCAAAATGGTTTTGCTAGTTTATCTAGACCATTGTTTGACTCCAAGGTGACTTTTACAAACCAGTTTCTTCAAGGTTCAAAAGGATATTTAATGAGTAATGGCCTTGGTGGGTCACCCCAGCCCTATGGACCCTGGAATTCTGGGCTCCACGAGAATTAAAACTGTTTCTCAAGAGTCAGAGGTCAGTTCCAACCATGGCCTTTTATGAATGCAGTAATTAACGATCACGCACTGAAGTGACTTTTCAGTCAGTCAACCCTTGATACCATTTGGGAGTTTTTTGCATACAGAGTTCAGAAAGGTGATCTCAAACTGCCTTAACAGATAATTGGTTCATGGAACTACAAAGCCTCAGATAGGGCTGCCTTCAGATTGGCTTTGTCTGGGGCTTACATTTTGTCAACAGAATTGATTCAGATTTTGTGTCCTCTGGCTTGTTTCAATTTTTGAGCTCCTCTGCTGACCCCCTTCTTGACCCTCGGGCACCACCTTGAGGCTTCTTGATCATGTTTTTACACCTTCAAGAAGAGAGAGTAGTCTTCTGATTGGCAGACATCTCCATGTCCTCTCCACCTTCCTTCTAACACACCATTGGCCCAGGAGCATGGCTTGCAGTGATTAGCTGACTTAAGCCAACAAGGGGACCCCTGGAGTTAGTTGGCTGGGGGGCAGGATGGGAGGTGGTCATCCAGTACATTATACATGGTTAGGAGTAGTAGTGGGTGGTAGGTCAGTAGTGGAATTCTTCCCTTTTATGCAGGAGATTTGGGTTTGATTCCTGGTCAGTGCACATCATGCGCAGCCACCACCCGTTTGTCAGTGGAGGCTTGTGTGTTACTATGATGCCGAACAGCTTTTAGTGAAGCTTCCAGACTAAGACAGACTAGGAAGAAAGGCCTGGTGATCTACTTTTGAAAATCAGCCAGTGAAAACCCTCTGGATCACAAAAGTCCGACCAACAAGCCATCATGGAGATGGCATAGGACCTGGCAAGGTTTTGTTCTGTTGTGTATGGGGTTTCCATGAATCAGGGGCCGACTCGACAGCAACTAACAACAACAAAGTAGAGTAGGGTATGGTTTTTATAAAAAGAGAGACTGTCTTCTGCAACGAATTTCTTGTTGTGTGTCATCAAGTCAGTTCTGACTCCTGTCGACCCTGTATGAGAGAACTACCCCATAGGATTTCCTAGGCTGTAGTCTTTACAGGAGCAGATCGCCAAGCCTTTTCTCCCATGAAACCACTGGTGAGTTTGACCTAACAACCTTTTGGGTTAGTAGCTGAGCACTTAACCATTGCGCCACCAGGGCTACTCTTAACAAGTACCTACTACATTAAATTTTAAGAACAGGCATTAAAAAATGAACGCTATATGCCAAGTGCTGAATTAGGTGTTCTGCTCACAGTGGCTTGTGTTGGCTTCATGACAGGCCTTTGAACCAGTTCTAAGTGACTGAAACAAGGGCAACTTATGCATTTCATAGCAACCAAATCTCTTGCACTTGAATTTTGACTCAAGTAGGAAACAGGCAGTGGTGCCCCACTCAAAGTTCACACTGCCATCTCTTCAGTTAGCAGTGTTTAACCATTTGCACCACACCACACAGGGACTCCTAGATAAGAAGACCAGGAGACGGGAAATTTTATATTTGGTCCCTAGAAGATTCGTCTGGTTAACTACGTTGGGCTCTGAATCTCTGATCTGCAAAATTGTGGATTGGATTGTGTGGTACCTAAACCTTCATTCTACTGTAAAACTGGCTAGTAACTTAGATTTTGACTTTGTCATTCAGGACCAATGACCAGATATGTATTTACTTTTTAGATGTGTATTTGGATTTTAAAGAATCCCTGATGGTGCAGTGGTGAAGGGCTTGGCTGCTAACTGAAAGGTCAGGGGTTTTAACCCACCAGTTGCTCTGCAGGAGAAAGACCTGGTGATCTGACCCCCTAAAGATTACAGGCTTGGAAACCCTAATCTGTCCTATACAGTCATTACGAGTCTGAACTGACTCCATGACACACCACAAAAACAACAACATTTGGATTGTATAAGAGTCACATTTCCTTCTAAAGGGCTCATCTCTGAGCCTCTTTGTTCTTTGGGCTAAGTGTTATTTCTCTCACAGTTCATCTTTGCAGTTGAAGTGTAGGCATAAAGTACTTCATGTTTCCTGATTTTTCTTGATGACTGTCACCTTGCCAACAAGGCTGATACCATCATGGTGGTGGTGGTGGTGGTGGTATTACCATTATCATCATCATCATCACTTCATTGACTAATTTGGAAATTTGGAATGGAGAATGTAAAGTTGGTATAATGTTCTCCTGGTGCCATCTTAAATTGAATATACGGTTCCCTCAACCATTTTCATTGCGTTTTAAAAACAGCTTGGTTTTGTTTGGGTGCATTTAAATATTAACAGAGTCAACTGGCCTGCCTTGTTCGAAGTATCATTCCATTAAATTTTGCATTCTGGGCACCTATGCCATTTGTCTTCCTACATGTCAGTGCATTCAGGTATGGGTTCACCACAAAGTACATTTGCATCATGAATTGTCTGAGAGGGGGAGGGCTTTGAACACTGCAGCAAACAGATGGAAGCTCTCAATAATGGGGGAGAGTATTTTTGCTTTCATGTGGCTGATTGGATTCATTTTGAGTTTTTCAAAAATACATCATTTAGTGTTTCTTTTCTGAGCATCGTTGGCTTTGGAGGAGTTCTCGTTTCATATCCTTGGGTGCAACAGGTGACTGTTTGTGCTCCAAAGGATGTGGTGGTGGTGGTGGTGTTAGGTGCCATCGAGTCGCTTCTGACTCATAGCTACCCTGGTACAACAGAACGAAACTCTGGCCCGTCGTGCGCCATCCTCATGATCATTGTGAGCCCATTGTTGCCACTGTGTCAGTCCATCTCGTTGAGGGTCTTCTTTTTTTTCGCTGGCCCACCACTTTACCAATCGTGATGTCCTTTTCCAGGGATTAGTGAGTCCCTCCTGATATCACGTCCAAAGTACGTGAGACGAAGTCTTGCCATCTTTGCTTCTAAGAAGCATTTTGGCTGTACTTCTTCCAAGATGGATTTGTTTGTTCTTTTGGCAGTCCATAGTATATTCAGTATTCTTTGTCAACACCACAATTCAAAGGCATCCGATCTTCTGTGATCTTCCTTATTAGTTTATTGCCCAGCTTTTGCATGCATATGAGGTGATTGACAATACCATGGGTTGGGTGAGACACGTCTTAGTCTTCCAAGTAACATCTTTGCTCTTTAACACTTTAAAGAGACCTTTTGCAGCACATTTGCCCAATGCAGTGCATCTTCTGGTTTTTTTGACTCCTGCTTCCATGGGTGTTGATTGTGGATCCAAGAAAATGAAATCCTTGACAACTTCACTCTTTTCTCCATTTATGATGATACTGCTTAGGATTTTTGTTTTCTTTGTCTTTGTTTTCCAAAGTATTTGAAAGATGGTATTCCCTGTGGGGTGTCTCCCAGGCCATGCATGGTGCTGTGTGAACAGGGTTTGGTATCAAAGGCCCTAGCTTTGATGCGGTATATTCTTGTTTGGCTGTCTGGTCTGCTGCATGCTTACCTGTGTGACCTGGGACTGGTGACTTAGCCTTCTCTAAGCCTCACTTCCTCCATTTAGACAAGAGGTAGGATGACCCCAGCTCTGTGAAGGTTAAATGACGCCAGAGGGCACTTGCACCCTGGAGGTATGCTGTACTTGTAGATAGAGCCAAAACCACAGGTTCCACATCTGCTAGTTCCTGTGACCTTGGGCAAGCTGAAGTTACTGTTTGCTTATCTACAGACCATTCCGATAATTGTGTCTCCTGCCTGGTGGTTATTTTGCAGGTCAAATAAGATAATGTATGTCAGGTTCTCAGTATACCAGCTTCTTCGCACAAAGTCAAGGCTCACTGCTAGCTTTTACTAATAGTGATCCTGCTAATCTTTCTGGATTCTCCTGAAGTTGATTTTTTGTAAAATAATCTCTTGCGGTTGAGTCCATTTTGACTCATAGTGACCTATAGGACAGAATAGAACTGCCCATAGGGTTTCCAAAGAGTGGCTGGTGGATTTGAACTGCTGACCTTTTGGTTAGCAGCCAATCTCTTAACCACTGTACCACCGGGGCTCCTAAGGAAGCTGTATTCAGTCATCCCCAAGGTAAGTGTTCCTGTGAATCACCCAGACCTTTGAGTGGACTCCGATTCATGGTGACCCCATGTACATCAGAGTAGAACTGTGCTCCCTAGAGTTTTCAGTGGCTGATTTTTCAAAAGTAGATTGCCAGGCTTTCCTTCCAAGCCACCTTTCAGTTAGCAGCCGAGTGCATTGGCCACATGCCCCCTTCCTGTGATCCAGTGGGGTGATGGCTCTGTCTCATTACGGGTCTCCCTCTCTTCCAGCATTGACAGAAGGCTACGTTGGGACCCTGCCCGGAAACAGACAGGGCAGCTCAGTGCAGATCCGCAGACGCGAGGCCTCTGGCGACCCGTACTGGGCCTACTCTGGTGAGTCGGACTGTTCTGGTCGGGATCACACAGGCCAGTTCACATCTCATTAAACTCACTCGGAAGCACACTTCCAATCACTTTCATGCCTGAGTTCTATTTGTTCAATCCTTTTGTAGTTCACTAGAAGTTGAAATAGTCAACCGTGTTTTTTTTCCTCAAGGTTATAAGTACCTTAATTTATCTCTCCCACCTGTTTTCTCAGCTTGTTTTTTTTCCCCTCAATTTGCATTTATTTCTGAACTTTACTTGTTAATAAGTTATTGTTCCAAACTTGTCATTTTCCAAAAGACACAGCGTTCTCTGTTCTCTTTCTGGGTGCTGTGATTTCAGAGAGCAGAAAATATAACGCCGGCCTTGAGTGGCTAAATGTCTGCTGGATGCTACAGAGTATCAGATGGTAAAATGGTCTCTTATGCTCAAGTCCAAGAAATGCAATGTGATTTTCAGGTCAGAGCCTGTTGATTGAATATATTTCAGCCCTCTACTCTATGGTATTCTGTACTTCTTTTCATTTTTGTTTTTTGCTTCCAGCCTTGGAGCCAGTGAAGAGGGAAGGCATTGTGATCACTGTGTTGACTACTATACTGGCAATAATTTTCTTATATTTTAAGGTCTAAAAAATAAAGATATGTAACAATATGCAATTCTTTCTGCATTATACTTCTAACAACCTCCAAATAAAATGTGATCGATGGATTGGTATTTCTAAAAGAGGTTTTGATGCTCAAAAATATATGGAAAATGTATTACAGCTAATTAAAGAGGAATACTCCAGGAAGATGGACCACTTTGGAAATTACTTTGGCGCTGAGTAATTCTGATTCTTGGTACGAATCAGCGTGGAGGCACGGAGCATTAGTCTTGATAATAAATCTCCGTATTATGAAATGTTGTTGTGTATAGAACTGAATGATATCATTTTCATAATGTTGCCCTGATTTTCAATCCTGAATTCCTACCTGCAAATCCTGTTAAATTTATGTCAGTGTGGATTTATAGGCCCAATCTTTAATTACACTTTATCTATTGGCTTTTTGCATCGTTTTGTCTATTGATGAATCTCCTGCCCCCACTGGGAGAATAGCCTATCTGTTTTGTTTTGCAAGGAACAGATAGCGATTCTGAAGTCTTCCATCACAACCAGTTCCTTCTCATTAGAATTATCTAATTAGAGCCTTTTTGTCACTATTTCTGATAAATGAAGGAAATTGAGAGATGAAGGCCAAAATTACATATATATATAGCTTCTTGCCAAGAAGCCCAAAGAAAATTTATCATTTTGTACTCTGTGGCTCTGATATCAGTTAGGAGGAGGCGTTAAAGTGGCCTGCTATTTACAGTTCATCAATTTAGAATAATAACACTGTTAGTCAGGAAATTGGAAATTATATCCCGTCAGCATCTGCAGTTGCAAATGGCAGTGAAAGGATTGAAAGACCCAAAACTTTTCCCATTCCTTAGTTTGGAATGTATGTAAGTCGTGCTGTCTTTGAGGTGGAATGATGATTGGTATCGTTTACCCTGGCAGATTTAAGGAGTCTCCTTCTTGGATTTCTGGGGTGCCTTTTTTGTGTCTAGATTTGAGTACTGCCTTTATTAATGGAGGGGGCTGATAGTTCTAGTTCCCTGGTTGGCACACTTTTTCTGTAAAGGGCCAGATAGTAAGTATCTTAGGCTTTGCAGGCCATAGAAGAGTCTCTGTTGGAACTATTCTGCCATGGTAGTACAAAAGTAGCCATAGGCAATACTGGAGAAATAGTATTTTTTGGTTCAGTAAAACTGTAGTCATTTAGGGAGTCCGTCAGGATATGGACTGGTTTGGAAGAACTAGTGAAGTCACTTGCTAGACATAATGGAGGAAATAAGAGTAAAAGAAGAAAAGAATGAGACAGTTATCAAGTGATGGCGTATAATCCTCATGCCTGAAATAGTTCTTCCTGAAAATGCCACAGTACCAGTGGTTACTTCACTCCGAAGCGGTGCGATGTTGGTTCTCATGTCAAGGAGACTTGGTTCACCAGAGACATTCCTTAGTATTTAGCCCATAGACAAAGAAAGGGCAGGAAGGAGTAAGAAATGTTTCTTGTTACTTTTGGCACTTCAGGCCAGCACCTTAAAACTGTAGCAATCCAGATGTGGGACTATTAGCTACAGATAAACCAAAAACACCAAACCTGTTGCCTTCGAGTCGATTCTGACTTACAGCGACCCCATAGGGTTTCCAAGGCTGTAAATCTCTATGGAAGCAAACTGCCACATCTTTTCCCCCAGAGCGACTTGATTTCAAACCACTGACCTTTTGGTTCGCAGTTGATTGCTTTAACCATTGCGCCATCAGGGCTGCTTTAGCTACAGTATGTAAACACTGCTAAATATTAAATGTTGATTGAAGAGTGGGACTGCCAAAAGAAAGACTTATTCTTTGCTAGGGAAACATTTATAAATTTAGCAAAGATGAAGCAGGTTATTTCTGAAACTTTATTTGGTGATCTTGATTTTAGTCCCATGCCTCTAATTAGATGGATTATCTTAGTTCCTGCTATGATCATGCTTGGGAGGTGTGGCATGTGACAGCATGCCACAAGTGGGAAGACATTTAATTGTTCTGAGCCTCTGTTTCCCCATCTGTGAAACGGGAATAATTAATACCACTTCCCTCATAGGGCTGTTAAGGGGATGAAATGAGATGATGTGTGTGAAAAGTGTAATTTATTCTCTGGAATAAAGTAAGTGATATTACCAGTTGTTGCTTTTGACACTGTGATTACTGTTGCTGCTGCTGTTGATGTTAATATTGAAATTCTCAGTGGGTAGCCACAGTGGACAGTGGATTATCACTTGGTGATACTGAAAGCTAAGCAAGTTGAGTCTTAAAGTCTGTGATTCACAGGGGTTTCCCATTTGGGATTTGGGAATGAGCGTCAAGCCAACTATTTTCAAGTCCAGAGGCTGGCAAACTATAGCCTGCCACGTATTTTTGTAAATAAAGTTTTATTAGAACGCAGGCACATCCATTTCTTTACTTATTGTCCAGGACTGCTTTTACATTACAGTGGGTACAGCTAAGTAGTTGTGACATACCAAATGACAGAAAAGGCTAGAATATGTACAGTCTGGCCTGTTCTAGAAGAAATTTGCTGACCCCTGCTCCCATTGGTGTAGCCTGGGTTTTGTGCAGATGTTAGTCTGACTCAGGTATAGAACTGTTGAGAAGTTTGGAAGGTGTCTATTGTTTTTTAGCCTTGCCTTTCGCTTGAGCGGGGATATCCTCAGCAAACCTTCTAGTTAGCATTAGTGGGGATTCAGCAATTCTGCTTTTGGAAAGGACTTGGGAGAAGCAGAGCTGCGTGGGCGTGATCTCCTGCTGTAGATGGATGGGGCGCCTCCTGGGTCTTGCTCCTTACGTCATCTTTGCGTGGGCGTGGTTGGCTGATGATGCTGACCCAGTCATTCTAATGGCATTCCTCCCCACTCACCAAGGACAGTTGCATGAATATTCAATATTGTCATGTTTTGTTTTTTTATGATACTGTCTTGACAGTTCCAGTTCCAGGTGCTGTTGAGTCGATTTCGACTCGCGATGACCCCATGTGTGTCAGCGTAGAACTGTGCTCCATAGGGTTTTCAGCGGATGATTTCTCAGAAATAGATTGCCAGGCCTTTCTTCCCAGGTACCTCTGAGTAGACTCGAACTGCCAACCTTTTGGTTAGGAGTCGAGCATGTTAACTGTTTGTACCACTCGGGGTCTGTCATGAGAGTAATCTACTGATTTAGTGTAACTTTTCACTTTCACTTTAGGATTAGCCAAGTTATTTCAGTTTCACTACATTTGAATATAGCTTGCTCATCAATAACACCCTATTTATATGTGAAATGTTAAAAAATTTTAGTAGGCTTATCCAAGAATGCCATTGCGAACACCTACAACTTTAGCATAAAACCAGTTGGCTTTGGGGCGATTCCAACTCATGGCGATTCCATGTGTGCAGAGTAGGACTGTGCTCCATAGCATTTTCAAGGTTGTGACATTTTGGAAGCAGATTGCCAAGCCTTTTTTCCGAGGTGCCTCTTTGTGGGTTCGAGCTGCCCTTTGGTCAGTAGTCCAGCACTTAACCATTTGCACCACTCAGGTAGAGCCAGAAGAGGAGTATTTATTGAGGGCCCTGGATATGTGTGTTCTAGTTCCACTGGGGTCGTCTGATGGGTGGTTCTCTCTCTGGTTCTTAATGCCGTCTTCTGTAAAAAGGGGGTCTTCATATCTGAGTTCAGTGTGAAAATACCATTAATGAAAGGTATCAAATGGAGTATGCATGTAAGATGTTATTGTTAACTGTTAGTAATAACGATAACTAATACAAAGTAATTTCAAGATTGCTTTCTATCTTGCTTTTTCTTTTTTCCCTTTATATTAAGATAACGGGGAAAAAAGGAAAGACCTCTTCATGTATTTGGCACAGAATTATAGTGAAAAGAAATGCAATAGTTTAAAAGTATCTCATTGGAAATATTGAAACATCTTCCTTCTGTTAGCCCTGTTAGATGAAGATGTAGATATTTTATGTGTTACCTGAGGTGGTGACAGCTCACGAAGTTTGGAGTTTGCCCAGAACCTCTGTGATTATTACATGAAAGTAACATATGGTAGATAGGTCACGATGGCTGGAAAGGCAAATATAAGAAACAAAGCTGGAGCAAGTTCAAGTGGAGATTTGCAGCAGTTCTGTAAAACAATCTGTTTTTCCCTTTTCCCCTCAAAGGCTTTGGAGAAAAACAGGTTGTGGTTTCTCCCTCTACCCCCACCTCCCCCCCGCCCCCTTTTTTTTAACCTTATTCTGTTCGATTTTCTGCATTTTCAAAAATCTCTATCTTAGGTTTCTTTTGTTAGGAAAAAGCTTCTCTGAATCAATACAGAGGGACATTTCTCATGGTTACCCATACCCATTGCCATTGAGTTGATTCCAATTCATAGCGACCCAATAGGACAGAGTAGAACTGCCCCCATAGGGTTTCCAAGGAGTAGCTGGTGGATTTGAACTGCCAACCTTTGGTTAGCAGCCATAGTTCTTCACTACTAGCCACCAGAGTTTCTCGTGGTTAGATGCATTGATAGTTGAAACCTCCAATGACCAAAAGTCCCTGCAAGGAGTGTGGCCATTGGATTATTCTAAGGGGCTTTCCTGCCTTGGCCAGGGGATTATAGGAGGAAACATCCAAGGTCCTTTCTAATTGTCCTGGGGTTTTTATGACTTCTCAGCTGTAAAATGGAGATAAAAGAACATACCTTGCAGGGTGGCTTTGAGGATTAGAGGTAATGTGTCTAAGCGCTTGGTATAATTCTTGCCCTCTACCCTGGAATAGAGTACATATTACCCACTGGGCTTTTAATCGTATGCCACCCCACTGCACTGTTCATATGAACAATCTTGTTTTATAACACACGTGTGTGTGTCTCATGTCGTCAGATAAATGTAGAATCCTCGAGGACTTGGCTTATAGCTTATAATTCCTAGTTTTTCCTGCAGTGTGCCAGAGTATCTCATTTTGTACATATTTGGTGCATATTTTTCAAGCAGGCGAATGGATGGACGGATAAATGAACTCATGCCAGAGTTTGCTTGGAAGCTCACCAAGGGGTCCTGCCATGAAATTCAGATAAATTAATGGGTGATTTACAGAAGGTTTTGCCGTTGGATCCCTTTAAGTAACGCACTCCCCTGGTGAACTTAAGATAAAATTAAATTCCTAAAATTACATTTCCATGCCTATTTTTAAGACTATCTATGCAGGGTAAAGCCAGATATACATGCTTGCAGGAGTCTGCTTTTGTCATGAGAAGATTGGGGAAAACACTGAAGGATCTCAGAGTTTAATGTTAATATTGTTGTATTATTTACCCCCTTTCCTCCTGCCTCCTAAGAGGTCTCGTAAGGGAGCTGTTTTTCCCCAGAGACTTCCCCTTTGCAGCAGAGACCTTCTGCTCTGATGGGACCGCACTGTTGGTGGGGGAATCAGCCTTGAGATTGATCTTCCCAAGTCCCAGCTCAGAGGCGACCTTCAGCCCGATGCTTAGCCTGACTCTTCTCCTCCCTCACTCCTCAGTCTCTGGTTTGTGTTTTGGACTTTATATAGTCTCCGTTCTTAGTTGCCATCGAGTTGGCTCCTACTCACGGGGACCTTATGTGCAATAGAAGGAAACACGGCCCAGTCCCCCATCTCCATGGTTGTAGCTGTGTTTGAGCCCATTGTTGTGGCTGTTGAGTCAGCCCCTCTCGCTGCAGTCGGTCCTCCATCTCCATGGTCGTAGCTGTGTTTGAGCCCATTGTTGTGGCTGCTGTGTCAGCCCCTCTCACTGCAGTCGGTCCCCCATCCCCATGGCTGTAGCTGTGTTTGAGCCCATTGTTGTGGCTGCTGTATGAGCCCCTCTCACTGCAGTCGGTCCCCCATCCCCATGGTCGTAGCTGTGTTTGAGCCCATTGTTGTGGCTGTTGTGTCAGCCCCTCTCACTGTAGTTGGTCCCCCATCCCCATGGTCGTAGCTGTGTTTGAGCCCATTGTTGTGGCTGTTGAGTCAGCCCCTCTCACTGCAGTCGGTCCCCCATCCCCATGGCTGTAGCTGTGTTTGAGCCCATTGTTGTGGCTGCTGTATGAGCCCCTCTCACTGCAGTCGGTCCCCCATCTCCATGGTCGTAGCTGCGTTTGAGCCCATTGTTGTGGCTGTTGTGTCAGCCCCTCTCACTGCAGTCGGTCCCCCATCTCCATGGTCGTAGCTGTGTTTGAGCCCATTGTTGTGGCTGTTGTGTCAGCCCCTCTCACTGCAGTCGGTCCCCCATCTCCATGGTCGTAGCTGTGTTTGAGCCCATTGTTGTGGCTGCTGTGTCAGCCCCTCGCACTGCAGTCGGTCCCCCATCTCCATGGTCGTAGCTGTGTTTGAGCCCATTGTTGTGGCTGCTGTGTCAGCCCCTCGCACTGCAGTCGGTCCCCCATCTCCATGGCAGTAGCTGTGTTTGAGCCCATTGTTGTGGCTGCTGTGTCAGCCCCTCGCACTGCAGTCGGTCCCCCATCCCCATGGCTGTAGCTGTGTTTGAGCCCATTGTTGTGGCTGCTGTATGAGCCCCTCTCACTGCAGTCGGTCCCCCATCTCCATGGTCGTAGCTGTGTTTGAGCCCATTGTTGTGGCTGCTGTGTCAGCCCCTCTCACTGCAGTCGGTCCCCCATCTCCATGGCAGTAGCTGTGTTTGGGCCCATTGTTGTGGCTGCTGTGTCAGCCCCTCGCACTGCAGTCGGTCCCCCATCTCCATGGCAGTAGCTGTGTTTGGGCCCATTGTTGTGGCTGCTGTGTCAGCCCCTCGCACTGCAGTCGGTCCCCCATCTCCATGGTCGTAGCTGTGTTTGGGCCCATTGTTGTGGCTGTTGTGTCAGCCCCTCGCACTGCAGTCGGTCCCCCATCTCCATGGTCGTAGCTGTGTTTGAGCCCATTGTTGTGGCTGCTGTGTCAGCCCCTCGCACTACAGTCGGTCCCCCATCCCCATGGTCGTAGCTGTGTTTGAGCCCATTGTTGTGGCTGTTGTGTCAGCCCCTCTCACTGCAGTCGGTCCCCCATCTCCATGGTCGTAGCTGTGCTTGAGCCCATTGTTGTGGCTGCTGTGTCAGCCCCTCTCACTGCAGTCGGTCCCCCATCTCCATGGTCGTAGCTGTGTTTGAGCCCATTGTTGTGGCTGTTGTGTCAGCCCCTCTCACTGCAGTCGGTCCCCCATCTCCATGGTCGTAGCTGTGCTTGAGCCCATTGTTGTGGCTGCTGTGTCAGCCCCTCGCACTGCAGTCGGTCCCCCATCTCCATGGTCGTAGCTGTGTTTGAGCCCATTGTTGTGGCTGCTGTGTCAGCCCCTCGCACTACAGTCGGTCCCCCATCCCCATGGTCGTAGCTGTGTTTGAGCCCATTGTTGTGGCTGTTGTGTCAGCCCCTCTCACTGCAGTCGGTCCCCCATCTCCATGGTCGTAGCTGTGCTTGAGCCCATTGTTGTGGCTGCTGTGTCAGCCCCTCTCACTGCAGTCGGTCCCCCATCTCCATGGTCGTAGCTGTGCTTGAGCCCATTGTTGTGGCTGCTGTGTCAGCCCCTCGCACTGCAGTCGGTCCCCCATCTCCATGGCAGTAGCTGTGTTTGGGCCCATTGTTGTGGCTGCTGTGTCAGCCCCTCTCACTGCAGTCGGTCCCCCATCTCCATGGCTGTAGCTGTGTTTGGGCCCATTGTTGTGGCTGCTGTGTCAGCCCATCTCACTGCAGTCGGTCCCCCATCTCCATGGTCGTAGCTGTGTTTGAGCCCATTGTTGTGGCTGCTGTGTCAGCCCCTCTCACTGCAGTCGGTCCCCCATCTCCATGGCTGTAGCTGTGTTTGAGCCCATTGTTGTGGCTGCTGTGTCAGCCCCTCTCACTGCAGTCGGTCCCCCATCTCCATGGTCGTAGCTGTGTTTGAGCCCATTGTTGTGGCTGTTGTGTCAGCCCCTCTCACTGCAGTCGGTCCCCCATCTCCATGGTCGTAGCTGTGCTTGAGCCCATTGTTGTGGCTGCTGTGTCAGCCCCTCTCACTGCAGTCGGTCCCCCATCTCCATGGCAGTAGCTGTGTTTGGGCCCATTGTTGTGGCTGCTGTGTCAGCCCCTCTCACTGCAGTCGGTCCCCCATCTCCATGGCTGTAGCTGTGTTTGAGCCCATTGTTGTGGCTGCTGTGTCAGCCCCCTCACTGCAGTTGCACTCGTTTTCACTGACCCTGTGCTTTACCGAACTTGATGTTCTTTTCTAGCAACTGGTCTTCCCTGAGTACAAGTCTTGCTTCCAAGAGCTTTCTGTTTGTATTTTCTCCAAAAGTGATTTATCTGCTTTGTACTTGCCTGGAATCTCTTTACAGTTTTTAAGTAGAATTCATTCATTCAAATCACTTATTTAGTGTTTAGGGTATGCCAGGTGTTGTGCTGTATGGTGAGGGGCTAAAGAAGCTTCTCATGGAATTGATGTTGCTGGCGCCAAGCCTAATGTGGGCAGATGTTTGGCAGGACGTGTAAAGGCCTGAGGCAGTGAAGGGGAATGGGAAGCAGCTCATTCAGTAGGTTTGGAGCATTTGGCAGGGGGGAGAACCTTAAGGGAAAAATCCAGAACACTGGAGTTGAACTACAGAGGACCCTACAATACTAATGATCTAGAATTCTTTCTGGGGCTAGCAGGGAGGCTTTAAAGGGTTTCATGGTGGAAATGGAGTACATATAGTTCTTTTCCTGTCTGAGTAGGACTACTGTTTGTGCAGTTAAGGATTGGATGGTAGGGGGAGAGGGCAGGATGAAAAACAAGGAGGCTGTATCATTGGGGATTTGGGAGGTACAAGGAGATAGCCCATGGGAATTC
Organism: Elephas maximus indicus; assembly: GCF_024166365.1. Classification (NCBI taxonomy): domain Eukaryota; kingdom Metazoa; phylum Chordata; class Mammalia; order Proboscidea; family Elephantidae; genus Elephas; species Elephas maximus. Next base: position 66,643,892 of record NC_064838.1, read on the forward strand.
AGTACCATTTGTGCACGGCAGAGGAAGCAAAAATGAATTGTCCAGGAAGACTTTCAGGATGATTGAAGATGGCATAGCATTTAATTTAAAATGAGTAAATAAGAATAGGAATGGTGGGTTTGTTTTAAAGATGATGAATTTGGGCGTGAACCTGTTAAGAGGTGGTGTTGTGTTTTCTCCATATTTCTTAACACCCTTTAGGCTTTATGCTCTTTGAGCAGAACTGTTGCCTATAATTAATCTTTGTATTGTCCTGTTCCCACCTCAGTGTTTTGGGATAGGAGGGCCTCAAGGTAGGGAACAAATTGTAGAACAAACTGTCCCTTCCTATAGGTAGTCTGTTTCTTTTACACTCAGTCTGCGATTACAAGGATAGATAAAAAAAAAAATAGGGTGAGAAAAACACATATGGTCACATTCTAACCAGGGCTTTATGTATAAAAGAGAAAAATGTGTTGCCATATGTTTAAGGTACCTTGAGCATTTTTCAGTACTTGGCTGAGTTTGACTCCCTCTTCCCCTATTTGGAAAAAAGTCCTCTCCACTAAGATGTTTTCTTTAAACTTTATTCTACTCCTTGCTGCCTGACTTCTGAAGTTTCCAGGATTCTGTTCTCTGGGGTTTCACAAGTGTCTATAATGTTAATGGACTCTAATGTAGATTATAGGGGCCTTATGACCCTTGGAAAAGCCTATTAAGAAGATATATATTGTTCAAAGCCGAGTTGGTATCAATGATAACAATTTCAACTGTTGCTGTGAGGCAGCGTTTAAAACATGGATAAATGCAAGGCTGAGGGTTTGGATTTTAAAGGGACTCTGAAGATAATGGGTTGATGAAACCTTTTTGGAGGGCTCTTTGGCGATACATGTGAAAATGTTAAATATTTGTTTGAGCTAACAGTTCTAGGAATTTGGCTTTCAGAAACACCTATGTAAGTCCCCATAGCAACAATGTTTAGCAGCCTAAATGGCCATCAGTAGGATTTGGGTAATTGTGGTTGGTACGTATGCAGTGAGATGCTTACGAAACATCCACCAAAATTAAGTCATTTGAGCTTCACGGTATATTAGGAAAGGAAGAGTTACAAAATGATACAAGTCATAAAAATAGGTCTGAGAAATTTGGAGACTGTACACAAAAGTTAATTGTGGTTAGCACTGAGAAATTAGAGCTATCACTTTTTAATATTCACATTTCTATAACATTTTAATAACGTATAGAAGTATGATTAGAATATTTCAGTTTCTTAGACCAGTATTTCCATATTTTTGAAATAACCTTTTTATTTTAGAAGAGTTTTAGATTTGTAAAAAAGTTGCGAAGACATTACGGAGAGTTCGTAAACACCCCACAGCTAGTTTCTCCTGTTATTAGCATCGTTAATGTCTTATATGGTGTATTTGTCACAACGAACCAATATTGATACATGGTTGTTATTGATATACTATGGGGGGTTGGGCGACTAGCAGAAAAAAAGGAGTTGTGATGGTGCAATGGGTATGCGCTCAACTGCTAACTGAAAGGTTGGCGGCTCACACCCACCCAGTGGCTCTGAGGGAGAAAGACCTGGCAATCTGCTTCCATATAGATTACAGCCAAGAAAACCCTATGGGGCAGTTCTGCTCTGTCACATGGGGTCACCATGAGTTGGAATCGACTGGACGCCACCCAACAGCAACAATGGAAAAGACGCTTGTGTTCTTTCTGTTCTGGAGTCCAGAGGCATTCTTCGTGCTCTGCGCCTTGTGACCTTTCAAAACCAGGTTCAGTTACTGAAGCTGCTATGGTGTTTCCGGCAGAGTTCACCCGTCTGTTCTCTCCTCCAGCCGTTTCAATTCTCCAGTTATTTACCTATCCAAACGCCTCGGTGGATTGTGAGCCCTTGGAGCGCAGGGATCAGATCTTACCTTAGTATCCTCTCTGGGATTCAGCAGAGGACTAGCGTGTTGTAACGACTTAGGAAGTGGCTGAATTGCATCAAATTCGGGCCGTTTTCCTGGTAGCAATTTTGAGGGGAGAGAAAGAAGAAGAGGAAAAAAAGAAAACTAAAGGGAAAGCAAGAAGGAAGCCAATGCTTTTTATCTCTTTAATTGGCTATATCTAGATTTTCTTTAGGTGAAATGTTTTCACTGGGATTTCAGATTTTATAAAATGCTGATATGAACTATGCAGAAATTAATGAATTGATATTGACTTAGTTTGAAAATGAACATCAAGATTTATTGAGCAAAGCAGTAAATATTGACCCAGGCAGAGACGAGGTCAATATTTGCTTTGACATAACATAAATCCCAATATTCATTAATCCATAAATTCAGCAGGCATATACAGGCATACAGAGAGTTATATAAAGTATATATTTTCCAAATTTGTGATGGATCAAAGTCAGACATCTTTTTTCCTGGTTGTAAATTTGAAAGGATGCCGTGCTCACCTTTGAAACTAGCTTCTTAGGGGTTGAGAGTGGGAACAGGGGTATGATTAATTTAGATGCTCAAAGGAAAAATGTAGCTAGCCTAATACATGCCCAGTATTTGGGGAGCAGTGATTTACATCTGCTGTGGGATTTACTTAAAGGCTACTGGCCTTCCTTTCTCACCTAACAAAATGTACCTGTTTATTGTGTCAGATTTGGTTCATAAAACACACTCTCTAATGGTATAAAGCATGGGGATATTCTATCTTTTCCTCTGGATAGTCTTAAGCTATGTTATGTGGAATTTTCTTTGGCAAATAAGATATCCTTGCTGTATATTGTGCTGAATAACACTTTAGTAGCCTCTCCCTTGCTGAAATTATTAAGTTGAATTGCACTTTTATTCCTTATCTTGTCATTTCTTCTCTTGGTGGGTGGGCCTAATATAAGGGAAAGGAGAGCCATTTTACTGGATTGTAAACTTTTAAGATTGCCAACATGTAGCTGGAATAAGTATCTAATACGTGTATAAAGGTTGAGTTTTCTAGTTAAGTGCAGAAACTCAGTCAGTGTTAAGTGTGATCTTGTACCTGATCAAAAGCCTTAAGTCTTAGTGTGGTCCTGCGGTGTATAGTCCACCTTGACTGTTCGTCCAGTTTGACAGTGTAACGTGGTGATTTAGTCTTCAGTGGCTGGTTTACTGATCCTGAAATGACCCTCACCTTCCTCTCTAAACTGGTAATTTCCCATGGCCCTTTTTGAGCTCAACAGCATTAATGGTAGTGTATCTTCTTGGTTGTTTTTCTTGCTCTCAAAACTTAACTGTCCTGTGTTTCATACGTTTTAAATGGCATTTTCTGTTATGCAGCTAAGACCCTGTGTAGTTAAAAATGAAATCAGCGGAGAGGCGGAGCCAAGATGGCGGACTAGGCAGACGCTACCTCGGATCCCTCTTACAACAAAGACACGGAAAAACAAGTGAATCGATCACATACATAACAATCTACGAACCCTGAACAACAAACACAGATTTAGAGACGGAGAACGAACTAATACGGGGAAGCAGCGATTGTTTCCAGAGCCTGGAGCCAGCGTACCAGTCAGGTACGGTACAAGCACAGAGAGCTGCTCCACCCCCCTGAACTAACCCCGGGAGGGGGACCAGCCGGTTCCATGGGCGGCGTGGGACGCAGCCGGTAGGAGAAGTCCCCGGGAGGCAGTGACTGGTCTTGGAGCAGAAAGAGCAACGTCCGAGCGGGGGAACCGTCCTGCAGGAATTTGGACTGGACGCAGTGGATTTTGTGGAAAAACTAGTTTCCCAGTGATGGCTCGGAGACAGCAGTCCATATCAAACCACTTAAAGAAGCAGACCATGACAGCTTCTCCAACCCCCCAAACAAAAGAATCAAAATCTTTCCCAAATGAAGATACAATCTTGGAATTATCAGATACAGAATATAAAAAACTAATTTACAGAATGCTTAATGATATCACAAATGAAATTAGGATAACTGCAGAAAAAGCCAAGGAACACACTGATAAAACTGTTGAAAAACTCAAAAAGATTATTCAAGAACATACTGGAAAAATTAATAAGTTGCAAGAATCCATAGAGAGACAACATGTAGAAATCCAAAAGATTAACAATAAAATAACAGAATTAGACAACGCACTAGGAAGTCAGAGGAGCAGACTCGAGCAATTAGAATGCAGACTGGGACATCTGGAGGACCAGGGAATCAACTCCAACATAGCTGAAAAAAAATCAGATAAAAGAATTTAAAAAAATGAAGAAACCCTAAGAATTATGTGGGACTCTATCAAGAAGGATAACCTGCGGGTGATTGGAGTCCCAGAACAGGGAGGGGGGACAGAAAACACAGAGAAACTAGTTGAAGAACTCCTGACAGAAAACTTCCCTGACATCATGAAAGACGAAAGGATATCTATCCAAGATGCTCATCGAACCCCATTTAAGACTGATCCAAAAAGAAAAACACCAAGACATATTATCATCAAACTCACCAAAACCAAAGATAAAGAGAAAATTTTAAAAGCAGCCGGGGAGAAAAGAAAGGTTTCCTTCAAGGGAGAATCAATAAGAATATGTTCTGACTACTCAGCAGAAACCATGCAGGCAAGAAGGGAATGGGACGACATACACAGAACACTGAAGGAGAAAAACTGCCAGCCAAGGATCATATATCCAGCAAAACTCTCTCTGAAATATGAAGGCGAAATTAAGATATTTGCAGACAAACACAAGTTTAGAGAATTTGCAAAAACCAAACCAAAGCTACAAGAAATACTAAAGGATATTGTTTGGTCAGAGAACCAATAATATCAGATATCAGCACAACACAAGGTCACAAAACAGAACGTCCTGATATCAACTCAAATAGGGAAATCACAAAAACAAACAAATTAAGATTAATTAAAAAAAAAAAATACACATAACAGAGAATCATGGAAGTCAATAGGTAAAAGATCACAATAATCAAAAAGAGGGACTAAATACAGGAGGCATTGAACTGCCATATGGAGAGTGATACAAGGCGATATAGAACAATACAAGCTAGGTTTTTACTTAGAAAAATAGGGGTAAATAATAAGGTAACCACAAAAAGGTATAAGAACTCTATAACTCAAGATAAAAACCAAGAAAAACGTAACAACTCAACTAACATAAAGTCAAGCACTATGAAAATGAGGATGTCACAATTTACTAAGAAAAACGCCTCAGCACAAAAAAGTATGTGGAAAAATGAAATTGTCAACAACACACATAAAAAGGCATCAAAATGACAGCACTAAAAACTTATCTATCTATAATTACCCTGAATGTAAATGGACTAAATGCACCAATACAGAGACAGAGAGTCACAGACTGGATAAAGAAACACGATCCATCTATATGCTGCCTACAAGAGACACACCTTAGACTTAGAGACACAAACAAACTAAAACTCAAAGGATGGAAAAAAGTATATCAAGCAAACAATAAGCAAAAAAGAAGAGGAGTAGCAATATTAATTTCTGACAAAATAGACTTTAGACTTAAATCCACCACAAAGGATAAAGAAGGACACTATATAATGATAAAAGGGACAATTGATCAGGAAGACATAACCATATTAAATATTTATGCACCCAATGACAGGGCTGCAAGATACATAAATCAAATTTTAACAGAATTGAAAAGCGAGATAGATACCTCCACAATTATAGTAGGGGACTTCAACACACCACTTTCGGAGAAGGACAGGACATCCAGTAAGAAGCTCAACAGAGACACGGAAGATCTAATTACAACAATCAACCAACTTGACCTCATTGACTTATACAGAACTCTCCACCCAACTGCTGCAAAATATACTTTTTCTTCTAGCGCACATGGAACATTCTCTAGAATAGACCACATATTAGGTCATAAAACAAACCTTTGCAGAGTCCAAAACATCGAAATATTACAAAGCATCTTCTCAGACCACAAGGCAATAAAACTAGAGATCAATAACAGAAAAACTAGGGAAAAGAAATCAAATACTTGGAAAATGAACAACACCCTCGTGAAAAAAGACTGGATTATAGAAGACATCAAGGAGGAAATAAGGAAATTCATAGAAAGCAACGAGAATGAAAATACTTCCTATCAAAACCTCTGGGACACAGCAAAAGCAGTGCTCAGAGGCCAATTTATATCAATAAATGCACACATACAAAAAGAAGAAAGAGCCAAAATCAGAGAACTGTCCCTACAACTTGAACAAATAGAAACTGAGCAACAAAAGAATCCATCAGGCACCAAAAGAAAACAAATAAATAAAAATTAGAGCTGAACTAAATGAATTAGAGAACAGAAAAACAATTGAAAGAATTAGCAAAGCCAAAAGCTGGTTCTTTGAAAAAATTAACAAAATTGATAAACCATTGGCTAGACTGACTCAAGAAATACAGGAAAGGAAACAAATAACCCGAATAAGAAACGAGAAGGACCACATCACAACAGAACCAAATGAAATTAAAAGAATCATTTCAGATTATTATGAAAAATTGTACTCTAACAAATTTGCAAACCTAGAAGAAATGGATGAATTCCTGGAAAAACACTACCTACCTAAACTAACACATTCAGAAGTAGAACAACTAAATAGACCCATAACAAAAAAAGAGATTGAAATGGTAATCAAAAAACTCCCAACAAAAAAAAGCCCTGGCCCGGACGGCTTCACTGCAGAGTTCTACCAAACTTTCAGAGAAGACTTAACACCACTACTACTAAAGGTATTCCAAAGCATAGAAAATGACGGAATACTACCCAACTCATTCTATGAAGCCACCATCTCCCTGATACCAAAACCAGGTAAAGACATTACAAAAAAAGAAAATTATAGACCTATATCCCTCATGAACATTGATGCAAAAATCCTCAACAAAATTCTAGCCAATAGAATCCAACAACACATCAAAAAAATAATTCACCCTGATCAAGTGGGATTTATACCAGGTATGCAAGGCTGGTTTAATATCAGAAAAACCATTAATGTAATCCATCACATAAATAAAACAAAAGACAAAAACCACATGATCTTATCAATTGATGCAGAAAAGGCATTTGACAAAGTCCAACACCCATTCATGATAAAAACTCTTACCAAAATAGGAATTGAAGGAAAATTCCTCAACATAATAAAGGGCATCTATGCAAAGCCAACAGCCAATATCACTCTAAATGGAGAGAACCTGAAAGCATTTCCCTTGAGAACGGGAACCAGACAAGGATGCCCTTTATCACCGCTCTTATTCAACATTGTGCTAGAAGTCCTAGCCAGGGCAATTAGGCTAGACAAAGAAATAAAAGGTATCCGGATTGGCAAGGAAGAAGTAAAGTTATCACTATTTGCAGATGACATGATTATATACACAGAAAACCCTAAGGAATCCTCCAGAAAACTACTGAAACTAATAGAAGAGTTTGGCAGAGTCTCAGGTTATAAAATAAACATACAAAAATCACTTGGATTCCTCTACATCAACAAAAAGAACACCGAAGAGGAAATAACCAAATCAATACCATTCACAGTAGCCCCCAAGAAGATAAGATACTTAGGAATAAATCTTACCAAGGATGTAAAAGACCTATACAAAGAAAACTACAAAGCTCTACTACAAGAAATTCAAAAGGACATACTTAAGTGGAAAAACATACCCTGCACATAGATAGGAAGGCTTAACATAGTAAAAATGTCTATTCTACCAAAAGCCATCTATACATTTAACGCACTTCCGATCCAAATTCCAATGTCATGTTTTAAGGGGATAGAGAAACAAAGCACCAATTTCATATGGAAGGGAAAGAAGCCCCGGATAAGCAAAGCACTACTGAAAAAGAAGAAGAAAGTGGGAGGCCTCACCCTACCTGACTTCAGAACCTACTATACACCCACAGTAGCCAAAACAGCCTGGTATTGGTACAACAACAGACACATAGAGCAATGGAACAGAATTGAGAACCCAGACATAGATCCATCCACGTATGAGCAGCTGATATTTGACAAAGGACCAGTGTCAATTAACTGGGGAAAAGATAGCCTTTTTAACAAATGGTGCTGGCATAACTGGATATCCATTTGCAAAAAAATGAAACAGGACCCATACCTCACACCATGCACAAAAACTAACTCCAAGTGGATCAAAGACCTAAACATAAAGACTAAAACGATAAAGATCATGGAAGAAAAAATTGGGACAACCCTAGGAGCCCTAATACAAGGTATAAACAGAATACAAAACATTACCAAAAATGATGAAGAAAAACGCGATAACTGGGAGCTCCTAAAAATTAAACACCTATGCTCATCTAAAGACTTCTCCAAAAGAGTAAAAAGACCACTGGAAAGAATTTTCAGCTATGACATCTCTGACCAGCGCCTGATCTCTAAAATCTACATGATTCTGTCAAAACTCAACCAGAAAAAGACAAACAACCCAATCAAGAAGTGGGCAAAGGATACGAACACACATTTCACTAAAGAAGATATTCAGGCAGCCAACAGATACATGAGAAAATGCTCTCGATCATTAGCCATTAGAGAAATGCAAATTAAAACTACGATGAGATTCCATCTCACACCAGCAAGGCTGGCATTAATCCAAAAAACAAAAAATAATAAATGTTGGAGAGGCTGCGGAGAGATTGGAACTCTCATACACTGCTGGTGGGAATGTAAAATGGTACAACCACTTTGGAAATCCATCTGGCGTTACCTTAAACAGTTAGAAATAGAACTACCATACAACCCAGAAATCCCACTCCTGGGAATATACCCTAGAGATACAAGAGCCTTCATACAAACAGATATATGCACACCCATGTTTATTGCAGCTCAGTTTACAATAGCAAAAAGTTGGAAGCAACCAAGGTGTCCATCTACGGATGAATGGGTAAATAAATTGTGGTATATTCACACAATGGAATACTACGCATCGATAAAGAATAGTGACGAATCTGTGAAACATTTCATAACATGGAGGAATCTGTAAGGCATTATGCTGAGCGAAATTAGTCAGAGGCAAAAGGACAAATATTGTATAAGACCACTATTATAAGATCTTGGGAAATAGTAAACCTGAGAAGAACACATACTTTTGTGGTTACGAGGAGGGGAGGGAGGGAGGGTGGGAGAGGGTTTTTTATTGATTAATCAGTAGATAAGAACTGCTTTAGGTGAAGGGAAAGACAACACTCAATACATGGAAGGTCAGCTCAATTGGACTGGACCAAAAGCAAAGAAGTTTCCGGGATAAAATGAATGCTTCAAAGGTCAGCGGAGCAAGTGCGGGGGTCTGGGGAACATGGTTTTCGGGGACTTCTATGTCAATTGGCAAAATAATTCTATTATGAAATCATTCTGCATCCCACTTTGAAATGTGGCGTCTGGGGTCTTAAATGCTAACAAGCGGCCATCTAAGACGCAGCAATTGGTCTCAACCCACCTGGAGCAAAGGAAAATGAAGAACACCAAGGCCACACGACAACTAAGAGCCCAAGAGACAGAAAGGGCCACATGAACCAGAGACCTACATCATCCTGAGACCAGAAGAACTAGTTGGTGCCCGGCCACAATTGATGACTGCCCTGACAGGGAGCACAGCAGAGGACCCCTGAGGGAGCAGGAGATCAGTGGGATACAGACCCCAAATTCTCATAAAAAGACCAAACTTAATGGTCTGACTGAGACTGGAGGAATCCCGACGGCCATGCTCCCCAGACCTTCAGTTGACACAGGACAGGAACCATCCCCGAAGACAACTCATCAGAAATGAAAGGGACTGGTCAGTGGGTGGGAGAGAGACGCTGATGAAGAGTGAGCTAATGATATCAGGTGGACACTCGAGATTGTGTTGGCAACTCTTGTCTGGAGGGGGGATGGGAGGATAGAGAGAGAGGGAAGCCGGCAAAATTGTCAAGAAAGGAGAGACTGAAAGGGCTGACTCAAGAGGGGGAGAGCAAGTGGGAGTAGGGAGTGAGATGTATGTAAACTTATATGTGACAGACTGATTGGATTTGTAAACGTTCACTTGAAGCTTAATAAAAGTTATTAAAAAAAAAAAATGAAATCAGCGGCATGGGTGTAACGTAGAACCTTCACCTTGTTGAGAAATGCTTTCTTGTAACTTTATAAATCCGCGCTTTTCATCGATAATCACTATTACCAGCTGCCGTTGAGTCCGTTCTGACTCATAACAACCCCATGTGTGTCAGAGTGGAGCTGTGGTGCGCAGGGTGTTCGATGGCTGATTTTTAGGAAGCGCATCACCAGGACTTTGTTCCGAGGCACCCCTGTGGACTGGAACCTCCAACTTCTCAGTTAGCGGCTGAGCACTTAACCATTTGCATCACTCGGACTCCAGTGTCATTTAGCATGTGATAATCATTTTCCTGAGTTTAGTACTGAGTGCTATTTTATATCATACATGGAAAATGAGTCTCCTGTGATAAGGGAACTTGAAGGTTACCTGATAAAATCATTTCTTTTTGAGTTCTTTGTTAAGGAGAAACTCACAGTTTAGTGCTAATAGGTCTTTAACACTTCTCTGTCCCTTGCCGTATTCTCTTTTTAGCAAGGAGAGACAGACTTGCCTCAGAGCCTTCAGCTGGGAAAGTATCTTAGAATTTGATGTTTTGGTTTTCTTGTTTCGTGGCACCCTCCATGCCTGGCACACCATGATAGTTTGCCGTTTTGGTGTGTTGTTTCCTATTAATACATATTTTGAGTTTTTTTTTTTTTAAGTGAGCCAGTTTAAAGAAAAATTTTAACTAAGTGATAATATAGTTGGCATTCCAGTTTAGCACAGTAAATCTTTTTCTCTAAAAGTTATTACCATTTTCTTGGAAAGATTGAAAACCCTCTTATGATATGCCATGTATCCAACTATGTCTGTGATGTGAAAAATACAGTATTTGTGGAGTTGTTTCCTTGTATTGGCTTAAAGTTAAGGAACATGCTCAGCGTCCTCCTTTGAGCAGCATGGCTCGCTGTAAGTGCTGGCTCTAGTACAGTCATATAAGTTGTTAAAATCTTCAGATACACACTGGCCCAAGCCTCTCCTCCCGTCACCGCGCTGGGATCCCCTTCTGCTGGTTCGGGACCTCCTTGGGGTCCCCCAGAGATCCTCTACACCCATCCTTCAGCATTCCTTGTCATTGGCTATCGTCCCTTTCTTCTTATGTGTTTTAATATCATCCCTGCTTGTCGTGATGCAGGGGATTTCAGAAAGCAAAAGAGCTGACTTTGGCAATATTTTAGGGCATGAATTATGCTCCGCAGCCTGTGTCTTGAGTGAAGGTGGCCTTGAGGTCTTCCCTGGTCTTGGGAAGCCACTTGATCCAGATTTCCTGTTTATGTTGCTCCACATTCGCCCAATTTGAAGGTCATTCCCTGGAGAAAAACAAGCCCCTCCTTAAACTGCATGGAATTTGCTGCTCCCGAAGGTATCATTTGAGGAGCCCTGGTGGCACGGTGGTTAAACGCTGGGCTGCTAGCCTGAAAGTTCAGCAGTTCGAGCCCACCTACCAGCCTCACTGTGGAAAGATGTGGTGGTCTGGTTCCATAAAGACTTACAGCCTTGGAAACCCCATGGGACAGTTCTTCTCTGTCCTATAGGGTTGCTATGAGCCAGAATGGACTTGTCGGTGACGGGCGAGGGTATGATTTGGTCGCTCTGCCCCAATTACTGTTGGCCTCTTTTTCTCCTGGAACCTGTCTGTCTCTGTCCCACGCTTTCCCCTCCTTCCAAGTGTTAAAACAATGTTCTTGCTTTTAAAGAAGCATGAGCCCCACTAATACATTTGGTTTTGATGGGTCATTGAGAAATTTTAGTAGAAAAGGAAATAATCAACCTCTACTAGGCCCTGGGTTTTTATGGGTTTACTAGGCTGTTTGACGAGGACCTGCAGAGATGAGGGGAGAGCAGCATGTTTCTGCTGCTGGTGCTCAGGGTGATGAAAAAAAAAAGGAGGTATTTTCTCCTTACTGTTGTGAAGTACACAGTCCACATGCTACTCTTGGGGAGTGATTTTGACACTTTGTGTAGATCCTGTGGCTTTTACATTCTTACACCACCTCCTAATGAGCTTAGAACATCCTTTTCATGTAAAGATTGCCCTTTATCTCACCATCCACTAGGATGCGAAAAGGAAGCTTCAACACTTACTGCCAATTGGACCGCATACCTGCTGTGCTACAAAGAACTAGTCAAGATTTGCTTCCCATTGTCATGTGAGCACACATGGTTAGCAATATGATAAAAAAATATATATATATATGTCTCCCAAATTCCCACAGAAGTCATTTCCAGGAGTAAATTCAAGTCTAAGGTTTTGTTTTTGTATCAGTTATGATGTTATAGCCTCTGAGAAAGATCCCTGACTCCCCGGCTTCATAATAAGTAAGATTTATTATCTTACATACCTTATATCGACTCCCTGGATGGTGCAGATGGTTAATGTACTTGGCTGCTAAGTGAAAAGTTGGAGGTTGAAATCCACCCAGAGCTATCTTGGAAGAAAGGCCCGGTGATCTACTTCCGAAAAGTCAGCCGTTGGAAATTCTGTGGAGCACAGTTCTACTCTGCCGTACTGTCAGAGTTCCAGAAGTCAAATTCTGTTATAAAATCCAGAGAAAGAAAAGAAAATACCCTTTCCTTGTATCTCTTATTTAACAGCAATCAAACTTTCCTCAAAACATCCCACCCCTCCTATCCCATCCCACGCACCCAGCCAGTTGGCCTCACCAAAGCAAAATGTGGGAAGTGGGACAGCTTGACACTTGCAAACATCCCCCGAAATGGAAAGTAGTAGGTGCAAACGTTGACACAGGATCTTTCTTAAAAGCTGCCTTAGCCCCAAGTGTAGAAGCTTCTTAAACCTAGGAATGCTGCGTGCAGGCATGGCCCTTTCGGGGGGCCCTGGATAAGTTGTACTGCATTGTAGCTCCTGTGCGTAATTTTGGCCAGGGTCGTGTATCCTTGGAGCTTACGGTGAGGAAGGGTGTGCGGCTTCCTCCTGTCATTGTGTATTCACTGAGCTGTTCACTGAAAGGCCATGGGGCAGGCACACTTACAGGACCTGGGCTACAATGAAGGACAGAAGAGACAAAAGGCCTGTCTACCTGTGGAGGTAGGCAGTGACACTTACATAGAGTGGTCTGGGATCTCACCAGATGATGCTGTGAGAAAGAGAAAAGCCAGATAGGGCAACAGAGAGTGATGGAGGTGAGGGAGCACCTTCCTGGTAGGTGATATTTCAGGAGAGACCTGAATACAATGAGGGACTGTGCCATGTGGACATGCAGGGGCAGGCACTCCAACAGAGTAAAGAGGGGAAACGTGAAATGAGGAACGCACAAGTGATTTACCTCAAGTCCTCTGTTGACTTTCTTCTGACCCAGTAGTCTTACTTAGCATAAGTTGTCCATTTTGCTAGAGCACTGATTCTCAACTGGGAGAGATTTTGCCTCCTGTGGGGACATTTGACATTGTCACCATTGGGAGGGCAATACTGGCATCTAGTGGGTAGAGACCCAGGATGCTGCTCAACATCCTACAGAGAACAGGGTCATCCCTCTACAACAAAGAATTATCTGGCCCTGGTATCAGTAGAGCCAAGGTTGAGAAGCCTTATGCTAGAGGCTCCTGAGAATTCATTGCTTTTGTACAGTCTGTTGCTGTAATGCTGTGAGAGGTCTACCTTTCTAGCCAGTTATTGATCCAAACCCTTAATTGAGAGAGTATTCTGTGGAGTGAAGGCAGCAAGCTACACCATGCAGAATGGCGAAGGTGTTAACAGAATCAGGTGAGTGGCATGGCGGACAGTGGTCTTTGGAGGCTGGAGAGGAGAAATGGAGAGCTTGGCAAGTTGACCATTTCAGGCGTCCATGCATGAAATCATAAAGGAATGAATCACCCTTGTGGTCGTGGTGAAAAGCCCACCTCTCATGTCATGTGAACCCGACAAATCATGGTCACGGATCAGCAGAGAGGTGGTGAGGTTGCTTTATTATTATTATTTTTGAAGTCCCTGGCAACTGCACCATGTGTCAACCTTTTGTTCTAAGATGCCGTTGTGACATAATACCCGTGTTAGTATTGCTAACCATGAAGGACCCTAAAGGACCAGCTGACCTAGCCAGTGCAGCATCCTGAGAAAATTTGCAGGTACCCACTTGTGGTCCTTGACAAGTCACTTCAGGGCTGGGCAGGGAACACCACAGTTTAAGTTTTTTCCTCATTGTGGTAAATAAACAGGTAACAACATGTATGTCATTTAAACAACCTCACATGTACAGCTGAGTGACATTATATACGTTCATCGTGTTCAACCATCGTCATCCTTGAACTGTTGGTCACCCTGAACAGAAGCTCAGCATCTCCTGAGTGCTGTGTCTCCCTTTCCCTTCCCTCTTCCCTATCCCTGTTGTTATCTGACATCGAGTTGATTTCAACTTGTAGCGACCCTGGAGGCCACAGTGGGACTGCCCCGTAGAGTTTCGTGGGCTGTAGTCTTTGTGGAAGCCGATCCCCAGGTCTTTCTCCCTCCGAGCCACTGTGCGGGTTCAAGCCTTTTGAACTTAAGGCAAGAAATTAACTGTTTGATCTCTGTATACTTGCCTGTTCTAGATATTTCACCCAAGTGGGATCATACAATACTTGTCCTTTTGCAACTGACTGATTTCACTCAGCATAATGTTCTCCAGGTCCATCTGTGTTGTAGCACTTATCAGGCCTTCATTTCTCTTTACGACAGTGCGGGTTTTTAAGTGATTTCTTTTAACAAAGGGAGTGGAAGAGAAAGTAGAGCTGTGAGTGGGGACTGATGGGTCACCATGATCCTGCTTTTTGTCAAGGGCCAGCAGCTGAGTGTCTGATAAGAGTTACATAAACATTGTAATAATGGCCCCAGGGTTCTGCCAGAATGGATTCCTCCACATCTGTTTATGGATTAAACAAAATTTGCATTGTGCTGGGCTACAGAGGGTTGTATATTTGTCCACACGTGTCACGGTGCCCTTAAGCCTCCACAAAGCGGATGGTTACTAAGTGCTTGCTTTGTGCCAAGCCCTCTTGTGCATGTTTGGATATAAAGATGGATTCTACCTGGTCCCTGGCTCCAGGTAACTCAAAGTCTCATAAAACAGGATTGCCTTCAATTTTAGAGATAGTGAGATCAGTGGTTGCCTGTAGTTGAAGGGGGAGGTTGAATAGGTGAAACACAGGCAGTTTTAGGGCAGTGGGGCTATTCTGTAGGACACTGTGGTAGGCGTATGATATGCTTTTGTCCAAACCCGTTATGAGTCTCACATCTCCAATTGATACAAAGTTTTATAGGTCTCTTTCTGATCACAAAAGGGGTATGTATACAACACAAAGAGCCAGCACTGAAGTCAACTGTGGACTTTAGTTAATAACAATGTATCAGTGGTAGTTTATCAGCTGTAACACGTGTATCATAGGAATGCAGGGTCTTGATCAGAGAAACAGTGTTTGGAAGGGGGGGGAGGCATACAGACACTGTCTGTACTTTCTGTACAGTTCTTTTTGTAAACCTAAAACCGCTCTGTAAAGTTTACTGAAATGAAGAAAAAAGGATCTCTTTTTCTTTGTTCCCTTTTGAAAATGAAATTTCGTTATCAGTGATAGCCCCTGAGGTTGTAGGTTAGATGTATCAAGATGTATGTATGCTGATGTACCCCTAGTAGGTCTACTGAGCGAAAAATCCATAAGGTGATTCATACACCAGAGTGACCCAGAAATATTCTTTCTCTAAGTAGGGATAATATTTTACCAATTATTGACATGTCCGTTTAAGTTGCCTGCTCAAGTGTGTTATTCCAGCGTCCTTTGACCCTTCTGTTGGAGTTCAAATCCAGAAATGTGTTGAAGTTTGTGTGAGAAACACTTTGTCTCCAAGCAAATGTTGAAGTTACGGTAGCATCTTTTTCCTACTCTGGATTCCTACTCTCATCCCAGTCTAATTCCAAAGGAGTTTCTTCAGTCACTGCTGCTAACGAGAGGCTTTATCTTTGGAGATTTTTCCCCCTTTTTCTCTCTTAGATTTTGAGTCTTACATCTCTGATTGACACCTTGTTTTCCAGGTCTCCATCTGTCCACAAAACGGGTAGATTTGGGAGATTTCACATCTCTCTGGTAGAAATACAGAGTGCATTATAAAAAGAAAAATATGTCCTGTCACATATATTTTATTTAACACCATGATTGTATTAAATATATTTTCTTAAGTAAAAATATTTGTTATGAAACAGGCATTCATTATTAAAACATGTAGAAGAATTGCCAATCTGTATTTTTTTAGTCAGTATTTTTTAGCGGTAAAAAAATCTATCCCATGTTCTTTCACTCTGTTTCCTTTTGATTTCTTCAAACGTGTGATTTCCTTGTAGTAAATAACTTTTCCTAATTTTCTTGATGTAGACAACCCTAAAATGTGTAGATTCTCGTTGAAATAATTTTTCTAAAGGTAGGTCCAAGTGAGCGCCGCACTTTCCAGAATATCAATGTTTTACAGGATATTAAAAGCATTTAAAATATTCTTTTATATTAATTGCTTGGCATTTAGATATTTTAGTCATTTTAATAAATTAGGTGAGGCTAAAAGGTGGAAGATATATATGCTTTCACTGTTCAAAGACAGGTCAGTGGATGGTGGAATAATTAAAATGCAAGTTGTGATGAATATTTGATATTTGATTTTGAGCTCTCGTTATAGAATAGAGTAGATTTATGCATTGGGAGGACAGAGAATTTAATGATTAGAAATACATTAATTGATTTTAGATTTTTGTCTGTAAAAGAGTAGTCATAAATACTGTTATTAGAATCCACGTTTATGGTCTTGGAATTTGATGGAGAGAAAGAGTTATTCATCAGAAAAGCCGCTGGTCCCACCATTTATCACAACTCACTGTGAATTTATATCTCTGTAACTCACAGGTGTGATGTATGCCTTTTTCGGGTAGGGATATTCACCGCAGGAATTAATTTCAGCCATTGGGAACCTTGACTGCCATTTTAACTCTTAGTAGCCTAAAACTTTACTTTTCACTGATTTCTTGGTGTCAGACTCTGGGAGGAGGGTTTCTCTGAACACAAAGGGCATCATCGTATGTACAGAGTTGTTGTGTGCCTCTCAGTTTCCCTCAGCACGGGGGTCTTCAATGTGTGAAGCCCCTGGCAAAGGAATAAGTGTGGGTGCTCGAGGAGAGTTTTCCCAGAGTCTGTGCTGTCCTAGGCTTTCTATAGCAGGAGGGTTCTGTGGACAGGAAGATTGAGAAACACTGAAGTAAATGTACTAAAGCAGTTTTCTTCACTGCAGGACTTCTCAGAGCCTCTACTGGTCACCAGTGAGTGGATGTACTTGATTCCCAGGGCCTTGGCAACACAACCTCAATGGCTGGTATTGTCCTATAGTTCTGGAGGCTAACAGTTCAGGTACATGTCAGCTGGGCCATGCTTACTCTGAGGTCACTAGGGGAAGATCCTTTCTCGTCGTCTTGGCCCTGGGAGCCCCAAGCATTCTTGACTTGTAGGTGCATCTTCACAGGGCCATCTTTCTTCTGTCTCTTGGCATCTCTTCTCTTTTATGAGGACATTACTCAGATTGAAGCAGAACTAACTCGGCCCGCTCCAGTTATGACGTCATGTTAACTAATAAAGGTCTTCAAGACCCTATTTCCTAACAAGGTCACATTCATAGGTACCAGGGGTTAGAACCTCAACACATCTTTTGGGGGTTACAACTGAATTCACAACGATGGAGAATTGGAAACAGCACTTTCACGGTACACTTGTATACTCCCTTAGGAAGCAAGGGAAAGAGAAAGGAGGAAAAGGGGGCCTGAGGGGGTGTGTTTAGGGCCAGGGAACAGGTGAGAGACTGGTGCTCATGACGGCATCAGTGTCTTCTGTTACGATTATTTCCTAACCACTTCAAGAGGGCTGTGATGCCCTCATAGAGAATCGTTACAGGGAACTTTCCGTCTGAAAGGATGTTTCACATGATTTGCACATTGTCTATGAAGTAAAATCCCTTTTAACTTGGTTAAAAGGAAAAACCACACCTAAATACATCAGAAATATTTTCCCCTTTCTTCCTTACATATTAGAAATGGAACATTTGTTTATGAAAGAATTCCTTGGGGATGAAACACCATTTAGTTTAATGTGATGAAAATACAGGTTCGAGTCACCATAAATGAAAATATTTACTTAAAATGACTACATTTAGATTTATGGACCTGTGTTTTGTATAGTACCTTCCTTAAGTGGGTGATGATGTATAGGAGCTTGGGTGGTTTTATTTCCTGTTGAATGTGGGAATAATAGAATTGTCACCAACAATGGCTAGAGGAAAGGAATAAACACCCTTAGAACTGAATTTTTTATAGTTAAGCACAACTGCACACGACTGGGGTTCAATAGTGAGAGTACCAACAAAGTTTAAAAGTTTGGAAATTAAATTCTAAGAAGGAAGGGGGTGTGGCGATGGAGTGGGGTGAGGTCGGGTGGGGAGAGACCTGGGATTTGAGAGTGTGAGGGAAGAAGGAAAGAATAGCAACAGATCCTCTGATTGTCCCTCTGTTCTTCCCGATTGTGGAGAGCAGCGCGACCCCCAACCCTGACAATCAAAGATGTTTCCAGACATTGCCGTATGTCCCCTGGGAGGTGGGTGAGCACGGTTGCCCTTGGCTGAGGACTGTTGCTATGGAACATGTAATAAACAGTAATAGCGATCCGCCAAAAGAAGGAACAAATCTGTCTTGGGAAGAAGTATAGCCAGAATGGTCCTTAGAGGCGAAGGTGGCGAAATGTCGTCTCATGTACTTTGGACATGTTATCAGGAGGAACCAGTCCCTGGAGAATGACGTCCCCATCATGCTTGGTAAAATGGAGGGTCAGCAAAAGAGAGGAAGACCCTCAGTGAGGTGGATTGACAACAGTGGCTGCAACAGTGGACTCAAGCATTACAAGGATTGTGAGGATGGCACGGGACCAGGCAGTGTTCATTTTATTGTACACAGGACAGCACCTAACAACAACAACAGCATAGCAGTAGATAGTAACAGTACTTACTAGTGTTG
Organism: Elephas maximus indicus; assembly: GCF_024166365.1. Taxonomy (NCBI): domain Eukaryota; kingdom Metazoa; phylum Chordata; class Mammalia; order Proboscidea; family Elephantidae; genus Elephas; species Elephas maximus. The sequence continues at coordinate 66,662,969 of NC_064838.1, forward strand.
AATTAGGTGGTAAAGTTGGCCAAGGTGGTGGTTATGGATTGAATTTTTTCTCCTGACAATATATGTTGTAAATCCTAACCCCATACCTGTGGTTATAATCCCAGTGGGGAATGAGGTTCTTCTTAGGCTAGTGAGGCACTATTAGTGTAGAGTGTTTCTTGAGTCAATCTCTTTTGAGATATAAAAGGAACAGATTAAGCTAGGAAGCAGAGATTGGGGAGGAGAGCTGTCAGAGAAAGCCTTCCTCTAGAATTTGGACTTTAGCCTCTTAAACTGTGAAACAATAAATTTCTGTTTGTTAAAGCCATCCACTTGTGTATTTCTGTTATAGAATTATCACATGATAACTTTTGATAGTATTTTCAAATTTATATTGTAATGCAATTAAAAGTTGGCTTTTTAAATTTTGGAGTAGAAAGAGGGCTTTTTCCACTTGTCCATGGCCTTTGTCGCCCCTCTTCATACCTTCTACCCTTGTGTCCTGGGGTTTTAAATTCTGTTTTTGGGCAGGGATCCCCCTTCCCCTTTTTCTCCCACTGGGAATGGGGAAGTGACCTCTCCTGGGCTCTCGTTTCCACCCTGAGAAGGTTCCTCACCATTTACCAGGCCGCCTTTCTTTCTCCTCTATTTGACTTTCATTTTGGGGGAGATTGGCGAATTGAGTCCACTGAAAAGAAGGTGGATTCTTATCTCTATTACTCTGTACAACGTCTTTTTAAAAAGTCAGGAACAAAGAGAAATAAGATGCATTATAATGAAGGTTTGACACGTGACCATAGTGAACCTTTTAGTTCCCGGAATGCAGAGCGGAGGCTGGAAAATCTGCCAAACTGCTTACTCTGTGTGGAGCTCAGATTCCGCTGGCACCTCAGAGGGGAGAAGAAAGAAGTTGCAGAAACTTGAGGGCTTTATCTTTTACATTTTTTCTTTTATTTTACTTTCTTTTAACTTCTGTGTAAGTCCTAGGGCACAATTTGAGTATGGAAAGATCGCCAGATAAGGCACAAAACCCGTTGCCACTGAGTTGATTCTGACTCATGGCTGCCCTATAGGACAGAGTAGAACCACCCCTTAGGGTTTCCAAGACTGTAATCTTTACAGGCTGCCACATTTTTCTCCTACGGAGCAGCTGGTTGAGTACAAAACTCCTACCTCTCAGTTAGCAGCCAATCGCTTAACCACTGTACCACAAGGGCTCCTTCCAGATCAGGTACATGTATGTTAAAAAAAAAAATCTGACACCAGAATTTAAGGGTGAAAGTTAAGAATGTAACAGAATGAAGCCGCAGTTGGTATAACAGAGGAAGCATCCTCAGTGTTACTCATCTTTGTACTTCAGAGCTACGTATATTCACATAGAGCTTTGAATGTGAAATCAGGAGGGCTTTTTATTTATTATTTTGGTGTGTACCTACTGTGTTTATCACATTGCTATATTTAGTTTGAGTGACCAGTCAGAAAGCTACTCTTGTAAACTGAACAACTAAATTCATACTTTGATGATACTTTGTTTCATTTAAAAAACCAAACACCAAACCCATTGCCATCGAGTCAATTCTGACTCAAAGCACCCTATTGGACAGAGTAGAACTGCCTCATAGAGTTTGCAAGGAGCGCCTGGTGGATTTGAATGGCCGACCTTTCGGTTAGCAGCTGTAGCTCTTAACTACTATGCCACCAGAGTTTCATTGAGACCATATGAATCGACCTTTACATATAACGTTTGCCTATGTGTTAACTCACATTTAAAGACAATTAAAACGCTAAGGCATGTCACTCCATAATGTAGATTATAACATAAGTTATCAAACATTTCCTTATTGATGGACATTCACATAAGGGCTCCAGTATCCATCCTTATATGTGTACCTTTATTTTTGTAGGAAAGATTATCAAAAATTAGGTTGTTGGATCAGAGAGTATGGTGTTACTTTTCCCCATGACCTTGTACAATGCTTTTCTGATTTGATTATCCCTGCATCACAAAGTAAGAGAAATGAGTGGAACAGTTCCATAGTACTTGGACTGAAAATAGGAAGCAAATTGACTGTCCATGAAGGAATTGCTTTGATAGGTGAAGACAAACATTTAGATCATCAGATGGTGCTGTGTGTGTAAAGCTTGAAATCGAAATACACAGGGGCATGTCTTAAGAAGAATGTGTGTTGAGGTTTGAGTGGGTTAGGGTGCTGGTAGATGTGTGTTTGGGGAATTGAATGTGCCCTATAACGTCTTTGGAAGGGCATCTGACAAACGCAGTGAGTTAGAAGTTATTCCAAGAAAAGTGGCAAAGACCATCGAATGGCAGTTACTTACTTAAAAAAATATATTGTTTTTTGGAGAAAATATACACAGCAAAACATGCTTCCATAACAGTTTCTACACATAACGTTTAGTGGTGATTACTTAGTAATTGCTGGCCTTGGAGGTGGACTTTTACCAGGTATGATAACGCGTCATTTGAGAGAGGAACTTGATCCCGTAGTTTACTTGCTTTCTTATGTGTTGTTCAGAAGTTTGGAAACTAATATTTGAGCTAAGAGGAGTAGAGGTGAGGAAAGATTAATATCTAACCACTGACCAGTGATTGCAAAGCACTAAAAGACTCCGGTTTTGTGGACAGGAATGGTAGACAGTTCCAAGGATGATATAAATTTGGAATTTTGATACATGCAGCCAAAAATGAGAAACTTTTGGGATTGAAGGTGGTTATTGGATAAACAACTTATTGAGCACTTCCTTTGTGAATCCTGTGTTCAGTGTTTGAGGTGAATAATGTCTTTTAATTTCTCTCATCAGTACAATGAGGCGTGTTCAGTTATTAGTGCTATTTGTATAGGTGTGAAAATGACAGGTCATGGAGTTAAATAACTTGCCCAGGGCTCACCACTGTCACCCCAGAGCCTTAAAAAGGTCCTAGTGTATATTATGCACTGAATCAAAATTTGTGGCATGAGTTAAAATACTTCAAAGATTTACCTGTCCATTTGTCCATCCATCCAGGAGTTGACAGTATCTGAGAGATCACAGTTCTCCCCACCGTTGGCCACTTGGAAGACAGCAGAGCAAGAGTTCGTAAAATCCAAGTTCATTCAGAAGGGCAAAGTGGAGATGAGTTTAGTGACCGAGGGGTCTCCAGAGTGTGAGGCATGGGCGCTGGTCTGGCCAGTACGCCGGGGAATCGTTCCTGGGGCCAGGCTGTGTAGTTAGACATTTATGTTTCAACCAAACGTGTTCATGGAGGATCGTATGGATATAAATACCCCCTTTTTGGAGTTTGTTTGCTGGCCCTTGACAACTTGACCTGTATATAAATAACGGGAGGTTTGGAACTGGAGCTGCGGCGTGGTGGTCCACGTAGTTTGCCAATGCCGTCAGATCACCGCAGCCTGCCCGGAGCTGCAGCAGCCAGTCAGGCGGTCGGATTCCGGCAAGCCCCAGAAGGATGTAAATCTCGAGTCTGCTCCAGATTGTTCTCTCTTCGTAAGGCCAGCTGTGTCTTGACCACTCTCTTGGGAGATTTCAAAGTTAAAATCATTGTTTTGTAATTACCGTGAATTTAGTTGACACAAGACGAAAGTTACACTGATTTCCAGGTGCAGGCAGTGGGGCGTGAAGGACGTTGACGTCTTTGCCCGTGCCCCGTGCCCCATTCACGTGGAGCTGTTGAGCATCGTCTCTGTGTATCATGATACTAAAGCTCCAAAAAGTTATCGGTTCAAACAAAGCTGAGAAGGACGCCTCAGAGACCCAAGGGCTGCACCGTCTGACCTACTTCCAAAACGGAGAACTTAGTGTGACCCTCACTCTGTCCAGTTCCCAGCTGAGCCCCTTTCCTGTGCCTTGTGTAGTCCCCAGTTCTCAGCAGGGTCCACCTTTCCCCTCCCAGTTAATATTTTTGATCAGCTTGTGGTTGTGTGTGACATTGTATGCCTTAAAAAAAGTTCTTTTAGCATTTTACACTTGCAAGGCTGCAGCAAAGCTTGCTTAGCAACATGGCCTGTCTTATTTTCTGAATGTGTTGTACATTTTTAATAGTAATAACATAATATAAAGTAGAGGGCTGACATTAATGAAGGAAACCCTCAAGGAGGCGGATTGACATGCAGCCACAATACTGGTCTCAAACACATCAAGGATCGTGAAGATGGCACAGGACCGGGCAATGTTTTGTTGTTATACGTAAGGTTTCCGTGAGTTAGCTGACTAACAAGAACATCATAATGCTGGAAGAGAGATGTTTACCTCATAGTGGAAATCTTTGTTTAAATAATTTAGTTGATAGGAAAAGGAAAACCTAGTCTTAACCGAACTTTGAGCAGTCTAAAAGTAGTTTCGCATAGGTAATTCATTTCCTTTTAAAACAAATGCCAAAGCTCTTGGCTGAGAATTTGAGGTCCTGCTATCAGCGGATTAAGTTGCTCTGACAACTCCATGTCTCTGGCTTTTTATCGTTGTCATAGAGAGCGATTCCGGTTTCAAGGGATACTATTGCTAAGCGGATGGAACTTCTGTCCAACCAGAAGTGCTTTGCCAGTGTTTTTCTTTGGATGAATGAGCCAGGAGGTTGACTTGCTTTCCTAGAAGGTTAGATGATTTTTTCTATTGGAGTTTCAAGTTCAGTCTTATTGAGTAGATTGATATCAACATAGATGCTTTATGTTGCCGAACACATGTAGAAAGACCAGATATCACTCCTGGTTATGGAAAATACCAATTCGTGTCTATTGTGAATTATTTCCTCTTGATCCAGACTAGCTCTTCAGTCTTAGAACTTAACAGGAGCTTTTTTACTACCATGGAGAGTGAACCTTCCCTGGAAGATGCGATCTACCCTGGGGCCTTACTCTTCTTTGTGAAGCTTTGATGGTGTCACTCATGGCTAGGGCAGCTCTCCATGTCCTACTCAGGAAATCCAGTCCCCTTAATTGGTGGGTCCAAGTTCCTCCTGCCCTGGTTGTGATGATCTGTCTGCCCGTCTGTATCTTGGCTCTCTCTTACTTCGTACTTCAGCACCAGGAACATTTATTTCCTGAGCATTCTTTGTTTTTTTTCTGCAGCCAAGTCTTAATTTACATACATTTTGAATCTAGAGTGACCTCTCTGTTAAAATCCTCCCCAGCTTCAGAGTGTATCTCAAAAGCTGCTTCTTTGCCCAGATGTTGCCAAATTTTTTATTTTGCACCATCTTCCAGTTGGAATTAATCATTGTACCCCAGTATAACTTACTTACTACTTTTACACTGAAATGTGGCTAATTACGGACTTGTGCGCTTTCCATTGCATACTGGTTTGTTAAATTCTCGAGGGGGCAGGATTCAACTCTCATTCCTCTTTGGGTCTCTATTGGGCCTAAGCTGGTACTGTACGTAGAGAAATTCCTAAATGAATATTTGAAGCATTTTATTGAACTGTGTGTCTCTGTGGAGCAGCAGGCATAATATTTCTTTTAGTCAATAAGTAATAAAGTAATTACCTGGTTAAAAAAAAAAAAATTACCTGGTAGCTTTATTTTTTTTAACGATCTATTTTATACAGGACCGTCCAATAGAACACTCTACGATGATGGGAATGTCCTATCCTGTACTGTCTACTGTGCTACTCAGTAACCACATGTGGCCACTGAGCACTTGAAATGTGTCTAGCATGGCCAGGGAACGGAATTTTAAATTTTAATTAATTTAAATAGTCACTCATGACTTGTGGCCTGGATCTTTTCCTCTTTCATTTCAGTAATTTTTATTAAATACCTCTGAAGTTGTAACACATCTTCTAGGCCCTGCAGATCCCACGAAGTGTGTATTAATGGTAGGACTTGGGAAGCTCTCATAGTACAGCAGAAGACCTAGAGACGCTATCACTGATTAACACAGGGCAGTAAGTGTGACATGGTCATGATACCAGGGAATTGGAGACACACAGATGAGGGTGATATCAAGTCAAGGATTGTTTGTAGCTGAAGCTGTGGAACTGAGGGCAAGAAGGCAGAGGTGAAAGAGGGCGTCCCAGTGGAGCGGCACATGGGGTGAACGTATTTTGTGGGAAATAGCAGACGGCATTAGCAGTAGATCTGTTTCTAGGTTCTTCAAGCATAGTAGGTAGTAATCAAGTGGTCTTTTAACCCCATCTTTGTTCTGAAGAAAATTTCTCATAAAAGACAGAGTTCTGAACTACCATTACTTTGTCCATTTCTTTGTTGACTCAACCTTGACTCTTAAATTTCCATGATTTCAGGTGCCAGGTGTATTTAGCTTATAGCTGGACCTCCAGTGGCTAGAACGGTGCCTGTCATATGAAAAGTGCATGGGAAGCTTTAATACGTTTTAATTCATTTGTTCGTTCATACAGTGAATTCTTGGTGGCCTACTCCATGCCAGGCACTGTGGCTACACTGGCGAATGAGACGTGTTTGGACCGTCTGCCGTGAGACTCACATCTTAGTGGGCCATCAGGCAAGAAACTAGTAATCACATCAGTAGATAAAATGGATCAGTTGTGACCATGAAGGAAATGAACGGGCCTGGATAGGTAGCCGCAGCAGGGACCTGTTTAGATAGATGGTGAGTGATGGTCTGCAGTCACGTGATGAGTCACACTCAGGGGAGGGAACCCAGGCACGAGGAGCACCAAGCACAGTGAGCCTGTGGTGGGCAAAGAGCAAGGCTTGCTCTGGCATCTGGTCAACGGTGATGGAGGCTGGAGTAAAATGAGGGAGAGGGAGGGGAGTGGTGTAAGATGAGGTTGGAGAGGGATGGAAGGAGGGAGGAGCCAGGTCTTACAGGATCTTGTAGGATGTAAGAGTTAGAATAAAATTCGAAGAATCATGAGAAATGGTAGATGAGTGTCATTTACCGTCATTTTAAGATTTGCACGTGTGTGTGGACACACACCCCTCAGAAAAGCCAAGCCCATTGCTGTCCAGTGGATTCAGACTCATAGCGACCCTGTAGGACAGACTAGAACTGTCCCATGTGGTTTCCAAGGCTGTAAATCTTTGTGGAAGAAGACTACCACACCTTTCTCCCAAGGAACTGCTGGTGGGTTCAAATTGCCAACCCGTTGGTTAGCAGCTGAGTGCTTAACCACTGCGTCACTAGACGCACGAGCATAGGTGCATGCGCGCACACACACGTTCTAAGGAAGGGGAGTTTGTGAAGTTTCCATCCATCTTAGAAGTTACAAATACTTCTTACAGTCAGTCATGTTGCTATTTTGAGATATCCTACTTGTGGCCATAGATTAAAATCCGTTAAGAAACTGCACCAAGTTCTACATTCTCCTGGGAGTGTTTGAAGCTAAGTAAACTGGGGGAACGTCTGATGATTCCTCGGAGGGAGAAAAGTCGAGGAGATAATGCTGCACAAGTAGGTTTTGACTCCAGGTCTAATTTTAAGCCTGAGCCTCTCTGCAGGAGGCAGTAATTGGCCAGAGGAGAGTGATTGCTCCTAATTGCCTTCCTAATTACACATGCTGGTGTTGGGGGCTGCAGGCCTGGGGCTTGGCCCTGTACATCACAGATGACTTGTCCCCAGAGAGACGAGACTGAAATATTTCCCATGAGTGAGCCTTTCTCCGAGCCCTCCAGCCAGTGGAGATACACTTAGAGAGGCTGCAAGATGTAGGTTATATAAATGGACTCCTGCAGGCAGGCACGGCCCCTACTTGGAGAATGGACTTCCTGCCCAAACTTCTAGCTTTAGGAAGTTCGGATTCTTAACTTTTGCCATTTTAGCCCTTGCTCAGTATGCCAAGGAGTTGAGGTAATGTAGATGCTCTTAGTGCCCTGCCCAGACTTCCTCTTCTCATTTCCAAGCATTTATTTGTTTATTTTGCATCCTGGCCTGATGTCCGACTGCTGGCACCTGCGTGTCTTTGTCTGAGGGCTTTTTTAGACCCCAGGAACATGCACTGGCTGTGTATACTTAGGAACCTGGAAGTGCTGGGTATTATGTAGCGGCATCCACGGAGTGATTGATGGGAGTTGGTGTACAAATATTCCAGCTTCCTCAATGCCCTGATGGGGTGACTCTGAGATGTGTGATCTACACTGACTCCCAGATTTCCCAATGGGATTGAGCTGCAGTTGCCCACAGTGGTAACTCGCTTGATCATATACCCATGATTGGCTGTCTTCCCTTTTCTGCCCCACTTCCCCATCCCCCTACCTATATTTTTTTGTTGAGCTCCCAAACAAGGTACTGGTACTTGTCTCAGGGCCTGTGTCTGGGGAACCACAAACTGACACACTCTACCGTAAGAAAATTGGTACAAGAACTTAATGCAGACACGTGACATCAAAACTTCATTACCAGACATAGAAGTGATGCATGAAATTTAACTGTAATTTGTCTCTGAATGAGACAAAGTCACGGTTACTATGTAAAGTATAAGTGATGACAAGTTGCCCAGAATTTGTCATTTAATTAGCAGCTCTGGATAATGACAGTCAGACTTTGTTTCATCGTGGTGGTGGAAAGGATCATTTCACAAAGCTGGAAAATATCAGGAACATGTAGACATATAGGCCCTTAGTAAAAAATTTGAGAACACTTAATAAAGCCGTAGTGAGTTCTCTGCATAACATTAAATCATGCAAAACTAGATTTATCTCTGAGTTGGGTGTTGTTTGGTTTACAAATATTTTTCAATGTGCTTGTATGTGTTTTTCACATCTTTGAATTTGTTTCCAGAATTGAAAATTTGGAGATTTTAGTTTAAAATCTTTACTGTCTTCTTTAAATTTGGATGACCGCATACACATTCTTAAACGGAAAAATGGAACCAGGCAGCGTGACAACACAGAGCCTGCTTTCCCACGTGCCGGCAGCGCCTCGTCCGAGTCAGTTCCTGCTCCTCAGTGATCTCCCGCACTCAGCCATTTATATTATCTGCCTGGCCCCATGAGACAGTTGAATTTGCATTGTTGATCTAAGAATTTGTTTTTAAGTTGATTAACTGTTTGCAAAACTTAATTCTTAAACACTCTTGCCAATTAGCTTTAAATATGAAGATACAAGATCTATAAAATTAAAGTGTGTTCCTTTGTCCGTCCTCTTTGTTTTAGAGGATGATCTACTTGATGGTGTGATATTTTAAGTTAATCGGATTTTGCTAACAAAAACATCTGTTAGCTTCAGAGCCCTCTCCCAGAACTGGGCTCCAGAGGGAATGGGGAGGAATTTTTGTAATTATGTAGCAGTTAGAGTATCAGACTTGCCTTTCTTTGGCTATGTTAGCTAATTTCACATGACTTGGAAGCCTGCCAAAAAGTTGAGGGAACACATGGATATTAAAAGGATTTGGGTAGGAAAGACTCAGTGATGACCTCTGTAGGGTGGATGCCCTGTGGCCATGTCTGTTGGGAAATTCATTACTGATTTCCCTCCTTTCGCCTATATTTTTTAGTTCATAAACCCTTTAGGAGTAGAAGAGCCAGTGAAATGGAATTTGCAAAGTGTTTCATATAAATAAGTGTAGTTGTGTGTGCCTTTTAGAGTCCGTTTTTTTCTAGGAATGAATGGTAGATAAAAACAGTTACTTCAGTTCTGTGACTTTCTCTTGATCAATCATTATTTCAGACCTATTACTATTTTGTTGTTGTTGTTGTTTTGAAATTAATGAGGACTACTCTGTTGTGAGAAGATCAGAAATCCTCTCAACTGGACCGATGAACAACATCGTAATAAATGGAAAAAGTATTGAAATTTCAAAGATCTCACTTTACTTGGATCCACAACCAATACCCATGGAGGCAACAGTGAGGAAATGAATGTATTGAATTGGACAGATGGATGCTGCAAAAGACCTCTTTAAAGTGTTAAAAAGTAAAGATGTCACCTTGAGGGCACCTAACTCAAGCCATGGTATTTTCAGTCACCTCATATGCATACGAAAGCTGGACAGTGAATAAGGAAGACTGAAGAAGAATTGATGCCTTTGAATTATGATATTGGTGAAGAATATTGAATATACCATGTACTGCCAGAAGAACGAACAAATCTGTCATGGAAGAAGTACAGCCAGAATGCTCCTTGGAAGTGAGGATGGTGAGACTCTATCTTGCATACTTTGGACATGTTATCGGGAGGGACCAGTCCCTGGAGAAGAACATGATGTTTGGTAAAACAGAGGATCAGCGAAAAAGAGGAAGACCCTCAACAAGATGGATTGACACAGTGGCTGCAAGGATGGGCTGAAACATAGCAATGATTATGATGATGGCTCAGGACCCAGAAATGTATTGTTCTGTTGTACATAGGGTTGCTATGAGTTGGAACTGACTCACTGGCACCTAAGAACAGCAACACTGTTGTGTGGAACATGAATTTGGGATTAATGTCATCTCTTCCCATGTCCTGACCTTTCCACTGAATAAAATTTTTTCTATGACCATGGTAAGCTTTTTCCAGAATGATAACATTATACAGCTCTAAATATAGACAAATAGTTGGTTTTCAATTGAATGCAATTGAATTGTGTACAGGCATGGACCAGTAATGTGAAATTTGCCTCCAAAAGTGGAAGGTGCTGAGAGACCAAAGAAAGAGGTGGGCAACTCCAGTGTGGCAGTGAAGGAGTTCTTTTGGAAGACTTAAAATAATGCCAGCCCTGGGCAGCTGCAGAACCAAAGCAGATCTCCACACCCTGCAATGGGAGGGCAGAGGTTTTATAGTGGTGGTGGACAATAGTTGCTACATGCTGTGGACTTACGTAAGGACTTACATAGCAAACTACAGTGAACTAGTGGACCACATGAGGGTACTCATGTTCTGTCTTGCAAAGCCTGTTTCCCCTTCAGGCCCTACTTCGAGGCAGGCTCTTGCAATCTGGCACCTTCTCCCTCTTGTGCTATAGTACAAGAGACCCCATTTCTTCCCTTCCAGGAGCAGATATAGAAGTGGGGTTGTCCAGATGCCATATGGTGCTCCCACATGTGCAAGAGACAGAAAAAGTTACTGTGTGCCCAGAATGGGGGAAGGTTTCTCCAGTAAGGAGCCGGGACAGAAGGCGACCCAATTCCTAGCTTCCTTCTCAGAGAATGTTCTGGGCCCACAGTCCTTACTTAGCCTAAATGGGAGAAGTAGAGGCAGACCATTCCCCAACAAATTGACTTGAGGATGTTGATTACAAAATTAACTGCATTTATTAAGTAATTAATTTGTATTCCTACTTTTGTTAATAAAAGTGATTTAAATCTCTTAGAGCTTCTGATCAATATGAGTTAATCAGTGCCACTGCATTGTGTTGATAATATCCCAGCCCCTAAACAAAGACACTCAATAGGTAGTGATTTGGTGTATGCTTTTTATAATATTGGGAAACACCATTATAGATTTCTGTGATGACTTTTAAGATTTCTGAGGTCAGTGGGCGAGGTGCTTCATGTTTCCATCTTGCTTTGACTTTCATTAAAATTACTTTTAAAGGTGAACTCAGTCAAATGTGCCTGTCTCACTTACCATCTCCTCACTGTCAGGTGTTTATTTTCCAAGGTATCACTTGGCTAATTTGACAAACTAATCAGTGTTAATTTAATAATAGATGAAGACTATGCTTTGCTGGTCAGTTTAATCAAGTGTTAAATCAATAAATAAATGGAGTGTGAATCATCAGCCAGGCCGTGTGGACGGTACGAACCCTGCCTCTTCAAAACTTAGTTGATATGAAAGACAAATGATTTTACCAATCATTGATTTCCAGATGTTGTACGTATAATGAAGAAGTCTGGTGTGCAGCTGAACAAGAGTGTTGGGCGAACCAGAAACTGTGGAGAAAGTTTTAAGGAGGGGAATAAGTGATGGTATCAAATGAGGCAGAATGGTCTAATGAGACAGGAGCCGAAAGGCAATATTTAAGGCGAATATGTAAAACCTAGTTGACCTGTGGCATCAGAGAAGCCTTCCTTATGGATGTGATATTTAGATAGAGGGTCAGGTTCATGATCTGCTCTTTCTTTCTTTCAAGGTAGTAATTACACATGGAGTGTGGCCATTTGCATTCTTTTGTAGTTCATTTCTTACAGTACATTGATTGAGTATTCACTTTGTGCCAGGCTCTCTCTTAGGTACCGCAGCCCTCATGGAGTGTTCATTGTAGTTAGGGTGGGAGAGAAACATGACAGTTCTTATAATGTCATCATGAGATAACCGTAATAATAGGGAAATATATACAGCAGCTCCTTGGAAACCCTATGGGGCAACCCTACTGCATCCTATAGGGTTGCTGAGTCAGAACCGACTTGACAGCAACAGGTCTATATGTATAGGACCTAGAGAACATAGCTACTCTTCATCCCAGGGTGTGGTGTGGGGGACAGGGAAGACTTTTAGGGGTGGATGATACTTGTGCCGAAACAGGAAAAATAAATATAGGCCCACTGGGTAGGAGAGTTGTGATGGTGTGTGTTGAGGGTTGAGACTGAGACTGTGTTGGGGTCCTGTGGGCAAGGCATGGGTGAGGCAGGGAGACCAGAACCAGCGCAGCTCATAAGCTGGTTGGCGGAGAGGTGGTTCGCAGGTAGATCGTCAACCCTGGATGAAACCTGAGGGCAGGCGGTGGAGATAGATGAAGTTGGATTGCCAAGCGGTGACCTCATTGTGGATGGCTTTGGGGCCATGTTTTAGACATTGAAATGGAAGGGCATGAATGGAATTTATACAGGCTATTGACCATGTTAATTTGGGGTTCAAGCCGGATGTCCTGTTGGAAAAGTCTAGCAGGTCATGGCTATATGAGTCTAAAGATTGGGTGGGGTGAAACAGCATTTGGGATAAGCTGAGATGGCTGAAGGTTTATGCAGTAACATCCCCTGAGGAAACACCAACATTGAAGGAGCCAGTCAGGAAGAGGAGCTTACAAAGGGAGGACCAGGAATCCTGAAGAGTAGGCGTGAAATTAGAGAGTTAGGAGCACCAGAAACTGCTTTAAAGTTTTACACTGACAAGTGATTGTCACCCTGTTCCCAGCAGCTGCTCTGAACAGCAAACCTATGTGCTGAAAGGGGGGCGGAGGGTTAGGAAATGTTGGGTTGGACAAGAAGCAGTGTCAATCACCTAATGGTTTTCTTCCCCACCTCCTCCATTTCTTTTAAATATTTGATTTATTAAGTGTGTACCATAACATGTAAACATTTTGATTCTGAAAAGACATATTTTTAACCTCAAGAAACTACGTGTGCTCGGGAGCATGCGCTTGTATGTGTATGTGAAAGGAGACACATTGTTTATTGCTGGAAGGGATACAGTGGATGGGAAAATTAAGGCTGAGTTAGAAGCTGACATCTGTGTTTTACTCCAGGCTTCTAGAAAGCAGGAACTAGGTCTAGTTACTTGATCTTCTGAGTAATCTTTTTTTTTTTTAAGTTTCTTGTGCAAGGTGCTGGGAAATTATGAGCTTGATAATTCCATTCGGTGATCATGATCTGTTTCTTCTGCCTTTCCGTTTTTACATGTAGAAGCAAATATCATTAACAACCATAATGACCCACTCGCTCTCATTATGAGATACAATTCTTCTTAAGAATTTAGTATGCATACCCTTGACCTTTTTGGGAATTAAAAATTATCTTGAAAATTTACCTCTATGTCTGGAATTTCTGTGGTGTGCTCAAGAACGGTTTAGTAGTCTAAAAATGATGAATTTAAAATTAGGGAGTTGAAGGTCGTAACCCAGCAGTGATCACTCAGCTAATGAAATATTCATTTCCAGCTAAGAAGTGGCGCTGTGTATCGGTATGTTGTCACTGTCTGTCATCATTACGTAGAGTGCAGGTCTGTTTATGCATTTATAAATAGCTAAAGGGAAGAAAGGCTAATTACCTGCAGAAATGCTGCAGAGATTTCCATGACTCTGCTTCTAACAGGCGACTGATACCCGTTTTTCTCAGCCACGTTTGTGAACGAAGCACAGGCTCTACGCATTAACCTCTAGTTGGTTTTTAGAATAATGCAGTTAGTTAAAGGACCATCCTGGGGATGTATATACGTTTTTTAGGTCATGTCCTTACCAGGGGTGTGTTTATACATATGTAAAATAAAGTGCAGAATTTAGAGCTTGCCTAGGAAATTTAACTGAAGACTGCTATTTGAAAATTGTAGAAGAGATATATTTTATATCATTAGCCTTACCAATTAAGAATGAGTTTAGTTTAGCCCAAATCAATGTAATTATCCAGATAATTCAAACTAATTAAAATCTTTCCCACATCCTTAGACCTTCATTAGCTGCATGTTTCTGGTGAAAGCAGGTTTTTTGGTGTTAAATTAGCTTTATAATTGGCATCAGTCTTGCCCTGTTTTGCTGGTGTAGACCTGGTTTCAATTCGTAGGGCCCACTCGATAAAGAGATATCCTTCAAGGGAGAACATGAATTGGGAAATAAAAAGCCTTGTACGTTAAAATGAAAGCATGATGGTACTCATGTTAACAAATTTTCTTTTAATACAGTCTCCATATTCAGATGTCTCTGGGTGGTACAAATGGTTAACACATTTGGCTGCTGACTGAAAGGTTAGAGGTTCAAGTCCACCCAGAAAGGCCTGGGTTTACTTCCAAAAAATCAGCCATTGAAAACTCTGGAGCACAGTTCTATTCTGACACACAAAGGGGTCTCCATGATTCAGAGCTGACTCAGTGGCAACTGCTGCTGGTCTACCCAGAGACTCCATCGACAGTAGTAGGGAATTCTCTAATACCGTAGTGAACAACCTGCCTTTCATGTTCTACACACACATCTAAGGGAAGCAGGGCCAGTCCTGTGTACTGCCTTTCCCTTGTAACCAACTCTGCACTTTCCTTGGCTTGTAAGTAACCACTCCTTCTCCCCATTCTGGCTTCCCATTGCCCTTCTTCTGTAGCCCCCTCTTCAAACAAAGTAGTAACCACTAATTAGACCTATAAATAAATGCCACTTTAAATCAGTGTCATATGTGGTTTCCCCAAATCATATGCACACCTGACCTTTTTCTTCTCATTCAATGTTGTATTTAGAAACACCCGTATTTTCACCCGTTACCTAAGGGGGCAGGGTGGAGTGGGTGGTGTCAGATGTGCTTGTCATGGTAGTTCAGAAATTAAAAGATTTGCCATGGGCAGCTGACACTTCATTTTAGTTTCTAAAAATACATATTTTGTTCTTTTTCTTCTTCCTTGATTGTGTATAGCTTTTAATTTGAGACAAGGATGCAGATGCAGATGTGGTTTGGGCTCACCTCATGCTGTGTAGACGGCTCCCGAGTTCAGCACAGTGTTTGGCTGTGGGTTGGCTCGATACTTGTGCCTTTTGAGGTACTTCAGTATCACCTGGCCACTGGTTATGGTCCTTTATCTTTCTAGAGCTTTAAGAACAATTAAAACAACTGGGCGGATTATTATCATTATTGTAGAAATTCACAGGTGGTTGGAGGGTCAAGTTAGGCCAGAGCTAGGAAAAAGGAAAATAATTCACCCCAAAGATGGGCGTATAGCATCAGTAGTGTCAGGAATAGACAGCAGTGTTATTTTTGGAGGAAAGGCCTACTTTTACCTTTGTGGTCCTTCTATTTTTATATTTATGTCTCATGACAGATTTTTATTTTAAACCCCAGAAATGACATATGTCTATCAAGCTTTGGAGTAGTGTATTTAAAAATGATTATTCTCTTAGACTGTGCTAAACTTGAAGAAAATTAGCGTTCCGTCTCTGCAATGTCCCAGTGGGAATAGAAGCCTTACACGCTGTAGCCATGCTTAAATGACAAGGGGAAAGAGAGATGCTCAGAATTCCTTCTGAACTACTAACATGATCATAGATATGTAGCGGCAGGATTTTCTGTGCCAAGTGGAATTACAGGCTCTTAACATGTATCCCAGAAGGGGAAATAGTGGGTGATCTGATGTGCTTCTTCAAAAGCACTTTGTAACACAGACTAATAGAATCCTCTGATCTCTCCCGAGAGCTGTGCAGTGAAGATGTAGAAGAATAAAGAGTTCTTTAACCTAAGAAACAAAGACCTTGTTGAGTTGAACTCTTTAAGTGTGTCCATTTTTCCCCTGATAAGGCGAATGTTAAAGGGGGAATTTGGATTGTCACAGTAGCCAAAGGAATGAACTCAAACATAGGAACAATCACGAAGATGGCACAGGACCGGGCAGCATTTTGTTCTGTTATCCCAAGATCAATGTGAGTTGGAGCCGCCACCAAAACAACAAAGAAGGAATGACAGTGATGAGATGATTCCTAGTGGCATTTTTATGTTAATCTGTATTATCTGTTGACGGTTAAGGTTAAGGAAAGTTACTTTGGAAAAAAGCTCGGAAACAAGAAAAACTCCACATAAGGACTTCCTTAATATATGTAGCTACGACCATTTTTACTGTGCTCTTGAAGGTGCCTGAGGGAGCTTTGGTAGGATCACGTTATTTCTGTTTGAAAAGACGTTCTTGTGTTTAGTTTCAGTGGATGGGTTATTGCTTGAGCGTTTGAGACTAAAGACCCTGAATGGTACCATTTCTGTTTCACTTTTCAGCCCTCTGTGAAATAAAGAGCCCCCAGGTAAGGCAGGACACTACAGGTGTTCACTGAATCACTGTGGTCTGCTTTATTTTAGACCTTTCTGGGGAGCTCGTATATGCTTCATCACTGACCTCATGGACCGTAAATGCCTCTCTTTGCCTGGTCTGGAGTTCAGTATTCATTCTTTACTGGATGGTTTTAACTTAGGTATGATGGACACGATTATATCACAAAGGTTCCTATGGAATCATTAAAGTCAATTTGTTCTTAGAAACTTCTTAAAAGGCCAGTTTATTGACTTGTTGGGCTGTAAAGCTGTACCCCTTTGTTATGAGAATTACCTTTTAAGGTAAGTCTTCCAGGCGAAGATGGCTTTCTAGACACCCCTCATTACCCAGTGGAGTCTTGTGAAAAGTCTTGAAATTAATCCATTTATTCCTCAAGGATGCTATTCCCAGTGGTGTGCTTTTTTTCTTGAGTATGGTACCAGGATGTGGGTGAGACTTATCAACCATATACATTTGCTTGAGAAAACCAATAGTGGATTTATAGTAATATCCAAAGAATCCAAGGACATAAAGTGTCTCCTGCTGTTTACCTCCTTGTCTGTCGTTAATATTGGCCATGTTGGCCAACTTCTTTCCCTTTACCAGTTTGTTGTTATTGTTATTTTTTGTCGTTGACTCGAGTTGGCTCCAGTCAGCTCTGACTCATGCCATTTTAGGTAGAATAGATTGAAACCTTGCCCGGTACGGCACCATCTTATGATTGTTGATATGTTTGAGTCCATCACTGCAGCTTTTGTAGTGCCTTCTGCCCTTCCAGCACTCATCTTCCAGCTCTATACTGGACAGTATTGTTTTGTGAGCCAAGGGGTTTCTATTTGTTAATTTTTGGAAGAAGATCACCAGGCAAATAATTTATTCACATGATTTAGAGTGTTATTTTCAGCATCAGTGTACTGGGTCTTCTAAATATTCAGGCAGAGATTCACATTTCATTCTTAAGTAGTAGAAAAAAGTTCAGATGCCAGGACTGCTGTATTTATAATAAATATTTTAAATGCCTAAACCAGAATACATAGGATTACAGAAGGAAGTAATAATATTGACATAGTTACCAAGGTATTAAAATTTGTGATTTGGTAATGCATGAATGCTTTAACACATCACATAACAAGATCTCACAGCAAGTCTAATAACTATCATAATATTGAAATCATCATGAGTGTAAATGATATTTTGAGATACCTGAAGTGTCTGTACTGTGAGTGATTTCTGATAATGACAAATTCTCAGGTACTGCTAATGAAACTATGGTTTTGCCTACATTTATAAATTGAACAGAATGCTAAATTCTAGTTTGAGATTGGTAAAAATAAAGATTAATTTCATTTCATTTCAAGTTCACAGATCACTTGAATTCTAGCCTCAGTTTTTCGTAAAGATTCACATTTTTGGCTTTGTATGTCCTATGTTCCCTGCTAGAACTACTCAGCTTCACTGTTACAAAAGCAGCCATAGACAATAACTAAACCTATGGTCAGAGTTATGTTTCAATAAAATTTTATTTAGAAAGACTGGCAGAGATGGGATGGGCCATAGTTTGCTGACTCCTGTTCTACATCAAGTTTCTTTCTGCCAAGACTCGATCCCTATCCTGGAGTGACAAATTTTCATTTTAGGACCTAATCATTGATTTTTTTTTTTTTCCCTTTGAGGGTGGTGGTGTTATTTTTGAGTTTCATATGTGTGTTTCTCATCTCCCATGTTTTAGTGCAGCATCTTAACACTTCTTTTGTATTAAACTCAATTCCATAGGCGTATTTCTTGAGCACTGGTATGTCTGGTTTCTTACGATAGAAATATGAATAAGATATACTTCCTGCCCTTAAGAACTGCATGGTACTTGGGAGACGAGCACATAAATACCAAACCCATTGCCGTCAAGTCGATTCTGACTCATGGTGACCCTGTAGGACAGAATAGAACTGCCTCACACGGTTTCTACGGAGCGCCTGGTGGACTTGAACTGCCAGCCTTTTGGTTAGTTTTTAACCACTATATCACCAGGGTTTCCAGCACATAAATAAGTGACTGTAAATAGAGTGTTATAATTGCTGCAGTCTGTGTGCATAAAGTGCCACTGGAACAAAGAGAAGGACAGAAGCAACGCCATATTCCTCCCTCACCAGCCCACATGATGCCTTGCACTCAATACTTTACATACCTAATTTTTTTCTTTCCATGACCTGATGTATCTGAAAATCACTGTGTACATATTTGACTAAGTGTTTTACTTGCAAAGGGCAGAGAGCTCAGAAATCATAAGTATTTATGTTGTGGTAATGGAAGTTTATTCACAGATGATGACGGCTTATTTGGATGTACTTTGTTTCAAGTGAGTCTTTTTTTTTTTTTTTTTAAACTTCCATTTAAATGAGGTGAGATGAAAAATAATGCTTAAAACCTAGTCCTGTCAGCTGGGGGGAGTGAATTTTGTTTACAGAGTGAATTTTTACCTTTGGTATATTCCATCCTGGTGGAGATCCCTTGCATCAAAGGATCAACTTGGCTAGGCCATGATTCCCAGTGTTGTGTGATTGTCCGCCAATTTGTCATCTGATGTGATTTTCCTCTGTGTTGTAAATCCTGTGTCTTTGATGTTAATGAGGCACGATTAACGGCAGTTGTGTTAATGAGGCAGTACTCAATTTACAAGATTAGGTTGTACCTTAAGTCAATCTCTTTTGAGATATAAAAGAGAGAAGAAGGGAGCAGAGAGACAGGGGGACCTCATACCAAGAAAACAGTGCTGGGAGCAGAGGGAGTCCTTTGGACCTGGGATTCCTGTGCAGAGAAGCTCCTAGACCGGGGGAAGGTTGATTGCAAGGACCTTCCTCCAGAGCCGAGAGAGAGAGAAAGACTTCTCCTGGAGCTGGTACCCTGAATTTGGACATCTAGCCTCCTACACTGTGAGAGAATAAATTTTTCTTTGTTAAAGCCACCTGCTTGTGGTATTTTTGTTATAGCAGCTCGAGATAACTAAGAGAGGTTCCATCAGGGCTAGTGTGGCAAGTGGCAGGTACTCTGTGCTTACTGCCATGGACTGTGTATCTGTGAGTTCTGAAGAGTTCACAGACTGTACCCAAGATTGCTAAAGGAGACTAGTGTGACCTCTTAGCCGTGCCTGTCTTGGGCTGTGGAGTACAGAGAGTGGCTACCCAACCCCTCCACCCCCCATCTTACACCTGCACTGGGATCAACTATTATCCTATCAATTTAGATTATTTATTAGATCTATATTGTTTATTATAGGTCCTGTACTTGATGACAACTAGGTGGTGGATCTTTAGGGTTGTTCCCTTCTTCCCTTTCCTTCTCAAGCAAAGAGGATATCTGAGAGTCATCTTGTCTTCACAGCCATCCAGAG
This sequence comes from Elephas maximus indicus, assembly GCF_024166365.1. Classification (NCBI taxonomy): domain Eukaryota; kingdom Metazoa; phylum Chordata; class Mammalia; order Proboscidea; family Elephantidae; genus Elephas; species Elephas maximus. Next base: position 66,682,892 of record NC_064838.1, read on the forward strand.
AGCCTGTTTATTATAAATTTTTAGTTGAACAAAGTGTGTTTTAGTCCAGTAGTTTGGATTAAAATCAGACTTAATGACAAAACTCAGACCATATGCTATTTTGCTGAAAACATCAATATTGAGTTTATTTGCACTTTTAGTTGCAATAACAACTGTCATGGAGAACAGGACGGCTACTGGTGTTTTACTCATCTTTGTGGCTATAGTGTTCTTTTGCTTTTTGGCTAAATTTTGGTAAGGTGTGCCTGTGATGAAGTCCTGGAGCAGAACCTTTTTAGCTGTTTACTTTGCCATTGGTTTCACAATTAGTTTCACTGAAATATCAGGAGATTACTTCTCAGTCTCAGAATCTTTTCCATCTCTAAAATTCTCTGGCTTCTCTGATTTTTTTTTTTAATTGAAACCCAATTTTTTACATTATGATTTAGTTATTTTATCAAGGAAAGTGTGTCTGAATAAGTTGTTCATCTCTGCCATGGGTAGGCACATTGATTGATTTGTTGATAAGTTTTTGTTTGAAATAAGTGATATGGAAAATCTGATTTTTTTCCCATCCATTGTGTATTTCCAAGGAAATTCTTAGTTTAAATGAGTTATCAATAACAGCTCCTTTTTCATCTTATTGTGGCGAGACGAAGCATAGGTCATCAGTTTAAAACAATAATTCAGTCAGTGATTGCTAGGTTCGCCATGAGTCAGAATCAACTGGCTGGACGGCAACTTACAACAACAGCAAATTGTTAATGAAGCAGGGGAAGAAGTATGAGGTAACGTTTATCATTTGACTTAACTTCTCCATGTATATTTATAGATAAATGTCCTGAGTTACCAGATCTCAAGCTTTGAGGATAGTTTTGGGAAGCCAGAAACCATTATTTATCAGTGGGCGGGGGGAAAAGAAATTAGCATTTACTGTGGGTACTTAGTGCCTTGTGTTGTATTAGATTTGTAATTCAGGCTTGTTCCTGAATTACAGGATTGGGACATGATTTCCCGTTATAAAAATGAGTTCCTTGGGACACGTTGTTCCAGCCTTTGACTCAGCATTGCCCAGTGACGTTAGGAGCTACAGTGATCTTATTCCTTAGGTAATCTGTTCGAGGCAGAAGTCAGGCAGGTATATGAAGCAGTTTCAGGCACCTAAGACTGCTATATTTATAATAAAATGTTTGTAATACATCCTTGATAACATTACAAACTGCAAGTCTGTGAGTCTTTGTGCTAGTCGGAGGGTTGTTTAAGATCCTCTCTTCCTTTCAGAGGCATTATTAATTAATGGATTTATTTTAATCTTGCTTTTTGGACTTTGTTAATGATTTGCGTAATTTTAAGAGAAGTGGAAGGCAGAAAAAAATATGCTTAATGCGTCTTCATGAATAATAATAAGAAGCTCGAATGCCCCAATTATTAGGTCTCATCTTTCTGCTTGGGTTGCTGTGACCTCAGAAGTACAGAGATGTTTGCTGGAATGAAGGTGAGTGAGTGAGTTTATAATTTTCCAGTTGGTACATTGACCTCAAAGGGATTCTAGCAAGCACATAGGTGCTGAATCCCCTTCTCTTTCTCAACATATAAGACTTAGTGGCCTCAGACTGGCATATGACACCTTTCTCTCAGTTCTTGACCCCTTCTAGTGAATTCAGAAATTTGGGTTCAAATCTGAGGTGTGCTTTGTTACATTTTTCCTAATTTATTTTCCATGGCAAGTTTTTGCATCTTTATTTTCTTTCCCCAGACCATAGCTTGCAATTCGTTCATTAAATAGAAAACTAAAAGAAAGGCCTTGATTGTGGCCTAAGAAATACAAATAGGTGAAGGAGATGTCATTGAGGGTAAGTGGTTGTGAGTACTGGAGGCATCTCTGGATCCACCTCCTTATTGGTCTAGTCCAGCCCTTCCCCCAGGTCTCCTGCCCGTCCTCATTCTATGCAATTCTATTAGGGCTGTCCGTCACTGTGACCAGAACAGGAGTAGACCACGTACCTACCCATGACTTTTTTCCATGGTTGGGCATGTCACCCAGGCTAGTCAGAGTTCCTAGCCACCGTGGCAGTCAGGATTGGTTATGTATCCCAAGCAAAGCTAATGAATGTCTTTCCTGGGTTTGCTCGATGGGCCCCTCGCCATAGAGTTTCTCCTTTTTTGGCTGTGTTTCTCAATCAGATGAGAGTGTGCTGCAGTTTTAGCTTTGTGAAAGTAACTTGTTGACCTGAGAGGTAGAAAGAGAATCAGATCCATGATGGTACCTCTTCAGCCCCTGGAACCAGCTGTGCCTGAAGCCTTCCACCATAAAACTGTCTAATTATTTAAGTCAATCACGTCCTTTTACTCCTTTTTACCTAGCTAGCTTGGCTCGAGCTTGTTTCCCCTTCAATTAAAAGATTCCTGAATAATCCATTGGGGGGAGTGGCACCAAAAAAGCCACTGATTTAAAAGTAAAATTATAAAACGCTATTCTTAGTGCAGGGCCTCAGCGTGCCAGTTGTCAGGAGCACAGGTACACCTTACTGACGGCCCCTTTCTAATTTGCTTTCAGCTGAAAAGGACCAAAATAGATTTCTCATGTGGCTAGATGGTGAAAAACAACAAACAAAAAGACTGAGCATCATCTACTTTATGCTCCTCCCCCCTGTACAGGAGTAAACATCTTTTTGATTGTTCGATTCTAGCAAAATTGGTGGTTTTCCATGCTGGAGGCTCACTTTTGTTCGGTTTACTCCTCGTGGCCTTAAGAGCGCAGGAGATCATCCTGGATGGGCACTTTTATCGGAACCCTTTGCTTTCCACTACTTTTCCCTGTTTCTCATTTCAACTCATTTTACTGTTTTTAAAATATCTGGGTAGAGCCTAACATGGTTAATTGTTATGGACTTGAATACTTTTGCGATTTGTGTGTCTTTTTATTCTTTTAAGAGTGTGTTACAGTTACTATTATTTTTGAAATTCTCCTTGTCCCTATTTTCCTATTGCCATCTGCTTGTTTAAATGTTCTCAGAGTGTTGAGAGTTTCGGTTTTCCATCGATACCTTTTCCAGCAGTAAAAAAAAAAAAAATTGACTCAGTGGGTCAAGTGTTTGAAAATCCTGCCCCTGTGTAATTTGACATTTTCCGCAGTCAGCGCACCGCCTGTGCCTTTGCAAGTCTGTCTCTCTTAGGTTTTTGCACAGATGTTTACATATTTTGCTGCTTGGTGTAAAGAAATTTGAAATGTAAGACAGCAGTGATAGGATGCTTCACTTATACCCCAGCAGACTGAAGCTTGCAAATCGAATATGTAAATGTCTTTAAAACCTGGAGTTTCCTTATGCATTTCAACTATCATCTGAATGGAAACCCTGGAGGCATAGTGGTTAAGTGCTATGGCTGCTAACCAAAGGGTCAGCAGTTCAAATATGCCAGGCGCTCCTTGGAAACTCTGTGGGGCAGTTCTACTGTGTCCTATATGGTCGCTATGAGTCGGAATCAACTCGACGGCACTGGGTTCTGGGTTTACAGGTTGAATATTCTGAAGAAACAGTTAAATCTGTTAGGTTGTAGTGAGAATTTTTGTTTCTCCTGGGCCATGTTTAAAAACTGACAATTTTGATCCTCTGAATGATTTTTCAACAATGAGATCTTACTTCATGATGGACCCAGGGTTTGATACGGGAATGAGAGAGGGATTAGGTGTGCTTTATACTCTAAACCTGCTTCATATTATATTAATGATGGTTTCCAACTCATTTGGGCACAAGTATGAATGGCTAGAAATCCCTGAGTGATTCAAACAGTTAACGTGCTCAACTGCTAACTGAAAGGTTGGAGATTCGAGTCTACCCAGAGGTGCACTGGGAGAAAGTCCTGGCAATCTACTGCCAGAAATTCAGCCATTGAAACCCCGTGGAGCACAGTTTTGCTCTGACACGTATGAGATTGCCATGGTTCAGAATCGACTCCTCGGCAGCTGATGGGAACGGCTAAAATGAATGCTGAGAGTGTGGTCGGTGTAAAGTGCACGGGGTGGGCGACATCACTAGTAAGAATAAAAAAAAATAAAAAAATATACTAGCAGTTAACACACTACTAGCAGTTGACATACTACCAGCTGAAGCCGCAGTATCAATGAGTAACAACCACTGCATACTCTGTATGTGCCTGACACTGTGCCATGTGTCCATTTAATCCGGCCAGCCCTCTATGATGTCCCCTGTGACTATTCCCATTTTACAGATAAGGGAACTGAGGCTTACAATGGCTAAATAGCTTTCCTAAGATCAAATAACAAATAAGTAATGGGCCTGGGATTTCCACCTCCGTGGTCTGATTCCTTTGCTCACGACCTTGGCCTCTGTATTTCGTTTCCTCGTGTGGCGTAGGGCTTAGAAAAACAGGTTGTGAGGGTTGGGAAGACTTAGGAGCACTAAATCTTAGCTTTTTCATCAGAAACAAGTAGATGGGATGTACAAATGGCACACATGAACCTGAAAACACGCACACTCAGTGTTAGTCAAGGCTAGTTGCCCTGGAGTCGATCCCACAGGGGAATGCAGAGCAAAGCCACAGGGGGAACCGCTTCACACCCGCTCTGATGGCTGCAATTAAAAGAGAAAGGAAGGAAAAATAACAAGTGTTGAAGATGTGGAGAAACTGGAACCCCCATCCATTGCTGCTGGGAATGTAAATGATGCAGCCACTGTAGAAAACAGTTTGGCTGTCCCTCACAAAGTTGTACAAAGAATTATAACCCTGAAAACTGGTACTAAAACAAAACCATGTACATGGATGTACTTTTCACAATAGCCGAAAGGTAGAAACAGCCCAAACGTCCATCAGCGAATAAATGGATAAACAAATTGTGGTATTGTCCTGGTTGTCCAGTGCTGCTATAGCAGAAATACCACAGGTGGATGGCTTTAACAAAGAGAAATTTATTTTCTCATACAAGTTCAAATTCAGGGCGTCAGCTCCAGGGGAAGGCCTTTTCTATCCCTCAGCTCTGGAGGAAGGTCCTTATCGTTAATCTTCTCATGGCTGAGTTGCTTCTCAGCGCAGGGACTCCTGGTCCAAAGGATGCTCTCAGCTACTAGCCCTGCTTTCTTGATGGTATGAGGTCCCCCACTCTCTACTCACTTCCCTTTCCTTTTATCTCTTGTAAGATGAAAGGTGGTGCAGGCCATGTCCCAGGGAAACTCTCTTTACATTAGATCAGGGATGTGACTTTAGCAAGTGTGTTACAATGCCACCTTAACCCTCTTTAACATAATTTGATCTTGCCTCATTAACCACAGGCAGAGATTAGGATTTGCAACACAGGAAAATTGTTGTTGTTTGGTGCCATTGAGTTGGTTCTGACTCATAGCAACCCTATGCACAACAGAATAAAACACTGCCTGGTCTTGTGCCATCCTCAGAATTGTTGCTATGCTTGAGCCCATTGTTGCAACCACTGTGCCAATCCATCTGGTTGAGGGTCTTACTCTTTTTCACTGACCGTCTACTTTACCAAGCATGATATCCTTCTGCAGGGACTGATCCTTCCTGATATGTCCAAAGCATGTGAGACACAGTCTCGCCACCCTTGCTTTTAAGGAGCATTCTGGTTGTACTTCTTCTAAGACAGATTTGTTCATTCTTTTGGCAGTCCATGGTACATTCAATATTCTTCTCCAACACCGCAATTCAAAGGCATCAGTTCCTCTTTACTCTTCCGTATTCATTGTCCTGCTTTCACATGCATATGAGTTTATTGAAAATACCATGGCTTGGGTCAGGTGCACCTTAGTCCTCAAGGTGACATCTTTGCTTTTCAACACTTTAAAGAGGTCTTTTGCAGTAGATTTGCCCACTGCAGCGTACCTTTTGATTTCTTGACTGCTGTTTCCATTGGTGTTGATTGTGGATCCAAGTAAAATGAAATCCTTAATCTCTTCTCCATTTATCATGATGTTGATTATTGGTCCAGTTGTGAGGATTTTTGTTTTCTTTATGTTGAGGTGTAATCCATACTAAAGGCTGTGGTCTTTGATCTTCATCAATAAGTGCTTTAAGTCCTCTTCCCATTCAGCAAGCAAGGTTGTGTCATCTGCATAATGCAGGTTATTAATGAGTCTTCCTCTAATCCTGATGCCCTGTTCTTCATATAGTCTAGCTTCTTGGATTATTTCCTCAGCATGCAGATTGAATAGGTACAGTGAAAGGATACAACCCTGATGTGCACCTTTCCTGACTCTAAACCATGTAGTATTATAATCACAAAATGGAGGACAACTACACAATACTGAGAATCATGGCCTAAACAAGTTAACACATATTTTTGGGGTACACAGTTCAATCTGTGACAGGTATATACATACAGCAAACTCCCGTCTGTCTTCCTCTTCAAAAAAACCAAAGTCGCTGCCGTTGAGTTGTTTCTGACTTGTAGCAATTCTACAGGACAGAGTAGAACTGCCCCATAGGGTTTCCAAGGAGCAACTGGTGGATTTGAACTGCTGACTTTTTGGTTAGCAGCCAAGCTCTTGACCACTGTACCACCAGGGCTCCATATACATGCAATGGAAGATTATTTAGCCATAAAAAGGAATGAAGTTCTGATACACACTACAACCAAATGAACCTTGAAACATTTTGCTAACCTAAGTGAAAGAAGGCAGACACATTTATATCAAGTAATATCCAAAAAAAAAAAAAAAAAATTTTTTTTTTTAATATCCAGAACAGGTAAAGCCACGGAGACAGAACACGATTGGTGGTGTTGCCAGGGGCTGGGGGTTGCGGGAGGGGAGCAACTTCTTAGTGGGTATGGGTTTTACTTGTGAGGTGATGATAATATTTTGGGACTAATAGAGGTGGTGGTTGTACCTCATGGTGAAAGTACTAAATGCTACTGAATTGTTCACTTTAAAATGGTTAGTTTAAAAAATGGCCAAAACTAAGCAAAAATGCGTGGTTACAGTATCTACCTTTAATGTGTTGAGAAGTTTTAATGATGTAATACAGATGCCTGGACGGAAAGTGCTCAGTAAATACCAGTTGCTGTTACTGTTACTGGAAATGTAGTGGTGGCGTAGTGGTTAAGAGTTCATCTGCCAACCACAAGGTCAGCAGTTCAAATCTACCAGGTGCTCCTTGGAAACCCTATGGTGCATTTCTACTCTGTCTTCTAGGGCTGCTATAAGTCAAAATTGACTCGATGGGAATGGGTTTGGTTTGTTTTTGGTTTATTACCATTATTATTAAAGCTATTGATTACTGTTACACTATAGACCTTTATATGTGTTGTGCCCCTCTCCCCTACTACGAAGTAGCCTCTGAATAGTAAAAGCTCATTATGGCCTTGAGTGTAATTATATTTTTGGGTAGATAATGCGTCACCACCTCTGTTTTATATGATATATTAAATAATTGAACAGCAGCAGGTTTCCCTTTAACTTTATTCAGATTTTGTCCTTGGCCTGTTCCCTATCAGCCAGAATGAGGAGAATTTTGTAGCTTGGGCCCTCCAGTTGAAAGTGAGCATTAACATTAGCAAATTCCCTTTACTAATCATTACATTAAATTTGATGACCAGAGAGGATGTCCTCATAGCTTATAACTGAGAATAATGTCTCTGGGAGATAAGGGAGCGTTTCCCAAATGTTAACCATTGAGCAAGATTAAAGAGACAGATGACCTGGGAGGCCCATGGTAGGCTTTATAATCTGATCATCTACACTCAGATAACTCGTGTTAGATTTCCTGAGCTGCTTTAATCTTGGCTGCAAAGATAGAAAGGGAGATTGTGGAAACCTGTCCTGGAGCAAAGATTATTGATACTTTTTTCTCTTACATGACTCAAAACAAAAGAGTACTCTAATAAATAATGGCTCTGACCCTTGGAGTTAGAAAAAAAAAAAGGAGTCCATAAATCCAGTATCCAGGAAAGCAGATAGTTGCCCGAACATGGAGCCTGACTGGGTGGAGCTTGGTTCTGGGATGGCATTGAAGCTGCTTCGATCCTTCTTGTTTTGTTGTTGTTAGCTGCCATTGAATTGGCTCCGATTCATAGGACCCCTGTTACTACAGAGCGAAACATTGCCCGGTCCCGCGCCATCTTCATCGTTGTTAGTTTGTTTGAGTCCATTGTCATGGCCAGTGTATATTTTGAGCGTCTTCGCAACGTTCCAACGCAAGGGGCTCATCTTCCAGCACTATTTTGAACAATATGCTGTTGTGACCCTTAGGGTTTTCTCTGGCTTGTTTTTGGAAGTCGATTGACAGGCTTTTCAGCCCTGGTGAAACCTGTACACCATGGGTGATTCAGGAGGTATTTGAAGGACCGGCGGCATAGCTTCCAGCATCGTAGCAACGTACAAACGGGTATGGTACAAAAAACTGACACATGGTGGTGGGCTTACAAAGGTGTGAAGCCTGCAAAGTACTTTGGGTGCATGATGACACTTCGGGCAGGAGTCAAAGGGGTGCTCTACCATGGAGGTTTCTCCTTCTATCTTCTTACCCACCTTTGGACTCTTGTATGTTTCTTCTACTTTCTTCTTTTCATAGTTGAATCAGGGCATAGGTTACATGTTGATTCTTAAATGAGGCTTCCCTAGGACAGTCCTAGTGTGTTAGTATGTCACCTTATTTGTGTTGTTGTTATTAACTGATGTGTACTTCTCTCTCTTACCAGAGCACGGGGCAAGGATTTTGTTTCTCTGCTGACTGTCTGCTCTAGTCTAACACAGTGCCTGGAGGCACACACTAATTACTCAGAAAATGGAATAAATGTAAATTCTTGATTTGCTCCTTATGTTTTTGTGAAACAATTGCTTTCAATCTGTTTTATTCCAAATGAAGGTAAATTTTTGAACTCAACTTTATATGCTTGGAGAAGTCCCTGGGTGGTGTAAATGATTAACATGCTTGTCTGTTAACTAAAAGGTTGGAGGTTCAAGTCCACCCAGAGGCACCATGGAAGAAAGGCCTGGTGATCTGCTTCTGAAAAATCAGCCATTGGAAACCCTGTGGAGCACAGTTCTCCTCTGACACACATGGGGTCACTGTTAGTTGGAATCAAATCAATGGCAGAAAGTTTTTTTTTTTTTTTAAATAATATTTTATTATATTTTTGGTGGAAACATACACAGCAAAACAGTTCCTATTCTACAATTTCCACACATATTGTTTGGCGATATTGGTTGTATTCTTCATGTTGTATCAACATTTTCATTATTTCTGTTGTAGTTGTTGTGATCCTATTGACCTGGTCTCACAGCCCCCAACCTTCTTATCTGTGCTTTCAAGTATTTGTTGACCATTTGGTCTCAACGTGGATGGTCTTTTAAAAGTGGTGTGTTTTTTTTGTTTTGTTTTATAATGCTTGGAAGCAAGAAATCAAAACGTGCAGGATTGTAGGGAATGGTAATAGAGTACTTCTGTTCTATCAGGTTGTATTAAAGTCCAGGGAGCCTGTGAGCATTCCTGTTGCTCCCGTTGCTCCCAGGGGATAAGGTGTTCATCTTCAGCGTTTCAAGTCTCATTTCTATCATCTTTCAAATGCAGAGATAATGGTTCCCATGCCATAGGCTTCCCTTGACAATTAAATATTGAACAGATCTCATTGATGCTAAGTTTTTTTTTTTTTTCCCCCTTCCAAATTTTATCCCCTCTAAATCAGGATGAAATTTTCATTTAGTAGTGTTGGAAAATTGTTCTCGGCTTTTTTTTTCCCTCCCCACATTTGAACGTCACTGCAACTGCAATGAGCCTTACAATCAATAATGTCTTTGACTTTGTGAAATAAAGTCATTATGGAAGTTGTATTGGTGTTTGGTGTGTCCTAACTATTAGTTGCCTTATCCTTTTTCTTAGTGAAAAAGAGAAGAAAAATGTTGGCACAGACGTCCCTGTGAGAAAGGAAGGCACTGGGAATTAGGAGGCTGGGTTCTTTTAGCTCTGACGCTGGCATTAAGTGGTCCTCATTTAACGTCTCTGTAGGTTTTTGGTTTTTCGTGACGGGAAGTGGGTTTCCTCTGAAGTGTCATTGGTTGTTAGTGGCTCCTTGGAGGTCTGTGTTCAGAAGAACTGTGACACCAAGCTTGGGTCTGTAGGAGACCGTCAGTTATTTAGTGCTGACTGCCGTGTAGTTCTGCTTTGTCCTGTAGGGTCAGTATCAGTTGGAATTGACTCAGTGGCAAAGGGTTTGGTTTTTTGTTTGTTTGTTTTTTGCCATGCGTGTGGTGGGGAGAAGGGGTTGTAAGAGTGCCCTCTATTTCCACTGTTGGTTTACCTGATCTTCATTTTTCATTGTCAGTGTCAAAAAGAAAGAGAGAAACAAGAGAGAGAAAGACAGACCAAACTAAACTCTCAGACAATCCAGGTCTGCTGAAGTTTCTTCCCATTTTTAAATAAAGGAAGGTAGGGATTTCGAGTCCATCTGTTGAATCCAAGCCAAGCTGTAATTCTCTTGGAACTGTTATGGTCATGTAATTTTTTCCTCATTCTTATAATATTTGTCTGCATTTTAATATGCATCATTGTATTAATTATCTCCTATAGGAATAAACTTTTTTCCACAGAGACTAACCCTGGACAGGCTAGTCACAGGACATTGAAAGAGTTTATTGGTTGCAATGTAGGGAAGAAACCACAGCACTTTAGATAGTTGTGACATGCATTTAAATGGAAAGTAATGGACACGCCATAACTATAAACACCAACTGAACATCTTAGACCTCCTCACCCCCATTTAAGTTTCCACCAAAATACTGAATGTGACAGCAAATGACAACTAGTTTCATTTCTTGGTACATTAAGAAGACTCCTTGTGTGTTGAAAATAACAGCAGCCATTAAATTACTTTATCAATGCAATGTTGGTTGAAATCATTTGAAAGTTACTGCAGTTTCTCCGAGACATGTGTACAGAACATTTCCCAGAAAGGAATAAATTTTTTTCCAAGTCAGTTTGCATTTTAATACGCCTCTTTTTTCCCCCACTTTTCTCTGAGGCACTCAGGGCTTGATTTTTTTTCTTTTTTTTCAGCCAGAGAAATGCCAAGTGTGTTCTTCCCTTTTGGTTTTGTAACTCCAGGTCTTTGCAGATTTCATTATAATACTTTACTTTGTCTTCTTGAGCTGGCGCTTGAAATCTGCTCAGCTCTTACTTCAACTTTTCTTCCTTTTGCCTTAGCTCAAAAAAAAAAAAAAAAAAAAAAAGGCACCTGAAAACAACAGCAGCAACAATCTTTGGGGAAGCAGACGGCCACATCTTTCTCTTGTGGAGCAGCTGGTGGGTTCAGACTGCTGACCTTTCTGTTAGCAGCCGAGCACTTAACCACTGCACCACGATGGCTTGTTATAAAGGACTGTTGTGAAGATTGAATGAAATAATCTATGGTACAGTGCTTAGCCTAAATTGCTTAGTAAACAGTGTTGCAATTATGTAAATAAGATAGTTGTGTGTGGGGGGGGATTATATTATTTATAAATTTGCTCTTTAAAAGTTTTAAACTTATTTCTTGTGATTTTCCATAGAGTCAGTTTTATAGAAGGTTGTAAGGATTCCAGGTGAGTTGAAGACAGGGAATATGCTGCTGTAGCACCAACTACAAAAATAAACACAAATAAGATTTAGGGTGGTGTAAAAATAATCGGAACCCTGGTAGGGATGAATAGTTTTTATTAGAAGGTTAGTAAGTGTAGGGACTTGTGACAATCCTTCAAGGATGCTTCTGGGCATCTTTGCAGTTAATAGAGGTTATTGCAAGTTCTTGAGTGTGTCCAAGTTGTTTCCCAAAGCCTAAGAATCCTCTTTGTTATGATAAAGCTGTGAGGCAGTCATGGTTCTTACTCCCATCTCTCAGGATTAGTGTTTCAAGCTGAATGAGGAACGTAAAGTTTACTCAGGTAATAGGAGTGGAACAGGAGAAAGAGGGGCTTTAAAAGTTGTATTTGACCTGTGTGAGGCCTCAATTGCCTAAGTGGTGTGGACATAACTCTGTACAGTTCCTTTAACGGAGGAGAAAGCTGGAACGAAGCAGAAATCCCTTAAAGCATCGTCTGCAGCATTATTACATGGGTGGAGTCCCTGACCCACCACTGCCAGCTTCTGCTTCCCTCTGGGAAGTGACTTCCTGGTGAGGTAAAAAGTGGGTAACCAGCTGCTTTTTAAAAGCAGATGCACTGGTGCTCAGGGGAGTGCTTGTGACATAGGAAATGGCTTTTGACTGCTTAATTTAGGTTTAAAAGGGCACATGTTTTCATGATTATCTCGCACTGTTCTATACCTAGAGGGTATATGGGGGTATGTGTGTTGTGTTTAAAATGTACGTGCGCGCACACACCGATATATTTATTTATAATGTTTTTTAAAGGTATATGCACGCATGCGTGTGCGCGCACACACACACACAAAAAGAACAAAAAGGGGGTGGAGAAGGGAAGGAGTTGGGGAGAGAGCAGTGGGAGAGAACATCAAGGGTGATGGTTTATGAATAAGCTTTGTGAGTAACCTGTGTTGGGTACAAGCAACAGGAAGTCAGCTCAAGTTTGTTTCAACAGTAAAGGAAAAGAGTAGAGTTTGTGTTCGCCTCAGGGTTGATTGGGTCCAGCGGCTCAAGACTATTGTCGTGGACCCCGATTTTTTTTGTTTCTGTGCTCTACCTTCCACAAAGTCTCTCCAATAATAATGGCCGTGTCACTGTCTACAGAGGGGAGGAGAGAAGGTTGTCTTGGGAGGAAGAACTTTCTAAGAACCTCCAGTATCTTAGTGGCTCAGGTTGGGCTGGTTGCATCCCAGTTTCATTATGTGTGTGGCTCGTTACGTCAGGCCTGAGTTACGTGCTACAACCCTGCAGTCGGGGAGTAACCTTAATTTTTTTTAAACTACGGACAGTATCAACTACGGACAGTATCAGTAATACACAAAAGTAGAGGGAGTAGTGTAATGAGCCTCTATGTACTCATTTCTCACTTGGGTGGAATTTTTTATTGCCAGTCCACGATTGGAACAGGGATTGCATGTAACCCCTCAGACTAAAATCAAGGTTTTACTCAGAGATGGCGAAGGAGGACTTGGGAAAGTGACCAAACAGAAGCTGAACTGAGTGCCTGAAACCAATCGCAGTGTTCATAATGTAGGTATTAAGTGGGGTTAACCAGTTGCCATCCAGTAGATTCTAACCCATGGCGGCCCCATGTATTTCAGAGTAAAACTATGCTCCATCATGTTTTCATTGCTGTGACTTTTCAGAAGCAGAGCTGCAGGCCTTTCTTTCGAGGTACCTCTGGGTGGTTTCAAACCATCAGGTTTTCATTAATAGCAGGGCTTTTGGGTTTTTTTTTTTTTGTTTAATGTGAATACAGTGTTTTAGGGAGGAATTGTCTTTATAGTTTCTTGTTTATTTCTGCATTTGGGGGAAAGCTGACCAGTATTTTTACTGCAGATCTATTTTCCTCCGTCAGTAGAATAACTGTATACATTCTGGTTGAAGCCTGTTATCTGGACAAAATTAGTAATTATGCCCTCATTTCCAAATTGATTTGGTTTTGAGGATAAATTATACGGCCAACTAATTTATCAGTCCCTGATGGAAATGCTTATTATCTGAGTCCATGGCTGGCTGTCTCCTTGGACTGCCTCTTTGCAAAACACCAAATTTACCACAAGAATGCTAGATGCACGTGGTCACTGGGGACAGGAAGGTAACAACTTAGGGACCAGTGGGGCCGGGGGAGGGGTGAGCAGGTGCACATATGGAGATTTGCACAGAGCTCAAGCTAGATACTGAAGGACCTGTGCAGCTCCATTGGCATCTCAGGTCTCCAGCGTATCCAACTTCTGCTTTATAGTAAACTGTTAATATCCTAGACCCCAAGCAGGCACACTGTGGCCCACAGGCCAGATTCCACCGTCTGCTTTTTTTGTAGATAAAATGGTGTTGGAACAGCACCACACCCGCTTGTTTGCCCACTGTGGCTGCTTTAGTACCCTAGACAGAGACACCTCATGGCCCTCAAAGCTTAAACTATCTGCTGTCGGGCCCTATCCAGCGGAAACATAATACGGGTCATAAATACAAGTCACAATATGCAATTTAAAATTTTCTAGTGACCACATTAAAAAAGTAGAAAGAAACAGGTGAAGTTAAGTTTAGTAGTGTGTTTTATTTGACCCAGTGTATCTAAAATAATACCGTTTCAACTCATAATCAATAGGAAAAATTATTAGTGAGATATTTTACATTTGGAAACCCTGGTGTTGTAGTGGCTGGCAGCTCAAATCCGCCAGGCGCTCCTTGGAAACTCCATGGGGCAGTTCTACTCTGTCCTTTAGGGTCGCTATGCGTCAGAATTGACTCGATGGCAGTCAGTGGGTGGGTATTTTACATTTTTTTTCTTAAGTCTTTGAAGTTTTATGTGTATTTTAAATTGACAGCATGTCTCAATTTGGACTAAGCCACATTTCAAGTGCTTAATTGGCCACATATGGCCAGTGGCTGCCTTATTGGACAACATGATTCTAGACAGTATACCTGAAGAATTTCTCTGAGCAGAATTCTGTTACATGGCCCTTTCCAAAGCATCTGCAACTCACAGTACCTTTTCAACTTCTGTTCTTGTTTTATTTTGCACACCTGATGAGTAATGTTTTCCTAAAGGATGTTTTTTGTTGTTTCCTGAATATTGCTTTTTTACAACACAGTTTTGAGGTATCAATGTTTGGTGGGTGGCTTGTTCCTACTGGTTGACTTCCTGCCTTTCGCTAGCTTCTTCGAGAGACTTAAAATTATTTGTCAGTTATGAATCTTCTGGATCTGCTAGGATAGTTACCAAGCATTTGGAAAGTTAAAACTGCAATGGCATAATCCGTACTTTATCTACAGCATAGCTGTCAGGTGTGAATAACCTACTGGTGTAAGATTCATTCGTTGAATTAATCACTGCTTTTTCCCTTGGAGTTGACTTAGTATTCAGTGGGACATCCTGGAAAACATTTAGTACAAACAAGACTATGCTTGCTCACGGCGAAAGATTGGAATGCAGGCTTGAGGTGAAGAAAAATGACATTTTCCAAGGCCCCTGGGAAAAAGTGTTTGGTCATTTAAATTTCCTTGGGCTTTCTGTAAGTAAACATTAATCTGCTGCCCTCTGTATTGGTCTTCCAGCAGCTTACACACAGCAGGGGAGCACTGATGATTACCCTGGGCTAACATGTATATGTACATGTATATATATATATATATATATAGTTAAAATTTATTGTGCTTTTGGTGAAGGTTTACAGAGCAAATACGTTTCTCATACAATAATTAGTACACAAAATTGTCCCGTGACATTGCTGGCAATCCCCGTAATGTGTCAGCACTCTGTCCATTTCCACTCTGAGTTCCCATTTCCATTCATCCAGTTTCCCTGCCCCTTCCTGCCTTCTCATCTTTATTTTTGGGCAGATGTTGCCCTTTTGGTCTCATATGAATGATTGGTCTAAGGAGCACTTTCCTCACAGATGTTATTGTTTATTTTATAGGTCTGTTTATAATTTGGCTGGAAGGTGATCTCTAGGAATGGCTTCAGTTCCAAAATAAAATGTTGTCTAAAGGCCATAGTCTGGGGCTTCCTCCAGTCTCTCTTAGACCAGTAAATCTGGTATTTTTTCTGAATTTGAATTTTGTTCTACATTTTTTCTCACTCTAACTAGGACCTTCTATTATGATCCTGGTCATAGCGATTGGTAGTGGTAGCCGGGCACCATTTAGTTTTTCTGGTCTTAGGCTAGTGGAGGCTGTGGTTCCTGTGGTCCGTTAGTCCTATGGACTAATTGTTTCTATGAGTCTTTGATTCTCTTTACTCTCCTTTCTTCCAGATGGAAAGAGAGTAATAGTTCTATCTTCAATAGCTACTCACAAGCTTTTAAGACCCCAGATGCTGCTCACCAAAGTAGGATGTGGAACGTTGTCTTTATGAACTTCCTTGTGCCATCGGGTTGATTCCGACTTATAGTGACCCTATGGGACAGAGTAGAACTGCTCCATAGAGTTTCCAAGGAGCACCTGGCAAATTCGAACTGCCAACCCTTTGGTTAGCAGCCGTAGCACTTAACCACCACACCACCAGGGTTTCCCTTTATGAACTATGTTATGCCAATTGACCTAGATGTCCCCCAAGACTATGATCCTTAGGCTTCAAGCCCAGTAACTCAGTCCCTTCAGGTGCTGGTTATGTCTAGGAAGTTTCCATGACTGTGCCCCCTGTATGCTCTGCCTTCAAGCCCAGTAACTCAGTCCCTCCAGGTGTTGGTTATGTCTAGGATGTTTCCATGACTGTGCCCCCCGTGTGCTCTGCCTTCAAGCCCAGTAATTGAGTCCCTCCAGGTGTTGGTTATGTCTGGGATGTTCCATGACTGTGCCCCCTGCTGTGCTCTGCCTTCAAGCCCAGTAACTCAGTCCCTCCAGATGTTGGCTATGTCTACAATATTTCATGACTGTGCTCCCTGTGCACTCTGTTATATATAGGAATATACGTGCAGCACGTACAAACATGTATGTAGAAATATCCACAGTCAAACCTATATATGCACATGGGTGTACTCCTGTGTGCACTCCCACACCTTTTCAGCATACAAGTCTACCTACGTATCCACTCATAAATTATTGTCTGTTACTGGATTGTATATGTCATAGTTTTCACCTTTGTTTTCGTTTATTCTTGTGTACCTCTTGGTGTCTTCGCTTTGCCTTGGTCATGTTGTGCTGACTTCCCCCATATTGTGTACTGCCTTTCCCTTCACCAGAGTTAACACATGTCCATTTTGTAGTTAGTGATTTTCTCTCCCTCCCCCTCCTATCCCTAGTAACCATCGAAAAATGTTTCTTTCTCTGTAAACCTTTTCTTGATTATTTATAATAGTGGTCTCATACAATATTTGTCCTCTAGTGATTGACTTACTTCAGTCAGTATAATGTTCTCCAGATTCAACCATGTCATGAGATGTTTCCTGCTAACTTACTATTAAAGGTATTTTTAGATTAATCCCAGGTCACCATTGTTGCTTGAGGTCGACTTATAAGGACTTCCTGCTCAGAAGTACCTTTCTCTTATTGAAGAGATACTCCTGGTGAAAGAACGTAATCTCAGATTTTAGCTTTTAAGCTGCCAGGCTTGGTTTGCCTTTATAACCTCCAAATGATATGAGAACCTTCTCTATTCCAGTGGTACCTTGTGAAAGACTGTATTTGGCAACTGTTTCCGCCAAGGGGTTAAAATAAATCTGTCCCATCAGGTTCTTCTTGTTTAAGCGGAGCTTAAAAATGCTGATGGTTAGCTTTACTTCTTCATATACTTATTCTTTATTTTTACCGCAGGACGCACTGACTTTAAAATTTTTTTTTCTTTCAAAAAAAAATTCATTGATCTGTCAAAAAGATGAAAAGATGTTATAAACATACTTTGACTTGTCTGTCCTCCCCATCCCCAGGTTTTTAAAAATAGGCCTCATAGCGTCAGGCATTTGCCAAGGCAGCAGTTTTGAAGGAAGTATAGAATTTTTCCCTTTCTTGATGTATAAATGCTAATGGCCCCCCCCCCACCATTTTCTTCTTATGAGATTTAGTTTAATGGTATTATAAAGAGTTTGACGCATTCTTTAAGGCAAGGGTTTGTTGGTATATTTCCTGGAGATGGTGGCTCCTAGCTTCACTGACAGTTCCAATCCACCAGGCGCTCCTTGGAAACTCTATGGGGCAGCTCTACTCTGTCCTGTAGTGTCTCTATGAGTTGGAATTGACTCGACAGCAATGGGTATACGGGTAGCTTCATTGATGATGTGAACATGGGCACTGGAACCCACAGAGGCAGGACAGCCCCACAACACTCAAGTCTTGGTCTCCTAGGACTGCACAACAAAAGACCACTAAGTGGCTGGCTTTAAAGATCAGAAGCTGAGCTTCTCGTGGTTCTGGAGGCTAGAACTTCAGGGTGTCTGCCTAGGGAACATCCTTCTTTGTTTCTTCCAGCTTCTGGTGGCTCTGGGCATTTTTGGGGGTTCTTTGGCTTTTAGATGAATCTTCACAAGGCATCTGTCTGCCCTTGGCAGCCTCTCGTCTCTCTGTCTATTCTTCCCTTTTATAAGACACCACTCAGGAGGAAGAGGAGTTAGGGTCCACCTCCTTAATCAAGCATGACCTTGTTAGCTGGTGTTATCGTCAAAGAAAGGCCCTATTTCCAGACAAGATCACATTCCCCGGTGGCAGGGGTTAGGACTTGAGCATATTATTTTGGGAGACATAACTCCATCCATGACAGCTCCTCTGCTGGCAATGCTAAGGCTGACCTTGGTAATTTTAAGGGGTTACTGCTTTTGCTCTAAATAATGGCTCTCCACTGGGTGTGATTATACTCCCCAGGGAACATTTGACAATGTCTGGAGACGCTTTTTGTTATCACAACTGGGGTAGTATTGCTGGCATCTAGTGGGTCGAGGCCAGAGGTGCTGCAAACCATCCTACAAACACAAAGCACCACAGTTGAGAATCATCAGCAATGCCAAGGTTGAGAGACCCAGCTCTAAGGGTTGCTTTCTAGAACTTAACTGATGCCTCTGCGTTCCTTTCTTCTCCTTTGTTCTTTTCTCTTTAGAATGTATCCCACCAAGTCAAAACTCACCCAGTATATTTATAAGTTGCCCCTTAAAGAAAATCCCAGGTCCACTTTTTCTGAAAATCTAAAAATCCAAGTGGCCCCATGGCATGAGTTACCCACTGGTGACATTGCCCTCTGAGGACGATTTTCTGGGTTAGGACAATTAACACCACCCAGAAGGTCATGGAGAGCCAACTCCAGGGTATCACTGACTTCGTCCCGAGGTAGACCACTCACTCCTCTGGGATGCGTGATGATCTAAACTGCGGTTATATCTCATCTTGTATTTACTTTGCGATTGGAAGAAAATAAAGGTGACCTTTTAGTCATTCTGGCCCAGAGGGAATCTCCTGTTTTTCAGTTTAATGTGATTCCTTCCGAAGGGTAGATGTTGGATAGTAAAAAACAGGAAATGGATTTACAAATCATGTGCTTTGCAAAGCATGACATGACCTTTTGTTTTCATATTGTGGTCTGTGTTCTCTGTTAAGCCGCCGATCATATTCCCTCTTCTTTGCCATTTAAGAAAAAGAAAAAGCAGACCTTTTTGTGGGTTATAGCGCACAGTGACAACATTCAGTGGGATGATTGCTAAAGCTCTGGGCCAGGCCTTTGGAGGTAATTTCTGTTGAACTGACAAATATCAAACATGGGGAATACAGTTCTGCGTGCCTAGGTCTCTACTTCCCTGGGTGGTGCAAAAGGTTAACATGCTCGGCTACTAACTGAAAGGTTAGAGGTTCAAGCCCACCCAGAGGCACTCCGGAAGAAAGGCCTGGCAATCTACTTCTGAAAAATCAGCCCTTGAAAACCCTATGGAGCACAATTCTACTCTGACACACACCTGAGGTTGCCATGAGTCGCAGTCAACTCGACAGCAACCGATTAGGTCTCTACAACAGCTTGCATACAGTCTTTAGCTAGAGTCCAGGAGACGAGGAAGACTGAAGTGATATTTGAGCATTATCATTTTGGTCTTTCAGAGTGCAGAGAGATACACAGCGTACGTGACTGAATGATCTTAGAATGGACTCTCTGGGCGATAATGGTGTTGACCAGAAACAAAGTTGGGTTTCTCAAGTTAGTGAGCCCGGAGGTCTGTCAGCACCAGTGCATCTAGGCAGGGCCCCCCACTGGCATAATTTAAAGGATATTTGTAAATGGACAGATTGAAGTCTTTGGTTCACCGTCACCCTTGTCCGAGCTCTAAATCCCCACGCCCTGCCTGCTCCTTCACTCATTTGAGATGCGGAGAGTGGAAAACTGAACAGAATAATGAAGCCCCTTTGGTTTCTGGGTTGTGGAAATGCTTGTGGTTTTTGTGTTTCTGGATTTACAGTGCATCTTCATGAATATCATTTTTTCTTCTTAAATGCCTGAGGAATGTGATAGAGCAGTTAGCAGGTTATGATGGGTACGTCTGGGCAAACGAAGGAAAAGGAGGTGAAAGAGCAGGCTCACATACGCCCCAGCTGAATCACAGAGAGGTGATCATTCTTTACATACTAAAATGGAGCTTCACCTATTAGATGCCTCGTAAAACCAGCATCCACCATCTCTCTGATTTTCCTGTTGATGTAATTTTAGGAAATCAAATGACCCAAGGTGGAAATGAGGTCTCACCCTGGGTGGCTGGTGTACCCCTCCAAGCTCTCTTAGATTTAATAGGAGTTTTGCAGGTGGAAACACAGCAGGACCACGGCTTGTATCACTTCAGAGAACAGGCCCTTCATAAACAGAGAATACAAAATCACGCCTTTTATCTTGCCATTTAAAAATTCTTCATTTTCTGCACCCAAGTTATTCATCACGCGTACAGAGAGGACAATTCAGGATATTGTGTTTCAAAAAAGAGAGAGAGAAGCCATTCAAATCCCTGTAAAAATGAATCCCATAAGCTGTGCATCACTTTCTGGTTTCTGAGACTACTTTTTAATCGTAGGGAGAGAGAGGACATACTCCCATTGGTCAGGGGAGAAATGGGAAATTTAATAGTTTGTCAAAGATTAATAAGAAAGGATTACCGCTCAGAGACACTCTGGCTTGGTGAGCAAGCCCAGTTTTGAAGTTCATCAAGCTTATAAGCAGAGGGAGAGTTTAATTAAAGTGACTTGTCATCGCTTAGTTCGCTTCTCCTGTGTGCCTGGGACAGAAGCCTGTGTTGTGCCGGTAACATTGTCAGAACTTGGATCTGACCTCGAGAGCTATGTGGTTTTCTTTCACCCTCACCCCCCACGTTTCTCCCACCGTTTAGGAGCTGAGGTAGATTTTTTAGCTATAGTCAATTCTCGGTCACAAATCTTGATCAGTACAAGTGCCAGTGGTTGAATGGACTTCTCATTTATTTATTTAAACTGGTTGTGATCCAACCTTGAAATAGATTAAGATTGCCAGGGAGTAACTAATATGTGTGTTCGTGTACACACACACGTATACACATGTACATATATCTTATGCACACATATACGTATATATGTACATTGTATTGATAAACAATCATGTAAAAAATACAATATCGTATTGATAAACATAATCATGTGTGTGTGTGTATGTATGTGAGGGTATGTGTGTATACAGATATACACGCACGCACAGGTACCGACGTATGTATCATTGATGCTTACTGGAATGACATTTACCCTTTCAACCTCTGAACTGCGTATTGAGACTCTTTATTCCATTCTTAGGAAAAAAGCCCTTTCTTTTCCTCCCGCTCCAGCAAAGAAGCTCTGAGAGTAACGTTATCTGGGAGGCCACATTCTGATCTTGTATAGAGCTGGTCGCACTCTGACATACGATTCAGCAGAGGCCCACAGGCCCAGGTGTCCAACACTTGTGCTTCTGTTAGTGCCTGTTTATCAGATTATTGAAGGGCAGGCTGCTTTCCTCAGAGTGCGCCTCCTGCTCCCGAGTGTATGTCATCCCACCCAGGCATGGTCCTGATAGCCTGACACAAACAGAACTGTCAGCAGCCACTTCCGGAGCTCACAGTATGGGTTCTTTACCGGCACGCCTTTGGTGTGGATGGAACCAAGTTTGTAGAAGGCTTCATGATCACATTCTGGTGCTTTTCAAAATTGGAGTTTTTAGTGACGAAAACCAAAAAGTATGAATATGCCCACTGATTTTTATTTGTTTGGTTGGTTGTTTTTTAAATTATAAGTTACAGAGGTGTGAGCGGTTGTGTGGAATGAACTGAAATCCAGTGCCTATCTAGTCTGGCGTCATCAGAAACCCCTCGAGAGCTTTGTAAAACTGGAGGTGGTACCCACCTCTGTCTTGGGACTGTGAAATCTGTCTTTTTTTCCAAGCACCATGATAATTCCCATGAAGGTGATCCCTGGATCCAGATTTGGAATCCCTAAAATTGCTAACCAACCTCATCATAATCTTCTCAGGAATGATTCAGTTGTTTGAGTGTAAACCATTTAAATTCTACAATGTGATATTGGATCTTAAAGCAGATTTAATTATCTAGGACCAACCAAACCAAACACGTTGTCGTCAAGTGGATTTGAACTCATAGTGACCCTATAGGACAGAGTAGAACTGCCCCATAGGGTTTCCAAGGAGCAGCTGGTAGATTTGAACTGCTGATGTTTTGGTTAACAGGCAAATGCTTAACCACTGGGCCACCAGGGCTGCACTATGGAGGACAGGCCATTCTTTTCATGAAATAGACAAATGTTGCAAGTTAGGCCTAAACTCTCTGGAATGTATAGTGAATTGGGGACGGCCCCCCCGGCCTAGAATGAGTTAAACTCCCCCCTCTTATTCCCCCCCCCAAATAGAAGTTGGCTAGAGAACCAGTGAAGGTTATTCTCAAAACCAAGCCTGTTCAATTCTGGCAGCAAGAACAGCTTTTAAGCTTGGGTCCGCTCCTAATGGAGGCTTATGATCCAGGTGTTCTAGGGTTTAGACCTTTTGTTTCTTAGTTGATGAAAACTGGGGTGAAATACACTATTTTAAAAATCTTTATTCCTCACTGGACCACTTGGCTTTGAACCCTGGTTTGGTTACCTATTAGCTATGTGACCTTGGACAGGTGTCTTAACCTTGCTACACTTTGTTTCCTTATCTGCAAATTGGGGGTAATAGAACTTATGAAGTTATCGTGGGGATTCAATAAAGTAACATGTGAACTGTTCGCTCGCTGCCTTCTGGGTAGTGAAGGCTCAATGATGGTTGTCTGTTAATATTATCAGAGAGGGGTGGGAAAAGTTACAGCACCAAAAAGTGACAGACCTTGTCTTAGTAGAGTGCTCACGGCCTCAAACTTGAAATAAGACGTAATTAAATTACCATAGAGTGCAAACAGAAAGGGCTAAAGACTGTAAGAGAAGAACAGAGAGATAATTACAGTTTTTCAGAGGAGAACGTGATTGTTTTTGGCTTGTTGCCAAAATGGGGAGGCACCCTGCATCAGGTGGCTCTGAGTGAGCCCAGAGGGATGTAGCTTAAGGGCGGGGGGAGCAGATGGAAGGGTATACAGGAAGAGGAAATAATATGGCATAATAGTGTCTGCCGCACAGAGAGTACCCAAGAAATAATGCTTGAAGGGCACAGGGCTTTGTGGAGACAAACTTGCATTTGTCTGGCCCGGTTATTTTCTGTTAAGTGGGTGTCAGAACCCTGACCGCGTAGAGCTGTATGGAGTAAGTGAAATATCTGTAACGTGCTTAGCAGGAAATTTGGCATGTTGTAAGCTCACAATACCAGTGGCTGGTAGTGTAATTATTCCCTGTTGGTATGAAAAAGAATAGAAAGACATAGACCAGAGATAGAAATGTTGTGGGCCAGGTAATGAAAGGATTTTATTATGATGCTATGTTATTTACTTGACTTTTGGGAGCCATAAACCAAACCAAGCCCACTGCCATCGAGTCGATTCCAACTCATAGCGACCCTATAGAACAGAGTAGGACTGCCCGATAGAGTTTCCAAGGAGCGCCTGGTAGATTCGAACTGCTGACCTCTTGGCTAGCAGCCGTATCACTTAACCACTATGCCACTTCAGGTACTCAGACTTGGAAGCTCCCTTGTCTTGTGATTTCAAGGTAATGCCTGGGGGAAGAACAGAAAAAGAATGGCTTCTCCAGACATCACCTCATTCCATCAGGGAGGCAGACCTGTCTGAGAAGTCCACTGCAGACTTCACCTTGAGTCCCATTGCTCAGGATTGGAGCCTGTGTTCAAGCCCTAGCTGCAAGGGAGGCTGCAACAGTGTTCAGCCTATTGGGTCTCTATGGTTAACAATGGACTCAATGTGTAAAACACAAATGGCTCTTGGCTTGTGGCCAGGCAACCCGTAGTAATGTACTGGGACTAGAATGGCATGTTGGAGCCCAAACTGTATTCAACAGAGGGGTGCAGGAGAATATAAGGAAATACCACAGATACAGAGAATAGAGCCTTGCTTGTCTTCAACCTAAAGTGAATTCAAGGTGGCGGTAGGATATCCAAGAAAAAGTAATCCACAGGCAGAAGACATGTAGGAGGACATGTAGGAGTCGAGGGCACGGCTGGACCTGTTGATCGGGGAATTGCTTACTTGGAAGGTAATAAAGAAGCCCCAAGATTCCCGAGTAAGCAAAGATTAGCAAGGAATGAACAAGAACCAAATTCCAGGAAATGATTTCTCTTTAGAGGCCCCGTGCAGGGATGCCTTATTTAAAACATTTTTTAAACCGCCCCCTTAATATTCTCCGTTAGCATCATCTGCTCTAGAGGCCTGTGAGCTCCGTACAAAACATCAATGCACTTGTTATGCACACCCAGGTTCCTGGGTCCGGCTGCCCACCCACACGCCTGCCTAGCCTACTCTCTCCACTTCTGCCAGATTTCTCCTCAAGGCTTCATCTGTAGAGAAACTCACTTGTCTCCACGGTGGCCTTCAGCTAGCTGGTGACAGAGACCCACTCAGACTAACTGGAATAAGGAAGTAAGTATTATAACAAATTTCAGGACAAAGGGAGAGAATCAGGCCCAAAGAAGAGGTTTAGAGAGATCAGCTGAATTCACTTTTGTGGGCTTCACTTTGGTGTTCTGCTGTCATTGGAACTCACAGAGAGTGAGTATCCGGTTAGTCACCTGCCAGCCTTCCCATCGCCCATTCTCACCTATCTGTGACCTCACAGTGATAGAAGGAGTTCCTGGGTGGTGCAGATGATTAAGTGCTTAGCTGCTAACTGAAAGGTTAGCAGTTTGAGTCCACCTGTAGGTGCCTCAGATGAAAGGCCTGGTGATCTACTTCAAAAAAAATTGGCCATTGAAAACCTTATGGAGCCCAGTTCTCTGCCGCACACTGGGTCTGTGGCAACGGGTTTTTGGTTCTGGGGCCTGATGGTGTGGGATGAGAGACTGTGGGCAGGAGGGCGGGTCAGGGTGAATTAGGCAGGGCAGTTGCGGTAGGTGGACCCGACTTGTGCAGGTCTGACACTGTCTCCCAGTAATAGCTCTGGCGCCCTTCTGCGGCGCAGCTCTGCTCTGCCTCCCGCCGAGCTGACTGTGCGCACCTTGCTGCCCTGTGGGCTCTGGGCTGGGCTGGCTCGCTTGAGCCGGTGGGTTGTGG
This sequence comes from Elephas maximus indicus, assembly GCF_024166365.1. NCBI lineage: Eukaryota > Metazoa > Chordata > Mammalia > Proboscidea > Elephantidae > Elephas > Elephas maximus. The sequence goes on from NC_064838.1 coordinate 66,708,062, forward strand.
TGATGGCACCCGAGCAGAAGGCTGGAATGCATTTGCCTGGCTTTACGGGGGCACCTGCTTCTGCTGCCTGCCATGGGAGGAGCACACCTCACACGGGAGGAGCACACCTCAGGCGGCTGCTGCTTCCAGGTAGCTGCTGGTCCCAGCTGGGAATGCAGAGCAGTCTTGGCTTAACCCACAGCTTCACCCTCAGACGCCCAGCCTGCCTGCTCACCAGTGAGCAAGAAATAAACCCTTATTGCTGTACACTACTGACATCTGACCTATAGAGCAGGCACACTGACTCATGTTTCAGCTCTTGGGCCTGAAATTGGAGAGGGGCCAGAGTGGTCAGTAATGTGGATAAGCAATTAGTTGTGTGTAAGGTCACTGGCATACCTGGCCCTGGCCTGACGGAAGTTGAATGTCAGTGAAGCGCCCTGGTTGGTCAAGGCTGCACTCTGTATAGTGAAGTCATCTGCTTTTCCACAAAACACAACTTGAGTGCTCCTGTTCTGATTAACAAAGACAGTTACATTATTAGACTTAATTTAAAGGAGTAGTCATCAGCTGTGTCAGTCTGATAAAGGAAAAATAGTACCGAAGACCTTTTCCAGAATCCCACAGGCTTCACATATAAAAAGTCCCTGAGGATGCCGACAGCACACCTTGCCCTGTCACAGCTTGGGTTTCGTCTTGTTCCTCTGCCAGGCCAGGATGCCGTTAGGTTACAGATCAGATCTAACGTTTCAGATTCTTGTTCATCTTGAGCTCCGCACTTTCTCTCCATTAGTTGTGGCATAACAGAAGTAATTTAATTTATTGGTAGGCCTGTCTTCAAAAAAAAAGAAAAGCTTTTATTTCAGAATGTGCTTGAGAACATAGAGGGAAGAATCACGACTCTCTCCTCAGTGTCTCAGGAGGTAAAATTAATGGGATATAGCAGGTTTTGAAATATCGCGTGTGGCTTCACAGGATGAAGGCGTGCTGGTACCCTGAAACAGCACATCCTTACTTTAAAGAACACATTTTCTGGCACCTTCTTCCTGACAGCTGCAGTTGGTTTTTTAGTGTGTCATCGCCATGATTTTAGATTTACCGTCTGAGGCAATTGAGCAAAATGACGTTCATTCATTCACTCACTCTGTCAGCCTGTCAGCCATTTAACAAATGTTTATTCTCCACCTTCTTTTCAGGACATGACCAGTTTTCCTTTTGTACGTAATAATCTTTCACACAAGGCTGAACGTTGTTTTAAATGGATGTGTACGTCTTTGCAATAGTATGGAAACTCAGCAATTTAAACTCAAATTTGTTATTAAATTTCCTAATTTCCAGTTAATGCCTCAGTTGGCTTCTTTCCACATTGAAGGTTGAGGATTATTATAAATAGACCTGTTCACCTTTGCTCACCAACCTAAACTCAGAGTCTTCATTAAATTTCCTAGACTTTCTAGATTGCTCCTCAATTAGCTCTTTTCCAAAGTAAAGATTCTTAAGGGGCAACAAGATCAGCAAAAAGTCTTCAGGTCTTTAAAGAAGCACAGTGCCTGTAGGGTGCCCCTGATACCTACCCTGTCTAGCTCTGCCCACGTGGGTCCAAGGCAGCATTAAATTGGATGGTGTGGATGGGAGTGTGGGACGTGTGTGAAGGCTTTGAAGCAGAGAAAAATGCTGCGAACAACTGTTTTGATGGTTTGATAAATATTCAACATGCACCTACTGGTTCAGGATGCTGGATTCACCTTTGCCTACCCACTTTGGGTCTTAAATGTCCCCATGCTTTATGGAGAAAGACATTTAAATTTTAAACCTTGTGAGCAAGTATTGTTACATGCCATGAATAATTGCTTGGATTACATACCTGAAATTCTTTTTTATCCATTATCGTTTAGCAAAGATCAGGGTCTTGAGAAACTGAGACAACCCAATGAGGAAGAACGTAGGAAAAATTCTCTAGTGTGAGGTATGGCGTGTAGTACAACTCAAGGCCAGAGGATGGAGCGAAGGCTTTAGAGAGAGGGGAGAAAATAAGAACTAACCCTGCTTATTTGTGTGTGTGTGTGCGCGTGTGTACATGGGTGTACTTCTGCTTACAGCTTGAGGAGCACCGGATGCGTTTAATAGTAACCAGTGATCATCCAGTTGATTCCAACTCATAGTGATCCCATGTGTGCCAGAGGAGAACTGTGCTCCATAGGGTTTTCAAGGACTGATCCTTTGGAGGTAGATCACGAGATCTTTCTTCTGAAGCACGTCTGAGTGGAACCAAACCTCCAGCCTTTCGGTTACCAACAGTCAAGTATGTTAACCGTTTGCACCACCTGGGGACTTACACATAAAGTAGAGATTATTTATCGAACACATCCTGTATTCCTGGCCCATCGTCATGTTCTTTACATGGACTCTTTCCGTTGATTTATCCCTACAAACTTATGATGAAGGGGGTATGAATAGTCTCACACGACAAAAGAAGAAGGAAAATCTCAAAGTGATTTCTTTGTCCCCCAAACATTTATGTAGCGCTTTTTTATGTGTCAAGCTCTCTTCGGATGCTTTCCAGATATTAACAATTCTTACAGAAACTGTATGAGGTATTGTTTTTTTCGATGAGGAAATTGAAGCAGAGAGAGTTAAGGCAGTTGTCCAGAGTCAAACAACTTGCAAGTGGTGTAGCGGGATTTGAACTTGGGACTCTGGCTGTAGTGTAAGGACCCTTAAGCGTGCCCAGGTTAACTGCCTGGTTAGGTGGTGTCTACTTGAACTGGATTCCCAGGAGCATGTGCTCAGTATCCCTTCTACTGTATTCCACCTCCTGCATAAAAGAGCAGGTGCAAGGAGAGGCTCTACTTGTTGCTACTAGAGAGCAAATCAGAAATCTGCCAGGAAGCCTGTGTCTAGTGGAAACTTATTTTGCTGATATTTGACTTGCTGTAGTTCCTCTTCTTTCAAATAACCCCATATTTTGTCTGCTTGTTGGGTTTTTATTTAGGAGCCACTCTTCTGCCTTTCTCCTGTGCTCCCTTCTCAGACCTTAGGGAACAGTGAGTCACAGGGAAGGTAGGTGGCCCTGACTTCGTGGAACTTCAAGCAGTTTTTATTGCTTATAAGACATAGGGGCTGCCAGGTCTTTATTTTATACATATGCCAGAGGAGAAGGAATACATGCAAAGACTTGGGGGCCCTTAGGGGTGTCTCTCTTGCTTTGTGCCTGCACCTCACATTTGTCATTCTTTTTTCTCCCCTGTGTAAACTGGGAGGGGCTTGGGAAAATACCATCTGTGGTAGGACTGCTTTGTGCCAAGGACATTGCTAAGTGTTTTGCAGACCTTGTCTCTTTCACCCCTGGCAACAGTTAGAGAACTAGAGTTTTTATCCCTGTTGTACAAATAAGAGGCGCCAGTGGTAGAGACAGGATTCAAACTCATATCTGCCTAGCTCCAAATCTAGTACATTCCCCCCTCCACAAGGCTGCCTCAGACTCAGGTCTGTGTGACCTGCCTGTTAGTTAGGCCGTTAGCGGCTGCTGCTTTCTCAGATTTAGTTTTGTTTATTATTAAAAGAAATCCCGTCTCATTTTACTGTGTTGATTGGCTGTAACCCTGTTTCCAGTGCTGTCTGGATATGGAATACATTACAATGGGGATAACCGTTTCCCAGTGTCATATCTCATTTGAGCTAATATGAGAATACGAGCTTATAAATTGGCAAGATTGTAGAGGTCTAGATGATGGGGTTTCATTTTTTTACTGAGAAAAAGCAGTTTATCCAGGCTTTATTGCAAGTGCTCATTGAGTAGCATACGGCTATGTGGTCACAGTTGTTACTGAGCAAGAAGAGAGATACCGTGGCCATTTATTAGATTAAGGGAGGCCCAGCCAGCCAGCCAGCAAATATTTATAAAGCTTATGTTACGTGCTGGGAAGTGTTATAGGTGTTGGTAATACAGTGGTGAACAAAACAGAATCAGGTTCTTGATTTGCTCTAGAAATATAATATAATATAATATCATGTTGTTCTTGTTAGCTGCCATCAAGTCTGCCAGAACACATGCTGGCCCCGTGCACAATGGAACAAAATGCTGCCCGGTCCTGTGCCATCCCCATGACCTGTTGCGGATGGGACTGTTGTGATCCATAGTATTTTTATTGGCTTATTTTCAGAAGTAGTTTGCCAGACCTGTCTTCCTAGTTTCTCTTAGTCTGGAAGCTCTGCTGAAACCTGTTCAGCATCATAGCAACATACAAGCCTCTGCTGGCAGACCCGTGCTAGCTGCACATGAGGTATGTTGGCTAGGAGTTGAACATGGGTCTGCACATAGAAGGCGAGAATTCTATGACCAACCCACCAGTGCTTCCCCAAAAATTAACTCGTGTTTGGAAATTGTAGAAAGGACCTGCTCATTATTTTTGTTTATATTTAATAATATCACTAGTTACTGGCCATCGGTAGCCCCTGGAAGTATTACCGCGGTTTTGATAGCAGAGCTGATGCCTTTATTTCCATGGGTTTTCCTTGCCTTTAAGTTTGTTATGCAGCCTCAAAGATGACTTCAGCATCATCTAGCCAAACTCCTACATGTATCAGGTGAGGAAATTGAGGCCAAGGCAGGTGAAGCTCAAGTAGAAAGGCAACTCTGTTCAGAGTAGCGATTTTACCTTGATGGTGTTTTGTGTCTTCGCCTTCGTGAACAGAATTCATAAACCCAGAAAAAATGGCAGACTGTTGACTGTAGTCCGTCCAGCTACTGGAGACGTATAGCTCTGCTGGTTCCTAAGGACTCCTTAGAGATTTTTTCCCCAGAAAGCTGCCCATGCCCACATGTATTCCTGTTGTTTGAAAAGAGCTTGAAGAAGTTGTCATGGGTTGAATTGTGTCCTCCCCAGAATTTGTGTATCGATTTGGCTAGGCCATGATTCCCTGTATTGTGTGATTATCCGTACTTTTGTCACCTGATATGATTTTCCTATATGTTGTAAACCCTAACCTCTATGCTGTTAATGAGGTGGGATTAGTGGCAGTTATATTAATGAGGCAGGACTCAATCTGCAAGATCGGCTTGGGTTTTGAGCCAATCTCTTTTGAGATATGAAAGAGAAGAGGGAGCAGAGAGACATGGGGACCTCATACCACCAGGAAAGCAGAGCTGGGAGCAGATCACATCCTTTGGACCTGAGCTTCTGCACAGAGAAGCTCCTAGACCAGGGGAAAATTATGACAAGTGCCTTCCTTCAAAGCCAACAGAGAGAGAAAGCTTTTCCCTGGAGCTTGCACTCTGAATTTGAACTTCTAGACTACTAGACTGTGAAAGAATAAATTTCTGTTCCTTAAAGCCATCTACCTGTGTTATTTCTGTTATAGCAGCACTAGATAACTAAGACAGAGGGTGCGAGTGGCTAGTTTTGCAATGGTCTTGGTAAGAGATGAAAAATTAGATGAAGATGTTAATGAGAAGGTATGGTGAAGTGACCAGATTTGAAAGGCTGTTGTGAGAGAGAATTGATTTCTCAATGTAGTGACGGGACATGTTTCCCTGTAAATACGTATGGAAGTGCAGCTTTTTTGGGAGATAATTTATTGATAAAATTAGTTAAAATTTAATGCTATAAATCTTGTTGGTGGGTATGAGAGGGTTTTTTTTGTGTGTGTGTGTGAATATATTTTATGAAGAGGTATTGGAAATCTGAGAAAAAAAAGTAATGCTAAACGTTTTTTCCTTTATAGCACTAAAATTATTTTTTGAAAAACAACAAAAACATGGCTGACCAATTTAATAGGAAACATCAGTGGGAGTGTTTGTTTTTTGGGGAAGTGGAGATGTTTTCATGTACTTTCCAATATTTCTAGGAATCATAAAACGTTTGATTTATTGTTTTGTATTTAAAATCATTATAATTCGAGTTGCCAGCAAATTCTGGGAAGAGAGCCCCAGTTGTGATAATAGTTTTCTTTTTTTTAATTCTGTCCTGTAGGGTCGCTATGAGTTGGAATTGGCTCGACGGCACTGGGTTGAAAAAAAAAAAAAGAGCAACTAGGGACCATAAACAGTATCTGTAAAAAAAAAAAAAAAAACTGGGTTACATGGTATCTCCATCAGTCTCAGAACATGGGTGAGTGTGGACAGACAACTGCCAAGAACTATAAGTCTTGTGTGGAATTGGCCCTGAGGGAACAGAGGGAAGCTCTGAGTTCCCAAGTCAGCCATGGGTACTCGTGGGAGAATGTGGTGAGCCCATAAGAGAGACACATCCAGATCTGGGAGCACTTCTACAGGCCAAGCACTTCATGGGGGCAAGGGGAGGTTGACTACTGTGCAGTGAAATCTACTGATGTCCGGGGCCTATAATGTTCCAAACTAATTAACTTCATGAAAGCAACAAAAGAGGCAGATTCAGAGCTTTAAAACTAGAACGGGCTCAGCCATGTTATCCACCTTCATCCATGTTTGAGAATATTCATTTCACATAAAAATTGAGCAAAAGAAAAGGATTTTAGTTAAATTCCATTCAGAATGATTATAATAAAAGAAAATAAGGAGCAATACTCACAAAACAGTTAACGATTTAACTGATTTCTAAAAATGAAAGAAATTAACATGATTGAAGTTATGAAAGAGAAATGTAAATCAGCATTAGAGAAACTCATAAATGAAGATTTGAAAAGAAAGAAAGCAGAGTTCAGAAAAGAAGTACAAAGAAAAGAAAATCATTTCAGAAATTAAGGGTAAGCTGGAGAGAATTCAAGAGTGAGTTAACACCATTGCTGATACCTCAAGAGAGAGAGGAGGGTAAGATGGAACACTTAAATAATCAGAGAGAACTACAGTAATGAAAAGTTGTGAGAAAAAGTAGTATAGACACTTCACAAAAGGAATGAAAATATGTATAATAGGAACCTTTGAAGAAGAATTTGCAAGTATACAGAAAAAAACAAATATAAAATCTATAGAAAACTTCCTTGAAATGAGTTCTTTAAGCTACATATTGAAAGGACAACTGTTCCTGGGAAAATTATCTCCAAATAGCTAAACACCCAAAGTATAGATCTTTAAAGAAAAAAAAGTATCCTTCCCGCAGTCAGGCATAAGGACTTAGTTTCTTTAGGGGAAGGAAAGTTAAATTCTCATGAGGTTTTTTTTTTTTTTTGGCAGTGGGAAAATATGACTCATGAGTTTTATAGCCAGTCATACTGACCCTCAAGAATAAACCACCAGACAAATAACTGTGTGTGTGCCAGAAATAAATGAATCTTATTTCCGTGAGACTTTCCTGAGGAATCTGGTAAAGAACAAGTTTCAGACAACCTCAAAACTTGGAGAAGCATTGATGATATGAGGTTGTTTCTCTCTATAGCCATACATAGTCCAGCTAATAAAGCCATTGTTTGAATGCGGTTGAGTTACCGGGCCGTGATCCTACTCCAACGTTGGCTTGGCTGATATAGCCATTGATTATTGTAATTAGAGTTTCCAGTGGATTCTGGGAAGATAGAACTAATGGTTATATAGTATTACAACCCTGAATGAATTCATAGAGCTAGACAATGATCAAGGGCCACTAACATAACGGGGAGATAATCATATCATATCGTGATGCAGAGATAACTGGGCATTATACACCTCCTGAGAGAAATGTACGATACGGTGACGTAGTCTCGCCCAAGAAATTATAGAACTTATTCTGATCAACACGGTTTTTGGGTGCCACCAGTAATTCATATGCTTTAAGAGTTTCATGATGTAACTTCTTGATTGTAGTGATAAAAAAATAGATTAAGGAAAAATTGTGTATCTGTGGGCTGCCGAATACTCATTTGAGATTTTAGAAGACAACACCCTTTCCCATTTGTCATTCCTCTCTTCCTTTTGTCCTTGTGGCTGTAGGTGAGCAAGAGTTATTTCTCTGTTGTTGAATGGTTGTGGTCATTAAAATGGAAAAAGCCGGTTTTGCTGTTCATAGATGAGGTCTCTGGCCGCTGGGAGATTGCTCAAGTTAACAGCTACAGACTTCATCTTCTGGAGTTCCTTTCTTACACTTCTTTTGTTAAGGTAGTGGGAAATTGTATGTCAGTGAGGTTTTCTCGGGTTCCTTGGCCACTCTGGAGAACTTGATTACTTATTATCTCTAACACCTTCCTGAGACATTTTGTTGTTTGATTCACTGCCAACATTTATGGGCTTATAACTTTCTGTTCATCAAGCTTGTCAAATATTGCCTTCCTTTAGTTGGAACTTTTAAATGTGATGTTTCTTATGGACTTTGTCTACATTTTGATACTGTTTACCCCAATATAGGTTTGTCCTAGCTATTGGTCTCTACTTCTTTAGCCTCAAGAGTTATAACTATTTCATTACTGCTACTATTAAAAGCAATAACAACAACAACAACAACAAAATCATACTTGTTATGATCAGTTCTATTTGTATGTTCTTCTCAGGTTGACAGAGAAGTAGTTCTACATTTTTTAAAATTATTTAATCGCTTATGGCAGGTATCATTTCTTTTCACTTTACATGCCAGAAAAGACGTTTACATGATAAGTGAGTTGCTGTAGGGTCATGAAGAGTTGGAATCGACTCGTCGGCAAAGGGATGAGTTACAAACCTAATGAGAGCAAGGTAGGATGACCCTCATGGTACAAGAAAAAGAGATTAAAGAGCTGTAAATCCTAGGGAATAATGAGTTGTGAGGTAAATCTATGAATAGCAACGTGAATGATGACAATACTAATGATAATAAGATCGAGAGCATTCTCCCAGGAAATATACTCGGACCTTTTCTAGTGTTACATCACTGGATTTTTTTTTTTCTATGAGGTAGCCAACATTATTTTCTCCATTTTACGGATGAGTAAACAGAGCCTCTAGGACATTATGTGACTAGTACCGGACAGGCTCAGCCAAGTCATTGTTGGAGTGGGATCATGGCTTAGTAATTCAGCTGCCATTCAGACACACCATAGTAATTTATCTCACTCCTTCATCTTCCTGGGATTAAGTAACCTTACCCCAGACAGTTAAGTAACTTGCCTACGGACTGAAGTTTCAGTCAGTGGGCAGAGCCGAGAAGAGGATCTCCCGTTTCTGACTGGGGAGCAGGAGACTTGGCTCAGTGAGTTTGTTTTTGGAATCGCTCCTCCGATGCCACATTCTTGTCTTTTTGGTACTGTTTCTTCGCACTGTTCCCCTTTTTTCTTCCCACCCACGCCCCCAAGTATGAAGGAAGTAACAGTTGGGTGTCACATTATAACTGGAAGAAATAAAAGCCAGCCTGAAAATAATTGTAGCCTGTTGGGAGTGTTGGCTTGGTGTTTAGAGTGTTTCTTGCTCGTCCTTGATGTTAGATTTAACTTTTCAGTTAACGAGGACTAGCACATTGATGTCGTCCCTGAACTTTATTCATAGCAATTCACCAGTGGACGCACTCACAGCCAGATCCGGTAATGAATGTAGAACAGCAGCCTTCTGTGGAAAAAGGAGAAAAAAGCCCTTTCTGTCCTCACAGAGATCCTTCCTGTTTGGAAAATAAGACAAGAAAAATAAATCAGGCACTTGAGGGAAAGGAGCTGCATCCCTGAGAAAGTTATATTTGTAAAAATTCTAATAGCCTGGAGATTTTCTTTCCAATTTAAACATGGAGGAATTTTCCACTCTGAAACTATTTTTCATATTACTACTAATAGAGAATTTTTTCTGTGCTGAAATAGTTGTTGATCCTTGGTACGGCACCTTTCACCCTTTCAGTCGAATGTTTTACTCCTCTAGCCCCACTCACCACCAGGGCTCTGTAGACAAGCTAGTAAGATATAAAAAAAGCTGTTTTCCATGGCTGTGAATTTCACATGAATTCACAGTGCAAGTAGAAATTGGTGAAGTAGGACAAGTGAGAAAATGAACTCATGTTTGAATATGTGTAGCCAGCAGACTTACTGATGACGAATACTGATATTATGTTGATGGCCAAAGATTTGTTGACAGTTGTGAGATTTGGGTCTCAGACCTTTGAAAGTATCACAAACCAGGCTTAACTATTCTTGTTGAATTAGTTGAAAATGTTTTCTCGATTTTTCTGAGGAAAACCCTTTTTATAGATGAAATATATGTGAGAAGTCAGGTGGATTTTGGTTTGCTTCTTTGTGTGTAAAGATTGTACTGCATAAGGGAACCACCTTCTCCCACAAAGCCTCATAGAGTCTTCTACCACCAGGTTGCTCAAGGAAAATGGGTACCTAGAAGCAAACCAGAATTTAAACTGAAGATGGCTCCCCTCAAGGCAGGTAAAGTTATAGCTGCAAGCTATTCCACTGTTAGGATTTTTTATTTCAATGGAATGCTTAAATAAGATGGACTGTAGTTTCTCCTTAATCAGGAGAATGTTGCATGAGGTAAGTAAAAAAAAAAAAAAGTTGCTCATGAGTCAACTCCAACTCATGAAGGCTCCTCTGTGTCAGAATAGAACTGTGCTCTGTGGGATTTTCAGTGGCTGAATTTTTAGAAGTAGATCGCCAGGCCTTTCATCTGAGTTGTCTGAGGGTGTACCAGAACCTCCAACCTTTCTGTTAGCAGCCAAGCATGATAAGCATTTGCACCACCCAGGACCTCCATGAGGTAAACTGAAACTCCTTAACTAGCTGCTTGTCATGTTGATAAGCCCTACAAGGTCTAACTTACTAGGTTTAAGGACCTAACCAAGACAGAGGGCAGGACAGTGTAGAAATATGTTCCTGGACACACAGTTACTTTAACCAGGTGTGGCCCCGAAGCCTGTTATGAGAGGTGGGCAGTGGCAATATGGCAAGGTAAAGGTGACATTCTAGAGTACAGATAAGGGATTGTCGTGTAAACGTGGCTCCTTCTTCTGACTAAAGCTCTGAGGATGATTTGTGAGAAGGGTCTGAATGCCAGACAAGCACAAAGAGCATACCAGTGAAGTTTACATGGAGCCCAGGTGGCGCAGTGATTAAGAGCTTGGCTGCTAACCCAAAGGTCAGCCGCTCCTTGGAAACCCTATGGGGCAGTTCTACTTTGCCCTGTAGGGTCGCTATGAGTCGGAATCGACTTAACGGCAGTGGGTTTGGTTTTATTGGTTTTTTGAGGTTTGGGTAGTCCTCAGAGACTGCATGGGTTATTCGTCACATAGATTATATAATGACACTGCAGATCTTGTGCCTCAACACTTCTGGAGATCACCAGTTAAGAGAAACCCAATGGGTCTACCATACTCTCAGGTTTTTATTTTAAAGCTTCAGTTAATTGCTTCGGGTATATGACTGGTCATAATAAACACAGAATAAGTAGGAAAACTATAGAAAAATGTCCATGGGTACTTGTGATCATCTGAGAGATGAGTTTACCTCTAGTCACAATCTTTAGAAATAAAAAAGACCAGAGTATACAGAAGGAAAAGTGGGAATGTCAGTGTTCTATACCAGTTAATTTGGTGTGGTGCAAATGGGTAAGCGGTCAACTACTTGCCGAAAGGTTATTGTTTGAACCTATCCAGAGGTGCCTTTGAAGACAGGCCTGGCAATCTGCTTCCATGAAGATTACAGCCAAGAAAACCCTATGGAGCAGTTCTACTCTGTAACACTTGGGTCACAGTGAGTCAGAATCGACTCAGTGCCAACTAACAACAGCAACATCATAGTGAAAAATTTTATTTGAAAGTCAAACTGGGAGTTAGTTACTGAATTCTGGGTATTAAATAGGAGATGATGTGGCGTGATGGTTAAATTTCACAAAGTTGGAGTAAAACCAAGATTTGATTCTAGTTTTGCTACTTGCTAGTTTCATAATCTGAGGATCAGAGTAACCATTTGGTAAGATTCATAAAAATGTACATAAACGACCTAGCAGTATGTATGGCATATATAAAGCACTCAAAAATTCTTAGCCGCTATTATCATTAACAATGACCTTTATGGGTTTGAAAGAATAAAATAGAAATCTTGAAACTTCCTTTTAATTGGAGTATGTGTGTTTTGGGATGCTGTGGCTTGGAGGAGCCGCTTCCTTTGTGTTACTCCAGGAGGTTCAGAGTCTATTTGCTGAAACGCTCTGCTCACTTTTTCTGTCAAAGGGAAGCCCCCCACCCCCCATGGTGTGTTGGGAATAGTGAATATCAATGCAAATGTGTTCACACTGTAGAGAGACTAACCTGCTGATGCTGAGTGGATCTGACACAATAATGACATGGAGGTTATTGTCGATTAATCCAGGCCGCCCAGGGATCGTTGGGAAATGCATTTGTCCTTTCACCTGATCAGTGTTTGTGACAGTAATCTCGGGGTCACCCTGTCCATCTCTCCACATCTTCTAGAACTTAAAAATCTAATGACTTTACTGTTTTCCCTCCTCCTCCCCCCCAGCCTCCATTTAGTGTTTTTTTTTTTTTTTTTTTTTAGTGGAGCCCTGGTGACATAGTGGTTAAGAGCTCAGCTGCTAACCAAAAGGTCAGCAGTTTGAATCCATCATCTGCTCCCTGGAAACCCTGTGGAGCAGTTCTGCTCTGTCCTATAAGGTCGGTATGAGTTGTAATCGACTCGATGGCAATGGGCTAATCTGGTGAAAAACGCAAGAATGGCTAGATGTTTAATGTTTAGGTTAGCGATAGCTTGGAGTTAAGTCTGAATTTTTCTGGTGGTGCAAAACACTTCTGACTCCACCATTTTTGCCAGCACCACTCTCTAACTTTTTTGCCGTAGGCAAAGAGAGTGACTCTTCAATTCCATCTGTTAAATGTTGTAGGTTAGAGTTCCTTAGACACGATGTCCAGATATAAAATGATCTGAAAATGGAAAGTTGTTTTTTAATTGGTCATATGGTGGCCAAATCTAAGGTGACCTGAAATCACTTGATGAATGAAGTAGTCATTACTGTGCTTCAACAAATACTTTTAGCATTCTACCTCCAGGCACATGGTAACGTCACTCTTCCCTGTTTGCCTTTTCTAAGTTGGGTGTGGCCGTGAGACTTGATAGGTCTAAGGGAATGTGAGTGGAAGGGAGGTGTATTACTTTTAGTTGCACGCTTTAAGGGTGAATGCACCCTTTGCTGTATACCCATCTGTAATCACAGAAGCTCCATGATGGATCCTCCCTCAGCCTGGGCTCCTAGTGAGGAAGGTGCTGAGCCTAGTCTCCTTGATGGTACCTGTGTAGTATAAGCAAGAAAGCACCTTTATTGGTTTAAGTTTTTGCTTTGGAGGTTGTTTGTTTCTGCGGCATAACCTAGTGCACCCTGACTAATATGAGGTCAAAAGAAGACTTCCATCTGAAGTCTCTAATACAATTTAATACAAGTTTGAAGAAGAGTTTAAGCCCCTTTTACTCTCTGTGATCTTCCTCTACTTGGTACCTAATTGTGCTTCATCTTCATTTTCTGCCCCCTGCCGTAACAGCCCACATCAAGGGCAGGAGGTACGGGAGGAGGACAGAACTTCGGGATGCCACTCTCACTCGTGGATCTAAGATCAGACATCTTCTAGGTCTCATCTAGCCATCAAAGATTCGTCTCCTGGCCTCCTGGCACCCTGTGACATCCCTGATCTGTTCTTCAGTCTGAAAATGTCCTGGCTGTGGTGATAGGTTATCCTGCCCAGCATTTAGCCTCATTAGATTATACAGTTACGCAGGTAGAGAAAATACAAACGTTTTCTGTTCTAAGAAATAGGTCACCACTGCTGGCCCTATCCTTATGGTGGATAGTTTAGAGATCCAGGGAATATCTACTTTGTCAAATTATTTCAAGGATAGAGTCCATGCTGTGTTCATTATATGCTACCTTAACAAATACTGTGATAAGAGATAATAATATACCCACCTGAAGGAGATACATGGCATTACGGGATTATACTTGGCCTCATGTTATTTATTTGGAATTTGTGGTGCTTTTCTTACTGTTAAGATACATTTTTCCTGAAGCCATTTCCTTACAGCAACTGGCAATTCTTAGATCCAGTCAATTTTGCATTATTGGCTTCTGTTCCATGAACAATAATTATTGTTTCACTGTTAATACTAAGTGATTGCTGCAATTTTGTGAGAAGTGATTTTATTCTTGTCCATACCCTTTCTTCTCAGAATATCAAGGTATATTGCAGGGATTTTATTTTCAAGCATCCGTATAAAATAATTGTCTTTCACGTTTTAAGGACTTTCAAATACTAGGCTAGAAAAGAGGTAAGTTACTTTTCCATATGTGATTATCAGTCCTGGGTGACACCTGTGGAAGATAGTTAACATCTATCTGTTCATCCTTCCATATAGCTGCACACATTGTGAAAATGGCGTGGTGGGGGCATCAGACCTCATCTAACTTCACAAGGTGGGAGGAGAATCAGTGTCAGCCCAAGGCTGATTCCTGCGAGGTGGAAGTCAGACACACCTCCTCTGTCCAAACTTTTTACCAATTCTGACACCAGCCGTCCCTTCCATGGCACTCTCTACTTCTCTGCTGGGTTTGATAACTTATTTCAGTGGCCACACAGAACTCACAAACCATACTCATGATTATGGGGTTTATTAGGGAGGGAACAGGCTACAACTCAGGATACAGTTCTTTGATCGTTTAGAGACCATCTGAAGAATAGATTTGACGCACTGAATACTAGTGGCCAAAGACCAGACGAGTTGTGGAATGACATCAAGGACATCATCCGTGAAGAAAGCAAGAGGTCATTGAAAAGACAGGAAAGAAAGAAAGAAAAGACCAAGATGGATGTCAGAGGAGAATCTGAAACTTGCTCTTGAACGTCAAGCAGCTAATGCAAAAGGAAGAATTGATGAAGTAAAAGGAATAATCATGAGATGGAGTCAGCTCAGTGGCAGCTGGTCTCTGGTGGTGGTTGTGTGTTGGCGTGTGTAGTTGGTTGTTTTTTTTCCCCTTGGTCATGCATATAAGATAATTACCTATGTAACTTACCAGAATGGACCATTTCCCAGTATTTTTAATGTTGTTAGTCTGCTTGCAGTGAATACAGATACATGTCCTTAGCATATGGAGTGTTGTGTCTGTCTGTGTACATGTGAGGGAAGGAGAACCAGACTTGCTATGTGATAGGAGAAAAGAAGATATTCAGTGTTTGTTCAGACACATGTGTCCCAACAAAGGAGAAGTAAAAGTCCCACATAAAATACGAAGCACTAAACGTTGAGAGAGCCTTGCTGAACCCTCCACGTATGGTGCAGTAATGTCAAGGAGCGTTGAGCAATCTCCAGGGAGCGTTGTAGTTCAATAATGACAGTTATTTGTCACAAACGTGTGCTCTGTTTGCTCATGTTGGGTAATGAATGACCTTTCTGTTTTCGAGGCCAGGGCCAAATGGGTGTCTGTCGACATGGGCACAGGCTGGGGGCCGTTCAGCATGCCTCACTTAGCCGATCCCTGCCTTAAATGAACCATCGGGGAATACTCAGATTAAAGGATCAAGCCTGCGTGGGTTAACTACTCCAAAAGCAAATACTGTCTGACCCTCCCTGTAGTCTCTCACTCCCCCTCTCTGATTTGATTCTACTGAGTTTGGATCAGATCACCTGGTGGCATTGTCGGGAAGTGCGTCAAACCACAAGACAAGTATATCTCCAGTGTTGGTGACTTCTGCAGGCTTTGCTTGTTGTCCTGTTGCTGTATGATACAGCTACTTCTTCTTTTTTTTTTTAGTTCTTCATTGAAAACTTCTGTCATCCTTTAAGTGAGAGGGATACAGTCCAAAGAATCACTTAGTAGTTCTAACTAGCTGGTCTGTTATGAAGGAGCCTTGGAGGCACAGTGGTTAAGTGCTCGGCTGCTAACCTAAAGCTCAGCAGTTTGAACCCACCAGCCACTCCTCTAGAGAAAGATGTAATAGTCTGCTTCTCTAAAGATTTACGGCCCTGGAAACCCTATGAGGCAGTTCTGCTCTGCTGTAGGGTCTTTATGAGCCAAAATCAACTTGATGACAATGGGTTTGGGGCCTGTTATGGTCCTGAACTTGGCCTAAAAGGAAACATAGCTCATGGATGTTTCTAGGGGAGAAGGTTGTCTTGTCTGTGATCTGTTTGGGGCTGTTTGTTTATCATGACCCAGAGAAGAAGAACACTTTGTTCTTGTACCTTCTGGACGATGCATATCATACAGAAGAGGAAAAGCTTTGCATGTGGGGATTTTAATGGTTTTAATATTGTAGAATGAAGATCTTGCCTCTGTTTTATACAGTTGTTGTTGTTAGTTGCCACTGAGTTGGCCCTGCTGGTGGCATTTAAGGCAGTGTGCGGCTAAGTGAGGCATGCGTTACAGAAGAAAACATCGCCTAGTCCTGAGCCATCTTCATGATCGTTGGTGTGTTTGAGTCGATTATTGTGTCAGTCCACCTCATGGAGAGTTTCTCTCATTTTCGCTGACCCTCTCATTTACCAAACATGGTGTCCTTTTCTAGCAATTGGTCTTTCCTGATGATGTGTCTAAATAAGTGAACCAGAGTCTCTTCATCCTTGTTTTAACCAGAAACGTTCTGGTTGTATTTCTTTTAGTTTTCCCTAAAGTTAGATTTACATCGAGTGTTGGTCAAATTTCTTCATTTAAAAGTCCATTTAGAAGCTGGCTCTGAGAAGCACTCTGATGTCATCTGGCATAGCCCTGGGAATTCTGCCAGTCCTGAAACCCTGAGTAGCAAATCAAGAGTGCCATATTTTTGGGAACTTCACTGTGTGAATTTTGAGACGGCTATGCTTTGGAATCATACAGCATGAGCTGTCTTGCTCTCTTGTAACGAAGGATACTATTATCTTATCAGTTGGTAGATGTTTCATTTACTTGTGCAATTATATTTCAACCTTAAACACAGGAAGGAAATCCCTACCAAATTTTTTTTTTTTTTTTTCTGGAAAGCAAACTTTAGGGGCTTCTCTAGGTTGTTGATTCTTGACAGACGTATTGACAATTTTCGCCCCGTCTTTGCCTTAATCGTTTTAAACTGGCTATGGTTCTCCTCTCCAGGAAGTACCAACACATCAGAACTTGTAACGCCAAAATGAAGACTGTGTGTCATGTTCACATAGTAGCCTTCTTCCCTTCTCAAAGACCTCACGGAGATGTTGAAGTGTCTGACTTTGTGACGCGGCATTGGAAGCCTTGAGTCAGACAGCCCTGTGTTCTCAAGTTCTTGGTAACAGCGTGAGAGTGGTAGACACTTAGCTGGGAAGCACATTCTGTTCATGAGCCACATATTTAATTTCACTGAGGTAATGCTGTGTGTGTATCTGTGATCTTCTTAGGGAGGACTCAAATTCAGGTATTGGCCAGAAATACTGCTAGCTGATGTGACCGATTTTTTCATTAAAAACGCTCCAGTGTATTAATAATGTGTGTAAACATCTGGCTCTCACCGATTTTGTGAGAGAACATACTATTTATGATGAAGAGAAGGAATGAGATGTTAAAAAGGAAAGCAGTTAAGTGAACAATTTCAAGTCATATAACTTGAATGCAATCACGGGAGTAATTTTTACCTGTTATAAACGCATCACAAACAGAGAAAACCTTTTGTTCCATTTTTTATTTCAGGGAGCATCTGTTTTTTCATCTTATACCACTTCCATCACATGATGCTCAAGCAGATTAAAGTGAAACTAGACTCAGGTTACCATTCGTTCTTTCGTGCCTCTGTTATCTTTTTACTGTTTTAATGCAATGGCTCCATCTACAAGTTTCCTCCTACTTTCATGACCTAGAAGTTTCAAGAATGAATGAGTTGGGAAAATGACAGTGATTTTTGAAATTGAGTTGAAGCACTACCAATTTTGGGGTGTTTTTTGACTTCTGTTATGGTAGATGATATTTTTGAGAGTTTTCTTTTCCCCTTGGAAAAATTGAGATTTTTAATTGAAATTGTTGGTTCAAGCTGTGTGTATCTATAGATATAGAGATATAGACATACATACGTAATGCGTGGAGCCCTGGTGGTGCAGTGGTTCAGAGCTTAGTTGCTAACCGAAAGGTTGGCAGTTTGAATCCACTAGCCACTCCCTGGAAACCCTATGGAGCTAATCTGTCCTGTAGGGTTGCTGTGAGTCAAAATCGACTCCACAGCTACGGATTTGATTTGGTTTTATATAATGGCTATCTATAGTGGTAAAATTTTTGCCTCAGATGAGAAGACTAAAGAAATTACTTTGAAAGAGAGGATAAACACACTTGAATTGTTTTTAACTATTCTAGGTAGTATTTTTTTTTTAACAATTTAATATTTCAAGAAATGTTTCTAGAGAACGATTTTATTTATACATTGATTCATACATTTGTATCTTATAAATATCCCAGAAGGAATCAATCAAGAAGTTGTATCTGCCAAAATAAGTGTAATCATGTTGTTGAGCCTATCAAGAGGGAGGTGCTTTGCGTGCACAATTCCACACAAATGAATTCACATTTCTATCTAGCCGAAACAGGCGTATTCTCCCCACAGCTGTGCTTTTGGTTTTAACATGGTGATAGAAGCTCCACTTTCAAAATTATTGGATTTGGAAATATAGTTTTGGAATATTGAATTTGCTGCCTAAAATAATAATTGTCTTTTTTTTTTTTTCATGTTATCATATGCCAAGCACTGCTCAAAATTCTTTGCCTGTACTGTTATTTAATTCCTATTATAGCCCGATGAAGTAGGTACTGTTACAATCTCATTTTTCAGGGGGGAGTCTTAAGGCACAGAGAGGTTATGCAGTTGGCCCAGGGTCACCCAGCTGGTAAAAGGTTGGTTTGAACTTGAGCCTAGTCTCTCTGCCTTTGGCACTAGCACTATTTACCACAGTGGTATGTTGCCTTCAGAGTATCAGTCCTTTATCTCACCTGTTTCCCCCAGTGTTCCTTTAAGGTAGGTCTTGGTATCTATATTTACAGCTCAGAAAACTGAGACTCGCTAAGAAAGGAATGCCAATCACGGTACCGGGGTTGGTGCTCTTATCTTCCGTGGTCACCTGCTTCTTTTTATGGGGTAGTGGTGTGGTGGTTAAGAGCTCGGCTGTTAAGCAAAAGATTGGCAGTTCGAATCCACTAGCTGCTCCTTGGAAACCCTACGGGCAGTTCTGCTCTGTCCTACGGGGTTGCTGTGAATCGCAGTCGACTGCACAGCAGCGGGTATTCTTTAAGGAAGTGGATGACCAGGTCTTTCTCCCACGTAGCCTTTTGGCTAGCAGCTGAGCACTTAACGGATGTGCCACCGGGGCTCCATAAATACTGCATAGGGCATATAATTTAACACCTGCTGATATGGAGAGTAATTTGGCAACATCTATCAAAACTGCTTAATTTTTGATATAGCAATTCTGTTTAAAATCCCACAGATGAAACCTCTAGAATTTTAACCAGATTTTACTGGTGTCATCAAGTTTGTTTCAGAAGTTTAGATTTTTAGTTTAATTTAAGGAACTCTGGTGGTACAATGATTAAATGCTCAGCTGCTAACAGAAAGGTCGGCCGTTGGTACCCCCCAGCCACTCCATGGGAGAAGGGTGTGACAGTCTGCTTGGAAATCCTATGCGGCAGTTCTGCTCTGTCCTACAGGGTTGCTGTGAGTTGATCAAAGGCAGTGAGTTCGGGGTTTTTTTTTTTTTTTTGTCGTTTAGATTTTGCTTCTTCCTTTGCTTTCTCCTGCTAAAACTGTCATTTGGAATTAGTTTTTGTCTTGTGTTTCTGTAAATAAAATTGATAGCATGTTATTAGTGTCTTTGTTTCCAGAATTCTCAGAGTTTGCATTTAAAAAGGAGCTATATAAAATCTAAGCTTTTCATGCTTAATGGGATGGTCTTTAAGTGAACAATGCTGTGAAGTTAGCACATATTAATTAAAATGTCTAGAAAACCAGCGCTTTACGAATTCAATAAGGATCGAGAATGAAATACGTGGTTATGTTGTAAGCAAATCTAAAACCTACAAGTTTTCCTTTAGATAATATATTACCTGTCATATATGGGTTTTAAAAAGCTGAATCGTAGTGAGAAACATCACCGAGGAAAGAAATAAAGATTTTTTATTCACAGGAAATTATTTTTATTGGTTTCAGGAAAAGCTTTATTTGATGTGTTAAATACATTAATATAGCTCTTGAGTTGATTACACCTGAAAAATAATTACTATTAGATAGGTCTGAGTTCAGCCCCTGGGGAATAAAGGAAAGTCTTTTATTTTAGATATAGGGAAAACAAGAGAATGTTCTGTGATATGGTTCTGCTCCTTTAAAACATGTCCAGCTGCTCTTGGGAGCCCCCAGATCAGCAAGGAAGATAAATGCAAAAACAAACTGCAGTAAAAGGGTAAGTATTCTGCAGCTGCCAGAAGACTGGAATTTCTGGGATGGATCAACTCCAAGAACCACGGCCTAAACATTTTTAAACTGAGCTTGACAGAGTTGGTCCTTGAACTGAAAAGATAGGCGTTTGCCCAATAAAACCTTATGGAGAAACATTACATTTTTTTCCCCAAAAATGCTTTGAAATATTTTTGATGAAGTTTATTTTAAGGTTGTAGAGGCAGTGTCTGCTCCCTGTACAGAAGTTGGAAAGTTAGGAACAACGTAGGGAAATAAAAATAACTGTAGGGGAAAGAACCACCTTTGATGTCTTGAACATCTTCCGGCGTCATTCCCCCACTCCTCACCCCCTCACCACGAGACCCCCGCCTGCAGGGCATTTATTTGCTTCCTTGTAATACTCACCCCCTCACACATTTTGTTTGTTTTAGAATCCTAATACAGGGTCTCTATGAGTCGGAATCCGCTCGTCAGCAATGGGTAATGCATTTTATGGAGCCCTGGTGGTACAGCAGTTACGGCCTTGGCTGCTAACCAAAAGGTCTGCAGTTTGAATCCACCAGCTGCTCCTTGGAAACCCTATGGGGCAATTCTACTCTGTCCTGTAGGGTCGCTATGAGTCAGAATCAACTCTACCGCAAAGGTTTTTTTTTTTTTTTGGAATGCGTCTTAGAGTTGTGTGTATTTTGTGTGGCAGTATTTCTTCTTGCAGACAAGCTGCTATTAAAATGACTGGGCATTTCAGAATTCATGGAGCCTTAGACTTTGGGGACAGTAGTTGACTTATTATTTATGTATATACTTAACAAGTTCTCTGCACACGTATGTTTAGATGTGCGCCTGAGTTTTTTCCTGGATGGTGTATCATAAGCATTTCCTGGCAGTATGGCGGTCCCTGCACTTGGAGTGGCTCAGTCATATTACTTAGTATGATAGTGTTTTAATTGATACGATTTTGCTTTAGTCAGTCATTTACGCTGCTTCTAAATTTTGGACTAAATATAATTAAATTTAAGGATGTTCTTTGTTAAATCTCTGCCCAAATGTCCAGGGGCCCATTTTATTTTATATTCTTCCAATTAGTAAATATTTCAAGTTTGAAATACTGAGAGTTGTAAACCCTTATGACCAAACATGTGAATGTCTTATACACTGAGTTGTGATTTGGGTAAATGTACCTTGCTGTTTCAAAACAACCAGAAATGAGTCTCTTAAAGTAAGTGATTTAATAAGCAGTTAATAAGTGTGTAATGAGCATGATTCGGATTCTATTAAAGATGATGTCAGGGTGTGGATTGTGCAGCTTCCTCTTGCTTTAGTCATTCTGATTTGAGCTGTAGGAATAAATATTCCATTTATGCATTAAAAAGTCACTGAGTGCCTACTAGTGGCAGGTTCTCCCTGCAGGGGGGCGCGGGGGTGGACAGGAGGGAACATGTCCTTTACCTGGGAGTAGGGGAGAGGTGTGGAGACAGACGGTGTGCAAGGAAATAGACACGCATGGTGAAGATAATTTTGGATTGGTGTCTTTGGTTTTTTCCCATAATGCCTTTATCCGTCCACTGATTATTTGAGTACAAATAGAAAAAAAATAAAAAGCATCGACTCATACATTGTCACTCTTACAGAAGCCAAAAAAGAAGACATTAAAGAGGCATTTTATGTATATTTAGGAAAGCCATATTATAAAAAAAAATTTTTTTTGGGGGGGGAAGAAAAGCACTTTTTATTTGGTCATCCAAGTCAAATACTTGTTGGAAAGACATGAGTTAAAGCACGGACTTTCTGTGCACCTGCAAACTAGGGGAATTAAGGTTCTATCACTTTCTTTACAGTGAGTTTTGTGAGGTTTCTTTATTTCCTTTAAAAAAGAAAGAGAAAAAAAAAATCTTTGTCCTGTAGGTATAAAGTCATTACATGAACTAATGGGGCGTTGAACTAACCTGAGGTACGAGGTGGACTCTTTAAACCTTTTACTGAGTCCTTTTGACTGGCAGGTCAAACAAGATGTGATTAAACGAAGGCCCCTTCCATTCTCCACTCACCTGCCCCCACCTCCGGGAAATGTTTTCATGCTTAGGAAATGGAAACGAAAGAGAACAAGCATGCACTTCCATCCACTAGCAATTTATTAAGTGAAATACATTAAAAGCAGAGAGAAGGGAGAAGTATGGCCTGTTAGAGTTGCTTCAGTACCTGGAAACAAGAGAGTAAGCAAAGGACGAGTGACTGGATGTGCCAGCGCCCACCCTGCTGCTCTCTCCAGTGTCCACACCGTGAAGGGAGCTCAGTGTGGTTTGAATGTCCAGCCCTTCTTGAGGACTGCGATTGGCTTTCTTGTTCATGTTAGTTGCCATCAGGTCAGCTCCAACTCATGGTGACCTTAAGCACAACAGAACAAAACGTTGCCCAGTTCTGCACGGTCTTCATAATCGTTGGAATGTTTCAGTCCATTGTTGTGGCTAGCGTGTCATTCCATCTAGTGGAGGGTTCCCCTCATTTTCTCTCACCCATTCCTTTAGCAAACATGATGGCTTTTTCTAGTGATTGGTGATTTCTGATGATGTGTCCAAAGTAAGTAAGGTGAAGTTTTCCATCCCTGCTTCTAAGGAACATTCTGTTTGTATTTCTTTGAAGGCTGATTTGTTCATTCTTTTGGCAGTTGAATATCAGTATTCTTCACCAACACCACAGTTGGAAAGCATCAATTCTTTTTCTGTCTTTCTTTTGCATTGTCCAACTTTCGCCTGCATATAAGGGAATTGAAAATACCATGGCTTGGCTCAGATTCATCTTTGTCATCAAAGTGACATCTTTGGTTAGTGAAACCTGATTTCTCTAAGAAGCTTCTCGGAGGTGCTGGGCAGAAGAGCCCAAGAGAGCTTCCTAAGTCTCACTTGGGGTGAATCAAGTATTTTTTGTGGAACCAAGGAATAAGTGCGGGCAAGTGTGTATCTGGAAGTACGGGAGTCTTGTGGAAGGCTAGAACTACAGGTGGGAACTGGAAGAGAAGGGGTTAGCCTTATGGGATGCTCAGAGCTTCCCTTATTGGGTGCTGGCTGAGTAGTTTTGGAGCCCTGTCTAAATGCACAGGATAGACAGGCACAAGATAGTGGACAGGATAGACTGGGAAACTGCATATTGGAATCTCTTTAAACTAGAAGATTTATTTAGTGAAATACATAAAAAAAGTAAGAGACAAGGTATGGAATGGAACTTGATTTACAGATTTAAGGCAATTAAAATATCAGCAAGCCCTTTTGTTGAATTTGGCAAGGTGATTCTAAAATTTATTGGAAATGCAGAGGACCTAGAATAACCAAAACAGTTTTGAAAAGGAACAGAACTGGAGGGCTTAGTCTACCTGATTTCAAGATCTACCTGAAATCAATACAAAAGCTTGTAAGTGTTCATAATTGCCGAAAACTAGAAACAACCCAATTGTTCATCAGCTGGTGAGTTGACGAACAGACTGTGATCCATCCAGGGAAATACAGCTCAGCAGTCTCAGCAATAGAAAGGGACACCCCATGGATACATCCAACAACATACAGCAACATGGATGAATGTCAAGGTGCACAGTCATGAAAGACGACATGCTGTGATCCCGTCTGTATAAGATTCTACAAAAGGAAAACAAGTATAATGAGGAAAACCAGATCAATAGTTGGGGGAGATAGACAGTGTGGATATTGATTATAAAGGGGCATGAGGGAACATGTTGGGTGATGGAAATGGTCTCTATCTTGACTGTTTTGCTGGATAACATTACACTTATTTTATTGGAAACTCTGGTGGCTTAGTGTTTAAGAGTTAATCAAGAGGTTGGCATCTTGAATCCACCAGACACTCCTTGGAAACCCTACAGGGCAGTTCTACTCTGTCCTCTACGGTCGCTATGAATCGGAATCGACTCAACAGCAGCGGGTTTGGTTTTTGGTTTATTATTTTATTAAAGCTCATCCAACCGTACACTTAAAATGTGTAGATTTCATTGGATACAAATTATGCCTTAATTAAGTTGATTTGAAATGGAAATAAAAACCCACTCCCATGTTCTTTGAAAGGAGAGTTTGGAAAGGTATTCAGTTTAGCAACTGTGAAATTTGAGTTTCCTAAGCTATCTGTGACATGAACATAAATTGCAACGTTAATTTACTTTGCCTCAGTTTTGCTGCATTTTAAGTACATGAAATTGATAGTTTGGGAAGGTTTTTTTTCTTTTAAAAATTCCTAGTTTTAAGGAGATTTTTCTGATTTGAGTGCCTCTAGTATTGGATGTGGGCATTAACTAATAACGTATTTCACTTTACGTCTGAGATGAAATTCGAGCTAATGTTTCAGAGTTATACGGGGAAAATCTTTTCTTGTCAATGGAATCCTGTCTATAAAAACCCAAACCCACTGCCACTGAGTCGACTGTGACTCATAGCGACCCTATAGGAAAGAGTAGAACTGCCTTGTTGAGTTTCCAAGGCTGTAAACCTTTACGGAAGCAGAGTGCCACGTCTTTCTCCCAAGGAGCGGCTGGTGGATTCAGACTGCTGACCTTTTGGTTAGCAACCAAGCGCTTTAACAACCGTGCCACCAGGGCTTCTCATAGGATAACTATTTCTAGAATGATAATAAAAAAAGAGAGGAAAATTGCCTCAGGGATATGCCTCATAGATTTGGGCAGGACAGTAGATTTTGAGAACTGTCAAAATTAGTAAATTTTTTTTTATTCTAGCCCAGTCAGCATTTTAGCTACTTCTTCACCAAAACTTTTCAGTTAATTTTCCCCATCATAAATTGCCTCAAAATACTTCCTGAGGGTTGGTGTTATCTTATATTCATTTATAGCTCTCTTAGTTTCTGTTTGTATATGGTGTATTTCTTTGCCTTGCATATGTATTTTATCTATTCTTTTGTCAGTACCCCACTGTTTTCAATACTCTCTTTAAAGTGTGCTTTTTCTAGTAATCCAAATCCTTTATTTCTGTTATTTCACATTCTTTCTGGGTGGTTCTTCTATTTTTTCTTCTTGGTATGAACTGTCGATTTAACTTAGCCATTTCCAAATGTTGATGTCTTTGTGGCTTATGAAATTTTAAAATGTCGTATGCAGGTGTAACTGGATTTGCTTTTCAGATATGAATGAACATGAAACTGAGAGAGAAGAAACTTTGTCAAGTATGAAGTTGTTATAAATCGGGCCAGAGCCCAGAGCGATAGAGTTGTAGGGAGACGCCCCACATCATTAAATATAATTTGGGTTTCCAGTTGAGTTGCAGTGATGTGAGCATATATAAATAATGCTGGTGGCTGTATCAGGCTCCCACCACACCTTAGTAGGTGGACAGAATAAAGGTTTTTCAGCTGTGTGCAGTCAGTCATGCAGATATTCTTGGTCAGTAGGCTCCTTTCCAGGTTGTCATTTAGTGACGCAGGGTCCCTCCGTCTGGTGGCTTTGTCATCCTCATTTAGTCTGGGAACATTCTATGGATCAGCCCTGGAAAGGATCACATTCCTTCAGCCACAGTCCACTGGCCTAAGCTCATTCATTTGTCACCGCCAGCATTGCAGCCAGGGAAGCTGTGGGATTCACTGTGTCCTTGTCAACAGCAGGAAAAGGAAGCAGTGTGAGGCGTAGCCGCTGAGGTCCATGCTGTAGCACGTGAGTAAGTAAGTGCACTGCAGGCACGGACACAGAATCAGTATAAGTCGGGCTAATTGAATGTGCCTCAGTTCAGAGGGCCATGCGGGTTAAAGACCCTCGGTCTTTCCTCCCTAGCCCTGCAATACAAGTGACAAACGTGGTGAAGGGACCATCTAGAGGATCCTTTCTCGGAGGTGTTTCTGATACTGACTTGAGTCAAGATTGAAGGCTTGGCCAAGGAATGGTGCTCACTGGGCGGGTGACGTGGTGAGAGGGTGAATGAGAGAGCTTGTGTGTATGCGTGCAGGTCCTGGTCACAGTGAATCCACCACCTTTCAAGCTTGGGCCCTTCTTTTTGGAAACAGTAAGAAATTTTACTGCTTGCTGAGTGATGGATCTGCATGGAATTGATAGATATTTGGAAGGCCATGTTGCTAACCTTGACTTTTTTGAATTAAATGTGGTATAGGGTTTGGTAGCATACTCAAAGACAGGCCCGTTTATTTCTTG
This sequence comes from Elephas maximus indicus, assembly GCF_024166365.1. Lineage (NCBI taxonomy): Eukaryota > Metazoa > Chordata > Mammalia > Proboscidea > Elephantidae > Elephas > Elephas maximus. The sequence continues at coordinate 66,734,471 of NC_064838.1, forward strand.
CCCTGTTGGACACTGCATGGTTTCCTGTAACTGTATTTATCAAATACAACCAGAAATTGAAATCCTATGAAGATTAAGTTAAACCTTCTATTTTTTTTGTTCACCCATCAGGGATGATCTGTTATGCAACCCCAGGGGGGAGTGTTCACAAATACTGTTGTGGAATTGTGCGGGGACCCAGGTTCTCTTGTACCACACGTCCACATTTAAACATGAGGCTGTTTACCTGCAGACTTGCCTGATGTCCTTAACTCTTGCAGGTCTGGTGGGAAAATCTCGATGTCATATTTCAAAAATCTGTATTTCTGTATTTGTTTTGCAACTTCATATTACTGGCCAAAACAGTCTGTTAGGGTTGCCGGATAAAATATAGAACTCTCAGTTAAATTTGAACTTCAGATTTACAACACATGAGTTCTACTAGTATAAATAGGTCCCATTCATTGTCTGCGATATACAAAAAAAAAAAAAAAAAAAAATTGTGTTACTTAATTGGGCTTCCTGTATTTTATCTGTTAAATCTAATAACCCTAGTTTCTAGAAGTGAAACTAAAGCAATTTTGAGCATAAAACTTCAAGAGAATATTAAAGGTTTCGGTTGTTCATTAAATATGCAGTTTTAGCTGTACTACAATGTCAGTCATTAAGACTAGATGTGTGTGTGTGTGTATTTGGGATTAACTGTTGGTGGAAACTGTGGTGGTGTAGTGGCTAAGAGCTACGGCTGCTAACCGAAAGGTCAGCAGTTCGAATCCACCAGGCGCTCCTTGGAAACCCTATGGGGCAGTTCTACTTTGTCCTACAGGGTTGCTTTGAGTCTGAATCGACTCGATAGCAACAGGTTTGGGACGGGTTTTGTTGATGTTAGGTGCCGTCAAGTCAAATTCTGACCCATGGCATCCCATGTGACAGAGTACAACTGCCCCAGCAGACTGACTGTTCTTTCTGCTGCAGAGCTGCTGGGTAAGTTCCTACCATCAACTTTTCGGTTCGCAGCCGAGCGCTGAACTGTTGTGCCATCAGGGCTCCTTTGGGGATAATTAAGGCACATAATTTTAGTAGTTAGAACATTTTGAACACTAGATAAACTGAAGACTGTATGAAGGGCATGACTATATCTTACTTATTCGCTGTTCTCTTCCTAACCCTAGCATAGTGCTTGGCACATAGTAAGTGCTCAGTGTCTGTTTCTTATTTGAGTGCTTATGAATAAAGGGAAAATGGATTCATTCATTTGTCATCTCCTTTATTTTAGGTTTGTCTCACTCCCCCAGTAGTCTTTTTTAGGGTCCTATGAGTGGAGATTGTTTCCTATCCTTCCTTTGTGTTTTCCAAGTATTAATGATTTAGAAGGCATTTAATAGTCATCTGGTAGGGGCTCTGTTGAATGCGTGCTTGCTGATCAAAGCTTTCCATGTGTGCAAAACACTGAGGGAAGATGATTATTTGGGGAACGGCTTTGATTACCATGTTGAAATTTAACAGAGAATTTTCGGTTATAGATGAGGACAAATAACCTCACGGTGAGGACAGTGAAACCACGGGGTGGCCTCCTGAGGGAAACAGCTGAGATTCTGTTGCTTTAGTCAGCAAAAGGCAAATTCCTCCACTGGGAAGTTGTCTATTGATCTTATTATCCAGGGACGTGAAATAACATTTCAATTTTCCCCTTGAAAACCCTTGATGTCGTTTTTAAAATCGCATACATCATCCTTAGGCCCTTGTGCAAAGCCATTACCTGAACTAAACATCTCTCACCAGCAGTGTCTTCAAGGAACAGGCTTGGTGTATGCGTGCGATTGTGGGAGGCTACGGAAGAATGCCCTTTGGTTCTCTGTGGTGTGTGGGGGGTTCTCTCTGTGCCGTCAACCACTTCGGAGGCTTTGAAAAATCTTCATATCGTATAATGTAGTATTTGCCATTATTTTTATTGGTACATATGCCTGTGTAACTAGTAATTTGTATAAAGTCCCATGACAGAATGGCTCAGGGTGACAGTTTTAGAATCCCGGCAGATGTGAATTTGACACCCAGATGGGCCATTGATTTGCTCTGTGACCTGGACCAAGTAGCTTAAACTTTGAAAGCCTCAGTCTGCTCATCAATTAAATAGGGACAATAATAGTAATTAATATTGCTGACGTGAGGATTGAAGGAGATGTATATAAAACACTCTTTACAGGGCCCAGCACCTGATAAGTTCTCTAAAATTTTGAATTGCTATATTTTATCATTTATTCATGCCGTGTTAAGAGAGAATTATTGTTACATTATTGTTATTTACCCAAAGCTACAATAGCAATTAATCAGTTGCTGCAATTGCAATTAATATTTAAGTGACGAATTGTCTTCCCACAAGTGGCTGCTGGGAATGTAGTCGTCCATGTGACGTTGCATGACCCAGGACTATTTCAGAAATTAAATAGTAAGGGAAGCAGCTGCTGAAGTGGCTCAAGGCATAGATTTGGAGGCAAAACACACCTATTGGGTGTTTCGCATCCTGGGTTCATATCCTGACTCTGTCACTTAGAGGCTCTTTGACCCTGGACACCGTACAAGTACTTCTGTCCTGCACTTGGGCTTCCTCCTTGGGTAAATGGTGGGAACACCACCTCCGGTACACAGAGCTTGGCACAGTGCCTGGGACACAGCAAGCCCTTGGTGAATGAGCACAGCAAAAGAGAAAATATTTTGGAGCTGCGGTGTCTAATACAGTAGCTACTAGCCACATGTGGCTGTTTAAATTTAAATTAATTAGAATGAAATAAAATTAAAAATTCAGTTCTTCAGTCTAGCCACGTTTTAAATGCCCCATCGCCACATGTGGTTAGCGGCTACCTACCATGTTGGAGAGTACAGATACTGAATGTTGCCATCATTCCAGACAGTTCTACTGGACTTCATCACTGTTGGGGGGATTCTAGGCTGCTCATAGCTCTGAAAGCAAAAGCTAAAAAAGATCTGAAATCTAGGCCAAAAGATATAAATTATTAAAAACAAAACATCTCTGCCTTAAAACTGGGCTAACCAGAATGGCCGAATATTCCCAGGGACTTGCTGTTCTGGTGGAGGTGAAAAAAGCAGCCCAACGGCCTTTTCTCCTGTGCAGGGTGAATTTCTGCCCCTGCTTCTGCTTCTGCTTCTGCTTCTGAGGTTAAACTCTTACGTGATGACATTCTCTGTGTAGAACTTCTCTTTGTACCCTGCTCTGCTTTCCCCCTGGTTTTCTCCTTCAGATTCTATGATGTCTGTATGGCACTTTGCTGCCCCTGTAAACAAAACAAAACAAAAAAAACCCCTGCTGCTGTCAAGTCAATTCCGTCTCGTGGCAGCCCTTAGAGGACAGAGTAGAACTGCCCCATAGGACTTCCAAAGCCGTAAATCTTTACGGAAGCAAACTGCCGTATTTTTCTCCCCTGAAGCAGCTGATGGGCTCAAACTGCTAACCATTCACTTAGCAGCCGAGCACTTACCGCTGTGCCGGGCTGCCAGTAGCCAAATGTGGAGCTTTGCTCTCGTTTTACGATGGTTCCACCATGTGTAACAGGCTTCTCTGCTTTCAAGGTGTGGCTGAGAACACACTGTGAAATCTTGTGAGCTCTTTCCTTTGGCTCAAACCTGTCCCCAGTGTACCTTGTGACATGGTGCCAGCAGCCCCTTCCCCTGGGTCAGGATTTGACTTTGGTGGTGGTGGTGGGACCTCCAGTGGGGCTGAAATCTCCAGTCTTTCTGAATCTTTTCCCTCTTTCCACTGGTTGTACCTGGGACACCAGGTGAGCTCTGTATGGTCCTGGTCAAGTCATAGGGGTCTGTATGCCTGACCTCTGAATGTTGTTGGCAACCTTGAACTTCAGTGAATCAGAATGAAACAGAAAATGCTGAGTCAACATTAGCATTTTTTATCTTTTAAAGTTAAAGTTAAGAACACTTTAAAAAGGGGGTTATACTTTAGAGGATCTTTCGTACACCATCTGCAGGCAGCTCATAGGACCTTGAAAAATTATTTCATCTTTCCATATTACAATTGTTATTTCAGGCCATTTTTATTCATTAGGAGTTTTTATTAAACCGAAGTCGTTCTTATAATGAACATGGACCATAAAGAACTGCTTTTCCTTAAATAGCTCAGCACACTGTATCTCGAGTTGTTTTGTACACAATCTAATATGTATTAAAAAAAAACAAATCAGGTTGGCTCCAACTCATGGTGACCCTGTGTGTTTCAGAATAGAACCGCACTCCGTAGGGTTTTCTTGGCTGTGGCTTTTCAGAAGTAGTTTGCAAGACCTTTCTTTCAAGGCGCCTCTGGTGGGTTTGAACTGCCAACCTTTTTGTTGGTAGGTGTGCACTTAACTGTTTGCTCCAGCTAGGGAACCCTTAATACTCATATACATATATATAATAAATACAGACGTAGATCTAATATACATATGAGGAGCCCTGGAGGAGCAATGGTAAAGCACTTGGCTGCTGATAGGTTGGCAGTTGGAACCCACCCGGGGGTCCATGGGAAGAACACCTGATAATCTGCTCCTGTAAAGATTACAACCTAGAAAACCTTATGGGTCACTTCTACTCTGCCCTACAGGGGTCACTATGAGTCATAATCAACTAGATGGCAACAGGTATGTTTGTTTTTTGGTGCTAAACACAATACATTCATTTTAATCCTTACAACAAATAGTACAAAGAGGCAGATAATACAGTTAATCTTCTTTTTATAGATGAGGAAACCGAGGCTCAGGGAAGTCAGTAAATTGCTGCAGGTCACCAGGCTGACTTCAGAGCACAGGCTCCCGCCTGGATTGCTTGTGAAATGGTGATTTCATTAAGCATTGTTAAAACCAACATTGTGTTTGTTCCTACAGCCTGTGGAGCACCAGGGCCTTTTGCTGGCGGGACAAGCCCATTTCCTTTCTCAGTGGGAAACACTCCAAACATTCCTCTTGAAACAAAACGCCAAGGCTTATTTTTGCAGACTTCTGTGGAGTCATTTTTGGACAACACCCTGGAACAGGAAACCACAGTTTCTCCTAAATTCGTACAGGATAGAAATAGATAATGTTCCTTATAAAACCTTTTTATGGCGAGTGCTTTCCAATCAGCAAAATGATGGATGGTGTGTTGTACACATTTCTTACCTGAATAAATTATTGGAATCTGCGGCATAGAAAGTTTGAGAACAGGGCTTTATTTTATAAACTGGAAATGCAGGGAAAATATATGTGTTGTTGAGGAAAAAGAGCAATATATGATTTAAATTTTTGGAAAGCTTCCCCTGGAAACTGGATTTGAACCAGAACTGGGTGTTGCATCGTACGTGATGAGAATATCACTTCCTTTTGCTATCTGAAGCCCAGGTGCTGCTGAATATACCTGGAGAACGTGTGATGAACTCAACGAAATTGGAGCGAATGCTGTGTGAGGAAAGAGTGAATGGACTTAGGCGTTGAATTGTTTCCTTTGTTACAGGGAAGTAACCAGAACTATTCACAGAATAAACCCCAGACTGGAGTGCTTGACTAGTTAACCCCTGACTTTGTGCCTGGAGTCATCTCTAGATTAACGGATGAAACACCTTTTATATTTTGGGACTTTTCTGCAAAGCTCAAAGAGCTGAATTCACTTAACATTTTTTCAAGACTATTACATTTTCTTTTTTTATTGTGCTTTAAGTGAAAGTTTACAATTCAAGTTAGTATAAAATACATACGTTGTTATATGACCCTGGTTACTCCCCTGCACACTCCTTCTCTCCACCCTGTATTCCCTGTGTCCATTCAACCAGCTCCTGTCCCCATCGGCCTTCTCATCTCACCTCCAGACAGTAGCTGCCCACATAGTCTCATGTGTCTACCTGAGCTAAGAAGCACATTCCTCACCAGTATCATTTTATGTCTTATAGTCCAGTCTAATCTTTGTCTGAAGAGCTGGCTTCAGGAATGGTTTTAGTTTTGGTGTAACTGAGAGTCCAGGGACCACGGGTCCCTCCAGTCTCAGTCAGACCATTACGTCTGGTCTTTTTACTAGAATTTGCGGTCTGCATCTCACTTTCTTCTGCTCTGTCAGGGTCTGTCTGTTGTGTTCCCTGTCAGGGCAGTCATTGGTGGTAGCCAGGCACCATCTAGTTCTTCTGGGCTCAGGCTGATGGAGCCTCTGGTTTATGTGGCCCTTTCTGTCTCTTGGGCTCGTAATCACCTTGTGTCCTTGGTGTTCTTCATTCTCCTTTGCTCCAGGTGGGTTAAGACCAATTGATGCATCTTAGATGGCTGCTTGCTAGTGTTTAAGACCCCAGGTGCCACTCACCAAAGTGGGATGCAGAGCGTTTTCTTAATACACTTTGTTAGGTCAATTGGCATAACAAAATGTATTAAGAAAATGTTCTATTTTATATATATATTCTATTATTATATTCTCCTGGTTAAAAAAAAAAATGAAATGTCTCATATGACCCCTTATTCCCCCACTTGTTCTCTAATCCCAGGCCCTTTCCTGCTTTCTCTCAAATAAAGCCATCATGAGATTGTTGTATATACTACTACACCTACTCCCCAATTGCCTACTATTTTGTTATCCCGTGTTTCACATTTACGACAGTAGTAGAAAACTACTGTCCAACTATTTTGTGTGTTAAAGACACATGTCTGGCAGTAAGGAATGCCAAAGTGCTAGGTGAGAGTAACACTGGCTGTGATGGTTAAGTTTATGTGTCAGCTTTGCTGGGCCATGATCCTCAGTGGTCTAGCAGTTATGTAATGATGTAATCTGGTGGTAATGTAATAATGTAGTCATTTTCCATTTTGTGATCTGATGTGGTCATCCTATGTTTTCACATAACGCCAATTTTCACATAATGACCTGGTCTTTGGAAACCAACCGTGTTGATAAGTAAGGAGTTGGTGTAGTTTGTTTTCAGCCTGTGTGTCAGGATGTTCATCTCCCCTTAGGAGATACCTAATGTCCTTGTTCTTTTTATTTTAAACCTAGAAGGTGGCATACTGTATATATATTTGTGCGTGTGTGTGTATGAATAGATATATTTTTTCCATGACTTTGTTCTTTTTGCCTTGGAGATGTTATATGCATTAGTTTATATATATTTCCTTCATGTTTTTAAACTGTTGCAAAGTGTTTTCTTGTGACTATTGCATGGTTATTCATCTGCTCCCTATTATTAGATGTTTGGATGGTTTCTATTTTATTGGCATTAAAAATGATGCCTTATTGAACATCTTGTGTGCATGCCCCCTTGTATACATGTGCTGCTGTTTATGGTAAGTACATTTCAAATTTTAATAGACGCTGCAACAATTATAATGCCATCTTTAAACAAATCTTAGGCATCTTTTTTGTAAAGCAAAACATACCTTTGTATGAAATAGGATATATTTAAAGATAGGTCTCAGTTTTGCTTCCCTGTGATATGCCTGGGGAAAAAAAAAAAAAAAAGGAAAGACCACATGGGCACCCTGCATCTAGGTTTCTTTGAGGCCAGATTACAGACAAGATAGATGCCCGGTTATGTGGAGTTATGCAACAGTATCTTTTGCCCTTCTCGCCTGCCCACTGACAGCAGAGGGCCTGGCTATTGAGAACAACTGCTGTAAGGCAGCAAGACTGAATCCACAAATAACACAAAGTTAACTTATGCTGCATCAGTTAGTGTTGTAAACAACAGAAGGCTACCCTGGCTAAGCTTAAGCAAAGATGGACTTTGTTGGGTAAAGAAAAGAGCTGGTGAAATCTCTGGGAATGCTGCAAACCCTGGATCAGAAAAGATTAGATTCAGGGGCGAACGTGCTGGAAGGTTTCTCATCGTGTTTAAAATCTCTTCATTGTGTGATGGACCTAGTCTAGGGGAGGGTGAACACCCTGCTGACATCAGCTGTCAAGACAGGACCTAGTAGGGAAATATACTAACTAGCACAGAAGGAAATCTGGCTGCTCTTAGCAGGGGCCAGAGGAGTGCAGATGCTTCACTGCCAGCGAGTAATTCCATCAATAGATCCCATCGCCTGCATTATCAAAATGAGCTTATGTAACATTTTCAGAGTTTGGTTTTCATATCTCACACTTGCTTACTTGCATGGTAGGGGAATGGGTTATTGGGATTGAGTGTCTATCCCACGGATTATTTTCAGAGAATTAGACTATGGTGAAGTATACTTACCTTTGAAGTATGTTTGAATTTTTAAAATACCGTACCTGAGAATGGAGCCCTGGCGGCACAGTGGTTAAGACCTCAGCTGCTAACCCAAAGGTCGGCAATACGAGTCCGCCAGCAGCTCTGTGAACACCTTATGGGGCAGTTCTACTCTCCTGTAGGGTTGCAGTAGGTCGAAATCGACTCAACGGCAACGAGCTTGGTACCTGAGAATTGTCATGAGGAGACTTGGAATTATTAGACTATTCTGGATGGATTTATCTCTATTTATTTGTAGTAATTGAGATATAGTCTATTCGGGATTCTTGTATGGCTAGCTGTGTCTTTCCAGTTTCCTCTTTCTTTTTTCTTTTACCTTCTATAGTGAAATTGTGAAAGTCAAAAAATTAGGAGGTATGCCAAGAAAGTAGCTGTTATATCAAGTAGTCATTTTAAAGTGAAGTAACATAATTTTCTAATGTAATAGACTTTTATGATTAGAGTTAGCTAGATTAGCTGGCCCTGAGAAACCCTGGTGTAATAAATGTTAGTGGTTTTAAGACGCCAAAGTTTGGTGTGGTTTTTTACACTGTAGTAGGTAACTCATATGGCATTGGTACACTTGGGGCTGTATTTCTGTCCATGGAAAAATATTTCTAAAGCTTTTGCAACTAGATTTTAGGAAATTTAACAAAACAGTCTGTGTTAACAGTCTTCTTTCTAAGATGCTTGATGGTGATTCTAGACTGTTTTTTTTTTTTTCACCATCTGCCCCTATCTTCCCCCAAACATGACTTTTGAAAAGGAAGAATTTCACTTGCTTTTTCAAAAGGGATAGAGTCCTGCTTTCTCTTTTTGTGATCAATTATAAAGTTGTGATGAAAACATTTATTTAAAATAATAATAGGAGATAAACACTTTTACGCTTATAGTGCTAAATTAATGTTAAGATGATATCTAATTTTAAATAAGATAAAAACAAAATTAATGAAATAGCAATCCAGAACTTTTTTTTTTTTTTAAAGAAAATGCTGGTTTTTTTTAATTGAATATGTAACTTGGCATATTTTAAATAGAAGTTATCTAAATGAAAGATTTATTCATATTGCAACAAACAAAAAAAAGCTATAATGAGAATTATTTTAATCTTCCTAGAGAATGTGTCATGGCAGGTGGTATTTCAAGCATGTGGTACAGCGATCATAAGGTGGACCCAGTACTTGAGGTAATAATTTAAAAACGGAATCTGACATTAGAACACAGATCTGTGTTCAGACTCATCCACTTGCACAATTCTGATTTTGTTACCTGGATAATTTTTTAAAAACATGATCATATATTGTCAGCCTCTAGCTTTCAGTGATGTTATAATTGGAATGAGACCTTAATGATAAATACGTTGCTCTTGATGAATATTGAAGCTGAATCCCAGAGAGGTGAAGTGATGAGCCTTCTGTTCAGAGGCAGAATCAAGACTAGACTCGGGGACTCTGGATTCGCAGGTTACTTAGTGCTCTTTGTATCAAGGCACCCCTGCCTTTTGTCAAGTTCAAGTTGACTATGATGACCATGAGATTTGATTGCAATGTGTGAAAGCACCGTAGTTTGTTTTATGAAAATGGTCTTATTCTTTCATGGTTCAAAGGGTCTACGTAAGAAAAAAATCTGCTCAGAGTAAAGCACACAGACATAGCTGCATTTGCAAACGTCTTACAAACTGGACTTCTCAACAACATTCACTATGTGAGTACAGTAGTTGTCTGCTCTTGCTGCTCCTGCCTAGCTTCCGGTTCCCTTCTCCTTGTCGTCTGCCCGTCTCTCATTTGTTCAACGGTTTCTTTGTGCCAGCTGCTGTGGTAGATGGCAAGTGTACAATAGTGAACAAAACATATAAGAATCCCTGTTCTTATGGAGTTTACTTTCTTCTGTGGGAAACAGTGAATAAGATGAAGAAATAAAGTCTGTTAAATAACGTTAAGTTCTAGGGAGAAAAAACTTAAAGCTGGAAGGGGGCTATAAAATGGCAGATAGTTGAAAGTTTAGATAAATGTGTGCCTGCTTCCCAGTGTTCCTCAAATCCTGGGATTCACGCTCTTTTCCAGTCTTTTCCTGTATTGAATCAGATCTAGTTTGTGTGATCAGTAGAAGGTGGCAGAGGTGATAGTGTCTGACTTCCAAGATCAGGTCATAAAGGTGTTGTAGCTTCTGCCTTGGTCTCATGGATTGTTTCCTTTGAAACAATCCAACCACCATATTGTGAACATTCTCGGGAAGTACTGAGGTTTCCTGCCCACAACCAACACCATTTTGCCAGCAAGATGAGCAAAACACTTAAGAAGTGGATCCTCCAGACCAAATTGAACCTTCATGAATGCAGACTCAGCTGGCATCTTGACCCTGTCTCCTTAGAGATCCCAAGCCAGAACCACTCAGGTAAGTAGTTCCTGAATTCCTGACCTACAGAGACTGTGACTGATAGTAAGTATTTATTGGTGTTTTAAGCTACTAAGTTTTGGGCAGTTTGTTACACAGCAATAGATAACTAATACAGGGTACCAGGAAAGACCTGAGAAGATGCCTTTTTGGAAGATAACTATGCCCCTTTTTTCTCCCAAGTCAGTATGCCCTCGGGTGAGCTGTTTTCCCTCTCCGGGCTCCAGGAAAGTAGGTGGGACCCGGACCTGATCATTTAGGGTGTTACGATTGCAGTGCTAGTAATTGCACTAGATAAAATGACCCAGGCCAAGGCAGTGAGACCAGTTCTGTACTTCTTCAAACTGCCATGACATAGAGCCCTTGCTGTGCTGAGGTTTCTACACTTGAAAGAAGTGAGGGTAGGAGCGAGTGGTGACCCATCAAGAGAGGGAGGCCTGTTTGCAGAACTAAGTTGGCAGGAGCAGGGAGAATGAGCTCTGATGAGAGAATTTGAGCCCTGTACAAAGTGGTACTATACATGTGTAGACAAGATCTGCCCCTGAACATTTCAGTTACATGAGCCAGGTAAACCCCTATGGCCTTCAGTTTTGTTTTGTTCAAGCTGCTTTGAGGTAGGTTGGGTTTGTTTTCAACCCAGTGTCAGAATTTTTGACCACAGTTATAAAAACTTTGAGCCTTAGTTTTCTTATCTGTAAAGTGGGTCTTATTTACATCTCCCTTAGTCTACCTGTTGTGAGAAGGAACTGAGGGAATGCATGTAAAGTACCTGACAAGAAGTTAAGTTTCCTCGGTCTCTGTTCACTCTATTCCCCCGCCCTCAACCTTCCACCCCATTTCACAGCATGGATATATTTTCCCCTTAAGTGCTATGTCTCTTGAACATAGACCTTTGCATATACGTATATACATATATTACATATATAGTATACCTACATTGTGGGTATTTATGTACATGTACAGACACACCAGAACATTTATTTTACTTCCCCAATTAGAAGAACTGTGCTGTTGTTCTTGTCGTTGTATTGTGTGCCAATGAGTCTATTTTCAACTCGTAGTGACCCCATGTGACAGCAGAACTGCCCTGTGGGGTTTCGTAAGCTGTAATCTTTATGGAAGCAGATTACCGGATCTTTCTCCTGCACATCTGATGGGTGGGTTTAAACTGCCAAACTCTCGATTAGCAGCCAAGCACTTAACTGTTGTGCCACCAGACTGTAATATATATGAAGCATTGGCAATTTGCAGGCTTATCAAGAGCTATGCCAGTGTACAGGACCTAGATAAGATGCTCAGCGGTCTTTTCCTGTAATATGAGCAGTCTGAGTAGACACTGTTTACCTGAGGTGTGAACCGGTTGTCAGGTAAGAGCATCACGCTTTGCAGACCCATGCACTGTAACAATCTATAATGTGGGGTGTGTAGGGAGAGACACTGCTGACAGTATATCTGGTTTACCAGTAAAGCTCTGGGTTTATCTGTAGTTAGATGGCACTGGGTTTTTTTTTATACTGTCCGAAGATTCAAAATTCCATGTTTTAGGATTATTGTTATTTTTTTTTCCTGACGCTGCATCAAATATTTGCATTAATTTTTCTAGTAAAGCTGGAGGGCTGCTGGTCTGTAGAGGTGAAGGCTATTCAGAAATGGCTGTGATGTAATTTTTTCTTTCTTTCACTACATCAGGAGATGAGCACGATAACCGTGTGACTCTCCTGTCTGACAAGCATTTCCTCGCCTGCCTTGTACCCAGCTCCATGCTGAGGGCCCAAAAAGGATTGCTGAGCTGTCTGAAATTTAGCTCCAGCCCTAGACAGTGGCACTACCAGTCACTGTCGAGTTGACTCTGACTCATGGTGACCCCGTGTGTGTCAGAGTGGAACAGTGCTCTGTAGGGTTTTCACTGGCTGATATTACAGACCTTTCTTCAGAGGCACATCTTGGTGGACTTGAACCTTTAACCATTCAGTTAACAACCAACCACGTTAACTATTTGTGCCACCCGGGGACTCCAGAGGGTGACAGTAGTAGGACATAGAGCTTTCACAGCAGGGCAACCAAACTCTTGCCATAGTTCATCTTTGTCCATTCTTTTCCTGCAGTAATTAATTTTTCCTGGCTGGTTATTTCAGGACCATGGACTTTGCTGTCATCTTGCTGCATCTTCTGCCTTCAGTCCTTTGTAATTAGTTCCCTCTGCATTTTCATGGTGAGGGCAGAGATGATTCCCACGTCTCTTCTGAAGCAGCAGGGTTCTCACCCAGGTCTAAAGGTTTCCAGAGTGTATCTTCAGGTTCTGTAGTTCCATCGCGTGTTATAAAGTTTACTTTCTGTATCTTGGTCTTCCAAGTAAAACTTCAAACATCAATTTGAAGAAAGAGTTGAAACGGCTTTATAAAGTCCATGTTAAAGTAGACTTTATATTTCCATAGTGGTCTACTTAGGGACATAAAATAATAGAGTAAACCTTTCTAAAGTAAAGCACATACATAACTATAATAATTTCTCATTTAATTTTTCTCTTTAATACTTCTCACGTTCTTGATTTGGCTGGTGCTCGAGGCCTCATGTTACTGTCTTGCTGGGGGCGCTGAGGGCCCTGGGGCTGGTAGACATTAACCCAAGGCAGATGACTTTATGCCCCTGTAGGCACACACCTCCAGTTCTGGCTTCTTTCTGCCCCCCAGAGCAGCTTTCTGAAGTCCCACCTCCAATCACTGTTCGTTTATTATTCCTATACCTGCAGGCAGAGGTGCTAGTGACGGTGGTGGAGCGTGGTGATGTGTCTCTTCTATTCGTATACAACATGAAGACCAACATTTGAAAATATTTTTTAAATTATACAATTTACCTTTCAAGCTGTCGCATAAGAACAAGCTAAAAGGAACGATTGCGCTGAAAGGAAGCCCACAGCCCTCCCCACACCTCGTAATTTCTCCCTTCTTTACTGTATCTCCTTTACCATCCCGACCCTGCTGCCAAAATATTTTGGGGTATATCCTTTCACACTTTTTTCTCATTGCATGCACGTACATATATTCACGTGCCTGACTGATTTCTCGTTGCATGTAGACGTGGGGTTATAGCATACATACCACTTTGTACCTTTTTTTTGTGTGGGAACATCTCTCTGGGTCAGTATGTTTGGCTCCAAGTCATTCACTCTGTAGCTCTGTAATTTTTCATAGTGTGGGTAGACCATGACTTATTCAATCAGGCTACTCTCTGGGGCCCTTTGAGCACTTAGAGCATCTAGGGATGGCCCTGTGAGGAGGGACGGACAGGTCAAATTAGCCCCGTTTGTATGAAGGAGGACACGGAGCCTCAGAGGTTGAATCATTTGCCTTAAGTCACAGAGACAGTGCTGCTGTGTGGCGTGGGGACCCAAAGTGACATCTCCTGAGCCTAATCCCATTGCATTTTCCCTGCTGTTCTTTTATTTTTAAAGACAAAATACTATGTTTTGTTGGCCGTTTTGTAGGTCAGTTCTACTTCCATATTCCTGAGTGTGTCTTGTCTGTCTTCTTTACTCCCTCCGCACAGCTACAAACATTTAGTATTTGGTAGTTTTGCAGTCGAGGTACAAATACCTCCTTTCTCCCAAAATCTCACATTGCGGTATCTTGTATAGAAAATAGACCCGTGGAGACTCAGTGACTTGCTGAAGGCCATACAGCCCTCCTGTGGCCAGAGCAGGACTCTAATACAGCCCTTCTGAATTCTTATCTCATTGAAGATGTTAGATACACATTCTTTCCCATGCCAGCTCCATCGATTGGTAATGACTGCCTGTGACACCAAGTGAGAAGGGTTGGAGGCTTTGGTTGATAATTGATGTCTGCCCAGAATAGGACCGGGGGAATGAGTGGTGGTGCCTGCACCCCGTATTGCCTGTGCCCCAACACACCATATGAGCTTCCAGAATTCTTGAGTATGGTGAGAGAATGATTATGGTTCAAGATTGCAAGAGCCAGCCCGAGGACCAGTCTCAAAGTCAATTTGAGGTCTTACATGTGAAAATGCCTTGAGACTAGTTGGCCAACATTAGCTTTAATTTTTTAGCTGGTTGAATTATAAGCTGCTGGTTGGTACTGTTACTGTTGACTTGATACTACTCTCGGAAAGACTGATGTAGTTCCTAACATTTTATCCATTTTATTAGTATATTAATGTTGAATGTAGGGTTGGTGAAATGGCTTCTTTATTTTTTTCCTTATTCGAATGTGGCTTTCTTTCTCCTTTGGAAGAAATGACACTGGTTTGGGTTTAAAAAAAAAAAAAAGAGGGTTTTTCAACCTCAGCACTGTGGCTATTTGGGGCTGGTTAATTCTTTGTCGTGGGAACTGTCCTGTGCATTGTAGGATGCTCAGTAGCGTCCCTTGCCTCTACTCACTAGAACCCAGTAACGCCTTTCTCTCAGCGTTCACAACAGAAATGTCTCCAGACATTGACAAACTCCCCCGGGTGCAAAATCGCCCCTGGATAAGAACCACTGGGATAAGCTGATGCACGTTCTAAATGAGTTGTAATATATTTTTTAAAAGGTTATTTTCTCTGTGACCTATTTGTATTTCAGGTGTTGGAATAGTGACAGGAAATCATGAAGGAAAATAAACAGTCACTATCTTTAGAAAGGAGCCCTGGTAGTGTAGTGGTTAAGCGTTGGGCTGCTAACCAAAGCCTGGCAGTTCAAATCCACCAGCTGCTCCTTGGAAACCCTGTGAGGGCAAGTTCTACTCTGTCCTGTAGGGTCACTAAAGACTATAGGAAGCTCTGCTTCCCTGTAGCACTGAGCAGAAAACCACAAATACAGAAGTTCACATTATAACAATAGGTGGCACACTGCCACCAGCAGCCTGCTTCAAACAGTAGATGGTGGAGACTGTTTTATGAGTGACTGTATTTCAGTCCATTTTTATTAAAAATGTTACCAACTACTTTTATCTTATTTCTCTTAAGAGGGTAGACTGCTTTAACAGTGCTTCTAAAGCCAATTTTTTGTTCTTCTAAATGGCCACAAATTTGCCATTTCATTTACAAAATAAACCTGTAATCAATATAATGTTTGTAATAGAAAGGTCATAATAGAAAGGTCAGATACTCATTGGGTCAAACCAAATTTGACATGTCATGTACTTTCTCAGTGCAGTATGGAAAGGGTATTTTTTCCTTTTCCTGGGAAATAGCAGATGTTGAATATGTATTTGTTTCAACAAGTAAATGAATCTTTATATCCTACTACGTGCTGGCATTGTTAAAGACCTAGGGACATTATCCTACATTAGTTCATAAAATAAGTTTGTAGGTTGAGGAAGTTTCATCCCAGGGAGGATAATAAGTAGCTCAGATCACAATGTAACTAAGTCACAGAGCTGGGATTGAAACCAGGTTTGATTTTGAATTACTGTTTATCTAAGATGACAGGAGTCACAGCTGGGAAAACTCAGAGCCATCGTGAACTTCGTCTTCTTTTCTCTATGCCTCTGTCCCCCCTCCCCCTTTCTTTAGCTGTGGAAACCTTTGCCCAACCACAATCTCATGGGAGCCCCATGTACAAACATGGAAGGAGAACTTACTGCTTGAGGCCACAGTGGGCAATCCACAGCTGTGGTTGCTGACCTTTGTGGAGTCCCGTCGCCAAGCCCTGAACTGGTGCAGACTCTTGATTTTTTTTTTTTTTTTTTTAAATAATCAAGGAAATTGAAGTATAGAAAGGCCTTCAAATTATAACCATATTGAACAGTTGTGAAACCTAGTGACCCAAAGCCAATCTCTTGACTCTGCCAACATTTTTTTCTGTTGGGCTATTTTTAAGTAACAAAATATTCCTTCTCACAGCATTTAAACTGCACTGAATAATTATTGGAGCCCTGGTGGCACAGTGGAAACCCTGGTGGCACAGTGGTTAAAGTGCTATGGTTACTAACCAAGAGGTTGGCAGTTTCAATCCACCAGGCGCTCCTTGGAAACTTTATGGGGCAGTTCTACTCTGTCCTATAGGGTCGCTATGAGTCGGAATTGACTCGATGGCAGTAGGTTTAGTTTTGGGGGTTTTGGTGGCACAGTGGCTAAGAGCTTGGCTGTGAACCAAAAGGTCGGCAGTTCAAATCCACCAGCTGCTCCTTGGAAACCCAATGGGGCAGTTCTACTCTGTCCTGTAGGGTTGCCATGAGTCCGATCAGCTTGATGCCAATGAGTTTGGGTTTTTTGGATAGTTACTGTCTTTTTTTTGCCTCTACACTATAATGCGTGCACCCTCGTATAGTGTATCCTTCTAGCACCTAACATAATAGTGCACACTTGGCACCTAGTAGGTGCTCAGTAAAGAGTTGTGTAAATACCAGCATTTTTCATAAGCAACTGCTTTTGTGACATTCCGAGTTGTGATCAGTTGAACAGGTTTGTGAATGAGCGTTTCATTTATTTATTATTATTTTTTTAAGTTGTGCTTTAACTAGCATTTGGTTTTAAATTTAGTAAACTCTACAACACTGGCAGCAGGCAGACAACACTGAGGGATTCTAGTTTGTACGTTGAGCCATAGAATCCTGGGTGATTGCTTTGTTTTGTTACTAACGATGTGGAGATACAGAAGAGGAAATGGTCTCTGAACATTGCAGGTCGGATGTGAGGTTGTAGCTGTTGACACGTGAATGCTGGACCAAGGGAGAAGTGCTTCCTACAGTTCAGTGTCCCCAGACTGTCATCTTGTATCTGTCCACAGTTGGGCTTGGCTGTTCAGCTCTCACACTCTTAGACCATTACTTGCTTGCCTTTGAAAAATCATTATTTGATTTCTCCCCAGAATGGCTTTTTTTTTTTTTTTTTTTTCAGGGCACAAAAGGATAGCCAGGTACCCAATTTTTTAAAGTTGAAATGTTTATGGAGGCCATTTGTAGATCCACATGCAGTTGTACAAATTAATACAGAGAGATCCCTTGAACATACTATGCCGTTTCCTTCAATGGTAATAGTTTATAAAACCATAGTATGGTCTCACAACCAGGATGTTGGCATTGATACAATCCACTTGTCTTATTCGGACTTCCCCAGTTGTCTTGTATTCATGTGTGTGTGTGTGTCTGTCTGTCTGTTCTGTACAGTTTTACCACGTGTAGGTTCATGTGTCCACACCACAGTCAAGACACTGAGCAGTTCCAGTATCACCAGACTCCCCGCTTGTATGTGCCATTTTATAACCGTACCCACCTCTCCCCTGTACTCCCACCCTTGTCCGTCACCCATGGCAACCACTGACGTGACCTCCATTTCTAAAATTTTGTCCTTTTGAAATGTTATATAAATGGAATCATATAATACGTAACTCTTTGGGCTTTACTCTTTCACTCACAGTCTAATGCCCTGGAGATTCAGCAACTCATTGAATGCATCGATAGTTTGTTCCTTTTAATTGCCGGTATTTAAAAATATGAAATGTCATTTTAAGAAGATCCTTTAGGAAGCAAACATTATACTATGGTGGTTTCCTATAGGGTCGCTATGGGTCGGAATGGACTTGACAGCAACGGGTTTTTTCCGTGACGTAAGGTGTTGAGCAGATTTGGTGGCTTTTTGTTTAGTCACACACACACAAAAAAACTGGCATGGACATTCCTTGAAGCATTCATCAAAGTGGGGGCCGAGAACAAAACCCCATGAAGATATTGATCAAAGATACCGTTGCAGAAGGGAGCCCTCGAGGGCAGAAAGTGCTGTCTTCTTCTTACCGTCTTGCAGTTACTGGCTCTCAGTAGAGTCCTGTCCTTTGTCTTCAAAAGCTTTGGAGAAATGCGAGACATAAAAGAAGATGACACAGGGCGACCAGAGAGGGTTGTCTTTGTTGTTGTTTGTGCAGAAAGTATTGTTCTCTGCTATTGGAGAAATAATTTTCAGCTCCAGGTGAGCCCGGATCAGTCATAGTGGCTTAAGCAGGCCTGATAAGAAGGCTTTGGGTGGTATTAATTAGACAGAGATCGGGGTGGGGCGGGGGGGGGGGGGCCTGGATTGGCAAACTCACTCAGTGCAGATTCCTTCAGTGAGAGCTGGTGTTTCTCCATAGCCGTGGCAGCAGACGGGCAGTTAGTGCGTGTAGATGCCTGTGGGTTTTATCACACCGTTTACCTTTTCTGCCACGCATCCTGCTGGTAGGAGCACGCTGCTTTTTTAGAGACGCATTATGAGACGTGAAAATGTATTTAAAGATCCTTATGGGGTAGAACTAAGATGTGACCATAAGCAGAGGCTGAAGGGGTAGATGTTCTTATCTTTTAAAGTTGTATCGTCATGTCATGAATGTATTGAAACTTTTCTGTGGTTTCACTTGGAATCATGGTCCTCCTTGGACTTTGGCCAAGGAACCATTACTGGCACTAGCAGGTTACTGGTCCTGGAGGTGTTTCCTAGACTTCACCAGTAGCAGAATAGTTACCTTTTACTTATCTGGACTTTGTTTTCCAGGCCTGATGGTAAAAAAAAAATCTATTTCAAGGGATTTCCTACCTGTTTTCTTACTTTCTGTCTGCTGTCAGTCTAAGCAATTAGTAATTCTCTGAAGACTCAGGGTAGTTTGATGGAAGGTTCTAAGCCCCCTCCTATTATGTGACCGTGGGTCTGACATTTAGCCTCTTGGAGTCTTAATTGCCTCAAGTGTAAAGCAAAGGATTAGATTTTATTGGATGACCCCTCAAGTCCCCTCCAGTTTTAAAGTCAATAAAATCTTTGAGTGCAAAGTATTCAGACCTGATGTCTTTTTCAAAGAGAGATTGATTGATTGTACAGTGCCCTTGCATGTATAGGTGGAACCACCTGTCTTCACCGCTACCCTTTAGCAAGGACTGGCTTTGGCCTGCCTCGCCTCTTTGTCTGTCTTGGTTTTGCTACGATAGAACTGAGGTGGTGGTCACTGGAGTAATTGTTAAGGATTGAATTATGTCTCCTTAAAATTGTGCTGTAAACCCTAACCTCTATGCCTGTGATTATAATCCCATTTGGGAATGGGTTCTTTTGCATTAATGAGACACGATTGGTGTAGCTGGTGTATCTTGAGTCAGCCTCTTTTGAGATACAAAAGAGATAAAAAAAAATAAAAAAAAAAGTGAGTAAAGCAGAGACAGGGAAGAGAGATGCCAAGCCACACGAAGACTGCTGAGGAGCAGAAGCTCAGAAGAGGCAAGGACTTTTGTCAGTGCCAACAGAGAGAAAGCCTTCCCCCAGAGCCAGCACCCTGGATTCAGATTTCTAACCTCCTAAACTGTGAGAAAATAAATTTCTGTTTGTTAAAGCCATCCACTTGTGGTATTTCTGTTACAGCAGCAGTAGATAACTAAGACAGATGGTAGAAGGATGCTGCTCTAACAAATACCTGCGGTGTGGAAGTGGTTTTGAAATTGGTTAATGGGTAGAGGCTGGAGGAGATTTAAAAGCGGAGACCTGGTGGCACAGCAGTTAAGAGCTCAGCTGCTAAGCAGAATTTCTGCGGTTTGAATCCACCAACTGCTCCTTGGAAACCTGAATCCAGGTTTCTAGCCTCCTATACTATGAGAGGAAACCCTGAATCCAGGTTTCTAGCCTCCTATACTATGAGAGGAAACCCTGGTGGCGTAGTGGTTAAGTGCTACGGCTGCTAACCAAAGGGTCGACAGTTCAGATCCACCAGGCACTCCTCGGAAACTCTATGGGGCAGTTCTATTCTGTCCTGTAGGGTCGCTATGAGTCAGAATTGACTCGACGGCGCTGGGTATACTGTGAGAAAATAAATTTGTTTGTTAAAGCTATCCATTTGTGGTATTTCTGTTATAACAGCACTAGATAACTAAGACAGTAATCTTTCAACTTTGTTGTGTATTTGAATGTTTTTTATAATAATGCCCCACCAGTACACCTGCTGCTGCCAAGTCAGTTTTGACTTACGGCAACTCCATGTATGTTAGAGCAGATCTATGCTCCTTAAGGGTTTTCAATGGTAGATTTTTCAAAAGTAGCTTGCCAGGCCTTTCTTCCAAGTGTCTCTGGATCAGTTTGAACCACCTGCCTTTTAGCTAGTAGTCTACTGCTTAAATCATTTGGGCCTCCCAGGAACTCCTTTCGTAATAATATGTAGGTAGAAATCCAGTTGAGTGTTAGCTGCTTAAGCTTTGGGAGCAAATCAGTTTGTTTAGTGTGTTTTGCTCAAGGCCCCAGTGTCCTAGACTTAATTCCTGGCTTTCTCAGATTGGCGTACACGGTATTTATAACTCAAGAGCATCATGTGTCTACAGGGCAGGGTTTGTAATGAGAAATGGATGCTTCCATTTTCTTTCTGTCTTCTCTGTGCATTTGCTGTTGTTGTGGTTAGTTGCCGTCAGCTTGGTTTCAACTCAGGGCGACTCCGTGTGTGCAGAGTAGAACTGCTCCACAGGGTTTTCAAGGCTGTGACCTTTCAGAAGAAGATTGCAGGCTGGTCTTCCAATAGGCTTCTTGGTGGGTTCGAACTGCCAACTCTTGGGCTAATATTTGAGTCAGTTCGGACTTATAGCAGCCTTATGTACGACAGAATGAAGCAGTGTGCCATCCTTACAGTTGTTGCTGTTTGCTATACAGGGCAGTTTATCTCATCTTTCCAGCATGGGGCTCAGGACTCAGTTCAAGGTTTAGCATGCCGTCGCCGCCCCCCACCGCCCTGCGCCCTGTTGTTACCTTGGCCTCTGGGCACCCGAGGCTGGTTTCTGAGGGTTCTGCAAGACTTGGATGAGTTTATCTTTTGCACAGGTGGTCGTAGGCCTCCGACTACGTCATTTAAATGGGTGAAAGAAAAGGCCAGCTTGGCGTGGGTGGTGAACGTGCAGTTCAACTTCTTTTCATTATCACCAGAAGAAGGTTGAGCAAGTTGAGAGCACTGCCTGGAGTGAACCACAGGTTGTTTCTGTATTTAGCAAGCCCATTTATCAATATAACCCAAGGTCAGGTCGATGCTCCTTAAGGCAAATGGCAGGGAAGTCACATGGCTCTGAGTTCAAATCCTGGATCTTACCCTGTCTTAAGTTATGGAGCTTTAGGCCAATCGCTGAGCTTCTGAATCTCTAGTTTGCCTCATAGGGTTACCTCATAGGGTTATTGTGAGAACACCAGCAAATCGTCCCATGATATTCCTTTGTACTTTCATTGAATAATGCTCAATATTATTACCTGGAGTTGTAGAGTTTTTCTGGCTGCCTAATTAAAACCTACTTTATCATTTCACCCAGGGCTTCTTTCAATGCTCCAGGGGCAAAGTTGTGCCAATATTTCACAGAAACACAGGGACTTTGTCTTACAACATCTGTCTTTGCCTTAGAGGTGGGAAGTTGGAGGAACTTACCCTGTTTCCCTGATTCCAGGGTATGCAGGCTCCCAGCTTTCTAAAGTTGCATGTGTGCAAGAAGAGTAGCTGAATTGAGCATCTGAAGGATTCTGGGAGAATTAAGACAAATTCCAGGGTGATTAGGAAACGGGAGTCATTTGCTTGTCACTTGATCTTTCACTGATAAACTATCAAGTTCAGCTTTGTGTGGTGAACTAAATTTGTTTCTGCTCTAAATTTTTCACCTTGTAGCTGCAGTTCTCTGGCTGCCATTGCTGTCTTGAAGTCCAGTTCACCAGCTACCCGGTGTGTTCAGTAACCCAGGCATTTTATGGTTTTCATGTCAACATCTGTGCTTTGAAAATTGAGAGGAGACCACAGTTTAGGAATATACCAAGAAGGAGGCAGGGAAGACCAGTGTAGTGTCTGTTTTCTCATTCTTTCCAGATTGTTCCACAGTGTTCCTCTACACTTCCATCTAAATGGGTCTGCCGAATCTTTGTCATGAGTTGTTATTTTAATTGAGGTGAAATTCACATAACATAAAATCAGCCATTTTAAAGTGTATTATTCAGTGGCACATAGAACATTCGCAGTATTGCACAACCACCATCTCTCTATATCCCAAACCATTTTCACCACCCCAAAGAAAACCCTGCACCCATTAACCAGTTATTCCCCGGCCCCTGGCCACCACTAATATGCATCGTGTCTCTATTCTTTCGTCCATTCTGGACATTTCATATAAATGGAATCATACAGTATGTGATCTTTCGTGTCTTGCTGTTTTTTCTTAGCACAATGTTATCAAAATTTGTCAGTGTTGTAGCCTGTGTCAGTACTTCATCCCTTCTTACGGTTGAATAATACTCCGTTGAATGTACCACAATTTATGTACCCGCTCATCAGTTGATGAACATTTGGGCTATTTTCACCTTTTGGCAATTGTGAGTGCTGCTGCTATGAACACGTGCATACAAACTGTTATGGAATAATGGTGTCTTAGGCCCCTCAGTGTCAGCATGCCACTGTCACAGGGCACATTCATCTATTCCCTCTCTCCCTGGCTCTGAGACCATGTTAAGTTTTGTTCCCTCTAGTGCTTCATCCTCAAGCATTTGGCTGTATCTGAGTGTTTGCAGACTAGGGGTCATTTTGCTGCCAGGGGCCAGCAGAGGTGTGGTTTTGTGTATGTAGTCAGGAGACAAATGCCTTGGATATTTTGAGGGCCATCATGCAAATTAGCGCACTGTCAGTCACTGTGTTCTCTGCTGTCTTTACTGCCAATTACTGCAACAATGCAGCAATAATAATAATAGTAGCCACAAGTTAGCAATACACGTAAAGCATAGTTCTAGAATCTAATTCTCCAAGAATCCCATAAGGAAGGCACTATTACTTTTCCCATTTTCTAGCTGGAAAACTGAATGCCAGAGATCTCAGTCCAAAGTACATGTGCAGGCAGTGGTGAAGCCAGGATTCAAATTTGGATCAATCTAGAACCTGTGCCCGAGTTTGCACTGACTGGGCTTTCTTCTCTGTTATCTTTAGCTGTGGAGAAGGCGGGGCTACAGAGTACACTGTCCTAAAAAGGATGGCCCCATACCTGTTCATAATAAAATCATCCTTATTTGGACCTGGGTACTCCCCACGCCCCCACCCCTGCCGACAGGACAGGTGGCAGCAAGCTGCTCCCGCCACATGAGCATGGCAGAGCCAGTTGGCCTTCTCGAGGGCTAAGCTTCTCTCCTTTCTTACTGCCTGTGCATCTTCTACTGCTCCGGACAGATTCCCAAGCTCACTGCCCCAAGGATACAATGTATTTCCCCTAGTGGCCGGGTATCTAGAGCCTCATAGAAGGCCTTCAGTGTTCCCTGCTCCCTACTTCCTGTCTGCTGCGTCTGCACTCTGCTAGGAAGCTCCTGAAAAGGAACTGACATCTAATTGCCATATTGTAGGCTGTTGCTGTAACAAGTCTGCATAGTTAACTCAATGTAGGCTTCCTTTGCCAGTCAGGGACTCTAGTTTGTTTATAGGCATGGTCTCTTAACTTCTGTGATGGGTCAGCATGAGGATACTGGGAAGGCTCTGATGTGGCATTTCATAATTGAGCCAGGAAACGCCTCTGTACCTGCTTCTGTGTGGTGTGGATAATTCATACATATGCCATTCCAGCCACATCCAGGAGCAGGATGACTTTGGTCTGTCCACTCCTTAGGGACGCTGCCTCACCTGCTTTCATTTGATATCCTTTCATTATTCTGTGCTGCCTAATAAACACCTGTACTTCCCTCTTCCTGGTCTTGATGCAGATGAGGGCGTATTCTTCATTTTACTCACAGTAATGCATACTTACATTTGTACTTGACTGTGTATTTTCTTTAACTCCAGCCTCACAGAGGAGCAGAAGGTGATGGGGGTCAGTAGTAATTGGAAGACTTCTAACCTCACTGCCTAGACTGGTGTGGGTCTGAGGACCAGAAGGAAACAGGGCGCGAGGCACGTCCCCATTTTAGAATACCTGGCTGAGTGTTGGGGTAGAGGAGTAAGCATAGCACCTTTCTGGAAAATGACATCTCCCCTCTCTTTGGAACTAGTTGCCCTTTTATCCTAGCAGATACTTGTGTTTATAATGGAGGAAAGGTTATGAGAGTCCTAGGGCCCAAATTCAGAGAAGCGTTTGATGAGAGTTACAGGCTTCTCGTTGGCTGGTAGAACATCAGCCAGGAATAGTCTCCTCAGATTGCCCAGGATTGGAAAGGGAGCAGTACCAGATGGCCTCCTGGCCTCAGAAGCTCCTTCTGGAGCCGAGCAGGGCTTTCTTGTCACTGAGATTCAGCAGCAGCAGGCATTGATGGTGTCCCCAGCAGGTGCCTGGCATGGCCTCGTACCCCCTGCCTTGGAGCCTGCAGCCCTCCTCCATGGCCAAGGAGCAGTTGCACATGGCGACGCATCAGCAGCACCCGTGGAGCTGACTTGGTTGCCTGAAGTGAGAATGGCTAAGTGGGTAATTGATGGAAGCGAGAAGCCAAGGGAAGTAGGTTCCTGCTGGCTGACCAGTTAGAGTAAGAGGCTCTGCTTGCGTAGCAGGGCTAAAGTTGATGACCTTTCCGAGTTGGATCTTTCTCCTTCTCATCTCTCCTGTTTGTATTATAATAATATTAGTATCTTTACTAACTCATTGTTTTGTATGAGCCACTGAGCGCTTTGTATCCCTCATCTTATTTGATCCCTTTGTGACTCCTAAATTCATAGTGAAAGTCGGGAAATTGGACAACTAGATGGTGCCCAGGTACTGCCACCGACTGCTCTGACAGGGATCACAATAGAGAGTCCTGGACAGAGCTGGAGAAAAATGTAGAACAAAATTCTGACTTACAAAAAAAGACCAGACTTACTGGCCTGAGAGAGACTGAAGGAACCCTGAGAGTATGGCCCCCGGACACCCTTTTAACTCAATAATAAAATCACTCCTGAGGTTCACCCTTTAGCCAAAGATTAGACAGGCCCATAAAACATAACGAGACTACATGGGCACACCAGCCCAGGGGCACAGAAAAAACAAGAGGGGACAGAAAAACTTGTAATGGAAAACTCAAGGTTGAGAAGGGGAGAGTGTTGATACGTTGTGAGATTGGCAACCAGTGTCACAAAACAATATGTGTATTAATTGTTTAATTAGAAACTAATTTGCTCTGTAAACTTTCATATAAAGTACAATTTTTAAAAAAGAGAGAAATTGGAGCCAGGGAGGTAAACTCAAGTTTCGTGGTTACACATTTTGGTCAGTGGCAGAAACAGGGTGTCTTAGTCATCTAGTGCTGCTTTAACAGAAATGCCACAAGTTGATGGCTTTAACAAGGAAAAATTTCTTTCCTCACAGTAAAGTAGGCTAAAAGTCCAAGTTCAGGGTGTCAGCTCCAGGGGAAGGCTTTCTGTCTCTGTCAGCCTTCTCATTCATCTTCCCCTGGACTAGGAACTTCTCCGTGCAGGGACCCTGGGTCCAAGGATGTGCTCTGCTCCCAGTGGTGCTTTCTTGATGGTATGAGGTTCCTCACTCTGCTCCCTTCTCTCTCCTTTTACCTCTTGCAAGATAAAAGGTGGTACAGGCTACACCCCAGGGAAACTCCCTTTACATTGGATCAGGGATGTAACCTGAGTAAGGGTGTTACATCCCACCCTGGTCCCCTTTAACATAATCTAATCTTACCTCACTAACCACAGGCAGAGATTAGCATTTTCAACACAAAGGAAAATTACGTCAGTCACAAAATGGAGAACAACCACACAATAATGGAAATCAAGGCCTAACCGAGTTGACACATATTTTGGGGGGAGGTCAGATTGAATCCATGACACAGCGTCTAGGGCAGGTCTCTCTAATTTGACAGTCCGAGCTCTCCACCCCTATTTAAAAAAAAAAACAAAACGCATTGCAGCGGAGTCAGTTCCCACTCATAGCAACCCTATACCATACTACTTTTCCATCTCTCTCTGCAGCTCTCTCTCTCTTCCTGTCTTCCTTAGGGATTCCCTGAACACTTATCATATACCAGGCTGGTGATGGAGTTTCAGAGCAAAGAACAGAGGCCTTCCTTAAGGAACTCAGAATTGAGTTGTACAGACAATACAAAGATTTGTGATTGAAGGGAAGCCTGAGTTGCATGGAGCCCATTGGGAAGTTCCCCTCTGAGCCTGGATCCTGGGCCATGGAGGCTTAGGGATAGCTTTGTAAAGAATAGCACGGTTATCTGTCTTCTTTAGGGAGTCTGAGCCCTGGGGGCCAGGCTGAGCTGAGTGCCTTTTTCCAGAGAGGCTGGCACGGTTCCCTCCTCTGTGGTTATCCTGTAGATGTAGTTTAACAAGTAGGATGGGTGAGTTATGTCACCTCTGGTTATCCTCTCTTGTGTCACTTAATCTTTTGCCACAGTCACCCTTGACCAAGTGAAGAAGTGGAAAAAGAAGAGCGGTGACGTTCCTTGAGTCCCTGTTTGTGCCAGGCCCTACACTGGGTGTTTTATGTCATTGGTCTCATGTCCTCCTCACAAAAACTGTATGTGGTAGATGGTGTTATATCTTATCTCATGGCATTGGAGCCCCAAGATCAGAAAGTGTAAAGTATCTGTTCTGTCCCTTCTCTGCTCACAGCCCTCTCATGATTCTCTATCTCTCCTGGACTGACTTCAGAGTACCTAAATCCTAGAAGAAAGGCCTTACATAATCTTGTCCCTGGTTATCTCTGACTTTATTTCTTATCGCTCTGCACCAACCACCCTGACCTCTGTACTGGTCCTTGCTCCTTTTGTGTTTAGTCTTCCCTCTTGCCTTCCTCTGCCAGTCTTTGTTGACCTCCCGCTTCCAGCCTCTCCTCCTTGTAAATTTTTCTTGAGCGACTTTGACTTCGAAGATTTTGTTGGGCAAAGTGAACTCATTTGGTTTATAGAATCACCCTGAGGCTAATTTGTAACAGAAAATTGTTTGCGAAAGGATGGTTTTTTTGTTTGAGTAAGCACGAATAAGGCAGACAATCCAGGGTCGAGGTCAAATACTGTTTCTTATAGCATTCAAGGTTTCTAGAGTCAGGCTCTCTCATTCCGTGTTACCCTGAATTCCTTTGGGTATTGGTGTTTGTACTGAAACAGCCTCATATTTAATTCAACATGCACATTTATAACAAGGTCTGATTTCATGACTTGCTCAGAAATGTTCTTTAGATTTTATCAGAATCATGGGATCTCTTGGCCTTTGGGTTGGTCATGTCTGCCTAACAACGTTTTTGGTAAAGCAGGTCTGGTGTTCTCTTTGGCTTCTGTGCTTTACAGAGCACGAAGGGGTAGAATTTCACTTGCTGGTGACTGTGGCTTTTCCTGTTGGGAGTAGTATTTTAGCTCTGACGTGTCTGTTATTGGTCCCTTTGTCATCTCTTTACTATCTGTTGCACTTCAAGCGATGATGCTGTCCGTGACGCACTGTGTTCAGATAACGGATAGGCGCCCATATCCCTCTGTGTAGAGGCATCTCAGTTCTCTGAAGCGCCTCCACCTAACTCAGAATTAATTTTCTATCCTGACTCAGGAGTGTCCTTGCACAAATCAGTATGCATGTTCCTCATTTGCAAGAAGCCCAGAACAAAAGAACACCTTGGTGTTCTGTCTTTTGGCAGGTCTTTCTCTATGGGAAATAGCATCACTTTTTAGTATTTTGGCTGTGTGACTAAAAAAGAAAATCCAAACCCAGAATGAATTATTTGTTTTTCAGTCAGGTGGCTATACAGTCTTCAGTATGTCCCAGTGAGTACTGTGTTGACCTTGCAGACATCCCAAGGGCGGCTGCGGTGTGCTTGCAAGCCCCGGGGGCCACTCTTGACTGTTGCTTTAATGCTTCTTGGGACCGTCATCTCCTCCTCCACTCCTGGCACCACCATGATGCCGCCTTCCTTCTCCTCCTCTGTGCCCTCCTCCCTGTAACCACCACAATTTACTGAGCTTTGACCAAGCGCAGGCCTTCTGCTAAAATGTTCTTCTTAGCCGTTCCCGGGATCAGTTCTGTTATTACCCTCATTTTTCCATGTGGGTATGTTTTTGTTGTTAGCTGCTGTTGAGTTGGCCCCCAACTCATGATGACCCCGTGCAGATAGAATGAAGTGCTGCCTGGTCCTGAATCATCCCCAAGATCTGTCATGGTTCGGACCAGTTTGATCCATAGCATTTTCTTTGGCTGATTTCCTGAAGTAGATCTTCAGGCGTTTCTTCCTAGTTTGTCTTAGTTGGGAAGCTCCGCTGAAACTCGTTCAGCATCACAGCAACATGCAAGTTTCCACTGACACGTGGGTGGTGGCTGCTCGTGAGATGTGTGGGCTGGTTATCAAAAACAGGTCTCCCATGTGGGAGGTGAGAATTCTGCCACTGAACCACCAGTGCCCCCAAATATTTTAGGCTTTGTGGGCCAAAAGGTCTTGTCACAAGTACTCAGCTCTGCTGGTACAGCAGGAAAATAGCCACAGACAATGTGCAAATGAATGGGCCACTGTTCTAGTTAGACTTTATTTACAAAAGCACCTGGTAGGCTGTGGCCTGCTAACCGCTGATACATGCGGGATTACGGTTGGAACCTTGGCTGTCCGTTTCCAAAGTCTCTGTGTTGAACATCTGTGCACTTCACAAGAGACCTGTTGGGCTGCTAATTGACTTATTTGAGCCTTACTATTCTCTCCTAGGAAAATGTGGTTGATAGTATTTTCTTTCAGGGTTATTGTAAGAACCAAATAACATGATATATAGGCCAGGCTCTGTTATTTAAATAATGATATTACCTGGAAACTAAAATAGGTAGGTGAATTACTACTACATAAAACTTTTGGTCTGCCCTCTCTTTTGACTTCTAATTACGTAAATGCTGACCAGTTAAATGCTCACATCAAGGAGTGTGTTGATCAAAGAGATGTTTTTACATTTGCAGAAATCTTTCTAGCTTTTTAGAGTGTCAGCCTCCACTAGGAAACCCTGGTGGCTCAGTGGTTAAAAGCTACAGCTGCTAACCAAAAGGTCAGCAGTTTGAATCTACCAGGCACTCCTTGGAAACCCTATGGGGCAGTTGTACTTTGTCCTATAGGGTCGCTATGAGTCAGAATCAACTCGATAGTAGTGGGTTTTTTGGTACCTGCACTTGATTGTCACTTCAGTGTTTTTGGGTTCAGATCCAAAAAAAGCAGCTAGGTTATTCAATAGTATGTCATTTACTGTGTGTGTACTTCAAATTTGTATTCTTTTTTTTTTAATAGGATACTGTATATATAGCTCAGTGCATAAAGTGTTCCCGCTCTAGGTGTTCAGCTCCACCATTACACATGCCTGTAGCCCTGTAATCACCCCCCAGGTGGAGACTGAATGTTCTCAGCACCTCAAGCTTCCCTTGTTCACCTTCCTTATGTTTATGCCACCCTCCTCTTGAGGCAGCGCTGATGAGTTTCATTAGTTCTTGAACTTCCTATACACAGAGTCATACGTTCTCTACTTTTTTGTGTCTAGGTTTTTCTCTCAACATAGTATCTGTGAGGTTTACCTATGGAGCTGTACGGGGACTAATTGTTTTGTTCTTTTGTTGTGTAGCATTCCATTGCATGTTTGTGCCACATTTTATCGATTATCCTGTTCGTGGGCACCTGTGTTATTTTCAGTTTGGGTCTATTAGAAATAAGGGTAATTTGAACTTTCATGCACATGTTATTTTTGTGGACATATGTATTTATTTTCAACATATAAATAAGTGTTATTGCTTTTAGAAGTATTGGAATATTTGCATTTGAGGGGTCTTTAAAAGCCAATGTGAAGAAGTTAGTTTTATTCTAGATTGGTGCATATCAAGGTTAAAAAAAAAAAAAAAAAACTCCTGAACATGTAATCCTGAAAATATTTCAAGTACCTTTTTAAATGAGGGAGTCAAAATGATGATGCAAATTGTCTGAGTTAATTAAAATATAATATTATGACTTAAGATAACTGAAGTAAAAATACAAGTGAATTATGGAATGCCCAACATTCTCGTTTCCACCATCTTGGAAAGAGAATATATGTATACGATACCATATAATAACACTCTGATCTCTTGCTTTTTGGTTGGGGATACATATAAATAGCTTTTATATATCATATGCTTTTCTGAAGCTAAATTTTCCATTGTGAAGTGGAGGGAGAATTCTTACCTCCCAGCTGTGAGAGGTGGATGATTATATAAAATCTATGAAAGTGCTGTCCGTGGAAACCGTAAAGCCCTACTGAAATGTTGATTAAAATAGAGGCAATCATAAGTAATAATAACCGGCTTCTGTTTATGAAAAAAATTAGATCATTTACCTAAAGCTCAATTAATGACTATAAATAGGAAATGTTAGAAATGACTCCTCAGAAATCAGCAGTGGCATGGAGTTACTTACAGATGAAATAGACTGAAGTCAGGATTTCAGGAAAAATTGAGCTGCCTAGTTTCTTCAGATGATTGGTTTCTGTGCTTTCGTTTTTTTGTTTCTACAAAGGGGCGATAATCAGAGTACCTCTGAGGTCCCTTCCGGTGCCCCTCTTTTCCCACATTCCCTTTTATTGTTAATAAGCATAAAAAACGCTGGCTCTCCACAGGGCTGAATGATTCTAGAGAAAAAAAAAAATCCATCCTCCGAGCATGGTTGGACTGTGGCTTGTATTGTTTGACAGAATCAGTAGGAACTTCCATGAAAAGAGGGATGTTTTGTTGCTATGTTAAGACCTCTGTCTTCTGTGCCTTGTTCCAGACGTGACTGTTCTGGTAGGGCCTGTTGAGTTCAGCGCTAGTTGCATTAAAGGCGACAAGCTTGCGCAGGGGATAAGCAGAAAGATTGTTTCTCTTTAGCCCTGTAATTTAAATTCCGCTTCTTCTCTCCTTCCCATTGATTCTGGGGGTGGTAGTTTTGGTAGTCAGGGCAGCAGGCTCCGGAAATCACTGAAGGCGTTTGGTACTGCAGCTCCTGAGCAGCACTGCCTGCTTGCCTTCTTTTTTTGAGGGAGATAAATTGTTCTCTTTTTCTGCAAGGCTGTTTGACTTTGTTGTTGTTGTTAGGTGTTGTCAAGTTGACTTTGACTCATAGCAACCCTACAGGAAAGAGTAGAACTGCCCCATTGGATTTCCTAGGTTTTAAGTCTCTACAGAAGGAGCCCTGGCGGCACGGTGACTAAAGTGCTCAGCTGCTAACCAAAAGGCTGGCGCTTTAAACTCTGCAGGATAAAGATGGGGCAAGCCTGCTTCTGTAAAGGTTTACAGCCATGGAGACCCTGTGCGGGGGGAGGGGGGGGTCTGCTGTATCCTGTAGGGACTCTGTGAGTCAGAATTGACTCAACGGCAGTGGATTTTTAATCTCTACGGAAGCAGATCGCCCGGTCTTTCTCCTTCGCAGCAGCTGGTGGATTGGAACAGCTGGTGGGTTCTAACAGCCAACCTTTAGGTTAGCAGCCAAGCGCTTACCCGTTGTGCCACCGGGCGCCTTTGTTTAATTTTAAACAGGCATTAAAGATCCAGGAGGCTGTATTTAAAAGGTGGGTGGTTTTGCCCAACACTTCAGAAGGCAGACTCAAAGCCCTTGAGAGGGAAGTACTCCTTTGCTGAGTGCAGCCAGCACAGCAGCGACCGTGTCTACGATAACGGAGATTTTCTCATATCCTCCACTTAACTGTGGAAACCTCAGTAAGGGAAACACTTTTCAGAACGTCTTGTTATGGAAAGGACTGGGCCAAATAAATACATTTCCTGTGGAAAGTAACATGTAATTGCCCAAAAGCCAGTCTTTCTCAAGTGCAGCTGGTGTTTTTGAAATGTGGTAAGAGTGTTGGTCCTAGAATTAGAATGAACTAGTTCCGCTGCCGGGCTCTGCAGCTCAAGGGCTTTCTTGGGCAGGTTGCTTATTCTCTTTGAGCCCCAGTTTCCCCATCTGTAAAACAGGAGTCACAGTTAGTTCTGAGGATTGCTTGATGGTGCAATGAGGTGATGCAAGAGCCCACGCTTGTGTTGCCTGGTCCTTACAGTGTTCCCTCCACATTAGCCACGATTGTTTTTTTCAATGTCATTTTTGTAGCACGTCATCGTTTATGTAGAAACAATCACCGTGATTTCTCTCTGGGAGCTTTTCAAATAGTCTGCCGCAAAGACCTGTGTTCATGCGCTAACCTCAAGAAGCAAGTGTTCTCTGTGCTGGCTTGAATACGAGTTTCTCTTCCTCACTCTTCTTTACACACACACATTACACACATGCTACACACACATCACACACGTTACACGTACACACTGTGCACACTACACATATCACACATGCACACATTCCCATACGTACACACACTGCGCACACATCACACACACACTGCACACACATTACACAAACACTGCACACACATCACACACACACTGCACACACATTACACACACACTGCACACACATCACACACTGCACACACAGTGCACACACTCACACACGCACACACTGCATGCACACACACTGCACACACACACACACTTTAAATCTGTGGGATTTGACATGGGACAGTGGCTGGTTTTCATCCTGGGCGGTTTTGCCTCCTCAGCGACATCTGGAGACGTTCCTGATTGTCATTTGGGGCTGACGGGTGCTATTCACACCTGGCGGCTGGGAACCAGGATGCTGCTAAATATCCTGTAATGCACAGGGCAGCCCCCACAAGGAAATAATTATCTGACCCAAAATGTCAGTGGTGCTGAGGCTGGGAAACCCTGTCCTGGGACTTGATGTCCATTACTGAAGATCCAAGGCCTCATCACGCTAGTGCCAGTTCAGTGTGAAATAAATCTGGCATCAGAGACTTATTCTTCTACTGAGCAGGAAGGCAAAACAGGTCAGGAGGGGGCAAACCTGCTAAGTCCCTGTGTCTCAGGACTCCGGCCGATGTCCAGGATGGGCAGAAACAGAAACCGTCACCTTAGAAAGTTCTTCCTCCCCTCCACCCTCTGTGTGCTGTGTGTCCTTCTCTAAAGAAGGGAGATCTAGAGGATAACGATCTCAGGAAGCCTGTGGCTCTTGCTTTTGATCCCTCTTGCTCGTTTCCCTCTTCTTTTCAGTGCACAGAACTCACATGTCAAAGCACAGACCTGCTCAGAATACCCAGAGTGTCGATGGCAGCTGAAGCCTTCTTTCTTGTACAATCTGCTTCAGCTACTGACACTTGAAGAAGCATTTCCTGTTGATCCCATTCAGGGAGCCACTGAAGAAGGGCACTGGGACTGCCTGGGGAAAAGTACTCCAGTTCCATCTGCAAGGCAAACTGCTTACAGAGAGTGTACCTTCTTTTAAAGGAATCACAGTGTTTTACTGTTAATTATAGGGGCTACTCGATTAATCCATAAACTACTGCCTTTGAATACAAGGGGAACTGGGAAGTGTTTCAGTATGAAGGTTACCTAGTGGTTTGAAAGAGCTGTTTCTCTGCACTTGTGTTTGGAGACATCTAGAGACTCAGACATTCATCTGATGGAGGGCTGTCTGCTTGGAGTTGTGCCTCCATTACACACACCCAGAGATTTTACAGTATCTTCCAGGCCGCTGCTAAACTCTGTCTGTTCTTGCTCTAAGAGTACCATCATTTCTCAGAGGGATGTAACTGTGTAAGAACAAAGCTTACAGAGGTAGTTGGATTTTTTTTTTTCCTTCCACCTAGAATCAAGATGAGGTTTAGGCCAGATTCAATTTCAGTCTTGACCCAATCTTTTAAGAACCTGTGGTGAGGGATGCAGTTGGCAGTGGGGAAACCTTAAAATTGAAATTCAATCTCTGTTTTTTAAAGTCTAAATCATAATCAATGAAAAGCAGTTTTTCTTAAAAAAGAGAAAAGAAAATGTTATGAATAAGGGCTTAAAGATTTGAGTATTTGATGAACAATATCAATGAAAGAGGCTATTACAATTGTCATGGATTACACTTTATCCCCCTAAAATATGTGTCAACTTGGCTAGGCCATAATTCCCAGTTTTGTGTGGTTGTCCTCCATTTTGTGATCTGATGTAATTATCCTCCATTTAGTGATGTGTTCCATATCCTAACCTCTGTATGTTAATGAAGCAGGATCCTGTGGGGTGTATCTGGAGTCACAGCCTTACAGGAGGGTGTGACTTGCCTTAAGTCATGCCCTTATCCAAGTCACACCCTTGCTGGAGTCACACCTTTTATCTTACAAGAGATAAAAGGAGAGAGAAGTAAGCCGAGAAGAGGGGGATCTCAGTACCATCAAGAAAGAAGAGCTGGGAGCTGAGTACACCCTTTGGACCTGGGGTCCCAGCGCTTAGAACCTCCTAGTCCCAGGGGAAGATTGATGCCAAGAAACATGGAGATCTCCAAGAAATGCCAGGCTCACAGATGTTGAAAGGAGACAAGGACCTTCCCCCAGAATCGACAGAGAGAGAAAACCTTCCCTTAGAGGTGGTGCCTTGAATTTGGGCTTCTAGCCTCCTGAACTTTGAGAGAATAAATTTCTGTTTGTTAAAGCCGTCCACTCGTGGTATTTGTTATAGCAGCACTAGATGACTAAGACAACAATTACAAACAGTAATTAGGAGGTATGCACAGCATTACTTTTGTGTTATTCTTTTTTTTTTTTTTTTTAATTGTGCTTTAGGTGAAACTTTACGTAGCAAATTGATTACCATTTGATAGTTTGTCCATGGACTGGTACATGGCCTTGTTGTCATTCCCCGCAGTGTGTCAGCACTTTCCCCATTTCTGCTCTGGGTTCCCCATTTCCTTTCATCCTGATTTTCTCTCTACCCCTTCCTGCCTTCTCCTTTTTGCTTTTGAGCAAATATTGCCCTTTTGATTTCATGTAATTGATTGTTCTAAGGAGCATTTTCCTCTTGGGCGTTATTGTATATTTTATGGGCCTTTCTGTTGTTTGGCTGAAAGGTGGTCTTTGGGAATGACTTCAGGTCCAGGTCAGAACGGTGTCTTAGGGCCATACTTTGGGGGGTTCCTCCAGTCTCTGTCAGACCAGTAAGTCTGGTCCTTTTTTTTTTTTTTTTAAATAAATTTGATTCTTGTTTACATTTTTCTCCTGCTCTGTCTGGTACCCTCTGTTGTGATCCCAGTCAGAGTGGTCAGTAGTGGCAGCCAGGCACCATCTAGTTCTTCTGGTCTCAGGGTCATGTAGACTGTGATTCATATGGTCCATTAGTCCTTTGGACTAGTTGCACCCTTGAGTCTATGGTTTTCTTCACTCTTCTTTGTTCTGGATTCTGTGTTATTCTTGCCAAAAATGTATACACTCACCCTAATCATCAGGAGACATCAGACACACCTAAGTTGAGAGCTATTCAATAGCAACTGATAACTGATCAGAACTCTTTAAAGTGTCAGGATCATGGAAGACTAAGAAGCGACAATTAAATGTAATGTAGGATCCTGGGTGAGATCAAAAATATTTCTTAAAAACCCAAACGCCTTCCTGTGAAATTGATTCCAAATCACGGCAACTCCACGTGTTACAGAATAGAACTGCTCTATAGGGCATTCTTGGCTGTAGTTGTTATAGAAGCAGATCGCCAGGGCTTTCTTCCAAGGTGCCTCTGGGTAGATTTGAACCATCAACCCTTAGGTTAGTTAAAAAAAAAAATTTTTTTTTTTTTAGTAGAGTGCAAATGGTTTGTGCCTGGGAGGGATCCTAGCACTGAAAGTGGACATTAGGAGAAACCTGGTGCAGGTCATACAAGGTCTGTTGTTAATAGTGTTGTAGAAGTGCTGATTCCTTCTTTTGGTAATTACACTGTGGGTATGTAAAATGCCAGTGTTTGGAGAAGCTGGGTTAGTGGCGTATGGAAACTCTGTACTGTTTTTGCTAATTTTCTATAAGCCTGAAATTTATTCAATACAAATTTTACCTAAATAAATAATAATTAGTATGTATAACCAAACTAGGCTAAAATTTTCTGTTGTTTTTTCATCCAGAATTCAATTTAAATAGCATTTTGCATAAATAGTTCACAAATGTGTTAGTTTTGTGAGTTATAGAACCGTGGAAGTATTGGTCCTAAATATTAAATGATATATTAATTTTTTAAATCCAAAGAATACATTAATAAACTTTTTTTTGTGGGGGAAGTTCCTGGTACTTTTTGTTTATTACAAATGCAATAGGCTTACTGTGAGCATATTAATAATATTAAGTAGAAATGAGATGTCTCATTCTACACGATTCCAGTCTCTACTCCCTCCTCTGACTGTCACTGTGGTACCCTCCTCTGTTAAACATTCGGTACAAAAGTTTCCAGGATTTTAATTCTGTCACAAACATGGGTCTGCATAATACATATTAAACAAAATGAGACCATACTGTATAAGCCCTTCTGTGACTTGTACCCCCCCCATACTTAACTGTAATTCATGGATTTTTTTTCCTGTATCATTATGTATATTTCTATCTCATGTCGCTGATCTTCTGTAAAATATTGTGTTTTGTGAGTGTGTCATGATGTATTTGATTATTTTGGACATTTCAGCTGTCTTCCAGATTTCAATCTTGAAGACTCCTCAGTGTTGAACACCTGTATTTTCCTTCTTTCTTTGCTTTCGTTTTGAATTCTTTTGTTTCTGTAGCATAACGTCCTAGAAGTCAAATGTCTGGATCCCAAAATAAGAGCAGTTTACATTTGCACCTGCAGAGTAGAAACGTCATACTTAAATTCTGTGCATTCCAGCTCTCCTTTCTGTTCTGGACCAGTTTGCTTATGCAGGGGCATACAAGCGTCACTAGCATCTGAGCATTTTTCTCTGAGTGCTGAGAACTGGGTGCCCTACAGCAGTGAAGACCTGTCAGAATGCTGGCCTGGCGCTCAGAAGTTGGTTTGGTATTTTTAAACTCTGTACAAATGCTTAGGTTCCCGGCAGGGAGTTAATAGGCAAACCACAGAGAAGCCACACAGGTGCCTAGATTTGGTTGTTTTGCAGTTTATCATCAGACCAGAAAGGGAGGTAAAAGAGCTAACCAAACAACTTAACAGAAATTTATCATATTTGAGTGGTTAATCAAAATATGCTAAGCAGAATAAACTTTGTACAATTTCTGTGTAGTCCTTGGTAGGAAAAGTGGTAAGTGCTTCATTACGCAGGAGCAAACATGTTCCCGGGATGCTGGCATGCTTGCTTTTAAGAAACTTCTGATGTCATGTGACTGAAACAGTGACAATAAGATGGAGAAAATATAAAATGAATGCCGGTTGGTGAAAGACAGTATCTCTTTGGTTACAAAATATTTGAACTCCGAACAAGCTGTGTGTATGTGGAATGTATTGGGTTAGCAATGACACCTTTCAGAATTAGGAAGAACAAGTTGTGTGGTGGGGTGCAGAAGGCTGGTATAATAACTGCAAGTACGGTAAACGTCCCTATCATCCTTTGGGTTTAATCTTCACATAATTAGCTCCTTGCATAATACAGTGTTTAATTTGACATGCTGCCAAGGCTCGTTAAGTGAGAGAAGGGCTTCCTGAGATCTCTGTTGTTAAATTTGGGACTTTTTGTATGCGGTAGTTTTCATTAGAAGTGTCAGGGTATTGGAATCATTGCTCATATGCTGGCATCTATCACCCAAACTCACCGAAACACTTAACAGTTCAGTTTTGTTGATGGAGCCTTTTGGGAATATCAGGGAATTTGCAGCATCATATAGAAAGATATTAATTTTGGGAGACTTGACGAGCCCTCTGAGTGATAGATCCATTTGTCCTGCAGAGCCTTTTCCACACAGTGACTTAGGTAGTCAGTGTGAGCCAGACCTGTTGCTGTCGAGTCAATTCTGACTCAAAGCGACCCTATAGGACAGAGTAGAGCTGCCCTGTAGGGTTTCTGAGGAGTGCCTGGTGGATTCAAATTGCTGACCTTTTGGTTAGCAGCCGAGCTCTTAACCAGTACGCCACCAGGGTTTCCTGGTGTGAGTCGGTAGGAGTTAATTTAATTTGGGGGGGATTTAGTATTTTTTTTTTTTTAGGATTTAATTTTTTATCTCTCGTTTAGGGTTCTGGTACACAGTTGATTGCTGAGTCAGGCTAAGAAATGTGAAGTGTGAACACCAGTTTTTCTTAGTTTGTGTTTCTGTTTTGGTTGTGAGATGACATTACCACAGGTTTATAAACACAGTGGAATCCTTCTGTAACTCGGGCACTGGTGTATGGGGTATTTTAATATGCCTTGACAATTTTTAGATGTATCACGTGACATGGTTTAACTAGCAATGCATCGTGTTCTATGAAGATCTAAGGTGAGAATGTTGTGCTAAAACTGGCCTTTCCAGCCATTTTTCATATACTAAGATAAAGAAAATCTCATCAGGGTATTAAAAAGCCAAGTAGTGATCATTAAGGAACAACATAAATGTACCAGGAGTAAATCCTGTGGAATTAACCTTGTATCTTTTTCATAGGAAATAAACCAAAGTCCTAAAAATTCCTGTAGATATGAGTGGGAGGTATGAGGTTTAGTGTTACAGGGTATCTTCACTTCACGTGGTGCTTAAACAACTTGAGTATTGATTAATGAAGCAGTGAAAACCTAGTACAGCAGTTCTCTTTGTAGGCTTCTAGACTTTTTTCTTTGTGTCCTGCAAGTCTTCTGGCTTATGAACATGGTATATCCTACCATTTATTTAAGTGTTCTTTCTTTTGTTCCAGTGATCTTTTGTAGTTTTCAGTGTACATGTCTTGTACTTCTTTTGATAAATTTGTTTTTGTTTTATTATTTTTGTTGCTCTTTTAAATGGAATTGTTCCATCTAATGTATAGAAGGAGACCTGGTGGCACACTGGTTAAGAGCTACAGCTGCTAACCAAAAGGCAAACAGTTTGAATCCACCAGCCGCTCCTTAGAAACCCTATGGGGCAGTTCCACTCTGTTCTATAGGGTTGCTATGATTCAGAATCAACTCAGCGGCAGCGGGTTTCATTTTGGTTCAATGCATAGAAATACAACTGTGTTTTTTATATTGATCTTGTATCCTGCAACCTTTCTGAGCTCCTTTATTAGCTGTAATAGTTTTTTTGTTTGTTTGATTTGGTGGATTTCTTAGGATTTTCTACAAGTAAGATTATACCATCTGTAGAAAGAGTTTTACTTCTTCCTTTCCAATCTGGGTGTCTTTTATTTATTTGTTTGTTTGTTTTTCTTGCCTGCTTTCCATGGTTGGAACCCCCAGTACAACGTTGAACAAAAGTGGTGAGAGTGAGAGAGGATGTATCTACTTCTACTGTTTGAGTACGTGTATAATTTTAATCATCTCTCAGCTCAGACTGTATATACAGTCTTACAGGTTCCTTTTATGAGTCTTTACAGTTAAACAAACCAAAATTCATTTTATAGTTGAGGATGTGAAAGACTGAACCAGGGGTTGTTTTCGCCACAACGCACCGCCCCTTCCTCTGGCCTTGGCTTGTTGTGTATTCCCATGAAAATGACCTGGCGATGTTTCAGGTGACAATCCTTTTCTGTGCATCTTCACTGTGGGGTAGTGTTGAAAACAGCCTCACCAGTCTTTAGCTCCATTGTTAGAATTTTGTATCCAGAAAACTCGTAAGGATATTTTAAGCCACTTACTCACCAAATATCAGTTGAGTGCTTAGCCAAATACCAGGTGTAGTTGATGCTCTGAGGAAATAGTAGTTAATAAGAAACTTAGAGTCTATTGCTGGAGGCAGACAAATTAACAAATTGATAAACTTAAAAAAATGTAAATTGTTAATTTCCATACCACTGTTTCATCTAGAGTTCATTTTTAAAATACGCTCAGAAGGACGTCAAGGGCATGGTGATGATGGGGCCTGAAACCATGTCATGTGAAGAAGAGCCAAAAGAAACAGAGTGATTGGAGGATGTTTAGCCAGGACTCTTGGGATGAGGGAGAGGAAAGAAAGAAGTCCTGTGATAGTGGTTGCAAATATTTTACTAAGAAAACAGTAACATGCTGATTAGCATTCAGACTTGTGACCAATAGGTAGAAGTTGGAGTGAATGAGATTTTGATCTCGTTACACCAGGAAGATTCCACTGGGTCAGTGCCTCTTTCACTGGGCTAGCTTGGCCTGGGTGGTCACTGACTTGTTTAGATAGAGTGTGCTATCTGTACTGTGCCACAGTCCCTACCACTCTCTATTGACCTCCATTTGTCCGGGTTCATTTATTCGTTACCATCTTGGCACCCTTATATCATTTGTGCCCTTATCATATTATTTTACAGGGGGATTGTTCAAGCTTTTTGAGCTGCCTATGAGCAGAAAAGGCTGAAATGGTGGAAGGATTTTTCGGTTTGTGGAACTATCTTATCAGAAGTTGGATGACCGTGCTTGTTTAGGGGAAGTTCGTAGTAGTGAAAGCGGCGACCGCTCAAACTTGTAATTATCATCCTTCCTGGAAATGTGGGATATACTAGGTTTAGTTTTAGGTACAGAACACTTTCCTCAAACGCTCGTATATCACTGCCACCCCTACCCCCATATAGAACAGTAGAGAACCTTAGCCTAGATCTGTACCCCCTTGGCTTCTTTCTCAGTCTTCTAGCCTGCAGTGGACCTCTTCAGGATCATGGAACACAGTTGGGAAATCACAGTTGTGATTGTCTTTGGAGGTCTAAAACATTCTATATGGTGTTTCTCCATTGTGACACTATTGACATTTTGTGGGGTATAATACTTAGATATGTGGGTCTGTCCTACCCATTTAAGTATGTGTAGCAGCATCACTGGCCTCTACCCTCTAAATGCCCCCCCCAAGTTGTGACCATCAAAAATGTCTCCAGATATTGCCAAGTGTTTCCTGGGGGAGTTCAAAATTGGCCCCAGTTTTGCGTCTGTATTAGGAGTTTGATTTTGTCTTTCTCGTTTTTAGATACACATATAAGCATATATGCCAGTTTTTAATGATGAAGCATCAACTTTAGAGACAGATATATTTGGGTTCTCCATGATTCATTTGTAAAATGGGCTTTATTAATACCTTTCTTCTAGGATTCATGAGAGGAAATATAGGTAAAGTACTTAGCAATGTAGAACTTAAAGATAGAATATAAACACCACTGCGGGTTGTTTGATAGTGTGTTTATTCCTTAAATTGTTTTGTGTAGGCTGTTTCTAAATATTTCAGTAACTTCCTTAAAATAAATATTTATTTATAGGGTTTTGTGACCTTTCATGGTGCCCATCCCTGTAAAGAAAACTCTTATGGTCCCCTAACCCCAGCCTCCATCACCACACACCCAAACACGGGTGTATAACAGAGCAGCTGCTTAAAGTACCAGGCACGGGTAATAGCTTTGCGGGATGGGGATTCCACATTTCATTAACCCTCAGTTACATGGTGTCAGTACTGATAGTGTTCCCCTTCACAAGGAAGTACATGCCAAATCTGTCATTTCCTGAGAATGTAAGCCGGGAACAATTTTCTGAATGGGAAACCCATTTGGCATTTTGAAATATAATTAAAGAGCATCTGGGTAACTCTTAAATTGTGGGTCAGTCAACTGCATGTGTTATTTATACAGTG
The DNA here is from genome assembly GCF_024166365.1 of Elephas maximus indicus. Lineage (NCBI taxonomy): Eukaryota > Metazoa > Chordata > Mammalia > Proboscidea > Elephantidae > Elephas > Elephas maximus. Next base: position 66,776,424 of record NC_064838.1, read on the forward strand.
CCAAGCAACTAGCTGGAAAGCTGCTTCCCCTGAACTGAATGGTTTGCTCAGATGAATATACTTACTGCAAGACTAAGTTTGTTAATTAGGCTTACACCATTTGGAAAGCCAAAATATTATAGAAACTGTATGTTCTGATGTAACCTACTTTGAAATAACATTACTGCGCTAACTTTGGGATTATTTTGTTTTTTCCATTTGATAGTTTGAATCCAGGGCTTCGGGTAGGTTTTGCCTGGTTTAGTCACGGCTGAGGAAGCGTCACCAGGACAGACCTGAATTTTTAAAGTTACAACTGGAAAAATAGCTGGAATGGGAAAAATTTTGGATCGAAGCCCTGCTAGAAACTTAATCTCTCTCTTAGACAACAAGGGCAGTGTACAAGTTGCATAGCAACCAGATCTCTTGCTCTAAGATTTTGAGCACAGTCTATAGCAGCACTGCCCTGCTCAAAGATGGCAGCCAACCTCACCGTTCTGAATGTGTGTCACTCTCCTACAGTCTTGCCAATAACCTGTTCTCACTCATCAGGCTCCTGAAAGGGCTTACTACGCCCCTTCTGAGTCTCCCATTCCAGGGCTTCAACCCGTAATTCTTTCCGTTCTGGGTACTGTGCGAAATGCTTCAAATGGTAAAACTTCAGGCCTATGCCTGTTTGGCTTCATTGGCCATGACTGAGCTGTTTTGAACTGGTTTGAAGCCCTGTTTGAATCAGTATCTTGGAAGTAATTATGGGATTAAGTTTCTTTTTCTTTGGAGATGCATAAGGAGTATTTAGGGTAGAAGTGTCATGGTGTTTGCCATCTTATTTCAGTTAGCTAAGAAAAAAGCCATACATTGAGGCACACACACACACAAACACATGGGGAAAGAGAAAAAAATAAGCATATGTGGCTAAACTTTTAAAGCTGGTGAGTTTAGATCAAGGTGGTTGTTGTTGTGTGCCATCGAGTCAATTCTGGCTCATAGTGACCCTGTAGTACAAAGTAGAACTGCTCCATAGGGTTTTCTAGACTGTAATCTTTATAAAAGCAGATCACCAGGTCTTTTCTGCCTCAGATCAACTGGTGGATTTGAACTGTTGACCTTTAGATTAGCAGCCAAGTGCTAAAGTATTGTGCCACCAGTGCTCTGTAGGTCAAGGTTAGAAATGTGTGTGTGTGTGTGTGTGTGTGTGTGTGTATACATATATATGTATATATATGATACTGTCCTTTTAATTTTTCTGTAGTTTTAAACCATCGGGCCCCCACCCCCAAACAGTTGAGAAAATACCAATGCCTGAACCCTAGCCTAGCCCATTTAAATCACAATATCTGGTGATGGGCCTTGGTACCATCAGAAATATTTACAGTCTCATCAGGTGGTTGTGATGAATGGTTAAGTGTGAGATTCACAGCCCCAGGCCCTGCCTGTGTCTGATTTTTTATCCCTCTTTCCCACATGCATTGTGCTAAAGCCTCACTTTCTTCCTTTTGCAGCACACAGAGCCCTTTCCCACCTCAAGGCCCTTGAGCTTGCTTTTCCCGCTGCCTGGAATGCACTTGTCCTTCTCTTCACAAAAAGGCTCGTAGAGTTATTCTCAGTTACCCTAGACACATGAGCCATTGATCGTGTGTCATTGACACATGCTAATTGGGATCCTAATCTCGAAGATGGTGATCCATTTCCAAAAATTAGCCAGTGAAAACCTTATCAATCACAAGAGAATGTTGTCCAGTATAGTGCTGGAAGATGAGCCCCCTAGACTGGAAGACGTTCAAAATCCACAGTGGTCTCTACAATGGACTCGAACATACCTACGATCATGAAGATGGCGCAGGACCCGGTATTGTTTTGTTCTGTTGTACGTGGTGTTGCGATAAGTAGGAGGTGACTCAGCACAATTAACAACAACAGGTAGATTCAAGGCACTCTGGATTTACCTCTGTTAGAGTCCCTGTTTCACTCTGTCACATTGCCCATTTACTTGTCTGTCTTTGCTACTAGATGGTAAGATGGTACAGTGCAGATAATTGTTTTTGTCCATTTTTGTGTCATTCATGGCACTAAACAAACTAGGAGCGTGGGAGATGTTCGCTGATTAATGAATGGACCAATCTCCTCTGACCCTTCCTCTGAGATGTCTTTTAGGATTCAGCCTTTATATTCCATTTCTGCAGTTGGCTTTTCACGTCTCTGCCACCTGGGCTGGGAATTCTAGGAGATGACAGTCTTCTTCTTTACAGACAATGCTCACTCCCAAACCTTGAACTCCAGTGTTCTGAAAGTTCTTATTAAGACCACCCATGTCCACAAGTAGTCATCAGCAGTTTGATACCTTGGCAATTCATATAAACAGGGTTTTGGGGGCTGAACTACCTGTTGTGTTTATTCTTCTTGGGGATTTTTAAATTTTTCAGATTACCATTGTAAATGTGAGATAGCTGTGGGGAAGAAAAAAAATGATGAAAACACTATGTGTTGAACTACACGTCCTGTCTTCTAACCACCTTGCAATTTCTTTCTGTTCTTATTAATATATTACTTTGCCACCTACATGTTAATGAGTCTCCTAATATTCTTTATTTCTGTGGGTGTTCCCTGAACTTCTCCACATGGGGAGCTCCCACCCTTTCCGCAGGGCCCGCTATGTGTAAAAGTCTCATCATCTGGAAATTTTTTCCAGATTTCTCAAGGCAAAACAATATCTCCTGCCAGAATATCCTTTTAAAAATATCTCCAAAATAATGTTTATTCTCATTTGGTAATTCAAAACACACCATGTTCCACAAAAGGAATTAAAGTAGTCTAGAGGGTATTGTGGGTTGAATTATGTCTCCCCAAAATATGTGTTGTAAATTTCAACCTCTCTCATGGATTGACTTGTGTCCCCCCAAAATGTGTGTCAACTTGGCTAGTCCATGATTCCCAGTATTGTGTGGTTGCCCTCCATTTTGTGATTGGGGTATGGACTGCACCACTTTTATCTCTCAAGAGATAAAAAGGAAAGGGAAGGGAGCAGAGAGGGGGAGGGGATCTCATACCACCAAGAAAGCAGTGCCAGGAGCAAAGTGTATCCTTTGGACCCAAGGTTCCTGCGCAGAGAGTCTGGGGGAAGATTGATGAGAAGGCCAACAGAGAGAGAAAGCCTTCCCTGGAACTGACAGCCTGAATTTGGACTTTTAGCCTACTTTACTCTGAAGAAATAAACTTCTCTTTGTTAAAGCCATCCACTTGTGGTATTTCTGTAATAGCAGTACTAGATAATTAGACAGTTACAAAATGAGTTAAGTCCTGTGGAGGAATGAAAGCTCTGAGACAGCTGATTTGTTTTGAAGGGCAGTTCTGGAAGGTGGGTCTAAGATTGCTTTTAACCTGAACCATGAAGAGCGAGAAGAGCCAAGCTTTTGTGCTGTTGAGGTGAGCTGTTGCTCTTGGCAGAAGGAACAACGAGCCAAACCAGTTGGCGCTGAGTTGATCCCAACCCGGTGGGGGGCCACATGTGTGTTAGAGTAGAAATGTGTTCCACAGGGTCTCAGTGGTGGAATTTTTGCAAGAAGATCACCAAGCCTTTCTTCTTAGGTGCCTCTGAGTGGACTCGACCCTCCAGCCTTTCCATTAGCCAACAAACGTGTTAACTGTTTTTGCCACTCAGGGACACCCACCGTATACAAAAGCCTCAGGGCTCATAACTTCATGTGTTTGAAGAAATGAGGAATGGCCAGTGTGATTGAGTAATAAGTTAATTTCTTTTCTTTGAAAATTCAAAATTCTCCTTAAAAGCACGAACTTTATTTATCTTTGAAGGTCCTCATCTCTCTTTGATTTGAAAAAGCAGGTGTTTATACAAGGTTACATTGTGCTTCAGGGGTTTTCATCTGCTACTTCTACTCAACTCTGAGGGAGTGATCTTCAAATTTGATTCCTGACAGATTTAAAATGGCCCTAGCAAGAGAAAACCCCAGAGGAAAGACATCGTGAAAGCCTGGGAACGTGGGATGCTTCAGGTTTAATCGGAATCCACGCTCTCCCGCCCAGAGCAGCTCACAGATCTGTCCTGCATGGGCAGTCCGTAAATAATCTTGACATGTGGTGTTTGCTGTCATTGTCGGCTGGAGCAAAATGCCATTTATTTTACTCTCCCAATTTGAAAACTACACTTTTCTATGACAATGTAAGAGATGAGGTGTAGAGGTGGGGTTTTTGCCCTCTTTTCAACCGATTTGTAAATTTCATAGATCATGTAATGGTAAATTGTGACAGTTTTGCTTAGAACCAGCTGGTGGGCAAGGTGCACTGTGAGTTTTTCCTGCTGGTCTTTTTCAAAACACTTGCGTGGGTTTATTTTTAATACTGTAGAATAGTTGAAAAATACACTGAAGCCTAAAGAAGTGATTACCCATCCTCTCACCACCAAGAAAGAGCTAGCCAGCCCGTTTTTGGTGTGTATTGTTTTTTCTAATAGGCTCTTTTCCTTATTTGTGTGTTTGCATTAATTTATGGAGGAATCCATGTGCCTGTAGTCTGACTATACTTCCTATCTTTCTGGACTAAGTGTATACCAAATGAGATAAAACCCGGGTGTCAGGTAAAGATTAAACCATCCATCTTATCAATGGTAATGCTGAGTTGGAGCTCTGGTGGTACATGGTTAAGAGCTATGCTGCTAACCAGAAGGTCAGTAGTTCAAATCCACCAGCCCCTTGGAAACCCTACAGGGCAGTTCTCCTTTGTCCTGTAGGGTCGCTATGAGTTGAAATTGACTCAACAACAAAGAGCTTGTTTTTTTGGTTAATGCTGAGTTAGACAACACCATTTAGCTCTACTCTCATAATGGGGTGTTTACACCTCTTCCTCCTATCTAAATCTTGGGACTGTCCATGAGGATGGGACGTGCAGGGCAGATCTTTGTCAAGCCAGTCACAACGGTAGTCATTTTCTCCCACTCATGGTGCCCTCAGATCTGGAACACACATAGATGAAATATACACACAGAAACAGAGAGTGAAAGAGAAGAAGAGAGGTAAACCTTGGACCCTGACTCAGAACAACTAGAGCATTGCCATGCCTCAACACATTACATACCAGTTGGAGAAAAAGATGGGAGAACTCATCATAGGTAGGCTAACACTAGAGTACCTGGAAGATGCTACACTATATCTGTTGGATTTCTCCTTCCAATTCCAAATCCAAAAAGCCATCCCTCCTTCCTAGAGACGGATGTGGATGAGGGGGTGGAGGTAGAGAAGTTATTAACTTCCTTTTACAGAAGTTGGAGGATAAAAGTATTTCCTTCCGTGACCATTGCTGAGTACCCATAAAAGTAAATGTTTTTGCTTTGAATCAGGTCTTAATGTTGTGTTCAATTTCTAATAGTCCATTCATGTATCTACATTTTTATTGGGGCGTGGGTGGTATTTTGTTTGTTTGATTAAATATTTTGGTTTCAGATAACAATAAACCATTTCCTTAAGTAGGATAGTGTTCAAAGCCTTTGATATCTGATGTTGGTTGTTCTACACCTTGCCCTCCATGCCTGCTGGAGCTCACCCTTGCTGTTAGGTCCACAGAAGTTAAAGAGGGAAAAGTGGAAAACTTGAAGCAGGTGGACAATCAGTGGAGAGACTTGCTTGACACAAGACTTGTTGCTGATCATATACTTCCTGGTTAGTCATGACCCAAGACCATTTCAAGCTACATTAACTAACACCTCCATTTTCTGTTTCTTTTCAGATTTGTGTTTTATAGGTAATTTTCCAAATAGAAGGGTTTTATTTTCCGCTTAATTGAGTGTAAATAATTGATTACATGTTTGCTTCACAAACTCTGGGTGTTGTGGCATTTTTCTGCTGTTGGAGAACTGATCAGCAAGAGGACTGGATTTATTATTTTTTTTAAGTGAAATGTTGATTAGGGAGGAAGTGAAACAGTGCATAGCATTCATGGACGATCAAGCAAACCAATGAAGCAGCTTGCGCGCTGTGCTGATAAGAGGAAAAACTCTCCGGGTCCCGTATTCTGATAGTTTCCCACTTACACATTATCTGAAAATGCTATTTTTAAAGCGCAAATAACCATAGCATCTTATTTTTAAGCGCCATCGTTAAATACTCATTTCAGTCTGGTAAAAGAAATTCATTCCTTGTTAAGGAGAAGGAAAGTTTTAAAAAAAAAAAAAATCTACAGGGCCTAGACTCTGCTGTGATTTCTAAATCCCTGGCAGTCATTTCTTTAGACTTACCAAAAGCCATTAAACCAATTTTAGCAGGATCTCTGGACACAGTGAAAAACACAACTAAGAGTAAATGTTGTTAGTTGTTAGGTGCCGCTGAGTCGGTTCAGACTCATAGTGACCATATGTAAAACAGGACAAAATACTGCCCAGTCCTTCACCATGCTCATAATCATTGTTACCATTGAGCCCACTGTTGCAGACACTATGTCAGTCCATCTCGTTTGCACTGACCCTCTACTTTACCAACCATGAAGCCCTTCTCCAGGGAATGATCCTTTCTGATAACATGTCCAAAGTACACAAGATGCGGTCTCACTGTCCTTGCTTCTAAGGAGAATTCTGACTGTACTTCTTCCAAGACATATTTGTTCATTCTTCTGTCAGTCCATGGTATAGTCAGTATTCTTGGCAACACCATAATTCAAAGGCATCAGTTTTTCCTTATTCATTGTCCAACTTTCCCATGCATATTAGGTGATTAAAAACACCATGGCTTGGATCAGGCAAACCTTAGTCCTCAAAGTGACATCTTTGCTTTATAACACTTTAAAGAGATCTTTAGCCGTAAATTTGTCCAATGCAATACATCGTTTGGGTGTTGGTAACAGATCCAAGTAAAATGAAATCCTTGACAACTTCAATATTTTCTCCGTTTATCATGATGTTGCTTATTGGTCCAGTTGTGGGGATTTTTATGTTGAAGTGTAATCCCTACTGAAGGTGGTAGTCTTTGATCTTCATCAGTAAGTGCTTCAAGTTCTCTTCACTTTCAGGGAACGAGGTTGTGTCATCTGCATATCCCAGGTTGCTACTGAGTCTTCCTCCAGTTCTGATGCCCTGTTCTTTTCATATAGTCCAGCTTCTCAGATTATTTGCCCAGCATACAGATTGAATAAATATGGTAAAGGATACAATGTTGAGTAAATAGCCCAGGAAAACTTTGAAGATTTTATCACTTAGAGATTTCCCAATACACTATTTACTAACATGTACCCAGTCTTGAAGGATATTCAGATTTCTTAACATTTCATTGTCGTCGTTTTTACCAATTAGCACAGTTCTTGGAGCTTTGGAAGCAAGCTGCAATTTAACCTTCTGTTGTCTGTACGTGCCTTTGTTTGAGCAGTAATCATGTTACGTGGCTCGTCTGCCATGGTTTTTGCAAATTGTAAGCCACGTATTACCTGACCTTAATTATGTATGATGGCTTTCAGGAAATTTAAAAAAAAAAAAAAAAAAAAAGGAGTGCAGACGGTTAAATCATGCAGATTTATTTAGGGCGAAAAAAGAACCTCAGAGTATCTTTGCGTATATTCTTTACTCTTAAACAAAAATTAATACACCACTTATCTAAATATTGCTGAGGTCACATTCCTGGAAATGCAAAGATATTAGAGGAACATTACTCACATTCTCATTTTTCACAGGAGCAACGTTATAAATTCGATCAGAGAGTTCTGGAGAATACCAGAATGTATTAAAGTAAGATCCATTGAGGGACCTGTATTAAAAATTACACAAACTCAGAAGTATATAAGGTCCATCTCTGTTGAGTGACTGAGTGAATGAATAATTTTGTATGTATTTTGGTATACTCTTAAGAGTTTTTGGGGAATTTTTTTTCCAATTTAGAGAAAAGTTGAAAGAATAGTACAAAAACCATCAATACCTTTGACTCTTTCTCTCTGTGCATGTCATATTTACTTTGTAAAGTTTTATACTTTTCTTTATTAATATTTAAATATCTATACCTAGGAAAAAGGACCTTTTATTATGTAATCACTGTATCATTATCAAAACCCAGGGAAATTCAATGTTGATATGGTATCTAATGGACATTTCATATTCAAGTTTCCCCATTTGTCCTAATAGTGTCCTTCATGACTGTTTCCTTCCCCACCCAGAATCAAGCTAGGAACACACATTGCATTCAGCTTTCACATTCTCCTTTAATGTCTCCTGTAGTGTGGCATGGAAACCCAGGTGGCGTACTGGTGGAGTGCTATGGCTGCTAACTGAAAGGCCGGCAGTTCAAATCCACCAGGTGCTCCTTGGGAACTCTCTGAGGCAGCTCCTACTCTGTTCTATAGGGCCGTTATTTGTTGAAATCGACCTGACGGCGATGGGTTTGGTTTCGGTTTTTTGGTAGTGTGGAACAGTTCCTGAGTCTGTCTTTAGCAGTTTATAAAAGTGATCTCTTGAAGAGTACGGGCCAGTTATTTTGCAGAATGTCCCTGAAGTCAAGTCTCCCCAGTAATTCCTTACTACTAAATTTAGGTTGTGCGTTTCTGGCAGCAGTAATCATAGCCGATGTTGTATTTTTCACAGGGCATCAGATCAGGAGGCACCTGATGCCAGCTATTGGTGACGTTGACGTTCATAACTTAAGATAGCGTCCACCAGGTTTCTCAACTGTAAAGCTACTGTTTTCTCTGGTCGTTATTAATAAGTGATGTGTGGGGTGATAGTTTGGAATGTTTAAATGTCCTGTTTTCATCTGCCTTTTATCTGCTGGTTTTAGCATCCATTGATGATTGTTGCTGTTACTGTGATGGTTGTCGAGTGGTGGTTTTCTCACTCTGTCATTCCTCTGCATTATTTCTCTATATCAGTTGATGTTCTACTATAATTGATAGCTCTTCTTCCTCTCCCAGTTATTTACTCTTTCATTGACTTAACTGTTAGGATTCATGCATTCTTTATTTAGTGGGTTATAATCTGTTACTGTTATACTCATGTTCAAATTAACTATTTCATTGACTTACACCGTTAGATTTCATGCGTTCTTTATTTAGGGGATTATAATCTATTACTATTGTACTCATGTTCTAATTAATTGTCCCAGATTTGGCTAGTGGGAGCCCCTTTAAGCTGATTCTTCTGTCATTTACACATGTCCCTATTATGCCTAACTCTATTAGGAAAGTGTAATTTTCAGCACAATAATGGAATAGTTATATACATCATTTTGTGAGAACTTGACCCATTAAAATGTTGTTCTGTATCAGGATTTTTACATTGCTAGGTTTTTTTTTTTTTTTTAGTAGGGAAGGCTGTTTTTATTATTTCTGGTTTGTGCATTTGAGCTGATAACTAGTTCAGACATTGGAGTCTAGTTAAAGTTAAATAAATATCTCAGAATGGAATCTTCCAGTAAGTGGGTGGCTCTTAGGGAGATGGCATCAGACTCCCCCAGAAATCAGTCGTATTTCCATAATGAACTGCAGTGGTGATTCAGTGTGTGTTCTCGTCCCATTATTTTAATATTTAGCTTATTTCCCATGTCACTTCTGCTGCAGGCCCATATTCATAATCTGGATTTAATTAAAAATGGAGTCTTACAACACAGAGCCAGCCTGGCAAACAAGTAAAGAATCAGTGTCAGAGAAACTGATGATTGGGAGAAACCTCTGTGAAGCACAAGGAGTCGTTTTAACAAGTAGTCTGTGAAGGTGCCACCGAGTCATGAGATTTTGCACGTAACTCCACTCGTATTTTTTGTAGGGAGATATTTTAAGTTTCTCCCACGTAAGCTTTTCAGCAGGGTATTTGGGGACAGCTGTTGTATTCTTTTTAGTAGCAGAAATGTGATTCATTTTGCAGTCTGAAGGTCAGATCTGAAGTTCAATTATCATCCTTAAGGTATTTACTGAATGGAAAATAACCTATAACTTGATTTTCAAGGTTAACTGGGTTGTTGAATTTAACTACAGGAACAATTTAGCAAAGGATGTTGCCATTTCTATGCTTTGGCTCTCCTGGTCTCCCTTTGCGAAGTACCCACCCTAGCCTGCTGGATTAGCCAGGTCCAGCATTTACCACACAAAGCCATGGGTGATGCAGGTATTTGCAGGTTTTTTGTTTTGTTCTCTTTCTTTGGTTTTTGGCCTTTTCATCTAGTCAGGTTTTGTCAATTTCCTTCTCAGCTCCTAACTCAGTAACTCTGTAATCTTTGGGCAAAGACATCTGGAAGCTTTCTCAACAACCAAATTACAGGCATTCCTTGAAATAGCTATGTTACTGTGTTCCATCCCTTTTTGTTCTAAACGTGTTGAGAGTTGAAATCAAGTTCCCCTTTTCGAACTCCTAAATTTGAGAAAGGGTTTTTGATATGAAAGTTGACTTTTTAAAAATCTAACTTTAACTTGAGCCCTATTTCAGCGTTCATTGTTGAAATCTACCTCACTGTCCCTCTTTAGAAAGCTTCTGGGCAGTTTCCACCTGCTCGCGAGTTTCTGCTAGAAGACATTGCTTATGTAAGGGTGGGAGAAAAAGGAGTGTTCTACACGTAGTCTTTAAACTGTTCATTTACGCCAGTATAAAAGGATCACTCTTCATTTTATAATTACATATTATGCTTTGACAAACTATGCCCGGTTTAACACTGGTACTTAAAAATTTAATGTTTTCATGGATAGTTTCAAGTGTCTGTTTTATGTTTTTATATTCTTAAAATGGGATCCTTCTCATCTTCCATCCCACCTGCACTTGATCTCAGCTGGCTCGGCTCTCCCACACTAGAGACCTTTCTCTGGTTCCTCTGAATAATGCAGATGTATGTGGAGGTTTTCTTTCTGCAGACTGTTTCATTTTTGTCTGATAGACAAACACAGCTCTGCAGACTTAAAAGAACCCTTTCAGTTTTAGCCTTTTTTTGACGAGTCCACCTGGTGATCACCTAATGATGGTAGACAGATGCATGAATCAGAGAATGAAGTTCAAGGTCAAGAAATGTTTCTTTGTAGAGCCTTTCCTTTTGAAAGGCACGAGGGGTAATTGAGAATAGAGAGGATAACCAGAAGTCATTTTTAAACTGGAAGAGGCATGTTCATTTAGATTCTTGAAGAGATGATTCTAGTACAGGCCAATGTGATTAGCAAGCCATTGTATACCAGCTACTTACTGTACATTTTTTGACCTTTTAACTTATTATTAGGGGAAGAATTTAATGAAAATGAGAACATTTAATGAAAATAGTTAATATTAGACATTCACTTACATCAGTGTCAGTCCTTCTGGAAGTTAGTATTTTTCATAAAGAAGTTGTGTGATTTTACTTACTAAATCGTTAGAACAAACTGTTAATTCTTTTTCAGTGTAAATAAATTTTTGCTAATTTATTTTATAATTTCGTAGTTGCCACTATGAAAATAGATTGTAATGGCTCAGATTAATGAAGTCATAATTATGTGCTGGGCACTGCGCTGTGGTATTTTAGCCAGATTTTCATTCAGTCTTCTCAATAGATCTGTGAAGTCGTTAGCATTACTGTCTCCATTTACAATGAGTAAATCTCCAGCATGTAAGTAACATTCTTCAATCCACCCAACTAGTTGAAGTAACAGAAACTAGGTTTCCAACCCACACTGTGTGATTGTAGACCTGGCACTTGGACCCCTCTAGTTTATTAGCGATATCTATATGTATTAATTAATGAAATTAAAAATTAGACAATTAAAAAATAAGGCAGTCTTAAAAGGGAAGGCCGGCTAATAACGAAGGAAAAGTTATAATAGGGAATAAGAGTGAGACCTAAAACCTTCAAAACCACCTTTCCCAGTCTCTAATACAGGGATGTAACAGGTGTTATTGCCTTTGGACTGTTACCTTCATAGGTGGTCCAGCATTATTGGCAGCTGCTGCTGAAGTGTGGATGAGTACTGCTGGGGAGCCCCTGTCCCGTGGAGAGGACTTCTCAGTGGAGTGCTCTGAGTGCAGGATGTTTAAGAACTTAACAAGGTTTTAGGAGTTAGTATATCTTGGAAAAGTGAATGTTTCTGTGAACCACTGAAAGATCTTCTGGTAGCTACATTGAAGAATCAAGGACTGCAGAATGTAAGGCTGTAAAATTCCAACTCCTTTGCTAATTAACACCAGATACTGTTCAACTGAATTAAATGTAGTAACTAATCTAATCCTCACAAGAAATCCATGAGGGAGGTATTGTTACTAACCCTTTTTATACAACTGAGAAGATAAAATCCAAAGCAGTTAAGTGATGTCAGTGGTAGGTGGAAGAGCCATAATCTGGCTTCAGTGTCTCCCTGCTTAACCACTGTATAGTTCATGGGGTCCGCATGAGTCGGAATCCACTCAGTGGCAACCAACAACCGTATATATAGAGTTCAGCTGCCTCTGCGGTTTGATGCCTCATCTGAAGATCTGCTTGAAGACTGGATTTTTATTTTATCTAATCAGTTGCCCCAGTGCATCTTAAATTCATATAAACATTTCTTTCTAAACATTAACTGGTTTGAGAGCAGGGACCATGCCTGCGTTCACCATTTTATCTTCAGTGCTACCTCAAGTTGGCCCCCAAGGGCGCACAATAAATATTTGGCGGCCAGTCTGATTCCATAGCTGGGCACCCGGTCTGAGCATAGGGTCTGAATGCTTAGGGGCCGAAAGAAGTATTTCATTTACACAAACAAGTGTTGAGGAATATGTCTGTGCAACATTTGTTTGGTGTCAGGTGAGTGAATTCCTGCTTGGATAATAGGAAAGGTGCTTTCTTCAGAGTTAGTTAGTTTATCCCTCATATGTGGGTGTTAGTGGAAGAGTCAGGTAGCTGAAAGGTGCTAATGGTTGGTCACCAAGAAACCAATTAGCACTAAATAGCAGGGTAATTAGAAACTAGGCTGTTATAGCAGAATAATTAGAAACAACGCATTGCATTGGGTAAATCTGCTGCAAAGGAACTCTTTAATGTGTTGAAGAGCAAAGATGTCACCTTGAAGACTAAGGTGCCCCTGACCCAAGCCATGGTATTTTCAATCCCATCATATGCATGTGAAAGCTGGACCATGAATAAGGAAGAGCGAAGAAGAATTGACGCCTTTGAATTGTGGTGCTGGCAAAGAATATTCAATTTACCATGGACTGCCAAAAGAACCAACAAATTTGTCTTGGAAGAAGTACAACCAGGATGCTCCTTAGAAGCAAGGATGGCAAGACTGCGTCTTACATACTTTGGACATGTTGTCAGGAGGGATCAGTCCCTGGAAAAGGACATCATGCTTGGCAGAGTACAGGGTCAGCGGAAAAAGAGGAAGACCCTTGATGAGGTAGATTGACACAGTGGCTGCAACAGTGAGCTCAAGCATAACAATGATTGTAAGGATGGCTCAGGACTGGGCAGTGTTTCATTCTGTTGTGTGTAGGGTCGCTATGAGTCCGAACTGACTCGAAGGCACTGAACAACAACAAGGCTGTTGTCTAGTGCTGGAGGGCAGGAAACTAGTTAAAGAGCAACTGACTTTGAACCTGAAAAAGGTGGATGATCAGATGTGGTTCACTTCAGTGGCAGCTGAGAAATAAAAAGATGCGTATGAGAGAGGAAGAGAGTTCATTACCGGTAACAAAACTTTTCTGATCTGGGACCTATGCGGAGTTCTTTGACAGGCATATTTTATTTATTTTCATTTTTCCAAAGAGCTCTTAGAGTAAAGAGCAGTTATTATCCCCTTTTGCAGATAATAAACTGGGGCTTGCCAAAGACAATTACCAAGCTCTATGTCACCCAGATATTAAGTGGCAAAACCAGAATTCAGATTTGGGCTTTTTGGCTCCAGAATTGATGCTCTTAAAGTGTGTTGGTCACCAAAGAGATCTTCTTTCTTGGGATGGATCAAACTCACAAGATCAGTTGTGTATGCTAATAAGAACTACCTTTGCCCTTGGAAGTCTTCTCCATTCAGTAGCTCTGTTATTAAGTTTGTCCAGTATTTTTTATTGTATGTTAGTGTTCCTCTTGTCAAACCCAATGTAAATATCCCTCTATGTCAGGGTGTCCCAACCTCAGCACTGCTGACATCTTGGGTTGGATAATTCTTTGTTGTGGAGGCTAACCTGTGCGCTTTAGGATGCTGGGTGGCGTCCCTACCTCTACCCGCTAGATGCCAGTAAACCTCGCCAGTTGTGACAACCAGAACTGTCTTCGAATATTGCTAAATCTCCCCCGTGGGGCAGAATTAAACCCAGTTGAGAACCACTGCTCTATATGAAGATGATATTAATAAATCGTAAGCAGCCAAGTGTTTTCACAGGGATTGTGAAACTTCCATCGGTACGAGAGTCACTTGCTATCTTCTTGCTCACAGTGCTTCTTCCTGAGCCCCGCTCTGATTTAGTCCGTCTGGCCAGAGCACAGGAATCTGCGAAGTGATTGACATGGAGCATTCTCGGACCATAATTTTAGAGGAAGTGGCGGCAAAGAGATGAACCTTACATCCTCTCCTATAAGCCTGCTGTGTTTTTCTGCTTAGCAAATTGAGTATAGTACCTTGGCGGGTGTTAAAATGCTTTTCTCCCTGTCCTTTTGATCTTCCTCAGATCTGCAGGCCTATCTTGCCAGTGATTAAGTTTACTGTACAGCTAAGGATCTGCTCCAGGTTTTCCAGCTTGTAAAATCGCACGCCGTGCATATAAATGGGCAGGATTTTGACCTTTATAAACCTTATAAGGAAACCCTGGTGGCATAGTGGTTAAGTGTTAAGGGTCAGCAGTTTGAATGTGCCAGGAGCTCCTTGGAAACTCTATGGGGCAGTTCTACTCCGTCCTATAGGGCCGCTATGAGTCGGAATCGACTCGAGGGCACTGGGTTTTGGGTTTTAAACCTTACAAAGGACAGAGGAGGCGAGGGCACCTTTTGACTTTGAAAATGTCACCAGAAGTGCTTTTTATTGTAGGAAGTCAAGTTTTGTGTTTCTAAATATCTGGTTCTTGGGCTGCTTGGCAGCAGTTTCAAGCAAAGTTTTATTGCGCTTAGAGGCTGAAATAATTGCAAAAAATGAAGCTTGGAACTTAGCGGTGTGATTTAGTTTTGACGTTGCCCTCACCTCCTGTTGCGGCAGATGCACAAGAAGAGTTGGTTCCCTGGGAGGGCCCTGCCAGTGAGTGCTCGCTGTGTTCTGTGAAAATCTCAGTCGAGAAGGCATTGTGTTAGTAGGCAATCCTTCATCTGAAAAAGAAGTTGAAAGGCAGACAATTTGTTACATACATACTTACCACAAATAAAAAATGAGATAACCACGTTTTATTATAAAAAATATTGTTTTATTTTTTTTTAATATTCTGTTATTGTTTAAAATAAGGAATAAAATAAATCAAATAATTTTGAAAGAAGGAGTCCTTTGCTTTTCAAAACATCTATGGGATTCGCATTGATAATTTTGAAAGGGATACAGTGTTATGAATTGAATTGTGTTTCCCCAAAAAATGTGTAGGGATCCTGATCCCTATACCTGTGGATATAATCCTATTTGGAAATAGGAGTTTCTTTGTTATGTTAATGAGACCATATCAGTATAGGATATTTCTTAAACCTCATCACTTCTAAGTGATAGAAAGAGCCGCCTAGTCATGGAGGCAGGAAACACGCTGGGGATGACAGAATCACCTGTGAAAACCTCCGAGGAAACAAAGAATGTAGGGGCTGTACAAACCAAGACGAGGACCTTCCTCCGGAGCTGACAGAAGGCAAGCCATCCTTTAGAGCTGATACCCTGAATTCCAACTTCTAACCTCCTAAACAGTGAGAAAATAAATTTCTGTTCTTTAAAGCCACCCCTTTGTGCTATTTATGTTACAGTAACACTAGATACCTAAGACATGTAGGTTATGTTCCTGGTCTCCTCTGCTCTCTCTTTCAGCAATATTTCTGTTCTGGTCAGTACCGACGACTATTTTGTTAATTGAAATATTCATTGTAATTATAGGTTCACATGCAGAATGACAAAGGTCCTTTAACACTTTGTCCACTTCTCCCACAGTAACATCTACAAAACTACAGTATTGATTCGACCCAGTAATCTTGTCAGATTTCCTGTTTTACTTACAGTTAGCGGTGTGTGTGTGTAAGTTCTGTACATACAGTTTTATCACTTGTATAGGTTAGCGTGTCTTCCCCCACTGTCACGATACAGCAGTTCCTGCATCACAGGATTTAAGTTGCCCTTTTATAACCACATTCACCTCCATAATACCTGACGCGGTTGTGTTAGAGATTGAACATGGTATAAACTTGTGAATTGAAGGTGATTTTTTTTTTTAAAAGCCTGCTTCATGAGAGAGAGCTGTGGGTTTGGCTTTGGTGAGGTCTCAGCGTTGTGTGTCACATTGCTGTCTGCTGCAGTCCTGCCTGGGGAGGAAGGAATGAAGTTCCAGAAGATCCACAGCAGCAGGTCTCAGAACAGGCTGCCCCGCAGGATCCTCTGAGGACACCTGTTAAAAGAATAGATTTTCAGAACCTATTCTAGAGTTCTGAAGGAGCCCTGCTGGTGCCGTGGTTAAGTGCTCGGTTGCTAACCGAAAGATCAGCGGTTTGAACCCACCAGCCACTCTGCACGAAAAAGATGTGGCAGTCTGGTACCATAAAGATTACAGCCTTGGAAACCCTATGGGGCAGTCCTACTCTGTCCTGTAGGGTCGATAGGAGTCAAAATAGAATCGAGGGCAAAGGAATTGTAGCGTTCCAATTCAGTAGGTGTGGACTGCCAAGAGAACAAAACCTGTCTTGGAAAAAGTACAGCCAGAATGCTCCTTAGAGGCAAGGATGACGAGATTTCGTTTCACATACTTTGGACATGTTACCAGGAGGGATCACTCCATGAAGAAGGACATCATGCTTGGTAAAGTAGAGGGTCATTAAAAAAGAGGAAGACCCTCAACAAGATGGACTGACATAGTGGCTGAAACAAAGGGCTGAAGCACAACAAGGATTGTGAGGATGGCGCAGGACCAGGCAGGGTTTCGTTCTGTTGTACAGAGGGTCCCTATGATTTGGAACTGACTCAACAGCACCTACAACAGCAACAGGATTGGAGTAGGGCCCAGGGATCTGTATATATTCCCAGGATCCCAGGAAATTCAGACACCAAGCCAGAAGGGCAGTGGGAACCATTGGGATGAAGTCAACATTTGGAGTTCAGCAGCTGTGGTAGCCTCTTCGGTTCTCCTACCAACATTGTGCTCATCCCCAGGAAAATCACTTAGCCTTTTGTACCTTCCTTGACTCAGCCTTTTGAAAGAGGAGGCGTAAGGGGTAATAACTCTGACCTACTTTTTATGGTCATTGTTAAGAATCACTTAAAAAAAAAAAAAAAAAGACCGCAAAGCACTTTGCAAGTAGAAATTGCTCTATAAATGCCTTTTTTTTTTTAAATGTAATTTTCTAACAGATTTAAACACAGTCGTGTTGAGCCCATCTGCTCAAATTACAAGTATCAAATGACATGGTATCCTGATGGCCAAAACTTGTCTTCTTGTTGTTTTAGTACCCAAAGTTGGAGGCATCAAGGTCACAACACAAGACTGTAATATCATCTTTTTATCCGTATCAGCGTTAAAAAATAATCCTGATGTTAACCTCTAAAATCCATGTCTTCCCCTTTGGTTTGTTTTGTAGTTTTAATAGGCTGCTCCCACCATTTCGAGAACTTAATTAGAAAAAGATAAGACTTCTATCTTTGCTGCTGCGCTGTCAGGGCCCCCATCTCTCAATTAAAGGCTTGCCCCTCCTGTGGCAGCCACGTCCATGGGTCAGTTAGAAGTCTGTAAATAGATGCACACCTGTGGAGATGGCGAAGATGCTGCTAGTCCCTGTCCATGGACACAAGGTGTGTTTTCCTGCCGTTCATCCGCTCCTGCACATTCCCCCAAGTGCCATCCCCAAACCCCTTTCTCCAAGGCAAAGACAGCTGGTGCCCATCAAGGCAGAGGTACATGATTGGGTTTGGGATTTACAGACTAGAAAATATTATTCTACTTCAAAGATTGGTGGCAGTGGAGTTGAGGTGGCAACAGGTATCAAAACAAGCTAGAGGGGAGAGAGTCCATAGTAATTCAGAACACTTTATTTAGGCACTTGCCTCTGTATTCATTTCTCGTATTTTATAACAAATGAAGGTGTCAGTATAGAATAGCATCCCTGGAGTTGGCCTGGCCAGGTGCAAGTCCTGGTGCCCTTGTAGCCTTTGGCAAGGGTCTTCACCTCTCTATGTTACCTCATCTGTAGTCTGGGGTGCTCATAGTAACTACCTCACAGATGTGCTGTGAGGGTTGGTGGAAAAGAATTCTTAGCTGGAGGCCTAGAACCTACTAAGTGCTCAGCCTGGCAGAGCAGCCTTACCTGCTGATGAAGACAGTGGTGCCACTATAGGAACAGAAACAAACCAGGTGGACTAAGGGGATTTCAGAGGTTGTAGTTACCTGCATTTAAATATTTTTAGGCACAGAAATCAATACATTTCTCTACATGCATTAAATACCTTTTGTCAGATTGCACATTAAATTTTATTTTGCTACTACACATGTGTATGTTTGCAGCTTTGGGTACCAATGAAACTACAAAGAGTGGTTGTGTGCATTATTTGTGGAGTGTTTTTACAGGACTGGGAGTGTGAAGGTTGCTCTGGTGAGCCAAGAGCTGCCGCCATATTGGAGTTTTGTTTTGCAGAAAGTTATTGGATGGCTTTGTGCTCTTGGTAGCTGTCTCTAGTGACTGCTGATACTAGGAAAGTGTTATTAGTTGCTCACTCTGGATGATGCACATTAAGACTGGAAATAGGAGAAGAAAAAGCTTGAATGTAGTGTCCTACCTCCCTCTGAAGCTCTAAATCAGATAGTGAGTTTCCATGATATGTGCAGAATTAGTATTTCTTTATCTTTTATGTATTCATGGAAATTTCCTTTACTTTTCTGTATCTTCCCCTAGGTTAGCAAACTCCCCCTTAATGAATGCATGCTATGAGTTGGGTGTATGTGCCCCAATTTCAAACTGAAGATACCTCAACCCATTGTCCAGTGAGCCTGGGCTGGGTGTTAGCATCCCACACCCTTCCATCCAGGAAGCTTACAGCCTTTTCACACTGCCTCTGGGATAAGCCTAGTTGACAACTGACTTGCTGAGGTAACCGCCTGCTCCTGGGGCTTAACCATCCCATTTTAGACAAATTCAGGATCCACTTTTATAGAATGCCCTTTCTTCATCTTTTTCTTTTTAAAAAAACCCTGATATCATTACCAGATATCTGCACCATTGAAAAAGCAAAAGGAATCTATTTAATAAAAACAACATTTTAGAGTGATATTACCTGATAGTTATGATTGCCTATTTTTATGCCATTTTTTCCCCTCAATGACAATTTCTTTCTTATAATGAAACATGATAACAAAGAGCAGATTGGATGCAAGGTACAACATTTTCCCAGCAGCTTGGTTTGAGAGGCGGAAAAGGTCAAGTCTACAATGACTCGCTGGTTATCACTGAGTGTGGGTTGTCCTCTGCCTTCCCCATGGAGTGGACCGAATGCAGACCCATTAGCCTGCTCTGGAGGCCTGGAGAGCTGCCACCCTTTGCTCTGCTTGAAGGCTGATCGGGAGTGAACAGGAATGGGCATGCTGTCAGATGGCCTAAGAGTCTTTCTACCCATTTGTGAGGAAAGGATCAGGTGGGACTACCAATGGAGAATGACTTTTTAGTGCGGTTGTTAATACTGCAGGGCAGAGTAATGTCAATTTTACGTTCATGTGTTTGAAGTACAGGTGCATCTGGGCTCGGTCCTATGGGAACAAACTTAGATTTGTTCAACATTAGTTTTTATCACCTGTATTTTGAGATTGATGATACTGTTTTTCATCAAATTGAAGACACTGTTGTTTTCAAGACTTAATGACTGTTTTATGTACCACTAAAAAAGCCAAGTCACTACCAATTAAACTCTGACATATTGCTAAGATACCATCAATTGTAGGATCTATCCTGATCTCAGAGAGATAAAGATGTAAGCCATAAAATACGGAAACAATTACAGTACATCATGAGTGATGTCCAAGAGAGTGAACACCTGTAAAAAACTAGTAGCATCTTGGAACGTAGTAAATGCTCAGTAATCATTATTTTTCTTACCTCCCCTCCCCCCGTTGGTTTTCTTTCTAACTAGTAAATTTTGGGGGGCACATATACGCACCTGGCATTACTCTATGTATCTGAGATACATATGGGCGAATAGAGTAGACGGAAGTCCTAGCTCTGGTGAGCTTCCATTCCATCCTATTTTACCATGTTTAATAGTGTCCTCCAGAGATTAGTGTCCACCCAGAACCTGTGAATGTATCTTATGTGGAAGTAGGACCTTTGCTGATGTCATCAAATTAAAATGAGGTCAAAAGTGAAGTTTAAAATGCCAACTGTACTCATATATATGTCCTTCATGGCTTTTACAGGCTGGATTTACACGTTTTTTTCAACTACCTAGGAAAAAAAAAAGGATAAAAAAAAATAGGTTTTTAAAAAGACTACGATTACATTCTGAGGAATAATTTAAATGCAGTGAAAAGCCCAGCTGTATGCTTGGGAACTAGGGAAGAGCCCCTAAATCCAGTATACCCTTAGGTGTAATGAGGTCCACCACCTCCGTAAACCAGCAGAATCACCCCATCTCAACTCTCTTCCCACCAGAAGGAGCAGCTTTACTCGACCATATAGTTTTATAGTTAGGGTTGAATGTGTGTGTCAGTAACATGTAGACACATAAGGCCCTCCAAACACCTAGCTGTCTCATTACCCTCCAGCATTCTGTGTACCTTGTCTTCTGGCTCACCCTGGCTTACCCAGCCTCAAACAAACCATGGTGTGTACCACCTCCCCATTCTTCCCGTGGTGGTCTCTCCATCTGGTATCTCCTGTCTTGGCTGTGAACATGCAGCTTTGCCAGTACCTCTGGAAGCTACTTCTTCCCTGTTGCCTTCCATCTGAACATAATTTATCTCCTTAGGCCTGTCCCATGGTGCTCCTTCGGAAGTGCTTCTCCAGCGGCAGGCACTCCATGAATGCAGTACTGCTGTCACCTGGATATAGGTTCTTTAAGGATGTTCAGTTACCTGTAACAGCGGGCCAGAGAGCCATGTTTTTATTAAGGCATCTGAGCAGGTCACACTGAATTGAACAAATGTATATTCTGTATTTTAAACCAATTAAGTCCAAGGCCTTACAATTGAGTCTACGGAGGTCCAATTAATTATTTTTACATTTTATTAACAGGGAACTTGTATTTAAAAACTGAGGCCCCACCCCACCCCACTCCATTCCTTTTTATGTGTCTCCGTTCTGTCTTCTCACATTTCGGGACCGACTTAAACTTGTCAGCCAGAGAGATAGATGTCATTCAGGTATTGGCAGACAGGGCTGCTTCTGTAAATATCCTTTTTCACATCTGGGTATTCAGTTTCTCCTGCTGGGGCCCAGGCAATCTGACGAGCTTTGGAGATTTTTTTCCAGACCCAGGACAGATCCACCCTGTGCGTCTCTCTGCCTCTGCTCTGGCATAAACTCCCGCCCTTCCTCACTTTCAACGCCTAAGCACAGCTGTCGGGGCCCTTCATCCGCCTCAGACTTGTCAGTACCCACCACTTGAAACCAGGCCCTGCTGTGATTGTGATTCTCCATCCAGAAGGAGCTGGGTTTTTTCTTGTTCTCAGGACTCAAAAGGCTGTGAAAGTCTCATGAAAAGGAAAAAATTTGTGCCAAGAGAAAGAAGTGTGAGCACGCCCAGTTTTTTGCTTCTGAAGTAAGGCTAGCTGTTTCTCCTGGTGTGTTTGTGTCATTTGACTAACCATCTCTGTACAGGCTGAAGCAAATGTGGGCAATGCCCCTCCAGCCTCCCAGGAGGAGCCTTTGACTAACCATTTCCCTACAGGCCCAAGCAAATGTGGGCAGTGCCCCTCTATCCTCCCAGGAGCCTTTCAGAGTTACCACAATACCACAATTTGATGCCTGCCTCTAGACTGCCCCTTTTACGGGACTTAAACCCTTCCTTCCCATCAGATGCTCACAGCCCTCCGGCTCCTATCTTCCTAGTTTTGTGGACAGCTTCCTTACTCTTCCCTAATCCCCAAGCATACAGCCGGGTTTTTCACCGCATTTAAATTGTTCCACAGAATGTAATGTCTTTTTAAAAACCTCTCCCCTAGGTAGTTGAAAAAAGGTGTAAATCCAGCCTGTAAAAGCCACGAAGGCCGTATATGTGAGTCCAGCTGGCATTTTAAATTATACATTTATGTTTTTTTTCCTGTGGACAAAAATCAGTCTAATAATTTCATGGTGGGATTTCATCCCAATAAAGCAAATTGTTAATATTTCCAAAGTATAAAATGATCTTTGATTTTAATCGGAAAGACTTTTTCTTTTTTAATCCTCTAGAGCAGAGTTGTAAATGGGTAGAAAATTGTCCATTTGGTTCCTGCTGTCTGCCATTTCCTGCACTTTGAGGAGGGAAGGGGTTTTCATCAGCCCGTAGAAGATCTCAAAGGAGCTTCTTTTCTGAAGTAACAGGCTCCCTCCTGCACAAAATGTTGCCACACTATAACTATAGGTAATTGAAAGCCAGATGTAAATAACCTAAAAAGATACCTGCCCTGACCCATGTGGTTCTGTCCCACTTGCACGCTTGTCACTGCATGAGAGCAAGGCAGGGCACATAGACTTCAGCAATTGAGGCTGGATTGGAGACCCTGATTGGTGACTAACTACTATCAGCTGCTAACAGAAAGGTTGGAAGTTCAAGTCTCCAGAGGCACCTCAGAAGAAAATCATGGTGATCTACTTCCAAAAAATCCCACATTGAAAACCCCATGGAGCAGTTCTCATCTGGTACACATGGTGTCACCATGAGTTGGAGTCAGCGTGACAGCAGCTGGTTTAGAGAGGCATGGGAGGCTTGCCTGGTCTCAAGGCCCAGGACTCTAAGATTCATTTCCCTTTCCGTACACAGTCTTGGCTTGCCCTTTGCAGGACCAGATGAGAATCTTCTGGGGGCTGACCAGTTCTTTCAGGATCAGCTCCCCTTCCATCTTTTGACACTGTTTCTCCAATCCTCAGGAGTCTTTGGCTACTTTTCAAGCTTCATTTCCCAGGTGGAACTTTCATCTTCTCATATCGTAGGTGCCTTTTAACAGCTGCTTCATTTGGTTTGGGTTCAAATAGTTTACTAGTTTTCCCATGTCCTTATTATACACTTAAATAAATCCACAGGACTCAGGCATGTCTTAAATATATTTCCAGAAAGTTCCCTTAGTTTTTGTTTATATTTGAATGAAGCATCTACATGTTCAGGCCAGAGCTTTTGAAATCAGATCAGGCTATTTCAGCTATATACCCAACTTGGTTGATTTTCACACTTGCTATAGTAGGACAGATGGGGATACCTCATAGGTCGTATTAGAAAGCTTTCCACTGAGTGTACACAAATTAAAGCAGGAGCTGAAGGTTCTTTACCCTTTACCTGTATACATGTGACTTTCCAAATAATGGAATTATTATTTTTTTTATTTAACACTGTAATGCTCACTCCACGTGCACTGTCTTCCAAGGCCCCTTGCACTTTGGAGAAGACATGCTTTTCTGGATAATGCACATAAGTACTAATTTTTTCATTAATGTCTTGTATTTCAGATGGTCATGAAAAAAATTTTTTAAGTTTTCATTTATCTCCAAATTTGCATTTATCATCATTAAAGTTGGAGGGATTGTTGTTTTTTGTCATGGGGAAAATGAAGTCACATTTGCAGAAACCGTATTAAGACCTGGGATTTAAAAATTATGGGATTGCACTCATATTGTACAAACCAGGGCTTTGAACCAGTTCTTTGTCTTTAGAACCCTTGCTGAGGATTTGCATTTCTGACAATTTCTCAGGCTTTGCTAACGCTGCTGGTTAGGGACAAATTCTGAAGGCCACTAGTAGAGCAGTAGGTTCTCAGAGCTTACTATACATAAGAATCACCTGGAGATCTGGTTAAAGTATAGATTCTGATTCAATGTATCTGGGGTGGAAATGCAAATTCTCAACAGCAGTGCAGACTGGAACAAACCAGTTCAAAGCCCTGGTAGAAATCCAACATACTTCAGTTCCATTTTTAAAGCTCCGACTACTGTTGCCCCCAGCTAAAACATTAAGAAAAATGTTCTTTCTCTTTGGCAAAGAGCAATATTTTTCTTCCTTAATAGTCACAGAGTTAATTAAACCAATAAATGGAATGATTGCACTTTTTGACTTGGGGAAGTTAAAACACACAAAGCTGAGATTCATAAAGCATTTTCTTTAGACATTGTTATTTTGGGTAACACTTTCTGTCACAGGGTGCTAGTGGTCCTCCCTCCTCCTCAGTTCCCCCACCTTCTTTTTTTACTTTAATGGTATTTCATAATATGTATTCATTATGAAATATGCATGGTATGTACTGTTGCTAAGCAAGGCTTTACGGTGACTCTCAAATCTAAGACTAATTTTAAACCCAACAATTGGAAAGCCTTCATTCTGGATCTGCAGGTTCATCATCTTTCTCTGATGCCCATGCTCGTGGCAGACATTACTAATCGATCAGGCAGTCTTCCAGCAGAGCCCAGATGTGCCCACCTGATTCCTCTCAGCACTGCTCTGCAAGCTGCCACCACCCATCATGTCAAATTGGCACTCAAGATAAAATCTGTTTGTCATCCTTGAATGAGAATGTGCTTATTGAAGGTCTTCCTATGGGCAAAACTGTACTGACGGAGGTACAGAAGGTCCTGTCTTCTAGGAATTTACATTTCTGGTAAGGAAGGTTGTGCAATATCAGGTAAAACCATGAGCAAAGTGCAGATAAAAGCTTCTGTAATTAGGAGGACACAGGCAGTCATGCTCCTCCCAGGGAAATCCTGAGTCTCTCTGATTTTATCTGAAATCACACTGTTTATGGAACTTCTTTCTCAATTGTGACAAAGCCAAAGAACTTGTTTCCTTTGTAATTTTTTGATCAGGGACCAAGGTATATACAAAATCAACATTTAAGGTCAGTATTTAGAAATGGAAGTCTAGCTGACAGAGTGTATGCGGGGGAGTCACTGACTGTGTTTGGCCCCAGATCTGCGTTTAAGCCAGGACATGGTTAAAGTTTGAGTAATTTAGGACCAGGGATTAAATCCTGTATAATGTAATGACTTAGCACAGCAATAAACCCTGGAACCTTCTGTTTCTGTGTTTCTTCTCTGCAGGAATTAAGGGCAGATAGAGAGAAAGCAAACATGAATTAATTTGATTTTATGTGTTAAGCAGACATAATGAGAATCTGTTGGTGTGGTAGAAGTTACCACCAATCTACATAAAAATGAATAATGCTGACGTTAAAAGAAAGAGCATTAATTATATTGCTGTGATTACAGACTTAAATCATTACACACAAGAGTCTCTGGTCCCTGCATTTGTTGGACATTATGTGAAAGCCAAGATGGTGGAAAAAAAAAGTCTGAAATATTCCCCACCTATTCCAAGTGAAAATTCCTGGTGTCTCTTTCATTGACTTGCCCTTTCACTAAATAATGCCATCTTTTCTCGGAAAGACTTAAAAGGCCTTTGTGTTTTCACTGGAATGAAATGGATTTTCCCATCCCCTTTTTTTTTCTCTTTTTTGACAACCAGGTACTTTTAATAGCAGGGCTTCACTCCTTGCCCATTTTTTGAGGTAATTTTTGAGGGCGTTGGAGCCCACATATTCAGTGGCAGCTCTTCAGAAGAAAATTTAAAGATCGGTTACCAAGAATTCTAGATTTCCTGATACGGGAGGTCAAGCAAATAGTACAAGTTACGTAAGCGTTTCCTTGGACGATAAAGGAGCTGTTCTCTCAGGCTAAGCATACCCTTTCCAGTGAGCTAATGTGACTCCCTGTCAAGTCGGGTTTCTAAATCTTTAGGACTATGCAGTTGAAATGTGAAAGGCAGAAAAATCATTAAAAAACAAAACTAGAATTTATGACATTTGTTAGAAAAATAAAATTGCTATAATATTCGCATACAATAAAATACTGAATGAGATTTTTATTGCTGATAAAAATTACTTCAAAATAATTTAAGAATTTTATTTTAAAAATTTGGCCATTGTGTTCAGAGGGCTGAGTTTTTACACTGTTATGTTCATGATATATTTATCTTTGTTGGTTTTTGAACAGTGGTTTCTTTTATTCTACTTCATTAGTTTTTCTCCTTCACCAGGATTCTATTCTTTTATTCCCAAAGATCCCCCTAGTAAGTGTTTTTAATAAACCTGAATATTTTTGAGCTTATTCCGTTGTTAGGCATTTTTAGTCAACGCAATCATTCAAAGTCTGTCCACGTTCCTCTATGCGTATCTCGTTCATGCCTTTTGATGGTTGCATGGTACTCCATGCATCCACCCATCCTATTCTACCTACCAGGGAAGGGCACCTTGTTTGTCTATAACCTACTGCTCCACACGTGGTGCTGCCATGAGCATCTTCATACCTGTTACCTTATGGATCTTTATGTATAAAAGATTTGTGTGTATGTATGTGTATATACGTGTGTGTGTTTATGTATCTATCCATCTGTCCCAAAATGGGTTTCATGAATTTCTGGTGAATTGATGAATTTAATAAATTCAATGAGTTAATGAGTTTGGTCAATTAATGAATTTCACCAAAATCTGCTCAGTGACTTGCTAGGATGACTGTATCATTCTATACCACCATTGTTTGTATATGAAGATTCACGTGAGCTTACTAATACTTCACATTGCCTGACGTTCTAATGTTTACCGGCCTCGTGGGTATAAAATGGTGGCTGTCTCTTTTACTTTGCCTTTCTCTGGTTGCTAGTGAGCATCATTTTATATTGGTAATTTTCAGTTTGTTTTCCCTTCCTGGAAAATGCCTATTCATATCTGTTTCTGTTTTTTAAATTGTTATTGCATAGTTACCATGTTTTCTTAACTGTGATGAAGTTCAGACTGAAGGCATCTTTGCGGTACTTGGCACATGCCTTGTGGCCATGAGTTAACCACCTGGAATTATATTAGCATTTCTTTTTGACTTTTAACAATCAAAAGCCTTACTTGTCTCAGTGTAGTTGTTTCCCACCTGCTTTTGCCTCAGAATTTCCTGCCTCCCTGCAATGAGGCCAGAGGAAACTTGAGCAAATTCAGCGAAGTCTGTACTTTGCCTAAAACCTGTGGTGGTCTCCATTGGTGCATTGGAGGAAGGTCTGAATCTTTGCTGGGTCTCAGTCCCTCCCTCCTCCCCATGATTTAATCCCTTACTCTAGTCATCCCCTCGTTCTCTGTGTTCTAGCCTCAGGAGACGTCTTCTGTGTCTTTCCCGTGCCTTCTGTCTGAACAGCTGCCTTTCCTCCGTTCCCTTTCACGTGGGCACTGTCCATTCTACAAAAGTCTTCATAACATCTTCAGGAGAGGTCTCCTTGTCTAGGTTAAGCCTCCCTGTGTCCCCCAGGGCAAGTTTTACTTCCTTCTTTGAAGCTCTTTCTACACTTACAATATTTAATAAATTCTTTGTTTAAAGAAAAAACGATGGGGGAGGGCAGGCAGGGGAGAGGCGTCTTTGTGAACTCCAAGAAGGCCGTGTTTAAGCCTTTGTTTCTCCTCCTGTATCCCTAGCATCTAGCTAACACTTGAAACAGAAGCATAATTAATATTTTTTGCCTGTCTGACTGGGGGATAACAGGTACACATGCATTAAATGCTAATTCCATCACTTCGACTTCATGTCTCGCTTTTGCGCAAACATTTGGGCCTACTTACGGTTTTGCTTTTTATATTTACTATGTAAATATATTTGGTTGCTTTTTTTTCTTGTAGACTAAATGAATATACTTAAATACGTTCCTGTTTGGTAACGTTATCTACAGGTTTATTTTGAAAAGGAGATGTTGCATACGTTATTCGCTTAATACCGTACTGTGCTGCAATGTCAGGGTTTATATAATAACTCTTCCCCTATTTTGAAGCATTTAGTTATTTTCAATTTTATTATTTCATGATGAAATATAATATTTCTTGGAATACATTAATTTCTTTTTTTCTCTTAAGTTATTTCTTCAGAATTACTGTGTTTGAGCAGTCCTTATTAAAGGCTGCTGGGTTGTTTAGAAAGATTGAAGTTGGTCTCATTGCTAGGCAGTGCATACCTGTTTATCTAGAGCTCCACCAAAATTGTGTTTTATAGTTTCACTGTATTTTAATAGCTCTGAAGTGTAGCTTTAAAGTTGTTTCAATTTGCATTCCTTTTGCTGCTGGTAAATCTGTGCATTTTTCTCCAGATTGATTTACGCCCTTAATTTCCTCAATTTAAATCATCAGGGTGCGTACTGTGATGTCCTGCTGACATAATCCTGTCTTTTCTTTTTTGTGAGTAGCTTAATTTTTAAGGAGCAAGTAGTCGGGGTCTTATCTAAATGCTTAATACTGTACAATCCGGAAGTATGGTTGGAGCCTCACAGGATTTGCTTCTAAAAATATACTTTGATGTCTTTTGAAGACATACAGTTTCCTAAATACAACCAAACACTTTGAGGGACAGAGTAGCAGGGGTGGGAGTCTGGGGACCATGGTTTCAGGGAACATCTAGGTTGGTTGGCATAACAAAGTTTATTAAGAAAATGTTCTGCATCCCATTTTGGTGAGTGGTGACTCGAGTCTTAAAAGCTAGCAAGTGGGCATCTAAGATGCATCAATTAGTCCCAACCTGCCTGGAGCAAAGGAGAATGAAGAACATCAAAGGCACAAGGAAAATATGAGCCCAAGAGACAGAAAGGGCCACATAAACCAGAGACTCCATCAGCCTGAGACTGGAAGAACTAGATGGTGCCTGGCTACAACCAATGACTGCCCTGACGGGGAACACAACAGAGAGTCCCTGACAGAGCAGGAGAAAAGTAGGGTGCAGAACTCAAAATTCTAGTAAAAAGACCAGACTTAATGGTCTGGCTGAGACTGGAGGGACCCCAGAAGACATGGCCCCCAGACACTCTGTTAGCCCAAAACTAAAACCGTTCCCAAAGACAACTCTTCAGACAAAGGTTAGACTGGACTCTGGGACATAAAATGATGCTTTTGAAGAGTGTGCTTCTCAGCTCAAGTAGACACATGAGACTAAATGGGCAGCTCTTGTCTGGAGGCAAGAAGAGAGGGCAGAAAGGGACAGGAGCTGGTTGAATGGACACGGGAAATATAGGGTGGAAAGGAGGGGTGTGCTGTCATGTAGTGGGGAGAGCAACTGGGGTATGTGTAAATTTTTGTATGAGAAACTAACTTGAACCATAAACTTTCACTTAAAGCACAATAACAAAAGAAGGTACACAACAATGTAGAGTCAGCTTCAGAAATACTTGTACTTCATAAATAATACCCATATTAATGTCATTATAGCCCCTTGTTGCTATTATTAGGTGCCATAGAGTTGATTCTAACTCTTATCTACCCCATGTGACAGAGTAGGGATGCCCCATAGCATTTTCTAGGCTGTAATCTTTGCAGGAACAGATCTCCAGGTGTTTCTCCTGTGGAGCTGCTTGGTGAGTTCAAACCCACAACCTTTCCATTCACAACTGAGCGCTTTGACCGTTTCACCACCAAGGGTCCTACCACTACCAAAAGCAAAGAAACAAAAAACAGTAACGTATGTCTTCAGTTGGGTGAGAAATCATTCATTCATCAAAAAGGTAGAAATTCATGTAAGAGAGAGTGTGTTTTCTTGGCTCCCTTTTAAATTTAAAAGTTGTTTATTGATTTGCATTCCAGAGTGTCTCGGCATCATTTAAAATTAGGCTTTGCTTACTGAACTCAAACTGCAAAGCTTCACTTAAGCATGACTCAATTACCCTTTAATGTAAAAGAAAAATAATAAGCAGGGAAAAAAATCCATCAGAATTTGTCATTATGATTGATTCCGGCACACAGAAGACTGGCAATTTTTTCCAAAACTTTCATGGCTGTTTTTTGATCTTTTGCCTTTTTGTTTGATATACTTGAATACTCAGCATAGTTCTGATATTTAATTCCCCTTGTTCTCGTCAGTTGGGAGCGAGGTTTGGGAGATTGGCATTTCTTTATTCTCCAAGCAGTTAGGGGTTTCTTCTAAAGCATTTGAATTATGCAGCTCCTAGAGCCATTTCAAGAGTGGTTTGATAGGGTTTTTTTTTTTTTTTTTTGGTTTACTGGAAGGAAGTGGACAACATGAATTTGCATCAAGTCATAGCTTGATGTTTAGATTTTTATCTTTTTTCCCACTATTCTTAAAATCAGTGCGCCCCTCCCCCCCCCCCCCATTTCTTTTCTGTGTCTTGGTTTTCCTTATGTTGAAAATAACATGAACTTTTCCACAGGAAGGGCTGCAGTGGACAGTTGAGTGGGATGCTCATGGTGTAAGAGGACCAGCCAGCAAGGCAAATGGTAGCCGCAGTCTAGAGCAAGAGGGACCTTTTTCTAATTTGTACGAATGCGTGTGTGAACCAGTAGTCTACCCCATGAATGTATGACTTGAGTAGTTGCTCCGAGTTTTCTAGGTCTGCTATTTCTGTAAGTTTTGTTTTTTGCCTTTTTTATAATCGTTGTTTTTGTATTTTTCGAGAAGAGATATCAAGTGGTCTATGCCTTTTTTTTTTTTTTTTTTACTGTTTATAGCATATTCCCTAATACGTCAGCCCGTTTGGCTGGGTCACTGTCACCCATTCACTTTAAAAGTGAGTGAGCAAACCTTTGTGGACAAACCTCTATGGGGAAATTCACCAGCTCTTAGTTTTCATGCTGCTTTCATCTCACCAATGTCAATGTCTGGTTTTCCAAAGCCCTGTAAACTGAGAGGCATGGCCTTCGAGCAGAGGCTCAGCTCTCAGAGATTAGTTCAGGTTTGCTGAAACGTCCTCTTTTATGCCTGTGCTGTGACAATGGGAAAACCTACCCCCTTTTCTAGCCTAATTGATTGCATTTCTCAGTAGGGTCGCAAAGGCTGTGGTTTTATTTCCCATCTGAGTGGATACCTTGGCTGATGGAGTTGCCTTTCTTATCAGCAGCTCTTCTGCGGCTCCTATCACGGGTGGAACAGGACTTCAGGATGATGGCTGTTCAGTTGACATCAGGATGGGTGCTCAGCTGAAGGTGAAGATAAAGATCCCCCTGGCCCACAGGCCTGCCTTTTACTTCTCTGACCCACTTCTCCTGTGTTACTGTTAATAACCGCCGTTGAGTCTGCTCCCCACTCACGGCGAGCGTGTGAACGACAGAATGATACTCTGCTCTGTTCTGAGCCAACCTCAGGGTCCGTTTCATATTGGACCACTGTGATCTGTAGGGTTTTCCTCGGCTGATTTTCAGAAGTAGATCACCAAGCCTTTCTTTCTATTTCATCTTCCTTTTGAAGCTCTGCTGAAACCTGTTCAGCATCACAGCAACACGCAAGCCTCCAGTGACAGCAGGTTGTGTCTACATATAAGGTACCTTGGCTGGGAATTGAACTTGGGTTTCCTACATGGAAGGAGAGAATTCTACCACTGAGCCACTATTGCCCTCTTTCCTATGATGAAACCCATTGCCTTCAAGTCGATTTCAACTCATAGCGACCCTAAAGGAGAGAGTAGAACCGCCCCATAGGGTTTCCAAGGCTTTAAATCTTTATTGAAGCAGACTGCCACATCTTTCTCCTACAGAGCACAAGTGAGTTCGAACTGCTGACCTCTTGGTTAACAGCCGTGTAGTTTAACCACTGTGCCACCAAGGCGCCTTATCCTGGTTAATTTTACTTGATAAAACGTTCCTTCTTCATGGTTCTTGTTGTCTGCTGGATTCAGATAGAAAGTTCATTGATGTTATTGGAGATGGATCTTCTGGTTTAAGACTCAATTCATATTGGTCCCCACTGGGGACTTGAACTTTCTGCTCTTTTCTAGAGGAGTGTGCTGCAGACTTTCAGCTGTAGCTTCTTGCCATCTGGTAGTCATCAGTGACTGTGTCTCTCCAAGCTATGAATACAGCAGTGTAGGAGGCGGAATTGCCCACCCCCTTGTCTTTACTGTTCCAAGTTGAAGCATCTGTAAGTGTTTTTTATACGTTAGTCAGAATGGTCTTTGTCTTTATGAATAAAGATGTTATTCTGGAGTGACATTAGTTTTTCCTCTTTGATATGAACTGTCTGCCTGATTTCATTAGCTCAGTTTTCTTCCTAGCTTGTTACAAGGAAGTAGAATGTGGACACTTAAAAGCAGGGTGTAATCAACTCGGTCTATAAGTAGTTTAACTTATAGAAAAAGAACTGGATGGACATTCACAAACCTAATAAATTACTACCTCCTCCCTGCAGAGGAGAAGTAGAATGGGCAAGAAAGAAGATACGGGCTTTATAAGAGGTGCGTTTTATGTTTCTCCAAACTTTACCATACTCTTTGACTCTGAGAATTTCTTACTTATATATGCTTTTTAAAATTATGGTAAAAATACATATGACACATTGTCAGTTCAACATTTTTTACAACTCAGTGACGTGGATTACACAAATCATGTTGTCCAACCATCGCCTGTGTCTGTTGCCAGATTTTCATCTCCAGCTTACATAGTGCTTTTTAAGTGGGCAAATTAAAAAAAAAAAAAAAAAATCATTTTAAAATAAATACCTCTGTCAATAATTCTGCATTTCTTTTCGTTCCGAGCACATTCTGAAGCAGGGCTGTCTTCCTCAACCACTGTTCCCGTTCTCTGTTTTCTGAGTGTTTCAGGAAACCTGTCTCACTTCTCCTCCGTTTGCCTGAGTATGGCAGAGGTGGGGAGTTGAAATGAAATCCTGACTAACGTAGAAGTCTTCATGTGTCTTTGCCATTTTTAGCAAGAGATGACTTCAAGTCAGACGAAGGTGTTCTTCTGTAAACAGGGATGTGGAACGTATCTTATTTGTTACTGTCTTATTATTCTTTGGCCTGTTCCTAAAGATCAGTGCACTGACATTTGTGAAGCTTCATTTAGAAGCTGTGGTTTGAGCCTTTGTTGAGTGAGGACTTACAGTGACATTATTTTTTTCCCCCCTCCTGCTTTGAGTACTTCAAGAAAGTGTTTATGTCTGATTATTTTTCAGATACTCTATGGAAATGGAAATCAATTTTTATCAAGAGTGCTAAATCTTAAGGGATATTATTAGAGTTTACAAAGCATCATATTATCACTTGTTTTAAAGTCCAGTGCCTGAATCTGAATAATATAGGAAATTTCAAATAGCGACACTGGCTTTAAGACAGCTTGGGTTTCATTTATAATTCCTGGGTGAACAGGACACAAAATTGCAGCCCATTCCTGAATTAGTGTGTCTGGGCCTGTGTGACTTAGCACATATGAAGGAAAGGGAATCAGGTAAGCCATTCAAGTGTTGTTAATTGTCATGAATAGGTAATATACAGAGCACTGTTAGGTCAGACGTGGTTATTGCGGCAGCTTAATCCCCAGGCCTAAATGGAATTGGTTGCATTTGCCATGGGAGAAATTTTAATTTACCCTTCAGTCAGAGAGCTGAAGAAACATTCTCCTCCTGAGCCATTAAAAGTTGGCTCTATATCTTTCTTTGTTGGCATTTGTCAATTGACTTTTTCTCAGCGTTCTAGACTTATTTTTGGCTGTGTGTATAGAACCATAATGTTTAATGACAGTATCGTTTGATTCAGAAATAGGGCAGTGTTGTTGAAAATTACTTTAGTAACACAATTATCATAGTTATGAATTACTATGGAAAATTCTAACTTTAGTGCTGGATGGTACCCAGGAGACCATCTGTTTTGACCCCCCTGTGCGTTTCAGGAGTGGTTTCTCGGGGTGAAGCCGTGATAGGACTATGCTGAGAACAGAATCTCACTTTCAAATTCAGCATGTTGCTGTGTGTTCTCTAGTGTGAGATGGTGGTGGTTGAGGTTGGAGATGGAGTTTCTTATTTTCTGTAGTATGAGATGGTGATGGATTAGGTTGAAGATGGAGCTTCGTAGATGCCTCTTAGTTATTTCTCTTTAAATCTCTATAAACAGAAAAGTTACTATAAGTGTACCTTATCATCAGCATGTATTTTTAATTGCTAACTTATTATTGCAGTCTATACTTAGAATCCCTATATATACTGAATTCCCCTAACAGCTCTGTGACGTGGGAACTATTGCCATATCCATTTTAAAAAGTAAACTAAAAAATAAAGAGATGTAGGACTATAAAATAACTTGCCTTGAGGTCTTCTAACCAGTATATGGTAGATCTATTCCAAATCTCACACTTTTAATCACTGTTTATAAAACTCTAGCCAGAGCTTTTATATGTTTAAATGTTTTGTCATTCTGAAAATGCCAAAATAATGAGACCAAAGAGATGGTGGTGGATGTCCATTGTTATAGCTGGTTTTTACTTGTGTTCTCAGCCGTTCTCCTAATAAGCCTTTGACCTGCCTTCGTCCCAGTGATGTGGGGGCTGGAATGTTCTGGAATCAGCTGTACTGGTGCATGGCAGATACATTTTGGGTCAAGGGGGCAGCCAGTGCTTTTCGGGTCCCCACAGCTGTTGAGACAATATGAATCTGTGTGGTGGAGGTCTGCCAGCTTATACCGCAGCTCCTCATTATGCTTCAGAAACTCACACTTTCCACAAACCTCCTGCCCTGCCGTGGCTCACATCAGCGCATTGCTGTGTCAGGCTGAATAATTCGCAGCATTTAGCACTTAAATTGGCTCATTGCAGACAATCCAATTAGAATAAAGTCTATTATCGTTTCGGTACCTTGGAATGAATTGGAGTTGTAAGTGATGAACATGTCACGCGGCCTGGCAGCTGCTTCGCGCTAACTCGTCTTCGTCTTGCAGGTCCTTCGCGCCTTGCTAACGCGATGCTCAGCCTTGGCGTGCACGATAGACAAAGTTTGGTGGCACATGTTTCTCCTGCAAGCTTTCTTTTGACATGCCAGTATTTGGAGGCTTCTGAGAGCTAGACAAACACATCTTAGATTCTCAGTTTGGTTTCCTGTTAACAAGGAATATTGAATTTAGGTTGCTTTTTAGGTTAAAGTCAAGAATCCAAGCAGGCATGAATAAAGAAGGTGACAGCATCCTGCAACCAATAGCACGTGCACTGTAGAAATTAGTAAAGTTGAAGTGTGAAGTAAGAGGCAGTTTATAGAACTCATGCTTTTCCTCCATAACTTATCCAATGATAAATGAGAGGACAGGGAAGGAACAGGCACAGCTAGGGTGGTAGACAGCTGATCCAAGGAAGATGCTAAACAGAAGTCCTTGGGTTGAATCCAGGATGGAATGATGGCTTCTAGGTGATGTGGTATGTTTGTGATCAGAAATGTTGACGTCCATATGAAAATGAGGCATTACTGGGAGACTAACTCAGAAAAAAGGGGCCCTGGTGGTGCAGTGGTTCAGCACCCAGCTGCTAAATGAAAGATCGGTGGTTCAAACCCACACACCACTCTGTGGCAGGGAAAAGACCTGGTGATCTGCTCCCATGAGATTACAGCCTTAGAAACCCTATGGGGCAGTTCTACTCTGTACTGTAGGGTTGATTTTAGTCGGAATTTCAACTCGATGGCAGTGGCTTTTAACTTGGAAAGAAATGAGCATTAAGTACAAGTCATTCATAATGCATGTCGAAGGATGCAGATACTCTTAAACTCACCAGGTTTATAAATGAGACATGATGACTGACTGACAGGATGTTTGAAAAAAAGCATCCCCAGATACATCATGGCGCACTGGAGGAGGGGGGAATCCTTTGGGTATTGGAATCAACAGAACTGAATTTGACATGCGTTTCTATCATTTTTCTAGTGTGTGACCTTGAGACACACTAATTTTTCTTTCTGAGCTTCATCAAAATATGAATATAATATCCCTGTATACAAGCTAATAGTGAGGATAGGAAATCATATGTAAAAGCCACTTATATTTATTAAAATCCATAAATGATGTCTGTTATTTATTTCAGCTTTAAGCTCAAAAATCACATGGGCTGGGACGGCGCCTAGAATAGCTTGGTTTTCTCAGCTAAGAATTTCCAAGGGGTTTGGATTAGACGCCACGAATGGATTGATGAAGGACTGGAACGCTCCTGCCACCCATTGAATATGGCGGTGATTTAAGCCTTCTGCGTCTACCTCTTCTTCCTTTTCTGTCTGGCACACGTGTTACATCCCTAGCCAACTGATCCTCACTGATTTCTCTCACATTACAAGTCAAAAAGGCCACTTATTTCCTGCAGAAAACAGGGTCTGTAAACACCCTTTATCCTTCTGTAAATGGTGTTAATGGCTTCTTATAGCAAATTCAGTGGTTAAGAGAGTGGGAATGAGAAATCTCTGCATTCTTCCCCCACTCCCACGCTGTAGTAGATGAGCTGGCTTTTAACTTAGCTCTCAGTGGCAGAAATGCTCCCAGAGATCAGGGCATTGGCACTTCTAACTCCTCTTGCCGTCCCCTTCATTTAAGTCAGAGACCTGGACTAGGCCCCTGCTGCTCTTTGTAAGCACGTCTCTTGGGCTGCAAACCAAATGGCAGCGCTATTTTGCACATGAAGTCTTGCCTTCAGGTTTTCACTCATCCCCTTCCTTCCAGGTGTATATTGAAGGTGGGAGGTACAGATGTGGTTGGTAGTGCATGTTTCAATGAGAGAGTGTTTTGGGGCCTCTCCAAAGTGAGAATGTGGCAGAAAGAGCAGGATACCTTTATTCTGTTACAAATAGAAAGCAAATAAAGTTAAGAGAGTACCCAGGTAGTGCCCTGGATCGCCTGCATCCCTGTGCCGTAAGGGGATTCCTCGTTCCACTCAGTTCTGCCCTGCCCAAGCTGGTATCCCTTGTTTGATGGTGGGCATGAACCCAGAGGGGACTTCACCCACAGCCCTGGGTGATACAGTTAATGCGTTCTGCTGCTAATTCAAAGGTTGGCATTTTGAGTCCACCCGGAGGTGCCTCAGAAGGAAGGCCTGACAACCTACTTCTGAAAAACCACCAAGGAAAACCATATGGAGCACAGTTCTGCCTTGACACACAGGGGTCCTAGTGCCTCGGGACTGGCTAAATAGCAACTGGGTCGGTTTTTCTGTTATGACAGAGCGGCGCGGGGGTGGTGTGGGGGCGACTGTTGCCTAAAGGGAGCAAGTTGGTCACTGAGGGTGGTTCTGAGATGCCGATTTATTTTCCCTGGAGAATCCTGGTGGCATCCAATCTTAGGAAGAATTTTCTCTGTGTCATTTGTCTCTTTTAAGGGGCTTCTATGACTCATTTATCTCTGGACCTACTTGGCCACTCATCTGCCTGTCCACCCCATGTAAGAAAGCAACATTTTAAAAGAAAAAAAGCTTCCCTTCCCTCCCCTCCCCTCTTCTTCTGTCATCTCCTCTCATCTTCTGCCCCCTCCGCTCCCCTCTTCTTCTGTCTTCTCCTCTCATCTTCTGCTCCCTCCGCTCCCCTCCCCTCCCCTCCCCTCCCCTCCCCTCCCCTCCCCTCCCCTCCCCTCCCCTCCCCTCCCCTCCCCTCCCCTCACCCTCCCCTCACCTTCCCTCTCCTCCCCTCCCCTCCCTTCATCTTCCACCCCCTTCCCCCTCCCCTCCCCTTACTTCCTTCCCTCCCATCCAACTGGGGGGAAAAAAATGAACAGGTTACTTATCTGGCTTTGGGAAAGTTTTTTTCGCTTCTGTGTTTCTACTTTAATTATTTGGATACTGGTAAAGAAATCTTGGTGAAGAACTAACTGGTGAAAACAAAATGATGAAGGAATGAGCAGGTCCATAATAAGGTGGTACAAAGGACAGAAGCCCCAGACCTGAAATTGAACATATCCGGCTGGAATGTAGTGGGTAATGAGATGGATTGTTAGTACTGGCCGAGGGGTATTACTGGATTCTGTACTTGCAGGTCAGGACATTGGTTTCCTTCCATAAGTCTTCAAATAAGGCAAAAAGGAGAGTCTCCGCATACTGACCTTAACTGAACCTGAACTCGTCATTTGAAGGTATCAGGTTCCTTGAGATGCCACAGCCTGTGTGTTGTACGTGATAAATTAAGCATGCAGATCTGTTTTTGATTGTACTGGGCGTGATCCTGGATTCAACATAAAGGAAGCTCTTTCTAAAATGTAAATTTTGCTCATTTGGTCATCACAGTGGTAGCTGTTGAGCTTCTGCAGGTGCCTGCTGGTACTGAGCTTCACACTTCCAAGTGAAAGTGAGGGACAGGTAGGATTCTTTTCCCCACAGCATGCTACTTCTCCTTAGCCAGAAGTTACTAAAAGCACCTTCATGGACTTACTGCCTGTGTAAAATTTATTTTACAAACAGTTCTCAAAAACATTCCTACCCAAGATAACATTGCTGTATATCCACCTAGAAAGTTTGCTCAGTCATCCAACAAACATGTCATGAGTCTTTGTGCTCAGTACTAGACATGCGGGCTTCTTCATGCCTTCAGGGAGCCTGGAGGAGGAGAGGGACCGAATGCTGCCAATGTAGAGGGTGCTCAGGGGCCATAGGGTCACAGAGGGGCGCAGAGTGTGTGTGTGTGTGCGCGCGCGCACGCTCAGGGCTTGCACTTAGCATTCTTGTCTGGAACCTGCCCCCCTCCCCCACTCCCTCTCCCCCACCCTCCAGGCAAACAACTTGATCCTTTGTTCAAGGTAGGTCACTGCGCAACCTCACCTTCCTGGAAAAGCTTACCCAGTAAGCCTCTTTAACACAGTACTTTGCTCATGCTGTATTCCTTTTACCCCCCACCCCTTAATTTTCCTCATTAAAAATTATGCTCACCGTCACTAAAGAAGACATTCAGGTAGCTAACAGATATATGAGGAAATGTTCATGATCAGTAGCCATTAGAGAAATGCAGATCAAAACTACAATCAGATTTCATCTCACTCCAACAAGGCTGGCATTAATCCAAAAAACACAAAAGAATAAATGTTGGAGAGGCTGTGGAGAGATTGGAACACTTCTTCACTGCTCGCAGGAATGTCAAATGGTACAACCACTTTGGAAATCGATTTGGTGCTTCCTTAAAAAGTTAGAAAGAGAACTACCATACGATCCAGCAATCCCACTCCTTGGAATATATCCTAGAGAAATAAGAGCCTTTACACAAACAGATATATGCACACCCATGTTTATTGCAGCACTGTTTACAATAGCAAAAAGATGGAAGCAACCAAGGTGCCCACCAACGGATGAATGGATAAATAAATTATGGTATATTCACACAATGGAATACTACGCATCGAGAGGAATCTGTGAAACATTTCATAACATGGAGGAACCTGGAAGGCATTATGCTGAGTGAAATGAGTCAGTTGCAAAAGGACAAATATCATATAAGACCACTATTATAAGAACTTGAGAAATAGTTTAAACTGAGAAGAAAACATTCTTTTGTGGTTACCAGCGGGGGAAGGGAGGGAGGGTGGGAGAGGGGCATTCACTAATTAGTAGATAAGAACTATGTTAGGTGAAGGGAAAGACAGCACACAGTAGAGGGGAGGTGAGCACAATTGGAATAAACCAAAAGCAAAGATGTTTCCTGAATAAACTGAATGCTTCGAAGGCCAGCGTAGCAGGGGCAGGGGTCTGGGGACCATGGTTTCAGGGGACATCTATGTCAATTGGCATAATAAAATCTATTAAGAAAACATTCTGCATCCCACTTTGAAGAGTGGCGTCTGGGGTCTTAAATGCTAGCAAGCAGCCATCTAAGATGCATCAACTGGTCTCAACCCACCTGGATCAAAGGAGAATGAGGAACACCAAGGACACAAGGTGATTACGAGCCCAAGAGACAGAAAGGGCCACATGAACCAGAGACTACATCATCCTGAGACCAGAAGAACTAGATGGTGCCTGGCTACAACCGATGACTGCCCTGACAGGGAACACAACAGAGAACCCCTGAGGGAGGAGGAGAGCAGTGGGATGCAGACTCCAAATTCTCTTAAGACCAGACTTAATGGTCTGACTGAGACTAGAAGGACCCTGGTGGTCATGGCCCCCAGACCTTCTGTTGCCCCAGGACAGGAACCATTCCCAAAGCCAACTCTTCAGACATGGATTGGACTGGACAATGGGTTGGAGAGGGAGGCTGGTGAGGAGTGAGCTTCTTGGATCAGGTGGACACTTTATACTATGTTGGGATCTCCTGCCTGGAGGGGAGATGAGAGGGTGGAGGGGGTTAGAAGCTGGCGAAAAGGACACGAAAAGAGAGTGGAGGGAGAAAGCAGACTGTCTCATTAGGGGGAGAGTAACTGGGAGTGTGTGGCAAGGTGTATATGGGTTTTTGTGTGAGAGACTGACTTGATTTATAAACTTTCACACAATAAAAATTATTTAAAAAAAAATTATGCTCACCGGCTTTTTTATGTTTTATTTTGTTTGTTATGTCACTGCCCCTATTAGAATTTAACTCTTTGTGACCTGTTGTTGAGTCCCTGGGTGGTGCAAACAGTTAACACACAAACCAAAAGTTGGAGGTTGGAGTACACCCAGAGGTGTCTCAAAAGAGCGGTCTGGCAATCTACTTCTGAAAAACCAGGCATTGAAAACCCTATGGAACACACTTTTATTCTTACACATGGCACACAGGGGGCATGGGGTAACTCTGAGTTGGAGTTGACTCAGTAGGAACTGGTTTTACAGGTATGCGGTTGTCTTCCCAGTGCTTAGAGCTTAGTAAAGGAGCCCTGGTGGTGCGGTGGTTAAGCACTCAGCTGCTAACTGAAAGGGCAGCAGTTCAAACTGACTAGCTGTTCTACAGGAGAAAGATGTGACAGTCTACTTTCTTAAAGATTACAGCCTTGGAAACCCTCCGGGCAGTTCCACCCTGTCCTATAGGGTCGATGTGAGCCAGCATAGACTTGACAGCAATGGATAGAGCTTACTGGTACTGATTAAAATATAGCAAATTAATTAATGTTGACACGGCAATCTCTGTTTTGCAGGTGTATAGATCGAGGCCCTGAACTTTGCAGCGATAAGGAACGGCGTCAGAACAGTGCTAAGAATGGATTTAAAGATATTTGCCGTTCTTGCTATTTCAGTACTTGCTGAATGATGTCGACAGGGCTTCCCCAAAGCAGAGGCCTTGTGTTCAAAGCGTCTGATTCTTATTCATGTTTCCTTAGGAAGAATATCCAGAGACAGCCGTCGGTGGATTCTTAGTTGATCAGCTTATGTATTCCTAGTAATATCCTTTCAGGGACAGATAAATAATAGGGATCAGCTGGGAGAGGGAAAATGGCAGGGAGAGACTGGGAGACGCACACACACACACACACACACACACACGTGCACAAAGAGAGAGGGATTCTGTTTGGGTGATTATAGAAAACAGAAGGTTAAGTATCAAAGTAGTGTGTGAGGAAAGGCAGTTAAATTTTAAAGAGGCTAAAAGTTGGTCATGTATTTCAATATTTTTAAATATATTCCCTTTAAAAGGGGAACAACAATGCATTTGTTACCATCTATTAAGTGCTCACCTCATCACCTGTATAAGAGAGGTTTTATTACACCTATTTTCTCGATTTGAAAACTGAGGCTTTGTTTCCACAGCCTGAGTTTATTTTTAATCTCTTTGGTATGCTACATAATATAGCAGAGGGAATGTTTCAACAACTCGTTTTATCAAGAAAACTATTCATCTTTAAAGATAAGTGGTAAGCATCCATTTCCAGCACACTCTGTTGCTGTGAGACCATTTTTTTTAAATGTTTGAAGGTGTCTTTAAGGTCTCTGTGGTAGCTTTTATGCTACATGAAACTGGATCTTTTACTTCCTTTTCCTTTTCTTCCTTTAGTCAAAATTTATGTTTCCTTTTGGCCTGGCAAAAGGCTGGCCCCTATTGTGAGCTCTCTCTGAGCAACGGACTCAAGTTGGCAGACAGCAGGCCGCCCATCCTGCTCTTAGCCAGGGGCCTGGTAGTCTGCGCAGATTCTGACCTGGACTTCCAGGTCTCAGAGTCCGCTGCTTCTGGATACGGCTGTCCAGATTCGGAAACTCGATTCTGTCCGGTCTGGGAGCTGCCGTGGAATGGAGGAAGGAAACAGTTTGTGGAGGATGAAACACCGGCTATTGTTATTAACAGGAGGCTATATTAAGAGCCATCGTTTTTAGCACATTCTAAATGCCTTATATTGAGGAGCCAAAGAAGGAAACGGAAACTTTGAAGTATTTTGATAAAAATTATGAGCTTAATTACAGTTTGCATAGGCTCATTGGCATCTCCTGTGTACCTGGGCCAGTGCTAAGTCCTAGAATGTAGTCATCAACAAGATCGTTGTGGAGTCTGCTGTCCAGCAGAGAAGACAGCTATTGAAGAAATAACCACTGATGTTGCAAGAGCAGCAGTGGAAGATAGAAGGAAACACACAGAAAGGTCATTTAATTATCTAGGCCAGAGGTTGGCAAACTTTTTCTGAGAATGACCAGATAGTAAATATTTTAGGCTTTGTGGTAGCAATTCTTAGTAACCCTACAGAACAAAGTAGAACTGCCCCATAGGGTTTCCAAGGCTGTAAATCTTTACGGAAGCAGACCGCCACATCTTTCTCCCATAGAGCGGCCGGCGGGTTCGAACTACCGACCTTTCAGTTGGCAGCCGAGTGTGTAACCACTGCACCACCAGGGTCGCTATGAGTTGGAATCAAGTCCATGGCAATGGATTTGGTTTTTTGTTTTTTTGGTGGGCCGCATAGTCTGTATTGCAGCTACTCAACTTTGCACTGTCACGTGGTATCAGCCGTAGACAGTATGTGAACAAACGGCATGCTGACAACGACGTTGGTTCTTTTCCTGCTTTCTCTCACCTGACCTCTGTGTGTGTTCTTTGGCCTTCATCCTTGTCAGCTCATGGCTCTAAGATGACTGACTTCAGGTACCCCAGTCTCAAGTGGCAGAGTCCAAAGCAGGAGCTATGGGGAGGGAGCACAATTTTTTCCTCACAAGAGTTGCTCTGTTTATCATTTCAGCAGACTTTCCCTTAAAATCAGTGGCTGGAATTGGCTCTCTAGTCTCAGGCTTGGCCCAGTCACAGCTATACTTTGGGGCCCAGCATGTTGCTGTAAAAAAAAAAAATCAAGGTTCTTTCAGCAAGGAAGAAAGAGGGTGGCTGATGGTGTGGTAAGCAGCAGTGTTTCCATAGGAACTAAGCCCCTGGCTGTTAGTGTAGTCGGTGGTCCTCTGACCCACAGCATCAGCCTCCATTTAAAAAGATCTGACTCCTGGTGACCCCAGGTGTGTTACAGTAGAACCGTGCACTGTAGGGGTTTTCAGTGACTGGCTTTTCTGAATTAGACTGCCAGGTCTTTCTTCTGGGTGGACTCCAACCTACAAATTTTCAGTTAGCAGCTGAGAATTTTAACCATTTGTGCTGCCCAGGGACTTTATTCAGAGTGTTTGGAGGTTGAAAATAAAGTCTTGGGGGAGGGGGTAAAATTCTCCCCATATTTTACTACATGTAGGGTGGTGTGGCATTTCTTGTCTTTAGTTTAAAAATAATTCACCATCATTCATTATGGGCAGCTGTGTGAGTGCGTAGGCCTGTAGAGCTCCTGGATTCTGTTTTTGACTATAGGAAACTCCATAGTTAAGTAACCAAATTCCATTTCAGAATTCCGTTTTTCTTTTTTGTTTTGTTCATTAGATTTTTCCCATCGGTAGGCACATTAGCTTCCAAAGCTTGGTGAATTTTCTTTTCTTTTCTTTTTTTTTAATTCCAGCTGTATTCTGCTCAGAACACTGAAAGGTTCCCTGAGAAATAAAAGCCTGGCCAACTGGAGGTGTGTGGTCT
Source organism: Elephas maximus indicus (assembly GCF_024166365.1). Taxonomy (NCBI): domain Eukaryota; kingdom Metazoa; phylum Chordata; class Mammalia; order Proboscidea; family Elephantidae; genus Elephas; species Elephas maximus. Next base: position 66,820,259 of record NC_064838.1, read on the forward strand.
CATGGTATATTTCAGGTCCCCGGCAGCAGCTCTGGGCCTGCAGTCATCTTTGCAAGACCAGCTACACATTCGAAGGCCACCAGCTCGACTGTCCCTTGGAACTTCATTAAGGGGCGTGTGTTGTGAGCTAAATGTGAGGCAGGTCCTATTGAAGACTGTCCCTGCCAGCTGGGCAGGTCTCCCACTTGGCTGTTTTTAGAATGGTTATATCCTGTGCTGTTGAAACAGAATGAACTTGGCCCGGAGCATCGGCCAGAAGCACTCTATCCCATTTAAGGTGCTGTGCTGGCTGGGCTCTGAGAAGTGCGTGATTTCATCTGGGAACTCGGCTGCTCGCTGCTTACCATCTGAGTGCAAAATGATGCCTTTTAAGTGTGACCGGGACAAAATAACCCTGGGGCTGTTTTTGGTGTGGTTTGTCTGTAAGGTTTAAAAGCTCGCTATAGGATTTTCTTGCTTTGTGGAATTTAGGTCTCCTTTAAAGTTGTCATTGCTACGGTTTACAAATCGGATTAGCTTCTGCTCACGATGGCAGTACTTCAATGTTTAATAGAAACTGGCGATGAAATTACTTCATAAAGATTTTGTAATTGTTTGTTTTATAAAATTGGACGTTTTCCCCCTCTTAAAGTGAAGTATGCTTGACCTGGAAGTGGGCTGGGGCGTGAGGGGTGATGGGGCAGGAAAGGAGTTAATGCTGGTTGAGGCTTTCATATCTCAGGAGCTTTTCCTGTGTTGGCCACCTCCTTGAATCTGGAGGTGAGTTTTCCATGAAGTCGAGGGGAAGATGAATTAGCCAGGTGATGGATTAGACACCATCCTTCATCTGCTGTAAGGAGGGTGAGGCGAAAGGCTAAGTGACCCACACAGGGTCTCTTCATTTGTCAGTGGGTGAGTGCACACAGGGCCAGCTGCTCCAGTGCTCCCTCTGATTGCCGGGAGGACTAGACTGCATTGCCCATAAGAAAGCCAGTTACTATAATCGTTTTTGACTCACGGCACCTGGTATGTTTCAGAGTAGAACTCCGCTCCATGGGGTTTTTATGGGTGTGACCTTTTGCAAGCAGATTGCCAGGCCTTTGTTCTGAGGCACCTCTGGGTGGGTGTGAACCAGCAACCTTTCAGCTAGTAGTTCAGTGCTTAGCCATTTGTGCCACCCAGCGGCTCCTGTATTGCCCGTCCCTGGCAAGCTTTCTTACCCTCGTCTTTTGGTCTAGACGTGTGATAATACAGCACACCTCGTCCCCACTCCGGAATGGCTGTGATAGTCACAAAATACTGAGGTAACTCAAACATGTTTCTTAACCTCACGGACTGTAGACTGTGACCATTTTCCTTCTCAAGTTAATGTATTTTCTGAATGAAATCTGTTATTTTGCCTCTACTTCCATTTCTTATCCCCCGCTCTCTATTTTGAAGATGAGATAACATGAATTTACTGAAAAAAAAAAAAAAAACCAAAACATAGCAATTGTTAGACTGCACAAGGAGGGGATTTATTTATCTTTCATGGATGGGGCCAGTATTTCCTAAAACCCATTGCTGAAGTTTATGAGCTTTTAGATTATAGTATGCTGTTTAGGAGCCTCCATAAAACTAAATATTTTATAGCACTGCAATAATACAGACACCAGTGGTTTGATTTTTTTTTTTTTTTTTTTTAGTTTTTACTTTCATTTAAAATTTAATTTCCAAAGATGTTGGAGATGATGGTGCTGTTGTTGTCTGCCCTCAAGTTGATTCTGACTCATAGCGAGAGTGGAATGGCCCTGTAGGATTTTCTAGGGTGTCATCTTTACGGGAGCAGATCGCCAGGTCTTTTGGTTGGATTTGAATCGCAGACCTTTTGGTTAGCAGCCGAGCACTTCATCCTTGTGCCACCAGGACTCCTTATGTTGGAGATGGGGGGCGTCTTAGCTATCTAGTGCTGCTGTAACAGAAATACCACCAGTGGATGTCTTTAACAAAGAGAAATTCATTCCCTCACAGTCTCGGAGGCTAGAAGTCCAAATTCAGGGTGCCAGCTCCAGGGGAAGGCTTTCTTTCTCCGTCGGCTCTGGGGGAAGGTCCTTGTCATCAATATTCCCTTGGTCTAGGAGCTTCTTTGTGCAGGAATCCCAGGTCCAAAGGACGCGCTGTACTCCTAGCTCTACTTTCTAGGTGGTTTTTTTTTTTTAATGAGGTCCCCCGTCTCTCTGTGCGCTTTTCTCTTTTATATCTCAGAGAGATTGATTTAAGATAATACAACCTAATCTTGTAGGTTGAGTGCTGCCCCATTAACATCTTACAGGTAGGATTTACAATGCATACGATAATCATATCGGATTCACAAAATGTTGGACAGTCACACAATACTGGAATCATGGCTAGGCAAGTTGACACACGTTTTGGGGGGATACAATTCAGTCTATGACAGGGGTTTCAAATGTCTTATCTCTTTTCAGGCTTGATAGGTTTTTATAAAGGTATCAACTGTATTATGATAGTCTCCAGATGAAATAATGTTTCACTGCAAGGCAGTGTGATTGGAGCAGCACAGTGGTTCTCAACTGGGGGAAAGTTTGCCCCGCCTCTTTGGGGACATTTGACAAAGTCTGGGGGCATTTTTGGTTGTGACAATGGGGACAGAGGGTTGCTACTGGCATCAACTGGGTATCGGCCAGGGATGCTGGTAAACATCCTGCAATGTACAGAACAGTCTTACGCAACACAAAATCATCTGACCCAAAATTTCAATAGTGCTGCTGTTGAGAAACCCTGAAGGCTAATCAAAACCAAGCACGCAGCTTTGAACACGTTGAAAACGTTCTGCCTCTGAGCTTTCTTTTTTTAATGTGACATTTAGTATTACCAAAAACATGTCAGACCATATCAACCATTCATCATGTGCAAAAAGCACTGATTTTTAAAATAACAAATGTAAACTTACTGAGCAAAATCCTTTCCTAGAGGTTGTTCTCTTTTTGGGAATGAAGGGTGAGGTGCTATTTCACATGTGAAAATTCTAGTTTAGAAAGTTATATTTATATCTGAAAAAAATTACATTATTTGCAAGATTGGATATTTCTTTAGAGATGTTCTCTTTTAAACCTGTGATTTTCAAATGATCCCTTATTTATTCCTAAAATTCCTTTCCCATGCTGGAACTCAACATTGAATTCTAAAATGAATAGCCCATTCTGGCTCCATATGTTTCTCATTGTGTGCTTCCTGTGAGAAAAGCCCATTAATTGAGCCAAAATGTCCTTTGGATGTGAGTTTTTCATTGTGGATCACTGCCCAAAAGGTGATGAATTAGATTGTTAAACTCAGTTTAGCTGTGACCTGAGATGAGCAGAAATGCCTTTGAAAAATGGAGCACAGGTTGTTTACGGCACACCCTGAGTAGACTTCCCCTGCGTACACTATCACTCTGGCCTGCAGGGATGGAGGAGAAAGAGCCAGCGGTGGGCTCTTTGCAAGGAGATACCCTTTTTGACCGTGAGCTGCATTTAGGTTTTTATATCTCTGGTTTCAGTTTCTTGATTTTTATCTTCTTTGGGTGCCTATCACAAGAATACAGATCCATGGATACCAATTCTGACTAAATAAAGGGTGGGAAATTAGCAGTAATGAAGCCTCGGGTTTTAATTAAAGTTATTAGTGATCGCGGCAGTTCTACTCTGGCCTATAGGGTCGCTATGAGTCGGAATCGACTCGACGGCACTGGGTTTTTTTTTTTTTTTGCCCTGGGTACATAGATATTGAGATCTTTAATGACAGAATAACAGAGAATGTGGTATTTTTTACTCCTACAAATTGCATTTAAGTTCACCATGATCTGGTTGACAATTGCCTGTGTAATTATCTATAGAGAAATATAAAGATGGAGCTACCTACACTGTATCTATAAATACAACTGTACATTAAAAAAATGGATAATAACAGCCATTTTGGCTGCATCAGATGGATGTACTTTTAGGGAGGTTTGAATAAGAAGATTCGTATTTATATAATGTTGGATTTTGTATTTTATGTCACTTTATACCTTCAAGAGTGACATTGAAAGAAAGTTTGACCCAGGGACACCAGAGAGTTTCAACAAATTCTGTCCGGAGGAATGTTGGTGATTAGTGGAGATGAGAGTTGTCTCTCTTTCTTTGTTTAGGATTGGGGGCCCTCCGCACATGACCAATCATATTATTCACTTTGGGACCGGATCTGAAGCCATACCTCTTTTGACTTAATATTAACAACTATATTTCTATTTATCCAGGTAAAACCCAAAAATAAAAGCCAAACCCGTTGCCATTGAGTCGATTCTGACTAATAGCAACCCCATTTGTTACCAAATAGCCTTTTCTTGGCTACATCTTTCAGGAAGCAGATTGCCAGGCTTTTATTCCAAGGTATCTGGTGAAATGTGTTCCTTTATGTGGCTTTTTGCCGTGGATCTTCAGAAGCACAGCTTGAAAAATTTTACCCCTAAGCCCTGAGGAGTTAACGGTTGCTGTAGTTTTGTTCCCCAGAGGGTTTGTTACTTTTGTCTAGGTTGATTGACATTTCCTGGGTAAGCTGTAAACAACTTGTGGCTTGATACTTTTTGTCTGGTCCTGGGCTGCAGCCTGCCCCGTGATTGGTGTGCACCTTGCAGGGATTGGTCAATGGACTGTGCGGATGATGTAACTATAGATGGTGCAAATGAAGTTACTTTAGCGTACTATGCAAATTAAGTGCCTCTGACCTAAGGAGAGGGATTGGTCAGTTTGTGGTCCTGGTGGGAGGGCCATGCCTTAAAACTGAAGAGGAGTTTGCTTATATATGCAGCCCAAAGAGGTTTACAGACAGAAAGAGAAGAAAAACAGAGATAGAAAGACAAGAAGAATGAAGCAAAAAGGAGAAAGGACAAGAGAGGCAAGGAGAGAGAAGAAGCAGAGAGAGAGGAGACAAGGAACTTCCTAAAAGAGCTATAAAACTGAAGACAGCAACAGGCCTGAGAGAGGCCCTGTGGCAGAATTGGTGGTGACAGTAGAAACCTGCTGCTAGAGAGCTGAAGAAAACTCTTTTACACGGGCTATGAGCTGGGTCAGTTAGCAGTGGAGCCGTCAGTGGCAAGAAGGCTAAAGTCAGAGAAGCCTGACCTCAGAAGAGTCTGGCTTGAAGGGGCCGAGAGGAGCCTGTCCTGAGGGGACAGATAGGAGGCCTGTCCTCAGAGGAGCCTGTCCTCAGGGGACAGATAGGCCTGCACGCTGAGAGGGGATGTGCACAGTAGAGAGAGCTGAGAGCTGCCCTGTACTGAAGGGAGAAGGGATGTACTCTCCTCTTTGAGGGAACCTTCCAGAATTTGCCTACGTGTTTCTTGATCGGGATTCCGAGTTGTACCCTGTTACTTCCTTAGTAAACCACTTAGCTGTAAGTATGATCTGTAAGTTCTTTGTGGCCATTGCAAGGAATTATCAAACCCAGCCGAGAAGTACAGAGTGCCGTGGGATGGACGGCTGGTGTCAGAACTGCTAAAAGGATGGAGAGTAGAGGTGTGTCTGACCTACACTTCACAGGGATCAGCCTCGGGGTGACCTCGATTCTCATTATCCCCTGTGAAGTTAGCCAGGTTCTTGATGCTACTACTGCCATTTTACAGCATTCCTAAGTGGATTCAAACTGCCAACTTTTAGGTTAGTCATTGAGCTCAAATCGTTTGTGCTGCCCAGGGACCCACTCAGCAGGTTAAAGACAAATCATAAGCAGGGAAAGAAGAATACTGAAAAGCTGTTTGAAAACCAGAGACCTCAAAACTCTGAGTGTACATAGCCTGTGGTTCTTCTTCTGTAAATGAGCCAGGCACACCCCTTGTAAGTCTTGGGCATCAGCTGTGGGCAGTGTAACCACCTTCCACATTGCCCTCTGTGGTACCTCCAGAGGTTATCAACTTACTGGATCTTTCTGAAAAGGCCGTGTGTGTGCCCGGCCCCAACATGTTATTGCTCAGAGCACAACCCCCTCCTCTCCTCTTATAGCCCCCTTCCTACCCGCCCACTGACAATGCTGCATCCTCATGTCCCTCAGCCCTAGGGTACGATATTGAAGTTTATGGTCCACCCTGATTACATATTGCGGGGAGAGTCAAACCAGCAAGAGTCAGTGCTGTTTACTTTGTGGTGGCTTCAAAAAGAATCTCCCCCCCCCACAAAAAAAAAAGTTCCAGAAAATTCCAGAGTGCCAGCAGATTGTTCAAGGATGGCCATATTATTATTTTACAATGTTTAATTCTTGCAAGTGGATGAAGGGATGTTATAATAAACTAGGAACTTTATTCACAACATAACAAAAAAGTCAGTAGTTGAATCCACCAGCCATTCTTTGGAAACCCTATGGGGTGGTTCTACACTGTCCTATAGGGTCATTACCAGTCGGAATTGACTCAACAGCAACAGCTTTTTACTTACAAAGTAACCTGACCCTTTGAATACCAGTTAATTTCCATTAGTCTTTAAACTAGCCCAAGCCAGATTTGGCCCACCATGCGTGTGCAGAAGGGCCAGCTGTGACCACTAATTGACTTCAGCAGCGGGCGCAGAAACAGGTGGAATATATCAGAAGGAAAATCAGCACCCGGACCCTATTCCAAGCCCAAGGTCCAACAAGAACCGTCACCTCCTGTTTCCTGGCTGCCTTCTGGAGTTTAGAAGTATGCCTGCACAGCCACCATCTCGCTGCCCAACTCACACATAAGCCCTGCTGCCCTGTAGCTCAGGGAGCCAGATCTGAGCAGCTCCTTGCTCTTCGCGTTGCAGTAGTTACTTTCTCAAAGACCATCATCCAGATCATTGGAGAGCCTGAGTGCTCCGGACAACGACCCAGCTTCTAGGGTTCAGTAACAACAACATAGTTTCACATTCTGAATTCCAAAATGAGACCTTTAGGCCACGTATGTCTTTTAGGAAACTCTGGTGGCGTAGTGCTTAAGAGCTAGGCTGCTAACCTAAATGTCAGCACTTTGAATCCACCAGGCACTTCTTGGAAACTGTATGGGGCAGTTCTACTCTGTCCTCTATAGGGTTGCTATGAGTTGGAATCGACTCAATGGCAACTGGGTAATGTCTTTTAAGGTCTCAGTTGAAAGAAACCTTGCTCTTCTTACCAGTTGGAAACATTTATTGTACCCCTAAACATAACAGTTATCCAACATTTCTATTTTCATTGTTTTACTTACTTTTTGTTATTTAAAACGTGTTTTCTGCTACAGGTAATTTCCCCGTGCCCAAATCTATTCACTTTTTTTTAATGACTAAGATTGCTATGAGTCAGAATCCACTCGAGGGCAAGGGATAAGATCAGATTTACCCCGAGGATCAAGTAAATAGCTATTCCTAATTGTATGTGAGGTAAAGTCTTCAGACATGGGGCTGGCCTGCTGCTCTCTGAAGCCAATGGCCTGGGAGATGCGTCTTTGAATACGTCATAGATTATGGTTACACGGCACTGGAAGGAATTTCCCAACGAGGGCGTCAGTGTTGAACACAGCAGACCATAAAATTCCATTTTGTTTCTGTTGCATAAACATAGGATCACAAATACTGTGATTATTTCTGGCAGCCTTGAGTATCTTCACTGGGAGGAAAACGTCGGAGGATATGAATACTTAAATATTATGAGACTTCCAGCATGAGCTGACTGAGTACCTGTGGCACTAGCCTTTAAAAGGATCAAGTATAAAAATGTCTAATGCCCTCGGTTGCTGAGTTCTCAGTATGTACAAAGCACTGTTCACAGAGTTATATTTTCCCAGCTAGTCCTGAAACCAGCATTGTCAGTGCTCAAACCAGCGTTGTCGTGTGTTATATTCTCATTTTACAGTTGAGGGAGTCGAGGCCCAGAGAGGTTGTGAAACTTCCCATAATTACACAGTAAGGGAAGGAGATGGGCTTTGAGCTCGTATCTTTTGACTTTTGACCCCCAAATTCATAAGCAATACCACAGAAATCTTTGGTCAGAAATAATACCCTCCTTTCACCATTTCTTGGATCTGGGTTGGTTTTTTCTTATGGATTAGTCAGGTGTAGAGTGACCATGTTCTCTTCCTTGTCTCAGTGTCTCTCATAGGCAGGCAATTCTTCAGAACCACAAGGAAGACTAACCTTGACCAAGATTGGAGCTAGAAAAAGCCAGTGAAACCCCCTACTTGCTACTTTACTTTTAGCAACATAGAAGCTAAAGTCCAAAATGGTAACATTGGTCATCTAGAGAGGGACTGCTAATTAGGAAACCCCATATGGCTTCCAGTTAGTGGCCACACACACAACTCTTTGAGCAGAGCTTCTGCTGAGATCCTGTGATTGGAATCTCAAAGCAAATGTTTGCAGGAACCAGTCAGGGATTATACATAAGTAAAACAAGTAGGGAAGTGATAGGGCCCTGGTCTGCATGGAATTGTGCGTGTTCACTTCAGGTTCAACCTAGTAGCCAATCAAAGTGTTGTTGGGATACTGGTGTATGTCTTTTTTGATCTCAACTAGTAATTGGACAGTGGTACCCAGTAGACATGCATTAAATATGTTGTGAATGAAAGAATAAATCTCTGTAAGCCTCCCTCCGTTTTCTCATCTGTGAAATGGCTTTGCTAACAGTTCACGAGTCAGGCTGTTGAGGGGATAAGATTCTACAGAGAGCACTTTGTAGTGTCTGGTGGGGGTAACCAATTACATGAAATGTTGATTGTTAATTATAATTTCCGCCAATCCATCAGTTGATTCCTACCAGGTTACTCCTTTTTGTCCTTGGCATCAGTACATTTAGGAGCAGGTCATGAAAGAACATCCAAGTGTGATGACAGTGGTGACTGTGCCCCATTTGCTGTTCTTTTAGGCCTGTTGTTGCTCTTCATTTTCTTGAGTGTTTTTCAGACTCTCTGCCTTACCCGTTGCAATAGGAAATGATCCTAAATGATAATCTAACAGCTCCCCCTCCTTGTCCCCTCAGTGAAACCAGTCCTTTCCCTCACTGGCATTTATATCAAACATGTAATCAGTAGATCAGAGAGTTGGAACATAGTGTCCACTGCAGAAATTCACCCCATTAGGTTCTGTGCCATCAAACCCACAGAAAGCAGATTTCCCCTGCAAGCAAGCCACATGTGGATGGGGCTGCAGCCCAGCCTCTCGCTCCTGCACCTGTGTTTTTCTTTCCGAATATTTCTTGGGCTCCAAGATGCACTTATAATTTCCTTGCTTTTTTTTTTTTTTAATAATTTTTATTGTGCTTTAAGTGAAAGTTTACAAATCAAGTCAGTCGCACACACAAAAACCCATATACACCTTGCTACACACTCCCAATTACTCTACCCCTAATGAGACAGCCCGCTCTCTCCCTCCACTCTCTCTTTTCGTGTCCTTTTTGCCAGCTTCTAACCCCCTCCACCCTCTCATCCCCCCTCCAGGCAGGAGATGCCAACATAGTCTCAAGTGTCCACCTTATCCAAGAAGCTCACTCCTCACCAGCTTCCCTCTCCAACCCATTGTCCAGTCCAATCCATGTCTGAAGAGTTGGCTTTGGGAATGGTTCCTGTCCTGGGGCAACAGAAGGTCTGGAGGCCATGAGCACCGGGGTCCTTCTAGTCTCAGTCTGACCATTAAGTCTGGTCTTATGAGAATTTGGGGTCTGCATCCCACTGCTCTCCTGCTCCCTCGGGGGTTCTCTGTTGTGTTCCCTGTCAGGGCAGTCATCGGTTGTAGCCGGGAACCATCTAGTTCTTCTGGTCTCAGGATGATTTAGTCTCTGGTTCATGTGGCCCTTTCTGTCTCTTGGGCTCGTAATCACCTTTTGTCCTTGGTGTTCTTCATTCTCCTTTGATCCAGGTGGGTTGAGACCAGTTGATGCATCTTAGATGGCTGCTTGCTAGCATTTAAGACCCCAGACGCCACTCTTCAAAGTGGGACGCAGAATATTTTCTTAATAGATTTTATTATGCCAATTGACGTAGATGTCCCCTGAAACCATGGTCCCCAGACCCCTGCCCCTGCTACGCTGGCCTTCGAAGCATTCAGTTTATTCAGGAAACTTCTTTGCTTTTGGTTTAGTCCAATTGTGTTGACCTCCCCTGTATTGTGTAATTTCCTTGCTTTGTGAGAACACTTTAGCTTGTTCTGCAGGGCGTTCTGATTCTCAGTGGAGGTGGAATGGGGGGATGTATCCAAGATCCGTATCCTAGCTAGAAGAAAAAGAAAGATGTCAGTCTTACACACGGCACTCATCACATCAAGTGATATATATTTTTTTGTTTTATGTATATATTTGACTGAATTAGAATTATCATCAGTGACTCCTCATATTCTAGTGAATGTGGTGATACCCCAGGGGCTGGATACTTAAATAATCTGCAGCACTGGATTGTATTTTTGCATTTGCTCTAAAACTTGCGTTTTCTAATGGTGATGCTGCCATTCACAAAGTCACATTATCTGTTGTAGGCATGTGTATTTGGAATTCTGTTTGTCTGCTATAACAATGACCCAGCTAATGGTGCCTTAAATACTTGTACTTGTTTGTACCTCAGCAATTCAGGGCTGACATGGTGACAGTGTTGGAGACCCAGGCTCCTTCTGTCTTGTCACCCTGCTGTTCACAGCATGCCTCATGATCTCAGGTGGGGGTCCCAGCTCCCAGCGTCATCTCTGCACTCCTGCCACGTGGACACCATAAAGGGGAAGTGAAGCGTGTGCCCCATCCCCATTAAAGCAAGTGCTAGAAATGGTACGTGTGGCCCCTTCTCTTGTCCTTGGTCAGAACTCAGTCACATGTGCTAAATCGTATGTTCCTACCTGTAGGGGAAGCTGGGAAATGTGGTCTTGAACTTGGGCAGCCATTTGCCCCGCTAAAACTTGGGGGTTGTGTTACTCATTTCTTTCAAATGAGTTGATAAAGTATATCATCTTTTCACCATGGGGTTCCCGTTCATCCTGTTGGGTGCTGTGTCCCTGGTGCTCCCATCAGTGACTGACATATCCCAGGTGCATGACTCCTGTAGCTTGGAGGGAGGGAGGGAGGGAGGGACGGAGGGAGAAAAGGAAGGAAGGGGCGGGTGGAGGAAGGAAGGAGGGAAATGGAGCTTATTTTATCTTTGGTGCCTTCTGAGAGTGGGGTTCAAAACGAATTCCATTCATCTCTATTTTGTGGCTCTTCGTTCCATTCCAGAGGTTTACAAAACCCCCATCCCGTGAATGTGGCTTTACTTGGTTTGCAGACAGCTGCCATGTATAGCGGAGTCTCCCCCACACTTTCCACCACCAGCCCGAGCGCCCGCATTTGTTTTAACTGCTGCGCATTTTCATAGGCCAGAGTCCTTCCCCCTTCCTTGTCTCTCACTTCCAAACACATTCCAGTTTGCTCATTTCTCATTTAAAAGTGTGATCTGCAGAATGGAGCACAATTTCTCAGTTTTGCAAGTAACAGATGGACAGAAAGCAGTCTGTTTCATGTGCTTTTGATGGGCACCCAGGCTTATCCAAACTCTTGAGTGTGCAGCTTCTGTGTGGCTCAGAGAGTGGCAAAGATACGGATGTGCACACAAGCTCATCTACACACCTGCCCATTCCCAAAATACACAATAAAGTGAACTTTACAGCAAGTAAAAGGAAGGGAAGTTCTCGATCCTTCTCTAAACCAAAACCGAACCCATTGCTGTTGAGTTGATTCCGACTCATAGCGACCCGTAGGTCAGAGTAGAACTTCCCCATAGAGTTCCCAAGGAGCACCTGGTGGATTTGAACTGCTGACCTTTTGATTAGCAGCCATAGTGGTTAACCACTATGCAACCAGGGTTTCCAAAAAACCCAAACCTGTTGCAGTCGAGTTGATTTGGACTCATAGCAACCCTGTAGGACAGAGTAGAACTGCCCCATAGTGTTTCCAAGGATTTGAACTGCTAACCTTTTGGTTAGCAGCTGTAGCTCACCATATAGATCTTAACCAGTGCTCCATCAGGGCTCCTTCTCTAGATGCTGGAAAAAGCACCACCTAATTTTTAAGGGTCCAGGAGCCCAGGGTGGCTGGGTTAGTGGTGTATCTACGAATTTTGGCATGGTAGCGGCTGCGTAGGGTTTCATTTTGCCCACTGGCTTTGTGGCTACCCTTATCGTGCTTTTTCTGCACTCATTCTCGCCCTGCTCAGATGCTCTTACCTTATTTTTTGTTTATATTGTACTCTACGTATTTGTAAGATGCCACACGTCCAAGGAGGCCCTGTACACATTAGTTATGTATGTCTTAGAATTTTATTAATATTCGCCATGTTCACATAGCCCTTGAACTAGGCATTGTCATATGCGTTGTTCTAAGCGCTTTATGTAGAATGTTTAATGTAATAATCTTGTGGTGTAGGTACCATGTTCATCTTCTTCAAGAAGGCTGAAGCTAATGGAGGTGAGTGCCTTACCCCAGGTCCATTTTCTGAGATGTGGTTCAGTACTAGGCAGTCTAATTTCACGTCTCATGTTCTTGGTGAGTCATTAAGCTCTGTTGTGCTCACTGATGAGGTTGAAGCTTGTGTTTCACCAGGGCAAGTGGTGGCTGTTACCATAGTTCACTGTGCATTGGTTGAATAAATAAAAGCCGGAAAATAGTCACTGTGACCTCCCCGCTTCGTGTGTGTGTGTGTGTGTGTGCAAGCCAAAAGAAAACAGTGTCGCGTCTGCTAGGGATATAAATGAGGGCCAAGGTGGACAGCTTTGGTTCGAAAGGGCCCAGCTTCCACTGCAGGCTGTGTAGCTCAAATCATGCCTCTGTTGCTTCTCCTTAATGTGTTACCTGTGGAATGGGGATCATCACACTGAAGTTCTTTCTAACACTGTGAGAACTCCAGGTTATATCTCCAAGCCCTAAGCTCTGCATGTGGAAAGTGTGTTATTTGTAGCTGGCACGTGGGGAGGATTACCGGAAGTGATAATAGGGAAGGAATACCTTCTATGGTTTTACTTCATAAAAAACAACAACTGCAATAATGTCCCCTTACAGAAGACCTACAGAGGAATAGGGAGTTTGAGTCAGAAGCAAAATGTGATCCTTGGAGAAGTTGTTTAAGAGGGTGATGCACATTTAAGAAATGCTTTTAATCCTCACAAGTATGTTGCAAAAAGAGTGACCAGGTAGACCAGGCTTCCTTTTTAGACTTATGATTTGAATGAAGCAGAAACCTTCTTCTCCAAAGACAGTGCAGCCTTTCCCTGCCATTTAGATAACAGGTGGAATTAAAAGAAAGCACTGGGGATATTTCAGGTACAAAAAAAGTCTTTCCCTGAAAGATGCAAGTCTTCAGGAGATCAGACCTGCGTGAGAGAGTGGTTTAATGCCCCCACCAGATTGGCTTCCCCTGCAGTTTCTTTTAATGTGAGCATTGGAACCCTTTTCTCTTTCCCTGGCCTCCTCACAGCACTGCTGACAACCATCCTTTTTAATCCTGAGGACATTGGCAGGACTTACTGTAACCATTCATATCAGGATCATTGTGAGCTACAGTGGGCTTATAAACTAAGCCCAGATTTGGGGCCAGGTCCTCCTCTACACATTGGTTATCAGACTCTGGGTCTCAGGAGCCCTTTGAAACACCTTCCCCTCATAGAGGATTTAAGGCTGGTCAGTATTCGCAGCAAACACTTAAAAACGTAACGCCAACTTGCCTTTGAGGAAGCGAGCTAAAAGAAATCTTTCTTTCTGAGTTGTCTGTTCCCTTCATCGAGGCCTGGATACTGAGAAACGTTTTCACAGCTTCTTGCTTATTTTAGAGGCAAGAAACATGCAGTCAGAGTGATCAGATATTTAGATTTATAGCAGGTGATGGCAGAGGAGAACACAGCTCACAGGGCTGGCGCTGCTGTTGCAGCCTCCAGCCCCAGTGTATTTATTAAAATCTTTTGAGTAAAGTCTTAACATTATCTATTAAGCACAATTTTTCACCCTTTGTGCCAGATTACTGGTGCTGCCAAGAAGCTCTTAAGTGTTAAATGAGAAGGAAAAACAATCCTGTGTTTGATCTTTTTTTTTCTTCTTCTTCTTCTGTGAATTTTCTTAGAATTTTACCATGAGCACTTTCATTGGAATTTAAAACTGTGATACTACCTTTTTCTTTGGTCTGGACTTAGGTTTCCCACTGATCAAATTTAAAGTTATCTTAGTAAAGGTTTTAAAAATACAGTTCCTTTTAATTTAAATTCCTTTTCTTTGTAGCTAACCCAGTCTGAATGGCTTGCTTTATCAAAGCTTTTTTTTTTTTTCCCCTCACAGCTTTTTCCCCTTCTCCCTTTTCCTGCCTTTTTCTTTTATTTTTTACTTTCTAAATTTGTTTCCAGATTTGGTTGACTAACCACTTGGTCTGGGCATATAAACTTTTTTTGTGTGGCCGTAAACATTGCAAATGGGTTTTAAGAAAGCATTTGTACCATCTTCTCCGGCAAATTAGAGGCTTTCTGATCTGGAAAATGACTTTTGGTATGCCTCATATATTTTCCTGTAGTTTTATGTAAATCAAAATTTATTATGAGTCAAATTCTATTTTAGGTATTCGTGAGGAATCTGTAAAGGCCGGTAGAGAAGAGAAACTGACTTAGCATTCACCACTCTACTGATAAGAGTTTAAGGAGGGTAAAAGCTCTAAAGATGTTAATTTTTTCCCCCTAATGATAAAGATAATAGCAGAGTCCAGTAATGAAAGACATTACAGGTAGTCCCTGACCTACAATAGGCTTCCGTTCCGGCAACTCCATCATAAGTCAGTTCTGACGTAAGTCGAATACCCCGTTTTTTTAGTTTTCATTATTATTGCCTTTTATTATCACTGTCTTTATAAATCTGATCTTTATTTGTCTTTGGGGGTTGGGATGAGAATGGTAACAGTAGCAAATTACCCATTGCACCATTGTATGTAGAACATATTACTAACTATAAGATGTACCAAAAAAAGGGACAGTCGTAAGTGCGATTTGTTATAACTTGGACACGTAAGTTGGGGACTCCCTATACTGATTTATCACTTAGGGTGTGGTCAAGTGAAATATTCATTGTTGTTCTGTATTTTTCACAAAACTGGATTTAATATGGAAAGCAAAGATTTTTGTTATAATTGTATATTTCTGTATAAGAAAGAAGTAGGAAGACTTTCTGGCATGAGAAGAGGGATTAGTGTTGTTTAACGTGGTCATCATTCAGTATCCAGGTGTAATTGGTTTCCACGTTTTTGCTCTGGGGGTAGAAACTTTTTATAAGTGGTTATTAATTCCCAGTGTAATTGACGTACAAACTGCTCTCTTCCTATGAATGGAAAAGTAGGTTCAGGCATCAAGAGTATTTGCTTAAAACCTCTTGCCACTGTTTAGTGTGAATATGTGTCATTTCAGTTATAATTTGTAAAAATTACTGAAGCCACCAGGGAAGCCAGAGCTTGGTACGGCTGCGGTGTCCACATGCTCCATTTTGACAGTCGTTTGGATGCCGCACAGATTAGAACAAACTGGTAGTCACACTCGCAGTGTGTTTGGGAGCAGTTTTTGCACAAATTAAGAAAACTTTAAAAAGACAAAACACCGTTTTCTGATGCAAAGCAGCTCTTATTTACTCACACTAAGATTGCAAAGCTCAGTGGAGCAGACCTCACCTCCAGGAAGTTCATAAAAAAGATGGTTGCATAGCAGAATTGAGTGAATACGCGCAGAGCCCATAAAAAGCCAAAAGTGATGGAGCCTAAAGGAAAGGCCAGTGCTTAATGAAATTGCAGTGTGAGGATATAGTGCTAAATCTATCGTCATAGCAAAATGCCAGGCAAATATAGAGAAATTGCCTAAAATATTATAAGGCTGTTTGAGCTTTAGACACATGAAAGAAATAAAGCTCTGCATTTTGAGGAAAGCAATCCATACTCTATTTCTGAAATGATGGCTTTCTAGTTTTTATTGATAGGACATGAAGTGGCTTGAGAGGTGTGCTTCACTTTATCCTTCTGCTTTGCAAAGAGTCTGATGAAGTGCTGAATTTTATTATTTATGGGATAATAATTACCTATTTTGGAAAGCTAAAGAGAAAGCTCGATCCTGCCCTTTCATGAATAGTTGGAGTTTCTGCACCCAGAATTGCATGCGCGGCTTTATTTGCAGCCTCTTGACCAGAATGTGTTGAGTGGGCGTCCGCCACGTTAGATGGAGAGACAAAGGGAAAGAAAACGCTGCAGACCTTCTGAGCTGAGTGCAAAAAGCCTGTACTGGCTCTGAGTCTCAGCCTCATCACTACTTTTTTTGTGTGCGTCACTGAATTTCTCTGCACCTTCTTTAAAAAAAGTCGTTTTATAGGAAAATACTGAGTAAGTCATTGTTCAGTTGGTACACTGGTATGGCACCCTTTGCAAAGGCCGTGCATGAATGGATGACATCTGAGAAGTGCTGCACTTTAGAACCTTTACCTTCGTAACCTGGAGAATACTCTTAAAGTGATTCTGAGGGTTTTTTCAGCTTTACCAATTGCTGATGTCTGGCCTCATTGTTTCTGTGTCTGATTCGGTATATGAGCTTCTATCTTGTGATTTCCAGTTTTAGTAAATCAGTAGGTTTGTGAGGTTTTCTAGAGATTAGGCCAGACTTTGTTCTTTTTTTTTAAAAGTCCTGGGGATTCAGTAGATGCTTATGTTTCTTAAAGAAATACAGTTTATTGGAAGGAGTGTGTACCTGGGGCCATAGAGACTGACATTCTGATCCCAACATCAGGCATTATTTTCTGGGTCTTCTTGGGCAAATTAATTGAGAGCTCTGCACATTTTTCTTCCTGTATTAAATGAGAAGAGGTCTTATCTCACTAACTTGCCATGTGGATCAAGGATGATAATCTATTATGACCATATAGAAACCACTGTTGAGTGATTGCCAAGCTTAACCTCATTCATATAAAGGGTCTAGTCCAACGCCTGAAGTGTGTAAGACTCTCGGTGTTATTATTCTCAGTGAGATATTATGTCATGGTTGTTTTAACTGGTTGAATGATCAACTGAGAGACCAGTGATTTTTAGGTGCCATAAAATATGACATTATGCTGAGCTGGCCAATTGTAAGTGGTCAGTGGCTACCCCCACACATATCCTTTTTTTTTTTTCTATCATTTAAAGAATTTTTCATATTAGTCATATTCTGGCAGTACGCAGTTCTTAAACGGTTTGCTTCACGTTATCTTGGCTTATGCTTTATTTTTAAAATAAATAATGTGCTAATCAACATGTAAAAACAGTTTTTTTTTTTTTTCTCTGAAAAAAAAAAAATCGGAACATTTTACATGGTGACAAAAATTAGCCAGAGTCAGTTGAGGCTGTCCCCTTTGCCTGGTTGTATACTCTTCCGTTAGCCAGAGTCCCCACCCAGCCTTACTGCACTCTCATGCAGAGACTAACTGTAAGTGGCTTTTCATCACCACACATTTGCTATTATTTTTCAGATAGCAGAGCTAAAAGGCAATGAAATAACTGATTTCCTTATATCCCTATTCAGTAAGTGGAAACAAAAATCAGACCAGGAGCACTCAGTATTCCACTTGTCCCTCTTCAGTCATTTAAGTTAACTGCAATGCCCTTTTGGTCATTTGGAGTTTGCAGCCTTGTTAGTGGATCAAATTCAAGCCCAACAAATATGTATTATTCACTTTATGCTGAGATCCATGCTATGTACATTCATTCACACATCTCAGTTTTCCCAAAGTCTTTGTGATAGATGATGATTTCATTTTTTTTAAGAAGTGAAGAAATTGAGGCTCAGAGAGGTTTATGGACTAACCTCAATTTACACAGCTATTTGCTAGAAGAGCTAACCCTTACACCCAGATCTGAGCAGTTCTCAGTAATTTTCATCTCTACTACAACATAGAAACTACTTCTGCATTTAATCTCTTTCTCTTTTTCAACTGTTCCAGACGGTAGGAAGTGTGATTTGTGTATAAGGCATTGAGCAATTTTCCTTTCCAAACATCAATTATGGCAGAAAGTAAGGAGGTGAACTCTCCTTCAACCTTCCAGTAGACGTTGCAGACTTTCAGAAATATGGTTTGCCAGTAGGAAGAAGAGCAGTGCTGTGTTCATGACTGGGATATGGAGGCCTGTGTACACAGGTCACTGTCACGTGGCCAGGAGCAGACCTGCCTGCCATGCGCAGAAAGTGGACTTTGTTTTGCAGCATTGAATACTCCAGCCATGCCGATGGGCCGTTCTGAAGTTCAAGTGAGTTGCGTGTGAGTCTTTGTGTTTTCATTACAAGTTTTTCCCCTGATGTTTAGGTACCAGATGCAGAAAAACCCCCATGTTAGAAAACAGGTAAGCTAAAAATGATGATTTGTAGTAGGAAGAAAACTAAATTAGAGGATAGAGATTCGAGGCTCTCAGCCTAACCACATGCTAGTCTGGGCCTTTGAACATATCATTTTGATGTTCTGAGCCTACTTTCTTAAAATGCTAATAGTAGTGATGGCAGTGCTGGTGGTGGTGGTAAAAGTCATAAATCTTTCTTATCTTCCAAGGTTGCAATGGCTGTGCGACACTGAAGACCACATGACAACTAATAAGTTCTTAGTAAAGGGGAACTTTTATCATGTCATTGGTTTGCCATCGCCATCATCATCTTCATCATTATTATCATCCTGCCTGAAAATATTATTATTCTCTCAGTGGAACACGTGGAGGTTTTTTTGTATCAGTCGCTTAGTGTCGGTCCCTTTGAATGAAGCATGAACAAAATGACCAGGCTTATGTTACCAGAGGACTGGATAGCTGCTGGTTAACTGATGGGATAGTAACCATCACTTAGTCCCAGGTCTGGGGAATAGAGGAAACAGAGAAGCAGGCACCTAGGTGACAGTGTCATATCGGCGGTTGTCTCTCGATACTTCCTTTGGTTAATCTACACGTAGTTTCACGTTTTCATTCGCTGTTTACTGAGCAGCTGCTGTATGTCTGGGGTCTAGCAGCAAACAGAATGCCGCATTTCATCATTCGTATCAGGCTTTCTCCACCTCAGCACTGTTGACGTTTTGGGCTGTGGGGGCTGACTTGTGCATGTAGGGTGTCCAGCAGCACTCCTGCCCTCTACACAATAGGTGTCAGGAATATCCCCTCCCCAAGTCATGACAACCGAAAGTGTTATTAGACGTTGTCAAACATCCCCTGTGTCCTGGGGTGCACATTTTTCCCGGTAGCATCCCTGTAATTGGCACATGCCATACAGACAAGGGTGTTCTGTAATGCTGACTGGCAGTGGTGGTTCTTCCCGGGGTGTGGCATTGTACAGGAACTGGGGTACGGTGCCTCGGGCCTCTTCAGCCCCTCCTGTTCTCAGCCCGCAATTGCCTGGCTGCAGTGAAGGTCGAGACTAGACTAAGGTGAATTGTAAGTCCCTCTCAGGTTGAAGAACCCTGTGGCTTTATAGCAGACTGAAGCTGCCTTTTTAACAGGGCCAGACAGCCTCATGCTATAGGATAATCAGATTGTCTGTGAGTTGGAGCCCACCAAATTCATCTGGGAACAGCTGGGATAGTTGTCAAGCTCTGTCTTGCCAAAGTATCATCTTGGAAAAAAAAACAACAGTTTTAATCTGCAGTCTTTTCCCCTGGAAATAAATATACTGTTACTGGTGATAGATACACTGTCCTCTGGTTTTAAAAAAACAAACAAAAATATTTCTCATTGTCTGGTAATTATCTGTATGACTTTAGCTACTGAATCAAAACCTTGTGGGCCCCAGACAGAATGATGTAATTGGCCAGCTGGCTCTTCCTGCCCCAAACTGGAATTCCCTGTGGCATGAAGGTGTTTTGCAAGGTGCCCCGTGAGGTCCTGAAGACTGCGGTGTTTCCTCCGAGAAAGAACGGCATTCTGTTGGACCAACAGCAGGTGCCACAACGTGAATGTGTCTTTTTTCTTTTTTTCACCTGACCCTTCTCAGAAATGTACCTGCAGTAGACAGCAAGGGGCAGAGCTGAGTTTGTGACCCTTTAACAGAGTGTCAGTAGGACGTTTGAAGAAGCACAGTTTTGGCCAGCAAATTGCAAACAATTGACCAGAAACCTCCTGATCTAGTAGGAAATGTTCTATACTTTGGCAGATGTCTGGTGAGACCCCCCGATCCAGCTGACATGGCAAGTCCTTAAAAGGAAAATGTAAATTGAGGCACACCTAGAAGAGCCAGGAAGAATTAATGTACAGAATTTTCTGGGAGACTTCGGCCACATGCCGTAAACGTATACAGCTAATCCTTGTTATTTGAGGATTCTCTCCTTGCAAAGTCACCCACCACTAGCTAATATTTACTTGGAATTTCAAAATCTGTGCTCGCAGCGCTTTTGTGGTCTTTTGCCCACCTGCATATGTGCAGAGCAGGCAGGACGATCTGAGTCCCCAGAGTGCCTGTCCCCAGCCGAGGTTGAATAAGCGTGCATTGGAATTGGCTCCTTCAGTGCTCTTGGGACTTTGTAGCACAACTACCGCAGATAAGGAGAGTCAACTGTATATTTGTTTTCTTTATTCAGATAGTTTTCCTAAATGAATAAAATCAAGGGCTGCCATTTATTGGCACTTAATGTGTATACAGCCATGAGAGTGATGAATATAGAAGCGGAACTCACAGTGAGTGGCAGTAGGCACGATTGCTGCCCCATCCCATGTTGTTGTTGTTGTTAGGTGCCGTCAGGTCAGTTCTGACTCATACTGACCCTGCGTACCCACAGGCGTGAGAAATGAGGGACAGACGGGAGTGGCTTGTCCCAGTTCTACTGTCACTGAACATCGCTGCTGCGAACGAGCTTGGCTGAGCCCCGGCCAAGTTTCTTGATTGATTGATTCATCTTTTTATTTTTGCCTCTCCGCTTATAACAAACTATAAATTGTTACTTACGATACAGGACTTCAGGGTCAGTTACTAGATATTCAGATAGCACCAAATAAAAAAATTATTTTTCTGGGAAGTTCTTAATGGGCAGCTGGGGGTTTAGTGTGTTTGGTGTCTTCCTTATACAACTGAAAATTCAGCTGCTACTTCACTTAAAAAAAAAAAAAAAAAAACCATTGCTGTTGAGTCCATTCCGACTCATAGGACCCCACAGGACAGAGTATAACAGAGTAGAACTGCCCCATAGGGTTTCCAAGGACTGGTTTTTGGTTAGCAGCCAAGCTCTTAACTATTGCACCACCAGGCTCCAAAAAAACCAAACTCACTGCTGTCAAGTCGATTCTGACTCACAGCGACCCTATAGGACAGAGTAGAACTGTCCCCTAGAATTTCCAAGGAGCGCCTGGCGGATTCGAACTGCCAACCCTTTGGTTAGCAGCCATAGCACTTGACCACTACGTCACCAGAGTTTCCCCTCCCTCACTAGCAGTCAGTAATCACACTGGGCAATATGTTTCACATTTTCTGTCAGCTGTGTGATGAGGGCTCTGCTCTGAGAGTAACTCCACAAGTGGCAGAAGCTGAGAAATAAAATATACTTTTTAATGTGATAAATAAAAATGTTAATTCTTGTGATGCCGCAGAGATTTGGAACAAGGAACAGAGAAGGATTTAATTTAGGGTGCAGAAGAGGATTTAATTTAGAAATGATTCTGTAAGACTTAGGCTATAATTAAGAGGACCAAAGGTAGCGAATCAGGCCCACAGCCTCGCACTTTTTTCTTTCCCCCACTGTAGGACTATTTGGAAACCCTGGTGGCGTAGTGGTTAAGAGCTACTATGGCTGCTAACCAAAAGGTCACCAGTTCGAATCTACCAGGTGCTCCTTGGAAACTCTATGGGGCAGTTCTACTCTGTCCTATAGGGTCACTATGAGTCGGAATCGATTCAACAGCAACAGGTAGGACTATTTAATAGTGGGAGTCCCTGTGTTTTGCAAATGGTTAACATGATTGGCTACTAAGTGGAAGGCTGGAGGTTCAGGTCTATCCAGAGGCACCTCGGAAGAAAGGTCTGGCAATCTACTTCTAAAAAAAACCAGCCAATGAAAACCCTATAGAGCACAATTGTACTCTGACACATACAGGGCCACTATGAGTCGGAAATGACTGGATCGCAACTGGTTATTTATAATAGTGAGTCTGTCTACCTTCAGAATTGTCCTGTGTATGGCATGAGTTGTTGCAGTGTGCTCATTTTCATCTAGGTGGGATGCTTATCCACAGGTAAACCTAGTGCAGGTATGATTTTCCCTCACAGTGGTTGAGCTCAGTCTTGAGTTTGTAAATGAGAAGCAAGAAATACCTGTGCTCAGTTACTAGGTTGCTTCTTGCTTCCGTGTGCTGTTTTGGCACCGCTCTCTTCTGGTGCAGAAACTTGAAGACATCTGCTTACTTTCAACTCTGCAAGACCTTTCCAGGTATGCAAAATTTGTAGGACACCAGCCTGTTCTTCCATTAGAGCTCCTTTCAGTATCTTATCACTTCTAGAACATTTCTTTTACCAAATTATTGAAAATTAGTGAAAACATTTGAACAAATTTAGACATGGTGTGATGAGAAACGACAGCTCCTAATAAAGGAAATATGTTCTGCTAAAATCCGTTTTTGGGGGACGCATGTGCTGGATAGGTAGGGAAACATCTCAAAGGTGTTCAGCAGGTTTCTTTTAAAAATCACCAAGTGGACAGGCCAGGGTGACAGTGCTTTTATTAGTAGTGATCATAGTCCAGCTTAATTGTGTTGGCATTTGGGCTTTTGATCCCATGCTAACTTGTAGGCCTGGGGAAGCAGATACACTATAGTGGGCTGAAGGCTAGCTTGGTGATCGGCCTGTGGACTGAGTGTCTGTTCAAAGTATACAGAATGAGTGTTTAAAAATTCGCAACCATTTATGAAAGTAACTTATAATGGAAAGGACAACCCTTGATTTATGTCTGAGGAATTGAGCATATAGGAGGTATGACACAGGGCAGGGAAGGTCCTGGCCAGTGGCCTGGGTGAGGTGGGAACACCAGGTGAAGACAAAGGACACAGAAGTACGCAGTGGGAGGATTTCTGTGGTGTACCAGGTCAAAGTGAGGAGGTATATGTACTCGTTAGGACTTGGAGGAGAGTGTAGCAGAAAATCTAGAACAAATTGATCTGAAGAAAAAATTGGAATTTATTGACTGAAATAACTGATGAGTCCAGGGCTGGCTCCGCCTCTCGGCTTGACTAGGTTTTCGTGCCTCGGCCTGGGTTGGCTTCATCTTGGGGTAGCCTCTTTCCTGTCGTAGCCATCGACATTGCCAAGCTTAAATCATCCTTGTAGCTTGCAATACCAGTGGTGTGAGTGATCCTTTCCCTATGTTTCCTATAAAGGTCTCATCTGTGAACCAGTTCTTCTCTGTACCCTGAGGGATGAAATGTGCCTACTTGCTGGTTTGGATTTCTCCCTGCCTCCTTTAACAGAGAGGTCCTGGAACCTTGCTGGTCCAGCAAGACTAAGTGTGGATCCAGGGGGTGATTGACCAAGAGGAAACCTGAGCGTGTCATCAGGAGGAGAGTTGTTGATGCTGGACAGGCAAGAACCGTTCCATAAGGAATCAAGAGGGGAACTGTGGTCTGTTCATTCATTTGCTCATTCTTTCAACAACGATTTATTGAACACCTACTATGGCCAGGTATCATTTAGGGGCTGGGGTTCAACAGAAGACCCCCAAATTCCTTTCTTCGTGGGGCTTACATTATCGTGCTTTTGTTGGGGGGCCAGAAGGGGTTACGTTCTCCAGATATGGAGTGGTTCGCTGCCTTAGATACAATAAATGACAGAGAGACTGCCTGATTCTTGGAAGAAGAAATCAAGGGCCCAGGAGACTGGGTGTATTTAGGAAAAGGATGAAAGGATGGAGAGAGTGGTTTGGATGCCTCTGAGGAGTGGGCTGGCTCTGGATACCTGGAGTATTTTATAAAGCATAGAAGGGTTGAAAGCATGTGTGTAAAGAGCCTGTTCGTTAATTGGGAGCGAGAGTTAATGTATTTACCTCCGGAGATGCAGTCGTGATACCGTGTTATTTTAGACGCTTCACCTGCCCTGGAAGAAGCTCCGAGTTGATGATCTAATAGCTTGTTACCACTGTTAATGTCTATGATTATCTTTGTCACAGTGGGAATACAGCTGTCAGGGAAGGAGAAGGGCATTTCTTCTTCACTTTAAGCAACACAGCTCAACTTGCTGACACTCCAGTGAAGAGGCAAAGGCACTTGATGAAAAAAATATATAAGCAAAAAAATGGCATGGTACCTTAACGTGTGGTGGTTTTTCATGGAGATACTCAAATGGCCTAGCTGATGGCCTGATTTTCTTTTTAAGTCTTTGTTCTTCAGAGAATAACCCGATGGCTTTAAAAAAAAAAAAAAAAAGAAAGAAAATATGGGTGTGCCCAGAGGTGGTTGTCACTGAGAAAGATTGCAATTTTCACTGAACAAATGACAAAATAAAAAGAATATTTTTCTTAATAATAGTAGGGGTATGAGAAGGAGGGTTCTCTAGCCATTTTTAACCATTTGAGGGGTACAGATGTGAAGGAGGGATTTGATGCAGGCTGTTCTATCAAGGGAAGTAGCTTCAAAAATTAAGCGTGTGGTGGACAACCAAGAGCTGGGTTTTGGGGGGAGAAGCCACGATTCAGTGAGGATGATGAAAACAACTTTGTGCAGCATTTATCAGGTATAATCACAGTCTACCCAGAGGACTTGGTGGGCCTCCCCTCCTGCACAGCTCACCCAGTATTGTCCTGACTTCACGCGTGAGGAACCGGTGGCAGAGAGAGGCTGAGGAAGTAAGTGTCCACAGCTGACAGGTGGCAAGCAGCACAGGCGATGGAAACCAGGTCTTTTCCCTCTCCAAACCCTTGGGGTTTTGTTGTTGATGTTGAAAATACACATGACAGAACCAGTTCAATAATTTCTACAGTTCTGTGGCAGTGATTCCATTCTTCAAATTGTACAGCTGTTGTTTTTGTCCACTGTGACTAGGGCAAATCATCTGATAAAGATTGCAAAGATGATCAGGATCTGGCCTCCAGAGAGGCTCTTGAGTGGCTTGTTGTTGTTGTTGTTGTCAGGTGCCTCGAGTTGCTTCCAACTCATAGTGACCCTACGTACAACAGAACAAAACATTGCCCAGTCCTGCGCCATCCTCACGGTCATTGTTACGCTTGAGCCCATTGTTGTAGCCACTATGTCAGTCCATCTTGTTGAGGGCCTTCCTCTTTTTCGATGACTCTCTACTTTACCAAGCATGATGTCCTTCTCCAGGGATTGATCCCTCCTGACATGTCCAAAGTATGTGAGACACAGTCTCGCCATCCTTGGTTCCAAGGAGCATTCTGGCTGGACTACTTCCAAGACAGATTGGTTTGTTCCTTTGGCAGTGCATGGTATATTCAATATTCTTCGCCAACACCACAATTCAAAGGCACCGATTCTTCTTCAGTCTTTCTTATTCATTGTCCAGCTTTTGCATGCATATGAGGCGGTTGAAAACGCCATGGTTTGGGTCAGGTGCATCTTAGTCTTCAAGGTGACATCTTTGTTTTTCAACACTTTAAAGAGGTCTTTAGCAGCAGATTTGCCCAATACCAGTAAGATAAGGTCTTAAATTACTCAGCTGGCTGCTGCAGATGGCCAGGACTCCTGCCCTGGACTCTTCTGTCCTTCCTGACTTTCTTTTTGTTCCCAGCTCTCTCTAGCTTTCCAGTCTCCCCCTTGGCTACCATCTTACTTTCCTCTTGTTGTACTCAGGCAGTTTTGCTTATGAACCTCTGTTATGACAACTATGCACCCAAATTGTATTTTCCCCTATGCTTGGCTCTGGGAGTTTCTGGGAGTTGCAGTCTTGCAGAAATTGTGTATTATTTTTTTTTTTTCCACTCCCAAGGTTTTACCCATAGTAGGTATCCGATGAAGTGAATGCTAAAAGTAAATGCGTAAATAGTAGGTTTGAGAGGTCTGGCAACTCTTTCTGTTTTCAGATTGAAGCCCTCAATAAGTACTCTATGAGTAGCAGCCATGCCTTAAATGGTTTATATTTTTTTAAAATAATCATGGGTCACCAATTCTTTTTGTATGATTGTGTGATGGGTGGACTACATTTGCTTCCTTGCATCTTGGTAATTGGATAAAAAAGTTCTCATTCACCTGGGAAATGATGATCTCTACCTGAACTGGTTGATTCAGCCCCCTTCGTTATTTCACCATTATTTATGCCTTGCCATAGGAAACGTGAAAGTGGGTATCTTTAGATCCTTAGGTTTCAATTATTAACATAAGGAGTCAAAGCTGGGAAGAGAGTGAACTATATCCATAAACATTCTCATATTGAAGAACGGAGTGTTCTTTGCTAAATCATACAGGCTTTGCAGTAATCAAGGAGCCCTGTGGCTCAGTGGTTACGCGTTTGGCTGCTAACCGAAAGGTCAGCAGTTCAAACCCACCAGCGCCTCCATGGGAGAAAGATGTGTCGGTCTGCTTCTGTAAAGATTACAGCCTCGGAAACCCTGTGGGGCAGGTCTACTCTGTCCAGTAGGGCCACTGTGAGTCAGAATCAACTTGAGGACAAGGGGTTTGGGTGTGGTTGCAATAATCCCTGTCCTGCCGTGTGGTCACGTCCCTCCTGTGTTGATAAACCCACGTGTCTCTAAGCCATGGGATGCTTCTCTTCTTTCCAGCTTGCTGTCCGTGTGGAATTTCCACTGTAGGAAGTTGAAAAATGGTTAAAAAATTGTTTTCCTATGGAGGGCAAGAGGATATGGATTGTCCCATAGCTCACAAGGGTAGTAGTGATTGTCAGATGTGATAATGCATACCTGGGTGGAATTTAGGAGTGCCTCAGTCTTTTTCAGTCCATTCTGATCTTATCTTTTCTATTGGAAAAGTATCTTCTCCCCCCGCCCCGCCCCAGTTGAACTCTTTCTCGTAGTCGCTGGAATTGGAAGTGACAATCCCTTCTAATCTAGCCAGTCTAGCGTGTTCTCTGAGACCTCCACTCAAACTGATTAGGAAGTGTGATGCCCTTTCTAATTGGACCAGGGTTCCTACTTGAACTGTGGAGCCCCTAGGTGGTGTATACAGTATATGTGCTCAGCTACTGACAGAAAGGTTGATGGTTCAAGTCCACCCAGAGGCGCCTTGGAAGAAAGGTCTGGTAATACACTTCCGAGAAATTAGCCATTGAAAACCCTGCGGCGTGCAGTTGTACCGTGACACGCACAGGGTCGCCAGGAGTCGGAATCTGCTTGACAGCAGCTGGTTTCGGAGGTACTTGAATTGTAGCTTTTAGTGCTCTTGGTTTCATTATACTCCAGACTTTTCAAAATTTGCTTTCAATTCATGTTTCTTTAACCTCTGCTAGACTATCTTTAGCTGGAGCCCTGGTTGCGAAGTAGTTAAGAGCTCGACTGCTAATCAGAAGGTCAGCAGTTCAATCTGCTGGCCTGTCCTTGGAAACCCTGTGGGGCAGTTCTACTCTGTCTTACAGGGTCACTCTGAGTCAGAATCGATAGGTTTGGTTTCTTTTCTTTTCTTTTTTTTTTTTAAGATTAGGCTTACCTTTGTGCTATTTTATAAACATATTATTTCACCCAGTATCTCAGGTACTACATGAAAGCACGTGTTCACTTCAGACAACCTTTCTAGAATCATTCCTCATTTTTCTATGGGGGCAGGAATTCTTTTCATGTTCAGGTCTGGCTAACCTAGCAACAGGGTACCTCCCCAGGTGCTCGTACTGGTTTCCTTGAGGGCAGTGCACTCACTTGATTTCCTGTGTGTCCAGTGCCCATTGCGGTCTCCGGCTCTGAGGCTGTCTGTAGAAAGGCTTTGTGGGGGGATGTGTAAGGATTTCTTCTTGGCAGTGGTTCATTAACTAATGTTTTGTTGCTGTTGTTGTTTACAAAGTACAAAACGCATATGCTCAGCTGATGGAGTTATTTGGTTATATGTATTCCAGGTAGCACAGAGGTTAAAGCACTAGGCCGCTCGCCAAAAGGTTGATGGTTGGAACCCACCCAGCGGCTCTCCAAGAAGAAGTCCTGACTATCTGCTCACTTAGAGATTGTTGCTGTTGTTGTTGTTTGGTGCTGTCAAGTCAATTCCTTCCTTCTCATAGCAACCCCATCTGACAGAGCAGAATGGCCCCATATGGTTTCTAGGCTGTAATCTCTACTGGAGCAGATTGCCAGGCCTTTCTCCTGGGGACCCACTGGGTGGGTTCAAACCACCCACCTTTCAGTTAGCAGCCTGGTGCTAGCAAACTCATGGGGCAGATCCCAGTGGAGGGCACCCAACGAGGACATTTCTCCTGCCTGGTACTGACAAACCCACATCAGAAATGGCGGAATGGGAAACGCCCCCCTCCTCGGGCCTCGGAAGTACAGGGTTGAGGGCATCTTTGCAGCCCAAGGACATAGTGCAAGGCACCCTTGACCTCCTGTGGCCTTCCTGGCACCTGACCTATCACAAGATTTTTACGTTTTTGTGTGCAGTTTGGCTTCAAGCAGGGAAGGAGAATTCTTTGCAGTTTGTGATATGGGAATGATAAGCCTTCATTTTAACCATATCAAGGCTCTGAGTGATAAAAGGGTCGAATCATTGTCATCCATTAAGTTCCTTTAACTGTTGGAATCCCACTAAGGATCCATCTGGAGGCCTCTTCTCACTCTGTACACTGTCTTCCCAGGCAGCCTCATAATGGCTTAAATTACCATCTATTCCGTAGCACTCTTAAATTGAGATTCCTGGCCGGAGATCTCCCTGTTGAGCTTGAAGCCTATATAGCCTGCTTCCTCCTTGACACCCCTGTTAGGGTTCTCGTCTTAAAACTGATCTCACTGTCTTTGCCCAGGTCTGCTTCCTCACCTCCAACCTGCTTTTCTTCTATTCCGTCCTGCCCCAGTGAATGGCATAACCCTAAATCCATTCTATCAGCCGCAAACCTAGGATTCCTCTCTCCCTCCATCTGCCTCCAAAAAAAAAAAAAACCCAGAGTTGATTCTGACTCAAGGTGACCTCATGTGTGTCAGAGTAGAACTGTGCTCCCTAGGGTTTCCAATGGTTGATTTTTCAAAAGTACATCACTAGGCCTTTCCTCGAAGACATCTCTGGGTGGACTCAAACTTCTAGCCTTTCGGTTAGCAGCCAGGACATAAACTGTTTGCACCACGCAGGGACTCAAATCATTAGCTCCCCCCCCGACACACACGCTATTGCTATCGATTCGGACTCATGAGGATCCGACATGGGAGGTCATGTCAGTGTTACCTCTGAAATGTCTCTATCATAATCTGTTGCCTGGCTGACTGCAGAGGCCTCTGAATAAGTCCCCGAGTTTCCTCATTTATGACCCTTCTGTTGTCTGCACAAAACTCGTAGGATCCTTTACAAATGGAAATACATTGTGTCCCTCCTTGCTGACAACCTTCCAGTGGCCTCTCGTTGCTCTGGGGATAAATTTCAGGATCCACTAATGGCTTTTCTTCATGATCTCGGCCCCACATCGAGCCCACAATTTCCCTGCAAGCTCTACGCCCACAGCTGGCCCTACTTAAGACAACTCCACCTTGCCTCTCCTCCTTCACCTGGTTGCATTCTATATCTCACACCAGGCCCAGCTTCAGTCACTGCCTTTGGGAGCCATCTCTCACTCCCAGCCAGATCAGAGCCTGACTTGTTCCCCCAACAGCTGGCGCCAGGTTCGCTCCACGACTGACAATCAAGGATGGCGTTGAGGTGGACAAAAATAGAAGGAAATGAGATAGTGGCATAAGCATGCAGGCAAAAGGAAGACAGATTAGAAAAGGAATTTAGGGTAAGTCTCGCTGTGGTTGACTTTGTTCCTTGGTGTGTAAAAGCCTGGGCAGAACTCCTAGTGTCGGTTCCCTATAGGAATGGGAACCCTTGTGGATACCAAGAAGCACTTCTAAAGGTTTACCTAAGGACTCACATGAGTCGATGCTGGCTGTTGCAAGGACAGTTAAGCAGTGTAATGCTCATGACAGTTGTGGTGGTTCTATGGGGCAGGGGAGACTGTCCACAGGCAGGACTTGCTTCTTGGTGCTTGTCTAGTTAACATCATTTCTAGGCCTGCTGCTCAGGGCTGCACTTTTCCTCCAATGTGGAAGGGTAGCAGGGATATGGCGTATACTGTTTGGTTCGTTATTTACTCACTGTGGGTGATGGGAAAGGAAACAAACCCAAGACAGCCCACGCAATTCTCCTACTGGCCACTCCACTTAAAGCACATATGTCCCAGAGACAGCGTGACCCGTTCATACAGTGACTTTCTCTGGTGGTTCTGAATTTAAAGTTAGGTGTATGTCTTGTGCACAACCAGGTTGCAAGCCATCGACTTTATTAACCGGCAGTTGAATGCCAGAGACTGGCTCATTTGGCCTTCTGGTTTGTCTTCCTCTCAAGGATTTTGGAGGAGTCCCAGGGCAGTGCAAATGGTTAAGCATTTGACTACTAACCAAAAGGTTGGTAGTTCGAACCCACTCAGAAGCGCCTCAGAAGACAGGCCTGTGGACCTGCTTCTGAAAGGTCGCAGCCTTGAAAACCCTATGGAGCACCGTTCTCTGCAGGCATAGGGTCGCCATGAGTCACAACTGGCTTGACAGCAACTAACAACAACAGGATTTCGGAGGGTGGTTTTCATAATTCTCTGCTTGGTTTTATGTTTTATGCTGACTTTAGCTCCTGAATCCCATCAGTGCGCAACCCAGCCCCCCAATACAATGGCCCGTTGTTGAGGTGTGAGTATATGTATAGCTCCCTGTTTGAGGCTCATTTTATACCCCTAATGGTGATGGTGTGCTGGGAAACGGTTATTGGTAGATCTGTGCATGTTTGGAAACCCTGGTGGTGTAGTGGCTAAGTGCTACTGCTGCTAACCAAAAAGTTGACAGTTCAAATCCACCAGGCACTCCTTGAAAACTCTGTGGGGCAGTTCTACTCTGTTCTGTAGGGTCGCTATGATTCGGAATCCACTCGACAGCAACGGATTTGGTTTTTTGGTTTATGCATGTTTATTTGCAGGTGACTGCAGAGTCAAGGGTGGCTGAGTGGGCAAGTGAATTGAGTCACAGGATCCTGGACTTCTCGGTTGGGAGAAGTTGTAAATACCATCCACACCGGATCACTTGATGGAATACAGGAGATAACTTGATAAATAATGGCAGGGTTCCCTTGTAGAGCTTTTCTATTGAATGAAGTAAGCAAGAGGAACCTGCAGAGATTCAAGGGGGAGACGTTTTTTACAGCCCTGAAAAATGGCACCGTTTGAGCAGAAAAGATTGGAGACTGGAGACTGGGCTTGAGAAAAGTGAGGGGAAGAATTGAAGATGAAGCTTTTTCAGATACTGGCCCTCGTAAAATACTTCCCTTTATGCCTTATGAGATCTCAAAGTGAGAGTGCATCCATTTTCTTTCCTGAGCCAAGTTGTAGCAGTAGTCCACAGCAAGTATTTTATGGTGAAATCATGGGAATTCTTTGACATAAA
Source organism: Elephas maximus indicus (assembly GCF_024166365.1). NCBI lineage: Eukaryota > Metazoa > Chordata > Mammalia > Proboscidea > Elephantidae > Elephas > Elephas maximus. Next base: position 66,851,729 of record NC_064838.1, read on the forward strand.
GTAGATAAGATCAGGAGGCATGCAGGGGAGAAGATCTCAGTGAGTTGTGGAGCATAAACCATTGAGTCAATTCCAATGCATAGTGACCCTAGAGGACAAAGTAGAACTGCCCCATAGGATTTCCAAGGCTGTAAGTCCCTACGGAAGCCGACTGTAATATCCTTCTCCAGCAGAGAGGCACGTGGGTTCAAATCACTGACTTCTCAGTTAGCAGCTGAGCGCTTAACCACTGAGCCAGCATGGGGCTATTAAAAACTCAGGTGGGAAAGGAGAAGCTTGAAGAGAAGTCAGCTTAGGTGAGACAGATCTGTGCATTGGAGTTTGGTTGATCAACACCAACATATCCTGGGGAAGAGAGGCAACTTTCTAACCATTGTCTGATGGGTTCACTTGTGACTAAATGTTATGATCATAGTATTGTTATATTTCAATTTAATGGCCGTGCATAATGGTATCTCCAGCAATTAATCTAACATTAACCCCCACCTTAGTTTTTGGATATACAATACAGTTTAGGCTGAAAACATGATGGATAAGAATTCCGTCTCATCTCCTTGAACTTTATTGTCTTCCACTTCAGCCCTTTCAGACCTGCATCCATGAGATCAAGTCTCTGTTATTTGTGACCCACTAGGATGTTGGATGATTTTAACTGGAAAATGTTAATGGCCACTTTTTTCCATCTTATGAGAAGTAAATGTTGTATAAATTGAATTTTAATGCTTTTATTGTCCCAGAGGAAGATAAAAACCGTTAGCTAATGACGATGGTAATGTTCAGATTGTTTTTAATTTTAAAATAATATTTATGACTTGCAATGTTATACTGTCTCATTTTGGATTTAGAGAAAATTTATAAACATCTACATGGGTACATAAACGTATATGAATTAAGGACCGGGAGTAAGATGGCGTAAAAGTACAACCATGGCTTAAATATTCATACATATATGTGTATGTATGTCTGTATGTTTAAAATCCTGAGCAATATAGGGATCTGGCTAGAAATCTGACTGCTCAGTTATAAGTTAATGTCGAATTCCCCTACGGTCACCCATTATTGAAAGTCTGCTTGTCTTAAATTTACTTTGGCAGCAGAATGTGCTTGGTGAGTATCATGCTGTGTTTCTCTGGGGAGCTGAAATTTATATGATGTTTCCTTTCCCCTGGAATAATAGCATCCACAGGCACACACGTGTCTATATGTGTACACAAATGTGCTTGAGAAAGCACCCCTTTAACAATAGATGATTTTAATATCGTCTGAAATAAAATACAAATCCTTTGTTCTGTATCACTGTGGCATGTCACAGTATTTTTTTTTCTTCCTTCACTCCCAAAATAGGTGACACAGCATAATATGTTATGCTCATTAAACAACAGGATTTTGGTTTCAGTGGGAGAGTTGCTAAGTTCATTGTTTCTGGGGAAAGGAACAAATACTAACTCCTTAGTTTAACCTCAAAAGGAAAAAGCATGTGAACTAATGGAATACAGTCATTAAAAAATGCAGGGTTCTGTCTGAGCATTGTGTTCTTTTAAGTCTTTATTTCCGTAGACAATGCAATTTCCCTTCCTCCAAACAGGGCCATGAGGAATGATTTTTAATTCTCTTTCCGTTCATCATTTACATAACATGTATCACTGTAACACCCAGCTCTCTTACACATACTCACACACGTACACACACACGTACACACACACGTACACACACACTCACACAGCCTAGAGAGACTCAGAAGAGGAGACAGTTGTAGGTACTAATATGCCAGTCGTATGCAGAATCACTTCGGAACCCTCTTTACTGCAATTTTTAGTCAGACTTACTGTCCCTGCCCTCAGTGTGGCTGTGGCTGCTCCACACTCGTTGAACAGATACTTAATGAGGACCCAGTAGGTCCCAGTTTGGTTAGTTGAAGGAGGTCCAGAAGAACTAATCATCTGGTAATCCCAATTCCCAAAGTCAGCTCAATGTTCAACTCAGTGGACACACCAGACACTAAAACCATAGGGGTGGAATGTGGGGAAGCTGAAAAAAAAGAAAAGCAGAGCAACTTAAGGAAGTGAAGAAGGGCAAGAAACATTACTCTTCTTGACATGTTAAATTGCAGGGATGTTGTTAGCTGCCGTTATGTCACCTCTGACTCATGAGGATCTTCCGTGTAACGGAAGGAAACGTTACCAGGTCCTGCACTCTCTTCATGATCGTTGATATATTTTAGTCCATTGTTGTGACCATTGTGTCATTCCTTCCAAACCTGGGGGGCTTGTCTTCTAATGCTACATTGGACATTATTCCGTTGTGATCCATAAGGTTTCCATTGGCTAATTTTCTGAAGTAGATCGTCAGGCCTTTCTCCCTAGTCTGTCTTAGTTTTGAAGCTCTGCTGGAACCTGTCCACCATGGGTGAGCTTGCTGGCCTTTGAAACACCAGTATTTTGGCTTCCAGCAACACAGTAACACCCAAGCCACCACATTACAGCAAACTGATAGACCAGTGGTGGAAAGAGCATACAAGGACTTTGTGTAGCAATATGTCAAGATTTTTACTAGTTAGAAATGGAGGCGTGCAATTGCCCACCTTTGTCGTCAGAGCCATTTCAGTATGTGGTGACATTCTGATCAGGCTGCTTATGGCTTAGCCCACGAGTGGTTTAAGCCATTGCCTATTTAGCTGTCTTTCTCCTTGCTGGCGTAGTACCACAGTGCGTCTCTTACACCTTAAATAATACACGTTAATTAAGATGCTTTGCCTAATACCATCCCTAAGATTGCCTTTTATCCTGTTGACTTGTTTAAGGTACCTAGGAAGTTGAGTTGAAACTTGTTAGTATTCCACATTACTATTTACTCGAAGCCTCTCCCGTATATCACTAAATCACCACAAATAAAAACTGGTACCGTGATGTGTGTTGCTTGTCTATAAATATCACCTGAAATGAGGAGCAAATAAAGGCATCTAAGTTTAACTGAGGAGAGTTGAGAATTAATGCTAAATTAAAATATTGTCACACAGATTAGTAGAAGCAAACACACACAGCCAGTCTCCGATGCCTTTCTCTGTACTGTGAACACTGAGTAATAATTATTTTATGAAGGTGTAATGCATTGTAAATATTTATAAACAGAAATGTAAAACAGTGAGACTACAGTGAATAAATTATTTTGAAATATTTTTAAATCCAGTTTTTATATGCTTTTTAGTAAAAATATTCACGGTGATCAATATTTCTTTCTCACTTGCCATCTGCTCTGCTGCTTTGGCTGTGCAGCTCCAGGTGAATGATGCACGCGGCTGTGTCACGCACTCCACAGATTTATTGACGTGGATGCAGCGTTTTTATGACGAGCACGCAAACATGTGATCACTAGACATAGGTCTTCTGGTGTGGGTAATCGCAGCTTCTTTCCCATCCACGGGAACAATTAGACAATCATTAGGCTGCCTACAAGGCGCGTTCATCTTCCCTCTTCCCCGGTGTCACGCAATAGCTTATCTATCAGAAGGTGGAAGAAATTCTCCTGGAGTGACTGGCCAGAAGAATCTCATCTTGGATCTGCAAACACTTTTAGTATTTTTCTGGTGCGTCTGTTGGTGAAGGGCCCTGGTTTTCATGTGTTGTTGTTGTTGGGCACCAACAAGTCAGTGTCCAGTCTTAGCGACCCCGTGGAACAGAGTAGAACTGCCCCATAGGGTTTTCTGGGCAGTAATCTTTACAGAGGAGCCCTGGTGGCGTAGGGGTTAAAGTGCTCGGCTGCTAACTGAAAGGTCTGCAATGCAAACCCACCAGCTGCTCCTTGGGAAGAGGATGTGGCCACCTGCTTCTGTAAGGATTACAGCCATGAGCCGAATCGACGGGACAGCAGCGGATTTGATTTTCTTTTTTTTGTGGCAACCTTTGCAGAAGCAGATCACCAGGTCTTTCTCCTGTGGAGCTGCTGGGTGGGTTTGAACTGTCAGCCTCTTGGTGAGCTGCTGTGCTCTTAACCATTGTGCCACCAGGGCTTCTTTTCATGTAATTCTATTTTAATTGACTTAGAGCAGCCAGTTTTGCACTGTTGAATCACGCCATCTAAAAGCCACAGATAGGGTCTTTTGGGTGAACATGACACTTAGGTGGCTTGGTCACTTCTTTCTTAATCTAAAAGCAGATGTATGTAGCCATTTAATAATCTGTGACTCTTGTACTTTCCTTTATCTGGCTAGAATGACTTGCCTTAATGAAGTTTATGTAGTTTTGCTGGATTGTTGGATATTCCTTCCCTTCCCCCAAGCAAATCATTGCAGACTTTAATGTTATTATTTTGTTTCTGCATATCATTGGGCTGGTAACAGATATTCCAGGAATTCAGGTAAAATAATAACAAAATAGTGATGGAGTTTGTACCTGGGGACACGTGAGGGTCAAGGGTTCTCAGCGTTTCCTTTGCTGTGAAGCTGGCCCTGGTTCTCTTCGGCCCTGATTCTCTTCGTTTTAATTAACCACCTTCTCTTGGGTTCTTCCACAGTGGTGGGTTTTTTCCTTTGTCATTTTCTTTTGTGAGCCTAACTTATATAAGTCGCCTTTATGATCGTCTCCTCTGCTGAATGGCAGAGACTTCAGAGGCAAAAACTGAGCCTTATTCAGCTTCACTTTACTCTGCAGGACACAGAATACGCTCTTGATGATTACTTGTTGGTTTGGATATAGACAGGTTTTTAACCTCAGTACCCTCTGAACCCTGGCTGTATCAGTCAAGGATCATTTGGTGGCAAGGAGGGAAAGCCACACAAACTGGCTTTGAGCAAAGGTAGGAATTTACTTGGGGAATACGGGACTGTCTCTCAGACTCCAGGGAAGAATGTCTACCCTGGACTCATGGGGTAAAAGGGGCCATTTATGGGAAAGACTTGGGAACCCCATTCCACTGCCCCACTGTCTGTCTGTCTGTCTCTTGGTCCATTGGTGCTGATATCCCATGGTCTTAGCATCTGTCAGTAGTCTCTCTCTAGACCTTTTTCCTCGCCTCCACTATCTAATGACCCATCAGGGCTGCTGCTGTGTTTCCTCCAGGCCCCAGAAGTCCAGGGCCTGAATGGAAGTAACCTGATTTCTCAGTGTTCCAATTTCAAATTCCCTTGAGACAGAATACCAGGGGCCTTCTTTGGGTCAAGTGCCCATCTTAGTTCATTTGGCCATGGCCCTGGCAGAGAATGACTCAAAGACAGGGTTCCCAGTTTGGGAAAACCACTCCTTCCTAAGGCTCACAGGTTGTCTAAGGGGTTAGCATGTGAGCACGTGTGGGCAGGTAACGAACGGTGAGGCAGTGGTTGACATCTCCCTGGCAATCCTGTCACCAGAAGATGTTAATGAATCACCATATTTGGATAGAAGAAAATGGTAACCATGTTTGTTTCACCTTTGGTTTTAAAACTTCTTGTCTTCACAAAACTTTTGTTTTTTTTTGCCTTTCAAACATACCACCCACACCCTAATGCTTGACCAATGTCAAGAGAAGCCTTCCTGGACCATCAGAGGCCCGAGTGATCTTGCGCTTCTTCACACTTATAAAGTTCCATTCATTTTTCATCTCCTGGCACTGAGTTCTGTTTTGCTCCCCAAATTTCCATGCTAGTCCCATCCTTGGACTTTCGTTCATGTTCTTCCATGTGCCTGGAATGCCTCTTTCCCCCATGTATGTCCATTAGAGCTCAGCTTAGGTGTTACCTCCTCTGAAAGGCTGGTTTATGGATTTCTTCTGACCTTTTTTAACCTCCTCTTCAGTGATTTGATATCCATCATCACAAGTGGCAGGTCCATAGCTTGTTTACTTGTGTAATGCCTTTCTCCTCCGCAAGAATACAAGCCCCGAAGACTTAGGACATTTTTGGCTTGTTCATCTTGGTTCCCAGTGTTGGTATAAAGTAGGAGCCCCACAGATGTCTCTTTAACGCGCAGTTGTGTGGCTGTCATACACCTCCCAGAGGTGAAACACAGCCTCTTCTTGAAAAAAAAAAAAAGGAAACCTGTGTTAGGCCATCTGTCTCAGGGTGATAAAGTCCCTGTTTGTTTAGCCAGCTGCCCTGCCGTGAACATAGCGCTCTATAATGTGCACAGTATAATCACTTAGCTTTTGGAGTTGTTTTTCTGCATCATTTGATGAAGTCATAAACCTAAGTTATGAAGTCAACTCTTAAGATGGAGCCTAAGTAAAACAGATCAATGGGATCTGTCTCAGGAACAAGAAATTTAATATACTCCTCTTGACAGCCAACTGGAGTCATTCTTTTGGCTTCTCAAGTGCAGACCTATCCATCCAGACATGACAAGGGCAGTTTTGCCGCCCTTGTTTCTGACGGTATCAGAGGACAAGGTGGCTTTAGGCCTGCAGCTTTTGCTAGTAAGAACCCATAACTTTGTAGTGGGGGTGGAGGGGTGTCACACATCCCTGTCTCCTCTGCTCAGGCACACCAGCTTTTAAAAGTCCTGTGAGAGAGTCCCTGGTTGGTACAGATGGTTAATGTACCAGGCTGTAAACTGAAAGGTTGGAGGTTCAGGATTACCCAAAGGTGCTGCAGAAGAAAGGCCTGGCAGTCTACGTCCAAAAAACTAGCCATTGAAAACTCTGTGGAGCACAGTTCTGGTCTGACACACCTGGGGTTTCCATGAGTCGGAGCTGACTGGATGGTTACCATGAGTTGGAGCTGACTGGATGGTTACCGTGAGCCGGAGCTGACTGGATGGTTACCGTGAGCCGGAGTTGACTGGATGGTTACCGTGAGCCGGAGTTGACTGGATGGTTACCGTGAGCCGGAGTTGGCTGGATGGTTACCGTGAGCCGGAGTTGACTTGATGGTTAGCAAGAGTCGGAGTTGACTGGATGGTTACCAAGAGTCGGAGTTGGCTTGATGGTTACTAGCACGGATCAAAGCTTGCACTCTAGAGGCTGGGTTCAAATCTCATTGATTAGCTGTATTGGGCAAGTTACTTAATCCGTTAGCCTTCGCTTTTCTCTTTATAAAATAGGGCTAATAATAGTATTGTCTGAGCAGAGATGTAGCGAGGAGTGATTAAGGTGATATGTGTTCTCGACGCAGTGCCAAACAGACAATGAAGTGTCAGCAAACTTTGGCGTTATAAACACCGTCACCATCATCTTCTTCACCTCTTCAGGAGACCTCAAAGGGGAGCACATATGTTACCTGGAAAGAGGCCAGGGAGGGAAAAGGGTAAGGCTAATGCCCATAAACGTTAGCGTGGATTTAATTATTATTCACTGTACTGAATTCAGCTTTCTATATTGTTTGCAGATGATGGGATTTGGTTGTTGGGGACAGGTATGGAAGCAGGTTTCCCTCAGCACTGAGGGTACCTTGTGGTTGTGGTATATACAGGCATCTTAAAATTATGGCTTAATTAAGGAAAGCAAAAATAAACCGCTTTATCACTTTTCCCAGTTCAGATTAATTTCTGTTTGTTTTTTTTTTTTTTTGGAAAACATGGCCTAATGCTTTACTTAGTCCCCTAACTAATAAAATTTAGGATTGTTCCTCAAGGGTTGGACACTCTTGGCTTGAAGGTCTCTTCCCTCTGGTCTTTACACTATTTGAAAGATACAAGTAGTTTGGGATAGTCCAGCCTTGCTGGAAAAGCCTAAAGGTCTGCCAGGGCCTACGTTTCTCAATCTCAACACCTGGCAGGCCTGAGTAGGTGCTGTAGCCCACCCGTTCCCAGAGTGTGGTCTCTGCAGGACAGCATCAGCATCACCTGGGAACCTGTAAGAAATGCCAGTTCCGGAATCCCACTCCAGGCCTCCTAAATGAGAAGCTCTGGGCTTGGTGTTTCATCAGTTCTTCTAGATGATTCCCCTGCTGCTGCAGTTCACGCTTTGAAGTTCTCTGCAGTCCCCCCCACCCTGCCCTGTTACCCTACACCTAGCTCCCCTTCCTGAGGTAAGTTAGCTCCCTGATCCTTGAAGGCCTGTGTGCCTGGGGACTTCTGTGGATTTTTAGGTTTCGGTTGGATGTGTGTTGATTTATGTTCTGACTCAGATAGAGTTGACACCTTAAGCTCTTTTAAGCCCCTTAAGTTCCTTTAAGCCTGAGTAAGAAGAAATCCACGGTGAGAGGGATGTGTCTCTAAGAGTGTGTTTAACACTGTGGAAGACTGTTGACAGCTGTGTTGAATCTCAAAACAAGCTCAGGATAATAGACTGTAAAAGGAATGTATTAATTATATTCCTTAAGTGTAAGGACGTAGAAAACAGTGGGATTTAGAATCAGGTGTACCTGGCTGTGAATCTCAGCTTAGCTCCTGAAATTCTGTGGCTTGATTAAGCGTCTTTAACTTCTCTGAGCATAACTTTACTCATCTAGGAACTGGGCATAATACAGCCCATCTGGAAGAGAAATGGGGAGCGTTGAATGAGCTTCTGAGTCTCGGTGGTGTTTATGTTGGAACCCTTTCCTAAACTTCAAGGTTCTTTTGCTTTGCCTTTTTTTTATTATTATCTTTATGTTTATTGTGGTAAATATATATGTAACAAAACATTTGCTATTTCAGCATCCTTCACATGTACAATTCAGTGACATTAATTATGTTATAGGGTTGCTATGAATTAGAATCAACTTGTATCATGTTGTTCTCAAGATTCATTTTTCATATGTACAAGTTTTTAAAGCTTTTTTTTTTTTGAAGAATGAAAATAAAATTTAGGAAATATAGTCAAAATTAGGGAACTTATTGATTCATTGATAAGCCATATATTTAATCATACATCAATCGTGTATGTATATATGATAAATTCTATTTTCAGCAAGTGTATTTTGAATGCCCGGTATGTGCCAGGCACATTCTAGAAGCTGGGACGCTGCAGAGAGTTGTTAGACAAGAGCGACGCTTTCATGGTGCTTATCTTCTGTTTTGGTGATAAAGAGAAGAGACAGCAAACAAGCATGTGAATAAACGAATGTTGTCATTTCACTCATTCTTTCAGAATGCATTCTGTACAGCGCCTTAGCAACAGTGGTTCGTTTAGTGCATCCTGGGAACAAATAACTGGCTGGAAAACAAACTTTTTTTAAAATTGTAAACAGAATTCCAAGTATCACATGGAATCTGCTTTAGAAGGAGTGTGTTATCTTCTCAGGACGTAAAACTAAGTTGATGGGACAGAGAGAACAATTTTATTCTGTAATCACCAAAGTGGTTTGGAGACTTTCCCAAAGAAATTGGCAGGATGGCTTTATAACATAAACCAATACTTAGGATAAAATTAATCTGTAATCTCCACTCAAGTATAAGGTGGTGAATGAAGCTGGAAATGTCACAGGGAAGATCCTTTCTTGTATACTTGGTGACTTTTCTTGGATGGCTCCCTCCATGGACATTGTTTATTCATTGTGGTGTTAGAATTAAGTGACCCTCCTTCCCCGCTGCCCTAGCAAAATGTTAGTTCATGATCAAAACCCCGTGTCAAACGTTGAATTCCAAATCACTAAGCTGCCTTCACTGGAAGGAAGGGATGCAACCTGCTCTGTGTTTCTCCAGGCGCCTATAAAGCCAGTAATTCTACATTCGTGTAAATCTCCTATTGTCTTTATTGCCTTTTTTCCCACTCTTTATTGCCTTTTTTCCCACTCTTTATTACAGTTCCTTTGTCCGTCCCGGTTGTGCCAGAGCTGTACACGGTGGCTCAGCCGGAGCTTGAGGCTTTGTTCTCTCTGCGTGTTTAAAGCCTTTTGATGAACCGCTGGTGGTTCCAACCCACACTATTGTCATTTGATCCTGTATCATCTCATTGACCTAGAGTTTTAGCAGGAAATGCAGCTGAGATTACTGACTCTCTGAATGATTTAGCCTTTTTTTTTTTTTTTTTAAGAAATCTGACTAAAATGATACAGTCGTGTAGTTAATGAAGAGTCCAGGATAACTACTGTGTTAAGGAGAGGTCTTCGGGGGGACTGACATTAATGCCTGGAGAACTTGTGAGTTATGTCTAAGTGGGTTCTCGTAAACCTGCCAGAATAGAGTCTGGGGTGTGCTCATTCCTTCATTGTTTCCGCAGGTATTTATCACGGTCCTACTGTGTGTTCAGTAATGCGTAATAATAACACTGAGAGTAATAATAGCTATCACTTCACATGTGCTATGTTGGCAATACACCATTTTTAAGCACGTCACCTCATTATGGAAACCCTGGTGGTGTAGTGGTTAAGCGCCACGGCTGCTAACCAAGAGGTCGACAGTCCAGATCCTCCAGGCGCTCCTTAGAAACTCTATGGGGCAGTTCTACTCTGTCCTATCGGGTCACTATGAGTCGGAATCGACTTGACAGTAGTGGGTTTGGTTTTGGGTTCACCTCATTATAGTGCTATGAGTTAAACAAACAAAAAAAACTGTTGCCGTCCAGTCGCTTCCAACTTACAGCAACCCTACAGGACAGAGTAGAACTGCCCCGTTGGGTTTCCAAGGAGTGGCTGATGGATTTGAACCGCTGACCTTTTGGTTAGCAGCCAAGCTCTTAACCACTGTGCCACCAGGGCTGTGCTATGAATTAGGTACTATGATTATCCCCATTTTACAGACAAGGAAACTGAGGCACAGTGATTTTAGGCACTTGCCTGGTGAAGGTGAGATTCATCCACCTGGCTGCTTAGCTCACACTCTTCATCACCATGCTATACATGTCTTCTTTCCATATTGAACTTGGCATCTAGTCCAGCCTGGTGCAAGCAGTTTTATTTTCAGACTCTCAAAGCATGAAGCAAAGCTTTTCTTTCATAGCCAAAAGCAAGTCTTTCTTCTAATCTGTCTCATCACCATAGCGCCCAAATGAACAGAGTTCAAAGCAATGAGATTTACGCATAGTTACCATGCGTCCCCACCTGACTCATGACTTGTGTGACAGCAGGGTCTTCCATATCGACTGATGCTTACACGTGACATTTGGTTATCAAGTTTAACTTGGGAAGCACCTTGCATGCTTAACTACCTGCTGGTGAATTTTTTGACGCCATGGAATGTATCAGAGCCAGTGGAGCGCTGCGAGTTAATTACTTGCACGCACGGCCTGCCATGCTGTAAGCAGGTGGCCACCAGCAATACGGGATGAGACACGACTGGAGACACCCAAGACTGGGCTGTGACTGAGTCATCTTCGTCAGTGGGGAGTGAGGGTCATCAAGAAAGTCAGTTCCGGTTCTGTTCTGATGGGATGTTTAGTCTGTGAACCAAAACATTGTTTTAAGCTGGGATGTGCTGATACGGGGTTGTGTTCTGGATGACAGAGATTCACTATTAATTCCGTATGCAAAAAGTGTTAAGATGACTACAGCCACTGTCTGAATTCCCATTCATTCATTAGTTTGTTACTTTATTCACTGAGTTCCCAGTGTGTGCCAGACAGGTGTTCTGTACTCTGTGGGAACAGTGGGGGGCAGCCTGGGGAGGTGGTGTGATTTCCTGTGTAAAACAGATTTAGCCTCTGTATTCTGGTTGGAAGTCAGGGCTACTGGGATTTGTCTGGAAGTAACATTTGTATACATGCACTCTGCTTGTATGTTTATTTGAGGTTACCCTGTGGAGGTCGTTGGCCAGTTTTCTCCTAGTTATTTCTTAGGGTTGCTGTGAAACTTATAGTTGGGGGTTGGGGGTGGGAGGTAGGAGTTGTCACAACATAGGCACAAATTCTTTCAAGTGAATGAATGAAACTAACATTATTGACCCCAAAGGAAAGCAATGTGGGTTTCTGAAGCTTTTGACAAAGTAAACTTGCCTAGAATGGGAGGTCAAGGAAGACTCCTGAACAGGTGACCCTTATGTTGCAATTTGACCACATGCCTGAGACCAGATAGAGACACTGCAGGAATCACAGAGCTGACCTGTCTTTGTATTCCCGGGTAGGCAAAAGGGCCTGTCAGTGTTGGCTTCTATTGTCTGTGATTTGATCTCTCACATTGACCACTAAAGCCTTTTTAACCAGCAAGGCAGAGTTAAATAAACCTCCCTTGGAAAGTTTTTTGTTACTATTCATTTTAAAGCAAGGAAATTGACTCAACGACAATGAGTTTGTTTTTGTTTAGTCTCCATTCTACTTGTCAGAAGTAGTAAGAAATATTAACCTATCAGAGGAATGGTCTCAAGCCTCATTTGAAATGTTAGTAATGCATCAAAACCCCAAGTCTTATATTAGCTTCATTTTAGATATCTAACTTCGTTCCCCTACTGGGAAGACAAGGGCTAACAGCAGCATAATTGATAATCATGTCCTTCTGATCAGAAATGAGTAATGTTCTCCCAGATTTTGTGTACATAACTGCTACTGAACAGTGATTATAAATTTGTCCAATTTGAGCAGATGCTTTCCTTGTTGAATAAAGTGGCCATCTCTGTTTATGACTATTTTTGTTGGAAAACATTTTTTTGAATTAGAATTCTTACATCAAGGTAAATGGGTGATTGTGACGATGTATATATAAACAAAGTTGTGTGTGTTTTTGTGAATACATATGTATTTGTATATATACAAACGGCTTTCTAGGTTTTCTCTGATGAGCATGTAAAACAAGTATTTTAAATAATGATAAGAATGGTATATGACTAACTTTCAATAGAAGATCTTTTTTTAAAATAATTTTTATTGAGCTTTAAGTGAACGTTTACCAATCAAGTCAGTCTGTCACATATAAGCTTATATACACCTTACTCCATACTCCCACTTACTCTCCCCCTAATGAGTCAGCCCTTCCAGTCTATCCTTTCGTGACAATTTTGCCATTTTCTAACCCTCTCTACCCTCCTGTCTCCCCTCCAGACAGGAGATGCCAACACAGTCTCAAGTGTCCACCTGATATAAGTAGCTCACTCTTCATCAGCATCTCTCTCCAGCCCATTGTCCAGTCCCTTCCATGTCTGATGAGTTGTCTTCGGGAATGGTTCCTGTCCTGGGCCAACAGAAGGTTTGGGGACCATGACTGCTGGGATTCCTCTAGTCTCAGTCAGACCATTAAGTCTGGTCTTTTTATGAGAATTTGGGGTCTGCATTCCACTGATCTCCTGCTCCCTCAGGGGTTCTCTGTTGTGCTCCCTGTCAGGGCAGTCATCGGTTGTGGCCAGGCACCATCTAGTTCTTCTGGTCTCAGGATGATGTAAGTCTCTGGTTCATGTGGCCCTTTCTGTCTCTTGGGCTCATAGTTGTAGTGTGACCTTGGTGTTCTTGTTCTTCATTCTCCTTTGGTCCAGGTGGGTTGAGACCCATTGATGCATCTAGATGGCCGCTTGTTAGCATTTAAGACCCCAGACGCCACATTTCAAAGTGGGATGCAGAATGTTTTCACAATAGTATTATTTTGCCAATTGACTTAGAAGTTCCCTTAAGCCATAGTCCCCAAACCCCCGCCCTTGCTCCGCTGACCTTTGAAGCATTCAGTTTATCCTGGAAACTTCTTTGCTTTTGGTCCAGTCCATTTGAGCTGACCTTCCTTGTATTGAGTATTGTCCTTCCCTTCACCTAAAGTAGCTCTTATCTACTAACTAATCAGTAAGTAACCCTCTCCCACCCTTCCTCCCTCCCCCCTCGTAACCACAAAAGTATGTGTTCTTCTCAGTTTATACTGTTTCTCAAGATCTTATAATAGTGGTCTTATACAATATTTGTCCTTTTGCCTCTGACTAATATCACTCAGCATAATGCCTTCCAGGTTCCTCCATGTTATGAAATGTTTCACAGATTCATCACTGTTCTTTATTGATGCGTAGTATTCCATTGTGTGAATATACCACAATTTATTTATCCATTCATCCGTTGATGGGCACATGGTTGCTTCCAGCTTTTTGCTGTTGTAAACTGAGCTGCAATAAACATGGGTGTGCATATATCTGTTCGTGTGAAGGCTCTTGTATCTCTAGGGTATATTCTAAGGAGTGGGATTTCTGGGTTGTATGGTAGTTCTATTTCCAACTTTTTAAGAAAACGCCAGATAGATTTCCAAAGTGGTTGTAGCATTTTACATTCCCACCAGCAGTGTATAAGAGTTCCAGTCTCTCCACATCCTCTCCAACGTCTGTTATTTTGTGTTTTTTGGATTAATGCCAGCCTTGTTGGAGTGAGATGGAATCTCATCGTGGTTTTAATTTACATTTCTCTAATGGCTAATGATCGAGAACATTTTCTCATGTATCTGTTAGCTGCCTGAGTATCTTCTTTAGTGAAGTGTGTCTTCATATCCTTTGCCCACTTCTTGATTGGGTTGTTTGTCTTTTTGTAGTTGAGTTTTAACAGAATCATATAGATTTTAGAAATCAGGCGCTGGTTGGAGATGTCATAACTGAAAATTCTTTCCCAGTCTGTAGGTGGTCTTTTTACTCTTTTGGTGAAGTCTTTAGATGAGCATAGGTGTTTGATTTTTAGGAGCTCCCAGTTATCATCTGGTTTCTCTTTGTCATTTTTGGTGATGTTTTGTATTCTGTTTATGCCTTGAATTAGGGCTCCTAAGGTTGTCCCTATTTTTTCTTCCATGATTTTTATCGTTTTAGTCTCTATGTTTAGGTCTTTGATCCACTTGGAGTTAGTTTTTGTGCATGGTGTGAGGTATGGGTCCTGTTTCATTTTTTTGCAAATGGATATCCAGTTATGCCAGCACCATTTGTTAAAAAGACTATCTTTTCCCCAATTAACTGACACTGGTCCTTTGTCAAATATCAGCTGTTCATATGTGGATGGATTTATATCTGGGTTCTCAATTCTGTTCCATTGGTCTATGTGCCTGTTGTTGTACCAGTACCAGGCTGTTTTGACTACTGTGGCTGTATAATCAATAGAAGATCTTGGTCTCCCATGGGAACATGGAGGTGAGAAATATACATAACATATATCAAGTACGTGCTGTTGGAAGCCGAGTCAGTATAAGGAGTAGGCGTTCTTCACAATGACATGTCAGTCTTGTATGAAATAATTGCTTCTGACATTAAGCTGAATGGGTGATGCCATTTTGGTCATAAGCAAGTTCTATATTTGGCCAAGAAAATGGCCTAAAACCTTAAATGTAAAGAAATCAATTATCAAGTATTTAGGACTCTTAAGTAAAAGGGTAAAACTCGTGAAGGATTTGTGAGGTTTTATTTTTAGGTGTGTATGTGTTTTGTTCTTTTGCATTTTGAAATAAACCAAGTTGTGAGTAGGAGTGTAAGAGGCAGTTTTCTCCTGTTCCCACCGTGGGCTCAGTTACTGTTTTCATGGGTTTTACTCCACTCCCTTTTTCTTTACAGGTATTCATTGTTGTTGTGGTTACAGTCATGGTGGATGTATGATTTCATACCCTGCTTTTTCTACTTTTCATAGCCATTTTCCATTGTTGAGTCATCTCTACAGCAGTATTTTAGAGCTGTGTTTATTCCATCACATGTGTACGCACTCTCACTGTTGGGACAGTTTGTTCTTCCCTTTCTGACAGTGGTGCTTGTTGTTAGGTACTGTCAAGTGTGTACGCACTCTCACTGTTGGGACAGTGTGTTCTTCCCTTTTGACATTGGTGCTTGTTGTTGGTACTGTCAAGTGTGTACACACCCTCACTGTTGGGACAGTGTGTTCTTCCCTTTCTGACAGTGGTGCTTGTTGTCAGGTGCTGTCAAGTGTGTACGCACTCTCACTGTTGGGACAGTGTGGTCTTCCCTTTCTGACGGCGGTGCTTGTTGTTAGGTACTGTCAAGTGTGTACGCACTCTCACTGTTGGGACAGTGTGTTCTTCCCTTTTGACATTGGTGCTTGTTGTTAGGTACTGTCAAGTGTGTACGCACTCTCACTGTTGGGACAGTGTGTTCTTCCCTTTCTGACATTGGTGCTTGTTGTTGGTACTGTCAAGCGTGTACGCATTCTCATTGTTGGGACAGTGTGTTCTTCCCTTTCTGACATTGGTGCTTGTTGTTGGTACTGTCAAGCGTGTACGCACTCTCACTGTTAGGACAGTGTTCTTCCCTTTCTGACATTGGTGCTCGTTGTTGGTACTGTCAAGCGTGTATGCACTCTCATTGTTGGGACAGTGTGTTCTTCCCTTTCTGACACTGGTGCTTGTTGTTGGTGCTGTCAAGCCGGTTCCAACTCCTAGTGGCCCCCTGGGCCCCACGTGACAGAGCAGAACTGCCTCATAGGGTTTTCTTGGCTCTAATCTTTACAGGAGAAGATCGCCAGATCTTTCTTCCACGGAGCCTCTGAGTGGGCTCAAACCACCAACCTTTGAGTTAGCAGCTGAGCCATTAACCAGGACATCACCAGGGCTCCTTTTTTTGGCGTTAAGAATACTTACATGAAGCCTCTCTGCTAACTCTTGTCCTATGGTGAGTTTGGGTTACTTAGGGATGACTTTCACATGTAGACTTAACCATGTATGAAAATTTTTATAGCTATAAGGCATATTGAGAGCCCTGGTGGTGCAGTGGTTAAGAAATCAGGCTGCTAACCAAAACATTGGCAGTTCAAATCCACCAGCTGCTCCTTGGAAACCCTATGGGACAGTTCTACTCTGTCCCACAGATAGGGTCGCTATGAGTCGGAATGGACTTGATGGCAACAGGTTTGGTTTGTGGAATTCACATTGGGAAAATTCTCCCTGAAGTGTCGTGCTCTGTGGTGGTACCTCTGCCAGTGTCTTTAGTTCATCTGCCATTACGCCCTCTGCACTTGTAATTTGCCATGTGGTACGGTGAGCCGATGCAGACTGAGAACGTGGTAAAATCAAGGCACTACCATTTTTGAGTTGTCTTTGGGCTGTTCATTTCAGTCCTCTCGACCTTAATTGCCTCGTCTCTTAAATGGGAGGGAGCAGCGTGGCGAGTGATGGTGGTTGAGGCGGTACTGCCTGCAATTGGTGATATTTCAGAGCAATGTACAGCGAAAAATATGCTGGTACAGTTGGTCAGCTTTAGAGAACATCTGTAGAGTAGTTAGTCATTGAAAACCTTAAGTTGTGAGACATGGTGTCCATACCCCACACATTTCATTGAAAAGTCCACGTCATGTGTGGTTGAATCTAAGAGCACAAATGTGGGTCACAGATTCACCAGAATTTTCATCCCCACACGTCTGCGTAATGGGGATTGTAACATTGCATTTGACACAGGATAGAATGGGGAGTAAAATGAAATAATGCAGCCAAGTGCCTTGATGAATGGATGATTCTTTAATGGTAGACAGTGGTGGCCACATCCCTGGGTGGTACAAACCATTAACGCAGTTGGCTGCTAACCAAAAGGTTGGCAGTTTGAGTCCACCCAGAGGCACCTCAGAAGAAACGCCTGGTGATCTACTTCTGAAAAATTAGCCATTGAAAACCGTGTGGAGCCCAGTTGTACTCCGACACACGTGGTGTCAGTATGAGTCAGAAGCGACTTGATGGCAACTGGAAGTGGTGGCTGTAGCAAGAGTGGCAGTAATTGTATGCACAAAAACGTGTGCTGTGTTGGGTGAGTGGGTGGAGACCCTTGTCCCTCAGTCATGTTCCAGTACGCCCTGGATGCAGAGCTCAGTAAAAAGGAGGCGTGGAAAAAACCTTGAATGAATTTTTTTAATGGAGCAGTGCATAATTGGAATAATAAAGGATAATAAATGTTTTGTGAATGAATTAATTACTCTTCTTGGGGAATTTTAATTAAATACATGAAATAATAAATAACCGTTGGGTACCTAGTAATCTAATACTGAGTTGTGTGATACAAATCGCCTTTCTCTGAGGAAGCACTGAAGGAGATGGGCAAGGCTTCATCGAGAGGGTGGGTCTTGGGAGAGACGGTTGATGTGAGGGTGATCAGGAATAACGTGAGGCAGGTCTGGACTCCCTGCAAGCTGTGCCCTCTCAGAAAGGTTTCTCCACAAACATAGACTGGCTCGGTGCCCCCTCATTCCCTTCATCTTGCAGGTGCATCGTGGGCCCTGGTGAGCACACCTGGCCATCCAGCACTAAAACATTTGGTGTCTGCCAGCTGCTCATGGCCAACCTGGGGAGCACATCACCTGGCCCAGCGTGCTTCATCACGGCAAGGGCAGGATAGTGCTTTTTGCCTTGGAAAGCTACACTGGGTAGATGGTACTCCTTGGAAAGCTACACTGGGTAGATGGTACTCCTTGGAAAGCTACACTGGGTAGATGGTACTCCTTGGAAAGCTACACTGGGTAGATGGTACTCCTTGGAAAGCTACACTGGGTAGATGGTACTCCTTGGAAAGCTACACTGGGTAGATGGTACTCCTTGGAAAGCTACACTGGGTAGATGGTACTCCTTGGAAAGCTACACTGGGTAGATGGTACTCCTTCCTGTTCCTTCTTAGTTACACCTTTAGGATGGGTTTCTTTTATTTTTATTTAATGTAAAGTTTTATTTTGCTAAAACATAAATAACTTACAATGTGTTATTTTAACCGTACAATTTGGTGGCTTTGTCATTTACACAGGCAACACTGTGTAACCATCAATGCCTCCTATTTCCAACCCTTTTTCAGAGGATAGATTTATCTGCACGGGTTAGTGAATGAACAGTGAGGTTGTTTTTGAGATCAATGCATTTCAAAATAATCTGGAGATAATTTTGAGTTCAGTTTTGGGGCCAATCTTTCTCCAGCTATAGCTAGGTCCTAGTCATTCCTTTTCAGCCAGATAATTGTCTATTTGACTTCAGTCATAAATATTCTTCAGCAAGTTAATGAAATGCCACTTTTTTGAACCGTGTAAGATATATCTCCCGATTGCTTGTGTTTATAATGTCAGCTCGTGTTAATTTGATTCATCAGTGTAGGGTCCCTGAGTAACTTTGTGGATGATGTTTAGAAACTCCATGTCTCGTGAGGTAAATGGCAGAATGGTTTTAACTCATCTTCTGACTTATGTGTGTGTTTTAGCAACAGCAAGACCACACTTAGTCTTTCTTGTAAAAAAATTACCATCAAAGAAATCCAGAAAGCAGAGGGAAAGAGCTAATGAGGCCTGAAGAAAAAATAGCCACCGTGTTTTCAAATTTGGTGTTAATATTTGCTACTTTTGAAGCTAATTTAATACCTTTGTCTGAGCCTCAGAAGTAATACTTGAAAGAAAGATACCTGGTGTATATATTTTGCTTTGGAATTCTAGTTGTTACTGGGTAACAAATTTTCCATAAATACGTAAGGGGAGAAACTCTTTGACATAATTAATAGTAAAGGCAGATTAGTAGTGGCAATTTTGATTTTGATTTTAAAGTACAGGTAGCCACCAACTTACAATGTATTTGAGTTACAATGAACTGCACTTATTACAACCGTCCTTTTTTTTTTTTTTATCATCTGTGAAGTTTTTATTGTATGTAAGTATGTATGTATTAGAGAAGCCCTGGTGACGCAGTGTTTAAGTGCTTATCCGGTAACCACAAGGTCAGCAGTTCAAACCCACCAGCTGCTCTATGGGAGAAAGATGTGACAGTCTTGCTTCCATAAAGATTATAGCTTTGGAAACCCTATGGGGCAGTTCTGTTCTGTCCTGTAGGGTCACCATGAGTCAGAATCCACTCAACGCTGATGGGTTTGGTTTTTTTGTTGATGTGTGTACTAAACTATATCTGTAAGTTTATAAAAATGTTTCCAGGTCCTAAAAACAAAGATTGGATTTATAAAGATACAGAGATTTATAAAATGATAGTAAAAGACAATAAAAACTTAAAAAAAAATGAGGTATTCAACTTCCATCAGAACTGACTAAAGACAAAGTTGTCGGAACGGAACCCCTTTAGATGTTTAGAATTTGTCTTTTTAGTTTGAACACCCAAAGAAAGTTCTAGAATCTGTATCTTAAATTGTGTTTAATTCTTGAAGTCACATTGGCAGGTCTGCAATGGCAGGTTAGGAAATAAATACCCAGTGAAGGAATTGGGGCCAAGTTAGCTTAGGTGTGGAGAACTTACACCTGCTGCTTAAGCTAAATTTCCTGAACCTTCTAAAACCCTGAGTTTAATGGTGCCATGTTGGTTAACTTATTATTTTCTGTTCACCACTATTTCATTAATATCCCAATGTGGTTAGAATATTTGTGCACGTTAGTTTCAGGGAGCGCTTGGTTTCCATAAGGGAAGGTTGCTAATTGCAGATGCACCATCTGAGAAGGACACACTTGGGCTTATCTGGTGAAGGATGCCTGAGGAACCTGCTCTCATTGAAACTACATGAAGCCATTCAGTGGGGAAAAATCTTCCCATTTGGCAGAGGTCATGCTGGAAAATGCATGTTTTTATGGATGGTCCATACATGTTGTTTGAGAGCAAGATTCAAAATAGACTCATCTTTTTATTTTCATTGCTCTCACAGTGTTTGCTACCATGCAGGAACTCAAAAATACTTATCCAAAGTAAAAGGAAACTGTAGATTCTGATGAGTAACAGTGGTCCTTGAGCAAGTTATGCCAAACAGTGTTTTCCTAGAAGTTCAGCTGTGTGGTACCCTCGGGGAAGGATGCAGTGTAGGCCCATTTCCAGTTAAAAATCCCTCTCCAGGTCATCTGGTGGGATGGCAATGTCCTACCCCGAGATTGTTGTGATGGCTGTACAGCTCTACAGATGTACTGAAAATGATTGAATTGTTCAAACCTGTGAGTGGGTGTGAACTACCAAACTTTCGGTTAGTAGACGATTGCAAACTGTTTGCGCCGCTCAGGGACCTCAAAATAAGTAAAACCCAAAAACCCAGTGCCGTCGAGTCGATTCCGACTCATAGCGACCCTACAGGACAGAGTAGAACTGCCCGTTAGAGTTTCCAAGGAGCGCCTGCGGATTTGAACTGCCAACCCTTTGGTTAGCAGCTGTAGCACTTAACCACTACGCCACCAGGGTTTCCATCGTATTAGAAGGTGGCTGCTACGGAGGAACAATAAAAGCGGAAGAAAGCTTATTGAGATGGCAGTTGTAGTTTTGAATACCGAGTAGTGGATCTCACTGAAAAGGGGACATTTTTAAGTAAAGATTTCTAGGAGGTGAGTGGTTACTTCTTACCCAGATAGGCTGAGAGCACAGCAGGAAACCGCGTGACACATTCAAGGGACAGCAGAGTGGCTTATACAGAGGGGACCTCAGGGAGGGGAGTAGGAGCTGTGGCCGGGGGTAACATGCGGATCCTGTAGGGCCTTGTACACTGTCTGCGGGTCTGTGACTTATTCTGAATAACAGAAGGTGCTATTGGACGGTTTTAGCAGGTAACAGGTTTTTTAACAGGTTTGCTGGCTGCCATGTTGATAATAGACTGAAAGAGGATGTCTTAGTTATCTAGTGCTGCTGAACAGAACGACCACAAGTGAGCGGCTTTAACAAACAAATTTATTTTCTCACAGTTGTGAGGCAAGAAGTCTGAATTCAGGGTGCCAACTCCAGGGGAAGGCTCCCTCTGTCGGCTCTGGGGGAAGGTTCTTGTCTTTTCAGCTTCTGTGTATTGGCTCCTTGGTGGTCCTCCTGTGGTATGGCATCTGCGTCCCCCAGCTCTGCTCGATCCCCTGTACCTAGTCTGCTTGGTTTATGTCTCAAGAGGGATTGGTTTAAAACACACCCTACTCTTATACTGCCATATTAACATAACACAGAAAACCCATTCCCAAATGGGATTGTAACCACAGGTTTAGGGGTTAGGATTTACACCACGTGTGTTTGGGGACACAGTTCAGCCCGTAACAGAGGGCAAGCCTGGGCATAGGAGATAGTTGCAGTAATACAGAGCAGAGATGATAGCAATGTGGGCCAGAGTGTTTTCAATTAAGGATGGCAAGAAGTAGTCAGCTTCTGGATCTGTTGTAAAGATGCTCCTGTCTGTGGGGAAGAAGATTAAGAAGGAAGGATATATGACTCCAAGTTTTTTGTCCTGAGCCCTTGAAGGATGCTCTGCAGATCATGAAGACTGCTTTGTACCAGGTTCACGATGGGAGAAAGACCTGGAAATTCAGGTTTGCACACACGAGACCTGAGATGCCTCCCAGCACCGGGGAGCCCTGGCGGCACAGGGCTTAAGAGCTTGGACCGCTAACTCAAAGGTTGATGGTCTGAATCCACCAGCCGCTCCTTGGAAACCCTGTGGGGCAATTCAAGTCTGTCCTATAGGGTCACTATGAGTCGGAATTGACTCAATAGCAAAGGGTTTTTCTTTGGTTTGATAATCACCAGTGAAGATGCGGAGTAGGCAAATGGACTGAAGGCAAGGGTTCTGTGCTCAAATGCCCTCGAGGGCCTAGGGCTTCTACATGGGCATCTCACCATGGGTCAGAACCGCTGCTCTTTCAGAAAGTAGCCCTCCAAACTTGCAGATAAGTATTAGGCTGAAGGTACTGGTGATTTCTTTATCTGCCCTCGGTCTTAGGAGAAGCATATGTGTACGCTGGGGTTCAGAGCTCTAGGTAAAGGAGGACTTCTGCTTTCCGCCCAAGAGCAGTGTTGGGCATTACTGAGGTTTTGCTCAATGTTGTCTTTGATAGAGTATCAGTAGCCGATGGAATAGTTGGCTTGTTTTCTCTTGGCATCTGCAATTTGCTTCTCTTTGGGATCTTACCCAAAGAAAGGGGAGCAGCCCTCGTTTGGCATATCCTAACTCAGATTCTGTGTGAGCTATCAAGTACAGTTGATGCTTAGAACCACAGTGGTTTTTAGGCCTGTTCTTGTGACCCGGCCCAGCAAGCGTGGTTAAAGGTCTGCTGCTTAAAGAAATGTCTGTTCTGTATCAAATGGCTTTTCTTTCTTTTTTTTTTTTCTCCTTGTTTTTCTGAGTTAGACGCTTTTGGAGGGAGTTGAGGAGAAACATTAATGCTAATAAATGAAAATGTTTCCTGATAGACACTCAAAAGGTCTAACTTTCCTCTTGAAGAGTGGCCCCACAGTTGAGTTACCAAGGCTGTAGAGAGAATGGAAGCTGATTGTAGCACGTTTCCTTCTCTTTGTCCAGTGTCTTCTCAAAATAATTATTTTTGTCTGCATTAGCAGTTTTATCTGTAAGGAAGGGATTTCTAATTTGCCAGTTAGAGCACTTGTTTTTCACAACCAGGTCCCAACTGTTCTGGAAATCACTAAACATTGTCTCTGGGATGTGAGCTCTTAAACCAAAGAATTCCAGCCAGGTGCATCAATGTGGTGGACAGGAATTCACATCTACTTCATTGTTCAGTGTTGTAGTTCTAGAATCCAGAAGGAAAAATGTTAACCACAAGCAGAAAAAAAAAAAAAATCCTGCTTAGTCAGGAGCTGTGGATCCTAACTTCAGTTTCCTCTCCTCATCGAGCCCATTTTTATGTATCTTACCGAAAGAATACATCACTGCATTGGCCAATCCTGTATCATCTTCTTGTTTCTTCTGTGACTAAAAAATTTTTTTTCACTTCACTGTTTTCTTCTTTTTTTCCTTTTTAGTTCCAGACATGCAAGATTCCACCACAGAACTGTCAAGTCATACTGTGTACTTAGAGTGTTGTCAGGAATGTTTTTTTCTCATGGTTATTTGTGTTACTTAAACAACCTAGTTGGCGAATTGCAGACACAACACAGCCGTCCGCCTTAAGCCAAACTTTTTTCATTTTTAGTAAACAGGTGTTTACCATAGTTATGTACCATGATAGGAAACCCTGGTGGCGTAGTGGTTAAGCACTTGGCTGCTAACCAAAAGGTCAGCAGATCGAATCCACCAGGCACTCCTTGGAGACTCTGGGGCAGTTCTGCTCTGTCCTGTTGGGTCACCATGAGCCGGAATTGACTCGACGGCAGCGGGTTTGGTTGGTTTGGTGCCATGATGCCATACCACTGGCCTTAAAGTGGGTTGATATTGGTATTAATCTTGTGTTACCTTTAAATAAAGGAGCACTGGTGGTGCAGTAGGTTAAGCTCTTGGCTGCTAATTGAAAGTTTGGCGATTCAAACCCATCCAGCGGCTCCATGGGAGAAAGACCTGGCGATCTGCTCCCATAAAGGTTACAGCCAGGAAAACCCTATGGGGCAGTTGTACTCTGTCATATGGGGCCGCTGAGAGTTGGAATAGACTCAAGGGTACCCGACAACAACAGTAACATCGTTAAAGAGGAACACTTTCTTAGTGCACGAGGGTCTGCGGTTTTAATTACACGTCCTTGTGACTTCTCCAGGAGTTTTTTCTTTCCACCGTAACCTTGCGATGTTTATGGCTTTAGTCCTCTCAGATTTACTGTGGAAATTACAGGAGATTACGTCTTGCTGTGACTATCTCTAGGGCACAGAAGCAGTTGCTTACTCACTTTATTTCCCTTTATCTGCCTACGTTGCCCCACCTAGGAACACATGGTTTTACTGAAAATGTTAGTACTTTGGTAATAATAAGTACTTTGTTTGCTAATTATGAATAGCCACGGTCAAAGCAGCCAGCCTTTTTCCCCAGCCTGTGGCCTTGACTGAGAGATCCAGTCCTCCGTGGAGCAGCTGTGCTCAGCCCTTGGCTCTAGACATGCAGTTGACCTTCAGATTTGGCTAACATCAGAATTTCCCACCCCTTTAAACATTACCATGTGTGATGTTTAGTTGGTGGGGCTGTGGAGCCACTGCCTGGGGTCCAGTCCTGGTTCTGCTACTTGTTTAGTTGTGTGATCCAAATAACAAGTAAGTTAATCTTTCTCAACTGCAGTTTAAATAGTATTGCCTCCATTGTCAGTGTTCTGTGAATGTTCGGTGTCAATAAGAAACGGGTATGAAGAATGAGGGTTAAGAGGTACTTACTAGAGGAGTGACATGGGTCAGGGTATTTGAGCCTCAGTTCCCTTATCTACATAACACCACTCATAGGTGATTTGAGAATGATGCCAGGTGACTCCTGTAAAGCACGTAGCATAATGTCTGCAAACAACAGTGTCAGGTCTTATTATTATTCATGGCTATTCTCTTTGTTCCAAAAACACAGTTTCCTTGACCTCACCCTTGGAGATGTTTATATGGGGCTCTGGAGTGTGTGTTTTATTTTTAATCAGGTTCCCCAGTACATAAAGCTCAGCATTGGTCTTTGGGCCAGCATTTGGGAACCCTGTTTGCATAATCCACAGCCATGTTCAGTGGGCCAGCCACAGCTCATCATTTAAATTCTGAAATGAAAGTGTGTTTCACTTAAAAATAAATCCCCAGGTGTTTTTCCCCAGGACACTTTGTTTATGGTGGCCAGGTTCTTGGTTGTCAGTTTCAGTCGATGCCTTCTGTAACTCATGAATTTGTTTCCTGTCCATTAATGAAACTTAGTAGATTCTTAAGGTTTATGAAGATTCTTATCTCACTTTTTATGTTGATTAGACAGAATGAAAAACAAGAAATCTAGCCATTTTTGTGTTCACTGATTTGTTCTTTTTAATATTCCCATTGTTAACCATGTTTATTTCATGTAACCTCTATTTCTCAAATGACTGTTTTTCCAGTAGTTATTAAGTTACAAAGGTTAAGAACTCAGAGGGTGTCCTGCCTTCAAAGAACTCTGTTCTGATATTCTACGAGTAAAGTCTATTGTTATCACCCCTTGAAGTGCCTGTAAACCAAAAAAAAAAAAAAAAAAAAACCCAAGCCTGTTGCCATTGGGTCAAGTCGATTCCGACCCAGATCTACTCTATAGGACAGAGTAGAACTGCCCCAGAGAGCTTCCAAGGCTGTAATCTTATGGAGACAGACAGCCTCATCTTTCTCCTGCAGAGGAGTTGGTGGATTCGAACCGCCATCCTTTTGGTTAGCATCCAAGTACTTAACCACTCTGAGTGCTCACCACCACAGCATCTGTAGTGCCAATAGTGAGTTAAAAACATTGCTAGATTTTTAAGTGTAACTGACATTGATATGGAAACCCTGGTGGCATAGTGGTTAAGTGCTAGGGCTGCTAACCAAGAAGTTGGCAGTTCAAATCCGCCAGGCGCTCCTTGGAAACGCTATGGGGCAGTTCTCCTCTGTCCTATAGGGTCGCTATGAGTTGAAATCGATTTGACGGCAGTGATTCTGGTTTTTGGACATTGGTATTTGGATTTTAGTAAAAGCCTTGACAGACTATCTCTTGATATTGCTGAGAGTCGAGATAGAGAAGTGAGAATCCATGAGAGATTAAAAACCCTTCCCAGGGAATTCCGCGTAATGGATAACTGCTGTGATGGAGAACTCTATCTCTGGCCTTTTGAGCATTTTTATCAACAACTTGACAAAGGAGATAGATTTATTAAATTTGTGAATGGCAAGTTGTGGGGAGACATAAGGTCAGAAATTGGGTTACAAAATCAGGATCTACCAAGTTCTCGAAAGGTAGGAATGATGGGTGAAAATAAAATCTGATGTAGCAGTGAAGAAGAAACTGGTAGTGCAGTATCCTGGAAGGGTCGCCCAGACTTGGGTCAGCGCTTTTACAGCTAGTGACTCCCAGTTTCCCGTTCGGAAAAACCAAAACCAGTGTACTAATAATTTACAGGGATTTCATACGGGATTAAAATATAACAGTGAAGAACATAATGAGGTCTCAGTAATACTGGCTCCATTTCTATTTATCTCATTTTTAGGTTGAAATAGAGCATCTGCTTTAAGAAACATCTGGCTTCACAGTCACACGAAAAAGACATGAGGATCTTTGTTGTCTACATAATTCCATGATGCGTTATTGCGCAACCTTGTGTTTTATTCTTACCTCCACCTAGAAAACTTTTTAGGCATTCTTTCTCTAGTCATCCCCCATGGTATTTAAACACCATAGATACACTGATCATGTTCCATAAGTATGTGTATGCTTTATACGTGAAAAATATATTTATGCCCCCACCCCCGCCGAGAACCACTTTGCACCTCATTGTGGGCGATGCCATCCCCTTGGAGAATACATGCCAAAAGGGAACAGGACCTCAGGAGTTTCAGATTCCCTGGAGAAATTCTGAGGTCAAGATCACAGAAGTGTGTGTATCCCGATCTTTTTAATAGATATAATTTTTTAGTGACAGAAGTACCACATATGTATATACTCAAAGTAAATGCCGTCGTAGACGATGGTAACGTCTGTTGACCCCACCCCAGAGGTAACCACCATTAACAGTTCAGCAATTTTGTCTCAGTCTTTGTATATGTTCCTGTCACTGGTTTTGATTTACATTTATTTTTTCTTTATAGGATATGACATAGTTCTGAAATAATGGCCCTGCAAGTGCTTTTTTTCACTGAACGGTGTCAGATACTCCTTAAAAAAAAAAAAAACCTCCTTTTAAAAATTCTGTATTTTTTACTTCATTTATATATATATATATATTTAGTATATGTAATTTTATAACATATAACTTTTAATATATTTACATGGTTCAAAGTTCAGAAAGTATAAAACAGTAAGTAGTGAAAAGCCTCCCACTCCTATGTCCTCTTTCTCTACTATTGTTATGGTTTCTTAAATATGATTCCAGAGGTATTTTATGCAAGTACAGATAAACATATATGGTTATTTATTTTCCCATTTTGTAAACACACACAGTAGCATAGTGTACACACTGTTCTGCACATTGGTTTTTTTACTTAACAGTGTATCTTGGAGGTTGTTCCATTTTAGCTTAAGGAGGTTCTGTACCTCCCTCCATCCTCTCCCCTCCAATTCCAGGGTATTTCATTCTATTGATTTACCATAATTTAGTTAGCTAACTCCTTGGTGATGGATATTTAATTGTCCCCAATCTTGAATATAACTATCAATGCTTCCACAAATAACCTTAACGTTGTACAAATATGTATAGGATGAACACCTTGGTCAAAGGGGTACACTTTGTAATTTTAATAGTTATTGGCAAAATTTCTT
Source organism: Elephas maximus indicus (assembly GCF_024166365.1). Classification (NCBI taxonomy): domain Eukaryota; kingdom Metazoa; phylum Chordata; class Mammalia; order Proboscidea; family Elephantidae; genus Elephas; species Elephas maximus. The sequence goes on from NC_064838.1 coordinate 66,879,490, forward strand.
CCATAGAGATTGTACCGATCTTCCAGTAGCCATAAATAAGAGTGCGTATTTGAACTCAAACTCCCTAACAGTGTATAATCAAATATTTTCATGTTTGCAGATGTAGGAGGTGAAAATCCCACGTATGTAGTTTTAATTTGTATTTCTCATTACAAGGTAGGTAGAGCAACTTTTCCTGTACACGGCCATTTGTGTTTCCTTGATTTGAACTATTGGTTCATATCCTTTGCTTATTTTCGTACGGAATTTTGGGTTTACCTGTTTCTAGAATCTCTTGATATATGAAAGAGCTTTTCCTTCTGTGCTATGAATTACAAATACTTTTTTGTTTGTCATTTGTCTTTTGCTATTTGTTGTGGTGATTTCTGCCAAACAGAAAATTAATTTTTTAAATGTATTTGATTTTATCATTCTTTTCTGTGATACATAGAAATGCTTTTCCTACACCAAACTTTCCCATGACTTTTTCCAGTACTTGTATTTATTTATTTTAAATATTTAAGTCTTTGATCCTTTTGGAATTTATCCTAGAGTATGGCTATCTACTTTTGAACTGGCGAGTAATACTGGGTAATGTTGTTTGCGAGTCCCTACAAATGAATATTTTTAAGTTATTACCAATTCTTTCGCGTTATAAATACTGAAGTGTTGTATCCCTTCTCGTGTACATATGTATTTTCCTAGAATCGTTAGTGTGAACTAGAATTGCTGGGATATAGAATATCACATGTACACATACAGGTGACAGTAACCTATATGACATTCCTGCTGGACAAGTATATCTTATGGTGTTTTAGAACAAGGGTTGACAAACCTTTTCTGTAAGGGCCAGATGGTAAATATTTTAGGCTTGGCTGTCTCTATCACAACTACTCAACTCTACTTTCATAGCGTGAAAGCAACCATAGACAATCTGTAAGTGGATGTGTGTGGCTGTTTTCCAATAAAACTTTATTTTTATAAAAACAGGCCGTGGACTGGATTTGGCCTGTGGTCCATAGCTGGCTGACTCCTGTTATAGAGCATGATTTAATGCCACAGATCTGGAACTGACTCTTTGGTCTGTCACTTCTTATATAAGGGCCAGTTTTCTAGCTTCTGAGCCTTAATTTCCTTATCTGTAAAATGGGGAAACCAGTATATATTTAATAAGAGTTGTTATAAGGATCAAACAAATAAAATCTAGCAATTTTCATCTCAGTGCCTGGTACATAGTAGATATTCTCCAAATGGATGATGAATCATTGATGTGATTCCTCAGTCATTTCATAGTAGGGCTGGGACTAGGGCGACAACAGCCTCAGCCATTGAGCAATTATATATATGTGCTCTAGTGCAAGTTTACAAATCAAGTCACTCTCTCATACAAAAATTTATATACACGTTGCTGTATACTCGTAGTTGCTCTCCGCCTGATGAGACAGAATACTGCTTCTCTCCTCTCTCTCTTTTTCGTGTCCATTATGCCAGCTTCTTACCCCCTCTGCCCTCTCATCTCCCCTCCAGACAGGAGCTGCCCACATAGTCTCATGTGTCTACTTGATCCAAGAAGCTCACTCCTCACCAGTATCATTTTCTAACCCATAGTCCAGTCCAATCCCTGTCTGAAGAGTTGGCTTTAGGAATGGTTCCTGTCTTGGGCTAACAGAAGGTCTGGGAATCATGACCTCTGGGGTCCTTCTAGTCTCAGTCAGACCATTAAGTGTGGTCTTTTTATGAGAATTTGGGGTCTGTATGCCACTGCTCAACTGTTCTCTCAGGAGTTCTTTGTTGTGTTCCCTGTCAGGGCAGTCATCGGTTGTAACCAGGCACCATCTCGTTCTTCTGGTCTCAGGCTGATGTAGTTTCTGGTTTATGCGGCCCTTTCTGTCTCTTGGGCTCATAATTACCTTGTGTCTTTGGTGGTCTTCATTCTCCTTTGCTCCAGGTGCGTTGAGACTAGTTGATGCATCTTAGATGGCCGCTTGCTAGCGTTTAAGACCCCAGATGCCACTCTCCAAAGTGGGATGCAGAATGTTTTCTTAGTAGATTTTATTACGCCAATTGACCTAGATGTCCCCTGAAATCATGGCCCCTGGCACAGTGGTTAAGAGCTTGGCTGCTAAACAAAAGCAATTATATTTTAATGTAATACTTCTAATTACTGAATTTTGTTTTTACCTCAGGCCCCAAAATGGTTTTACACACTATTACTGATCCTTCATTTATTTAGATATTTTGTTCATCATGAACTTTTTTCCTTTTTTTGTGCATTTTAAAAACATATATATATAGCATTAAAATATCATTTATCTTGATTACTGAGTTTTTTGGTGCCCCCTTAAGTTTTGTGCTGGAGGCAAGTATCTCGCTTCCTTGCCTTAATTTTGGCCCTGTAATAGATATTTATTAAATGCCTTCTGGGTGATGTATAAACAAAACAGAGACTCTGACGGCACGGAGCTTATTTCCCATGGATCTTGTACCAGGAAGAGAGATTACCGAGGTCGAGGAAATAGAGAATAGATGGGATCCTATCGCTTTTGTCAAGGAAGGCCGCCCTGATTAGGTAGAATAAAGGGCTTTGTTAATGTTCTTTCTGCCATTGTTATATTTGCTAAACCCCTCTAATTGCCTCTTGTACTATAAGTTTACAGAAACAGAAAAGTAAAAGTTGAAGTCAGCTGCTCACAGTGTGACAGAGACAGGGCTTCCGTTCTGTTGTGTCGGCTTTACCTCATAAATGTGGCGCTTTGTGTCTAGACAGTTCCCCAGATAGCGTTTAATAGTTAATATGTCTTGAGCGTACATTTCTCCTCTATAGTTGTCTCAGGAAGGGTCTTAGTCACCACATCTGCACTCTCTGAGGCATTTCCCGGCCCCACACCCGTCCTCACCAGGCCCCTCAGCTGTTGAGTAAGTACCTCATAAAACTGTTTTTAATTTCTTGTTCTTTTCCTCTCAGCCCTTGTGTCAGTGGGTTGGAATATAGACTCTTAGCCCTCCCAAACAGCAAACTCACAAATTCTGTCCCCAGAATTTTCCCCCCTTTGTCGTCTTGTGATTGGAATTTCTCATGAGCCTGAGCTGCTTACATTAAACAAAACATTGTGGAACATGATGCTGATAATAGAGACCAACCGTGTGGAAGAGGCCTTCCATACAAAGACAGGAAACCCCAGCCTTGTTTAAACCAGACCTTGAGCATCAGTTTTGTTTCCTTTCCTGGGATGCAGCTCTGACCTTTCAGAATAATGCATGGTTACCCAGCAAGTCTTCCTGCCCTTAATGTCTTGAGCTGTGGGTATTTGCTGCAGAAGACTCAGTGAGAGGCAGCTGTTCCTATAAGGGGTTTCAGGGGTTCCTATCCCATGACTCCTGTGTTACCAGAGTAAAAATTTACAGCAGAGGGCTTTCGAGCTTGTTGCCTTCCTCTCCTCTTGTCTAAATGAGATCTTTAAACCTTTACCCAGGTTTACCCTCTTCTATAGGGAGGAGAGGGAGAAAGAGAGAGGAGGGGAGGAAGTCAGATGTCATCTGATATATTCCATTCAGCATACTTCCTCAATTTTTATCATTGTAATTTGACATTTTTATCTTAGTGATGAATGTAGAAAGCATTGAATAATTTAACTGTTGGTCTTTTTAAACTAACATTCTGATTATATCCTATTTGTTAGGTATAAATAGCAGAATACTTAAGCTGGTTCAAATGTAAAGGTACTTAAAATGGAAAAGTCTAGAAATATAATTTAAATTCAGGCATGATTTGATCAGGCCCCCACCTCTGTTTTTCTTCCCTTCTTTTGCCCCTGCCCTTTTATATGTCAGCTTTGGCCTCCAGCCTGTTCTCTTCTGGTTGCAAGTCCACTCCCTCCTCCTTCTCTGTTCACATTCAAGGGAGGGAAGCGGTATTTTCCCTCACCAAAAACCAAAGTCAAGTCCATTGCCATCGAGTCAATTCCGACTCATCTAGTCAATTCCGACTCACAGCAACCCTGTAGGACAGAGTAGAGCTGCCCCATTGGGTTTCCAGGGTTGTGAATCTTTACAGAAACAGACTGCCACGTCTTTCTCCCCTGGAGCAGCTGGTGGGTTTGAACTGCCAGTGTTTCCATAAGCAGCCAAGCCCTTTAACCACTGTGCCACCAGGACTTTGAACAAAAGCCTAGAGCCTTGCTTAGAATGGTACAACCTACATCAGTCCCTCTGACCACAGAAATCCCATGTGCTGATTGGTTTAGGCCTGGCTTAACACCCAATACTGAGCCAGTCTGCTCTTGGCAGTCTGCTGATAGCCAAATGCCAGTCAGGCTCCTGGAGCTGGGGGAGGTGTCACACCATCTAAACCTTATTGGGGGGGGGGGTGGTTCCCAGGAGAAAGTGTAGTAATGTTTATTGAGTGCTTGTTTTTGTTGTTAGTTGTTGCAGAGTTGACTCCATCTCATAGCGACCTTAGGTAAAACAGGACATGTTGCTAGGTCCTGTGCAATCTTCATGATCACTGGTAACTTAGGATGTGCCAAGTACCGTGGTTCTCTGTGTGATCATTCTGTAATCCTTGTCATATCCCTATAGTTACTTTTAAGAACACATCAACTGGCGTTGGATGTTGGTGGACTGTCAGCAAATGTCTCTTCTGCCTGTTGGATGTTGGTGGACTGTCAGCAAATGTCTCGTCTGTCTGTTGGATGTTGGTGGACTAGGAGCAAATGTCTCGTCTGCCTGTTCCTTTCTTCAGGTGTTCCAGGAAGCCCTCTTAGAGAATTCAGAACTCTGAGTTTTAGAGATGATCTAATGTAACTCTTTTGCATATAAGAAAACTGAAGCGTTAAAAGACATGAGCACTGCCACAATGAACTCTGCTTTCCAGAGTTGAAACTGGAACACAAAAAACAAATAGTAACATGTCTGTTACCACTTGCTACACCATGGCCCTTGACAGACATTGCTAATTGGTCTCATCTTTATTGATAAGCAACATCCAATCTGTGAGTCATTTGGAGATAGCACGTGAGCTATGGTCAATTTCCTATGCTTGAACTGGAACTCAAGTTGCTAGCCTCCTTGCATAGTGCTTTGTCCAGTATGGCTTTTGATTGATCTTTTTAGGACTTGGATGATTTTCTATACTATGATCTGTGTGGACAGTCAAAATTTTAAACAGACAGATCTTTTTCAAATGAAGTATACTGACTGCTTGAAAACCTACCAGACTTGAAGCTTGAAAACTTCATGTACAGACCAGCCTATCTCCACTTTTAAAACACCTAAGGTGTTTGACTTGAGAATTGTGACTTTTTTGCTAATAACTGAGATGCTTGTTATAATCAATTCCGTGTTGGGTCTACAAGAAGCAAAAGTGATGTTGGCCCAACTTTATGCTAGTTGGATTTTGAGTGGATAAACTATCCCAGCTGCTGATGGGAATTTTCATTGGATGTTCGGATGTGGGGCAGATTTGACCTGAAAGACACAACTTTTAAATCCCAGGTAGAGTCTAAACATGTGTACAGACTGTGCCTTTGAAAGCTCTTTAGAATCCTCCAGTCCTCGAAGACATGCATGTTCATGGCACATGCTTTAGTACTTGCACCTCACACACCCATGCAGGCATCACTAATCAATCAACTCCTTTTGAGCCTCTCCTCAGCCTCAGAATCTTCTCCTCGGCACTCCAGGTAGTCGCTGGTGCCATCCTCACTGTTTTTGATTCCTCATTTTTCAGAGCAGGAAATAGGCTCCAGAGAGGCCTTGACGGCATCAGAAATTAGTCACGTTTCAGGTTTTACCTGAAATTAGTTTTAATGCTTATTGCTAAAATACAGACCCTAGGAAATTAGACAGATAATACTTGGCATTACAAAACTAACAAAGTAGTTTCCATTTTGGGTATTCTTTTATTGCCAGCTGTTGATAGTTTGCCTGAAGATACAACACTGGTGTGAAACAAAGGGACAGAGTTTTTACACCTAAAATATAAAAAGAAAAAAACTTGCCAATGTATTTTATTGTCTGGAAGGTAAATTTACGTTTTCTTAACTGGTTAAAAAATCAGACTGTTCCTTTCAAAAAAGTTGAACAGCTTTATAATTATACATGAATAAAGTGAAGACAGTGGAGATCAGCAAGATGAGAGCTCTGTAGCATTCCTATAACAATAAACGCACAGAGGGTAATTAAGCTACCCGTACTGGAGACTGCAAAAGGATTGAGAGCCGAATCCCATAAAGTTTTTTTTTTTTTTAATTTTAAAATGGACTAATTTAAAGATGTGCATTAGATTGGGGAGAAAAAGCTTTAGTTAAGAGGTAAAACAATGAAAACACACACTTTTCAGTCGCTGCTGTTGGTTAGCAGTAGGCAATGAGATGCAGAGTAGTGAGCCTAGAGCCAGCTGATGCTTTCAATATAAGTTTCTGGAGAGAGGCATTAACAAGCATATTTGACTAGAAACAGCACATAACGTGTATATTACTTTTGTTTTTAATTAGATTTAGACAGAATTCATTATTTTTAATGGCTTTTCATTAGTGACTAGAAGCCATTATTTCAATATATTGTGGTAAAATAAATTCAAGGTGTATGCTTATTTTCTGTAAAGAACCTCTTACATATTGAGAGAAACCATCATTTAGAACACAAATCATAGATTAACAAAAAACAAAAACCATTACCATCGAGTCATTCCAACTCACAGCAGCCCTACAGGACAGGGTAGTACTGCCCCATGGGGTTTCCAGAGAGCGGCTGGTGGATTCAAACGGTCAGCCTTTTCATTAGCAGCCAAGCTCTTAACCATTGCACCACCAGCGCTCCAAAATCATAGATGACAAAAAACAAAAACCCAACCCAGTGCTGTCGAGTCGATTCCGACTCATAGTGACCCTATAGGACAGAGTAGAACTACCCCATAGAGTTTCCAAAGAGCGCCTGGCAGGTTCGAACTGCCAACCCTTTGGTTAGCAGCCGTAGCACTTCACCACTACGCCACCAGGTTTTCCGATAAAATCACAGATAGGTGTTTGAAATTCTTTGCCTGTAGACAAAAGTATGATTTATATGCTCTAAAAATACGGCTTTTATCTCTTTTTTTCCTCTCAGGCCAGTTTTTAGCAGAAAATTGTATTGAACAACCAAAAAAAAGAAAACCAAACCCACTGCCATCAAGTTGATTCCAACTCATAGCGACCCTATAGAACAGAGTAGAATTGCCCCATAGAGTTTCCAAGGAGCACCCTTTGGTTTTGAACTGCTGACCTTTTGGTTAGCAGCAGTAGCTCTTAACCATTAACCACCAGGCTGTTGAACAACAGTTGACTTAATGAAAAATCTTGTTGCTGAAGTTATATTTGTTGCTATTTGGTCTTTTTAACTAATATTGCTCAGGTGGAAACAAAATTAAGATGTTTCGCTCAGATTTTTATTTGATTTTTTTTTCATAGAAAATTACTAGTTTTGGTTCAAAATTCATGCATTTTTTGTGTATTCACAACAAAGAACTTTGACCAAGTTTTGGGGGCTAAATCTGCCAAAAAGAAATGTATATACATCAAGTAGGTTCTCACATGTGAGCCCAGATTTACAGTAGTTGCCATTATTTTCCCCTGGGGAATTCTGTCTGCCTTAAACAGGCCAGTTAGAATTAACCTCCAGTGTTTGATTTATTCACCCTAGGCTGGAAATACGTCTTCGTGATGCTGGTGTACTGAACTGTAGCATATCAGAGTGAGAAAAATACAGTGACTTGTTAATGGCACACTAAGGAGGCAGAAGTAGGTTATTTGAGAGCACAAATGAGCCACAAATTAAGCTAATAATGTTGCTTCTTAACTATAATTTTTAAAGGTGAATTTCTCCAACTTTATATATTACAAGATTTTTATATAGCCTTAAATGATAAAATATCACCCATGAGCTTGTTCTTTTTTTTAGACCAGCCTCTCTTTTCCTACGTGCAAATTCCTTTCATGCAGAGAGGATATGAGAACAGTCCCAGGACTATCCCTAAATTGGTGTTCATCTCCTCCATCTGTACCCCATAAACGTGCCCCCAAGTGCATACCAGTAAACCTGGGAAAATCTGGACGTTAAAATTTAACCACTTAACAAAACTGACGTTGTCTTTATTTGGCTTGTGTACAATTTCATAAATATTTCTTCTTCATCTTGTTGCCACAGTAACCACAAAAAGATGACCCTTTTCATCAGGATCGACTTGGAGACCAGCACTGGTACATAATTATTAACTAAACTCCAGGCTTGATTGATAACTCTCAAGTTTTTCCATTAACTTCCGCTTTTTGTTCTACCAGTCAATCTAGGATGCCACATTGCATTTATTATTATGTCTCCTTAGTCTACTCTGGTCTATGACAGTTTTTCAACCTTTCCTTTTTTTTTTTTTTATGATGTAGACCGTTTTGAAGACTAATGGTCAGGTATTTTGTAGAATGTCCTTCAATTTGGGTTAGTCTGATGTTTTCTTCACAATTAGGCTAGGGTTATGGGTTTTTAGAAAGAACACCATGAAGGCAAAGGGCCCTTCTCTTCACACATCAGGTATGTGATAGCCACGTGACAACACTGATGATGTCAACCCTCATCGCTTGGTTCCGTAATGTTTGTCACGTTTCTCTACCATAAATTTGCTGTTTTTTGCGTTCCCTGCTATGTTCTTTGAAAGCAAGTCATTTAGTCCATCTGTGGCTGTGATTAAGCTCCTCTTAATGGGATGGGTTATTGGAGGGGTCAGCTGTATTTATCTCTTGGCCTCTTCTCAAGTGAGCAGCACCCACCTAAGATGACCAGGGCCTTGTAAACTTCTCTGCACTTTAGAAGTGTCACCTACTGGGAAGCCCTGTCCTAGGCACAAGTGGGAGTCTCCTCCCTCTCTTTACATGACCACGAAACACCTGTATCCTGCCTTAGCCTTTGGTTGGGCTACATGTTCCCATATAACCATGTCATTGTAATAGCTTGTATCATGCACCAGATACTAAGTACTTCATGGACTATTTCATATGACCCTAAAACCACCTTTTGGTGTGGACACCATTCATTTTCCCACAGATGAGGAGGCTGAGCTACAGATAGCTTAAGTAAGTCACCCAGAGGAACCCCAAGGGAACTGGGGCAGCTCTGCTCCCTGGTACCCATTCTCAGTTTCGCACCTGGCTCTAAGTATTGAGTTAATATTTAAATGAGTACAGTGATGGATTGCTTAGCAAGACTAATTTTCCTCCTTGGTTGACCTTCTTTGATTAAAAAAGTCTATTAAAGCATAGAAAAAAGAAGAGAGCTTTAAGGAGAACTATGCTTTGTGAAAGGCATTGGGAAAGCAGTGGTTTTACCACATTCCTTTCTTAAAAAAAGAAACAAAAAACTGTTGCCCTTGGAGGGATTGTTAAATTTGCACACAGGTTCTTTTATGCACATCACATATTGGCAGCTTATTTTACCTTGTCACAGTACAGACCAATGTAATGCTTTAATGAGAAAAAGGAGTATTTGCTTTTGAAGTTGACATATCTTGACGCTTGACACCAAGGAAGAGGAAGACTTAGTAAAAAGTTAGCAGATGATTATATAGAAGGAAAACCAAACTAATGCACAGAAAACACGCTGTACTGTCTTTAAGGCAGAACTCTCCCACTCTTTCATCTTTTCTTCCAATTTATTTATATACCAAAATATATGTATTAGCCTTGGTGGCACAGTGGTTAAAGCGCTCAACCATAAACCAAAAGGTCAGCGGTTTGAACCCACCAGCCACTCTGAGGGAGAAAGATGTGGTAATCCGCTTCTGTCAAGACGTACAGCCTTGGAAACCCTATAGGGTGGTTTTTCCCTGTTCTATAGGGTCACAATGAGTTGGAATCTACTCTGTGGTAGCCGGTTTGATGGGGCTCATCACATACAAGACCCTGTGCAAGAGATGGGAGCCCTAGGAGCACAGTGGTTAAAACCTGAGCTGCTAACCAAAAGGTCAGCAGTTCAAATCCACCAGTCCCTCCTTGGAAACACTACTGGGCAGTTCGACACTGTCCCGGGTCGCTATGAGTCACAGTCGACTCGACGGCAGTGGTAAATGGGTGTTGGATATAAGTATAAAGTTGAGCAAGACAGAGCATGTTCTGGTGGAGTTCATCACCTAGTGAGTGAGAAAGACAGCTGTTAAGGAATGCACTGTAAATTACAATAGTGATGTTGATGATGATAGCCAGGAGAGCAGGAAACTCCTGTGTCTGCCTCACGGACAGCCTCCCTCACAGGGGGCATTTAAACTGACATCAGACCTTTAGCTGGGGATTCCAGATAAGTTCATGGAACTCTTTAAAAAGAAAATATTTTTCATCATAGGTTGAGTGAGACATACTGTTAAATTCCCGTGGTACTTACAGGTTGGCCACATGTCTCCATTAGGATCTAATTCCTACAAGACCCTTAACAGTTGAATAGGAAATTACTTCTGGCAGCTGAGACTGCCCTGTGGTCTCTGTGGCACCCCCACCTCTCTCCCTTGGAAACATGTTGTTGTTGTTAGATGCCATCGAGTCAGTTCCAACTCATAGTGACCCTATGCACAACAGAACGAAACACCACCCAGTCCTGAGCCATCCTTAAAATCGTTGCTATGCTTGAGCTCTTTGTTGCAGCCACTGTGTCAGTCCACCTCACTGAGGGTCTTCTTCTTTTCCGAGTTCTATACTCTGCCAAGCCTGATGTCCTTCCCCAGGGACTGATCCCTCCTGACAACATGTCCAAAGTATGCAAGACACAGTCTCGCCATCCTTGCTTCTAAGGAGCGTTCTAGTTGTACTTCTCCTAAGACAGGTTTGTTGGTTCTTTTGGCAGTCCATGGTATTCAATATTCTTCACCAACACCACAATTCAAAGGCGTCAACTCTTCTTTGGTCTTCCTTATTCATTATCCAGCTTTCACATGCATATGATGGGATTGAAAATACCATGACATGGGTCAGGTGCACCTTAGTCTTCAAGGTGACATCTTGACATTTTGCTTTTCAAAACTTTAAAGAGATCCTTTGCAGCAGATTTGCCCAATGCCATGCGTCTTTTGATTTCTTGACTGCTGCTTCCATGTCTGTTGATTGTGAATCCAAGTAAAATGAAATCCTTGACAACTTCAATCTTTTCACCATTTATCATGATGTTGCTCATTGGTCCAGTTGTGAGGATTTTTGTTTTCCTTATGTTGAGGTGCAATCCAAACTGAAGGTGGTAGCGTTTGATCTTCATTAGTAAGTGCTTTAAGTCCTCTTTACTTTCAGCAAGCAAGGTTGTGTCATCTGCAGAACGCAGGTTGTTAATGAGTCTTCCTCCAATCCCGATGCCCCATTCTTCTTCATATAGTCCAGCTTCTCGGATTACTTGCTCAGCATACAGATTGAATAGGTATGGTGAAAGGATACAACCCTGACGCACACCTTTCCTGACTTTAAACCAATCAGTATCCCCTTGTTCTGTCCAAACAACTGCCTCTTGATCTAATTAAAGGTTACTCATGAGCACAATTAAGTGTTCTGGAATTCCCATTCTTCGCAATGTTATCCATAGTTTGTTATGATTCACAGAGTCGAATGCCTTTGCATAGTCAATAAAACACAGGTAAACATCCTTCTGGTATTCTCTGCTTTCAGCCAGGATCCATCTGACATCAGCCATGATGTCCCTGGTTCCACATCCTCTTCTGAAACCGGCCTGAATTTCTGGCAGTTCCTGTAGATATACTGCTGCAGCTGTTTTTGAATGATCTTCAGCAAAATTTTGCTTGCATGTGATATTAATGATATTGTTCTAAAATTTCCACTTTCGGTTGTATCACCTTTCTTGGGAATAGGCATAAATATGGATCTCTTCCAGTCGGTTGGCCAGGCAGCTGTCTTGCATATTTCTTGGCATAGATGAGTGAGCACCTCCAGCGCTGCATCTGTTTGTTGAAACATCTCAGTTGATATTCCATCAATTCCTGGAGCCTTGTTTTTCGCCAATGCCTTCAGAGCAGCTTGGACTTCTTCCTTCAGTACCATTGGTTCCTGATCATATGCCACCTCTTGAAATGGTTGAACATCGACTAATTGTTTTTGGTATAATGACTCTTTGTATTCCTTCCATCTTCTTTTGATGCTTCCCGCGTCCTTTAGTATTTTCCGCATGGAATCCTTCAGTATTGCAACTCGGGGCTTGAATTTTTTCTTCAAATCTTTCAGCTTGAGAAATGCCGAGCATGTTCTTCCCTTTTGGTTTTCCATCTCCAGCTCCTTTGCACGTGTCATTATAATACTTTGTCTTCTCGAGCTGCCCTTTGAAATCTTCTGTTCAGTTCTTTCACTTCATCAATTCTTCCTTTTGCTTTAGCTGCTCAACGTTCGAGAGCTAGTTTCAGAGTCTCCTCTGACATCCATCTTGGTCTTCTCTTTCTTTCCTGTCTTTTCAATGACCTCTTGCTTTCTTCATGTATGATGTCTTTGATGTCATTCTACAAGTCGTCTGGTCTTCGGTCACTAGTGTTCAGTGTGTCAAATCTATTCTTCAGATGGTCTCTAAGTTCAGGTGGGATATACTCAAGGTCATATTTTGGCTCCCGTGGACTTGCTCTGATTTTCTTCAGTTTCAGCTTGAACTTGCATATGAGGAATCGATGGTCCGTTCCACAGTCGGCCCCTGGCCTTGTTCTGACTGATGATATTGAGCTTTTCCATCGTCTCTTTCCACAGATGTAGTCAGTTTGATTTCTGTGTGTTGTATCTGGCGAGGTCCATGTGTATAGTCACCATTTGTGTTGGTGAAAGAAGGTATGTGTAATAAAAAATATTTATTACAGTCGTGGGTCTTGGAAAATTCTATCGTGGGATCTCCGGCATTGTTTCTGTCACCGAGGCCATATTTTCCAACTACTGTTCCTTCTTCTTTGTTTCCAACTTTCACATTCCAATCACCAGTAATTATCAATGCATCCTGATTGCATGTTTGATCAATTTCAGACTGCAGCAGCTGTTAAAAATCTTCTATTTCTTCATCCTTGGCCCTAGCGGTTGGTGCGTAAATTTGAATAATAGTCGTATTAACTGGTCTTCCTTGTAAGCGTATGGATATTATCCTATCACTGACAGCGTTTTACTTCAGGATACATCTCGAAACGTTCTTTTTGACGATGCATGTAACACCATTCCTCTTCAAGTTGTCATTCCCAGCATAGCAGACTGTATGATTGTCCAATTCAAAATGGCCAATACCAGTCCATTTCAGCTCACTAATGCCTAGGATATCGATGTTTATGTGTTCCATTTCATTTTTGATGATTTCCAGTTTTCCTAGATTCATACTTCGTACATTCCAGGTTCTGATTATTAATGGATGTTTGCAGCTGTTTCTTCTCATTTTGAGTCGTGCCACATCAGCAGATGAAGGTCCTGAAAGCTTGACTCCATCCACGTCATTAAGATCGACTCTGCTTTGAGGAGGCAGCTCTTCCCCAGTCATCTTTTGAGTGCCTTCCAACCTGGGGGCTCATCTTCCAGCACTATATCAGACAGTGTTCCACTGCTCTTCGTAAGGTTTTCACTGGCTGATGCTTTTCAGAAGTAGGCTGCCGGGTCCTTCTTCCTAGTCCATCTTATTCTGGAAGCTCAGCTGAAACCTGTCCTCCATGGGTGACCCTGCTGGTATCTGAATACCGGTAGCATAGCTTCCAGCATCACAGCAACACAGAAGCCCCCACAGTACGACAAACTGACAGACACGCGGGGGCTTGGAAGCATAACTTTGTGTGTCAGCTTGGCATGTCAGAGCTGGTGAGCTGATCAGAATTAGTTGTCAGCTGCCCAAATGCAGAATCATCCTGCCCGTTCTAAGAAAGAATCACTAAATTGTAAACTAACTGGCCGATGGCTTTGCCTTCCTTGTTTCAGATGGGTAATGTCATACCCAAGAGAGGATGGCTTCTTGCTGATTGTTTTTCCCAAAAATTAGGTTTAAGTTAAACACAGTCTTTATTTAGTGTCATGTTTCTTATTTAAAAACATTTATTCCAAGTTCTGAAAAACAGAGCATTCAGTACTGTGAGACTTGGGCAACTGCAGATGATTAATGATATAATTCTCTGTCCTTTAGAAAGTGTCTTAACTCCAGAGAGATTTATACAGTGTGGAATTGTGATGGTGCTTTGATGTGAGAATTGGTAATCAATACCTGGAAGCTTGGAAAAAGTGTTCTGTTTCCTCCATTATGACATAGGGGTTTCACAAGGCAAGGGTGTCTGGAGCATGAAGCACTCCAAAGAGGAATTAATTTAAAATCTGAAGTGGAAGATCAGTTTCAATTAAAATTGCACTTGAACGTATATTGGGTAGAAGTGCGAAAGCAAGCGTGTAGTTGGCTTAAATCTTCACATTGTTACCAGTGAATAAATGAATACTGCTGGTACGAACCCTGATTGTATTTTTATAGAGTGCTAAATCATATTTCACCCATGTCTGCAAGGTTGTGAAAAATAATATGAATGGCAAGTGCTTTTCAGAGATTGCAGTGTATTTTTTTATTACGAGGATAATTGTTAGGCATCTGTGTGTTTTTACAAAGGACGGTTTGCATTCTTATTTCTTTGGAGTCGTATGTATCGTGTTCCATAGCAATTTTTCCTATTGAATGAGATTTTATTGGACTAGTAAGTTCCTACAAGGTCCAACCTAAAGGCTGGAGATTTGAATCCGTCCAGATTTGCCTCGGAAAAAAGGCCTGGAAATCTCCTCCTCAAAAATCAGCCATTGAAGACCCTGTGGAACACAGCTCTGCTCTGACACACGAGGTCACCATGAGTCAGTCTGCCTGACAGTAGCTGCTTAACTGGCTATATACGTAGATGTATAATGTTAAAACAGTAGTTTCCGTGATTTGAAGATACAGGTCCAGTTGTGGCTAACCATATTTTTAATTTTGTCAGTATCAAATATATCAACTGTCACTGTATTCAGTTTTTCAGTGGATTCCTTTGGCATCTGGTAGGAAATTTGAGTAGTAGACAGGTGACTGGAAATACTATATGCCCTGGTTTCTTCACATATAGATGTAAAATGAGCATAAAGATTGGTCAGAATTGGGCAGATCATCATTCCTCCCTTTGCTTGCAAGTACAAGCGCTCTTCCTTTCAGGGCTCATCACAGTCTTTGTGAGTTTGGCCAAGAGGTGAAACAACGGAATTGAGAAACTGTTGACCTTTCCTAATTTAGTTGGAGTTCTTCAGTAAAGAAAACCATGACTTTGAACTTCCCTGGGAGGTATTACGGCACTTGTAAATGATTTTCCGAAGTGCTCTGAGGTTGCGAGGCCTTTGCCAGTCAGTGTGCCTGTTCTTTCTGATGGTCTTTTTTTATCATACCCTTTGAAGTGAGGATTAGGGAAAATGACCTAGAGTGAGAGCGAGGCTGGGTTCTTTCCCAGAGAGCAAGGATACGAATCAGTTTTAGGGAGCTGCATCAATTATTCCTACAGCCGGAAGCTTCCATTATCATGACTGAGAAGATTTTGTGTGGTTGCTCCTCTTTTTCACAGCTCCCTTGTTTATGTCTGCTGTAAATGGTGAGATAAAGAAAATGAGAAGGGAACTGGGAAAACGATGACAGAGCGCTTGGTGGCAGTGATGGGCACCCATGTGGGCTCTCCTTCAGTAGGCAGGAGATTATGCTAAGGTTTCATTTGTCCTCTGCCACACGAGGCCAGGTGCACACTGGGGGCACAAGGATACTGTTGGTGGGTAGGCTGCTCTCCTAAAAGCAAGCTGGCCATTCATCCCCTTCCATCTGGTCTGTGAAGAAATTGAGAGCTAAATATCCTAGAAGTTATACATATGTGTACGTATATACACACTCTAAACTTTATTGATTTGGAAATCTAAGTTTTCTAAAAATAGTAATGTTTAAACTTAATATTTTATATTTAATTATCAAAAGGGGATATATCTTAGTAAGGGTTATTTCTTTCTAACAGATTGCTCCTGCTTTGTCGGTCCAGAAGGGTTAAAGCTAGGGTGCAGAAAAACCTCAGAGCTGGTTATCAACATGATGGGCTTTGCCCCCATAGTGTTTCATTTCTCACTGGGCAGAGAGGCAGATGCGGCATGTTCTCTGCCTCCCATTATTCCACAGTCTAAGCTCCAGTTAGAATTATCTTTATGGTCACGTTTTCTCCCTTTATTTCTGTGGGGTATGTCCCAATAAAGTTTTTGTTTATTCGAACACTACATGAGTCTAGTCTGAAAGAAACTTACTACCACCCATCTCGTATGAGAGAGAGGGAGAGAAGCGGAGACGTGAGTGTACAAGCTAACACTATGTGTAACCTTAACCGAAACCCTGCCCCGACCCTAGATCTAGCTCTAACCCTCAAACTAGCCCTACCCGAAATCCTAGATCTGACCCTTACCCTATCCCTGACCCTAAACCTAGATCTAACCCTACAGTTGACACTAACCCTGGACATAGCCTGAAGCCTAACATTAAGCAAATTCCTAACCCTAACCCTAGATGTAACACGAAGCCTAAGCCTAACTCTAACCTATCAGCGTGTTAAGTGTGCAAGCTCTGGCCACATTGAAAATCTTTCACTTTCAGCCAAAGGGAAAAACATGCCTTGGTACCGTTGTTCGTAATGACTGTCATCTAGTTTTGGGTTGCTTTTAATTTTACATATTTTTTTCTTTTCCTTTTCACAAATTCCTGTGCGTTAAGAGGTAATGTGTTTAGGATGCTGCTCACAAGAGCAGAACGTGCTTACACTGGTTAAGGTGCTTTCTTGTCAACAAATGCTTTGCTTGTTTAGAACACGTATTAAGATTTTTTTTTAAAATATGAACAACTTTGACCGCCCTTCTGGACAACTCTCTGATTAAGATGAAGCTAGCAAATGTTTGATTACAAATCAAGAAGCAAAACCATCTTAAGAAACATATCTTTCTTAAATCTCCTTGCCATATCGAGCGGATGGTTCTTGAGCCTTAGTTTTCAGTACTCTAATGTCTTCAGACTCATACTCATAGCGACCCTATAGGACAGAGTAGAACTGCCCCATAGAGTGTCCAAGGAGTGCCTGGTGGATTCAAACTGCCCACCCTTTGGTTAGCAGCCGTAGCACTTAACCACTACGCCACCAGGGTTTCCTGTGAGTCGGAATTGTCTCAGTGGCCCTGGGTTTGGTTTTTGGTTTAATGTCTTCAGAGCAAGCACATGTAGAAATGTACATGTGCAGTGCAAGAGGCAGTGCTTGGCTTCCGCAGTCTCATCAGTTCCATCCGTATTGAACCCACGAGCCATCAGGATTGAAGTGCTGTTTTCTTTGACAGGTGCCTATGGTCCTGAGCACTGGGTCACGTCCAGCGTCAGCTGCGGGGGCCGTCACCAGTCTCCTATAGACATTTTAGACCAGCATGCACGTGTCGGCGAGGAATACCAGGACCTGCAGCTTGATGGCTTCGACAACGAGTCCTCTAACAAAACCTGGATGAAAAACACGGGGAAAACAGGTAGGCTGTGTCTTCTTTACCTGTCCGCAGGTCAACATGAAACAAGTCTCGCTGTCACTAGTAACCTTAACGGTCACTTGCTCCTTAAAGAGTACATGTAGCTATGGGGAGCCTGTTGCTGAGCAAGAGCTTGGAAATTGGCCCTTGGTTTGCCGAGCAGCTCTTGACTCGCTGTGTGACTTGGACAAATTACTTAATCACTCTGTGACTCAGTTTTTAAGAAAATACATAAAACGTGGATAATAGAATAGCATCGCCTGCCTAGGATTGCTGTGATCAAGTGAGTCAATACATGCAGTGGGTTGAGTGGCTTTGTCTCACAGCACTTACCTGTGTTTGCTATCGTTGTTGTTGCTGGTGCATTGATGCAGGAAGGGTTTGCCCTTAAATCGCCACCCACATTAGCCAGGTGTGACCCAGACCTTCAGAAACCTGTGCTGTCCCATATGGTGGCCTCTAAGCCGCACGTGGCTATTTTAATTTTAATTAATTAAAAATTCAGTTTCTTAGTTGCACTAGCTACATTGTCAAGTGCTCAGTAGCCACACGCGGCAAGTGGCTATCATATCGGGCAGTGCAGATACGGAACACTCTGTCATTGCCGAGAGTTCGATTGGACAGCGCTCCTCCAGACAAATGGAAATGCAATTTTTGTCTCCCTTGAGACTTTGCTTCAGTAATGTTTCTTGCTGTGTCAGAGTAAAGAGCAATGCCTCATCCCTTTATGTATCAGACCAGCAGATGGATCTTCTGCTGCCTTTTACCCGTCCCACTCGTGCTTTGGAATTTATGAATGGGAGGCATCGTCCTTTCGCCGTGGTTAATGCACAGAGCTGCCTCCTGTCAGTCACCGTGGTGCTTCTCTTAATGTCTAGATTGTCTGTGGTAAGTAGCAGAGAAGACATTGCCATGCCTCAGTGTCCAGTATGAAAATAAACACTGGCATGTTTTATTAAGTTTCTCTTTAGGGCTGCCCGGGGTCCTGTTAATTGCTAAAGATATTTTTGTATCTTATTATTTAACTGCCTATAATTTTTGTTATTGTTAGCTGCCATTGAGTTGGCCCCACACTCATGGTGACCCCATCAACAATGGAGGGCAACGCCGCGCCATTCTATGCCATCTCCATGGTCGATTGCAGATCGGACCGTTGTGATCCACAGGGCTTTCACTGGCTGATTTTTGAAAGTAGAGCACCAGGCCTTTCTTCCCAGTCTATCTTAGTATGGAAGCTTTACTGAACCCTGTTCAGCATCATAGCAACACACAAGCCTCCGTGGGCAGATAGGTGGTGATTGCACACTTGGTGCTTTGGCAGGAATTGAACCTGGATCTCCCACATGGAAGGCAAGAATTCTACCACTGAACCAACTCCTCATACGCTAGCCCATTAAAAATTTTTTTTTTTCTCTTCTTTTTAAATCAACCATTTGTAACCAAGGATGTTAGCCACAACCCACTCTGCAATCCCTTTCAGGGCCTTTGGCTATGTGAAGCCTTCATGGTGGGCTAAAATGACTTTACCGTCAACTCTTTGGTCCCGTTTGTGTTGCGGGTCACAGAGTTGCCTTCTGTTTTAACTTCAGAGGCTATGCATGCTACTTTGTGTATCCAGTTTCTTTCTCTAAACCAGCATTGTCCAAGATTACTCATGCCTGATTTCTTTGGGTTGGTTTGTCTTTTTCATAAAATTGTTTCCCACTCACTCAGCACCGTAGTTCCTGGCTTTGGGCTTTTTTAAATAATGTCCCCATCAACAATTCTCCTTCCTGCCTTATAGCAGGTTACGCCTCTTGAACCTTAATTCAGCCATTTGAGTAGCTGCTCATGGAAGGCTGTGTTATCAGAAATTTGTATGTGCACACTTTTTCACCCCGCTCCTGAGCCCCCCAACGCAAATCGTGCGCTTACTGTTACAATGCAGGATTTCTCCACCAGTGATCCTGCTTTACATTTCACATGTCGGTGCCCTTTGGAGAACCACGATGGGATTATTACTCCTTCGACAGTCTGAGTATGGTGAACAGGAGCTTTGCCACACTGGGTGTAATGGGAGTTTGGAGTTGAGTGTCTCCTCAGGGCCACTTTCCAGCAGCCTGCCAGAGACAACTCGCTGGGTTGTCTGCTTGACTTGGAATGCTTGACAGCCTTCTGCAAAGATAACACGTTTCAGTGACAGCTTTCAGCTCTGTATCACCAATGACAGGTCTTAGACGGGTATAGGGTTCACTCAGTGCAAGTTGATTCATGACCTTGGTCTTCCAGAAGCTGATTATCAATCTCTGTCACTCTGCTGACTTCCTAGAGTGATCTGCAACTTGTTGCGTATCTGAGTTCATGCACCTGATTTTAGAGACACGGAAGCATCTGTCTTCAGGGATTTAAGAAGAAGTGCAGCTTTCTGAGAAGCAGAAATAAATCCTCGTTACTTCTCAAGCTGTACTTATTACCGTAAAATTCATGACATAATACTGTGTGGGCTAGTATTGCAAAATATGGATTCTCCAGAAGGGGTTTTGATAACCATAAGTAATCTGAAACAAGAATGTGGAATCGTATACTTATTCTCTTGAAAGAGTTTCTGCCTCTGGTAATTTGGGAACTTGGGCACACATATCAACTTTTTTTTTTTTTATCCCAAACAGAGAAACTTTTTTCTCTTAAATAAAGGGGTTGTCTCTGTAGATTTTAAAATGCCAAATAAATTACTAAGTTCTCTAGTTCATTGGAGAAATGAAGATTTTGTTGCTCTGTATAGGATGTCTGGATCCTGTAAATTTAACTGACCAGCACACACACAGTTCAGTTAAAGGCGGGATGTGGTAATTCCCAGACAGCAACCTGGATAATTGCAGTTTAGAAAAAAACAAGACATACCACGATAGTACAGTTTGCAAGATGTTACCGTTGGAAGAAAGTGGGCAAAGGGTTCTTTCTGTATGATTACTTACAACTGCACATGGATCTACAATTACCACAAAATAAAGTTTGAATTAAATGAAAACATAAGCCACAAGGTATATCTCTGCTGCCAGCATTCATTTTACATCCATCTTGCAGACCTAGATGAAGAAAACACTTCTTTTTCTTAAATCATTAATCTTAAAACAATGCATATTTTTCTTGTCCCCAAAGTCTTCCTTGAACCTTCTGCTTTCAGAAAATATATCCAGGAGGAAGCATTTATTTTTTCCGATGAAAATTTACAGGTTACTTACCTGTAACATAGACTCTGTCTTTTGGACATTAAAATATGGATACAGAAAGTTAATATTGAAAATGGCCTATTACATACAGACGGTAACTTTCCCATAAAATAGTCTTAGTCTTCATATCTGTCTTAACCCCCTGAGAGTGCTATATATCCAATCCTGTGTAATCAGTAGAGCGACTTGGTTGTACCCACTCTAGTTCTTGAGCGTTGTCTAAAATATCTTTGCAAGACAGATAGCATCTCCCTGCTTCCTGAGGAGCCTTAACTTTCTATTATGCCAGTTCTCATTTGATTTCATCTAAAGTTATTTCCCTTTCTTTCATTTTTTGTAGAATGAAAAGATAATGCATTCATAAAGAACATTTCGAGATAACCTTGCAGCTCCTGGCATTAGCTTCTAGCTAAGTGATGAGGATTTAAGACTAGCTGGCTGCTCCTGATGTATGCTAATAAGCCTTGGTCTCCTATGAATTTTAACTATTTACTGGCTTTCTGTTTTCTTAATTACTTTTTCTTATATCCCATACGAAGAACAAACGGTGAATGTGCCTGCTGTAGTAGACATTAGGTTAGTTCCATTTCCCCATTTTATATTGGTTTGCTGTATTTTTTCTTTGCCTATATTCTTTCCTGGAGTCTGAGTGTCATGGTGGTTAAGAGTTCGGTTACTAACAAAAAGGTCGGCAGTTGGAATCCACCAGCCGCTCCTTGGAAACCCTATGGGGGCAGTTCTACTCTGTCCGATAGGATCACTACGAGTTGGAATTGATTTGACGGCAATGGGTTTGGTTTTGGTTATATTCTGTCCTATTTATCTGCGTATGCCACAGTTCCTGGCGCGGACACACTTAAGAAATAGTTTAAGTTACTAAGAAGATAAATGGCAGGTAAAAGTAGGTATAGGTAAGTCGGTGAGGAATCAATTCACTCTTCTCTCCTGAGCCACTTCTCTGAGAACATGACGCAGGCTTGGTGTCCGAGGAGGGCATGGCTCTCCTGCTCTTCCTGGACACGGGGTAAAGGCCCAAGGCCAAACAAACGTCTGCTTAGAAAGGTGGCCTGCAATTCTGTTGTTCATGGCAATGCACAGTCCCAGCTAACCACTGCCTCTGTGCCCCAAGGAGTGTGTGCTGATCCATGGCTGATAGAGAGAGAAACTGATGCAGAGCCTTACCTCGAGCCATCAGCAACTGCCATTATGTGCGCCTTAAGGAGTCCCTGGTACAATATTTGTCCTTTTGTTCCAGAGACTTCTGGTTTTTTGTGTGTGTTCTTTTTTTTTTTTTTTAATTGTACTTTAGATGAAGGTTTACAGAA
The DNA here is from genome assembly GCF_024166365.1 of Elephas maximus indicus. NCBI lineage: Eukaryota > Metazoa > Chordata > Mammalia > Proboscidea > Elephantidae > Elephas > Elephas maximus. Next base: position 66,901,540 of record NC_064838.1, read on the forward strand.
CAAACTAGTTTCTCATTAAACAGTTAGTACACACATTGTTCTATGACATTGGTTAACAACCCCATGACATGTCAACACTCTCCCTTCTCAACCCTGGGTTCCCTGTTACTAGCTTTCCTGTTCCCACCCCAGGGCTGGTGTGCCCTGTTAGTCTTGTTTTGTTCCATGGGCCTGTTCAGTCTTTGGCTGAAGGGTGAACCTCAGGAGTGACCTCATTACCAAGCTGAGAGGGTGCCCAGGGGTCATACTCTCAGGGTTTCTCCAGTCTCTGTCAGGCCAGCAAGTCTTGTCTTTCTTTTGGAGTTAGAGTTTTGTTCTACATTTTTCTCCAGCTTTGTCCAGGAACCTTTACTGTGATCCCTGTCGGAGCAGTCAGTGGTGTTAGCCAGTCACCATCTTGTTCTAGACTCAGTCTGGTAGAGGCCGTGGTAGATGTGGTCCATTAGTCCTTTGGACTAATCTTTCCCTTGTATCTTTAGTTTTCTTCATTCTTCCTTGCTCCCAAAGGGGCAAGACCAGTACAGCATCCTAGATGTCTGCTCACAGGCTTTTAAGACCCCAGAGGCTACTCACCAAAGTAGAATGTAGAACATATTCCTTATGAACTATATTATGCCACCTGAGCTAGATATTCCCCGAGATCATGGTCCCCACAGCCCTCAGCCCAGCAGTGTGGTCCTTCAGGGAGTTTGGATGTGTCAAGCTACCATGACCTGTCCTTGTACAGGTTGTGCTGGCTTCCCCAGTATTGTGTACTGTCTTGCCCTTCACCAAAGTTTTCACTTATATATTGTCTATTAAGTGTTTTTTCCATCCCCACCTCCCCTCTTGTAACCATCAAGGATTGTTCCTTTTTTGTATGTAAACCTTTTCATGAGCATTTACAGTAGTGGTCTCATATAATGTTTGTCCGTTTCTGATTGACTTATTTCACTCAGCGTAATGTCCTACAGATTCATCCATGTTACAAGATGCTTCACAGATTCATTGTTCTTTAGTGTTGCGTGAAACTCCATTGTGTGTATGTACCACAATTTCTTTATCCATTCGTCTGTTGATGGGCATTTAGGTTGTTTCCCTCTTTTTGCTATTGTAAACAGTGCTGCAGTGAACATGGGTGTGCATGTCTGTCCATGTGAAGACTCTTAATTCTCTATCATGTATTCCCAGGACTGGGATTGCTGGATCATACAGTATTTCTATTTCTAGCTTTCTAAGGAAGCGCCATATCATTTTCCGAAATGGTTGTGCCATTTTGCATTCCCACCAGCACTGCATAAGAGCTGCAGTCTCCCCGCAGCCTCTCCGACATCTGTTATTTCCTGTTTTATTGATTTGTGCCAGTAATGCTGGGGTGAGATGGTATCTCATTGTGGTTTTGATTTGCATTTCTCTAATGGCTAGAGATCGTGAGCATTTTCTTGTGTGTCTGCTGGCTACCTGAATGTCATCTTTGGTGAAGTGTTTCTTCATTTCTATTGCCCATTTTTTAACTGGATTATTTGTCTTTTTGTTGTAGAGGTGTTGGATTTTCTTGTAGATTTTAGAGCTTAGACCTTTGTCTGATTTGTAAGAGCCAAAAGTTTTTTCCCAGTCTGTAGGTTCTCTTTTTACTCTTTTGGTGAAGTCTTTGATGAGCATATAAGTGTTTAATTTTTAGAAGATCCCAGTTATCTAGCTTTTCCTCTGGAGCTTGTGCATTGTTGGTTGTGGTTTTTATCCTGTTAATGCTGTATATGAGGGCCTCTAGCATTGATCCTATTTTTTCCTCTATGAACTTCGTGGTTTTTGGCTTTATATTTAGGTCTTTGATCCATTTTGAGTTAGTTTTTGTATACAGTATGAGGTAGGAGTCCTGTTTCATTTTTTTGCAGATGAACATCCAGTTTTGCCAGTACTATTTGTTAAAAAGACTGACTTTTCCCCATCTGATGGACTTTAGGCCCTTGTCGAAGATCAGGTGACCATAGGTGGATGAATTTACATCTGGGTTCTCAATTCTGTTCCATTGCTTAATGTATCTGTTGTTGTACCAGTACCAGGCTGTTTTGACTACCATAGCTGTATAGTAGGTTCTGAGGTCAGGTAGCATGATTCCTTCTACTTTATTCTTCTTCTTCAGTAGTGCTTTACTTATCCAGGGCCTCTTCCCTTTCCATATAAAGTTAGTGATTAGTTTTTCCATCTCTTCAAAGAATGTTGTTGATATTTGGATCGGGATTGCATTGTATTTGTAAATTGCATTCAGTAGAATTGTCATTTTCACAGTGTTGAGTCTACCTATCCATGAGCATGGTATGTTTTCCCACTTATGTAGGTCTCTTTTGGTTTCTTGCAGTAGTGTTTTGTAGTTTTCTTTGTATAGGCCTTTTATATCCCTGGTTGGATTTATTCCCAAGTATTTAATTTTTTTAGGGGCTCTTATAAATGGCAGCACTTAACCACTACGCCACCGGGTCGCTGTGAGTCAGAATTGACTCGACGGCGCTAGGTATTATAAATGGTATTGTTTTCCTGATATTCTTTTCATCGCTCTCTTTATTGGTGTTTAGGAATCCAACTGATATTTGTATGTTTATCTTGTATCCTGCAACTTTGCTGGATCTTTCCATTAGTTCCAATAGTTTTCTCATGGGGTCTCTTGGTTTTTTTTTATGTATAGTGTCATATCATCCGCAAATAGGGGCAGTTTAACTTCTTCATTACCAATGTGGAGGCCCTATATTTCTGTTTCTTGCCTTATTGCTTTAGCTAGGACTTCCAACACAATGTTAAATAGGAGTGGTGATAAAAGGCATCCTTGTCTTGTTCCTGTTCTAAAGAGGAACGTTTTCAGCCTTTCTGCATTAAGAATGATGTTGGCCATTGGTTTTGCATATATGCCCTTTATTAGGTTGAGAAATTTTCCTTCTATACCTATTTTATTGAGAGTTTTTCTCAGAAATTGTTGTTGGACTTCGTTGAATGCCTTTTCTGCATCAATTGAGATGATCATAGGATTCTTTTCTTTCTTTTTATTTATGTGGTGGATTATGTTGATTGATTTGCAAATTTTGAACCATCCTTGCATACCTGGTATGAATCCTACTTGGTCATGGTATATTATTTTTTTGATATGCTGCTGAATTCTATTGGCTAGAGTTTTGTTGAGAATTTTTGCATCTGGGGACTTCTTAAGGCACATATAATGGCAGTTGATGATGACTCTAGGACTATTATAAGAACTCAAGAAAAGGTTTAAACAGAAAAAAAAGCATTCTTTCATGGTTACAAGGGTGAGGAGGGAGGGGAATTCACTAGTTAGTAGACAGGGATCAACTTCAGTGAAGGGAACGACAACACAGAATACAGGGGGAAAAATTTTAAAAAGAAGAAAAAAAGTGACTTATTAAAATAGTAAGGCATAAACACTGGTCAGAATTATAAAATCTCATTATTTTTAAAGCAAGTACCAAATTTAAAACAAGATTAAAAAATATTAATTAAAAAAAAGTGCCTGAGTGACCTAGGTGCCTACTTGGCTGCTCACCTCAAGGCTGGAGGTTCAGGTCCACCCAGAGATGATCTACTTCTGAAAGATCAGCCACTGACAACCCTATGAGAGTTCTGCTTTGACACACATGGAGCCACCGGGAGTCATGGTCAACTCAAAGGCAGCTGGCGTATTTTTAAGGGGTTTTCAATTCCCTTCTTCACGACGCTTGTTTTCCTCCTAAATTCATGGACTTTAACGCTTAGTTCCCACTCCAGATGTGATGCCATGGTACTAACATGGCTGCCCAAATGTCACATGCATGTATAAGCCTTTAGTGGTCATGAGATTGGAAAGGAAGCTTCTAGGAAATTTGTGTGTATATTTGTCTTCATACCATTCTAACCATTTGGGCTTTCTGTTCTATTTGTCTTTCTCCATGTCCCTCTCTGTGAGCTTGTACTTTTTCCCTGCTTCCTTCCCTCTCCCATTCCCCCTTGTGTCTCTCCTTGAATTTACCCTCTCCTGTGGCATGTCTCTGTCTCTCAGTCTTTTTGTGTCTGGTTTACTCCCTGCTCCTGGTGCTGGCTCCACTTTCCCCCTTCTTTCTGTTTTCCTTCCTTAGAGCTGACCACAAAAGAGAACTGAAGCACAAAAAGTGTTTTGATTTATTACATATATGGAATAGAGAACTTAGTGTTGATAGTGATAACCTGAGCTTTTTCTCATTTCAGTAAAAGCTCTCTTATCCCTGATGTTGGAGTGGGAGGGCCTGGATAGGTAAGGTACATAAATAGTTCCTCAAAGATATTTTCTTAGGATTTCCAAACTCACTTTATACCAAACCATTGCCTTTATTTATTTTTTCCAACACCCCACTCCCCTACCTCAATTCTTAGTAGTTGTCAGCCGCTGCCAAGTCGGCACAGACTCGTGGTGACCATTGCACTGCCTACACCATCTTCATGATGATTGGTACGTTTGAGTCCATTGTTAATGGCCATTATGTTAGTCCATCTCGTTGACACAATCTCTCACCTTCACAGCCCTTCAACTTTACCAACCACGATATCCTTCTCCAGCGATTGGTTGCCCCTGATGATAGGTCCAAAGTAATTTAGTGAGTTGAAATCTCAGACAATATTGTATGATTCTTAGGGTTTTCACTGGCTAATTTTGAGAAGTAGATTGCGAAGCCTTTCTTCCTAGACTGTGTTAGTCTGGAAACTCCACTGAAACCTGTTTACCATAGGTGACCCTCCTGGTATTTGAAATACGAGGGGCATAGCTTCCAGCATCATGGCAACACGTAAGCCACCACAGCATGACAAACTGACAGCCAGATGGTAGGAATGATCCTTAATAGATATAAATATGGGGCACCACAGACAGGCCAGGTGAGGGCATCACTCCTGGGTCCTGGTTTATTTTGAGCTGAGTTTTGTTTTGTTACTAATGAATTGGTCATTTCCCTTACACAGAGGCTGCCAAGCTTTTGATTAAAGTAAAAATTTCAGCCAAGGAGACAGATGTTTAGAAACATCTAGGTGTTCAGCATCATTTCCATTGAGAACGTCCAACCCCAACTTTGTAATAACCTAGGGCATCTCTCATTAACTCCAGATTGCACAAAAAAGTAAATTAAGTTTAAAAAGAAAAGTTCACCCTTTTGGGGCATGCTAAGTCTGGGTTAACAAGCTCAGCTGTTAACCAAAAGGCTGAAAATTTGAGTCTACTCAGGAGCCTTGGAAGAAAGCCCTGGCAATCTACTTCCCAAAAACCAGCCATTGAAAACCCTATGGAGCACAGTCCTGCTCTGACACACGTGGGATCGTTATGAGTTGGAATCAACTTGGTGACAACTGGAAGGAAAAAAAAAAAGTATGCTTTGGCTCTTCACCTCTTAAGTGTTTGTCTTCCAAAGGCCCAAATTCTTTGGTTCATTCATCTAGTTCATTCGAGTTCATTCAGTCTTATCTGAACCCTGGAATTCCAGTTGGAGCTATTTCACTGGGGTCTCCCTTTGTCTACACAAACTGCAAGCTCTGTTTTCTGTCTTTTAAGCTCCGTTTCTGTTCTGTTATCCCCACCACCCCAGCCCTTGCATTCAGGTTTCTGGGTAGGCAGAAGCTTCATTTACCAGTTTTCTGAACTTTGAAGTTTATTTTGAAGGGTCCCCCTTTGTTTAGGGCATAGAACCCTCTGCTAGACTGTTATTTGTCGTGTCTCAGGTGGTTAAAGGGACAGCTAGTGCCACTTGTTCACCTTGCTCAGTTCAGCAGTGAGCTCACGGAGACCCAGGACAGTCTGAAGACTTGACAGCCCTTGGATAGGTGAGGCTGCTCTCACTCAACGTGTTCAGCGTCTCTTTTCTGGACTTGCTGCCCTAACATAACCTAAGTTTCTGCCAGCCACTGTTGCCTACCTCCTACTCCATACAGTCCAAAGGAGCGGTCTCTCCCTCTTTCTTCCTCATTATCTCTCTTGGGTGTATCAGGGACTTCCCATTTCTCTTGGGATAAAGATAAGCTGCTCACTGTCTTCTCATTCTCTAGACTTCTTGTGTCACTAAACCCAAAAGCTTGTTGGACTCAGGGTTAAGAAATCCTGAATTTGAACCTCCTACCTGCTTCTTTGTAGTAGTTAACAGCTACAGCTGCTAACCAAAAGGTGAGTAGTTCAAATCCATCAGTTGCTCCTTGGAAACTCTATGGGGCAGTTCTACTCTGTCCTATAGGGTCGCTATGAGTCGATATTGACTTGATGGCAACGGGCTTGGTTCGGTTTGGCACCTGCTTCTACTGCTTCTGGCATTCTGCTTGGATTCCCTCTCGATCCGTATTAGCCATTTAAAGACCAGAAGGGCTAGTTGATGGATTTTCTGCCTCCCACCCTATCTTGTTGTTTCCCAGTCTTCAGCTCTTTGCCCGTTACCTTCCTAATTTTCACCTTACCCAGATGCTGCTGTTACTACTTTTGTTTTTAAGTTCGAATTAAGATTCATTATTTATTGTTATTTTAGTAGTATTCACTTATTCTTTTTATTTCAATTGGCTAACTTTATTTTAATTAAATGAACTGATTTTAAAAGAAGATTTATCAACACCATAAATGGAAAAACCAGTGCTGTTTGACAGTACTGGACTGACTGTTAAAAAATATGTGTATCCTGTGAGAGTAAATCAGAGTTATGGAAGTTAAGAAATTCTAGCTCAGTGCTTACTCCTGGGTGAAAGGGCGCGTGAAGGAGTATCAGGGAGATGTAGCACCAAACTAAGATTTTCTCTTCCTTGATGTGGTCGAAAGGACTGAAATAATCAAGAAAAGGAAACCCCTTTCTTACTCTGCTTTAACAAATTTAAAGCATCTGCCCAGCAATTACCACCTCCTCCCGTGTGGCATTTGGGACGTAACTGTCCTTGCTGTTGTCCCTACCTAATGACACTTACTATTCTACGGAATGACGGTATTGCATTAAGATGGCTCCACCTGAAAACAGAGTTATACCTGTGTGGTCGCCCGTCTGCGCTGCACACCAGCTCCGCCCACGTCACTAGAAATGAGCTGGATAATAGCAGCCATTGAGTGAGTGCTCACTGCATTTCTGGCACTGTGTTAAGTACTTTCTGTGTGTGGTTTCCTTCAGGAGTCAAAATAGCCTCACAAAGTAGACACTGTTATTATCCCCGTTTAAACAGGACTGGAAACTGGGGCAGGAGGAAGTCGGGTCACCCGCTCAAGGGCGCTTTACTGTTAAGTGACAGGACAGGATTTCAACCCAGGTCTGGCCATCTCTCAAGCTCCTGCTCAGAGACATTCTGGGTCTGTGGTTACCACCTTCATTCAGCCCATTCTGCTTTAAAACAGCAGGGCTAGATGCAGTCATCAGAAATTTGGTCCATGATGGCCGGGAAAGTTCTTGCTTTCCTGTTTCCTATGTAAACACAAATTTAAGTGTTTTCAGAAGGGGGATGCGTGCGTGTGCTCCAGCGAGAGAGACTGTGAAATGAAAAACGAGATTAATGCTTCAGATTGTACAGCTTCCTAATTATGCTTTTAATTATTCATATAAAACAAGGAAAATGACCCCTGACAGAGACATAAATGATTTAGGTAAAATCAAATATTTATAAGATGCTGCTGAGTCCCTGGGTACATTGTAACAGATGCACTCAAAACGCTCTGCCTTCGTCCTTCTGATGCAAAATGTTATGTGTGGAATTTATAGCAGGCTGAGAGCAATCAGCAGTGTTTAAGACATGGCAGAGCTAATTCCTACATGTTTTGACATTGGAACTAAAAGTATATGCTTGGTATAATTGTAATATTTTAACTTCCAAAATAGGGGTCACCAAATGACAACCCCACTGCTTGTTTTTACATACTTAAATGTTTGAAGAAAAAAGAATTAAAAGAATAATATTTACCAACGCATGAAGATTATATCAAATTCAAATTTCCACATCTGTAAATAAAGCTTTATTGGAACACAGCCTCTCCCATTTGTTTGTATGCTATCGATGAGTGTTTCTGGGCTACAAAGGCTGGGTTGAATAGCTGCAACAGAAACCATATGGCCCACAAAGCCAAAAAATATTTACTGTTTGGTCCTCTGCAGGATGCTTGCTGACCCCTGTTCTGAAATAATGACTAAAAAATAAATAAATAAATGTGGAACAATGCCGTGTTGTCTTTAATTGCCATAAGAAACACTTAAATCATTTTATCACTTAATTCACTGTGCCGCTAATTGAAAGCTCGTTGTATATTTTTCAAAGTTGGTAAAAAAAACTGCCTTTTGAATGCAATAAAAAAGGATTTACACGAGCAAGATTCCTTCACTCCTTTATAAAGAAAAGTGCTGAAACTAATTGCACTGTTTTAGATGTGGGTCGTTAGTCTAGTCCTTATCTTTTATGGAAACCTAATTTTTATGTGGGATTTCCGCCCAAGCTCTAACTGGGATCTCTTCAGGAAGAAGGTACAGTGAGGGGATCTGAGCACTTTCCCATGGCTTACTCAGCGTGGCTTTTGATCACAACCATTCAGTGTATTTTTTTATACATACTTAGCAGTCAATAAGTATTTGTTGAATAAATGAATGAATGAGTTCAGCCACTTCAGAGAACATAAACCAGGGACTGCAGCACTTGTAAAATAGAATCCGTTTTTTAGGCATTTTAACAACTACTTTTGTTATTTTTTTTTTTTGAAAAAGAGTTTTTCCTTCTGCTAGTGGAAAGCTAAGTTATTGGTTCTCAGTTTCTCTTTCCCAGGTTCCAACTCACAGCCACCCTATAGGACAGAGTAGAACGGCCCCATAGGGTTTCCAAGGGATGGCTGGTGGATTTGAACTGCTGACCTTTTTGGTTGGCAGCGGAACGCCTAACCCTCGAGCCACCAGGTCTTCTTTCAAAGGAGAGGGATGTGTTTTTGAAATTTCGGGTTTGAATTGGCTGAGGTTCCCTGTGCTGTGGATGTGTTCTATTGGTGAGCTAAGAGAAATTCCCCCATGCTTAAACCCGTTGCTGTCGAGGCGATTAGAATTTTAAAAAAGTAGTAAAGTGAATCTAGCTAGGTGCTAATATTTGAGAAACCCTGGTGGCATAGTGGTTAAGAGTTAAAGATGCTAACCAAAAGGTCACCCGCTCTAATCCACCAGGCACTCCTTGGAAACTGTGGGGAAGTTCCGCTCTGTCCTGTAGGGTCGCTATGAGTCGAAATCAGTTTTTAATGAGTAGATTCTGCACTGCACTGTCCTGGCTGTGTTATCAGATGCTGTAAATGACAACCCCAGTCCCCGACGTTTCACCGCTGTTGTTGCCTTCATATTGGAGAACACTGAAATTTGATTTCCTGTTACGTTGCCTAAGTTTTCTGATCAAAGAACCATAACTGTCATGTCTGGCTTTTCATATATTTACCCATCTCACTCCAGTCCTTGAATCTTGGGGTAATCACAGGAATCAGTGCTTTAAAAAATCACTCTCCAGATAATTTTGATCAGTGACTCAGAGAGACATGTTTTGTCATTGTCTCCTTTTTTTCATCTGTTAAATGGATAAGAAATTCTGAAACCATTCCCTGGGATTTGTCGTGATTTAGAGCCAGTTTAGTGACGTCATGTGTCACCCATGACACATGGGGTCGCCATGAGCCAGGCTCTTCTCACAGCAGCACAAGACAGTATCAGTGACCCCAGGAATCAGTGGGGGTTCGGTGATGGAATTCTTGTCCTCTGTGGAGGAGACTCGGATTTGATTCCCAGTCTCTGCACCTCACGTGCAGCCACCACCCGTGTGTCAGCGGAGGCTTGTGTCTTCTACAATGCTGAGCAGATCTCAGCAGTGCTTCCAGACTGAGGTGGTCTAGGAAGAAAGGCTTGGTGATCTACTTCAAAAATGAACCAGTGAAAACTCTGTGGATCAGACGTGCAGCTGGCCACGGAGGTGGTGTAGGACTGGCTACTGTTTTGTTCTCTTGTGTGTGGGGACCCCTTGAGTCGGGAGCTGACCCTGAACCAGCTAAAAACGACAGCAGTGACCCCGGCAGTCTGCAGCAAAAAACGTGCAGATTTATTCAGACGGCTGTTTTTGACTTGTTTTGTTTAAATAGCTACCCCCTCCCACACAAAAAAAAAGCTACATAAGGAGCTAATTCACGTCATGGTCATTGTAAACTTTATCAGGCACAACGTAAGGGATCCTTAGAGTTTGGTTTTGAAACTCACTTTCTTTTCCTTCCTTCCCTCCCGTTTTACACAGTGGCCATCCTTCTGAAAGATGACTACTTTGTCAGCGGCGCAGGCCTGCCCGGGAGATTTAAAGCTGAGAAGGTGGAATTTCACTGGGGCCACAGCAATGGCTCGGCAGGCTCTGAACACAGCATCAATGGCAGGCGGTTTCCCGTCGAGGTGAGAGAAACTTGAGATCTCAGACTGCCTTGGGTCTTTACGTTAATGAGATGCCATGTTTTTTATCCCCGTTTTTCACATGAAACTCTTGTGGTACCTACCTTTGTCTCTGGAAATCCTTTGTCTACAGCGTGGCAGGCGGCTGTCTACCCTCAAGTGCCTCGTCTTCGTTCAAGTAGAAAAATGCATAGAAGTCATAGACGTCATGATTTGAGCAGACTCGCCCCAGGTCAATGATTTTCAGCCATTTGCTTCTTTGACACAGTTTCTGTTTACTACCCCCTTCTGAAACCCTGCTTTCTAAAGGTGACATTTTATAGGAAACTGGGGTGATTTCATTTGCACCCTTTAGAGAAAAGTTAGTTGACATATTAAGAGACATCGCAAAACCTTCTCTCAGTAGGGAAGTCGCTCTGAGTGTTTTTTTGCTCCTACCAGCTGTTCAGAAAGTGGCTGTGGCCATAGGTGGCATGAGTCCTGTTGGCTTTGCTGGGAGTTGATGGTGACATTTTGCTTCCCTGTGTTGGTTTTCTCACAGATTCATGCTGCCAGGAACAGGGAGGGTATGGGCGCAACCTGGTTATGTGCTGAGTGTATGTTCTCAGAGCAGGGGTGAGGCAGGGAGCAGGTTTCAAAACTTCTTTATTAACATTTGGTGGGGATAACACACCCCTTCCATTGCTTTTAATCACAGTCAGTGGGAATATTCTTTTATTTTTATAAATATTGAGACTCCCCAGCATTTATGATCTTATTTCTGTATGCATGTCTGGGATCAAACTGACAACAGCAACTCAGAAAGGTTAGATAGGAAGCTTAGGGGGCAGTGAACCCACGTTAATTTTGTGGCATAATTTGCAAAAAGGTAGGATATTTGCCCAACTTGGAAAATGTGTGCAGTATCACTGAATTGTACACTTAGAATTTGTTGAAATGGTTTATCTTTTGCTGTGTAAGTTTTCACAAAAAACAAGTAAGTAAATGATATGCAAGAAATATATTGGGGTTCCCATGTTATAAGCCTTCTATGGTACAGGTTCACACCTGTGGCTGGACTGAAATGTGGTAGGCCTTTGAATATTTGTCTCATTGGAAGTATCTTTTCATCAGAGGTGTGAAATGGGCAAGGAAAATTTTCACTCTTAGTGTTTCGTAGCTTCTGTTAAGCCATGGTCTGCTTAAAGAATCTGATGAGTGCTTTGGATGCCCTTCACATAGAAGAGGCATGTTTATATCTGTGCATAGGTTTATGTAAAATTTATAAGGCTTCATAACTCCTCCCTGCTCCCCAAACCCATTCATGGGCCTATTAGGCATCCCTGAAACTTAGGTGAACAACTCCTACAAAAGGAGAAAGTCAATTATTTCTTTGTTGTCGAGCCAAGGTCTCTAAGAAAGACACGATTCACACAGGTACTGGTTGGAATAACGTGTTACTCCCATAGAGAAGAGTCAGATAACAATCAGTTCTATATGTGGGTGTCAGTCCCCCATGGCCAGTGGGTCTCACTCCACAGCCAGTACTGGCCTGGTGGTCTGCACTCACCCCTCTCCTGTGCTGCAGGCAAAGGAACCCATTCCTTCCCCACTGGGAAAAGATACAACAATGAGATTGGCCAACTGCTGTATGAGGCACACATGAAATGAACAGTGCAAAGATTTGCTGGGTATCTAGAGCAGGGAAGGAGTTTCCCTGATAAAAAAAAAAATTTTTTTTTTTTTTTTTAAGGAGGAAGAAAAAGAAACTAAGACAGTCGGAGGCTTAGTACCCAGCTTCCACTATCAGTGAATGTTCCAGGCCCAGGGCTCTGGTTAGACGTTCCCGATAAGGGTCTGCAATGGACTGTACTTCCAACATTTATAGGTGCTCATGTGCACTTGTGTGTGTGTGTGTCTGTGCGTGTGTGTTATCCACGACTGTCAGAGAAGCTGGAGATTGTTACTCTGAGAAAATACTTCATACTCTTGTTTAGCTGACAAATTTTCATTACCAAATTTTTTCCTGTGTTAGGACCTCTCTCTCTGTGATGTTTCCTGTCCTAATCACACTAATTATGTGTAGCATGAGTAAGGTTTCCACTTAATGGCCTCTCCTCCCTTTAATTTGAATGAATCATTTCTTAGAAGTCTGAGCTTTATTTGCACTTAGAAAACTTGATTCCTAGAAGCAAATTACATCGTGTTTTTAGGTGTGGGGTTTTCCTTTCTGACCTCGTTGACTGGTTCCCATTGAGTTGTGAATTGAGGGAGTGGCTTGCGTACAGCCAACTTTGCTCTGAAGCCTCTTTGTCTTAGAACTGGGTTGCCATTTGTTCAGTGAATGTTGTTCTGGACTAAAGACCTGTGCTTGAAAGCTTGAAAACTTAATCTGGCTGCTGCTACATTGGAACAGAAGACCTTTGGGGCTAGGAACTGGAAACTTAGACCTCATTCATAATCACATCACTGCCCGTAATGCCGAGATGGGCCTGTCTCCTCTTTACCCTGGATTCTGGAAAGATGCATCCAGTAGGGTGTAGTTTCTTCTGAAAGCTTACAACTTTAACTGAATATTTCAGTTTTCCTTTGCTCAAAGAGAGTCTTTGAATTCAGAAACGAATTTGAAATGGCAGCAACAATGCTCAGGCTTATTGTTTGGCCACCTTGTTTGGATTTTTTTCTTGTAAGTAATGTCAGATGGTGAAGCTGCCTGTATTAATTGGGTTCCTCACAGAACCCCATCTGGTTCATAGCTTGCTTTTTTTTTTTTGGATGTGATAAACACATTAAATTACTTAGTGGATATATTTGGAGGAACTTGATTTTTACAGATGAAAGGTAACTAGATCAAATTTAACTTTAAAATATATACAAAACAGCTGCTCACTTTTAGCCCAAAACGTGCCGGTAATATTTTATGTAAATATCCTTTACTTGAACTCTTTATTAACTCCAGCTCTTCCTGAGATTTTTGTACCGTTTGTATATCTCAAACTTGGTTTATTTCTTTCCACATACCTAAATTGTTTTCTAAGAAAGTAAAAAAAATTTTAATTTATCAACACTGGGGCATTATTCGTTTGTCTGTGTCCATTGTGCATGGAGGGCCAGGAAAGAGTCATTGTTGAGGAGTCCACTGGGAGAGGTAGACTAGAGCAGGGTTCTCAGCCTGGGACAGTGTTGCCCCCCCAAGGAACATTTGGCAGTGCCTAGAGACTTTTTCTTCACTTTTTTTTTATTGTGGTAAAATATGTATATTACCAAACATTGCCAACTCAACAATTTTTACATGTGTAATTCAGTGACGTTGACTACGTTCATCATGTTGTACAACCATTATCACTGTCCTTTTCCAAATTATTCTGCAGAAACTCAGTGCCCTCTAAGCAATGACTCCTCCTTTCCCCTGCCCTCCTACCCCTAAAAAGCTTTGGTCTATATTCTTGCCTATTTCATATAAGTAGGATCATACAATATTTGTCCCTTTGTGCCTGGTTTCTTTCAGCCAGAGTAACATTTTCAAGGTCCTCCATGATGTAGCATGTATCAGGACTTGGAGATGTTTTTGGTCGTCACAATTGGGGGCAATCGTTTGTTACTGGCATCCAGTGAGTAGAGGTCAGGGATGCTGCTAAACACCCTACAATGCACAGGACAGCGCCAACAAGAAAGAATTATCTGGCCCCAAATGTCGGTAGTGCTGTGGTGGTGAGACTCCGGAGCAGAGAAAGTAGTGCGTTTGGTAGAATTGAGCCTCTCTTTCTTGTATGGTTTAGGTTTAAACACATTTGAATAATGAGGATGCATCTCTTGAGAAGTTCCATCATCTTGTAGTTTTTGGAGAGGAAACGTGCCCAGGTATTCAGCTTGCGCTTTGCCTTACACATAACAGCATTTCTGTCACTCATTCTCTTTGACCCCACCTGAGGCAAAGTCATGACCTTGGGAATTTCTACAGCTGCCTACAGGTTGATTTTGAAGTATATGCCTCCCTGGAAGCTGGCTCTGCTCCCCGAAGGTAAGTTGCAACAAACACAACTTGATTGGCTTTGCTGCCTCCTAGGAATTCTCTGAGGTCATTTAGGACAACTTTATCTGCACACATTTAGAAATTAGACCTCTCCGTATTCTCCTGGCTGAAATCCTGGGCCCAGTCTTTTAGTTTCTACACTTATAAATATCCAGTCTAATAGAAGGGGAAAAAAAGTCTTCGTAAAACAAAACAAAAACCCTTTAATAGCCAACATTCTTTACAGCTCGGTTCAAGTTGGAAAAGAACGTTGGAGTCAGATTGTAATGCCCAGCCTATTTTATTTCTTGTCTGCCAGCGCTGGGATACAAAGGTGGACAAGAAAAACCGGGTGGCTGCCCTCAAGGTGTTTGCACTCTAGTGGTGACACAGAAAATAAAGGATAAAGGAACAGTCACATAAGTAGCTATATAATTTCTGTTGTGATATGGCCTCTAAAAGAAAGGACCATCTTGTGCCAGGATATGGAAGGCCTCTGGAGAATGTGATATTTATTGAGACAAAAGAGGTGAATTCGAGCTCGCCAGGAATATGCTACGGCCCTGAGGCAGGTCATACTTGGTAAATTTAAGGAATAAATAGACGTCATTATGGGAGTTATGGTAGGCAGGGTAAGGACTTCTCAGAGATGTCCATGCCCTAATTCTGGCACCTGTGAAAATGTTACTTTACATGGCAAAAAGAAATTTGCTAATGTGGTCAAAAGACACAGAATATTCCAGCAATTAAAACAGTGGTGTCAGAGTGACCTGTTCGGTTCTTCCATTTATACTCGCTTTTTGTTATCTGCCCGGTCATGGTTACCTATAATGGCTTCTACCTTCCCCTAAATTTTCTTCCTATTCCACATGCATTCCATGTTCTGTGGTGGGTAACTTAAATAAAGCTTCTCATAACACCAATAGGAATTGCATCATGTGGTATTGCCACTAATAACTGATGTTGGAGTTAATGCGAAGGAAAACCTCCAGATACAACCTCTGAGAGCTCCATTAACGTAGAGGTTCAATGCATGCTTGTTGTCTGAGGTAATTAAAATCTCATTTATTACAATGAGGAATTGCTAGAGCTGTTGATTCAGTCTTATTGGTGCTTTATGAGTTGAAGTCTTCAATAAGCTTAAATGATCCATATTGATTGTATGTGCCCTTTCCAGGGACACTCACAGCTGGTTCATTTCAGCTCTGTTTAGAGCATCTTAGCAAGTAAATAGAAGCAGAGACATTTTTCCTAATACATACCATGTATACTGTGCCATATGGTACAGGTCTGCAATCCCTTATCCCAAACCCTTGGGGCCAGATGTTTTGAAACTGAGAATCTTTTAGAAACGTATTGTGGTGCATATGCCGTATATATTGCAGGGGACACCCAGGAGGATCTGAGGCTGCCTCCCTTTAATGCATTAATATTTCCATGCACACAGATGCATATTCACACTAAGTGGGAAAAATCAATACTCCCAGTAGCTTCACCTCTCTGCACATAAGGTTTTCCCACCCAATTAGTCTTTGCACCAAAATTATAAATTAACAACAACCAAAAAAATCTACACTTTGTCCTTGAAAGCTTTTGAGATTTCATCATTGTAGATAAAAGATTTGTGGACCTGTATTTTTTAAAACTAGGTCCATAGTATGGCATCAGTGGTTTATGCCCCAAAGAGCTCTGCTTAGTGACAACTGTGCTCCTAGAATGTTGAGTATCTGGAAGCTGGATATGTCCGGATACTGGTCTGTTCCTGTTCCTTGGTTCTTCTTTCTCATAGTAAGGCACAACATTCTTTGTCCAAATTAAGGATTGTCCAGGTACAGAAAGTTTCTAGTTTTAGGTTGAGTTTGTTCTGTGATTAGTTCCTACTCTAATATTCTGTTTGGGCCTGAAGTCATTTTCAGGTATGTTACCTTGACGTGCTTCTGTCTGCCTCCCTGCCTAGGTTCAGACTACTGATTTGCCTTTCATTTTGTAAAATAGATCTTGCTTCTTCCCTGGAATGCTTCTGTTACATTCTAGTTAGACAGTTACCTTGCCTTAGATCCTTAGATTTTGGTTTAGGTGACCGGTGCCTGCCTGCCTTCTCCCTCCTGTGCTCATGGTCTCATGATGGTATCACTCCCTCTACACTGATGCAAACATGGCAGGCTGCTAGAAAATGCAGGTGTGGACCATCCCATCTCAAGATGGAGTGCCCGCATGGATCCCTGGGTTCAGTAACATCTTCTAAAACATGGACTAAGTGTTGAGTTAGGCTGGAATGCACCCCTTTTATTTATCCCTTCATTTCTGTTGGAAATAAAATTTAGACACATGAAATGCCCTCCTGAAGATTCATGTTACACGATAGCACGTCAAAGCCTTTGAAGAGTCCTGAATTGGAAAAAAACCTCTTTAATTTAACTCAACATTTTTCCAAACTTAAATGACCATTATCGCCCACCCCTTTATTTATTTATTTTTATGTAACAGTAATGTCATTCTTTTGGAAATACCAGTTTATGACTTCTCCTCTTTTAGTCCATGTTTCTTGTAAGAAATGGGGTCTCATTCAAATAAACATTTTCAGAGAATACCAATGAGGATTTGTCGTTTCCGTTATCTTGGAAGTTATAAAGACATCTTGGCTTTTTCAAAGAGCCAATGTTTAGTGTCTTTACGAGCATGATACTACTTTGCTTTGTCATTAGAGTGAACTATCATGAGAAAAGGTGAAAGGTTTTTCTATTAAAAATGACTTTGGCCATATCATACTTTTACTTTTCACCTGCCTTGTACTTTACTTAAATTCCTGGTTCTCTGAAAAGTTGCTTTGTTCACAGAGGGAGCCTTTGTTGATGGAGCTCAAGATACCACCTCTTGTCCTTGCTCTAACTTCCACCCACATGGAACGTTGGGTGTGTTAACCCTTTCGTGGATAAATATTTTTTCTTTTGGAATTTTTTTGGTGATGCCATGTTTTTTCACTAATGGAATGGATGCTGAATCATTGTTTGTTGGTAGCTTTTTTTATTATTTGAAAAATCAGAGTACCAGTTGCAAGTAGGATATATCAGTCCCGTGTTCCATGAAACACAAACACATGCAGGGCGTATTGGTCCCAAGGCGCTTCACACTTCATGGCTGCACTTGAGCCATAAAATATCTTAACTCAACTTTCCAGAAATACACATGAAATACTAAATCATCTTTGTACTTGCTGTGCATAATTGTTACCAGTTTGATTTAGAGTGGGTGGGCCATATCCGTGTTCCATGAAGCACACCACACACACAGACCTATTGGTCCCGTGGCCCAGGAAGTGCATCACAAACTATCCGCCCCCCCCAAAAACTCATTTACTTAAATGCTGCCAACTATACGTTCCCAATAGAAAAAACAGGACACAGAAAATAGTAAACATACTTGCAAGCCTTATCACACTGTGCAGGAGGCAAAAGATTCCCATAATCACTTCTCTAGGAAGCACCCCCTCATACGAATGGCTCTCAACACTCAGATATGGCCCAGACCGACTTGGCTTGTTTTTTAGGCAGTTGCACCAGTATCTGCCACGACTCCAAAGTGTACTAAAGTGGCTCAAATGCCTGCCATTAAACCTGCAAGGGCAGGAAATGTCACACAGGCATAAATGTCCCATGGTCTATGAAAGGGTTAAATATAGATTGTCTCATGTTTACCTGGAATTTACTGTTCTTTGTTTTAGCCAGTGGTGTTTTGCTTTGTAATGGCTGCTATCAGATGGCAAGGGAATTGGTGGAAATTTAATTAATGACCTGATTGAAATAAAGATTCCGTTTTAGCACAAAACAGTTCATCTTCTGCTAGTGAAATATTTCATTTCCACCTGGCTGATCTTTAATGTGTATTTTCTGTGTTAATTGAGGGGAACATCTGAGGATGCCTTGGTACTCAGAGCATGCTCAGTGGAGAAGTTCATGCCTGGTTGTGCAAAGCCGGAGAACAGGTATCATGAGGTGAGAGCAGCCTTGGTCCCTGGCGTGGTCAACCTGGAGATGTCTGACAGCCCTCCTCATGACAGTCATCCTTAGGTGTGAACTCGGCTCAGGGTTGTTTGATGGTGTGTCACTGGTGCACAGCATGCTGATAGCTGATTGAACCGCACTGACAATTACTGTCAAGGGGATGATACTCTCTGAAAAGAAAGTTCGGTTAAATTGGAGATATTCTTAATGTGGAAACTCATTGACCCGGGGACCTCAGACAACCAAAGAGAGGGTTAAGGTGGTAATGGTGGTGGTTGTGTTGGTGGTGGCTGTGATGGTGGTGGTGGCTGTGGTGGTCGTGGTTGCTATGATGGTGGTGGTGGCTGTGGTGGTCGTGGTGGCTATGGTGGTGGTGGTGGTGGCTGTGGTGGTCGTGGTGGCTGTGGTGGTGGTGGTGGCTGTGGTGGTCGTGGTGGCTGTGGTGGTGGTCGTGGTGGTGGTGGTGGCTGTGGTGGTCATGGTGGCTGTAGTGGTCATGGTGGCTATGATGGTGGTGGTGGCTGTGGTAGTGGTGGTGGCTATGATGGTGGTGGTGGTGGCTGTGGTGGTGGTGGTGGCTATAATGGTGGTGGTGGCAGCTACAATGGTGGTGGTGGCTGTGGTGGTCATGGTGGCTATGATGGTGGTGGTGGCTGTGGTGGTGGTGATGGCTGTGATGGTGGTGGTGGCAGCTACGATGGTGGTGATGGCTGTGGTGGTGGTGATGGCTGTGGTAGTGGTGGTGGCTATGATGGTGGTGGTGGCAGTTACGATGGTGGTGGTGGTGGCTATGATGGTGGTGGTGGCAGCTACAATGGTCGTGGTGGCTATGATGGTGGTGGTGGCTGTGGTGGTCGTGGTAGCTATGATGGTGGTGGTGGCAGCTACAATGGTGGTGGTGGTGGCTGTGGTGGTCGTGGTGGCTATGATGGTGGTGGTGGCAGCTACGATGGTGGTGGTGGCAGCTACGATGGTGGTGATGGCTGTGGTGGTCGTGGTGGCTATGATGGTGGTGGTGGCTGTGGTGGTGGTGATGGCTGTGATGGTGGTGGTGGCAGCTACGATGGTGGTGATGGCTGTGGTGGTGGTGATGGCTGTGGTGGTCGTGGTGGCTATGATGGTGGTGGTGGCAGCTACGATGGTGGTGGTGGCTGTGGTGGTCGTGGTGGCTATGATGGTGGTGGTGGCAGCTATGATGGTGGTGGTGGCTGTGGTGGTCGTGGTGGCTATGATGGTGGTGGTAGCAGCTGTGATGGTGGTGGTGGCTGTGGTGGTGGTGGCTATGATGGTGGTGGTAGCAGCTATGATGGTGGTGGTGGCTGTGGTGGTGGTAGCTATGATGGTGGTGGTAGCAGCTATGATGGTGGTGGTGGCTGTGGTGGTGGTGGTGGCAGCTACGATGGTGGTGGTGGCTGTGGTGGTGGTGGCTGTGGTGGTGGTGGCTGTGGTGGTCGTGGTGGCTATGATGGTGGTGGTGGCAGCTATGATGGTGGTGGTGGCTGTGGTGGTCGTGGTGGCTATGATGGTGGTGGCAGCTGTGAAGGTAGTGTTGGTGTCAGAGATGGTGCTGCTGGTGGCGATATTGTAGCTACGACTTGACGGCACTGGGTACCTGTGTCAGGTGGAGTCCCTGAGTGGTGCAAATGGTTAATATGCTTGGCTGCTAACTGAAAGAGTAGAGGTTCAAGTCCACCCAGAGGCACCTCAGAAGAAGGGCCTGGTGATCTACTTCTGATACACCAGCCATTGAAAACCCTGTGGAGCACAGTTCTACACTGACACAGATCGGGTCACTGTGAGTCGGAGTTGACTTGATGGCGACCTTTTTTTTTTTTTTAACCTGTGTCAGGAACTTCTGTGTGTCCACTCTTTTAGGTCCTGTATCAGCCTTTTTTATCAGCCTTATGAGGGAGGTGCTCTCAACATACCCGTCTTCACCGTGGGACAGCTGAGCTTCTGGGAAGTGCAGTGACTTGGCTGAGGTTTAACGTGAATAATCTTGCACCTGGGGACTGATATCTCCAAAATCTTAACTGTAGCCCTTTTTATTTGATGAGAAATTTCATTGTTTTTCTCGTCATTGCTTTAGGTTGTTTTTAGAACCACTGATGTAGTAGAAGTAATTTCATTATAATCTTAACTGACGTTATTGTATAACAGAAAAGAAAAAACAAACAAAAAAACTTCAAATGTTCAGAGATGGCTGAACAAGTAGTAAAATATACAGAGAGAAGAGATGAAGAGAATAGAAAATGCTAGCGGCTCTTTGCCTAGACATGTCTCTGGAAATGGCTGCACGTTTTGTCTGGGTTGACCACTCCAGTCGACTCTTTATCACTTAGTGTAATGCTGTCTGATAGAAAATATACTGCTAGCCACACATGTAATTTAAAAATTTTGGTAGCCACTTTTAAAAAAGTTAAAAGTAACAGTTGAAATTGATTCCAGCAATCTATTCTATTTATCCTAATACATTCAACCAGTTATCTCAACATGTAACCAATATAAAAAGTAATCACTGAGATATTTCTTGCTTTCTTTTTCACTAAGTATTTGTGTGCTTTGCACGTCAGCACATCTCGTGGCTTCATTTCAGGTTCTCGAGAGCCCCGTGTAGCTAGTGCCTCACTGAGCCAGGCCAACTTAGGAGTTCCCGACAGAACTAGAATTCAGGTAATAAACCAACCAAAGGACTAACAGAAATTCTTGAGGGGGAATTTTAATGCCATGATCATGGTGACTTCTTCCTTCCAATAAAAGGACATATGCAGTAATAGTTCATTTTTTATACTGGGGTCTAATTTATTTGGTGAAAAGCCTTTACCTAGATATGGTATTGGTTTTATTCTTTATAAGCTTTACCTTTTTTCTTCTTTTTACATTTGTTCCCAGAGCTTTGAACACAGTTCTTTTCAGAATCCATTTCCAAGCTCAAGAACTGAAATAAAGCTGGCTAGGGAGACCTTTGTGCCCTGAAGGTAGAGACCTCAGGCAGCTGCGTCAGATGTGTTTTAAGTTCAGGTCCGGGGATTTATGGGCATGTGGCTCAGTGGCCTTCCCTCCCGCCCTTTTTTTTTTTTTGTCTATCAAAACTTGAACAGAAAGGTTTCAAGCCATCTTAAATCTAAAGCCATCTTAAATCTAAAGCCTTTAGCAAGTTCTTTAGTGACACTGTCACTCAGAAGGGACAGCTAGAAGGATTTATAACGAACAGAAAGAAGTCGAGATGGAAGGAAAGCCTATTTCCTCTCTCCCCTTACAGTCCCCAGCATCGAATTTCATCTACCCCCTTGAATGGAGCGGGGAGGAAATTCCCAAAGCCTCCCAACTGGAAGAACGCAGCCTGCCCCGAGCTGAACACATATACTGCTCTGGGTGCCTTTACTGGGATACTGAGACCAGCTGGTGAAATTCTCCAAAATCCTATTTTATTTAAAATGTAAATTTCATCTCCTGAGTGTTTGAGGATGTCTTAAAAGACAGGGCTTTAAAACTCAGGTTAACATATGACGGATATTTAGGTTAATAGTCAAATAACTTCCACATCCAAGCTCTTGCTGTACAGATATGGCTTCACCTTCTGAATCTCCCTGTTAAAACCTTCAGTCCGTTGCTTTAAAAAGTTCAGTATTTCAGGGAAGCCTCAGCGTCCACTCTTCTCCAACCAATGAAGACCTGGAGTGAAGGAAGCACTCACCCTGAGGTTTCCCGCCATTTCTCAGCTGGACTCTGTGTTTCTTCTGACTTCTAACCTGCTGCCATCTCTGCCCCTGTCTCCTCCCCGCTTCCTGTCTATCTGTCTGTGTCCTTTTTCATCACTCTTTGTCTCACTTATTGGCAGGGCTAACCTAAAGGTTGGTGGTTTGAACCCATCCCACGGTACCGCAGACAAAAAGTCCTGGTGATTTGCCTCTGTTAAGTTTCAAGAACCAACCAAACCCACTGCCATCAAGTTGATTCCGACTCATAGCGACCCTGTAGGACAGAGTAGAACTGCTCCATAGGGTTTCCAAGGCTGTAAATCTTTACAGAAGCAGACTGCCATGTCTTTTTCCCACGGAGCAGGTGGTGGGTTCAAACTGCCGATCTTCCGGTTCACTGCCGAGTGCTTTAATCACTGTGTCACCAGGCTAGAAAACCCTGTGGTGCAGTTCTACCCTGTAACACATGGGGTCTCCATGAGTCTGAATCAGCGCAACAGCAACTAACGACAGCTATGCATGGCTGAAACGTTGTAATCAAACTTAGGCTGCACCCTTGGAAAAGGACCCCCTCAGTTATGCTTCCTGGCTTCTTGTTAGGCAGTCTTAATGCTCTGCGTAAAAAGGTGTTCAGTGGTCAGAGATGTTTGGGAAATGCTGCGTCATGTTTCTTCCTCTTACAGCTTGATAACAGGCCTAGTGTAGTAAGATTCTTGAGAAATATTTCAGTAGAGAAACCTGCTTAATCTTCATGTAAACTCCATTGACCGGGGAACTCTTCTTCTTTGTCCTGTGAGATGAATGAGGAGGAAAACCACCGAGAAGTGCTGCCTCATACAGTCCCTTCAATGGAGAGCTCTCTTCTTTATGTTTTTCTTCCTTTTCACTGTTTCCACCCTGGTTCAAGTCGTCGCCATCTCTGACTTCAACCATTGCCAGAGATTCCTAAAAGGTCTTTTTGGCCCCCACAGTCCACTCTTTATCTCATAACCAAAGCTTTCTTTTTAATAAGCATTTGAATTACATTACATTTGTCCTTTGCTTGAAATCTCCCAGTGATTTACCATCTTGTGTTGAATAAAACCCAAGATCTTACCTTGACCTACAAAGCCCTACTTGATCTAGCCGCAGCCTACCCACTTCTCCCCACCCTGCTTGCACTGGCTGTTTCCTCCATCCAGAATGTTCTCTCCCGGATTATCCGTTCTCATGGCTCATCCCTTTTCTAATCGAACCATTACAACATGGCATGCTGTCTTTCCTCCCAACTCGATCACTTTCTTTCATACTACCCAGTTTAATTTTCTTCATAGCGCCTGTCACTATTTGACATTATTTATTGATTTATTCTCTTCCACCTCTCCCACCCTCCGACACTGGATGTAAGCTTCCTGAAGAGAGAGGGATCTTTTCTATCTTGTTCACTGTTCTATCTTGGCCGCTGATAAATAACAGTCTCGTGACAGGGTAACCAGTAATTGGTATTAGGAAGCAGACACTCGCATATCATAACATCTTGTTGGCTCACTGGTTTAAAAAGGGTAAGGAACTCTCATTCCCAAGAATGAACACTTTTAATTCATTCATACAAAGGACGTTTAAAGAAGCAAATCCTCCCCCAAAACTACCTCTTGTATTAAGGATGTGAAAGACCAAATAAATGAGTCATTCCCAGATAAACACATTAGGCCTCTTGCCTCATACTAAGAGGCTGAGGGTTAGTAGGGCAGCTCAGAAAAGGCTATTTTGGGGTCCATTCTTCTAGACAATAGCTCTTAAATTAACCACCATTTCATCAACCTACCGAGACAGATTGTTCCAGTTAGCAGTTGAGCTCCACTGTAGCTGAGTCACAAGGGGTGCCTTGGGAATTTTAGATCGAGATTATCAGTTTCATTCATGAGCTGAGCCAGAAGCCATGGGAATTGTGTGCAACATTTCTCTGTGGGTTCGTTCACTAGAAGGTTCTCCAGTGCCCACACATGAAGGGCTGTGGAGTTGCCAGAGTCCTCTGCCCTCTTGTCCATACTGCCCCACCCCAGACCAGTGCCTTCCTCTATGTTCGTTAAACCAGGCATTTTGCTAAGCATCTGGGAATTTCATAGTCAACAAGACAAACAAGGCCTTTGCCCTCATGGGACCTAAGAGTCCAGCAGAATGAATCTTAACCAGAGTTAGCATCAAAATTAACAGGTATTTTTTATTTTCCAAAATAAAATTCCAGTTGTTATAACTCATTCCGTTTGACCAACATGGGAAAAATAACAACTTAATTGACGGTGTATTTTCCCATATAAAAAAAAAAAAGGCTGTGTATTTTTAACATAAATGCCATGTTTTTCCACCATGCTCAGGTTCTCCCTATTTCCTTCCTTAATTTACTAGACCCCTACAATATAAGCAGGGACTGGATCTGGTGTCAGATAATGGGATCTGTAGATTCTGGTGATGATGCCAGGGCCTCTCTTTCTAGTAGGCCAGCCACTGAATGATTGAGGGTCATGAAGCCAATCTCAAAAGTGCCTGAAATTTTACCAGTTCAGTTGAGGTATTGCTGCCTCTTCAAATGCTAATATAAGGGGAAGAGCAAAATAAGAAAGTTCTATGACTGTTGAATACACTAATAAAACTTATCAGATCCTTCTTCAGTGTCAGCTAGCTAAGAGCAAGGCATCACGTAGCATGAGATTCATGGCACGTAACCATGAAGACGAAATGTGAGCAGACCTGGATGTGAGCAAACCTGGATGAGATGCTCAGAGGGAGGAAGGAGAGCCCAGATCTGGCATGAATGAGGATATGGATTGGGGAATGGAAGCATAGGATCTAGAAGGCAAACTGGTTTTGTGATTGGCTGTGAGTGAGCCTGTCTCATCTGGAGAGAAGATGATTAGAATGATCCGTGGTGTGTAGGTGGACCGTGATAGTGGTTCTTGACATATGAAGGCATTCCTATAGGAGAAGGAATCAGCTTAGTCCTTGGGGCCCCAGAATGGAACTAGGACCTATAGAAGCAGACCCTACTGAAGAAACAGGTAACAGCTCAGGGAAATACTGAATTTTTACGCAAATAATGCACACCTTCTCTGTTTGTTTGCCAACCGCATCGTCCTCCTAGGTATTTTTGTAAGCACACTATACTAATTTTTTTTGTTTTTACAGAAACATGTAAAAAAAAATTGGCCTAGTGGTCTTATGAAAATACGTCATGGGCGGAGGCAAACAAATATAGAAGGCACATGTTATTTGTGTAAAAATACGGTAGCAGCAGGTGCTTATTTCTTTCACATCATTTAGGGGAGTTTTTTTCAAACTCAAATTCCTAAAGTCGCTCAGGAGACCTCTTGAATCAGGTGTTAATTAGTGAGAGACATTCCCCATAGTTCTCTGTCAAAAACAACCCCTGGGATAATAATGGTAACTAACTTTTCAGGAAGTTGCTCACCGTGTGTACTTCAAGCACTCCGCATGCATTGCCTCAACTAATCATTTATTTAAAACGTCTTGCCATAGAAACAGCAGTTAAGAACCATTATCTCTATTGTTCAGATAAGAAAACAGTCATCCTGATAGAAAGCTTGATACAGACAAGAGCTGTCTTGATAGAAATTGAAGGAACTTGTGGTCAAGCCTTGTTCTTCTGAGTTTAGGTGTCATTTTCTATTAACAGTGATCTCTGTTATCATTTTGATCTATTTCCTTCCAGTCTTTGGAGAGGAAATTATATATAGTTGGTATCAAAATGTATATGTTCTCCCTTTCTACGCTGCCCCTCAGCAGGGGAAAGGCCATGTCCAGTTCAAGCACGAAGACTGTGAAGCCCAATGGCAAAAAGCTGGATGAATTGGTCTGGCCTTTCTCAAGCACTGCTGAAACTGGAGATGAACTTGACTTAAGGCTCAGATGAGGGAGCCGAATAGAACCACAGCCAAGGAAATTGAAGTTGGTGGTGGTCGGAAAGCTGTTACAATCTTTGTTCTTGTTCCTCAACTGAAGTCTTTCCAGAAAATCCAAGTCAGGCTAGTAGGTGATCTGGAGAAAAAGTTCAGTGGAAAACACATTGTCTTTATTGCTCAAGGGAGAATTCTGCCTAAACCAACTTGAAAAAGTCATACAAAAAATAAGCATAAGCATCCCAGGAGCTGTAGTCAGACAGCCACACATGATGCAATCCGTGAAGACTGGGTCTTCCCAGGTGAAATCGTGGGCAAGAGAATCCCTGTGACACTGGACAGCAGCTGGCTTAGAGAAGTTCATTTGGACAGAGCACAGCAGAACAATGTAGAACACAAGGTTGAAACTTTTTCTGGTGTGTATATAAGAAGCTCACGGGCAAGGATGTTAATTTTGAATTCCCGGAGTTTCAGTTGTAAACAAAGATGACTAAATAATCATTCATAATTTAAAAAGAAAGAGTGTACATTCATTGCCTGCTTTACCACTTAGTATATTGTGAATATTTTCCATGTTTTGAAATATTTTCAGTTCTTTAAAAAATAAAATCTATTTTTCTTTCCTGTATCTTGCTGCATTTTACAAAAGCTCTAAATTAGTTCATTTTACGTCAATATCAGGAAGAATCAGGAAAAAAATAACAAAACGAAAAGTCTAGTTCAGTGTCATTTCTGAGACCTAATTTTTCTGAGTAGGAACATGGATAAAGCCTCACATAAAAGCATACAAAATAACTTTCTTTTCAAAATGCAGATAGTCTTACAGTTTCTTGATTATCAAACTATTTGTTCATTATAACATAATTCAAACAATATATGAGTTAAGAAAAAATACAAATCATCTATAATCTCACCTCAGGGTTAACTGTTTTTTTTTTTTTTCCCTTGGAAACATGACATTCTTCAGAAATGCCAGTATGCTCTGCATAGTTTTATAGGCTTATTTCCACTTACTGTGTGATAGAAGTCTTTCAGTGTCAAGAAGTGGCAGTTTTGGACTAGGTTCTCTAGAGGAGCAAAATCAGTGAAACATGTATACATGAATATACAGAGAGATTTATTTCAAGGAAATGGCTCATGCAGTTGTGGAGACTTGCAAGTCCCAAATCCATGCGTCAGGCATCAGGCATGACTCGCATGGTTGCAGGGGCTGAGGAGCACAGAACTGGCAGGTCACACAGCAGGCTGCTGGCTCACGTCCCAAGAAATGGAGGTCAGATGATGACGAGTCAGATGCAGGATCCAGAGCAAGGGAGCTTTGCCAGAACATCTATATACACTGGATGCAGGCCACATCTCCAAGGACACTCCCCTTATGTCAAATCACAAAATGGAGAATAATTACATAATCACGGCCTCGCCAAGTTGACATATAACATTAAGCATCACAGTGGCTATCTGCATCATGATTTTTGAAATGCTGTGTAGCGCAGGCTCTGTATTGAGATGTTAATCTTAGGTGCCGTCAAGTCTATTTCAACTCATAGCAACCCCATGTGACAAAGCAGAGCTGCCCCATAGGGTTTTCTAGGCTATAATCTTTACAGACGTCAATTGCCAGCTCTTTCTTCCACGGAGCTGCTGGGTAGGTTCGAACTGCCAACCTTTCAGTTAGCAGCCGAGTGCTTAACCCACTGTGCCACGAGTGTTCTTGGGGTTCAAATTCCATCACGGGTGCTTATTAACTGTGTGACTTGGGGCAGTTTTTGTGGAGATTACAAGTCTAATATTTATAAGGCAGTATTTCGGTGTCACATACTTCTGGTAAATTTTTGATCATGGTGTGGATGGGGCGATTTTTTTCAGCAGTGCCTGTTGGTGGCTATTTGGGCTCATTCTGTTTTTTCCCTGTTATAAACATTGTAGCTGTGCAGAGCACGTATTTGGGATAGACTCAGGTTTTTCTCTGGGCCAGACATATGACTTGAAGGTGAAAAGCAGTAATTGTCTAAAATGCTATTTAGCTTGTTGAATATAGGCTGACATTAGAACTTCTGTCTTTTTCCAGAGGAACTAGAAATCCCTGTTTGAAAAAGTCAGAAATCTGTGTTCATACACAACCTACACTGTTACGTAAAATACATCATCTTGGCCTTCAACATCTTTACTGTGAATTAGAACTGGTGATCAATTTGGGTTTCATAAGCAGGATGTTTAATCTCAAAGCCAAAGTTGTTCTTGTTGTTACAAATAATTTGTGAGTGTTCTGATGCTATACCAAATGGATTAGTTTGACATTCTATGATGTGGCTTTGTGTATAAATTCTATAACTTTCTGTAATAATATAATTATTTAAGCATAGTTAATTACTTTTCCCCACCAGGAGACAATATAAGCGTTCTGGTTTATAATGCTCGCCTTGCATGTGAGAGACCTGGGTTTGATTCCTGGCCAGTGTGTGTCTTGCACAGCCACTACCCATCCCTCAGTGGAGGTTGGCGTGTTTATTTCTATGATGCTGAACAGGAAGCAGAACTTTCAAATGAAGACTGACCAGGAAGAAAGGCCTGACCATCTGCTTCTGAAAATCAGCAAATGAAAACCTTATGGTTTGCAACAATCCGATCCTCAAATTATTGTGGGAATGGTGTAGGATTTTGTTCGGTTGTTCGTGGGTTTGCCATGAGTCAGGGCCAAACTGATAACAGCTAACAACAATTTGGAAACCCTGGTGGCATAGTGGTAAAGTGCTACAGCTGCTAACCAAAGGGTCGGCAGTTCGAATCCGCCAGATGCTCCTTGGAAACTCTATGGGGCAGTTCTACTCTGTCCTGTAGGGTCGCTATGAGTTGGAATCGACTTGACGGCACTGGGTACTGGGAACGACGATTTGGGGCTAATAAAACTTCTGAAATTGGATATAAGATTTTGTGTGTATATGTGTCTTTTTTGGTTTTATGTGTCTTTTTTAATATATATATATAATGCTTTATTCAGATTATGGGATATTTTTCTGACTCAAAAGAAAACAAAGAATCTTGAAAGAGAGGAGCAGATTTTTTTTTTTTTTTCCAATAGGACTAATTTGTCTTTTACTTTCTAATATACCAATTACATAAAATTGCATTCATAACCTCATTCCTAGTCTCCTGAATTCCCTTGGATTCTGAAAACTCATGGTGAGGGCTCTCATAAGTGACTGTCCTGTGGGCACCCCGTGGGCAGGGACCATTGTTGCCTTGTTGATTTCTGTACCCCAGTGCCAAAACAGTACCCATTGTGTTATAGGTCACTAGTTTAAATGTTTGTTGGATTTGGGAGTGAATCCACCCCTCCTTAGCTCAAGTAATTTACGTGCAGGGAGTCTTCCAGCTCAGGTTCACAGAACTAGCTCATAAAACATCTCTGTCTTGTAGTCAGATCTGGTACCAGTGCCGCACTTTGTATGCAGTACCTGCCTTGATGGGCAGTTTGTTTTGACATCCTGACTGGCAGATGTGATGCTTGTTACCTTCTGTTGGCTCAGGAGAGGGTGGAAAGTTCAGCAGGTTGTACCCAACAGGCTTTGTTCAATTTAGGTAGATGATGGTATGAACGATGGACGTGGAGATCAGAAGTAGCAAGGAGCTGAGATTTGAATAGGACCCTCCATTTATTTGACATGTCTGATGTTCTTTTGAATGGAGGTGGAACCCTGGTTTTTGGTGATAGATGGAAAGATTTGCTCCGGGATTGATAGAGCCTTGGGTGGATTAGTAAATCGATTTGCTGAGAGCTGGAATGGTACACCTTTTGGGTCGGCCATTCACGTAGCAACAGCTTAAGATAAACCCAGTGACACTTCACGTTTCAGAGTTATTTTGAACCTGAGCTATAAGTGGTTTTGTTGTAGAAATAGAATTATTATTTTACTTAATAAAGATGAATGATTTCTTGGTGATATATTATGTATTCGAAGTCTTGTTTTTCCTGGCTGTTCTTTTTTTGTTGTTGTCATCGTTCTTTAACCTTTTTGTGACATGTTTGTTAAAATAATGTGATAAATAAATTCAGAATAAAATGAACTCATTCCTTCTGAAAATACTTCACTAATTAATTAAGCTTCAAAGGCAGCCACTGAAGTTTACTGCTACATGTGTAATGATTAAATTACATTCTAAATAGTTTAATAAAACTGGAAAAACCAGTAACAATACATATTATCTGCTTAGTAAATTATACTTCTCTGTTATATTTAATACAACTTTGAATCAACCTCAGTTATAAATATGTTAATGAGCACACACTGTGTTTCTCACCCTCTTATTACTGATGAAAACGTCGCTGAATCAGAACTCATCCTTGGCTTAGGATGGAATTGACATTTATATCAACTGTCCATTAGCGCTACTGATACAAATGTTTGTCTCCCGGGTGTACACTCAGCTGGAAGTTTCAACCAAAGACCTCTGACTTTTCCCTCTTTACCCGTTCATGCTGGGATTTTTCTTACCATTTTACTTTTAAATGTCTTGGTAAATACTCTGTTTGGCTTGGAATATTTCTCATTGCTATGGGCAAGGATTATTTTTGAGTATGTATTTTTTTCCTCTCTATTCATAATCCTTGTTTACTCCTATATCTAAGCAAGCAAATAAACAGAAACATCATTTCCTGGCATGGTTACCAAAAATGGCAAAACCTTCTGAAATGTAGATGTTTTCAAAACCTGCCCTTTTTACTGATATGAAAACCCGAGGGAGTTAATTGGTTATTCTGAGCTCCCATTGTCAGCTTGGCAATGCCAAGTCTTTAGATTAAGAGATTCAAATCTACTTTCATGGTCTGTGGTAAATGTTAAAGACAGTACTCGTTGTGACTGTGTTTGAGAACATGTTAAACATTGGATACATGTAAAGTGTTCTATCAAAAATACTGACAAGATAATGAGATAACCCATAGTTGTCTTAAAATAACAACATTATTAGCCATGTTACTGTTGGGGAATACAGTACTTAAATCCTCAATGAAAAGTTTATCAATGGACACAGCATTTCTGACACATGTGAGCTAAGTTTTTTCAAGACAAGAAGAGATTGATAGAAGCATAGCTTTCAAGCATCATTGAAAAGACAAATCAGGCTGTTTTAAGATGGGGTGTTTAGTGCTGGCCAACTGATTCTAAACACCTACGTTCATTTCTTTCCAACACCTTTTTTGCCTTAATTCAGTACTTTGGTTTCACTCATCCTGGTGGTGGTAATGGATGAATTAGTTTTTCTATGACGATGTCATTACTGAATCTCCATCCGCTTACCTTTCAATAATACGACTTATTTGCCTATAAAAAAAGAAAATCCAGGGGCTGTCAAGTCAGTGCCAACTCATGGCAACGACCCCATGTGTGTCAGAGTAGAACTGTGCTCCATAGGGTTTTCAGTAGCTGAGTTTTCAGAAGTAGATCAACAGGCCTTTTTTCTGAGGTGCGTCTCAGTGGACTCGAACTGCCAACCTTCTGGTGAGCAGCTGAGCACATTAACTGTTTGCACTACCCAAGGACTTCTCTTCACCACTCCCTTATCTTTGTAGGGTTTTTTCCCTATAAAAAGATATAAGAAATATAATTTTTAATGGCTAGCAACTTGAAAAGAACAGTTGGCTCTGTTATTACCGTTAACTAGTTTTGGTTTTCCATCCCATCAAACTTAGGTAGTCTGTACTACTTGCATTTAAACAAAGACAGAATGAAAAGTAAAGTCAAATCAGAGTGAATCTAAGTTGCATTAGCCATGGGTAGATTTTCCAGTTTGTTCACTTCTCTTTGTACTTTTTTTGGTCATTTTTTTACCCTTTGTATCAAGTGGGGTTTTTAAGAAAGTAAGTAAATCATTTGTATGTAAATCTTCTCTCCGTAGTATTGGACCCCTAATATGTTTTCTGATAAAGATTCGTCCGTGAATGAATTAAAGTTAATAGATCTGATAAATGTTTTAGACTTGAATTCATAGTATGTGTTGAGGATCATAAATAGGGCTCTGTTTTGATATCCTCCCCCCGCACCCCCGGAGATTTTCCAGTTCACCAGTATCAGATGGTAGGAAGTTATTTGCCACGTTTATAGTAATAATCTGTCTTTAAAAGTAGGTTGCTACCTCTGTCCCAGTGACCTAGCCTTAACAATTTCTTGTTGTTTATGAGGACAAAAGTCTTTTCCCTGGGGTATGAAAGCCATGCTTGTGACCCCAGTTAGAAGGGAAATCTTTACGTAATGGGCGTAATGGGCTAGGAGTTGGACCGGAAGGAAGGTTTATGTAGCAAGGAAGGTTTATGTAGCGAGCAGTGAAGTCAGAGTTAAGGTGGCGCCGCAGCGCGTGGGATGGAACCCCAGCAGTTTTAACTTGTAACGTCTTAGCTGTCGCTGTCCACCTCTGCACTTAGGAAAAGAACTTACTGTAAAAAGTAAAATTACAGGTCTGCATGCATGTATATAGCAGCGCACACATTCCTGACGCAGGTGCGTTGATGCTGAGGTGGGGCCCTTCGCCTTGCTTCTTGCTTGGAGTTGGAGACTTCTGTTTTGCAGCCTCGGCACAGGCTAGCATGACCGGGAAGGAGTGCTCTGAGAACTTTCCTGTTTCTACCCCTCCGTCTACCTTGATCTTTTAGGAATTCCCAAGTCAATACTGTGCCAAAACCATTTTCCAGTTCTTTCAAAGACTTTTTTTTTTTTTTTTTTTTTTAATAGCAACCAATTTTTCACCCGTTATTTCTTAATTGAGATGACCTGGTTTGAAGTTACCAGATCTACAGAAGGGTTCTGAGATTTTGTTTTGTTGACATTTGACAAATGTAAAATGTAAATGTTACGGAGTTTCAAGTTTTTTTTTTTTTCTTTGAGTTCTTTTCCACATGACCACAATTATTTTAATGCGTTTTCTCTGCAGTATCTGCCTATCCTTAAAAGTTACCAAGTTTCACAGAGAATGGTGATGGCTGTACAATGTGATGGGTGCGGTTAATGTCCCAAAATTGTACCTGTGAAGAAGGTTCAGATGGCAAGTATTTGGTTACATACATATTTACCGCCACTTTTCAGGTCAACTGTGTTTTGAACTAATGTAAAAATTATAGATGCTTTAGCCTGAAGGTACAATAAAAATAATCTGATTGGAAAAAACCGTTCACCTAGGCTATGTGTAGTCCTCCGTGATAACCTAACTCATTTTATCAAAAAGACCCAACACCTCAAGCCGTGCCTTTCCCAAGTGTTGGCTTTTTTAGAAGGAAAACCACTTATATCCCTCCTCATATTTTACTGATACGCCTCTAGTTACAAGTTTTTCAAAAGGTTAATAGAAATTGCGGTGCTTTGTTACATGATGCTGAAATGATTTCTTTTTCAATAAAGGGTATGTTATGAAAGAGAAAAAGGGTTTTGCGACCCATGCATTAAAGTGTACAATGCCATCTGTCTCCAGGCTGGGTAATCAATGGTGGAGGCGAAGCCAGTTTACTTCTCAAAGATTTACTAGCATCACTGCATAAATAGCCATAATGGAACTGATCTCTTCGGCTGAAGCAGCTTTTATCACAAACAAGGGTTTGGTGATGACTGTATTAAATGTTGACCTTTGATTCATCTTAGCCTTGCCTAGGATACAGAGGTTTCAGAAACTATGCCTAAAGATTGAGAATTCTGTGTTTCTGACATTAACTACTTGTCCATGTTGTTGTTGTTTTTACTTCCTACGCAAGTCCTTATGTTCTCAACTGCTTTAAATTATAGTGAAATATTATGGTCATCATACCCTTAGCTGTCGAGTCCACTCTGACTAATGCAACCTCATGTGCCTCAGAGTAGAACTGTGTTCTATAGGGTTTTCAATGACTGGTTTTTCAGAAGTAGATCTCCAGGACTTTCTTCCGTGGTACCTCTAGGTGAACTTGAACCTCTAACCTTTTTATTAGCAGCCACACCAGTTAACCGTACCACCCACAGACGCCACGATTACCACGAGCTCCCCTTTGTACTCATCTCAGAGGCATGGCGTGGAAAGTAGTGAGTAAGAGTACAAAAATGCTGGCCTTTTTGCTTTTAGTTACATGACCTAGACCTGTGATTTTACTTACATGAGCCTCAGTTTTCTCGTCTTAAAAATGGGAATAAAAATCCTACTTAGAAGATGATTCTATAAACAAAACAATTTACTATGTTGACAATACTCGACTGGGTGCTTGGCATACAGGCCAATAAATGGTAGCATTATTATTATTATTGCCTGCAGTTGTTGTTGTCACTACTAGTGAGTCAGAGCCAGACTCATTCACAGTAATTATTTAGGGTCAGCAGGGGTATTCTCTTGGGGAAAAAGACCCTCACTGGTTAAACCTGTTTTGTTTTGTCCTATTCACAGGGCATATACATTTTCCCAGTGGCTATTGAATAGGGGAAACTGGGGATAAAGCTCATTATAGTCATGCGTAGTGGTGGTTTTTATAGTCATATGAAGTGGAGGCTTTTATACTCATGTGAAGTGGAGTTTTTTTGCCAAAGGTTAAAAAATAATTACTAATTAATAGGTCAGATCTGGCTCTGAAGAACATTGTGAGGACAAGAAAGTCTGTTTCCTGTTCAGTGGACTAGCTGTCCCCAGAACTGTCCCCCTTAAACTAAAAAAAAAAAAAAAAACTCATTACTGTTGAGTCAATTCCAACTCACAGTGACCCCATGTATTATAGAGTGGAACTGAGCTCCATAGGGTTGTAATCTTTGTGGAAGCCAATCACCAGGCCTTTCTTCCTTGGCTCTGCTGGGTGGGTTCGAACTGCCAACCGTTTGGTCAGTAGTCAAGGGCAAACAAATTTCACCACCCAGAGACCCCTTAAACTAATCTCAGTTTTACCCTGATTCCGGTCATATGGGGTAACTGCAGTTTTATTTGTACTTCAGGGTCACAGAATTTCTGCCGCCCCTCCACCTAGGAAAGTGTGGCTTCCACCCAGGGAGCTCATGTCAGGGTGCATCTGCTCCTCAGATACCCCACTCAGCAGCCAGAGAACTAGGCATTCAGGATCCTGGCTAAAAGCAAGTGTCTCCTTAAAAATAATTTGTTACTTACCTGAAAAGTCCTCTATGCCATGCTAAGTCTAATTTCTCCCAATATTTTTGAATGCCAAGTCATATTTTAAGCCAAGCAGCTGACAAAAATGTACCTGTAGGCTGTCTTAATCAGATCTTAACCTAGTCAGAAGCCGAGCCAAAGAAATAAACTTCCTTCATGAGCACAGATTTCCAAATCAGTCAGAAAACATGCCCCAAAGCCAAAGTGATTTTTGAAAAGGATTTGCTGAACGGTCAGCCGGGAAATGTGTGCGTTCATTTGTAGGACAAGGCCAGGGGTTAGGAAGAGAGGCGTTTTTTGTGTGTTTCAGTAAGTAATTTTCCTTGTTATAATAAAAAATCACATCACTTGTTGGAAATCTGGTTGGTGCCCAAATGCTCCGGGCAAGTGTCTGCAAGTCGTGATTATTTATTCCCCAGATCTTTTTAGATGTGCTCTGTGTGAATCAGCTCAGCCTGCATTTAAGGCTTGAAAAATGTTCTTTAGGGTTCCTTGGTATCAAAGCATCCATTAATTACTCAAAGAATGAGACAGTGGTTTACTGGAAGTCAGAGTCTGCGTGGTTCTTTGTTCCAGAGGGGAGAAAAGGAGTCCTCCATAGAAAGGAAAGCCACTTTTTCATTAAGACACCCTTTTAATATCCTGTTGAAAGATGGGCTTTTTTTTTTTTTTTTTTTATAAAATGTTCTTTCAAAATGATCTTCTTGTGGTGACATCCGCATTATGCTAGAAAATATTCTCATGTTTCTGATACAGTAATTTCTGCCTATACATTGTTAATAGTTTAATCTGTCACATTCTAGGAGATGACCCATTCAGATTCCAAACAAAACTGACGCACATGAGCAGACACATATGAAAGGTGTGGTTCTATTATATCCTGTTGTTGATTCAGTCAGGAGAAAGTCGTTCAGTTTACGCAGGGATCGGAGAGCCAAGGTGTTCTGATTGCATTTACAAATCCGCACAGCCCTTCCTTTTCGTAGGCCACCTCCAGCCGCCATATTATGTTGCTTGTTAACGGTCCGCAAGGAAGTCGCCCTTTAATTTGGAAGGAAAATGTTGTCATATACTGTTTTACTTTTGTTTTCTTCTTTTTTGCTCTCCTGGGCTACATGTGCCAGAAGCCCACTCGAGGCAGCTTAAACATAAAAGGATAGTTTATTATAAAAATATAGAAGTGTCTCATGGAACTCCAGGGCACAAGTGTGGGTGGAGGGACTGGAAAGTGGACAGAAGTCTTTGTTTTATATTGTAAATTTCTGTCTTTGTCTTCATGGTTTCTTCGTATATTCTGTTCTAAGCAGGCTCTCTCAGCCCACATGATGAGATCTGGCCCCCAGCACCTCCTGAGTTTGCAGATTATGGCTCGGTGCTCTCTGGCAGTCCTTTGGCCTAACGCCGAAGGCGTAGGAAAGACAACCTGATTGGCTTGGGTCAGATGATCTGTACCTTGTCCTGGTGGCTGTGGCCAGGGAGTACAGCACAAATATGATTGACACACACCTATGATCCTCTGTGTAGGTCTTTACAGAGAAAATAGGACTAGGCAGGGTCCCTGAAATATTCCTTCTCTCACACACTAAGAATTTTATATATTTGCCCCTGTATAGCTCTGTGCCTAGGAGCCAGCATTAAATCAAAAACCTTCTCCGTGTATCACCTGGGAACAGCATGGTATCCACAGCAGTCATGACTGGCACGGCTCTGAGAGTCCATTCAGAGAATCTGCTTACTTCCTCCTGACAAATACACCTCTCACTCTCACGAACTTCAAAATGCCCCCAGTTCAGAAAAGGCAGGGTGTCTCTTATTTAAAGATGGGCTCGTTATCAGGAGGTGACCTGGGGTGTCCTAGCTACAATTTACATTCCTAGCACACCGTTAAACACTGCTAAAAACACTACATATTATTTATGAATGAGCCAGAATAGCAGCATGCCCTCCGAAGGGTTATTTATTTATCAATTTACCCATCTCCATTGGAAAACGCACCGTCTGGATGCTGTCCACATTTTTAAAAAACACATAAATTAAAACCCAAGGCAAGTTGACTACAATGTGGGTGACCTTCAAAGCCCTTTCTTATCCCAGCCAGCCATTTCCCATTCTGATTGCGCCGAAAAGGGAAAATGCATACACGCTGATACACCCATCCCCGTTTATTCATTGAGAACACGTCTTCCTTCGAAGGACCTTGCATTACTTTAAACTTTGTACTATAAGTGATTATTAAAATGTGAATTATGAGTACCACTCAAGAGTAACGTTCCTAAAATGTCACCTTGCATCTCATATTGCCAGCCTCCCTTTTACCTGTCCCAGGCATTTCCCTATCTGATTTTTCAACTTGCAGCTTCTGGCTGTGGTTGAATGACTTTATAAATTGCTTTCATGAGTTTCCTTACGTTCTGCTGGAGAATATAGGTTTGAGGAGTAAATACATCACTTACAGTTTACCTCTCTCATTTGTGTGTTCTGAGTTACTCAGATCTTAAATTGCATGAGGCTTTTAGTGAAATCATGTACAAACAAACGTGGGTTTAACTTTATGCAGATATGTGCTCTACATATGCACACAGGTCTAAAACAAAGAAAAATGGTTTACTGTGTTTTTTAACTTAAGTCACTTTCTACATTTTTTGAACTAAGTGCATAGTGACAAACTACCAGAAAAAGGAAATTTAGTCTATCACAAAACAAAAAAATGAAAATTTCTTAATTGATACTATCTGGTGACCTAATGTCAGCCTATCAGATTCCTCATAAATTAGCACTTTGTAAAAACAGTCTACTTAAAATATCGCTTGAAGAAATTTTCAGGGGTGGGAGGAAGACAAAATATGCATAAGACTAATTAATATATTTTTCATTTTATGGATGGCACATATCTATAAATTAAAACTTTAAGCCTAGGGATTTATTGTAGAATGGTGGTTAAGTGTGTATTAGTCAGCTTGAGCACGTTTCATAATAACGAGCAAAGGGAATCAGGCTTTCACTGGAAAGGCCGTCATCGACCAATCAGTTGACCAACAGGTGATTCTTGAGGAGGCTAAGGTCTTGGAGTGGTGGGGGACTCATAGATCATAAAATCTGGTTTGGGAGGCACGGTGCATTTTCGAACAGTTGAAAAACAGCAAACGATATGGAATGAAGAATTCTGAGTTGTAAACAAATTGGAGGATATGACACGAGTCTCTACAATGGGAATTTTTGTGCAAAAAACTTAACAAGATAAAGAACTGTAGTTGGCTTCTTTTAGAAAGAAGGCTAACTCACTTCTGGAATGGGGCAGGAGCATAGACTGAACCCCAGTGCTTTTTTTTAACGCTTAGTCAACAAATAGACATTGAGCACCAGCTGCATACCAACCCGTGTGGTAGGTGAACAGGCAGCACAAGTACCCTGATGGCAATTACAGTGCAGGAGATGATGTACAGGCTATGTTGAAAGAAAACCAGATGAGTAACTTACCTAACCTAGAAGCTCAAGGACTAGTTTCTTAAGAGGAATCAAATATATGCTGAGACCTAAAGAATACAGAGAAGCTAGATGGGGGAACACAGGGAAACACATGTTCCTAGCAGAGGGAACAGCATGTCAAGGTTTAGGGTGTAGGGAGAGAACGGCACATTTGAGGAAGTAGTGCAGATGGTCAATGGACAGAGTAAATGTCAGATTAGCATAGTAAGAGAGAAGGCTGGAGTTGTAGACAGGGGAGATGACAGTAATGAGACTGGATTTTATCCTAAGGGACATGAGAATCCTTTAAAGTGTTATAAACGAGGAGAGTAATGTGATCAGACTTATCCGTTAGACGACAGGGACTGTGGTGTGTAAGGCTGAATGGAACTGAGGAAGACGACAGTCAAAATCAACCTGGGAGGCTCCTGAAGTAACACAGAGAAGTTATGATGGTTAGTTACCTAGATCTGGCTGGCGGCAGGGTCATAAAGAAGTGGACCAATTTGAGAAATATTTGGGAAGTGAGGTTGACAGGTCTTGATGTTGGATATGGAGAGAAGATAGAGCAGGAGGTGATGCCAGACATGATGAATGTAATCACCATCAGTCAATTGTACGTGTAGAAATTGTCAATTTGGCAAGTATTATATATAAAGGCTCCTTGGAAATCCTATGGGGCAGTTCTACTCTGTCCTATAGGGTTGCTATGAGTCGGAATGGACTCGACGGCAGTGGGTTGGGTATATATGTGTATGTGTGTATTTTTTTTTTTTAACCACAATTTTAAAAATTTTTAAACAAAGGAAGAAAAGAATTGATGGCAAAGTTTTGGGTTTGAACAACCAGGTCCAAGGCTGTGCTCTACTGAGGCAGTGAACCCGCAGAAGGGGTAGGCTTAGGAGGAGGGCGATGGATCCTGTTTTAGACATCCACGGGTCTGTCCAGTTGTAGATGTCTAAGGAACCAATTGGTTGGGTGGGTCTGCCACGCGGGAGACAAATCAGAAATGGAAATAAAGATTTGAGAGGTATTAGCACACACACAGAAATTAATGCCTTAGGGCCTGTATTAGTTCCTGGAGCTCCCGCTACAAAGTACCACAAATTGAATGGCTTATAAGAGCAGGAATTTTTTTTATCGTCTCACAGTTCTGGAGGCCAGAAGTCTGAAAGCAGAGTGCCAGCCATATTGATTGTTTCTAAGGCTTGAGAGGGAGTATCTCATCTCTCTTCTAACATGTAGTGATGGTGGGTGGACCTTGGCATTTTTTGGCTCACAGCTCCAAGCTCCCCACCTCTGTTGTCCCATGGCTGTCTTCCCTTTGTGTCCCTGGATCTGTGTCCCTTCTCTTTTTTAAGGGCGCCATTCATACTGGAGGAGCCCTGGTGGCGCATGGTTAAGCGCTCAGCTGCTAATTGAAAGGTGGGCTGTTCGAACCCACCAGCTGTTCCTGGGGAGAAAGATGTGGCAGTCCGCTTTTGTAAAGATTTATAGCTTTGGAAACGCTATGGGGCAGTTCTACTCTGTCCCGTACGGTCGCTATGAGTGGGAATCGACACTATGGCAACAGGTTATTCATACTGGATTAGGACCCATCCTACCCTAGTGTGACCTTATATTAACTGACATCTTCAAAGACTATTTCCAAACAAGGTCACACAAGTATCAGGCATGAGAAACTCAACATGTATTTTGGAGGGACATAATTCAGTCTATAACAGGGCTGATGAGAATGACTAGGGGCTGTTGGATTGAGTGAGAACTGGCTCTCCTGAGCTGTGAACTAGACCAACTTTTAGGAGACACATAGGGGAAGAAGGGTATGAAGGGAGACTGAGGTGCAGTGGCCAGAGAGGTAGAAGGAAATGCAGGAGTAGTCAACAGGGTCAGATGTTCCCTTAAAGTCATGTAGGGTTGGTGACTGAGATGAGATATCTCTACAAGACGGCTCACTTGGTGACCTCTCCCTGAACACCTGCATTAGATACAGCCACTGTGGATTCGAATAAAAACATCCAGCACACCATTTGCCGAACGGACCTTGCTGAATACCGAACATAACCATTATAGGAAATCCTGAGGTTGCTGAACTGGCAACCCCAGTAGAACCTCCATGGCCAGGGGAGGAATGAAACAACTGGATTTTTATTGACGAGCGTTCCAGTTTTACAAAAGTATTGAAGGAAGGAGGGAAGCAACAAATCTGATTTAGTGAAGACATTTTCCTTGACAGCAAGATTTACTCCCGGGTGATAAATTTGCCATGATCGAGAGTAAAATGCAGTGAAAGTTAAATTTCACCTATATCTCATTCAACGCCTAACGTGATTTAAATGACAAGATTTCAGAAGTGACATGTAGCCTTGGATCTAAATATATTTTTTTATGGCTGGAAATTTTAATTTCAGATCAGTGAAAAATCATGACGGCTCTTTACGTGTAAGAGGCTTGAAGAGCAGAGTGAGGCCGGCGAGGCAGATGGTTTCGTCAGGCAGAACTATTAATGCTAAGGGGAATCAGATGGCAGGATTTGCACAGGCTGATCTATAAATTCGCTCCTGCAAGATAATATTGAAATGGTTGAATGACTGACCCCGTTGTAAGATAGAGACAGAATGAGTTCATCTTGTTTTAATCTCACATTGGATCTTCTGTTGCCTGTGACATGCCAGTGTAGACATCCAATAAAAGCACTATATGTGTAGGACCCCGCTCCCACCTCCTGCCCCAGCTGCATCTGGGTATACTCTTTCCCTTGGTCACTCTGCATCAGCGGTCTCCTGCCTTCAGAAGCTCTTCCCTCGTCCTGCCTTAGGACCTTCCAGCCTACTCTCCCTGCTTGTTGGACCTCTGAGCAGACTCCTCTCCTCTTTTTTAAAGTCTCAGTTCAGATGTCACCTCTGGAGAAAGGCTTTTCTCACCGCCCAGCTGCGGCCAGGTGCCCTGTTACCGGCGCTGGTTGTCCTCTGTGCTTTTTTGAGTGAATGGAAATCAGGTAGTAAGTTAATTTCCTGAGCTTGCTGTCACATACTGCCACACCCTGGGTAGCTTGAAGCAATAGAAATTATTTTCATATACTTCTGGAGGTTATTTGTCCGAAATCAAGGTGTGGCAGGGCTACATTCCCAATGAAGGCCCTGGAGGAAGATCCTTTCTTGCCTCTTCCAGCTTCTGGTGGCCCCCGGCAGTCCTTTGCTTGTAGCCACATCATGCCAGTCTCTGCCTCTGTAGTCACAAGGCCTTCTCCCTGTATCTTTACTTGACCTTCTTATAAAGATGCCAGTCATTGGATTCAGGGCCACCCTAATCCTGCACAACCTCACCTTACCTAATTATGTCTTTGTTGTTGTTGTTAACTGCCATCGAGTTAGCCCCAACTCTTGGGGACCCCATGCACAGTGGGATCGGACCCTAATGATCCATAGGGTTTTCATTGGCTGACTTGTTGAAAGTAGATCTCCAACCTTTCTGCCTTGTCTTTGTTCATCTGGAGGCTCTGTTGAGTCCTGTTCAGCATAATACCAACACACAAACCTCCGCCTACGGATGGGTAGTGGCTGCCTATGACGTGCACTGGTCAGGAACCGAACCCTGGTGGTCTTCCACATGGAAGGTGAGAAGTCTACCACTGAACCGCCACTGCCCCTAGTACATCTTTAAAGGCCCTGTTTTCAAATACTGTCATATTCTGTATTCTGGGCAGACATGTATTTTTGAGGGGACACCATACTAGACAGTACTCAGTATGGGTAGGGAGGGAAGGAGGAAAAAAATTGGTAACAACAACCTTGTCTACTCTTTTGGGACTTCCAGTGACTG
This sequence comes from Elephas maximus indicus, assembly GCF_024166365.1. Classification (NCBI taxonomy): domain Eukaryota; kingdom Metazoa; phylum Chordata; class Mammalia; order Proboscidea; family Elephantidae; genus Elephas; species Elephas maximus. Next base: position 66,943,897 of record NC_064838.1, read on the forward strand.
TTCTTAAAACTGATGATTCTCACAGAGAAAATGATACAAGTTAATGTTTACTGAGTGCTCATATCTGCCGAGCATATGGATTATTTTTAATTCTCACAGGAACCCTCTGATGTTGGTGTTATTTTCATACATGTTATATGAGGTACCAAGGGATAAAATAACCAGCCCTGGTCACCTAGCTGGTAGTTTAGTGCAGTAAGTGGTGTTGATGCAGTCCATACCCTGGAATGAGTTCCTCTCCAAGGCCTGATTGTGGGGTCTTTTTGAAAAGGTACCGATCCATGCACTCAGTGCCATGTGTTGAGTCTCTTGGTAGAATGTCTTTAAATCTCTATTGCCTGGCCTAGTTTGTCTGAGTTATGCTTACTTGGTGGTACCCACCCAAAACCCTAACCCATTGCCATCAAGTCAGTTCCGACTCATAGCGACCCCATGTGTTACAGAATAGAACTGCCGCATAGGGTTTCCAACACTGTAATCTTTATGGAAGCAGACTGCTACGTCTTTCTTCCACAGAGCAGCTGGTAGGTTCAAACTGCCGACATTTCGGTCAGCAGCCAAGAAGAGCTTAAACGCTATACCACCAGGGCTTCTTCACTTAGTGGTAGGTATATGTTAAAATTGTTGACAGCTGGTATCCATGTCTCTGTTCTGACGACGCCTAGCATTGTCAAGCAAGTGACCGAAAAGAATCACAGCAGCAATAAGATGGCATCCCCCACCCAAAAGAAAATTTCTTAGCGTCCGTTCTAGGAGAAGAAAACTGTGAATGATTAGAAAATAAATAAAATAAAAGCAGTGGCTTTGATGGGTTTTCCAGAGAATTCTCTGAAATGGGCTTGGGCACCATGGCAGCCAGTCGCTGGAGGTGTTGGTTCGATAAATATAATGGTAACAATCTCAGTGTATTACTTTTAAATTAACTTAGTCCGTGCGGCCGTCCTCATCCATGGCTCCTTCTTGGGGAGCTGGGCTGCGCTGTATCGATTCCAGTGATGGATGAGAATATTAAGCGTTCAAAGGGAAGACAGGGTGCCCATCTAGCATGGGTTGCACTGAGGCAGGCTCCTGGTAGATCAGGAAACCACAGAACCCTCTGGTACATTTATAGATAAAATCTCAACACTAGGGCTCTGCTTGAGGCTTGAAAAGGGCTCTGTTTCCAGACTCTGCATTCAGGAGACTGTTTTCTCTCCTCCAGGTAAAAGCCAAAGATAGAAGAGAGTGACATCAGGCATGGTTGATATTTCCAAAATGTCAGCAGCACCTGGAAAAGGGGGATAGCCACTTTAAACATAAAAACCCATCAGAAGGGTCGTGGTCCAGCTTTCATTGGACAGGGTGTGGGGTGTGAAGATTCTTCCAGGACCGTTTAGAGTAATTGTTACAATAATGCATTAAAGTGTCAGTAGGGGAAATGATTAATTGAATTTGCCTTCATTTTTCTCATTTATTTGCTTTGGGTCCTGTCTTCACTATCCCCTATTAAAAAATACAAGTTGTCCTGTTCTGCCCAGTCCCCAGCACTCTCTCTGAAGTCCTTTATTATTGCAAAGTGACATATGTGAAACCTTGCCACTGACATTCATAGACTTATAATCCTCCTCCTTCGATTGCTTTATTAATGCTTTGGCACTCAGCGTAAAAGCTGGCACACTGGAAACCTCAGAGATTTTCTGATTATGACAGTGACATTTATCATTCTGTAATGGAGGAGCTGTAGCTTCTAGATGGGAAGTTGGCAGGTGCATCCAGTGCGAGATTCCTCATTTTGAGTGCAGTCTTTGCTGAGAGTAGCTGTTCTCCAGCATCAGATAATATTTGTGCCTCACGGTTCCTTACAGGCCCAGCTGCGGCAGTTGGTGGTAGCCCTGTTAATTTTATGGATGAAGAATTGATGTCATATCGATTCAGAGATGTATTCAGCATATTATCAAATGGTGGCCCGCGCTTAAGTGTTCAGCTGCTAACCAAAAGATGGACAGTTCGAATCCATGATCCACTCTTTGGAAACCCTATGGGACAGTTCTACTCTGTCCTGTAGGGTTGCAATCAGTTGGAATCGACTAGACGGCAATGGGTTTGGTTTTTTGCATTTCTGTAGGTAGAATGGAAAGCCTGGTGGTGTAGTGGGTAAGAGCTTGGCTGCTAACCAAAAGGTTGACAGTTGGAATCCACCACGTGCTTCTTGGAAATTCTATGAAGCAGTTCTTCTCTGCCCTGTAGGGTCACGATGAGTCAGAATCGACTCGGTGGCAACAGGTTTATATGCAAAATAATGTTCTGTGCACTTGGGATGTATTGGTGAACAGTCATGAAGCTTACATTTTAGCAAGGGGCACACAGACCAAAAACCATTATAAATGAATTATTATATGTTACAAGTGTTTTTGGAAAAAAAAAAAGAATAGGTTAAGGGACATCAGGTCAGCCAAAGATTTGTTGGGGGTTGTGGGTTACAGCTTACTGGGCCCCATTAGGAAGGTGGCATTTAAGCAGAGCCTTGAAGGAAGTGAGTCTGATCTGGAGGAACTCAGAAGCCTCACAAAGAATTCCAGACTAGGTGAGAAAAGATTGCTATTGGAGAATAACAAATCATGGATTACAGCAAACTAAAAATGCTTTCCCAGTCTTCTTTCCAACTTTCAAGTCCTCTTTCCCGCTTCCCAAGCCTCAGCGTTACTTGGGGACAGTGGCCAAGCCTCCTGGCACTCGCCTCTGTGATGGGACTGGTTGGACTCTGGAACATCCGGGAGGTGACGTTTGTGTGATGCGCACAATTTGTCATGAAATCCATTCAAGGGTTAGATAAGCCGAGGGTGTTGACTTCAGGCTCCTTTCGCCTCACCCTCACTGGCCTCCAGCGTGATTCACTGACCTGATTCCATCTGACGGCTCCTTTATATATGCAGCGTCTTGGGAAGGAAAACGATAAAAATGTCCCCAGAGCAATTTTAACCAGATTTTCATCCAAAAATCAACAGTGTGAATAAACAGCAAGAAAAGCAGTAGCTGGGGCAGTGTGCCACAGAGCAGCCAGAAGACAAAGGCTGGGTCATCTGTGCCATTCTGTGGTTAAATGGCCGTGAGCCAGTCCCTGGGCCTCAGGGACACACTGCATCCCCTTTTGTTGTGGCTGTGGGATGGCACACACTTGTGCATAGCTCTGCACACACGTAACTCAGGCCCAGTTGCCACCACTTCCCCACCACCCCCAGTAGCGCACATACGTGGAGCTCCTTAATGGGCAGAAACCAGTAATAGTCATAACAATAATCTTTGAGTGGATTATCTAATCTCACAATAACCGTATCCGAGAAGTGCTGCTATTATCTTCAGTGTGTTTTTGGATGCTGTCAAGTTGATTTTTGACTCATAGTGATCCCATGTGACAGAGTAGAACTGCCCCATTGAGTTTTCTTGGCTGTAATCTTTATGGGAGCAGATTTCCAGGTCTTTCTCCCATGGAGCTGCTGGGTGGGTTCAAACCAGCAACTTTCAGTTAACAGCTGAGCACTTAACCATTGTGCCACCAGGGCTCCTTATCCTCAGTGTCCAGGGGAGTGGGAAATGAGTGGTGCCCAGCGCACACAACTAGTTCAGTGATACACTCAAGGCAAGAACCCAGGCAGTCTGGCCCCCGCAGTCGTACAAGAATACATTCAGCCATCTACAGATGGTGACGTGAGGCCAGACTGTAGGGCGGATGGAAGTTGTCCCTGGATGTTCTGCTTCCTGAATGGTGAAATCGACATCTCCAGTCCACTCCTCTTCCCCCCCCCCCCAAATTAATTTAGATTTGTACAATTCAGGATCAACTTGATGGACTGCAACCTTCCCAACAAATTTTGTTAACAGAATGTTATTCTAGAATGTGACAAAACAAATTCTTAAAACTGACCGTTGAAATTCTTTTAACCAGTTGTCTATAGAGGAAGTCTGCCAAACTCTTTAATCACTTAACCATTTACTTTAACCATTTTTTATAACCCTTGTGCTTTGGAAATTTACCTTACAGCAGATGCTTAGTAAGTCAGAAGTAATTGCATTGTAATTTGCATACCCAAAAACCCAAAACCAAACCCATTGCCGCCAAGTCAGTTCCGACTCATAGTGGCCCTATAGGACAGAGTAGAACTGCCCCATAGGAGTTTCCAAGGAGTGCCTGGTGGATTCAAACTGCCGGCCTTTTGGTCAGCAGCCATGGTTCTTAACCACTACGCCATCAGGGTTTCTGAATTTGTGTATAGAAATGGGAAATTTTAAGACATTTTTTCAACGTTTGACTCTTTTTTTAATCACACTTTATTTAGTAATTTATTTTAAAATGTATTTTTTAAATGTTTTTGTGGTTGAAAATAATACGCAGTAGAACATACACCAGTTAACAGTTAACCTACCTCTCTCTGCCCGTGTGCCTTCTCAATTTGGGTGCTTCTCTCCTTCCTCTAAAAACCTAGAAAGTTCGAATTTCTTTTTATAAAGTAGGTTGTCCCTGCCTGCCATACTTGCCTCAGTGTTTTTGGGAAATCATATTTCGTTTTGCTGAATACGAATGCACCTGGAGAAAGGCCAGTGCCAGTGCCACTGGCGGTCACTACAGAGTAGGTGCTCAATAAATATTTGTTGAATTCCTCCAGGTACTCACTTAGCAGTGCTTACTGAGGACCTACTACGTGCCAGGTGTGCTCCAGAGCAGGGGTCATCAAAGGCAGCACTATTGAAATTTGGGCCCGATAACTCTTCTTTGTGAAACGTTGCCTTGTGCATTTTAGGTGTTTAGCAGCATCTCTGGCTTCTACTCATTCACCGGTTGCCATCGAGTTGATTCCGACTCATAGAAACTGTATAGGACAGAACAGAACTGCCCTATAGGGTTTCCAAGGAGCACCTGGTGGATTTGACCTTTTGGTTAGCAGCTAAGTGCCTGTAATATCCATTGGGATAACCAAGAAAGCCTCCAGACATTGCCGGCTGTCACCGGGGGGACACAGTGGGCCCTGATTGGAACCTTGTTCTCGATGCTGCGGTTATACAGACCTGCTCTAGTCCACGAGTTAAATTCTTCATCTGCAGTCCAGCTTCTCATCTTCCTGGTGACTGCTCAGCTGTGGCCAAGCCTTGTTATGCTGGCAGCATCACCAGTGAGCAGGAAGTTAGACTGACCAGAGTTACCTGACTCACGTCCAGCTCCATCACTGGGCAAATGATTTAACCTTTCTCAGCCTGTTTTATAGCCTGTGAAACGGGGATAAAACTATTTGCCTTGTGGGTTTGTTTTGGAAATTAAATGACCTATCCCGAAATGTGTAATTTTTAACAGGAAAGAGACTTCTATTCTGCTTTTCTCTCCACCCACACATTCCCTAGGTGGGTGATGCCAGCACACATTCAAAGTTAGAAAAACACTAAGATGAAAGTTTTTAGCACTCGGTGTGGTCTTTGCAGAGCGTTCAATAAAATAGATTATAATTTAAACAATGAAAAATTATGCTGATTTCGTAGTCACCACAGTTGCACAGTCCAAATTGGGCAGAGGTTTCAGTGTGCATCTCTATAGATAGAAATAGAGATTTTTGGGTTTTTTTAGAATAAAAATGTTTCTGTGTACAACTTAAGTAGAAAGATTTTGTTTAAAACACTGCTAAGAAACTTCTAGAAAGTTGCTTATAACTTCTGGTAAGAATTAGTATTCTCATGCAATAAGGGAAAAAAACCCTTTTTCTCTAATAAAATTGTGGCAACACAGTGAATCATAGCAGCGCAACAGTGCACAAGCAGAGAGGGTTTCCGAATGCTCTGCTGCCTCCTCACGTTTTCCTTTTCCTGGAAACCCTGGTGACCCAGAGGTTAAGAGCTATGGCCACTAACCAAAAGGTCAGCAGTTCAAATCCACCAGTGCTACTTGGAAACTTTATGGGGCAGTTCTACTCTGCCCTGTAGGGTCATTATGAGTCCGAATCGACTCAATGGCAATGGTTTTTTTTTGTTTTTTTCCTTAAGGCAAATCACAAGTTTGAACTTAAGCCCCCATTTTTGGTAGCTCTGAAGGGAAGCTGCCTACAGAACCCTGATTTGCCATCCAAGGAATTAATTTCATAGACACTCAGTTAAGCAAATGTGGTTGCGTATTAGATTTGATATAAGAATGCATTTGGGGTGCTCAGCCATGTAGGGACTCATACAGCTGGTGAGCCTTTAATATGCTCTATAAGGAGGCCATCGGCCGCCAGCAGAGCTGTAAACTCTTGGCGCCTTTGCTTTGTAATGGTAGCGTACTTGCTTTTTTTCCTTCCAGCATTAGAGCAGTGCTAATCATTATCTTCAATAAAAAATATCTTCTCAGCCTCCCAGTGATTCTCTGTGTTAAATATTTTAAAAAGTTTTTCTGCTCAATGAGACACTCTTGACATTAAATAGATTTAATAAGAAATGGTTGGTTTCTGATGGTTCTCAGTGTTAAGGATTTTTTATAGGTAGTTAGTTTTCCAGCTGACAACCAGCTCGAAGTCCTTAATATTTAAAAACTTGCTTTTATAGCCGCTTGGTGCATCTGTGTATAAAACATAACATGAGGATTGCTTCTAAATTTTGAGAGACTCTTCCTAATGAACATAAGAAGAAAGCATTTTCATTTTCTAAGCATGTTTATATTTCAGACACCAAAGTAGATTCCAAGTTTCACAAATTGGGGACAGTTTTCGCGCAAATATCAGTTTTAATTTCTTGTAAGATGCCAGACCCAAAGGTGCACTTGAAGAAATTCATCCAGCATTGAGCACCTGTGGGGAACGTGTCCTGTGTAATGATTAAGATATAATGTTGCATCCCATTGGCTCTCTCTGAGAACATTACTGCTAAGTCATTCTGTTTGCACACCACTTACTTGAAGTTCCACGTGTTTCTCATGAGGCAAGTTTTAAGTGCAACGTAAGGCAGTGCAGTACAGGAATTCCGAGCTTGGTCACTGATGTCCTGTAGGTCTGAAACCACACCTTGATTCCTGTTTCCAGAGCCCACCTTAGACCTCTGCAGTATACAGCCATGAAGCCAGGGTGTGACCCTGCATGGATAGATATAAACGTGTAATAGTTTAAGTCACAGCTTATGTATGGACACACTGCAGGAGCTGGGTGTAGAGGATGGACTCAGGTGATGACGCTGAAGAGATAAGCTTTAATACTGCCTCTGTGCACTTTGCCGTGTTTGGGCCAAGGCAAGTAACCTCTTCCTGCCTGAGTCTCTTCCTCTGTAAAATGTCATGATAATATCTGATTCTTGTGGTTGTCATGAAAATTGGATGAGCTGATGCATATTAACGTTTTCTACGTAGCGTCTACAGTGTATTAAGTGTTCATCAGATATTTACTATCATAAGAATTTTCTGTGCACTTGGGCAACAAAATTAATTCTTTTTAGGAACGTTTCACAGAAGGATAGACCTGGCATCTTTGGAGCCTCTTTGAATGCCAAATTTGACAAATCCAGAAGGCAGTGTGTTGCTTCTTCCCTTGTAGATCTTGAAGGATACTGGTATACCTTTCCAGGTTATGAACAGATTGTCGTCAGATTGAGATGGTACCACAGGTGGATCCTGAAAACATGCAGGACTCCCAGCCTGAAACTGAGACCATTCTTGGACTTTTTCCCTCTTGGTAAAACAAAGAAAATCTCCAATTACTCTTCCTTAAGATATAACCTATGACTCTCTACTCTGAATATTCAGATTCTCTCTCAGTGTGTTTAGAAATTGCTTTGGCCTTTCCCCCCACATCTGACATTCTGGGAGATAATCCCAAATTTAAATCATGAGCTAAAAGGAACTTCTTATTTCTGCCTGCAGAATCTCCCACTAGACCTGAATCCCAGATGTGATGGTGGTGGTGATGGTGTTGGACATGGTGGTGATGATGGTTGTGACGCTGATGGTGAGAGTGGTGGAGATGGTGTTGACAATGCTTATGATGCTAGTGATGATGGTGGTTATAAGGATTACAGTGATGTATATGGTTGTGATAATGATGGTGGCGGTGATGTTTGTGGTTGGTTGTGGCGACGGTGGTGATTTTGGTAATGGTAGGTCCCTTGGATTGACTATTTGCCATTTGATTGTCCCAGTGCTAAGTGCTTTACTGTATTATCATATCTAACTCTTGCAGCTCTTAGTTATATACCATTATAATCCCCATTTGATGGGCAGGCTTTTATTTACCTAGGGCTTTACGGTAGGAAGTGGTATGCAGAGGTCAGAACCCAGACTGCCTCCGTTCTTCACTCCTTTGTTTGCTGCCTCCTGGAGGGTCATTGAAAATCAGGCTTGGCTGGTATTAAATGGATTGAATTGTGTCCCCCCAAAGTGTGGGTCAATTTGGCTAGACCATGATTGCCAGTATTGTGTGATTGTCCACCATTTTGTCATCTGATGTGATTTTCCTATATGTTGTAAATCCTACCTCAATGATGCTAATGAGGCAGGATTAGTGGCAGTTATGTTAATGAGGTAGGCCTCAATCTACAAGATAAGGTTGTGTCTTAAGTCAGTCTCTTTGGAGATACAAAAGAGAGAAACAAGCAGAGAGACAACCAAGCAAGAAGAGCCAAGAGTGCACATCCTTTGGATCTAGGGTCCCTGTGCTGGGAAGCTCCTTAGATCAGGGAAGATTGATGGCAAGCACATTCCTGCAGTGCAGACAGAGAGAGGAAAGCCTTCCCCGGAACTTGGACTTCTGGCCTCCTAGACTGTGAGGGAATAAGTTTCTGATTGTTAAAGCCATCCACTTGTGATGTTTCTTTTAAAGCAGCACTGGATGACTAAGACAGCTGGTGTGCCAGTTACTTCAGGAGCTCACAGGATTTGAGGCAAGCTCAGAGTTGCAAAGTGGACCTACAGCTTACATGTCAGTGGTGAAGATAGACATCTGAACGGTATTTTCTGCTCTCCTAGAGCCACGGCCAGAGACCAATGAGGAATAAACCCAGACATTGAAGGTGGTGTCCAAGCAACCATATGCAAATACCACCTTCAGAACAAGACCCAGGTGGCTCACTGTCCATGTTTTAATGATCTGTGATTTCTACGATGTGTTCTTCTTATGCCAGAACCCTCTCGAGAGAGACAGTTGCCCAGACAATGTAGCCTTTCTGAACTTTAGACAGTTACTCCAAGTCTTGTGTTTTCTCTTTATATTATTGATCTTTAGCATGACGTTCATTTGCCTGAAATCCTCTTTTTCCTGCTTCCCCACTCCATGTGGCCAGCTTCTACTGTTCCTTATCCTTTGGGTCTCACCTTAATTGCTTTGTCCTGGAAACCTTCTCCAGCTGCCTTCTGTGATGCCTGTATTAGGGCTACTGTGGTGGCATCTTAGTTTCTCCTTTCATAGCCTCCATCACACTGTCCTGGGAGTGTCTGTTTCCTCCTTTTTTTCTCACGAGCCCATAACTTCCTGGAAATGTGTCTCTTCTGGCCCTAATCATCCTTGTGTGCTCAGCTCCTGTCTGGCTCCAGTTTAGGTGCTCAGTAAGTATTAGTTGTCTTTTTGAATGAATGAATTTCTCATTTGTACCTCAGTACCCCATCAAGGAGCCTAGAATAGGAATAGGATTGTGACTGTTATCTTTTGACCCATATCTTAAAAGGGTCAAACCTTTATGCTTAAATGTAGTCATCCACACTGTAGTAAAAATAAATTTGCAGTTGGAGGATACTCTTTGGGGTACAGTTGTTTTTGCTGAGCAGCGTGTGCCAAGGAGGTTAATTGGCAGGGGTGAGGTAAGTTTATCAGTTTAAATTTTTATTTTTTAACAGACAGAAGGCATAAGGAAAGGCAAAACTCATTTTCCTATTCCATTTAATTTGATAGTATAAAAATTATCTCAGCAAATACCAGGAGACCCAGTATGTTCTTCCGTTAGGCTTCTGTGTTCGTTTTCTATAATCAACTCTATAGACACACCTCTAGCATTTTGTCTTCCAAAATGTAGTATTGTTTATTTTCATATCCCATTTTCTCTCTCCAGCAGCACACATCAAGACTTTTTAAATCAACATTGAATTATTACCAAATGACTTTTCTACCTATTTCAGAATGATTTTAATGTGGTGGTGTTTATTTTATTAAAGATTTTTTGTATCTGCCTTGGAATAATGAAATTGGTTTTTTGTTTTTGTGGTTTTTTGCCCTTATGCAGTCACTAAGAACCTTTTGCATGAGAGAATAAGGAAAAACAACAGAGAAGGAAAGTATTTTGATTTTTGTTTTACTTTTAAAGGCTAGATAAGAAATCATCCTCTATTTTAAAAGGCCTTTTTTGGCCCTTGTTTAAAAAAACCAGCAATTCAGGGGTGTACATTACATGCTTAGAAGTTAGGGCATCTTGATTTGGGGGTAGAAGAACAAGCTTTAGTCACTAGTCAAATATTTTTTTGTAAAGTTCATCCTGTTTAATTATTGGCCCCTCCTAGGCCCTCTGGAAACCCTGGTGACGTAGTGGTTAAGTGCTACAGCTGCTAACCAAAGGGTCAGCAGTTCAAATCCACCAGGCGCTCCTTGGAAACTCTATGGGGCAGTTCTACTCTGTCCTATAGGGTTGCTATGAGTCGGAATCGTCTCGATGGCAGTGGTTTTGGTTTGGTTTTGGTAGGCCTTTTGGGGTTCCAGAAAAGTCGAAGACCCAACACTCCTCCAAGGGGAAATCTAGGTAGTTAGGAAGAAAGTACATGAAAGGGAAACAAACTTGTCAGTGAAACAAAGTTTTGACAGCTCCGACAGAGGCCATTAGAAAGTAGGGTAGCTTATCAAAAATCATAATGGCCCTGTGTAGGTGATAAGCATGTAGAAAGTGCTACAAGCGATATAAAAGGAAAATTAAGGTAGAAATCTTCAGTATTCCCGGGTAAAGTACCTGGAGGGTCATTTTTGCTCCTAATGACAATGGAGCCACATGAGCCCATCCCTTCTTCTCTCTCCGTTCTCTCTGGGACTTTCTGTTTTACAGGCACATCCCAAATGCTTGCTGTTGTCGGAGGCAGGATAGCAAGCCAGGGTGGTTGTGAACAGACTCTCCGCTCTGCCCCTGCCTAGCTGTGCGGTCTTAAGTCACCTGACCTCTCTGTGTTTAGCTTTCCTATCTTTAAAAGTGAGTTTGTAATGATGCTTACCTTTTGAGATTATTGTCGGATTAAATGAGCTAGCTACTGCATTTATAGCACTTACTTTAGGGCTGGCAATAGTAAATGCTCCTGAAATCTTAACTGTGCTATTAATAAAAAATAAATATAATCAATAGCATATATTATGTAGCCATATTGTCACTATTATTAATACCTTTCTAATCTCAGATACGTCATTGTTCAGCCAAATGCCAGCTCTTCCATTAAGCTTTCCCTTTTCACCCACTGGAATTAATTATTCTTCTGTATTCTTATTTACTTTTTCCTGTATGTTTATTATAGCCCTTAATACTTAATGGATTTTATTATGTATGTCCTGGAAACTTGGGACCATTTCTTACCCATCCTTTTAATCAAGCCTGAGCATAGTAATTATTTTGAATTAAACAGCATTGTGCTTGAGAAGAGGATAAAAGAGTTTGACTTGGATGAGTGTTTTCATTTGCATTTATTGCAAGAATGGGGCGGAGGTGATGGTGTTGGGGAGGCTGGGGTGCAGCCCTTTCGGGAAACTCGCAGTAGTTGTCCTGGAAATGCCACCTGTGCACTTGAATGCCAGCTTAGATTTAAGTTGCTGCTTTTCTGCTTTTCACAGGCTGCAAGCTCGGTCTTAGGTCGAATAATCGTTATCCAATTCAGGAAGAAGTTTCCCCAGATGGAAAGCCTTGAATTATTTATGCAGTGTTTATCTCGGAGTTTACTTCCCATCACAGCCAATTAAGGCTATTTGGTTTCATTAAAAATAGCATTTTCTCATTTGGGAAAACATTTTTCTGAAGGAAATTTAAATTTACCCACTTGGAGGCTCCAAAGCTGGTGCGAAGTTAACTGTACCACCCTTAGCCAAGAAACAGAAAAGGAAACCAACACCTTTTTCCCCTCACTGGACTTTTTTCTTTTCTTTTTAATTCTTCAACAGACGTGAATTATGTAGAGTCCAACCTCATTTTGTCCAGTTTTTAGGTGTAAATCTCTGTAAATCAGAAAGCATATAAATGGCAATTATAGGTAGACTGCATTGCCCTCAAAGCTGCAGTTTTCTATATTCTGGCAAGTGTCCTAAGTAATAATAGTTACAATAGTTTAATGCATGTAGAGAGCCTGTGGGTGCTGCAAATGGTTAACACTATCGACCGCTAACCAAAAGGTTAGAGGCGCCTCAGAAGAAAGGCCTGGTGATTTGATTCCAAAAATTCAGCCATTGAAACCCCTATGGAGCCCAGCTCTACTCAGACACACATGGGTCGCTGTGAGTCAGAGTCAACGTGACGGCAACTGGTAATGCATGTGGAGTGGTAACAGTCACCCGGCTCCTGCCATCGTGCACCGGTCATTACCTTCAACACCATGTGTGAGGTTTTCTCTTTGCAGGTCTCGGTTCTTAGCAGCCGCCTCCCTCTGATGGTATTCCACTGAAAATTGTACTCAAGTGATGAAACCACCTAGCTCTGCCCTTTACAATTCAGGCTTTGAATTTATTCAGAGAGACCATTTCTGAAATGAGCCTGAGTTGTACTTCGGATGGACAAGAGGGAGCAAAGTGATAGAAGACTGACAGACCGTTCAGCCAGGGCCTCTCAAGGAGAGGGATATATACTGGACTACCACAGCCTAGGATTCTTCATTCAGAGGTGGTTGGCCTCTCCCGAGACCCGCTCTGCCCCCTCCTCTTACCCATGAGAGATGGTTGCGTTAAAGAGAATTTGTCTCTGCCAGTTTCTGTGAGGGCCGTCCTTATCAAGCTCATGGGAGGCTCCCATTACCTCTGCACTATGAATCTTCCCCAGAAGGCAAATTGTAACCTGCTAGGCAAGAAGGGAATCAGAAGGGAATCAGAGCAAGAAGGGAATCAGAGCAAGACTTAAATTGGGTGATGTTGATGATTGATGATGTCAGACTTTGTCCCCCAAAGAATACTCTTGCTCACTCCCACCCCACAGTGTCCTTTCCGTGGTTTGGAGGTGCATGTAGGGATGGATCCCGCAGGAGGACTCCATCTATGTTTTTCCCCTTCCACGTGACCATTGCCTTCCATTGACCTTGTCTGTTCTTTAGGGAGGATAACAGCATATGTAATCTAGGAATAACAAGTAACTTAGGTGTGTACCTCCTGAGCCTATGCCAGGACCTTACTAGTTGATCAAAGAGTCCTTTCTTCTGGGTCTGATAGGATGTCCTAATCCTTCTCAAAGATCAGAGCCAAGCAGCCACCACTGATTAGTCCACGTAAGCATGCTAGATTAAACCTGTTTGCTACCTTCCATTTACGTTACAGTCTTTCTTCCCTGCTTTCAGCCCGGGGGATTTTCTGTCTCTTACCATCATGTCCTGATGTTTTTAAAGTCAAACTTTTGGAGTTCATATATCAACCCCAATCTGAACTAGTAGCATTCTCCCATGCAGAAATCTTTGTACAATTTCATTCAAAGCAGGAATATTGAATATTGGGAAGGTATCCTTAAATTTGCTGGTAGGTGTTTGTATTTATATGGATTGTTTTCATTTTTCTTTAAATGAAAAATTGTTCTATACCTACAGCAGGCATTTAGAAAAATATGCTAATAATAACCACTACATTTTATTGGACACTTAACTGGGTGCAAGGTTGTATGCTGAGCTAATTACAAGCATTATGTTATTTAATTCTCAAAAATGTGCTCAGTAGGTAATATCATCCCACATGATGGATAATATAGGTGGGGCTTAGATTAATTTGCCTGAGTGTGTAAGTGCCAGGGCCACACCTGGTACCCAGAATTAGAACCCCTATCTGCCAGATTGAAACATTTCATCTCAAATTTTAAATCATAATCTCTCTGTGTAAAATATGCTGTCTGATGCAACCCCGTGTGCTCCCATCTAACTATCCTGCTGCTGGGTTGGAAAGAAGCTTCTGAAATGCAGGGATTATTTAGATTTCTTAGTTCACATGCCCAATTTACTGTTACTTAAACAGTATCCCGAGTGCCTTGCTCGCAGTTCCAGACTCATGTGAAGTTCAAGTTTTGTATAAGACTTCTCTACCCCATTCTGCTGTGGTCCTATGTAATATGCATTTTCCCCTCTTACTTAATGCTGGATGTCAACGCCGAGTTCCTCAGAGATAGTACCTGCCTCAGGATGGTAGGACCCCTTTGTCCTAGATAGAAATCATTCCCGCAGAGAGGCTTTTGAGGTCATAAAGCTTTTCTCTCTCTTCTTTTCCTTATCGACCACTCCTCCTGCCTTTTTAAAACAGATTTCAGGTTTAGATTTATGTGAACGTAGGAGAGGCCAGCACAGTTATTTAGCTCCAGTCTACGGCTGAAACAGTGGGATACACAGCTAATTTCGCTCCGATTTTTTAACTGTGCTTTAGTAACCTGACACTCCTTTAATTACTGTATTTCATACTGGAAAGCTAAACTTGCCTTTCTCAGAAGACTGCTGAAAGTAAGACAATTCCCTCTGCAAGCCACCTCCAAGTATTTCACATTTAACGTGTTAATAATGCCATAATATGGAAAAAAAAAACAGGTAGATTTTATCCTGATGATAAAAAGCCCTGTTACAAATAAAAAAAGAAAGAAAAGGAAGAGGAGGGACAGAGAGAATGAATATACAAGGAAGCAGTGATGGTTGCTGTTTCCCAAGCTCAGAGAAAACACACCCCACGTGAGGTAGTGTCTACACAAGTTCAGATCAACTACTCAAGTTCAGGTGGGTGATGGATATTCCAACCTGCTTACTCGGCAATGTATAGCTTTTCTACTGCTTGGCTTTATGTCTTCGGGGAAGGAAAAAAACAGTCTAGAGTGTATCCTTATTTCTCCCAAGGTATGTATTTTGTGACCTTTAACTGTAGACAAGATAGATGGAAAGTCAGTCAGTCCTTCTGTTTGGGCAGTGGCAAGTGGCAATAGCTAGTAATCGCCCTGGTAAAGTCAGGATGGAGGAAAACACTGTAAGGTCATCAACAGCCAGGGTAACCATTTATATATATAAATGTATACCTCGTGTCGTTAGGTGCTATCCAGTCGATCCTGACTCACAGTGACTCTGTATGACAGAATACAACTGCCCCATGGGGTTTTCTAGGCTGTAATCTTTACAGGGAGCCCTAGTGGTGTAGTAGTTAAGAGCTACAGCTGCTAACTAAAAGAGCAGCAGTTCGAGTCCACCAGCCACTCCTTGGACACCCTATGGAGCAGTTCTACTCTGTCCTGTAGGGTCACTATGACTCAGAATCAACTCGACAGCAATGGGTTTTTTTTTTTTTTTTTACAGGAGAAGATTACCAGGTCGTTCTTCCTCTTAGCCGCTGGGTGGGTTCGAACTGCAGACCTTTCAGTTAGCAGTGGAATGTTTAGCTGTTGTACCACCAGGGGTCCTTTATGTCTTCTTACCACCTTTTTGTATTTACCATCTATCTCTTTCACTGCCTGGCACACAGGAAGCCCCCTTGAACACTTGTGGACTGAAATGGAAGTAAACTACAAATTGGCAGACTAGTGCTGCACTCAGAAAATGTTTCCGTCTTTTATTCCCCACTTAGAATCACACAGGTTATCTGCATTACATAATTGCTGTGTCAGCACATTTTATTTGATCTGTAAAGGTGAACATGTTCCTTTTCCCCTCCTGCAAGGAACAAAGCTGGAGAATATGTATTAATTCAAAAATTGGCCCAGTGAAGGCACATAACTTTCATTTAATTAAAGGCGCAGAGTGAAGGAAGTTTGAGATAAGCCTGAGCAAGTGGCCTGCTGCCTGCTTCTGTCTCTCTGGCCTTTTCACAAGGGGTACAATGTATAACTGCACATCACGTGAACGGAATGAGGAAAGTTAAAAAAGAAGAAATGACTTTGACACAAATTTGAAGTTGATAACCTTGAAACAGTGAGAAGGTGAAGATCCTAAAAAAAGTATTTTTTTTAATAAAGTAGAAGTCAGAAGAGAAAAAAATTCTCCCGTCTTACATCTTTTGTTTCTTTCCACTGCCTCACTACTCAAGCTATTCCCTGTCAATTTCAGATGTGTCATGTGAGCAGACATTGAAGGCGTCACTGCCAATTACGCGTGCCAGTGTTCTCTCTGAAAATGAGTTTTAGTTTGTGAAAGTCTTCATTTCCTAATAAATTAAAGAAGTAGTTGGCCGTTTGGTGCCCTGGGTCTAGAGCGTTTTATTTAGAAGTAATTTTGAAAGCCCTGTTGTTGTTGGCTGCTGTCCAGGCAGCCCCCAACTCGTGGCACCCTTACCTACAACAGGACGAAACGCTGCCCAGTCCTGCATCAGCCCCCAACTCGTGGCATCCTTACCTACAACAGGACGAAACGCTGCCCAGCCCTGCGTCAGCCCCCAACTCGTGGCACCCTTACCTACAACAGGACGAAACGCTGCCCAGTCCTGCGTCAGCTCACACACGGTGGCATGTTTGACTGCATTGTTGCAACTGTTGGGTCAGACCATCTCACCGAAGGTCTCCTGTGCCCTCACTGGCCCTCTGCTCTACCAAACACATCCTCCTCTGGTGATTGATCTCTCCCAATGACATGTCCAAAGCAAGCAAGTTGGATACTGTTCTGTTGTGATTCGTAAGGTTTTCATTGGCCAGTTTTCAGAAGTGAACTGCCAGGCCTTTCTTCCTCGTCTGTCATAGCCTGAGAACTCAGCCGAAACCTGCCCACTGTGCGTGACCCTTCTATATTTGAAATACCAGTGGCATAGCTTCCAGAATCGTAGCCACACACAAGCCACCATCGTACAACGACAGGTGGTGGTTGAAAGTCCTAGTCAGGTATGAAGGTTTTTTTTTTTCATTTGAGATATTTACGTGGTGTCGCAGACCGTGATGAAAGGTTGCGTTGAGTGGTTCTCAATGTTTCATACAGTCAAATGCGTCTTTACTCAGTACCTTTGCAAGGGATGTGCCGGATGTTCATTTCCTTGTGTCCACTAAAATCATCAACGGGTGGAACTGATAGGTAAGTAGCAAAAGACACTGAACCACTTTGTTCTTGAACTTGCAAAGGTTTGGAATACCATTGTCTTGATCATCTAGTGCTGCCATAACAGAAATACCACGAATGGATGGCTTTAACAAGAGAAATTTATTTTCTCACAGTCTACCAGGCTAGGAGTCCAAATTCAGGGCATCAGCTCCAGGGGAAGACTTTCCTTCTCTGTCGGCTCTGAAGGAAAGTCTTTCTCGTCAATCGTTGCCTGGACTAGGAGCTTCTCCACGCAGGAACCCCTGGTCCAAAGGAGACACTCTGCTCCTGGTGCTGCTTTCTTGGTGGTATGAGGTCCCTCCACTATCTGCTTGCTTCCCTTTCCTTTTATCTCTTGTAAGATAAAAGGTGGTGCAGGCCATACCCCAGAGAAACTCCCTTTACATTGGATCAGGGATGTGAACTGGTAAGGGTGTTACAATCCCACCCTAGTCCTTTTAATATAAAACTATAATCACAAAATGGAGGGCCCCCACAAAATACCGGGAATCATGGCCTGACCAAGTTGATACACACATTTGGGGGGGCAGGGATGTAATTCAATCCATGACAACCATGTTGATGGGGAAAACTGCACGCAGAGCACTGTAAGTTTTCTGCAGTCCTCGGCCTGCGTGGTAAGTCCAAGCAAATTCAAGGTCGGGAAGGAAGAGTGCCGGAGGTGTTCAGATAAATTCTGAGGACAGTGAAAACAGCTGGGTTGCAGTATGGTGGTGGGAAGTCATTTTCATGGGACTTTCTATACAATTTCTGTAATTTCGGTGTTTCTTTGGGCCCTGAAAAACATCAATAAATGCTGTTAAATTGGAGAAATATTAGAAATAATTGAACTCGTGATTAAAATGACTCCAAGGGGTGTTTTCTAAGCTGCCATTGGATTGGACAGACGAGCTTGTTGAGTATATTGGCAGATGTCAACAGTATCAGAAAAACAATAGTATCTAAACAGGGAGATTATTAAAAAGGGGTGCAACAGGTAGAACAGGATAAATCTAAGAAAGAAAATAGGATGTATAGACTCTTGTGTGCAAAATAATAGAAATAAGACTTGAGAGGGGCTTGAGTTTTCAGAAAAGGATGCTGAGGGACAGGGATGGTGAGTGGCTTGCTGTTTTGTTGGGACCTGCAGAATCCCTCCCAGTGTAGTTTAAGAGAACCTGAGGGTTTAGCAGCTCACATAACTGAAAAGTCCAGGGACTGGTTTCTGGTCATGAGGAGAGTTAGCAGGAACCTGTCTCTATGTCCTGGCTCCTTTTTCCCCTGGGTTAGATTTATGCTCAAGTAAGCTGCCCATAGCAGTTCCATCTTCCTAGGTTCAAATCCAATGGGAAAAACAATATATCAGCTTGAGTGTTGCCAGAAAATTCTGTTAACCTCTGCTTGGTCTGAATGGATCACATTTCCACCCCAGTAGCCTCCACAGGAATCTTCTCCTGTAACGGTGGGAAAGAAATGGTTACCCAAAGAAACCCAGGACTTGGTTACCAGAGGATGGGGTCAAGCTAACAGGTGCCTCTTACACCAGCATGTAAAGCTAGTTGGGCAGAACTGAGACACCCCTTCAGGTTTCCTGACCCTGTAACATCAGGCCACCATTCATTACACTGGGACCATGAATCCAACAAATATTCATTGTGTGTCAGCCATAAGCAAGGTGTAGAAGGGATAAAGTCTCACTGTCAGATTGACTTCAGTTTGGATTGGGGGTGTGCCAGGTACCAGTTTCCAAAGCCGGCTGCCATGGGAATCGCCGGGCACAGCTGCCCTGTGCCTACTGGATCAGAGTTTCTGGCAGTGGAGCCCAAAAATCTGCTCTTTCAACAAGGCTCCCGATGACGCTGGTGTGAAGCCAGGTTGGGGAACTACCTTGATCAAACGGAGTGCTCTGAAGGTGAACAATGTGTTCGTAAGAGCCATTTGTGGTTTGTTT
This sequence comes from Elephas maximus indicus, assembly GCF_024166365.1. Taxonomy (NCBI): domain Eukaryota; kingdom Metazoa; phylum Chordata; class Mammalia; order Proboscidea; family Elephantidae; genus Elephas; species Elephas maximus. The sequence goes on from NC_064838.1 coordinate 66,962,991, forward strand.
TATCATACCTACAAACCAAGCTGGAGTTTTCTCAAAGCTTAGGCATATGGAGTGCCTGACTAGGAATGATGATATTAGACTCTTCAAGTTCCAGGGCCTCACTCTAGACCTATTGGAATTCCTGATCTTGGGCCTAGGAATCTGTATTTTCTTTAAGCTACCTAGGCGAATTCTGATACATGATAAAATTAACCTCCAAGGTGGGATGCACAAAAAGTGAACCACTGGTGTGCCGGAAAGGATGTCTGGTAGGGTGCAATTTTTATGATTTATCAATTAAGAGAAAATTTTATTAATATTTGACATATAAACTGTAGCTAGTGCCCTCAGGTGATCTGTGTGCCAGGTGGTCACAAGTCTTACATGGCAGGTATTCAGTGGAGAGAATGAGAGAGAGTACCACAGTGCATGGGCGTTCAGCTGTTTTCAGCATATTGCCATCAATTGCATTTTGTGCTTGCCTATATAGTGAGTCTATGTGTTAATACTATGTTTTTAGCTAAAACCACCACTTCCAAAACTGTCGAGTGACTTAACCAACATGCTGTTGTATCAGCCATCTTATGAGGTAGAAAAACAATGAGGATCTAATAAGATCAGAGGTGAACATGATATAAATGACAAGACAATTTGACACACGCTTTTGTGGCTCCCGTCATTAGCCATCTGCCTCACCTGAAATATGTTTTGTGAATTATTACCTAATGGTATAACTAAAAATAAGTAAAGATTAGCACAGTATTTTGAAATGTTGTTTATTTCACTTTCACCTCATCCATTTTTTATTTCTACTTTTGTGTGTGTGTTTTAGAATCGACACAGTGTGTTGGTATAGTAATAAAAGAAGCCACAGCCGTGGCCATGGAGGCGATTCCAACTCACGGTGGCACTGCGTGTTGCAGAGCAGAACTGCTCCAGAGGAGGCTTTCTTTTTTGCTGTTACCTTTATGGAAGCAGATTAGCAGGCCTTTCTTGCACGGCACCACGCGTGGGTTTGAACCACCAACCTTTAGGTTCATAGCCAACAGCAAACCATTTGTGGCATCCAGGGACCTTAGTACAGAAATACATTTATATAATTTATAAATAACAAGAGTAGCTGGAATGCCTGTACACACAAAAATGTGTACCGTATGGTGTACATGATCTAAAAATGTGGAGACCACTGCTTTGGGAAAAAAGAAATGGCCAGTCCCTGGAGCTCCGGTTCCCACATTCTGGTACTTTGGGTTAGCCTTTCAGCTCCTTGTTGCTTGACTTAAAGAAGACAACCGAGAAGAGGAAAAAATACTCTGCCGTTTAGTGTTTGATTGAAGCACAAGGAAAGTGCCTCCTTGGCATTTACAGGTTAGTAAATTGCCTTTGCTCTGTTGTTAGGTTCGTTTGCATATTGCTTTGTTGCTGAAATAGGGGGAGATGCCAGAGTGGCCAGGAAGCTCAGCTCATACCAAACACTCATTTTTAAACCATTCTTCAGCTCACCGAGTCTCTTGAATCCGTTTGCCTTTCTAGTTTCAATACCGTTTGACAGAAGGATGCATTATTGTGCATTCTCTGGCTTTGAGGTTTTTTTCTAAGGTACCTCAAACTCTTGACAGATATTTGAGTGTCATTTTTCATGGATTAATATAGACTGTATTCATATTTATAAACGTAATTGCTCTCCAAAGGAAATCAGTAATTTCTAAGTGATGATCTGTATTTTGAACTTCACTGCCTCGCTTTTAATATCTCTGAAACTTCTCTGGCTGATGCTTAATATTCTGAAGGCGTGAATTTGTTTAATGTAAGAAAGATAAGCATGACATCTGGTTCACACCTGTGGTGTTGAGGATGAAGGGCTTGCGATAAGTTGTATTCAGGGTCCTTCACCACATCTTCAGGGAATGGTCTCCATTCTGCCATTTCGTCTAGTCTAAATACAGACTAAAATATAGCTTCTCCTCTCTCCCCCACAAACACACACCTCTCTCCCTGTAGGACTTTTGAGGGGTCATAAGGCTCAAACCTAGGAGTCCCTGGGTGGTGCAAATGGTCAAGTGCTGGGCCGCTAACCAAAAGGTTGGTGGTTCAAACCCATCCAGGGGGATCTCAGAAGAAAGGCCTGGCAATCTGCTTCCAAGAGGCCACAGCCAGGAAAACCCTATGGAACACAGTTCTACTCTGTGCACACAGGGTTGCTGTGAGTCAGATTTGGCAACTTTATTTATTTTTTAGGCTCAGACTGGTGGTTAGCTTCTTAGCTGTGCAGAGCCAACTGTTCATGAAGTTTTTAAATGTTCTTTTGAGGTATAGCGAGCCCTGGTGGCATAGCAGTGAAGCGCTCAGCTGCTGACCGAAGGGTAGGCGTTCTAAACCCACCAGCTGGTCTGCAGGAGAAAGATATGGTAGTCTGCTTCCGTAAAGATTTACAGCCTTAGCAACCATATGGGAAAGTCTGCCCTGTCCCATAGGGTCACTGTGAGTTGGAATCAACTTGATGGTGGTGGATTTGACTTGGTTTTGTATTGAGGTATGACATACATGAAGTAAAGTGTTCAAATATTAAGTGTACGTGTACGGCTTGATGAATTTTACATATGTGCACATTCTTGTATCCAGATTAAGATGTAGAACATTTCTGTCACGCTGAAGACTGTCTAGTGCCCTTACAGTCCACCAGCCACTCACTGGAAACCCTATAGGGCAGTTCTACTCTGTCCTGTAGGGTTGCTGTGAGTTAGGATCAACTGGATGGCAATGGGTTTGTTTTTTTTTGTTTTTTTTTTGTTTGTTTGTTTGTTTGTTTTTAATCATTGTTGTTATTGTGTCAGGATATTATTCTTGGGATACTTACTGGACAGTTTCAAAACTTCTGTAGTTCTGAGGGAGAAAAAAGGCCTGTCTGCCTCCAGAATCTTCCAGTAGGTCTTCCACAGTATTCAGGTTATCCATTGCCAGTTAACTACTGTTCTAGATTATGGGAGTCCCTGGATGGTACACATGGTTAAGCCTTTGGCTACTAACCAAAAAGCTGGCAGTTTAAATCCACTCAGAGGCATCTCAGAGGAAAGACCTGGCAATCTACCATGTTTTAATCCAAATAACACACACCTTTGGGTTGCTGTGACTCCGAATCAGCTTGGTGGCAGTGGGTTGGCGTTTTGGTTTTCTGTTTGTTTGCCAACTGCACCCTCCCCATTTGAGGTGTCTTCATAAGTGCCGCTATGCCAATTTTTGTGTTACCTGTTGGTGTAAAAAAATTAGCATAGCGCACTTACAAAAATACCTCACCAGTAGGAGGGTGCAGTTGGCAAACAGACATAGAAGGCACGAGCTGTTTGTGTAAAATTGCGATACTTCTGAAACATCACAGCCATCGAAAACCCTGTGAAGTGCAGTTCTACTCTGACACACATGGGGTTGCCGTGAGTTGGAATCAATTTGATGGCAGTTAGTTCGATATGGTTTATTTTGGATTACGGTTTTATTCCTCCATTTGGCCTTCTGTCTTTAAAGCAGGTCTTTATTAAGATGCTCATGTAACCTGTTTGGAGTAGCTTGTCAAGTGTGGAAACCCATTCGTAAGGATCGGTTCATCTGATTAGCTTATGATTATGACTAGCTTGCTGTTTCCTGATGGTGGGTGGAGCATCCCAGGAAGGAGATGAGGGCCACTGGCTCTGCTGGGTGCCTCCTGGCACCCCTGGTCACCAGGGAAGACTCTGCAAGGAGGAAGAGGCAAGGTTTACAGGGGAGTCTGAGGCAGCTGCCTGATCACGTGCCTCTTTGGGACACGTTCGAATTCTTCCAGGTGTAGGGAAATGGAAGCACAAATGAGACTTTGTCTCACATACTTTGGATATGGTATCAGGAGAGATCAGTCTCTGGAGAAGGACATCATGCTTGGTAAATTAGAAGGTCAGCGAAAAAGAGGAAGACCCTCAACAAGATGGATTGACACAGTGGCTGTAACAAAGGCCTCAAGCATAACAAGGATTGTGAGGATGGCAGAGGACGGGGCGGTGTTTCATTCTGTTGTAAATATGGTCTCTGTGAATCGGAACCCACTCGATGGCACCTAACAACAACATTGTATTTGTACGTTTTTTTGAATCACATTTCTCAGTCTTAACAGAACTGCATTCATTCACTCATTCATTCATTCACCAGGCATTCCGTAGCCCGTAATAGGTACTGTATTAGACGTTTGGGCAAAGATGAAAGAGGTGTGGTTTCTGACCATGCAGAGTTTACATGGAAGAGGCATGTAAGCTGCCAATAAGTTTATAGACGAGTTATAAAGGCTGATTTACAGAAAACAGTCCCTTCTTCTGGGGGCCAGGTGGGTGTCAGGGAAGCGATTGCCCGTTGGTCAGGAAATACGTCACGTAGCAGGTAACACTTACTTGGAATCTTGACAGATGATGCGTAGGAGTCTTCCACGTGGAATTATATTTTAAGCGTTTTTGCTTCTGGTTGTTCTGAGTTGATGCTCTCATATAATAAATTGCTATTGTGGTTAATTAAGGCCCAATTATGTTTCAAGGATTCGTGGAATTGAGTCCACGTTTTTACTGCATTTCAAAACTTAAAGTGGTAATTAATATAGGGCTGTGATTTTGGCATTATACTCATTTGAAAGATGACACCATACTTACAATCTTATGTTTTGGATTAGAATTGCAAAAAATGTGTTCGTAAACAGGAAAAAAGGTGCACCGGAGGTTGAGCTCGGTGGCCGGGGTCACCAAGGCTGGGCGTGCTGACAAGAGGACAGCTACTGATCATTGAGCGTCTAACACATGCTCTTCACTTTGCTTCGCTTGACCACATCTGCTCCTCTGAGCAACCCTAAAAACTAGATGCTGTTACATTTCATTTCCTTTAACAAATACAGAAAACTAAGGCTCACGTAAAGTTGCCCAAGCTCCCCCAGCTAGTAAGCAGTAGAACTCAAGTCCGTGTGTCCCCAGCATGCGAAGCTCCATCAGCTGTGCCCTTGTGCATTACAGAGATGGATTCATAGCCACCTGTGCCATCGACTTCTTACTCAGGAGTCAGTAGCCAAGCATCATGTATGAGCATCTTTGTCCAGATAGGATTGAGCTGGAAATGTGCCCTGGTTAGGAGTGTTGGTCCATTTGTCATGGAATTGGAAGTTTTTGTTCTCAGCTATGTTACATGCCTCTTTCAATGCAAGGAGCATGTGAGCGCTTGTCTATTTACATCAGGATTTTTCAACCTTGCCACTGGCCTTTTTGGGCTGGAGAATTCTTGGTTATATGCATTGTAGGATACATACCAGCGTCCCTGGCGCCTACCCACTAGATCCCAGTAACGTCTACTATCACATCCTACTTCTCCCAGCCGTGACAATCAAAAACGTCTCCAGGACAATGCCCAGTGTCCACGGGGGGCGGGGGGACAGAGTCACTTCTGTTTGAGAACCCCTGGTTCAGGAAGAGGGGACAGCACTGTGGCTGAACTGTGCCGGCCTGGCACTTGCTGTGTTTTGCGTGGACTTTGTGATGATTTGGGGTGGTTGCTGGTAGAGAGAGGGGAAAGCAGGCCGTCCTTGTTGAAAGTACTCGCAGCTCTGTGGCATCTACGGCCAGGAGGAGGAGGCCGGCAGATAGAACGGAGCCTTGAAGACCAGAAGCATATGTTATGCATGCTCTCTGAACCATTGGGTTTTTTTATTTATTTTTTTTTTTTTTTCAGAGCAAGATAGTGGTGTTTTGGAATACATTTGAGAGAAAATAAAGACCTTTCATCTGAACAACAAGGTGTTATCCACGTTTCTAGAAAAAAAGCAAATGACGCAGGCCAGGCTAGAAGTTACCGTTTTTACTGTTTGGGAGGATGTTCACAAAGGGGTGGTTAATCCATTTACACCTGCAGGTCAGACTTTGTTGTTGTTGTTGTTGTTAGCTGCTTTCGATTTGACCCCCTACTTACGGCAGCCCCATGCAAACGGAGCAGAACGATGCCCCATCCCGAGCCATCCCTGTGATCAGTTGTGGACTGGACCATTGTGATCCATAAAGTTTCCATGGGCCGAATTTCAAAAGTCGATCACCAGGTCTTTCTTCGTAGTCTGTCTCAGTCTGGAAGCTCCACGAAAGCCTATTCAGCATCATAGGAACAGAAGCTCCACTGACAGATGGCAGGTGGCCGCACATGACGTGCGTTGGCTGGGAATCAAACCCGGATCTCTACCATGGGAGATGAGAATGCTACCGCTGAGCCACAGCTGCAACCCTGATCTTTAGGGGAGAAGCCGCTGCCATTCTCAGCCTGTCCCTGGAGCATCGTCAGGAGATCTTGACTCAAGGCTCACCCACGTCGTCCACCCTCCTGTTTACCCTCTTTTCTACTGCTCAGGGATTGGAGACGGTCACTTTTCTGTCCTGAAGAAATGTTTCTTTGCAGGTGGCTTCACTGTACCTGGCAAAGGACCCCGCTTACTGATATGTGGGGTGCTGTCTGCATATCAGACCCTGCTGTTACCCTGTTCCCACGTCAGTCAGTGGTTTTTCTCTTGGCCCCATTATTAACATGGTTGTGTGCTCCGGTCACAGCTCAAAAAACAGAAACGTGAACTCGGGCTTTTACTCTGAGGAATGCCAGCTAACAAAGGTGACTCTGCCGAAGCACTCCCGGGATGCGTCTCCCAGAGCCATGGTTCCCAGTGGCCTGGAAGACCAGTAGAATGCTTTAAAAAGAAACAGGAAAAACATCCATCTGCTGTGTGGTTGACGTTCCGGAGATGTAATGCCCAGGAACTTCAGATGGGTCCTAACGTGCCGTTTCAGACTCAGAAAACTCAGAGAGCCCACAGACCCGAAGCAGAAACCAGGGCATCTCCGTGAAGCGCAACCACACAATCACACCGAGGAATCCGTGGGTAGGAATTATCGAGCCAGCATGATAAAAACACTCGAGGTGTGGGCGTGTAAAGAAATCATAAAGCCCAGGACTCCAACCTTGAGGCCAAGACATGGGGCTGCATTAAGATGGAGTGCGGTGCTCTGAATAAAAATTGAACCCCTGCCAGGGACCTCTCTGAAAACAACAGTGCAGGTGTGATGTGTTTCTCCTGGCATGAACACGCCCACGGAGCCACGGATCGCCTTTCACTTCACAGTTCAGAAAGGAGGATGGAAAATTGCATTTAAAACCAAAAAGTATAATTCATCACACAAGCTCTGCATCTGCATTGCCTGGCGTCTGGTACGACCCCGTTCCTAGCCTCCACTCAGCAAACACAGAAGGAAGCTTATGTTGCTTTTTGGTGGGGAGAGAGCTTGACAGCTTGGTGACATTTGGATGTTCATTTTATTGTGTCAGCCAGTTTATGCTAAAGCCCGTTTTTCCTCTAACTCTCTTGTCAGTGTGCGTTCTGCTGGCCCTTGCTCTGGTGTTCATGGCTCTGGGGTGTTGGCTTGTGGGCAGTGGGTCTGTGCTGGGTTGCAGTGCACGCCTCGGCGCCGTCTGTAAGCATCACCCTAGTGGGGACCAGGTTGAATTCAGAGACAAGAGCAGAGCTTCAATTCCTGCCACAGCAGTTGCTGAGACAAACCAGGGCATGCCCCCTCAAGTCAGAAAACAACCTCAGTGACCAGAACCCACAGCAGCTAAGTTTCCATCACAAAGCAAGGGCACTTTCCTGCTGTCAGCTGTATTAGGGTGTCTGCCAGGTGTGGCCTGCCTTTAAGTCAGGAGGAGATGAGAATCCTTAGCAGATGCCACGTGCTCTTGTTGGAGGTGATCACTGAGCAGAAGTAACAGGTCCTCCAGTTTCTCGCTAGTTCTCCCCAAATGTCTGTTCATTTGGTGAGAAGCATAGACTTGGCGGTCAGTCTGGGTCTCTGTGTTCTTGAAGAAGTTCTTTAACATCTAAACCTCCTTTTCCCAATCTTTGAAATGGGATTATAACAGTACCTCCCATATAGGGTTATCATGAAGATAAAATTCCCTTTGACCTGGTGACTGTTTCATAGGTAGAGCTCATGAAATTATAGATTATGAGTTTTAGACCTGGGATCTCTCAAATTCTGATTTCTCGGGACCCCTTTCATCCACCTACTAGATCTAGAGCCTACCTTCTGAAGACCACCACCCTCTGATACCACCACCCTCCATCATCTGGGAAACAAAGCAGAGAACTCAACTTGTGACCTTAACAGCTGCCTACCTTGTAAGAATTGTAAACTGAGGCTCAGTATGAAGGAGGAAAGGATTTGTTTTAAAGCATTATAGACTCTCGTGTTTAAGATGAGCTTGCATCTGATCAAGAGAACGGGTGGCAGACAGGAAACTGATTACTCTTGGTGGGGCCTATTAGCAGATATGAAGACGAGTGTTTCAGGGGGCAGAGTGCTGTGTCTCCTTATTTGGGTGCTGGTTACATGGCTGTCCCCAGTTTGAAATGTCATTGACCTGTACACTTTGCACTGTTCTGTGTGCATATTCATACTGGGTCAGGTTTGAAAACAAATCTCATCCATGCACGGATTGCACCCCCCCTTTTTTTTCTTTCTTTGTAATTGCTTCCTTTCTATTTTTATATCAAACATTCACAAAAGAAATTCTTCTCATTGACCAATCTTTAAATATGAGATTGGAGTAAAATTGGAAGCCACTGTTTGATCCCTACCCCTGACTTTACAGTTCTCAGAGGTAATCACAGGTTCGTTTTTGGTAGATTGTTCCAATCCTTTTTCCTCTTTGTATTTTCCTCTTTCTGTATTTTTTTTTTCTTTTTCCTCTAGTTGGAAAGTGAGATTATCATGTATATATTGTCCCATAACTTGCTTTTTAACTCAATAATATATCGTGGGCATCCTTCCGTGTCAGTGTCTACCGAATCACCATCATTCTTTTTAATGGCCACATAGTATTCCATAATATGAATGTACTCAGTTTATACAGAATCACCATCATTCTTTTTAATGACTTCATAGTATCCCATGAGTGTCCTCAGATTTCTTTAATCATTCCTGACTGATTGACAGTGAACTCATATTCAGTATTTTGCTCTTTTAAGTAATGCTTCTTAAACTCTCTGAATCTCCTTTGTTATACCCACAACACTGTTTGAATCACAACTAAGGCAGCCAATTTCAAGCTCCTTTTTAATTTAAAATTCTTTCTTCACTAAGATTTGGGCTCAAGTTTTTATGGATACGACTCTATATGGTGGCCGTATCTCAGGTTTGGAGATAATGAGCCAGGCTTTTTGTCCAGACTTCTGGGTACGTTCACTGTTAGTCTGTATATCATAGATAGAAGGCAAGCAGAAGAAGCAAGTGTTTGAGCACAACTATATTTAACTTATAGTTTCCCTGGATGGCTTTGATGGGGCATGAATGGAGCCAGTCGATAACGTGATTATTGGCTGATACTATCTCAGGTAGACTTGAATTAAATGGCCGTGGTTTCATTAAGCCATGGCTTTGATGTGTTGTTGTTTTTATCCCCTCCCTTAAACGCTGTCTTTATTCCAAATGATTAGCAGTCCCCTGCTGAGATTTCTCTCTCCGAATCTCACAATGCTGTCATTAATAGAGTTATTAACCCCTTTGCAAAACAGCAGGGTGTCCTCTGGCTCGAACCCAAAGCCTGGAAAACATTGCCTGGCTTTCTCTTGATGCCAAGGTTACTAGTTTGACAATTGCTGGCTGTTGGAGACTGGTGATGTTTTTTCCTGAAAACTCAGAACTCAGTTAAATGAACAGATATAAGGATGGACACTCGCTTGATAAAGTAAGCATTTTAAAAATTTTAATAGTAGAATCTAGGTGATGCATATACAATACCAGTAAAATGCTTTCAACTTTGCTCTTACGTTTGGAAATTTTCATAAAAATGGTCGGGGGTGGGGGAGAAGATGAAACAATGAGAAATGGGAACATATAATCAATAAAGGCCTTGATCTAAAGTCATACAATAAATGAATTCAGTTCTAAGTAACCAGTTGACCAGAGATAACTGTTTTTCAAAGATATTTTAAATAATAAATTCAAAAACCAAACCAATCGCCATCGAGTCAGTTTCGACTTATGGCAACTCCACGTGTTTCAGTGTAGAGCTGCTCCGTAGGGTTTTCAATGACTCTAATCTTACAGGGTGAGTGAAAAAGAGGAAGACCCTCAAAGAGATGGGTTGACGCAGTGGCTGCAACCATGGACTTAAGCATAGCAATGACTGTGAACATGGCAAAGGACCTGGCCGTGTTTTGTTCTGTAGTACATAGGGTTGCTATGAGTCAGAACCGACTCGATGGCACCTAAGAACAACGTAATCTTACAGAAGCAGACACCAGGCATTTCTTCCGCCGCACTGCTAGATGAATTTGAACTGCCACCTTACTGGTTAGCAGCCAAACCGTTTGCACCACCCAGGGACCTTATAGTAATAGTGGTAATCATAATGAGGAAGAGGATAATGTTGGTATCATCCCGTAGGTCTTGTGTCACTTCTCTTTTCCCTGTGGTGTTTAATCTAAGCACTCAGCCTGCATGGTTGTATTTAGTCATCAAGCCATTTTAGTCATCATCATCCAGACTAACCTAACATCATCATCTGACTTTCCACCCATAGAAAATGGTACCCAGAAGAACAAAAGAATTTGCCCATGGTCTTAGAACCAGATAAGCCGAAGCTTGAACCTCCATTTTCTAATCATCTCTTCTCCACGCCACTGTGGAAGTTTTTTCCACCAGCAGGATTCCAGAAGCCAAAGTCATACCATGAGGAATTCACAGGAAGGAAGATCCTTCAGCCAAGACTATATTGAAGTGTGGTCAAAACGATGATGGTGTCAGCGCAGTCCTCCTCATCAGGAAGGCCTTTAAGCACTTCCTAAAAGCCTGTCCCGAAATCACGCCTGACTTCAGGTTCCACCCAGCACATCAGCAAAGCTGGTGCTCTGCCCAGCTTTGGGCAGGGTTGTTTTGATAATTCTATGCTGTCTTTCTGACCAAAAGTATGGTCTGGGAGATTTAGTGCTTTGTGTCTACTAGGTGTGTACACACTGTAATTTTATGGCTAGGTGGGTGGGAAACTATTAGTCTAAATAAATATACTTTCAGCACAGCATCTGTATAAATTGAATTGAGTGATCTGGTCATTCGGGAACAGTGTCTTGATGGTTTTCCTCTTTTTCTCCCCTCCTTTGTGAGCTTGAGTAGTGTGGGTTTCTTTGCAGTCCGAGATACACAAAGAATGAGTAGTATCCAAGTGAGATCAGGAGGCAAGGAAGAGCTCACCCTGTGTGATGCTGTGCTGTCTGTTCCCGGGGGCTGATGGGTTCATTCCTTTAGAGCGCTTTGCTGAGGGGCTCTGAGTTGGGGTCCAAAATTGGTCCATTTGAGCTTTACCCTCTCCCTCTGTGGGGGGGGGGGGGCGGGGGCTGCAGAAGGGTCTTTCTTTTTTTATTTTTCATTTTAAAGATGATTTTTTTTTCCCCTGGATGAGCTATTGTTTAGAGCTAGCAAGTCTTTTAAACAGCTAACGATAAAACAAACTACCTTCCTAGCTCCAAACCAACCTAAGCCCCCTCCCCAGAGAAAACCACTTGTATTAGTTTGTGTTCTTTTCCACAGCCTGACATTCCCTTGGGAGTCCCTGGGTGGTGCAAATGGTTAACTTGCCAGGCGCTAACTGAAAGTGGTTCGTCAGAAGAAAGACCTAGTGATCCTCTTCTGAAACAGAAGCCACTGGAAACCCCTATGGGGCACAGTTCTACTCTGACGCTCCATGAGGTTGTCATGAGTCTGAAATGATTTGGCAACAACTTTTTTTTTTTTTTAAACATTATGTCTGCTTTCCTTTCCTAAAACTGTATGTTTGTATATATACATAAAAAAAAAAATACGGCATTATATTTTTGAAAGTCAAATGCAGTCACATTATTTATTTTGCATCTTGACTTTTCCATTAACATTATGTCTTGGAGAGCTTTCAATGTCATTACCTATTGATCAGTCTTTTTTTTTTCCCTCCGTAGATTATCTTAACCATTTCCGTATTTAGTATGCATTTTAGGGTTTCTTTCCTGATACCAAAAATGGTATGACAAATCTCTATTCGTTTTTGTATATACAACACTTATGGCAAAACATTAATTTTATGAATAAAGAGCTCCTTAAATGATAAAAAGGCAAATTATTATTATTGAAGATCAGTAAAGATCTTCATTATTATTGGTTATTGTTGTTAGTTGCCATCAAATCAAATCCAACTCATGGTGACCCCATGTGTGCAAAGTAGAGCTGTTTCATAGAGTTTGCAGTGGGCGTGACCTTCCAGAAGCAGACCACTAGGCCTACCTTCTAAAGCACCTCTGGGTGGGTTAAAACCACCAACTTTTCAGCTAGTAGTCAAGCACTTAACCATTTGAAAACAGCAGTGTCTATCCAATGGGTAAAAAATAAGAAGGATCTGTAAACTCAGTGTTAGCTATGGTGTAGGAAAATTAGAATTCTCATACATTATTAACCAGAATATAAATAGTATGTGCCCTTCTCAAGTGAGGCATTGGTGGTTTAGTGGTAGAATTGTCACCTTCCATGCAGGAAATCCAGGTTCTATTCCTGGCCGGTGTACCTCATGCGCAGCCCCCACCTGTCTGTCGGTGGAGGCCAGAATGTTTCTGTGATGTTGAACAGTTTTAGCAGTTCCCAGACTAAGGCAAACTAGGAAGAAAGGCCTGGCAATCTACTTCCAGATATTAGCCAGCGAAAACCCTATGGATCATAACAGTCCAATCTGCAACAGATCATGGGGATGACACAAGGCCAGGCAGTGTTTCCTTCTGTTGTGCGTGGGGTCACCATGTGTTAGGGGCCAACCTGATGACAGCTAGCCTAAAGGTTGGTGGTTGGAATCCACCCAGTGGCACCACAGAGGAAAGGCCTGATATCTTACTTTTGTAAAGATTCCAGCCAAGGAAGCCCCATGGAGCAGTGCTACTCTGTCGTCACAGGGCATCACCAGGAGTCCGAATCACCTGGATGGCAGCAGTTTTGGTTTAGTTTTACTATGTGATTGGTGCTGGAGCCAATATCATCCCCCCAGTGGGAGAGACCACAGCATACTGTAGCCAGAAGGGCCAAGGGACTTCCACCGGAAATAAACAGATGACCTGAGGAGCAGAGACCTGGCCTAGATCCCTCGATCCAGCTAGGATTGCGAAGGCTTCACTGGGGAGGTTTTCCTGAGCTGCTGTAAAGAGTGATGGTTTTGATGCGAAGAACTCAGAAGCAATCGGGAAGGCTCCAGGCTCCCACGCATGCTATTCTCAGAAGTGTTTTGGCATGAACCTTTTTCTTAGGGAGACCCTGATTTGGCGACATTTGGCTGCTGAGGACAAAACGCAGCTTTTCTAGATAAGACCGAGCAGCTTGTCTCTCTGCACCAGCCTTCTTGGGAGGCCCCTGGCTGGGAGAAGGGAGGGGGCACACAAAGCCTACACCTGCATTAATTCCATTTAGCTGAATTGCAAATTCATGGCATCATCGTGGCCTCGAAGCCTATTATGGGATAGAAAATACAATATCAGAACTGAGGGAAGAACTATAATGGGAACTTGGGGTGAATAAGTAACAAATAAACTATATTTCAGGTTCCTTATATTTCGAAATGGGAGACATATTGCTGATTCCTGGTTGGTTTTGAATGATTTATAGCTTTTTATTTGTGGTTGAGTGTTGCAGTGTATGTTGTCATGGAAATTCTATTGAATTTATAGGTCCATTTATCCAAAATGATTTTCCAGACTTCATTTCACGGTGAATCATGTGGCTGTTTCTCCCAAGTACAAAGCCATTTCTGAAAAGTTTCATATTAGGGAGAATACAAACACTGCCGTGGTTATTTTCTGGTTTTGAAATACAAATGAGTTCCAGATGCACCCAGGGACCCCCTCCCCTCCCCGTCTCCACTGTGGCCAAGGTGCGGAGTCCCCTGTGCTTTAGAATCAGCCTGGTGTATAAAAAGGCTATCAACCTGGTGTATGAAAAGGCTATGCAAACGTTGTTCTGATGGAAAAGACAGTCATTATGGCAACCTAAGGAACGGGTGAGAGCCCTCTCGAAGTTACTGGCTGACAGGTAGGGGCCAAACTCTGCTGGCCTATGAGCCCCATCACAGGGGGCTTGTACCCCCCACCCCCGCAGTTCAGTGGTGGTAAGAATGGGAAAGAAAAAGTGTTTTACATATTCGTGCGCCATGTGTCGTATCACTGTGGTTGTAGAACGGGATTTCTCAGGCTGGGTACCAAGGATGAGGGATGTTTTCAGCAGGATAATTCTTTCTGGTTGGTGGAGTGGTGCTGTCCTGGGGCTCGTAATATGTTTAGTTAATGGCATCTCTGACCTCCAGCAACTGGAAGCCAGTAGCTGCCAACCAGTAGTCCCCTCCACCCTCCCCACAGGCGTGACAATCAGACAAGTCTCAGGGAGTTGTCACATTCCCCCGGGGGTACAGAGTCTCCCCTGGTGGAGATCCACTGCTTTAGAAGCTTCGGGCTAGGATTCTGCAGGTAGCTCATCCAAAAAAACTAGACCAGTTGACCTCAAGTCATCTCTGACCCTGATTCATGACAGCCTCACATTTGTCAGAGCACAACTGGGCTCCACAGGACTTTCAGTGGCTGGTTTTTCCAAAGTAGATCGCCAGGTCTTCCTTCCGAGTCACCTCTGGGTAGATTTGAACCTCCAACTTTTTGGTTAGCAGTTGAGCGTGTTAACCATTTGCACCACCCAGGGACTCCAGAGAGCTAATGAGTGGTTCTTACTGCTCAGGGTAACTCTGATCAGGATGTCGTATGTAGACAATTTTTTGTGTGCAGGCACTGGGATCAATGCCGTGTTTAGATCGCAGGTTTACCACTTCTTAGCCAAGACCCAGTATCTCAGCCTCAGTCTCCTTTTGTATAAAATGGGGGAAATAATAGTATTTTTAGAAAGTGGTGATAAAGCTTAAAGGAATTAATTCATGTAAAGTATTTTAAGATGGGTTTTAAGAACATGATCAATTTAAACAGCCATCATGAAATGTTTTATGGGTAAGGCTGCCTCTTTTCTCCATTTGCGGTGTCGTCTGCACTGGAGGAAAGCAGGGAAGAAGCAGCGTTTGCTCTGTGTAACTGCTATGTGGTCCTGGACTGGAGTGACTCCGCACACTCAGAGATGATCACCATAACTTGCCCCATCAAGCAGATAAATTTAATCCAGCTTTGCCCCCAATTTAGAGTAGCCTATATAGAATGGAGGAGCCCTGGTGGCTCAGTGATTTTTTATGGGTTATATCAAATGGAAACCCTAGTGATGTAGTCGTTAAAAGCTACGGCTGCTGACCACAGGGTTGGCAGTTCGAACCCACCAGGCGCTCCTTGGAAACCCTATGGGGCAGTTCTACTCTGTCCTGTAGGGTTGCTAGGGGTTGAAATCGACTCAGTGGCAGTGGGTTTGGTTTTTTTTGTATATCTGATGGACGCAGAGCAGGGACGCAAATTTGACACAGTACCGTTACTATGTGAGATTAGACTGTATCAGTCAGGGTTCTCCTGAGAAACAAGGGGAAAGAGAAACAATATATATATACACAGAGCCCTGGTGGTGCAGTGGTTATGAGCTTGGTCGCTAACCAAAAGATCGGCAGTTTTACCCTGTCCTATAGGGTCCTTATTTTTTTTTTTTTTTTTCTATTAGTCGGAATCGACTTGACAACGGTGAGTTTGGTTTTTGGGTATATACATACAGTGATACACACAAAAGGTAATTATTTTGAAGAATAACTCACACGATTATGGGTCTGACAAATGTGAAATCTGTAGGGCAGGTCTGCAGGCTGGAAACTCAGGCAGGATTTGATCCTGCAGTTTCGATTCAGAATTTCTTTTAAGAAACCTCAGTTTTTGCTCTTAAGGCCTTCAACTGATTGGATGAGGCCCACCCCCATTATCAAGGGTAATCTACTTTACTTAAAGTCAGTCAATTGTAGATGTCAACCACATCTACGAAAATACCTTTGCAGCAGCAACTACATTAGTGTTTAAATAGCTGGTGGTGCAAATGGTTAATCGCTTGACTACTAGCTGAAAGGTTGACAGTTCAGATCTACCCAGGGGCATCTCAGAAGACAGGCCTGGTGACCTGCTTCCAAAAGGTCACAGCCTTGAAAACCTTATAGACCACAGTTCTATTACGAAACACAGATCGCCATGAATTGTAATCAGCTCAATGGCAACTAACGACAACAGCAAGCCTAGCTAACACGTAACACTAATCATCACGTATGCTTTTCTTTACTCCAGATTAAAAGCACAGCTATTTTGCTATTTTTTTCCTTCATTATTGAAGGAAAACATACAAAGAAAAAAGACCACAAATAATAAGTGTACAGCTGGACAGATTTTCACACCTTTGCAACTCGCCACCAGATCTAGAACTAGAACGTTACTTGCACTCTCAGACACCCCTTCTAGTCACTGCCCCCTGGGTGACCCCTGTGCAAACGTCTAGCTGCATAGATGGGTTTTTCCTGGTTTTGTCCCTCATGCAAATGTAATCACCCAATATATCCTTTTTTGTATCTGGCTTATTTCGTTCAGCATTGCCTGTGCAATTTGTATTGTTAGGTGGTTGTAGTACATTCCATTGGATCTTCCATTGTGTGACTATGTCACCCTTAATTGTCTGTTCCATAATTGAGTAGCATTTGATTAGGTTCTATTTTGGGGCTATTATAACTAGCCCTTTTACTAATTTATTATTATTTTTTTCTCCTTTAACTAATTTCTGAAGACCTGTGAATCAGTTGGTAGTTAACAGTGTGCCAGGCATGGTGCTTTACTTGAGCTATAGTATTTAATCCACACTGTAACCCAGTAACATATTTCTTGTTCTCAATTTACTTATCGGGATGCTAAGGTTCAGAGAAGGTGACTGAGTCCTACAGGTCACACAGCTATTAAATGGGGAGTTATAGCTTACTGCCCTCTTTCCCGAGCACACAATAAGGGTACCTGGCCAACAGGTAGCCAGATGCTGAGCCTGCCTCATTTGTGTTCAGACTTGTGCTGATCTGTAAAAACCAGCTCTCGGATCGTGCACCGTAAAACCCTGAAAACCCCAACTCACTGTGTGAGCAAGAGTCTAAGCTCTCTTCCATACCAAAAGGAAAGTACCAAAAATATTTATCTGACTATTCAGATGCATCATGGAACCAGAAGGTCTGAAAACCAACTCATCAATAGACTTAAAACAGAATAAACAAGTTACACGCAGAGAGTTTTAAAGGAATCCCAGAAACGCCCCGGCACCCAGTTGTATAGGAGTCATGACCCTAGTGTGCACTTCCGTTTGTTCTGCTCCGCAGATTTGGGTTCCTGCTGTAAAATAGTTGAAGATAATTCCATGTTACAGGGCAAGTGAAAAAAAAAAAGGAAATAATCAAAGATTAGTGTGCTCCGTGATTAATGATATTGTATAAAGCAAACGTTTCATAACATTTATTTAAATGCTACGTTGCCTACAAAGGTACCGAATACCTGCTATTCTTTTGAGCCCAGTTCTTCTAAAAATATTCTTCCGTGAAGGCTCCATGAAGCCCACACACAGGTTTCTTTGGTACCCCTTGTGACATGATTCATTGCAATGGCCAGCCCAAGAAGGCTATTTCTTTTCATCTTAATTTATGTATCCCTTCTGGTCATAAAGAAAAAGTAATAAAGATAGATCATAATAGTAAAAAAAAAAAAGGAAGAAAATGAGGGCTATTTAGTTTGTTCTTACTTATTCAAAGCACGGTGCTTAGCGAATCCTTATTAGAGCAATCCCAGGAGGTAAACAGCATCTCTGTTGTGCAGGAAGGGAATCTGAGCCTTACAGATCTCAGGTATCTTCAGTGCAGAAATCAGGTCTGACTATCGCCTATGCCCTTAGACAGCCAGCTAATACCACTCAGTTGTGTTTTTCTGCCAGCTTCACAGGCATTTCCCTGGAAGCCTCAAGAGAGTGAACTGGCTCACAACAGGAGCTATGTTCCCCAGAGAGAAGCCTGTTAGGGAGAGCTAGATGAAGATGATCAAGCACAAGGGAAGCTCAGGGTAACTGGGTTGCAGAGCAGTTTATAATGTGACACCAGAAAAACGAAACTCATTGCCATCGAGTTAATTCTGACACTTGGGAACCCTATCTGTGTAGAGTAGAACCACACTTCATAACGTTTTTGAGGCTGTGACCTTTCGGGAGCAATTTGCCAGGCATTTCTTCCAAGGCACCTCTGGGTGGATTTGAAAAGCCAACCTTTAAATTAATAGTCAAGTGCTTAACCCTTTGCGCCACCCAGGGACTCCTTTATAATTTAATACGCACATACATATATCTTTGCGTATTTGTTTAAAATCAGTAGTAACCTTTGGAGGTAGGATCAAGAAGGACTAACATTCTACGGTTTAAATTTGTGTGGGCTTCAATTTTTGTTCTACTTTTATACAAGTGTTGGCAAAATTTTTCTATAAAGGGCCAGATATTAGATATTTTAGACTTTGCAGGCCATACATTCTCTGTCAAAACTACTCTGCCATTGTAGCATGAAAGAAGCCCATAGATAAGATGTAAATAGTGGGCATGACTGTGTTCCAATAAAACTTTATTTACAAGAACAGGCAGTGGGTCATGTTAGGCCTGTGGGTGGTAGTTTGCTTGTCCTGTTTTAGAGTAGCAGTGATACATACTTACTGTTAGAAGGAATCAGGTAATCAGAGTTACAGCCACTCCGTCTTAGCCTCTACTCTGCTACCTGAAAATGGCATCGTGGAAATTGCATGTAGGTATTTCTGAACCCTTTATTTTCTGTTCAGACAGCCAAAGAGCGTATGGTTTGTATCTTGTTTTGAATGTTCTGTAATTAAAAAAGAATTTATAATAGTGATCATTAAGAAAAGTTACTGGGAGTAAAAACTGTTCATAGGCTACAAGAGAAAAAATATATAATAATTCTGAATTTAGAGTGTATGTGTTGTATATGGGGAGAAAGATGTGGCAGTCTGCTTTCGTAAGGGTTTACGGTCTTAGAGAGCCAACAGGATTGCTATGAATCAGAATCAACTCGACAGCAGTGGGGTTTTTTGGGGGGAGTGGCGGGGGTTATATACAGTATGTATTTATCATTTTCCTCATATCTTTAATGAGATTTTCATTCAATAGTGTTAAAATTTCAGGCCAGAGTTAGAAAATCGTATAAATTTCTTGTAGATTAAAGAAAAAGTAGTATAATCTGTGTTCAACAGAACCCTACCTGGGCCATGTAACTATTTCTCAGCGATCCTGGAGTGTTTTTGCACCTTTACAAGCATTTTCTCCAGTGGTTTAACTGCCTTTATTCTTTCAGTATCCTGTTCCCTCCTTGCCGCTCATTTTGTTATTTGTTTCTCGAGGTGGCAAGGA
Organism: Elephas maximus indicus; assembly: GCF_024166365.1. Lineage (NCBI taxonomy): Eukaryota > Metazoa > Chordata > Mammalia > Proboscidea > Elephantidae > Elephas > Elephas maximus. The sequence continues at coordinate 66,982,433 of NC_064838.1, forward strand.
TCTCATTACAGTGTTTGTGACTCTATCGCTTGGCTGTCGCACATTACAGTGTTGGTGACTCCAGGCCGTCCGTTGCTGTGAGGCACCCAGAGCCCCTACTCGTTTCATCCTCCAGAAATCAGTTCGTGTTTACAGTGAACAGGAGCTGCGCTGGGGACACTGTCTTCAACTGTTGTTGTTTTTAGTTGCCGTTGAGTTTGCTCTGACTCTGCCTGGTCTGACACACATGGGGCAACAGTAACTAACGACGGTGGCATATAGTGCTGATTTTTTCATATGCTTATTTGCTGTTCATATATCTTCTTTGGTGAGGTTTTTGTTCATATCTTTAGCACATTTTCCGATCGTGTTGTTTGTCGTCTCACTGTTGAATTTTAAGGGCTCTTTGTATATTTTGCATACACGTCCTTTATCAGACTTGTGTTTTGCAAATATTTTCTCCCAGTCTGTGGCTCGACTTCTCATTCTTTGAACAGTGTCTTTTGAAGAGCTAAAGTTTTTAATGTTAATGAAGTCCCACTTACCTTTTTATTTTTTTAATGAATGAGTTGTGCTTTTGGTGTGTATTTAAAAAGTCATCACCAAACCGAAGGTCATCTAGATTTTCTCCTGTGTTACCTTGTTGAAGTTACATAGTTTTTCATCTTACATTTAGATTTATTATCCATTTTGAGTTAATTTTTGTGAAAGACATAAACACTGTTTCTAGATTCTTCTTCTTTTGGCACGTGGATATCCACTTTTCCAGCACAATTTGTTAGGCTGTCATTTCTTCATTGAGTTCCCTTTGCTCCTTTGTCAAAGCTCAGCTGACAGTATTTGCCCAGGTCTGTCTCTGCACTCTCACGTCTGTTCCATTGATCTGTTTGTGCTTTCACCAATACCGCATTGTCTCGATCACCGTACATTTACAGTAGGTCCTGAAGTTGGGTGGTGTCAGTCCTCCAGCTCTGTTCTTCTTCGGTTTGCGTCAGCTGCTGAGCACCTTTTGCTTTCCATATAAATTTAGAATCCGTTTTTTGAGATCCACAAAGTAACTTGCTGGGAACACTGTAGCCTTTTTAGTTGCCCTGTTTAGCTCATCCTCTTTGTGTGTCATCTCTATCTGTTCTTTCCCTGTAGCTTTCACCTGTGTGTTCTTCCGGTCTAGGTGTCCTTCTACTGTTAGATACCCAACGGTGTCTTGGAAATGTCTATGGAATCTTTCAGCAGAATGCCTTCCCCCTGAGCTATAGGTATATGTATTTGGTTATTATTTTTTCCTGGGCTCTGTGTATGGGGTGGAGGGGAGAAAAAAATAAGTCTTTTGAGGGGAAATGAAGATGTGGAGCTTTCTAAATCTGCATAGAAGGCACTGTTGGATTTCCCACTCTTGTGTTGGGGTCCCTTCCTCTCATCTCCACTCTCAGAGAGAATTGAGCCCAGACTTAGGTACACAACCGTGACATTAAAGAACAGAAAGTCAGCCTTCAGGAAAATATCCCCTCTCGTCTGTTGCCTGTATTATTTTAGTATTCATTTAACCTGTGCTTCATTGGGCCATTCATTGCCACATGCTTTTTTGCGATATATTTATCTACTATTCAACTTTGCCATTCAAAAAACAACAACAAAAAAATGTTAACCCTGTCTCATTAATGATATTTCAGCCTTAAACACAAAGTGTGTCTTCATCTGTCAGGGCGTTTTACCTAAAACCGGCATTAAGCAAGTATTCTTGGGCAACTGGAAGGAAGTACACTGATGAAGACTGAAACTCTGGAATTGGAAAGATCAGGCTTCTGTCTCCACCCATCGCCCTCCTTAAGAGCTTTGTAAGGTTTAGAAATTGTAAATTTTGGAAATCCTTGATTTTCTTAGCTGTAAAATGAGGATCATGCTGGCACCTAACTGTGGAGTGGTAATGAATGATAACATAGTACCTGCAGATAATAGGCACTCATTAAATGTTTGCAAAATGACAGGATTAGTAACACTGCAGCAGGCTCCCACTTTCAAATTTGTTGCTTTCTGTTCTTTCAATTTAATGTGGAGAGTGATAACAAACTGGAAACCAGGCACGTATGTGTTTTTTTAATCTAATTGCAATTACAGTCATTTTAGGTATAAGGAAAAAATGATGCCAGCCAGGAAAAAGGTGAAGCATTTTGTTGTGATTCTGCATACATACACTAATACCCTAAACATTAGAGCATTGACTGCTACTAACCCTATACTCACAGTGCCCGTTCTATCTGCCTCCCATCACTTGGTAGTGTTGCCATTAATTCAAGCATTTTCCATATCTATATTTTAGCTCATGCTTCCTGATCACTGATGGGGCTTTCAATGTGAGTTATTTTTCCCCTATAAAATTTAACTCTCAAAGTGCCGTGTATGCCATACAATACTCTAGGTTATCTATCACCTTGATCTGGCTACAGACGTACTCGGAGGTTTTTCCAGGCCTGTGATTCTCGCTCTTGTCTTTGAAATGTTTGACATGTTGGTCTCATGATTGTGTCTTGGTGTACAAAGTGTACAAGTGGCTTTTTAGTTGGACTTCATAAAACAGCTTGTTTTCATGGTTGGAGAGACTTACATGCCTCGTGGTATTCTGCACAGTAGAGAAATATTTATTTATACAAAGTTGATTCAGTTTTCCTTCCCTTCCAGGATGGCGGGTCCCGGTTGGAACAGATTAACTCACCCTTAAGCCATATAGTTTTCTTGTAGAACCAAAGTGTTCTATTCTCAAATGTTTTTGGAAAACTTTGAGTTAAAATTATTAGGTCTTTAAATACCATTTCTAAAAGGAATCACTCTAGAAATGGGGCAGAGAAAATACAAGATGAACCTGGAGCATTGTACTGTGCCAGACAATGGGGTACTCAAAAAAAAAAAGGAACACGTTACTTTGACAGAAGCATCCTTTAGAAGGTCTGCCACTGGGCACATTTTGAGCAATTTGAGCATCAAAATAAATACTGGCAGTAATGGATTATAACCCGTTGAAATTTTGAATAAAATTTTTAAAATTTAAAACTTTTAAAATGAGTCCACGTGGTTATAAACGAATGGATGAATAAACATACAGACTTCAGTGAAGGGGAAGCTATTTCCTACACTGGAACGCCATTAGTAAGCCTAGAAGGAATGGCTAGAAAATCATCAGTGGATTCTAAAACTCATGTTTGAAAGTTGAAGGAGAAACAGGATATTCATGTAATTTCAAAGCGTCTCCCCTCAAAATAGTTCCTAATTTCAGAAGGAAAATTGCTAACTTTGCAGTAGAGAAGCCTGCCAGACATTACCTTAGTCAAGTGATCAAGATAAACACCTGTCATGTGCTTCCTGATATGATGCCCTGACCCAAAAACCCAGTGCCCTCGAGCCCTGAGAAGACACAATTGCACTACTGTGGTGATCCTGCCCAAAGTGCATCACCTGAATCTCATCATGAGAAAACAGGAGACAGACCCCAGTTCTAAGAACTTACGAGTCTGTTCACTTCAAATGGCCAAAGTAAAGAAAGACAAAGGCTGAGAATCTGCTCCAGATGGAAGTCTGGATGGGGGTGGGAGGAGGACAGTACAAGTAGGTGTGACAGCTAAATGCGAAGTTTGAGTCGAGGTTGAATCCTGGACAGAGCACCAAAAATTTACCCATAATGGACTTTATTTGGGCATTTGCCAAAATTTGAAAATGGACTGTGGATTAGGTAATAGTTATATTGTATTAGTGTGAAATCTGCTGATTTTAATCATTGTGCTGTGATGATGTAAGAGAAATGTAATTAGAAATTACATACTGAAGTATTTAGTGGCAAAGGGGACTATTGTCTCCCGTATACTTCCAAATAATTCAGGGGAAGTGTGTGCGTGTGTGTACAGACAGAGAGAGAACATGCGTACAAATGGGGTAAAATATAAATAGTTGGTGAAACTGGGTAGAGGAAACATAGAACATTTAAGAGATCTCTTAGTGGCCAGATTGTCCAGAGCCTTTCTTTGGTTTTTGTGTACGATGAGTCTCCAAGAGAGGGATTACTATGTAGTAAGTATCAGTTAACAAAATAGTTGCCTTCAAGTTAATTCCAACCCCTGGCAGCCACACATAGAGTAGAACTGTGCGCCGTAGGGTTTTCAATGGCTGGTATTTCACGAGTAGATCATCAGGCCTTTCCTCTGAGGTGTGTCTGGGTGGATTCGAACCACCAGTCTTTCAGTTAGTAGCCAAGCACTTAACCATTTGAGCTACCCAGGGACTCCAGATATCATTTAGAGTCACGCTTTTAGAAATAACACACTTCAGAGTGCCGAAGGGAGGACTCTTTGGAGAATTGAGATACTCAAGATATTTGGTAGCCAGTAGCCACCCAAACACCAGCCAAAGACATTTTCAGAAAGTAGGTTTCTAGTCTCTGCCCAAATTTGTCTCAGCAATCAAAAAAAAAAAATTAGAAAGTCAAGTTCACCCATCAAAACCCCATCCCCTTATTTGCTGTGTATTTAAGATACCTTCAAAGTTAACATAATTCAGTACCGTACAACTTGGAAGAAATAGCAGGGAAAATTGATAATTCAGACCTATGCTACTGTTCTCTTAATGACATGATTTATTATCCAGATGGGTGGAGCTGTGACTCAGGGACGTTTCCTTAAAAATGCATTTCCTTGCGCAGTTGTAAATGAAAATGCCCTTGAAGAGGTCTTAAAGTATTTTGTATCACAGACTATTCAGTTGATACGTTAAACAATACAGCTGCTGCTCAGGGGCTGAAGTATATGAAAGCCTGCTGTGAACCTACTTAATCTGAGGGCCCGAGTTTTAAAAGGAAAGTGAAGTATAATTTTCTGAATATACTTGTGTGGAGTTTCTTTCTTGGGTTTGTAGCGTGGTACCCAGAGCAATTCACTCAGTATTAAACTGTTTTAATCTGAGCCTCATTGAATGGGGTTTTTTCTCCGTAAATTCATGATGTCTAAAGCTGTCAAAACCTGAAGGAAACACATTTGTAAGAAACTGCCCGAATCAGTGGGAACTCACCATCCAGGAAAAAGAATTCTTTTTAAGAAAGAAAATCTTCCAAAAGAATCTACCCATCCTAACCCCTCAGGGTCCTGACTTTTCTTCCTAGAAAGTGTCCTGATTTGGACTACTTGATTTCGCCCTTCAGAAAAGACCTGCTTACTGTATGTTTACCTTGTTAGTTAAATAAGTCAGCAGGGCTCTTTTTATCTTCCACCTGTATTTCAGCCAATAACTCTGACTTAGCTTTGCCTGCTGGGAATCTTACTGTTCAGTGTGCAATCTCCAAACTCGGTCTTGGGTGTGGTTGTTATTTCTATTACAGAAAAGAGCATCCTGCCCTTTGGAAAAGTGGGAAAAGAGGTCATAGAGGAGAGGTAATAATGCTGGAGATTTGATTTTCTGTAAGAAGGAGGGTCATTCTAGAAGATTCAGTAGAATCATATTGGAAGCTAGAAATTTTAAGATGCCTGCCAAATGTTAACCTCAAAATATGATGATGATGATGAAAATCTGTTGAGTACTGACTGAGTTCTGGGCATGGTACTATATGGTGTACCCTGCACTGGCTTGCTTGATCCCCACACCCATTTTACACGTGGGGTAACTGAGGCTCAAAAAAGAGCTTGCCTGAGGTCTCACAGACAAGTAGATGAAGAACCCAGATCTGTTATTTCCATCCCGTATATAAATCTCTCAGTTATACTCTGTCGTCTGTTTTTGTTCTCTGAATTGTTTTAAATATCAAGGAGTGTTAAGCGTTGGAGCTCTGGTGGCATGGCAGTTAAGAGCTCAGCTGCTAATTGGAAGGTCAGCAGTTTGAATCCACCAGCCACTCCTTGGAAACCCTATGGGGCAGTTCTGCTCTGTCCTTTAGGGTCACTATGGGCCAGAATTGACTCGACAGCGTCAGGTTTGGTTTTTTGGGTTTGGTTCAAGCATTAAAATTGTATGGTGATGTTAATTTACCTGATTTGTGCTTTTTGAGTAAGAAACTCTAGCTAAATACAAGAAGGGGTGTTTAAGGTTTGGACTAAAACCAAAAAACAAAACAAACCCATTGCTGTTGAGTCGATTCCAACTCATAGCGACCCTATAGGTAAGAGTAGAACAGCCCCATACGGTTTCCAAGGAGCAGCTGGTAGATTAGATTTGCTGACCTTTTGGTTAGAAGCCATAGCCCTTAACCACTGCGCCACCAGAGCTCCAAGGTGGGGACTAGAGGCCTGGAATTCAGACTTGCCTCTGATATTCAGTCCTAGGCGAGTTAACATAGACGTCCTGAAACGCCATCTTCTCGTCCATAACTGAGCATAGTAATATCTGCCCTATCTTCACAGGGGCTGTTAGAGGATGAAGTGAAATAATGTATGAGACAGCTTGAGGTGAACTGTGAGATGTAAAGCGTTATTATCGTCCTTACAATTATATTTCTTTGTGAATGGATGGAAATACACCATTTGGGCTCTTTCTGAAAGCTACTGAGGGACCTCTTCAGATTCTCATCATTAATACAGGAGTTGTTTATAAAAATGTTCCCGTTTAAGCTTGTTTAATTTTGAAGTGTGGACCAAATCTCACAGAGTTAACTTTCTCCTTAAAGGTGTTTAATTCTGTTAAAAGTTAGCTTCTTAATAAGGGAATTTCCCCATGATATGGGTGTCAGGTAATCAGAAGGCATCAGTGTTATTTAGTTTTGGTCACACAAAGGCACTTTGTCTATGTGAGACGTCTATTGTTGTGATATATCCTGAAGTACGTAGGGGCAAGATGACGTGGTATCTGGGGCTTGCTCTAAAATATTTCAGCAGAGAAAAATCTGGATAGGTGAATAAAGTTAGCAAAATCTTAATAAGTGGGGAACCTGGGTTCACTGTATTGTACTTTGGCGTTCATTTGAAAATTTTCCTAACACGTTTTTTCAATTATTTCTTTTACAGATGCAGATTTTCTTTTACAATCCAGACGACTTTGACAGCTTTCAAACCGCAATTTCTGAAAACAGAATAATTGGAGCCATGGCCATATTTTTTCAAGTAAGTTAACAATGGCTAAAGTATTTCAACCAGAGAGTTCTTTGGAGTATTTTTTTTTTTTAATTCACTGATATGTTCCATGTTTAATGAATGCATCTGTTTTCTTGTTCACACCTGTCTAAATGAAAGATATTTCATATTGTCTAATGTGTGATTGAAAATGTAAATAAGTATGTTTAGAAACATAATGAAAATTTTTGCATGAATTATTCTGATTTTATTGCTACTTGACTGGTGCACAGATTGAAGAACACATTTATCATCTAAGTTCTTTCGTGGCTGAAGCGTTTTGAACAGGTTCCTTGAGCATATTAAGAGGCTGATAAAAAATATATATAAAACGGTGGTTTTCTTTGGAGCAACTTTAAAATTTGACATTACTTACAAGTAGATTAATAAATAGTATCAGTGACTTCTCTAAAGAGACCCTTTTCTTTCCCTCCCGGATATCCCCATGGTAACTGAAGTTTTTATTGAGACCTTTTCCAAGTCATTTATGAATCCCATCCTTTCTTTGTCTTTCTTCATGTGCTCGTGGCAGTGAATGCCTATAGCCCGTGTTGATCCTGCACACAGAAGCCAATCCCTGTATCCCTCCGTAGATAATGTGGGCCAGGCTATTTAACAGGTCAAATCAAGTTAAAGTAGAGAGTGAGTGCCTGGACCAGGTAGTGTAGAGACGTAGAGCTTTTTTGAATGGAAATTTACCTGAGCAATAGGTCTGTGACTTGTCTTTCAGTCTTAAAATTTGCCTAAAGACTACATCTAGGTGTTCCTTTTACCGTGAATCATGTCAGAAAATTGAAGACATCAGAGCCTTTTCCAACATAGGTGTTTAACACCTGCCTTTTCTGAAACACTTCTTTGTTCCTGAGATGGAGCCTCTCTTGTTTGGAGTATGCTCATTTCAGTGGCCTCTTAATGGGTGACACAGGAGTCACAATGATTTCCAGTGGCTTTCCCTCCCTCTTGACTGCCTTCCTCCTTCTCCCTTCTCTTTTCTTGGATATAGGTTCAAATGGGAGATTATACATGAAAATTTGATAAGCCCTGGTGGTACAGTGGTTAAAGCGCTTGGCTGCTAACCTAAGGGGCAGGGGTTTAAAGCCACCAGCCACTCAACAGAAGACCTGGCGATCTGCTGCCTTAAAGGTTTACAGCCTTAGAAACCCTGTAAGGCAGTTCTACTCTGTCCTATAGGGTAGCTATGAGTCGGAATCTACTCAATGGCCGCGGGTTAGGGTTTTTTGGTTTTTAATATTCTATCCAGTGTTGAGAAACAGCAAGGGTTCTGGTCATCAGCATTGGCTGTGGCACTGGTTTTGGTTTTCCAGCTGTGATCACCACCAGTTAGTAAGCCATGAAATCATCTCATTGAGTCCTGATCAGCATTTTTTAAAATAATGAGCTAGAATAATATGAATAAAAAATGAATAGAAAACTAGAAATGATCACAGTGCATCACACACAGCAAAGGTATTTCGTACAACTTTTCAGTTGTTTATACAAAGAAATACATACTAGATGTGATATAAAGCGTACCACTTACTGTGGCTCCCAGTCAAACGTTTTGGAAGCCGTTGGCTCATACTACGCGGTGGACCGATCTCATTCTCCCACACGTCTGTCCTCCCTGATTCCTTTCGGGAAACCTCACTGCAGCGCAGAGCTTTAACGCCTCATGGGCTGGAGCTCAAAAGATTTGCTCTTCTTTTTAACAGCTGCATAGTGGTGATCTGGTTATTTAAACTTTCCAATCTCAGTGTCCTTATCTGTGAAACGTGACCTTATCAGTTTCCACATCATTAAGATTGTCGTAGGAATTAAATGAAAGTCCCTAGTTTTTTTGGTTTAGTGTGGTTGCTGATGGGAGACATAAGTAGTTCAGTGGTAGAATTTTGCCTTTCATGCCAGAGACCTGGATGCAGTTCCCAGCTAGTGCACCTCAGGCACAGCCTATCAGTGGCTATGATGCTGAACAAGTTTCAGTGGAGCTTACAGACTAAGGCAGACTAGGGAGAAAGGCCTGGCAATCTGCTTCCCAAAATTAGCCAGTGAAAACCCTGTGGATCACGACAGTCAGATCCACAACCCATCATGAAGTTGGCACAGGACGAGGCAGCATTTTGTTCTTTTGTACACGGGGTCTCCATGAGTCAGGCCAACTTGATGGCAGCTAACAGCAACGGCTCCCAGTACACAGTAGACACTTCCGTATCCAACCACGTTTGTTTCTGTAGAGTGGAGACCCTATGCTGTAGGCATGTTCTTTTCATAAGCAAAAGACTGCTCGGGGCAATGTCCTGTTGGCACGTGGCTTAGGTTCTCTCTGGACCCCTTCTGGTCCTGAACTCTGATCTGTTTGCAATTACACCACTCTTCAAAACTCCTTCTTACCTGGTTAATCCCTTGTTTTCTGTCATGGTCCTCTTAGTGTGCTGCTTTTTACGAAGCTGAAAGTGACCCCTATAGCCCTGCCCTCAATCTGCCCTTTCCACCTCCTCTGTCATGCCCACCCATCCCCACCTCAACTGAGTCCTACTTTATAGGTCACCATTCTTAGAGGAAAATAAACTCTAAAAATGGGTTTATGTGTACTGGAAGGACTAGTTCACAGCACGCTCTACCCAAATGCATTTTATTTTTCCAGTTCTGTAAATTCTTATTAAATGTAAGACCAATTAGAGTCATAGGCAAGCAAGACACGTTGGCATGCAAACCAACAAAATGCCTCAGTGTGAAATCTAGGTTTTGACTTTTCCAAGTATTTCTAGGACAAAACTACTAGTTTGCATACAAAGAAATTTAACATGTATTTTTATCCGTTAAGCCTTTCTCTAAATTTTGGCTTGCTGTCCTGTAGACCAAAACAGAGGGCAGATAATATAAAATAGAACAGAATTTTATTTGGGTCACAGCTGTGTTGAGCTGCTTCCTTTGTCTTCCTTATAAATTCAGACTATACGTTTATACATGTGGGTGCACACTATATTGTACACGGAGTAGGTGGTGGTATTATTGTTACTTTAATTTGGCAGTGTGTTAGAGCCCATATTTTGATATTTTTGTATTTTGAATGTTTTGTAAGAATGTTAAGTTTGGGAGTTTGGAAATTGTCCTCAGAATACTCAGAGGAATCATAGTACATAGTAAATTTCCAAACTCAAACTTGACATTTCACATTTGGTATTCAAGAACTATTTATCATCTCTTCAGTACTGATTCTGTGTCAGGAACGGTATTAGGTGCTACATAAAAATAACAAACATAATCGGCTCCTGCCCCTGGGGCCCCATTGTCACAATCCCATCTGATGATGGCTAGAGAAGGCCAAGCAGAGAAACTCCTTCCCTTGTAAAGATGCTGGCTCTGACTTGGTGCTTATCTTAGGCTGGGCTCTCTAGAGAAGCAAAACCAGTAAAGCCTATAAATATACATAGAGAGAGATTTATATCAAGGAAATGGCTCACTTGGTTGTAGAGGCTGGAATGTCCCAAGTCCATGGGGCAGGATAGAGGCCTCTCCTGATTCATGCGCTGCAGGGTCTGGCAAACCCAAGATTGACAGGTCAGATAGTAGGTGGGCTGCTAGCTCAAGTCTCAAAAGCTGGAGGTAAGATGAACAGGAGCCAGCCGCAGGATCCAGAGCGAGCAAAAGATTGAAAGTTTTGCCAGAAAGTCCAATTATATTTGATACAGGCTGCACCCCCAAGGAAACTCCCTTTCAACTGATTGGCTACTCACAGCAGATCCCATCATGGAGGTGATCACATTATATCAAATCTCGTCATGGAAGTTATCACCACATTAACAAATCTCATCATGGAACTGATGACATCATCATACGACTGCCAAACCACTGGAATCACGGCCCAGCCAAGCTGACACAGCCTTAACAATCACAGTGGTCATCAGTTCACATTATCCAGAGTGACCTGACATGTATGACTCATGTGTGCATGTGAAGGCAAGGCTAAGTTCTGAGCAGATGTTGATGGTGTTGTACTCCGTACGGCTAATAATGGTCTTACGCTCTTAGTTTCTCATTACCTTAGCTTCTGTTTCTTTCTTCACCATGTTCCTCTTATTCTGAGTAATTTTGGCACTCTTGCTGCCTTCCGCAGTTAGATATGATGAAGTTCATGGTGTTTCTGAAACAGACACAGACACAGGGCACATGATGGACAAGGAACCACATGTTGGCCTAAACTAGAGGTTGCCTGCAGATGGCCCGACTGTGGCTCACGGGATGATTTGTTGAACCCACGCCGTGTTCATAGTTCTTTTCTGAGGTTAAATAGGGAAGGTTTCACACAAAAAGTCCAGATAATATGGCTCAGGGGAGGGTCCCCCTGCCATTAATCAAGATACAAGCAAGTGATTGGCTGTCTACTTTAGTGGAGACATGCATTCCCATTCCACCACAGTATCCAACCAGTCTTCCTCATACATTCATGTCAGTGTGATCTTGAGACTATGATCCCTGTCCTGGTCCTCAGTAACTTTGAGTGGCAGCTGACATCTTTTGGATCCAGGCAGAGTTGAGGGTCTTTTCTGGTGAGTGATTGCGTTAACATCTGTGACAGTTCCAAAGCTGAAAGGTGGTGAGCCAAGTCTCTCCTGTGTCGGCACCGACGAAGGAAAAAAGGACCACCTCCCTGTATGGAAGACAGTGCTCAGACACGTCACATGTGGTTGTGTGCATTTGTTCCACACAACTCTAGAAGGTGCATTCACTTCATAGCCATTGGAGGGTGGAATATTTATTACAACTTCCAACACATGGTAGTCATATGTCTAGAGGAAAAAAAAAAACATAAAAAAACCAAACCTGTTGCCATCAAGTTGATTCCAACTCATAGCAATCCTATAGGACAGAGTAGAACTGCCCCATGGGGTTTCCAAAAAGTGGCTGGTGGATTTGAACTGCAGACCTTTTTGGTTACCCATCAAGCTCTTAACCACTATGCCACCAGGGCTCTGTCTAGAGGAAAGGGTACCTTTTCTAGTTCACACAAATCCTGTATAGACTGGCAGCCCTCTGGAAAGTATAGGGGAAAGGCCAGAGGGAAGTCTGATTTTAAAGGTTTTTGTTTTTAATAAATTTAAAATAAGAACTTGGCAAGGCATGCCGGAATTTGTTGTTAAACCACTAAGGAGAATAGACAAAATACTTATGTGGAGGAAAAAATTAAAATAATTATTTTTTTGTTTGTTAAAGTAGAACCTCTGTTATTCTTTACTGTTAGTCTGATTTGAATTCCTGTGAAAATTCAAAATATAAAAAGTCATTAAAATGCTCTTTTTAAATATTCTGTTATTCTGATAACAGCCTACGTTGGTAATCTGTTTAAACAATAAATGTGAACACCCAGGTTTACATGAAAGCTGAAATGACAGTAGAATGATGAGGGAATTTGTGGGAGGATACTTTGCTTATAAAACAATTTACAAAAAGATTCAGCTTGCTCCAATTTAAGTTTATAAAGTAGAGGTAGAGGGTACCCAGTACTCAGAATGGCCTTACCTTAGACCTACATTGCTTAGTCCAAGAATCTCTTATCATCACCCTCTGAATTGGGTTCTGATTTTGTTTCTCTCTTGCTTCAAGTCTGTTTCTTCACTAAAAAAAAAATTTTTTTTTTTTTTTTACTCCTCATTTATCACTTTCTACCATTTTCTTACCAAAATTGTTATACTTTCTAACCATGCAAAGACCTTAGTGGCTTTCAATCTGATGCTCATGGAAGCTTGGTCTCCCCAAACCTTGGGTTTGATTATTATGCTTTTTTCATCAAGAACATAATTGTCTTTTACAAAATTTACGATTTTGGAGGGTAAATATCCCATTCCTTTCAGTACCCAGATGCCATCGTCATTTGACTGCCTTATATTTTATTCATATTTCATTGATTCTGTTGACCTTTGGAACGGTAGAGGCATGATTCTTTAAATCTCTACATTTAGAAACTTTTCTCACATGACATTTTTTCTGTCTTCTTTGTAACACCCTTTTTGGTTCAGTCACTTCTGAATCTGCATCAGACACAAATACATAAAATTTTTTATCATGTCTGTATCCTTAGGCCCAGTCAATAGACACATTTCTTGTCCATTTAAGAAATAAATACATTGCATCCTGATTTATTTATAGATTGTCTTAAAGTATTTTTTTGACAGCCTACCTTCAACACTCTGTTGACACTTCTTCATTTACATGTTGGCAGTACACCCTCAACTCAGGGAGTTGAGCCTCTTTGTACCAGTATTATTTATATCTATTTAAATTTCTTCCCAGAACCTTTTTTTTTTTTTTTAAGGTCTATAGTTTAGTCATTTGCCCCTTTTCATTTCTGCCCTTATTTCACGGCTGAAAGGGAAACTTCAAAGCTCAAATGTTTTGCAAGTTGCTAACCCATTCTTTATATCATGTCGGTGCTACAGACTGCTTAATTATTTTTCTCCATCTGGAGAGGCTTAGTAATTAAATGAAATGGCAGCACCTGGGATTATTTATAGACATTGAGAAGGCAGAAGGAGTTCTTGATGACTCATCCATCCAAGGCTGGCTGGGAAGCCTCTTTCTCCACTTCCCTGCTTTTCACCTTCCCTCCGCTCACAGCAAAGGTAGATGTGATTTGTCCTTCCTTTAACCCCTGTCACTCTTAGCATTCTGTCTTGGATAAATCTGTTGTTTCACTTCCTCCTGTCTTTACACTGTGCACTCATTGAGAACTGGGAGTCTTGGCCTCCTCATCATTGCGTTTCTGTGGCTTGATTGTGCAAATTCTTAAGTGAATTCAGTGGAAACTTATTTGTGCTCTATAGTGATGATAGAAGAGCCCTGGTGATGCAGTGGTTAAGTGCTCAGCTGCTAACCAAAAGGTCATTGATTAGAACCCACCAGTGGCTCCTTGGGTGGAAGATGTGGCAGCCTGCTTTTGTAAAGATTTACAGCCTTGGAAACACTATGGGGCAGTTCTACTCTGTCCTGTAGGGTCCCTATGAGTCAGAATCGACTCGATGGCACTGGAAAGAGAAGCCTTATAGCCTATCAGCTAAGGAATATAGAAACAGACTCTGTAAGTAGTAGGACCTGAGAATACTAGAATATTAGGTCCTTGTCTTGTTCTTCTTCTCTTTGTATCCCACCCACCCACCTCTCCCTCATCCTCACCTCAGTGTCTTGCCTTTAATTGTACTCAGTAAATACATAGAGTAGGATTAAATTAAGAGAAAATTTGGGGGACTCCTCCCACACCACTAGGAGTCCTGGTGGTGCGGTGGTTAAGAGCTCAGCTGCTAACCAAAAGGTCAGCAGTTGGAATCCACCAGCTGCTCCTTAGAAACCCTATGGGGGCAGTTCTACTCTGTCTTATAGGGTCTCTGTGTGTCAGAACTGACTAAACAGCAGTCGGTATGACAGCATTGGTAATTTGGGTTTTGTCATCTAGCATATGTCTAGGTGACTGTGTAAGCTTAGCCTGAAAAAGGTGGTGTCAGAAGTGTAAGACTCCTGCTGTGGGCCTGTTAATTGTCATGCATTTGCTGCTAAAATAAAAAGAACATTGAACATGGAGGTATGGTCTGCTGATTATGATAAACCTCTGACTTGGTGCTCCATTGGATCCACCATGCCTTTAAAGAGATGGATCTCTGTGCCTGTTGATGGAAACACACAGGGTTCTAAAAAATCTTATGTAATAGTATATTCCAAGGCCTTAAAGTGGTATTTGGTGCCAAGAATGTCTGGACGTGTCTGTGTCTCAGAATGTTTTTATAAGGTTCCCCACCAAAATGGTTTTATCTCAGTAGATAATGAGTGGAGAGTGTTGTTGGAGTTATTTTGCTGTTTTCCTTTGCTGCTTGCATCTGGCTCTTTCTTGGCGTATTTCCTTCATGGACGCTCTCTGTGATAGTTGATGGATTACTTTCTATGTCTTTCAGTGCATCTACGTACACTTTTTTGCTTTTTTTCTTGCTCTTAATATTCATTACATGTCCGTTTTCCTTCCCTTCTATCCATTTTTTTTTATTATTCATGCAGTCATTTGCTAATTTGTTCATTCTACAATATTTATTAAGCAGCTTCTTTGTGCCATCCTCCATGAAAATTGCAAAGGTATCCTCAGAATTGCATCCTGCCCTCAGAGGAGGCGGGGAACCATAGGTTTTGAGAAAGGTTAGCCTTTGGATTCTTTCTCTAAGCAGAGCATCATTTCATCATTGGAAGACAGGAGAGAAAGGATCAGATCAGGCAGATAAAATATCAAGATTAAAATCCAAAAGTTATATTTTGTATATAATTCCAAAATGATAAATACTTCATCTTAGAGTTCATGGCGTTCCCAGTTGTGAATTTTAGAATTGGACTCTCCCTTCTCCCTTTCTCTTCCTTTTTCCCTTCATCTACAAAGCAAAACACCACTATTAAAGCATAAATGGCCCCCTTTTATGCATAGTGACCTAAATTGATGTTTTTATTTTTTAATCATCTCTAAGGAGTCTATGTTTTGGTTTTGTTTTTGGCAGAGAGAATAAAATCTGTCATTGTTATAAATAGGTTTAAGTTTTATTTGTTTTTTACTTTTTGACTTGTTCTGATGGCAGTGTAAAACTGGGCCTAGTAACACCATTAGGGAAAAAAAAAAGAAATTAGTAATTTAACCCATCGAAAACTCACCAAAAAAGGCAACCGTGTTTGGCTCCAAGAACATGTAAGTATGTGCCAGGAACTGGCGGTGGGTTGTTTAAAAATTCCTTTTTACACTGATTTTCAGAATAATTGCAGTAAACTAATATGATTCTTAATTCATTCCTTTCCAGCTACAGCTGTTTGACTGTCCCGCTTCTCATATTTTCCACATCCTTGGTTTTATCCAGTCATAAGTTCAGTTCTTTCACTACATTACCTAGCAATGCAATATTAGAATATTTTGGGTTGATTAAGAAGACTTTTTTTTTTATACACACACAAAAATTAAAATACATACGTTCCAATTAGGCTATTTTAACAGCTAATTGATTTGATAGGACTTACCATTAAGCAAAGGCCAGAGTCATTCTTAATGTTCAGATGCAATTTTGGAGTAGATTTGTGGATGTACAACATTGAATTTATAGTCTATCAGGTGTTTTCAGTACAGCTTCTATCTGCAAATGGCCTGTAATTCAAATTTCCTCTTAGTGGGCATTAACAGAGGACTATTTAATTATTGGTGAAGCATTACATAATTAAGAGACTTTGAGTTCTTTGAATGTGACCATGTGAAAATCTTTTTTAATTAAATCATTGCACTTCAAGGACAGTTACCAAGAACTTGGCTTTCGTGCATCACTAAATGATGGTTTTAGAACTGTTTTGGCCTTTACAGGCAGTCCCGGGGTTATGAACATCCAGCTTATGGACAAGTTGTACTTGCCCTTTAATGTTATGTAAATTTGCTGTCACTTTGAGAAGCAATTGAGCCAATCCCTGTTGTTGTTAGGTGCTGTCCAGTCGATTCCGACTCATAGCAACTCTATAGGACAGAATAACCCAAGGGTCGGCAGTTCAAATCCACCAGGTGCTCCTTGGTCCTATAGGGTCGCTATGAGTCGGAATCAACTCGACGGCACTGGGTTATAGGACAGAGTAGAACTGCCCCACAGGGTTTCCAAGGAGTGGCTGGTAGATTTGAACTGCTGACCTTTTGGTTAGCAGCTGAGCTCTTAACCACTATGCCACCAGGCTCCGAACCAATCTCTACTGGCAACAAGTTCTGCATCGCGATCACCTTCACGTGCTACATGGGCAGCTTGTAAATCATTGAAAAGGCTTCAAACCTCTTCTTGCACTAAAGTAAGGCTAAATGAGAACTGTATGCACCTGTTCCGAGTATACCCACAAATCATACTTAGAGATTTTAAAGACACTGGAAGGAGGCGATCTCGTTCGTAACTGGAGGCCTGCCTGTAGTTCTGATATAAGTTGTAGAATCTGATTGTCACAGACTTCAGAGAAGATCTTCGGGTCTCTACAGTGATCCCCTCTAAAAAGACAGATGAAGGGCCTGCCTCTCTGAGATGTTACATGACTGACATGGTCCCATATCGGTTTGGAATCTACCAAGCCAAGAATTTGAGTTTTGTGATGCCCAAGCCAGTTGTTCCATTTTTCTCAGCTTTGGTCTCCCTGGGGTGTGATCCAATAGATCCTCAGCTGATTAGACCCCTTGGGAGAACTCCACGCATGAAGCACATTAGCTCCTAACTCTCCTCACCCCCACCCCATCCCAGTTGGAAGAGATGCTTTTCAGTGGAATATAGATACCAGTTACAGCAGTTAAGATTTATTGAGGACTTACTGTAAGATGCTAATGAGAATGCACCAGCAACATACTATCTTATTTAAGCTTCACTGGGAGCCCACGAGGTGGTTATTGCCATCCCTGTTGTACAGATGTGGCAGCTGAGGCATGGAGATTTTTTCAATGTAAGTCACCTAAGATTACGCAGGCCACTAAGTTGATGGAACCGATAATTCAATAGCAATAGTGTGTCTCCAGAGTCTTTGCAGTTAATGGAGAGCTGAATCCAAAAAGTTGGGTTTTTTGTTTTTTATCTTTTTCCTGCAAAGGGTAGAGAAAGAAGTGAAATAATTGGTCCCAGTGTTTTCATGTGTATTTAGGGGTTTTGAGGCCTCTTTTAATTTTGCTGGTGCCTGAAAAGTTGTTTTATTGTAACTTAACAATTGTATTCTTGTGTTTTTGTTCTTTTTGCCCATAGTGAAAACCTTTAATGCTATCCTAAATTCTCTTAGGCCCTGTGCCTATAATTACTTTATGGATGTGATGACAACTTGTTTCTTTAGCTTCCTCCTTTCATTAAAAGGCTATAAAGAATCTTGAATAAATGGTGTGGATAGATAAGAATAGTGTACATGAGCGGGTAAAGATTTGAACATGTATTAACTTTTTCATGGCAGTGGTTCTCAACCTAAGAGAGAATGATTGTGTTGCCCCAAGGGATATGTGGCCATGTCTGAAGACATTTTTACTTGTAAAAACTAGGTCAAGGTTGCTTCTGGCATCTAGTGGGTGGAGGCTAGGGATGCTGCTCAATCCCCTACAATGCGCAAGACATACAGCCCCACCCACTCCAGCAAAGAATTACCCAGCCCAAAATGTCAGTGTCAAGGCTTTACGATTTGAAGACACCAGATTGTTTTAATCTCTGCAGATGGGAACAGCAAAGGCTGTTTGGGTTATTTTGTGGGCTGATGGCCATAGGAATAACTAATAAATTTTAGTGAGGCAAAAAAAATGTACATGCCAAGAAATCCAAATCTGCCGTGTTTCTAGGCATCCCAGGTTCACCTTGGGCCCCTTACATTAGAGAGCCCACACAATATTGGTTCCCAGATAGTGCAGTGATTCATGAAACAAGCATCAATTTGTAGAACATTCTCTTAAACATAAGAAAAGTAAACAAAGGTAAGAGCAGGTGCAAAATGCCTTTGAATGCCAAAGGTGAGAGTGGCTTTGAAAAACTCCAAGGAGATCAATCCAGCTTCCTCATGAAGCTTGTAGGAGACTCTCCCTTTGCAAGTCATAGCACTCGTTTACACTGTTCCCATAGGGTCACAGAAGTATTGTCCCAGGGCGAGTTTGAAAGCTTTCGATGCTGGTTTATTTTAGAGGCTTGTTATTATATCTTTTGAAATCTTTTTACTATCAGGCCATCAAGGCATTGCCCCCAAGAATCATTAACCTCTTTTATGAACCCCTGAAACTGTTCATCCTGCAATACTGCTATATAGAGTTGCCCATATGAGAAGCAGCTCACTTTTCTCTTTTGACTTTGTAATTTAAGGTTTACATTGAAAGCACCAGACTGTTTCTCTGTCCACAACATCTCCATATACATGACGTCTGAAGCCATCTGAAGCTCACAGCTTTGTGTTTCTCGGTTTTGTTCTGAGTGATGCCTGCCTGTCTCTTGAGCGTCCCATGTCCCATACCCACAAAGTAGATGTCATCTGCTCTACACAGATTACATTTTAACAGATCAGTTTACATAGCTCTTTTAGATTACACGATGTAATAGACTTCATCTCACTTACTTTGCATCAGGAAAGACCAGTCGCTAGAAAAGGAGATCATATTTGATAGTCAATGAAAATGAAGAAAATGAGATGGAATGACACAATCACCACAACAATGGACCCAAACACACCAGCCGTCGTGAAGACGGTGCTGGACACGTAGTGCTTTGTTCTGTCGTACATAAGGTCGCCATGGGTTGGAGCCAACTCCATGGCAGCTGTAACAAAAACCACAAACAGCGAAGTAGGAAGAAATTTCATTTTACTGATCTATGTGAAACCTTTTATGATTTTCTCAGTGTCCTCCTTTTTCTATAAGACCTTGTTCTTGACACCACTGTTTTTCCAAATGTGGTATTTTCTAAGGATGCGACGCCGTGGTTTGTGAGGGATTAGGACACAGACTATTGGGATTCTTTCCATCACAGAAGTATCTTATTCTTCCTACCTTTTAACTTAAACATCTAAATGTAATATAGCAAAAGGTGCAGAAGTTGGAGCTCACATCATTTCTTTATTATGGCGGCACAGGCATCTTTTGAGAAAATTATTAGCATTGAATCCTGTTTTGAGTTTCTGGCAAGCTGTGAAACATACATTGACTCACCTAGGCACATTTTTATAGCAGATTTTGTTTACCTTAGCCCTTGGTATTCTCTGAATATGTATTAAGTTTTAGATAGATAGGTAGGTAGGTTGATTGGTTGATTTTTTTTTTTTTTTTTTTTTTGGCAGATTCCTAGGAGCTGTACGTGAAATGATAGAGTAGAACTAATTTAGATTTTGCTGATCTGGAATTTAGGTTTGTCCAAAGTGGAGGTAATCTAGGATTTACTTCTGCATTTTAAGGAAATATTAATTAGGCACATCAGTAGTATAGATAAAATTGCAGAGGAAGAGGGGAGAGTGCTTAATCTACGTGCGTATTAGCTGGTGTTATCAAGCCTTTTTTATGTACGGTTGGTTTAGGATCAGTCCCTCAGTTATTACAGAGGACTCTAACGTGTTCATATAAATGGGGCTTGGCGAGAGTACTCCTAAAATCACAGTACCAGGATAGTGTGATTTTTTTGGTTCGTATCACATATAATGAATTAAAAATATTTATCCCTGAAAAATTACCCAATTCTGACTTTCTGATAATTAGTTCTATGGACGTCTCCATCTGAATTACTGAGGTCTTACTCCACGTTCTGCAGACATTGTTTTCCCTGGTAGCTTGCCACCCTTGAACACCATTCTAATGAGGTTTCAGTGAATTATTTCTATTTTTAGACACTCTCAAAAGGTAGCTGCAAGGCACTAGTGCTTTTTTTTTTTTTTTTAACTGAGCCGATTATAGGTTTTAGTGCCAAATGCTTCAGAAACACAAGCAACTAACATAAAGCCAATTCCTAAACTTGGTCAAGAAAGGAAGTTACTTTTAGCAACACATCTGGACTCGGTGGCCCAACAACCTTTTTTTTTTTTTTTTAGTGGCAGTTAGCATAAGGCTTTGTGGTTCCTCTCTTTTATATTTTATAAGTGACAGGCGTCTTCATTCTACCAAAAAGAGTTCAGGCAGGTAAAATTCCAAGTCTTCTGGAAGGAGACTCAGTTTCCAATTCTCTTTATATAAACAATAATAAAGATAGGTGGTATTTATGGACTCTGATCACGTGTGAGGCCCTCTACCCATCTGCCAAGTACTCTACATAAATATCTTATTTAATGCTGGTAAGTAACAGCCCTCTGAGAAGGAGACTCTGATTCCAGAATCTTTCCCAGATGCTAAGAGTCACTTTTGATTAAAAAAATCAATGTCTAGGAAGACATTTGGAAAAGGTTAGAGTTTCAGAGCGGTAAGTTCTATGCTAAAATTCTTACTTGTCACTTACTGGCTAGTTCCTTTGGACAAATCTGTGTAACACCTCTTCGTCTTAAGATCTTTGTCCACAAAATAGAAATGTTGATATCTGATTGGTTTGTTATGAAGCTCATGTGAGATGTTGTATATAAAATCACTATAAAAAGATACAACTATTAGTCTCTTCTCATCTAGAGTAAAAGAGAAAGAAACCAAAGACTCAGAGACGAAACTAATCAACAGGACCAACAGTCTACATAAACCACGACCTCGTCTACCCTGAGATCAGAAGAACTGGATGGTGCCTGGCTACCACTAACGACCATTCTGATTAGGACCACAGTTATGGATCCTGATAGAATGGGAGAAAAATGTGGAACAGAACTCAGATTCTTAAAAAGTCCAGACTTACTTGATTGGTTGAGACTAGAGAACTTCCTGAGACTGTCGCCCTGAGATACTACTTAAACTTTGAACTGAAACTACCCCCCGAGGTCATCTTTTAGCTAAATAACAGAGTAGCTCATAAAATAAAGAGTATTACCCACAAGTACTGTGCACCTTTAAGAAATCATCTTTGTGAGACCAAATGGTCAGCAATTACTCTGAAGCAGAGATGAGAAGGTAAGGGGGAAGGGAAACCAGATTACTGAAAACAAAACATTGAGAACAGAATTAATGAGAATGTTGACCCGCTGTGGAAAATGTAATCAATGTCACTGAACAATTTGTGTAGTAATTTTTAAACTGGAACCTAATTTGCTGCATCAGCTTTCACCAAAAACACAGTAAAATATTAACTTTAATAAAAAAAATTACTGTAAAGAAGACTTAAAATCACATTACAAAACTGTTAATAATAGTTTCAATGATGATGGTAGTTAGTAATGTTGGTTGCCGTCAAGTTCATTCCCACTCAGAGTAGAACTGCCCCATAGGGTTTTCTAGGCTGTAATCTTTACAGGAGCGGATCACCAGGTCTTTTCTCCCTGTAGAGCCGCTGGTGGGATGGAACCGCCAACCTTTGATTAGCAGCTCAGCGCTTAACCATTGCTCCACCAGGGCTCCTAATTAGTAATGACTAGGATTGAAATGCCCAAATACTTTGAACAATAACTTCCCCACTTCCTGACGCCTGGCCCAGAATATACACATTTAAATAAACATGTTGCTTTCAGTGTGTCAAATCTATGCCTCCTTCAAGCCGACTTCCATTCCAGTGGAGGATGCTTCAGTTCTCTGATTGCCTTGGCTGGGAGACAAGGTTCTGAGGTCTTAAGAGGTTGTTATTGGAGGAGCTGTAACTCAGTAATTCAGGAGGAGGTAACCAATTTCAGATTTCCTCAAGGAGTATCTACTTGTCTCTCTTACTACTTTAAAGGGAGCCAAAGTAATTATCATACTTTTATGCAAATAACACGCATGTTATATGTTTTTTTGCCAACTGCTCCCTCTCCCAGGTATTTTTGTAAGGCACTGTGCTGATTGTTTTCACATGTAAAAATAAAGTTAGCATAACATTGTTATGAAAATACCTGGTAGTATTTGTGTAAAAATACAGTAGTTCTAACACCTTAAAAATAGGTGGTGAAATAATATTTAGTTCACACATTTGGCTGGCCAGGAGAGAGACAAGGAACACACTGATGTGGCCCCTGATGCTGTTTGGAATTGAAGCGTCCAGTCTCTTTGCCCCTAGCCCCCAAGGAACTGCTTCATACCCTCTAGTGAGTTTCTCTCCAGTGTCATCGTTGCAAACCAGGCAGACTTTGTGTGACTTATATGTGCTAGGAGTGTGCCCTCTTGATGAGATTCCCTTACTGATGTCTACTTAAAGACTTGAAAAAAAAAACTCAAACACATTGCCACTGAGTCACTCCTGACTCATGGCAACTCAGTGTGCTACAGAGTGGAACCGCTGCGTCTTGGCTGTAGTATTTATGGAAGCAGATCAGCGGGCCTTTCTTACATGGTGCCACTGAATGGGTTCAAACTGCCAGGCTTCAGGTTAGTAGTCGAACATATATCTTCCGCACCACCCAGGGATCTTGTTTAAAGACTAAACAAAAAAAAAAAAAAACTAGGGTGTGTGAATTAGTGTCTGTTTTGGGGGGATTCCTTTTATTAGTCTCAATGCTTGGTGGGGGCTGTGAGCGAGAAGTGTGTTCTTTGCAGCATTTTGGCAGTTTTGACTCTGTGTTCCTCCTGTGTAAAGGAATGACGTCATCCTATCCCTCCCCTCCGTGTCCCTTCTCTTGCCTTCTTTCTTTGGAAAGTTGTGGAGTCACCGTGGTTTCCCAGGGAGAGTGCTCAGCACCAGCAGTGTATTCAGAAAATAGAATAAAACATGGTTCCTGTCATCATGGAGCTTAAACCCCCCTCCCTGACACACATACATGCTCTCACACTCACACTCACACTCACACACACACACATACCTGTAAGCTCCTTAAAACAAGGACCTTGGCTTATTCTGTTTAATATTCTCAATGCCTATCCCAGAGGTAGATGTTAAATGAAAAACGAGAGATTCCTTGAGAGTCATCTAGATGAAGATAACAGACTCTCAATCCTAGATTCAGATTGTTTGATTAAATACCAGTTCTGCCCATTAGTAGTAATGAAATTAAGTCAAGTTCACTTTAACCTTCCTCAGTTTTCCCATCTGGTAAATATGGGGCCCGTAATAATAGAACTACCTCAGGTAGTTATGAGGTTTGTACTCACTAGGACAGGAGTAGTACCTGGTACATAGCAAGTGCTCAGTAAATCTTAGCTCTCATTCTAAGCAGTAGCGTGTATTATCATCTGTGCAGGGATAAAAATTAGTTACAGGAGAAAGAGTGATAACCTTCCAGCCAGGAAGGAAGGCACTATCGTGAGATTGGAAACGCATTCGCACCTGAACAGGGGTTGCGGCGGGTTGTCTAGGATAGTTTATTTTCTTCTCCAAACCCGGTGGGCTGCGAGGATATGGATCGATGATTCTTTACTGTGACGGCACAATGGATTCACCCCCACTACCTCCAGATTCAGATAGAACTGGCCCTGGAGGTCGCCTGAGCCTCTCTCTTTTTGACAGCTTCTCGGGTAATTCTAAAGTGCAGAACTTGAATGGAATCAGTGTCACTGAATTTGCACATGTAGAAATGGTTGAATTGGTGCATGTTCTGCTGGGTATATTCTCAACAACAAAATACAGTATAAAAAAATTAAAAAGTGAAGTGCAGCCCAGGTTTTGAACAACTAGCTTAGCCAATGGCGCTGCGCATGAGAGCTCCCTTGGGTTCCCGCACTGTCCTCCACCGCAACCCCTGCCAGCTCTCTGCTTAGCGAGCTGATGATTAATTTCGGCCTTACTCTATGGTTTTCTTGAGAGAGCCTCTTCTCAGCTCCTTAGACCCTGACGGGCCCTCCCTCTACCAGTCCAACTCAAGCCTGTCCTTATTTTGCAGTGAACGTTTGCGGAAAGCCTGGTGATAGGAAGTTCAGTTGTCTGTTGCCAACCCCATCTTGGTTTATTATCTCATAGGTGTGAACCCGTTGCCGTCCAGTCGATTCTGACTCATAGTGACCGTATAGGACAGAGTAGTACTGCCCCATAGGGTTTCTAAGGAGCCTCTGGTA
Source organism: Elephas maximus indicus (assembly GCF_024166365.1). Lineage (NCBI taxonomy): Eukaryota > Metazoa > Chordata > Mammalia > Proboscidea > Elephantidae > Elephas > Elephas maximus. The sequence continues at coordinate 67,007,036 of NC_064838.1, forward strand.
GATTCAAGCTGCGGACCATTTGGTTAGCATTCGAGCTCTTAACCAGTCCCCTACCAGGGCTCCCTCATAGCCTAATTGTTGGCCCCACCTCTTAGGTGACAAGCCAAGCCAGAAGAGAGTCAGTCAAGTGTGATATTTGTTAGTTATAAGGCGATTGGAACACGTGACTGAGACCGGAGGCTGACTCACATTTCAGGCTTCCCTCCTTGGAGACGATGAGCAGGCCAAGTGAGGCTACCCTGGCTTATTGGCCCAGGGCCAAGGGTCAAGCTAGGACCACAGTCTTGTCTTAACTCCCTGGGTCTGCTTAATGCTGGAAGCTGGAAGCAAGCCTGTCCCCTCTGGCTTGGGCGTGGCCAGGGAACTGGGAAGCCAGCCTTTCGTTAGAGTGGCCCAGGGGAAGGCAGAGCTCCCTGCTCTGGGGAGGGGCCGGTGGAGGGAGTGGGCGGTTAGAGGAGGAGAGAGCTTCTTCCCCAGTGCTTAGGAATGAATGAGTGTTGGTACAAATGCCCACTTTTGGTGAGTCAGGAGGGAATGGGGGGGAGGGAGGGCACGTGCCTTTCACCTGCTAAGCCTGTTATTGTCCGTGTTAAGGAGGAGAATTTTATTTCCTGCGTGCCAGGTCACGTCCATCCGACATCTCCTTTGATTCCTGAAAGTAGTAGGGGAACTACTGTCCCCTCTTGACAAACAAGGGAACTGAGGAACAGAGACACGCAGGGGTTTCTAAGCCCGCACAACTAGAACGTGGTGGAATTTGCACCCATGTCGTTCTTACTCTGGAGGCACTTCTTTTCTCATCCTCAATATTACGCTGCTACCTGAAAAAAAAAAAAACCTATTGCTGTTGAGTCAATTCCACCTCGTGGCCACCCCATGTGTTACAGAGTAGAACTGCTCTTAGGATTTTCTTGGCTGTTGTCTTCATGGAAGCAGATCACCCAGCCTTTCTCCTGCAGCACAGCTGCTTGGGTTTGAACCTCAACTTTTAGGTTAGTAGTCGAGTGCAAACAATTTGCACCACCCAGTGACCCATGCTGCTTCCTAACCAAACCCGTTGCCATCGAGTTGATTCCAACTCATAGTGACCCTATAGGTCAGAGTAGAACTGTCCCATAGAGTTTCTAAGGAGCGCCTGGTAGATTTGAACTGCCGACCTTTTGGCTAGCAGCCGAGCTGTTAACTACTGTGCCACCAGAGTTTCCTACTGTCCTACAAATCCCACAACCCCTTTTTTCTCAGGAGTGTGAACCTGAGTTGGGGCCGACATCCTCCATCCTTGGGCTGGATACCTTAGGAACAATATTCTTTCTTGGGGAAACTTCTTTTTCAAACCAGTTCTCTTGCTGGCAGCTCTCTTCTGAAGTTTGGTTGGTGCTAAGGTTATCCAGAGGAGCCCTGGTGGTGCAGTGGTTAAGCAGTTGGCTGCTGACTGAAAGGTTGGTGGTTCGAACCCAACAGCCACTTCTTGGGAGAAAGATGTGGCAGTCGGTCTCTGTAAAGATTAAAAAAGCCTTGGAAACCCTACGGGGCAGTTCTACTCCGTCACATGGAGTTGCTGTAAGTCAAAATCGACTTCACTGCACCTAACGACAACAACTGCAGGGTTGAGAGCTTTGTGTTTCCCACTAGCCTGCCTCCAAAGCACGTGATTTGAATTGGCTGCCTATGGAACCTAGCTCCACGCTCATAAAAAATTCGGTTTTTATGGTTGTTGCCACGCAGCTCCCCTAGTCCTATTGCTTCACTGAAGGATGTTGGATGGCCCATGCTCGGATGTTCCAGGCACTGGCTGTACTGCTGCAGAGCTCAGTGCCTGGCCCAACATGCCCACTGAGGCCATCACAGGCCGACGCTGAGAACTCACATCTGCAGTGGGCCAGGAAGGCTCTCTCTGGTGAGACTGCAGAGGCCCAGCAATGTTCTCAGGCTGGCGCACCCTTGGCTGCTGCTGAAACATTTTGGAAGCCCAGAAGCAGCTCTGCTCGCATCTGACTGTATTCCACCAAATGTGTTCCATCATTTAACATTCCTCGATCGGGAAGGCTTTGACCTGCCACGAAGGAGCACTTCTACCCACAGGCCGATGACGCCAAGCGGAATGATAATCACCTTCCTTGCCTTCATCTGCCAGAGCCCAGACGTAATCATCTTCTCCCTTCCGCCTTTATAAATGAGGAAGTGTCGCGCAGTGTTTTTCTTTCAGGCAGATGTGTACAATCAGCCTGCATACCCCCCAAAGTACCGTGCCTTCAAGTATATCCTTGTTATAAAAGCTTTGTTTAAAAATGCTTGAGTCATAAAGGCAGAGCACTGTTTACCATCCCAAGTTGTTATGCTGAAAGTCTTGGTGTTAGGGGACTCTGCTACCCGGTGACACTGTTTGTTATTGAGAATGTCAAAGCATCATCCCATGTGTGGCCCTCAGGGAGGCAGAGGAAGGATGTCTCAAAGGAGGTTTTCGTGACTTGGTATGTATATGACCTGACTTGGGACTTCCATGGCTCTTCTGCGTACAAGTGACAATGGTTGGCCATTACACCAGCACAGAGGATCCTGCATTACCCTGCGTTCTCAGTGAGAGGAGAGGTTACCATTCAGGCAATTCCAGGTCTATGTATATAGCATGTCATCTGACCTCTTTGGGTGTGTATTCACCAAATATTTTTTGTAGCCAAATACGTAGCAGTCGCTATCACTGGGGTGCCCTGATAAGAACACGCCTGGCACGGTCCTGGTTCTTGTGGACCTCATAGTCTCTTGGAGAAATAGGCATCAATCCCATAAATGAACCACAGGGCTTCAAATTGGTTCTTCTTGGTTAAGTCACAGCCAAGAAAGTGACACCAAACAGACCTGGAGTTTTAGAAGTTGGGTGGACAGAAAAATAGCCAGAATAGGACAAATTATGCGTCAAATCTCTGCTAGAAACTTAATCTCCCTCTTAGAAAACAATGGCAGTACATGCGTTGCATAGCAACCAAGTCTCTTGCCCATCAGATTGTGCATAGAGTCAGAAACAGCACTGTCCCACTCAAAGATAGTGGCCGACCACCCATCTGCTTTGAATGCGTGTCACTCTCCACAGTTTTGGCAATAATCCATGAAAGGGTTCACTATGCCTCTTCTGAGTCTCCTGTTCCAGGCTTTCGTAGGCCATGGCTGAACCAGTTAAAAGCCCTATTGTATCCATGGGTGTGTGATTGAACTTTTGTTAAGCCCAGTGAAGGAAAGAGTCGTTCGGTACTCCGAGAGCAGGTGATGGAGACTTGGCCATCTTGAGGGTCAGGAAAGTACCCAGAATAAGACCGATTTGATTGAGCTGGGGGTGGTACAAATAGTTAACACATTCAGCAACTAACCCAATGGTTGGCATTTCATGTCCAGCCAGAGGTACTTTGGAAGAAAGGCCTGGCATTCTGCTTTCAAAAAAATCAGCCACTAAAAACCACATGGAGCACAGTTCTAGTCTAACACACACGGAGTCAGCATGAGTCACAGTCGACTTGGTGGCAACTGTTTTTTTAACTAGATAGGTCCACAAGTAGAGACAGAGTAGTTCTCAATCCGAGGGAGTAGCACGTGCCATGGCCCCAAGGCAGGAGAACTCAGGGTTTGTGGACCTGAAAGACAGCTGCTAGGGCTGGAGCTGGAGTGTTGGCCACACGGGACCCTTCAGAGTGTTGGAGGTCATCAGCTCTGGACTCAAATGAGAAGCCGTAGAAACACTGACAGGACAAGGGGGCTAAATTGATGAGGATTTTGAGCAGATCTGGAGTGTTGTATCAAGAGGGTGAGGTGCAGAGAAGCAAGAGAGGAGGAAGCGTTGTCATGTTTGTCATAAAGAGGAGAGATGGTGGTAACTGGGACCTCAGGAAAAATGAGCACTTTCTATTACCAAGATCGTACGATTTTATGTTCTTATGGAGGAGGAAGAAAATTAGTTTCAGCCTCCAGGACATGGATTTGGAGCAACTTGGTGAGTAATGAAAATAACACTTCTGGGGTAGGAGAGAGGATCAGGAGGGTTTTATAAATGCTGCTCACGACTGAGTTTGTACAAACGTCCTTATTGTTTTGATAACAGCCATTTTTCTGAGTTCACTTTTTGCTGCTTTTCTCATTTGATGTTTTCCTCTATTGTGTTACTTATTTTATGTGCGTTGTATGAGTGTATTGAATGGGCCTTCTGTCCTCTGCTGGTTCCAGTTTAATTTTGGGGAGTTGGACAGGAACGTGTTTATAACACCAGTTCATGTGTGGGTTTTGCCATGTGCACTCTCTACAAATATAACTGACTGCCTTCTATTGTAAAAGGTAATTTTGTAGCCATATTGTAAAAACTGGAAACCCATGGATCAGACTTCTTGGGAATTTCAGTAGAGTGGTTGCAAAGAGTCCTAAGATGTCTAATATATAAAAATTACAGTCATTCATAGTATCATATGTGTTTCAGGGCAGATTGATAACTAGGCTGAAGCCCAATTATAATCATTGGAATAAAAGAACCATGTTTTATACTCTGTTACAGTTTACAGTTCCAAAGAGCTTCAGTTTAGATTTCATTTGTAGTGCAGAAGGATTTTTAAACATATACAATTTACCAGTTCATCTTAAAAACACAAAGCAAAACCTCAACCGACTTAAAAGTGAAATTGCGGGGCCAAGCTGGCATAAGTAGGAACCCACTGTCAGAAACCTCAAAGAATCCCCCAGCCAGCAGTTACTATTATCACACTTAAACAAAAGGCGAACTCAGAATCTCTTTGTAAGGTACCACCTTGTTCCACCTAGTCCCATAAAGCCGAAACTGGTAGTAAAACCTAACGGCATAATACAGGCTTGGTGGAGGAGTGGCCTCTCCAGTTCCTTTAGATCTTGCTCCAGTGATCCTCCAGCGGAGAAGTGAGACAGTGACTCCTGTTAAATGCAGTTCAGGATGTTCTGCCAAAGGCGATATTACTCCAGACCTGTGTCCGTTCCAGCAAACGGAAACCTACGTAAACCGCACCACAGCACCTACAGTTCTCAGAGCTCCTGCCCTGGGCATTTCCACAGTGAATAAAGGAACATTCGTGAGCAATGGTGCATTTTTTTATGTGTTCAAGTTACTGGTTTATGAATGTGAACTTGGGAGGGGCATACCTTTTGGGGGACAAAAAAGGACCTTCCACACCTCTCCCCAAAATGAGAAAACACCATCTGATTATAAGAATCAGTTCAAAAAACAAATTTTAGATGATATCCCTATATGAAATATGTCACTCAGGCTTCCATCCCATCTGTATTTAGAATGCTCAGAGAGTAGAATCTCCAAGAACCCCCAACAGTCCAGGAGTTTATTGAATTCACTGTATTATGTGTATTAAATAATAATGAAAATAATATTAAACGATATATTTAATAAATAATAAATATGGATGAATACAGCCAGAAAATATCTTAAAAGTAGAAATTAATTTTCCTGAAGGCTGTCTTCTATGGAATTTCTGCTGTACTCTAGTCTTTCTGCTTTGAAACTTGGATTAAATTAAATTATGCATTTTTAATACACAGAAATGGTGTTGATTTTCTTTTTTACTCCTCTTTCAGTTTTCTATTATTTTATAAGGTACACAAAATATATTATTTATGTTTTTAGAAATATTTTACTGGGATGACAAGCGTGACCAAATGCTATTACCTCACAAAGCACTTTCCAGAAGAGGAAGCATTTGGGATTCAAAAGTACTTTCGATGAAATTTTTTTAAGTACAATATAATGCTAGGAAATTAACTTCAGTCATTAAAGTAAGCCATAAATATCTCAGAATAATAATTACTGCCATCATACTTTCCCAGGTTCCAGTGGTTTCTGTCTCTGAGATTTAGGAATCCTAATTAGAGATCATCTTCACTGTAGAGACTAAGGTTTTGGGAGATTGCATGGCTAATTGAAAAAGAACTGGAAAAAAAGTATTCTGATATCAATTTTCTTTTCTGTAGGGCTTGACAGTTTACTGAGTGCCTTTTACATTAATTCTAAGTAATACACTAGCTCATTAAGTCATACCTTGGTCTTTAAGACAGGTAGGCAGGTGAGGTATTATAAATCCCATCCCACTCTGCACAAGTCCAGGTTCTTGTTTGTTTTTCTGATTGTTTTTCTTTACAGACTTAGGAAAGAAAGATCAGAGGTTAAGTGACTTTTTCCATGACACAAAGCTAGAACTGGCACCTACTCCACTGTTCTTTACCACACCGCTTTTCGGGAAAGCTGATTTATCTATAGCTGTTGGCCTTCTTTTTTTGTTGGCCTTCTTAGGTTTCATGGGTGGGCAGGTTCATCGAATATTCTGGAACGCCCCCTAAGTATTTTTATACTTACTCTCAGGGAGATGGTAAAAGTTGTATAGCTCCCAGCTTTTCATGTGTAGAGGTTATTATTGACAGATGGTGGAACTAAATTGACTCCGTGAACTGGGAGTGTTGCAACCACGGGATGCATTCTCACTCTAGGGGTGGAAGAGTTGAAGTGCAGGGCGTCTTAGAAACAAAGGTGCATGGCTTAGTGTCACTTGCTATCAGATGGACAGACAAATTCTAGGGTGAGGAGTTTTTGGCCAGATTTAGAACTTGGGAGTAGTTGCATGAGACAGAAGTGCCCCCAATGCTTAGCCGCCTACACATAAGCTGTGTCTTCTGGTTTGTTCTTAAAATTCCCACATTTAGGGATTCTTATCATTAGCGCTAGAGATGGGACCTTTGTCTGGAATTTGACTCTATAAGGAGGATTTTCCCATGCTTATGGCTCAGACTAAAGCTCTAGAATCCAAAGTTGAGTTAGTTTAGAATTCTCATAACTACTGGTTTCTGCTTTCACCACAAATTCTGTTTTAAGCAAACCCTCAGTGTGGAATCTGATCTTTTCGATTCTTTATCACCTGTCTTAGTTATCCAGTGCTGCTATAACAGAAATACCACAACTGGATGGTTTTAGCAAACAGAAATTTATTTTCTCATACTTGAGCAGGCTAGAAGTCCGAATTTGGGGCTCCAGGTCTAGGGGAAGGCTTTCTGTCTCCGTCAGCTCTGGAGGAGGGCCCTTGTCTTTTTGAGTTTCTGCTCCTGGGCAATCTTCCTGTGGCTTAGCATCATTCTGCCCCCACAACTGCTTCTCCTTAAGTTAGTTTAACCTTTTTTATATCTCAAAAGAGATTGACTCAAGATACACCCAAACTAAACCTATCTCATTAACATATCAAAGACAACCCACTCCCAGATGGGATAATGACCACAGGTATAGAAGTGTGGATTTACAACACATATTTTTGGGGGACACAGTTCAATCCATAACACCACCCCTCACTACTTGCTCTAATCTTTCAAAATAGTATTTCAGGCCTGAAATTAATCCTAAGAAAATAATTCAAAGTGTTAGAAAAGTTTTGGGCACAATAGTTTGATGATGCTATCGCTTATGATAGTGAAAGTTGCTGGAAAAAAACCCCAGATGCTCAACATTTTTGTTAATTAAGCCCATCCGAAATTAGAATATTCTGTAGCCATTAAAAAGTACGCTTCATGGAGACCCTTAATCATATGTCACATTATTGATGTTATTATTGATAAAATGTTAATACGATAAGCAAGGAAATGAAGAATGTTGTTAGTTGCTGTCAAGTTGACTCCAACTCCTGGTGACCCCATGTACAACAGAACAAAACATTGCCCGATTCTGTACCATCTTCACTGTCATTGGTATGCTCGAGTCCATTGCTGTGGCTACTGTGTATTTTAAGTACTTTCCAACCGAGGGTGCTCATCTTCCAGCACTGTATAGGACAGTATTCTCTTGTGATCTGTAGGGTTTTCATCAGCTAATTTTTGGAGGTAGATCTCCAGCCCTTTCTTCCTAGTCTCAATCTGGAAGATCTGCTGAAACCTGTCCACCATGGGTGACGCTGTTAGTAATTGAAATACTGATGGCATAGCTTCCAGCATCATAGTAACATGCAAGCCACCACCGTATTACAAACTACCAGAACCGGTGGTGGAATTAAGAATAGAAAATATGTTTAAGGGGGCACACCAGCCCAGGGGCAAGGACTAGGAGGCAGAAGGGGACAGGAAAGCTGGTAGTAGGGAACCCAAGGTCAAGAAGGGAGAGTGTTGACATGTCATGGTGTTGTTAACCAATGTTGTAAACCAATATGTGTACTAATTGTTTAATGACAAGCTAAATTGTTCTGTAAATCTTCAGCTAAAGCACAAAAAGAAAAGAATAAAAAACACATATAGTACTTATTGTTGTTAGTTGCTGTTGTCTCTACTTCATAGCAACCTTATATATAATGGAATGAAATGTTGCCTGGTCCTGTTCCATCTTCATGGTCTTTGGTTATTACTAGGTGCCTATCTAAGCACTTTACCTGTATTAAGTTACTTTGAGATATGTACTCACAGTACTTACAAGATAAGTACTTCTAGTAACTTCATTTTTAGATGAAGAAACTGAAGCCAGATATTAGGTCACACACCTAATAAATGGTGAAGCTGGGATTCGAACCTTTCAACTCAATCACATCTGCTGTTCTGCCCAACACAGGGGGCATAACAGATTGTCTGATTCATGATGCAAAATGGTGTGTGTGTGTGTGTGTGTGTGTGTGCATGCGAGTGTACGTGTGTGAGTGTGCATCTGTGAGTATGTGTATGTATGCGTGTGTGTGAGTGTGCATGCATGTGTGTGGAAAATTTGGAAGTGTGCCTGATCCAACTTACAGCACCAGTAACCTGTGTAGTAGGGATTGGGCGGCTTGTAGAGCACAGTTGTGTTCTGACACACGCAGGGTAGACCATGAGTCGGAACTGACTGGACAGCAACTCATTTTGTTTTTTTTTCAATTCCTCTTCTATTTTTTCTGTATCTTACAAAGAATATCCAATCCTTTTGTAATTGGAATATGTGATTTTAAATTAATAATAATTGGAAGCCTTTTTATGCCTCCCAGACCATCCTTGCTGAGTGCAGACCCACCCCCGTCCTGTCATTTCCATGACTTCTGGTTTTTATGCACTGAGACCACACGGGCCAGGCCTCCTTCACCACAGAGTTGGCGTCAGCTCAGTTAGTGCATCTGGACACGTACCAGATTTGCCTGGACATTGTGCTGCTTTCCAGTCATAAGCAAAAAACCAAGAGGCACACAGGACTGTATGATCTGAATTCTGGATCTCTCAGTTCCCATCTCGTAATTTTTTAGTTGATGTGGCTAAATGTTTGGGCATTTTAGCCATGAAATAAACACTGGTAAAGACTTTATGGAAAAAAAATAAAATGAGAAGCACTTTCAGATGATGGCACTGTTTCCGTTGAGCTGAGGACAGATGGGTTGTTCATATGCTGTTTCAGCTACAGCCTTTTTTGCAGTTTTTCTTTGTCTTTTGCTGCTGAAAAGTAGTACCAGGTTCCTTCGTCTTCTCCCGACCTCTCGGCTAAGCCTTCAACCCAACTTAAATGTCTGTGTTATGAACTATAATTTTCAGATAAAGTGGTACCCAAAATGCCAAGGGAACTTAGTAAAAAATGTTGAGTCCTTTCCTTTTAGATATATGTATTAAAGTATTTACAAATAAAATGTGATTGAGGGTTTCTTCATAATTGGAGGAGTGTGAAGATACAGATGAGACGGGATTGGTAATGAAGTCAAGAAATGACCGTATGGGAGTGCATTACACTTTTTTTTTCTACTTTGGTTTATCATTATAAAAAAACAAAGATGCTTGTCTCCTATCTTAGTGACTCTGTTTATATCATGAGGCACAACAAATTTAGTTTGAAGGGAATTTTCAGGGACGTTTAACTTGGATATAAGGAGGTTACATAGAACTGCAGTCTAAAATGTCAGAAGAAACTATTGAAATGTGAAATTTTCTAACACTGCAACATATTGTTTGCACAGAGGTTTATCTCATGTCAAAGAATAATTTGACTTTTTTTTTTTAAACTAGCTGATTTTATAACAGATTTCGATATGTCTAAGTATGACTTTCAAGCTTGAAGCATTTCATAAACGGTGACTGTTTTAGCCTTGAACTCTTGTAAAAGTATCTGACACATTGACCTTGTTTTCAGGCTCACAGCCTTCCAGGGCATTCTGCAGGCTCCCCAGGTCCAAGCAGCACTTGACTTTCCTCACTACCCTTCTGTAGGACCTGGCGGGGGCTCCCCATTTACCTGTGGATAGAGTCCTGATATCTTAATCTGGCCCTAACCTACCCTTGCAGATGGATTTTGTCTACTACTAACAGTTTACTAGGAATGGAAGCGCATACTCAGAGAATTATTTTAAAACTCTTAAAACTTGTTTCTACACAGTCTTCCAAAATGATCATGCCGATTTTCATTCCCACCAAGTAAATCTCTCTGCCCGTTTTACTGCACACAGATGGTAAGTGAGCATTACTATTTTTCAAAATCCACTAAAGGTGTCTTTTTTTTTTTTCACTTGATCATCGACGGTGGGCATTTTTTTCAAATTTTCATTGATGTTTTTACTTTGTTTTTTTATATGTAAACTTATTTTTTCATGTCTTGTACTTTATATTATCATATTCTATAGTAATGTACTAATATAGTCATCTAGAGGCTAGTATTTAAAGAAATGTGCAAAGACCTAGAGTTAGAAAACCAAAAGGGAAGCACACACTTGGCATTTCTCAGCCTGAGAGAACTGAATAAAAATTCATGCCTTGAGTTGCAATACTGAAGGATTCTGTGGACAAAAAAATAATTGAATGACACAGGAAGCATCAAAAGAAGATGGAAGGAATAACTGGAGTCACTGTACCAAAAAAGAATTCATCGATGTTCAGCCATTTCAGGAGGTAGCACATGATCAAGAACCGATTCAGAAGAGGATGTAAAAGGAGGAATACTATTGCTGACATCAGATGGACCTGGGCTGAAAGCAGAGAATACCAGAAAGATGTTTACCTGTGTTTTATTGATTATGCAAAGGCAGTTGACTGTGGATCATAACAAATGATGGGTAACATTGCAAAGCATGAAAATTCTGGAACACTTAATTGTGCTCATGAGGGTCCTGTACGTAGATCAAGGGACAGTCGTTCAAACAGAACAAGGGAACGTACCGCGTGGTTTAAAGTCAGGAAAGGTGTGCGTCAGGGTGTTATCTTTTCACCATACTTATTCAGTTAGTATGCTGAGCAAGTAATCCAAGAAACTGGACCATACAAAGAATGCAGCATCAGGATTGGAGGAAGACTCGTTAACAACCTGAGATATGCAGATATACAACCTTGCTTATTAAAAGTAAAGAAGACTTGAAACACTGATGACGATCAAAGACTATAATAGCCGTCATCGTGGATTGCACCTCAACATAAAGAAAACAAAAATCGTCACAACTGGACCAATAAGCGACATCATGATAAACAGAGAAAAGATTGAAGTTGACAAGGATTTCATTTTACTTCGATCCACAATCAATGGCCATGGAAGCAGCAGTCAAGAAATCACACAATGCATTGCATTATGCAGATCTTCTGCAAAAGACCTCCTTAAAGTGTTAAAAAACAAAGATGTCACTTTGAGGACTAAGGTTCACCTGACCCAAGCCATGGTATTTTCAGTTGCCTCACAGGCATGCAAAAGTTGGACAATGAATAAGGAAGACCAAGGAGGAATTGATGCATTTAAATTATGGTGTTGGCAAAGAATATTGAATATACCATGGACTAGCAGAAGAACGAACAAGTCTGTCTTGGAAGAAGTACACCCAGAGTGTTCCTAAGAATCAAGGATTGGAAGACTTCGTCTCCTGTACTTTGGTGGACATGTTGTCAGGAAGGATCAGTCCCTGGAGAAAGACATCATGCTTGGTAAAATAGAGGGTCAGCAAAAAAGAGGAAAACGCTCAATGAGATGAGATGACATAGTAGCTGCAACAGTGGGCTCGAGCTTAGCAATAATTGTGAGCATTGGCACAGGTCAGAGCAGTGTCTTGTTCTGTTGTGTGTAGGGTCACTATGTATCGAAACTGACTCGACCATACCTAACAACAACAACAGGGGCTAGATGCTCATCTCCCATACTCAAATGTAAGTGGGCCCTAATTTATACCTATTTTATATCCTCGATACCTGGTCTAGTTCCTGCCTGGTACGAAAACCAAACCAAAACCGACTGCCATCAAGTCAATTGCGACTCATAGCCCCTCTGGTACTGCGTAGGTATTAAATATATGTTACCATGTTTTATCAGCTTCCTTAGGAAAAAGAATAGAATCGTGTCTACATTGAGTGGAAATTACTATAATATTTGTTGCTAGGAAATCTGATTTTTTCGTCCGCAGAGTAAGTCATTGGAGAGGTGACCACTTGAGAGCTCTGTAAGGCCAGTGGCTGTAACACAGGAATAATTGTTCTCGTGAGCTGTAAACTTTGCTCCCCATTCCAGAAGGCTTAGTGTAAAGAACAGCTTTTTTGAAACTTCAGCTTGGTGTTCCAGAGTATTTTAGTAGCAATTTTATTTTCTGTTTCTCGGTTCTGGAACTAAAATGCGTGAGTTAAATCAAAAGCCTTTTTGTTGTGTCCTATCAGCTCACTCTTTACTAGTGTCCTGCTTCCCTTCTTTCTCCATGATTTTTGGTTCTGTAAGATCACTTTTTTAAGTAGGCGTTTTCTCATGAATCCTCTTCTTCAGCTGTCACTCATCAGGTTTCTCTGTTTAGCCTTGCTGACTATTGAGCACTCAGCGTTAAGACTATGGTCTTCGGTGATATGCTTGGACTTTTTGTTGAGGTGAGCAAGCCAGTCTTTCGTTCTTACTGTTCTGGGAGGAAGTCAATTAAGTCACACACTCAGTGGCATTCTGTAGCGCTCAACTCTCACCAACTTGCCACCGCCTTCAGTGCTGAGCAGATGTGCTGTCTCCTCCTTCCACGCTTATCCACCAAGATTCTTTTAAGGAGTGAAATAAGAGTGACCCACTTCAAATGTCTGAGATCTCAGTTCCCCCTACCCCCTTTTTGGCATCTCTTTTCCTTAGTCTGAGGAGTACCTAGCAAGACCAGCCCCAGGATAAGGTGTACACTCTTTCTCCCCGATCTGCTCTGTCTCCTCAGTTCCCATGAAGCAACGTGGAGCCTGTGATGCCTTCTTCTGCAGACCCCTCCTCTTCATTCCCAGGTCATCTTGTGGCAGATGGGGAATAAAAGCAGCTTGCCCAGGCCAGGTGGCAGAATGTCCACCTGCATTTTGATGACACCTGTCACTGAATCCAGGGATACCACAGAGGGAGTAGGCACACAGGCTGAGACAGCATCCAGGGACAAGCAGAGGGAGTGGGCGCACAGGCTGAGACAGCGTCCAGGGACAAACGGAGGGAGTGGGCACATAGGCTGAGACAACATCCGGGGACAAGTGGAGGAAGTGGGCACACAGGCTGGAACAGCGGAGGGAGTAGGCAGCCTGGAAACCCTGCCAGCTAAGGACTTGCCTTGCAGCCTCAATGGCTTATATTGTTTTTGTGTGAGTTTGTAGGTGGACCCAAAATTTAAGCTACCTACATTTTACAGAGTGGCTTGTAATTTGAATTGTATTTTCTGTCATTTGATGTTCTTACCATCAGATGCAGGATACTGTTACAATTAAAAACAATAATAATAAATGTATTCAAAGTACAGTCAGCATTTCACCATCCCTCTGGTTAACCACCGTTGTTAGTTCAGGTTCTAGAATATCAGATATAGTTCCATAATTTTATTGATTCTCACAGCATACCAGCTTAGAGCTATGCTTTGGCAAAGAGAGGAAGCTGAAATTTTTTTTTCTAGGTACCTATGATCAAGTTGGAAACCCTGGTGGCATAGTGGTTAAGTGCTACAGTTGCTACCCAAGAGGTCGGCAATCCAGATCTGCCAGGCGCTCCTTGAAAACTCTATGGCACAGTTCTACTCTATCCTGTAGGGTTGCTATGAGTTGGAATTGACTCTACGGCAGTGGGTTTGGTTTTGGTTTATGATCAAGTCTTCATGCCATTTCCAAGCCAGTTTTATTATGCAACCTAAACGACCCACCAGTAAAGCTCTTTAATTTCTTGACAAGCCAGCATTCTGGAGTGGAATGTAAGAACAAAATAGCTGATAATTTTGACCTCGATATTCCAGGCCTTCCTGACATATGGCAAAGAAAGGAAGAGGATGCTTGAATATTTTCTCCCATCAGCTTTCTCTTTCTGTCTCCTTCCTTTGCACTCTCTGTTCTCGTCTGTTGATAGACAGATGGATATGTACATAAATGCATATATACATAAATATTTGTTGTTAATTGCCATCGAGTCAGTTCTGACTCATCACAACCCCATTGTTGCAAAATAGAACTGCCCCATAGGGTTTTTCAGGCTGCAGCCTTTCAGAAGTAGATCACCAGCGTTGTCTTTCCAGGCTCCTGTGGGTAGATTTGAACCACCTGCTTTTCCGCTAGTAGTTGAGCGCTGAACTGTGCCACCCAGGGATGGGTGTCTGCATAGACAGAAAATTATAGATAGGTAATTATAAGTACTTTGCCAAGCATGATGTCCTTCTCCAGGGGCTGATCCCTCCTGACAACACATCAAAAATACGTAAGACACAGTCTCGCCATCCTTGCTTCTCAGGAGCATTCTGGTTGCACATCTTCCAAGACAGATTTGTTCATTCTTTTGGCAGATTTGTTCATTCTTTTGGCAGACTTCAGGGTCAGCAGAAAAGAGGAGCACCCCCCACGAGGTGGATTGACACAGTGGCTGCAACAATGAGCTCAAGCATAACAACGATAGTAAGGATGGCATTGGACCGGGCAGTGTTTCGTTCTGTTGTGCATAGGGTCACTATGAGTTGGAACCAACTCAACGGCACCTAACAACAACAACAACAAATTATACATAGGTAGTTTTAGCTACCTAAAGTCTCCTGAATGTCATCCGTAGTTCATTCTAAGATTCTCAAATGATAGTGAAAGTAATCCAGCTCTAGCTTGGCAGTAGATTCATGAAAGCTGCTGTACTCTGACCACAGCAGAGAGTAAGCTATGCCAGGTTCTTATTCGGAAGCTATGAGCCTAATTTGCCTGCCTAATGTTATCATTTCTATATGGCATCAGGGAACACCCTATGCAAAATCTAAGCTTTCTGCCTACTCGCCTTACTTCCTGTCAAAACACAAAACACATTTTATGTCAGCGCTGACTTGGAACCTTTCAGAGATTTTTTCAATTGCAAATGGCAGTAGGACATCCTTAGGGTGCTGTTTCACCAACTGATGGGTTCTAGTGTGGTGTCATGGTGAGGTTGCTTGTGTTAGCACTGTTCTCCTTCCATCCTTCACTTCTGTGATAAGCCATTGTTGGCTCCTTTTGCTTTGTTCTGTGAGCCAAATATCAGATTTGGGCATGAAGTCCAAAACTTTGGGAATTCCACAATCCCTCTCTAATAGCCAAAATTAAGTTGCAACTCTATGTGATACTGAGAAGTCCAATCTAAAGGGCATTCAGTCCTGGGCCTTGTTTGGAAATTGTCTTTCTCTTGGTCATTATGTTAGCTTTATTCATTTGTTCATTCATTCATTCACTTTATAAATCATGATGATGTACCTGGTATGTGCCATGCATTGTTTGACCGTCTCATTGCACTTGTAGTGACCAATGGAGAAATGTAGAATTGGTGTTTGCGTTTGGGGCATCAAGGACCATTTAAAAATAGCAGACTTGAGCATATCCTCTGTGTTTTCATTAGGCTTACTTTTAGTGAGGAACAAAATCCACTTAGAAACTTCATTGGGAAAAGACCCTCCCATACACTGCTTGTGGGAGGGAAAGCTGGAGCTAGCTGTCAGTAAGGCCATGTGGTGTACTGTGTGTCAAAAATCTTGGGGCTTTGTGGGGTTTTTTAACCTAGGGATTATCTTTCTAGGGCTTACCCTGAGGGCGTTAACATGTATATGCACATAGCTGTGAAGATGTTCACTTCAACTTTTTTTTTTTTTAAACTTGAAAATAAACTTATATACCCAGCAGTCGGGATGGCTTACATACCTTATGCTCTGTCTGCGCAGTTCTGTCATAAACAGCCATAAAAAGCCATGTTGAAAAATTAGTAATCTAGAAAAAGGAAACAACATACCTTGTATGCATTTAGGAAGCAGGATAATGTAGTTGCTAAGAGGGGTACCTGGAAATCAGGCTTCTCTGTGGCTGGCTTTGTGACCCTTGCCAAGCCACTTAACCTCTAGAAGCTTCCATTTCCCAATCTGTAAAATGGTAATGGTTGTTTTGAGAATTATGAGATAATTCATGTAAAGTGTTTAGCACAGTACCTGGTGCACAGTAAGTATAACTTGTAATAATGTTGATGACAAAAATAATAATTGGATGATTGTATTGAAAAGAGACCAGAAGTCTATATACCAAAATTATTAACATTGTTTATCTCTGAGTGATAGGATACATTTTTATTTACTTATCAGGATTTTCTAAATTTCCTGCAATTAATCATAAAATAAAGAAATCAGCATTTAAATCGTAAAGGTTGGGGGAGGAACAGCTCACTTGAAGAAGTACGGTCATTTTGGAGTTATGAGTAACTGTATTTTTTATTAATACATCTGGAAACTTCATTGCTACAGGGGGATGTGGCGGGGAGGAACAGTTGTCCATAAATATTTACGGCTAGAGCCATGCTTAGACAAATAACATGTTTCAGTCTTTGTCAGACCGAAAATTCATTGTACTGCTGGGGCGTCTATATTAGCAGCACTAGCTGAAGAGCTGTAGTAATGTTCTGGTGTGTGATTTGGTTAATTACTGTCACGGTTTTATTAGCTTTGACATTTCTTTTCCAGCATCTAAGACTTGGGAAAATTTAAGATTAGCGTTAACTATCTAGCTCAAATGAATTTCTTCTATAGACAAGTAAAATCAACAACTCTAAACCACACTGACAGTAGGAGGGTAAGGATTTCCTAATATAGACACAGTATGGAAAACCCCATTTTGAATTTTGCTTCCCTTCAGCTATCTTAGTTTACTTGCCTGCAGAGGTATCTTAAGGCTACAGTGATCCAGGACGACTTTCCAGAAAACGGGCTGGTGGAGTTGTCTCTGGGTGGATAAGATACTAGCTTGAAGGAGAATGTAGTGGAGCTTCAATATAGATGATTTCAGCATTTCCAGTTTTGGCAACTGAAGGTCTACGACTCAGAGATTCTACAACGTCTAGAAACAAACAGGTTCCTGCTCTGACTCATAGCAGCCGTATGTACAACAGAACAAAACACTGCCCGGTCCTACACCATCCTCACAGTTGTTGCTATGTTGGAGCCCATTATTGTGGTCACTGTGTCAGTCCATCTTGTTGAGGGTCTTTCTCTTTTTCACTGACTCTCTACTTTTCCAAGCATGATGTCCTTCTCCAGGGATTGGTCCCTCCTGATAACATGTCCAAAGTGCATAAGACAAAATTTCGCTGTCCTTGTGTCTAAGGAGCATCCTGGTTGAACTTCTTTTGAGACAGAAGTAACATAGAAACGCTTGACATGTAATTTGTGGAATCATGAGCAAATCACTTAGCCTGGCTGGACATCAGCTTGGATCTCAAGTTCATTAGCTACTCAAATTCATTAACTCGTTAATTTGACAGATGTTTAATGAGCACTCCTCTGTGTGCTTCAGCTACAGCAGTGAGCATGACAAACACCATCCCTGCTTCAATGCGGGATTTCTGATGGAATTATCTGCTGTGGCAGCCTCACGATTTTAGGGACTATTACTCTCATGTCAAGACTGAATCACAATAACTGACCTTTATACTCATGTATCTAAAATGGAATTTTCAAATTGTTTTCTCATGGTTACCTGCTGAATCTTCTGGGGCACTTTAAAATATATATATGTGTGTATATATACACACACAAATTTATACGTGTTTTAGATATGTTTATATATGTTCTAAATGTTTTAGCCAGGTAAAATATTCTCTGCACCGTAACTGTAAAGATGATATAGGCAGATTTCCTACCAATTTGTTGGTTTTGCCATTATAGAGATAGATGGAGTCTCAGGAGGAGCAGGGTATCACCAGCTCATGTGAGCAGTTTTTCTTCGTGTTAGCTAGACTTTAGTACCAGCATTCGGTTGCACATTTGTGGAACATCTCAGCAGACAGCGTACCCTAAGCATGATAATACTGAATGCCCTGACTTAGGTGCGGAAGTGGGTCAGGAAGGAGAAAACAGCCAACAACTGAATTTTTGTCTTTCCTGGGGCTTCAATATATGTGATTGTCCTCTAGTCCTAGTCTTCAGCCTCTTAAAGACATCTCAGTGTCTTTGGTAAAACTATGCTCTCAACTAGAAACTGATACCAGTACATTTCACGGAGCAGGGCTCTTTCCTCCGTAGCAGTTTTGTGTGGAAAAGATGGTTTTAATTTTATCTCTTTCCGTAGCACTGCATATTTTGGGGTGTAAAACTTAGGTCCCCCACCCATGAGGTGTTTTCGTAAGCACGCTGTGTTAATTTTTATAGCAACATGTAAAAAAAACTGGCATTGCACGGTTATGAAAACACATCACCTGGAAAGGGCCCAGCTAGTAAGCAAACTGACAAGGTGTGGGTTATCTGCATTAAAATTTGGTAATTGACCTTAATGCAGCAAATGTATGGAGAAGGAATTCTTGTCTTCACTGTAAATGTCATTGTCAGGCTACTCTCAGCTTTAATAACTTAATTTCCTATGTTGAACCAGGATCTCTCTCACCTGTAAATTAGAGTGCTTAAAGTGTTCTAGTTAATTTTGAGAAGAACCAATGTGAAACAGCTACTTGCGGAAATCATTAGAAATTGCAGATGTGGTTGGTGTTATCTCACTTTTCACCGTGGATATGCCCGTGATGGGTTATATGTCAATCAAAATTTTGCCACTAGAATCAGATTCGCAGGTACATCATGGCGTAACCGAACCCCACTCAGGTTTTTGTCCTGTGTTATTAGCTGATTGAAATAAGACGGACACTGACTGCAATGGAAACAGAAAGTGGAAAGTTTATTGTCTGCGCATACAAGGAGCGCGTGGGGTCTAGTGACCTTAAGGCCATGTGCTCACTGACTAAGGGGGCTGGGGAGCTTTTTGTTTCCAATGGCGTCAGGGGGTTAGGTTTGGTACCTGGAATTTTCTGCCTTTAGTCCTCCCGTGCCTATGTTTGGGGGCGGGCGGCGGGGGGGGGGGGTCAGTTGAAGGATGTGATTTCAATGTGTGCATGCTTCAAGGTGTAACTAGGGCTAGTCAGTGGACGGAGCCACTACCTGCTGCGACTTCCTGCTCAAAACAAGACAGAGAGGGGGGAAGGGGTGTTGATTGGGGTTTTCAATATGGCTGAGCAGCCTGTTTCAATCCCCCCTTTTTGTCGTAGGTTTCACAGTCTTGGGCAACAGGGCGCTGTGTCTCTCTAGCTGCTTCTTGCTGGATGGGGGTGTAGAGGTCTAAGGGCTAGAGAAGTGGAGCTCTTGTGTTGTCTGAGTTAAACAGTTTTCTCTCTCTTGTATCTATAAAAAAAAATAGTGGCCCTTTATTAGGCTGTCGTCTCCCTTCTTGATAGGGGGATGGGTTGAAATTTCTGGGCAACCATCATTTGGAGCTGGAATTTTTGAATCACTTGAAATGACTCTGCCCTTCAGGGGAGAAGGCATCAACTCATTAAGGCATACACCAAGACACATAAGCTTATCTAGAGAGAGGAACAACACAAGTAAAGGTTAAAATAGAAATTAGTAAAATGGCTAGAGCAAAAACAATTCTTAATACTTTTATGGTACTAATTTTTATGATACTTATTTACCGGTCTTTGTTTCATCTCTTGAATAGCCACTTAAGTCTTTTCAGTGGTTCACTTTTTTAAAAAAAAAAAGGCAAAAGTGGGAAGTAGACAAGCATGTTGTTAAGAGTCATGTCTTTTCAAGTCTTAAGAATATTACAGGGTATAAAATGAGCAAAGCCACTGAAACTTGTGATCTTATATTCTGAATTGTCTTTTTTAATGATCATTGGTACCGGTTTCAGTAACGACAGTCAGGAGGGTCTTCATTGGCCCAACAAATTTCTATTTACTAAATGTTAATAGAGAAATATAAGAGTGGAAAGTCTTTTGTGTTCTGGCTTATGTGAAAGTTTCTATGTATTGTCTTTATACCTCAGGGCCCAGTTGATGTGTCCTTGTGAGTCCAGCTCTAGCTGGGTCACATTCTCTATGCTCAAGGACAGGTAATAATGACTAATATTATTTCTTAAATCTTAAATCTTCTTTTTGGTCGGAGATTGGAGATACCACATCAGTGATCAATACCTAGACTTAGTCAAGCTCCTAGATGGCGACCGTGGCAGGTTCTTTAAACTCAAGGTGCTGGTTTTCCACCGGATGCCATCTGGTTTTTCACCAGGATCTTAAGAGCGAAGTTCTTTTTCGTATGGTTGAAGTGAGCAGACTCAATATACATCAACATTTTAGCCTGAGGCCTTCTTTTGTCTTTTAGGTGTGTAAGACAATAGGATAAATTTTTATTGTGCCTAATATTACCAGGACGTAGATTAAGAATATTACTTGTAGTAGTACAAATAAATCTGGTGTTTGTAAGGGCGTTACAGTGTGCGACCAAGTAGCTTGCTATCCAGTGTTTTGTATATCCTGTTCTATTTCTCCTGTGTTATTTATCTAAAAGTAACAAGAGATATTTGCTACAGCACATATTACACTTTCTTGGACCAATAAATAAAAATTTAAGGCTATTTTGATATCTCATGTCACCTTGGCTTAATGAGGTAGAAATCACTGCTATTTGTCACATAAAAAAAAAAAAACCAAACCCGCTGCCGTCAAGTCAATTCCGACTCATAGCGACCCTATAGGACAGAGCAGAACTGCCCCGTGGAGTTTCCAAGGAGCACCTGGCAGATTTGAACTGCCAAACTCTTGGTTAGCAGCTGTAGCACTTAACCACCACGCCACCAGGGTTTCCATTTGTCACATAGTTATTGATAAATTTCTTTAAAAGATTTATCCAATTCAGATATACCGTAAGTAGTAATTAAATTTACCAACCATACCTTGAGTGTTAGACTTTCTTTTGACTCTCATTTTACAAAGGATAATAAATTAACATTACCTTTCTAGTATTTACTACAAATATCTAAAGATCATTTTAAAGTTCTCAAAGTGTATTCATTGCCCAGATTAGTTAGGAATCTAAACAAGAGATTGTCTATGTAAATTCACTATTAATTAGAAAGGGATCATCTAAATTTGTTTAGTTGGATCTACCACACAAAAACATATCATTTATAAAGCACACACAGTTTGTCTAGAGAAAACAGAAGGCATAGAAAAATTTATATATGACAAACAAGTTTCTATTAAAGAGTACGTGATTAGCAAGGTAATAGAGGATGGACTTCTCTCAGAGCTCTCTAGTTAATCTGTCTAAAACATATTAAGTGTTTTCCCTGAGGGCAAGCTGTGTCTCACTGGTTTACTTATTAAGTCATAGGTCACTTTCTCAAAAGCAGAAGTGGAATTTAAGACAAAATAGAGTCTGAGTCATGAGGTTGATCTCTGAGATCCTGATTTCTTTAAGTTACATAATTTTCTATATAGCAAGAGGGTAAGAGTTTGATTACAAGCATTAGAGAGGTATTTCGTACAACATTGTCTTGAAAACTGATTAAACCAATTACTGATTTACCTTAAATATAACTCTATTTACTGATCTTTGGAGTCAGTTTCTCAAAACAGACTGAATTCTTCAAAAAAAAAAAAAAAAAGCACAACGCCCAGAGCAAAATGGTCTTGTTAGTTTATCTGGACAATTGTTTGACTACTATTGGCTTTTGGAATCAGTTTTTTCTCAAAGCTCAAGGTTTAAAAGGACACCCAGAGGCGATGGCCTATGTAGGTTGTCCCAACCTCTATGAAAGTCAGAAATCCGGATTTTAGGAAAATTATACACAGTCTTTCATGGTTCCCTCTTTGGATCAGGATCTTGTAATAGAATCTTTGATTAAAAATGTTTAATAAATGGTAATTGGGCACGATCTGGTTTTTAAGATCTCAGGCACCATACAGTAAATCAGGAGGTAGAATAGAAACACTAACACTAGGCCAATTGTCTGAAATAATCAATGAAGCCATGACTCTAAGGTCTTTGAACCAAGGAAACAAATCCCATGAGGTGTTTGTTTACACAGAAGTAGCATCAGTAGCTGTTTTTCATGTGTCTCAGTAACAACTACATTCTCTCAAACCTAAGACTGTGTATTAATATAAACACAGCAACATTTATCTATTAAGGAACAAACTATTCTCTGAGAGAACTAATAGAAAATCTGATGTTATTCTAATTTGTAAAATCATAGCTCAAATTTTAGATACTTTTCTGGTTATGATATTTACAACTTTGCTAAGTTTACCAAAAGGAACTTCTAATTCAAGAGTGAAAATAATTAAACCCATTAGGTAGATAATTTAGGAGAAGAGAGGAAAATGATTTCTTGTATTTAGTATGTAGGACTTTAAAGCATTGTTTCCGGAAAGAAAGACTTCAAAATATCAGAAATATTTTTACATAAAACCCAGTCTTACGTAGTTAACTTCTGTTGCAGGTGATTCTGGATCGACTGCAGTTTGCAAAACCATCAGCTTCTGTACAGAGTTCTGGAAATCTTGATTGAGTTTAGTCACAGTTCAATACAGTCCATATTTTTTGTTGAGATATTCTGGCCAAATGTTTTCAGAAAATCGGCGAAGTAAAAATTTATCTGTAGATGACAAAACTTATTATGGCCATGATTAATTTATAAACATAACTCTTAATAGTCAAAGACCTGATAGAAATTAATTACAAGCATAAAATAAAGGCCAGGTAAAATCAGTTAAAAAAAAAAAAAAACACTTTAGATAAAAATATTTTTAAATATACCCACTAATAACCATATTTTTAAAGAACTTCAGACATAACACATAATAATCTTGAGACATAAAACCATATAGTCAGTATATACTAAGAATATACCAAGATAATCAAGTCTCTAAATTCCTGAATAGTAAAAAAAAAAAAAATAACATCATAGGTAAATGATTTGAATTCTCCAGTAAAACTATTGGCTTTGATGATGTTAGATTCAAAAAATAAAGTTTGAACCAAGTTAGCAATAAAGAAATAATAAAATTATGACATAATATTATGTATTTGTTGTCTAATATAAGGCAAAAACATGAGGAAATACTAACATATAAATTTTAACCCAAAGAGAAAGAATCAGCACTTCTCTTGATTTTAACAACAGGTTCCATGTATTTTATAACATGTTAAGTAAACCTTTTCAGCACTTTTATAAAAATTTTGTGGCTTTCCATGAAGTTTCCAACTTGTCAAGAGTTTATCATAAGTTACTGTGAAACAATACTTATTTCACCAAAGATCTCAAAATAAAAACCTTAGCTGTTTTTCCTTCTTAAAGCCATGTGGCTTGGTTTCTGACTCAGGTATCTTATTCCAATGTTTTAGAGGCAGGTTACATTAATAAATTAACTCTTTAACTCAGAAGTGAAAGAAAATTTTGTTATTTTAACAGCGAGAAACCTAATTCTTTGTTTTATGTGCTATAAAAGCTCTTAAAAATCTCATAAATTAAACCATTAAACTTCAGTCAGACAGATAAAACTTTTGACCATATCAAATAAATTTCTTTTTAATAAACTTCTTAAAAGTTCTCTTTGTTGTATATCTCTTATAGTAAAGCCCTTTAAATGGCAAAAATGAACTCACATATGAGCTGACCCAAATATATACACACATGTATCTTTTCTTTTGTGGTATAAAAAGCAAAAGTACATAAGCTTAAATTACAACAAATATCTGTTAATTCAACATCAATAAATTGCCTAAAAGGTCTTAGAAATTATTTTAAGCCTGTATACCATAAAACATAACAAATTGAAATAAAGTTGCTTTAAATATTTCAAGTTTTCATTTAACTTTTACTATTTCCCATTTCCCATATATATATATATATTCTTTTTTTCCAATCTAACTTTAGCTCTTAAAGATGTCATCAACTGGCTTTGGAAATCACAAAGTTTCTGTTTAATTGACCAGTTCATTGATACGGATATAACCTTTAAGTCTCAGGCTAGGGTTGGAAACATTTTTCTAGGCCATTTTGGGTGTGTCATTCTGATTTTTATTTGACCTTGGAGGCTGAGGGCTGGGGGCTGAGGAGGCCTGATTTTGTCCCACCCTTTCTACCTTTTAAATCCAGGTAGAAAACGAGATTAGGTCATCCTGGTTCATTTACATATGTTTAAGTGCACCTAGGCATTTTGCAAGGCAAAACAACTTCTTTATCTCAGGGTAAACGTGACAGGTCAGTTCTATTAGCCAAGAGATTTTTAACCCTATACTTCTTTCAGTTTTTGAAGCTTTTCTTTTAGGGTAATAGGAATTTGTCTCATGCACTGCAGCCAAGAGTTTTCTCAGCTCCAGGAAAAAACCTCTTTTTAAAATCTTAACACTGTGCCCAGAGTGTTCTCTGTATTGTGATTCAGATCCCAGTCTAGACTGAAAATCTGTGTTCGCCATGTATCTCTTTTTTTTTTTTTTTTAAAGATGAAAAAGAAAACTTTAAGGCCACGAAGGGACTCTCAAGCTTATTTTCTTGGGCTATTCTCAAACCCAGACTTACATCTACAACCCACAGCTAACCTAAAACCTAGTGCCATCGAGTCAATTCCGAGGGTTGGTAATTCTTGGGATTACAGTCTTCTCAGGGGCCCTTTTCTACCTGGAAAAGAAAGAAAGAGGAAATAAAATACGGAGAGCAAAAAGAGCAGAGTGGATACTAAGATGATAAAGAGAAGAATGTTCCGAAAAACCGCAGAGGGACTTGAACCCCCCAAACCACCAGTGGGGCAAGGGCCTCTCTTAATTAGGTGAGAGTGGGTCCCAGTGGGCCACAACCCCTATTTCCCTCGTTTTTATGCGGTCTGGCCTTAGGACTGCACTTGGCCACCCTCTTCGTGCTGAATTCCGGAGACCAGTGGAACAACCTGGTCGAGCGCCCTTACTTGAATTTAGAGGCCTCCTCTATCCAGTTTCTGTTCCCGAGCTGAGGTGGGGATGCAGCGGACTTTGTCCCCAGTGGGAATCATGGTAGCCGCCCAAGACTCCTTACCGATCAAATGAGATCGGGATGCGCCTTAAGGCCTATCAGGGGTCCTGATACTCACCGCCCCCCGGGTTTCACAGTCAGCCGTCCCGGCGGAGTCGCCAGAATTTGTAACCAAATGCCACTGGGATTCTTGTCCTGTCTTATTAGCAGATTGAAATAAGACAAACACTGATTGCAACGGAAACAAAGTGGCAAGTTTATTGTCTGCGCATACATGGAGCCTGTGGGGTCTAGTGACCTTAAGGGCCACGTGCTCGCTCACTAAGGGGGTTGGGGAGCTTTTTGTTTCCAGTGGCGTCAGGGGGCTGGGTTTGGTACCCAGAATTTTCGGCCTTTAGCCCTCCCATGCCTGTATTTGGGGGTGGGCGGGGGGGGGGGGGTTAGCTGAAGGATGTGATTTCAATGTGTGCATGCTTCAGGGTGTCACTAGGGCTAGTCAGTGGACGGAGCCACTACCTGCTGCGACTTCCTGCTCAAAACAAGCTTGTGGTTAGCAAGACAGAGCGGGGGAGGGGGTGTTGCTTGGGGTTTTCAATATGGCTGCGCAGCCTGTTTCAATGGGAGCTGACTGTTCCGGTGATCTGTATGGTAAACCTTTCATACATTACAGCATACTTCTACAAAATGATTAATCAGCTCCTCATTTGAGGTTTGTGTGTCCCCAAGTTTTCATAAAAAAGGAGGCTTCTGGACCGTTGAAGGTGCACTGACATACCCACAGCATGAAGAAACGCTAGTGAAACCCCATTACAGCTGTGAATTCCAGGGCATACAGTGGGTTATGACTACTCTGGAGACTTTTGCAATGTGAAGTAAATTTTAAGTAATATTACATATTACAGTGAAGGTTTTCTTAGCTGGGCTTATGACAAAAGAAAATGCACAAAAAGTTTTCTGGTGTCTGAATATCCATATTTTTTCAGGAAACTGGCAGACTTACCAAAGTTGTGGTCAAAGATAAAAAATGAAAACTTTTTGTTATATTTATTAAATATCTCTTGAGAACTTACTTGTGCCAGACATTGTACTATGTAGTTACTAGTTTCTAATTTTGTGTTAAAAGGAATAACTATTAATCAATACCCTATAGAGTTTTTGGTATCCGTTGATGATGAACCAATGGAAATTTCTACCTTCTCACTCAAACTTGCTGATAGAAAGTGTGCCTGTTACGTATTTATTGCCTCTCAGTGGTGAATCCAACCTTCTTTGCTTAGTTTTGTGACACCAGAGCTGTAGCCCGTAAACCTCTCTTGCCAGCTGCAATGCTAGGCTTTGTCAGTAGAGGGGGCTGGGGCAGAGGGGGTCTGCATAGGTGAGTAGGGGAGGAAGGGAGAGCTGTTCCTGTTTCCTGCCATTTACAGGCCAGGAGGGAGGCCCAGGGGCACTCATCTAAGTAGCTCACATAGAGGGCTGTGTAGCCCATACCCCCCAGCAGGCGTCTTCACCACCAGGTAGACCGCTCCTGCAGACCACCTCCAGCCCACCCACATTCTGAGGCGTTCCTGTGAACTGGCGCAGACCTGTGCTTTCTGGTAATTTCCCCACCACCCAGCGAACCCCGTCTGTGGATATGCTCCCATCAGCTCTCACTCTGGGGTAGTTTTCTCTGCTGCCTAGTGGGCAGTTCCTATGGACGCCTCCAGGCCACACCCTCAGTCACATTTCTGGTTTTAGGCTACAAGTTCCTGTTGTAGCTAAGCCCTCTCCAAAGAGGTCTGAACATCAGCCTGTGCGGAGAGCCCTCTTCTGAGTTCGTGGTTTCCTCCTTGTTTACTCCCTGTCATTTCTAGAGGTAGTAGCAGCTTTCTGCACTTATTTCTTCTGTACCCCTTAAATGAGTTGCTGACAAGTCATTTCCAACTCAAGGTGACGCCATCGGTGTCAGAGTAAAACTGTGCACAATGGGGTTTTCAGTAGCTGATTTTTCAGAAGTAAATCACCAGACCTTTCTTCCAAGGCACCTCTGGGTGGACTGGAACCTCTCCAACCTTTCTGTTAGCAGCCTAGCACCTGCGCTGTTCGCTCCACCCAGGGACTCCTCTGTACCCTTAGTGCCCTCATTTTCCCTTTTTAGTAGTTAAACCAAAAAAAAAAAAAAAAAAAAACCCACTGCCACCGAATCGATTCCGACTCATAGCAACCCTATAGGACAGAGTAGAACTGCCCCACAGGGTTCCCAAAGAGTGCTTGATGGATTCAAATTACCAACCTTTTGGTTAGCAGCCAAACTCTTAACCACTACACCACCAGGGTTTCCATTCAGTAGTTAGCCACCTTTAAAAAAAAAAAAAACATTGTCATGGAGTCGATTCTGACTCACAGTGACCCTCTAGGACAGAGTGCAACCACCCCACAGGATTTCCAAGTCTGTAATCTTAACAAAAGCAGACTGCCACATCTTTCTCCCACAGAGCAGCTGATAGGTTTAAACCTTGGACCCTTTGGCTAGCAGCCAAGTGCTTAACCACTGCATCACCAGGGCTCCTTCAGCCACCTTTTCCTTGCTAACCAAAAAACCAACCCGTTTTCCTTGCTAACTCAAAAACTTTCCTTGCTAGCAGTTCTTTATTTTAGATTTTCCCTGTTTGAATTATGGGTGTGGTTTCTGTCTCCTGGCTTGACCCTGACTGAGAGAATGGGCAGGAAGATAGCCGTCTGCATGAAGAATTGACCACACCCGACTAAAACTCATAACCAACACCAAGTTCCCTTCAGGTACCGTCAGGCACTCCATAGACAGGTGCTAAGTATCCTCACCAGCAGTACTGCATTGAGTACCAGATAAGTAAAGACCCTTTTTATGTCGCATAACAGGAAGGCATTTATCCACTCAGCAGAGATTTATTCAGCAATGTCTGCGTGCTTGGCACTGGTGTAGGTGCTAAGGGAAAAAAAAAATGTGATACCCAGGCTCTGCCTTGCAAGTTTGTCAGGAAGACAGAGCCTGGGCATTTGAAAAGTTAACCAGCAATGCGATAAAGTTTGTAGGGCAGCATACGGTCGCATTAGCATTTGTATTGCTTCCTATTTCTAGACTAAGTAATGTTGCAGAACACCAGGATTCTGTTCTGTACGATCCGTTCACATTTCTGAGTGCACCGGTGTTCATGTGTCTTTTCAATTGTTTCCCATTTTCTCTACACAGACAATACTTGCTGGCAGGAACTCCAAGGGTTGCAAATTGGTAGGTCCTCTGTAATCAATGAAAATAAATAGTTTATGATACCAGGTCTTTGAGATCATGTCTGTGCATG
This sequence comes from Elephas maximus indicus, assembly GCF_024166365.1. Lineage (NCBI taxonomy): Eukaryota > Metazoa > Chordata > Mammalia > Proboscidea > Elephantidae > Elephas > Elephas maximus. Next base: position 67,035,550 of record NC_064838.1, read on the forward strand.
CACACTTTGGGGCTTAGGAGGCATCTTTTTACTGAATAAATTGCTGGAAGCCCGCTGTGCAAAAGTGCTATGTGGCATGTCATTGGTTTGGAGATTGTAGGGCTCTGTGTGAAGTGATTCTAGTTTTTGGAGTCTTCAGCCAGGAAAGATTCTTGGAGCCCGCTTGAGGGAATCTGGCCTCTCTTTATACATACACACTATGCCCGTTGCTGTCAAGTCAGTTCCAATTCATAGCAACCCTATAGGACAGAGTAGAACTGCCCCATAGGGTTTCCAAGGCTATCATCCTGTGGGAGCAGACTGCCACATCTGTCTCCCACAGAGTGACTTATGGATTTGAACCACCAACCTTTCTTTATAAGGAGCCCTGGTGCCACAGTGGTTAAGCAATTCGGCTGTTAGTCTTGGTCATCCAGTGCTGCTACAACAGAAATACCACAAGTGGTTGGCTTCAACAAAGAGAAGTTTACACTCTCACAGTCCAGCAGGCCAGAAGTCCAAACTCAGGGTGTTGGCTTCAGGGGAAGACTTTCTTTGTCGGCTCTGGAGGAAGGTCCTTGTCATCAGTCTTCCCTTGGCCTGGGAGCATCTCAGCACAGGAACCTCAGGTCCAAAGGACACACCCTGCTTCTGGCACTGCTTTCTTGGTGGTATGAGGTCCCCATGTCTCTCTGCCTGCTTCTTCCTTTTATATCTCAAAAGAGATTGGCTTAAGACACTATCTCATCTTATAGACCTCATCAATATAACTGCCACTAATCCATCTCATTACATCATAGTGATAGGATTTATAACACAGGGAAATCACATGGGATGATAGAATGGTAGACAGTCAGACAACACTGGGAATGATGACTCAGCTAAGCCGACAGACATCTTTGGGAGACATAGTTCAATCCATGACAGCTGCTGACCAAAAGGTCAACCAAAGTGTCGGTGGTTTGAATCCACCAGCCACACCAAGGCCTCAGCAAGATTGATTGACGCAATGTCTTTAACAGTGGGTTCAAGCATAACAACGATTGTGAGGACGTGCAGGACTGGGCAGTGTTCCGTTCTGTTGTACGTAGGGTCGCTGTGAGCCAGAACCCACTCAGTGGCACCTAACAGCACAACAACATTCCTGAAATATAGCTCAGCCTGGATTCTTTTCCTTTTTAAAATCTTTTGCTCTACAGAAATTTTGTTTCCCTCACTATAATTAGAAAATCTGTTATTTTTGTATATCTGTCCTCAAAGCTCTGAGCTACCGGTACACGCATGTATGTGTGAACCTGTATGGCTTTTTCTAATTTCTGTTTGCCCTTGTCATCCTTGAGGATTAGGAAGATTGGCTTGGTCATGGAGCCTAAAGAGAAGATATGTACAGGGTGTGTAGGAATTGTGATGAGGTGGAGAAAAGGTTAGGTTGTACCAGGAAGCTCACTTCAACAGTTTCCAGCACCCTCTACCACTTCCGGGCTGTGACTTTTGGTAACCCTATTGGGCCCTCAGATACTAGTCATTGACTAAGAATGATTACTTTTTCTTACCTCCTAGGGTCGTTGTGGGCTGTGTGAAATAAGAAAGGTGGAGTATTAGAGGTACATGACACATTATAAGCTTCCAATAGATACTGGTTTGAAGAATAATGGATTGCTACCAACATGTGGCATGATCCTTTGCAAATCCTTCCTGGGCATCGTAGAGGCAGTGAACTAAAATCACGTAAACTGGCTTTGCAGAGGTCCAGCCAGTTTCGCAGTGAAAGGGAAGAGATTGTAACTGGTGTTAGGTTTAAATGAGAGCATCGCCATGTGCCTAAGATGTATCTGGAATCCCTGGGTGGCACGAATGGTTATGCACTCAGCTACTAACCAAAAGGTTGGAGGCTTGAGTCCACCCACGGGCACCTCGGAAGAAAGGCCTGGCAATCTACTTCTGAAAAATCAGCCATTGAAAACCCTACAGAACACAGTTCTAGTCTTAACACACAGGGGGTTACCATGTATGTGTTATAATCAAGTCGAATGCAGTAGATTTTATTTCCCCCCACCAGTGCTCACTTTGGGGTGTATTCTTTGGATCCCATCTTCCTTTCAGTGCAAACCATGTTATCTAGAAACATATTCACGTATATGATCACATACAGGGGGAAAAATGATGACTGTCATCTGAGCTGACTTCACTCTAGGCCTATGTGCAAAAACAGTTTCTTATGCTAAATGAAACACTCCCTTCTTGTCCTTGCTGAGGTCAGGGTGAAGCCAGGCTCTCTAAAGTGTTCTAAGAGATTTAGTCACACCCTACCCTATCCAGGCTCACCTGGAGAAGAAGTGGATTAAAGGTTAGTTGTTTGGAAATGTGGCCTATTAACATTGACCTAGAAGTTAAGCTCTGGTTTTAAATGTCTGTCTGTGTGTCAGAAACGCAACAACCCTTGAAAACCAAGGGGGAACTTTTCCCATGGCAAGACACCCCTGTTCCCACCACCTGCCCTGGTCTGTTCTTTACCAAATGTTTGCTTGCTCTAATATAAAACCAGTTGCCATCAAGTTGACTCCAACTCATGGTGACCCCATGTGTGTCAGAGTAGAGCTGTGCTCCATAGGGTTTTCAGTGGCTGATCTTTCAGAAGTAGATGGCCAAGCCTTTCTTCTGAGGCACCTCTGGGCAGACTCCCACCTCCAACCTTTTGGTTAGCGGCCAAGCGAGGTAACAGTCTGTATCACCCAGGGACTCCTGCTATAATACAGGCAGATATAAATTAATGTATTTATCATTTATCTGTTTGATGCAAGTCTGACAATGAGGGTAAAATTTTATTTTTCAAAATGCAAATAACTTATTTTCTAGTTCTAGAAATAATGATGCTTGTATAAGTTTCAAGTAACGTGAGGGTCCCTAGGGAAAAAGGAAAAGTGGGGCGCCCCCTCTGGAGGGAACAGCTGTTGCTCACTCTATAGGCAGTCAGAAGCCCTAAAAGCGTTTTTAAGTATCTGTTATCTAAATAGGATGAAACTCTAATATTGCTCTGCCCCTCATAATAAGTCCTAGACAGGTCTTTATCCTTTTTAACCACTTCACAGTGTGGCAATGAGTGGTTTGACCATAATTTATCTAACCAGTTAACTGTTGATGAATTTGTTTGTTTAGTAGTTCTCGATTTTTTGTTACTACGGGCAACACTAAGTGTGGTGGTATTCACATATTTGTGCCCTTATCCAAATGTTTTTCTTTATGTAAATTCTTAGAAGTAGATTTTCTGAGTTAATGAGTATTCCCAGTTTACATTTTGAAAGATCTTTGCAGATCCCCCTGCCCCAGCCAAGTATCCAAGTATGCAAGTACCTCAGTTTAGGAGACCTTACTTTAACTCACAACATTCTTGTGCTAGCGTCGCATTTCATTCTTCCTCCCTTCACTCTGTGGTAGCCAAAGTACTTAACACACTTCAGCTTTTTAAGTGATGCAGGAAAAGTCAATAGAAAACAGAAAGGAATGTTGACTTCTAAACATAGGAAGTTAACTTTAAAAAGATCTGTTTTTTTAAAAACCTAAGTATGGTAATTTACATTCCTGGGCTGGTATTCCTAGATGGATTCTTCTAAAATGGAATTCAACTGAATGCTTCAATGGTAAAGAGGCGTGGTCAAAATATATGGATTTCCAGGCCATCACAGGAATAAAGACTTTCAGACCATCATCAGGTTGTCTTTCTGTTATCCTCCTACCTCCTGCTGATTCCTTAGGCCACTGGTCTGACCACCAACCAGGAGAATTTTAACCTGCCATCACCCCACAACCACCCCCTCTGGTTTTGTGGGAGGTGCTGTAGGGAGAACCTGAAATTCACAGATAACCCTTCTGTTGGTTTATCTGCTCAGCACTAGTGCAGAGGACAGGAAATCGTAAACGAAGAATGCTTCTTTCCCTCAGGAGATTAACAAGAACATTTATCTTTGGCACAGACAGCAGCTAAAATTCTGCTCTATAGTTCTGAGTCAGATCAAGAGATTTTCAAGGAGGTAGAAATCCATGCAAGTGGGTTACCGCTCTGGGAAAGTGATTGATAACGGAGGAAAGATCCAGAAACTCAGGTTTGCTCTTCACTGGCAGCCAAGCCCAAGGAAGAGAATTCCTATGTCACTTATGTTTGTGCTTGAAACCACTATTATTAATTTCTCTTTATTATCTAAGGATTTCAACTCACGCTATAAAGTGGGACTATACCAGACACGGTGTTGATTGATCCAAGGCAAGGGAAGAGTATACAGATGTAACTTGTTCAAAAAATAAACTTGCTCTCATTTTTTAGTCAATCAAGCTTTGCATTTATTGAAGCAACTTTTCCAGTTACAGTGATAGCCAGTATTTTGGGGTGCTCACTCAGTAAATGAGGGCACTGGTGGTACAGTGGTTAAGAGCTTGGCTGCTAACCAAAAGGTCAGCAGTGTGAATCCATCAGCTACTCCTTGGAAACCCTATGGAGCAGTTCTTCTCTGTCCTATAAGGTCGCTATGAGTTGGTGTCGACTCAATAGCAGTGGGTTTATCCAACATCTGAGACACTGGTGGTTCAGTGGTAGAACCCCCACCTTCCCTGTGGGAGACCTGGCCAGTTGTTCAGTTCCCAGCCAGTGCACCTCATGCACAACCACCAGCTGTCTGTTAATAGAGGCTTGTGTGTTGCCATGATGCTGTACACATTTCAGGTAAGCATCCAGACTAAGACAGACTAGGAAGAAAGGCCTGGTGGTCTCCTTCTGAAAATAAGCAAGTGAAAATGCTGTGGATCACAAAAGCCTGCTCTGCAGCCAGTTACAGGGATGGCGCAAGACCAGGCAGTGTTTCGTTCTGTAGCGCATCAGGTTGCCATGAGGCGGGGGCCAACTCAACGGCAGCTGAAAACCTGTAAAAACAGCATGGGGGTGGTATCTGACGTCCTCCAACCCTACAAGGGGGAAGGAGAACCACGGTCAACAGCACAAGGCTGACTACCATGAGGTGGAGGCCAGACAGGCCTCCTCTCTCTGCCGTCTTTACCAATTCTGACACCAACCATCCCTTGCACAGCACTCTCTATTTCTCTGCTGGGTTTGATAATTCATTGCCCTGGCCACACAGAACTCACAGACCACACTCACGATTACGGGGTTTATTAGGGAAGTAACAGTTATCATTCAGGCTCAGGAACACTCAGGACATAGGTCTCCCATCAGGATAGCCTCTTCCCAGTGGTGCTCACAGGCAGGCCTCTCCCTGGCCCTAGGCTTCTGCCCAAAGGCACTCAGCTTTCTCTCCGTGGGCTGGGAAGCCCACCGCGCTATCTGCTGCCGGTTTCTGCTCCCAGGTCTCTCTTGCCACCACTTTTCACGGTCTTCAGGGTTACAGCTTGCTCATGCTCTCTCTTTTTCTCTCAATCTCTCTCAGTCTTCTGCTTCCAGGAGCTTCTTAGCACAGGGATCCCAGGTCTAAAGGACATGCTCTCCGCTCCTGGCCTTTCTCGCTTGGTGGTGGTAGGATCCTCCTCTCTGCTCTGGAATTGGCTCTCTTTTAAGGCAAAACTGACCAGTCCCCTTGGTGAGCTACACTTACCCTAACACACAGTTCTGCCTAATCACTTGGGTGGGAGTTACAAGATCATGGCTAGAAAGGCCACACACAAAAGTAATTAATTGCACCACACAATCAAATTCAATAAATGGATTACTATTCCAGTTTTCACAGCTCTACCATATTTAAGAAGGCAATGAAGTATTCAGTACATTATAGACGAACTTCATCTGAAATTAAAAAAATAAAGTTTGAGAACTTGAAAGAGCCCATTTAGAGAAATTAATGGACAAACTGCTAAGGTGGCTGGTTCTCTGTGCCATTCTGTCAACAGTTCATGAACTGTCCTTGATATAACAGTGTTGAACTTTGCGGATTTCACATTCCAAAACACCTCATGTTTCCTAATGCACACTTAGCCTTTCCGAATGACTTTTTGCTGAAGTCCTGAGATCAGAAAGACACATGCCTGTGAAAAGCTATTTCCCGATTTGGGGAGATTTTCATGTAACGTTTACAGAGAGACGCAGTTCCTTTAGTATGCCATAAAACTTGGGCAGTTTCTGCCTCATCGTTGGAAGCCTCCCTGCTTGAACCCTTTGTAACAACCGTCAGTCAGTCAGTCAGTCATTTCCCAAAGAGTTTTTGAAGGCTTATTTTTGGAGAAGCAATGAGTTTCCTGTTGCAGTGTATCTTCAGACAAAACAAAACAAAACTCATGGTCTGGTTGACACAGTACTAAAAATATGTCTACTAATACTGATGTGAGTGTGTCACTATTACATAGCTCACCAGCTTTGAGCCCTTCTAGGGTAGAGAGTTTTTTGCCTTTTTTTTTTTTTTTTTTCACTTTGTTCGTCTAGTAGATGTATCTTAAGTACCTACTACAAGTTTTGACACGTAAGTATGTAACAAACATTTGTTGAATGTATGCATTAGTGAGTGAATTAATGAGTGGGGTGGGTGGCTGGCTGCAAAGATTTTAGCACTGATAATATTAACGGAAATATTTGTATTTTACACTTACTGTATTCTTAGTATTTTCCAGGTACTAGGCTGTGTGTTTTTTTGTGTACAGGTATGGATTATTTCATGCGATTCTCTCAACAACCCTGTAAAGAAAGTACTGTTAGTATCTGCATTTTACTAATTGAGGGAACTGAGGCTTAAGGAAGTTAAAATAACCCACTTGCCTAACACTGGTATTGGCAGACTGGGCCAGATGTTTTCAGCCTTTCAGGCTATGAAATCTCTGTCTTTGAAGTGTGAAAGCAGCCACAGATAATATGCATATACAAACAGGTGTGGCTGTGTTTCAGGAAAACTTTATTTACAGGAATAGTCAGTGGGTAGGCTTTGCAGCAAGGGCCATAGCTTGCTGGCCCCTAGTCCAAAGTGTGACAGCAGTCAGCGATGGAACTATAATTTGAACCAAGGCAACAGTGACTTTGAAGACCTTACATTTAACCAGTTGTGAGTAAATTCTGATCCAAAAAATTAAAAAAACAGAACTTTAGAAGTTTTCGTCTATCCTTGTTTCCCCCCTCCCGCTTTTCCCCCTAAGTCTTCCTTTATCATCCAGACCACTTTTCAATTGTGTGGACCAGCTAGGATATCCTTTGAGCTTCAGGCGTTGACAGGCTGAGATGGGTTCTAGAACAGAATGAAATGGGGTGATGGGTTAGCAAGTGTTTGGGATGGGCCAGTTTGGATGGGGGTGGTCAGGGAAGACCTCCATTAGGAACCACTTTGAGGCGAGGTTTGAAGAATGAGAACCAGCCCTGCAAGGAGCTGAGGGAGGGCACATTCTAGGCAAAGGGGGCCACAGGGCCGAAGTGTGCAGGCAGGGAAATAGTGAAAGACTCACAGTATTTGAGGAAGAGGAAGGCAGCCATGGGGCTAGACTGTAGGGAACCATGGTGTCTTAGTCATCTAGTGCTGCTATAACAGAAATACAACAAGTGGATGACTTCAACAAAAATTTATTCTCTCACAGTCTAGTAGGCTACAAGTCCATATTCAGGGCATCAGCGCCAGGGGAAAGCTTTCTCTGTCAGCTCTGGAGGAAGGTCTATGTCATCAATCTTCCCTTGGTCTAGGAGCTTCTCTGCATAGCAACCTGAGGTCCAACGGACATGCTCCATTCCCAGTGTTTCTTTCTTGGTGGTATGAGGTCCCCAACTCTCTGCTTCCCTTTCCTTTTAACTCTTGTAAGATAAAAGGTGGTACAGGCCACACTCCAGGGAAACTCCCTTTACATTGGATCAGGGATGCTACCTGAACAAGGGTGTTATATCCCACCCAAATCATCTTTATCCACAGGCAGAGATTATGATTTATAACACATAGGAAAATCACAAAGTGGAGGACAACCACATGGTACTGGGAATCGTGGCCTAACCAAGTTGACACTTATTTTGGGGGGATGCAGTTCAATCCATGATATTCCACCCTTTGGCCCCCAAAAATTCATGTCCTTGTCACATTTAAAACACATTCACCCCATCATGTCATAGCAAACATCTTAAAGTAACCCCAAGTCCAAAATCCAAAAATTCCTCTTCATTTGTGAAATCTAGAATACAAGCTATCTGCTTCCAAAAGTATAGTGGCAGAACAGGCACAAGCTAGACATTTCCATTACAAATGGGAGAAATTGGAGGGAAAGAAGGTATAACAGGCACCAAGCAAGTCAACAGAACACATTACATTAGCCCTCAAGGCTTTGAAAATAATCCTCTGTTCTCTGAGACATATTACACAATGGCCTTGCCCTCCAGACTCTAGGTATTGGCCACACTCTCTGGATTCTGAGTGGAGGACCCTCAGCTCTGGGCTTCAGCTCCACCTTCCAGGCCCACTGGGTTGGCAACTCTACTGCCTCGGCTTTAAGCGCACCATTCTCCTAGTCCATATGAGTGGCAAGTCCACCTTTAGAAACACCAGAGGTCAATGCCATACCTTTTGAACCTGCTTACTGAGTTCCTTGTCTCTTCAGCTTCTCCTTCCTGGTTCCTTGGCCTCTTGGCCCCTTGGGCCTCATGCCTGCATCTGCCCTACTGGGGCATGTGTTTCAAAGCTCTGTAGCTCCACCAGTAAACTTCAGCCAAAAGGCACTCAGCTCTCTGGCTCCATGGGTCGGCAAGCCAGCTCCACCTATAAGTGCCTGGAGGCATCCTACTCCACCAGGACGCCACCTGCGCACAAGTATTTAGCCCTCTCACTCCGTGGGTCAGCTCCAGCACTGTATGGCACTGGTCTCCTGCTTCTGCTGCCAGTCCTCTGCTGCTGATTCTCACTATCTACGCTTCCTCTGGTGTTAACAGTTCTCCTCACTTCCTTCTGCGTTTTCTATCCATTCACAGTTTCAGAATCACTTTCACATTTTAGGTATCTGGGGCTGGACTGTAGGGAACCTTGGCATTGTGGCAGTAGGAATCTAGAAGTGAGCTGGAGCCAGATCCTGGAGTATGTGTGTTGTGATTTAGATTTGCTTTTTAAAAAATTATTCTCAGTGGTTCTTAACTCTGCCTGCACATTAAAATCACCTGGGAAACTTTTAAACATCCTGATTCCCAGGTCACATCCCAGGTGAGTTATAGAAACAGTGTTTTGTTGTGGTGGTTGTTGTTTATTTTTGTTTTTCTTTTAAAGCTCTGTGTTGATTCCTGTGGCAGCTGGGGATGCGAGCCACTGTTGTAACTGCTATGCAGAGAAGGAATTGGAGGATGTAATAGAGAAAGCAGAGCCCTGGTGGCATAGTGGTTAAGAGCTTGACTGCTAACTAAAAGGTTAGCAGTTAATCCACCAGCTGCTCCTCAGAAACTCTGTGGGGCAGTTCTACTCTGTCCCATGGGTCCTCTCTGAGTCAGACTTGACTACAGAAAGCAGTGCTAAGTTGGGTAAGGCTTTTGGATGCTATATAATTTCAAGTTGGTGGTGACCTAGGCTTCAGTTAGAACGGAAGAGCTGGAGAGAAGTGGTGGACAGATTCAAGATAATGTTTAGGAAGTAGAATCTTCAGGGCTGTCTGGTGACATCATACGAAGGTGTTGCAAGAAAGTGAGGAATCAAAATTAATTCCTAGGATTTGAGCTTAGTATGCTGGGTGCAAAGATGGTGCCATTTCGTTGAGATGAAACATGGGAAGATGGAAGATTGGGGTAGAGGGAATCATGATTGACTGAATTTAACTTGGAACCCCAAAGCTGTTTATCCATCTGTAACCAGAAGTGGGTTTATGTTTGGATCTTTGTGTATACATGTGGACCTGGTTGGGTACCAGTGGGGTATGCCTGTGTGTTTGGGAAATGAGTGACTACAGCTATATTTTTAAAAAGCTTGGATCTGTCAGGCTGTGCTAAACACTCATTTATCCTAATAACCCTATGATATTAAAAAAAAAATATCATAGTGGGGGAGTAATCCCCACTGTACAAGATGAAGAAATTGAGACACAGTGAGATTTACAGGCACATACCTCTTTTTATTGCCCTTCACTTTATTGCACGTCACAGATATTGAGTTGTTTACATAGTGAAGGTTTGTGGTAACCCTGTATCGAGCAAGTCTTTCAGCGTCATTTTTCCAACAGCATGTGCTCATTTCATGTCTCTGTGTTACATTTTGGTAATTCTCACAATATTTCTTTCATTATTATTATACCTATTATGGTGATCTGTGATCAGAGATCTTTTATGTTACTATTATAATTGTTTTGGGGTGCCACAACCCGTGCCCATATAGGACAGCAAACTTAATCGATAGAAGTGTTTCACTGCACCATCAATCAGCCATTCCCCCGTCTCTCTCCCTCTCCTTGGGCCAACTTATCCCCTGAGACATGACCAAATTGAAATTAGGCCAATTAATAACACTACAATGACCTCTAAGTGTTCAAGTTAAAGGAAGAATTGCACGTCTCCCACTTTAAATCAAAAGCTGGAAATGATTAAGCTTAGTGAGGAAGGCATGTCAAAAGCCGAGATAGGCCAGAAGCTAGACCTCTTGCATCAGTTAGCCAAATTGTGAATGCCAAAGAAAAGTTCTTGAAGGAATTAAATGTGCTACTCCAGTGAACACACGAATTATAAGAAAGTGAAAAAGCCCTATTGCTGATAGGGAGGAAGTTGTAGTGGTCTGGAGAGAAGATCAGACCAGCCACAATATTCCCTTAAGCCAAAGCCTGATCCAGAGCAAGGCCCTAACTCTCTTCAATTCTATGAAGGCTGAGAAAGGTAAGAATAAGCTGCAGAAGAAAAGTTTGAAGGTAGCAGAGGTTCATTCATGAGGTTTAAGGAAAGAAGCCATCTCCATAACATAAAAGTGCAAGGTAAAGCAGCTGATGTAGAAGCTGCAACAAGTTATCCAGGAGATCTAGCTGAGATAATTGATGAAGGTGGCTACACGAAACAACAGATTTTCAATGTAGATGAAACAGCCTTATATTGGAAGAAGACGCCACTAGGACTTTCCTAGCTAGAAAGGAGAAGTCAATGCCCGTCTTCAAAGCTTCAAAGGACAGGCTGACTCTTGTTAGAGGCTAATACAGCTGGTGACTTTAGGCTGAAGTCAGTGCTTATTTACCATTCAGAAAATCCCAGGGCCCTTAGGAATTACGCTAAATCTACTCTGCCTTTGCTCTGTAAAAGGAACAGCAGAGCCTGGATGACAGCACATCTGTTTACAACATGGTTTACTAAATATTTTACATATACTGTTAAGACCTACTGCTCAGAAGAAGATTCCTTTCAATATATTACTGTTCATTGACAATGCACCTGGTAACCCGAGAGCTCTGATGGAGATGTACAAGGAGATCAATGTTGTTTTCATGCCAGCTAACACAGCATCCATTCTGCAGCCCATGGATCAAGGGGTAATTTTGACTTTCAAGTCTTATTATTTAAGAAATACATTTTGTAAGGCTGTAGTTGGTATAGACAATGATTCCTCTTACAGGTCTGGGCAAAGTAAATTGAAAACCTTCTGGAAATGATTCACCATTCTAGATGCCATTAAGAACATTCCTGATTCACGGGAGGAGGTCAAAATATCGACATTAACAGGAGTTTGGAAGAAGTTGATTCCAACTCTCATGAATGACTTTGAGGGGTTCAAACCTTCAGTGGAAGATGTGACGGCAAGAGAACTCGAATTAGAAGTGTAGCCTGAAGATGTGACCTAATTGCTACCATCTCATAATGAAACTTTCAGGGACGAGGAGCTGCTTCTTATGGACGAGCACAGAGAGTGGTTCCTTGAGATGGAACCTACTCGTAGTGAAGATGTTGTAAGCATTGTTGAAATGACAACAAAGGACGTAGAATATTATATAATTTCAGTTGATAAAGCAGTGACAAGGTTTGAGAGAATCGACTCTAAATTTGAAAGAAGTTCTCTTGTAGATTAAATGCTGTCAAACAGCATCACACACTACAGAGAAATCTTTCATGAAAAGAGTCAATCGATGCAACAAACTTCATTGTTGTCTTATTTTCAGAAATTGCCACAGCCACCCCACCCTTCAGCAACCACCACCCTGATCAGTCAGCAGCCATCAACACCAAGGAAAGACCCTCCACCAGCAAACAGATTACAACTGGCTAAAAGCTTAGATGATTGTTAGCATTTTTGAGCAATGAAGTATTTTTTGGTTAAGGCATGTATATTTTTTTGTAGACAATGCTATTGTACACTTAATAGACTACAGTAGATTGTAAACATAACTTTTATATGCACTGGGAAACCAAAAAAATTGTGTGACTTGCTTTACTTTAATAATTTGCTTTATTGTGGAGGTCTGGAACTAAACCTGCAATATCTCCAAGATATGCCTGTAATTAAATTTTCCATGGTCATATAGTCATTAAGTAGAATAGCAGGGTTACCAAGCTAGCTTCAAAAGCCCTCCAGTTGACCATTACACCAGTCTTACATACCCAAGTTGCTATTTCAGGCGAGCTAATAGTATTCAGAGGAGGCCTGGAGGTGCAATGGTTAAGTGCTGGGCTGCTAACTGAAGGGTTGACAGTTCGACCCCCGCCAGCTCTGCAGGAGAAGAGACCTGGAGGTCCACGCTCCTAAAGGTTACAGCCTAGGAAGCCCTGTGGGGCAGCTCTACTCTGTCATGTATGATTGCTATGAGTCCCAATCGACTCCTGAGGCAGACAACAACAATCTTAATCAACTACAGGAGATTCATTTGCATTGTTTTCTAAGGAGTTAATGTATTCCCAGGTTATCGCCAGTGGCAGTTTTTATAAGATAAGCCTCTTCCTGTTTAAATGTTACCCACAACCCCCAACTGGGGCCATTTTTTCCAGCTGAACTGCTGGAGGAATTGAAAGATCCTGGGCACTGTGGTTAAATAAGTAGACTGTGCTCTGTGAAGAAATCATATTATTTTCTCAAAGGAGAGAAAGTTAGCCCAAATGACTCAGTGATTGCTGGGAATGAACTTCCTGGTTTTCTTTTTTGTTCTGCTACAAATGGCATGTTCTATCAATCAAGGCCTGCTGGGAAAAATTTTTGTCTTTCTTCCTTGCTATTTAATTTTATCCCCTGTTGAACTCAGGTGCATTTAAATACAGAGCTGAACTGTTCAGTTAGCATTAATCCCTGTCCTTGAGGTCTGGCTGGCCTTTGTTTAGCCCGCCACTTACTAGAAAGGAATTTCCCTACCTTGTGCATTTAAAGACGTTTGTTGTCCACTTCACCAAAGCTCCCGTATCAGTTGTCATTTGTTGTCCACTTCACCAAAGCTCCCGCATCAGACGCTCCAACAGCATTCACAGTAGCCCCTGAAAGCGGTCTTCTCTGGTTTGTGGATTAAATGCAGTGTCTAGAGGAGCCTAACGGGTTTGTTTCAGAGGGCGGTGACAGGGAGTGGAAGGGAATCTTATACTATCAGGCACCAAACTCCTTACGTGAGTGGGCAATCTGGAATAGGGAATGCCCATCCTACAGGGTTGTTAGAAACCCTTCTGGCATAGTGGTTAAGTACTATGGCTGCTAACCAAGAGGTCGGCAGTTCGAATCTGCCAGGTGCTCCTTGGAAACTCTATGGGGCAGTTCTACTCTGTCCTATAGGGTCACTGTTGACTTGAGAGCAGTGGGGTTTTTGGTTTATAAGGTCGTTGTGAGTCAGAATCGACACGACAATAACGAGTTTGGATTTTTGGTTTTTGTGAGGTATTGCTTAAGAGAGTGAATCGATACTTAATCTTTAGACTCTACATTATGGGAGTGATTGTTCAGTGCCCCTGAGGAAACACAGAGTAGAAACCCCCTCCTCCAAAAGCAGGGGAGGGGGTGCTGGGACATGGCATTAGTTTGCACTTCAGTTCGTTGCTGTGATTCCGAAACAGCAGCTGCTCACACCAGCGTTATGCCCTACACTTTACCCAGGGACATCTCTCATTACCAAGACCTTAGGTTTGGTGTTGCAACTTATGGGATTTCTGTCTGTTTAAACATAAAAGCTACTGAAAACTCTTTGTCCCAGAATTGATGATCGGCATTTATTTGCTCTGTTTAGGGTTTGCTCGTTATTTTGCCAACTGGTCCTGGTTGGAACTCTGATTCTAAGAATATTACACCCCATCTGATGCAAATGGTGATGCAGCCTAGCAGCCAGGTGTGTGCAAGGCAAGAGCTCATTCCGAAGGACAGGACTTGCCTTTGGTACCCGATGGATGCACCAGCATAAGGAAAATAACCATCTGTGACTTCTTTATGGGAGCCAGGGCACTCGTCCTCTCTTTGGGAGCTAGAACCAGACTGTCAACTCAGGGAGGGCGCACTGTGGTTTGTTCAATGTCATATCTAGTACCCAGTTCTTGGCATATGGCTTTCTACTGCTGTGTAACAAATGATCACCACTTCGGCAGCTTAAAAAACATGTGTTTATCATCTCCCTGTTTTTGTGGGTCTTCTACTTCAGGGTTTCTCACAAGCTGCAGTCTAGGTGTCAGTAAGGGCTGGGTTCTCATCTGAAGGTTCGACTGGGGGATGGAGCCACTTCTAAGCTCACTCAGGTTGTTTGAGTTCAGTTCTTCATGGGCTGTTTGAGGACCTCAGTTCTTCCCTAGCTGTTGGCCAGAGGTCACTTCCAGTTCCTGGTCCTCTGGGCTTCTCCAGCGTGGCCATTTACTTTACTCCGTGTGCAAGCACAGAGGCAATAGTGAGCGTTTGCTAGCAAGGCAGAGGTTGTAACTTAACCATGAACGTGCCATCCCATTTCTTTGCTGTACTCTCCTGGTTAAAGGAAGCCACTAGATCAGCCCACACTCAGGGGAGGTGATTACACAAGGGCCTGGATACCTGAAGGCAGGGTTGACTGGGGGTCATGTTAGAGTCAGCCACCACAACATGTAATAGGCACACATTTGTTGAAGGAATGATCCTAAGAGCTGGGTTCTTACAATTTTAGCTAAGAGGACCATACTGTTTTTTTTTTTTTTTTTTTTTCCCTGTTACCTCTTTATACATCTATAAGATGAGCAAGGTCATTTCAACATTTTATGGGATACCTGCGTGATAGTTAGACGGTCTTCCCCATCCCCGATAATGCCATCTGGATGCACAGTTACTGAACTTCAGTTACATCCAAAGTGATGACCTTACCTACTCCGAAGGAGGAATTTCTCCAACAGAAGGATCAATCTGGTGACCCCTTTGATATGCTCTGCTTTGTCTTTTAGGTTTTTCCTGCTGCATCCATGGTGGGGATTTGCAACAGTCCCTGCACAGTGCTTTCTGGCTTCTGAGTCTTTTGTAAAATGGAGTGCCCCGAGCAGGTTTTTGCTGGGAGGGAATGAAACGGCAGGGGTGAGAGTTCACATCTAATGTGTCTGGTTGAAGTCAGCGGGCTTCGTGTGGAAACAGCCGGCTCTGCTTTCTGCCCTAAGCCTTTGATATTGCTGGGGCTTTTCAGTGTGTGGCAGGATTACTAACAAGTGGAAGTCAGAGTTGTCCAGCGCTGCCACGCCGAACCCAGAGAGACTGGCCGGCAAGTCACTGAACCTAAAGTAAGGTTCTCTTGGCCCAGGCTCCCCAGATCTCATACTTTTTTTTTTTTTTTAATTCAAAGGTCATGACAATATCAGTATGAAATGGTTTGTACTGTAGCGTAAGTCTCTAGGTCGTGCTTTACAAGGTTGGGATTTCTTTTGTGCTTCTTCCCAGTTTCCAGGGGACAACTTTGACTTTGAGGAGACTGGTGGGGTGGGACAGGTGGGTTCTGGGACCTGGTCTTGAACTGCTGTGAAGCTTTGCGCACACCTTCTTGGCTGTGAACACACAATACATTGAAAAGACAAAGAAGGACAGAAATCACCATGTGGGCCCCCGTGGAGGTTCCATTTGCCAGATGTCCCAGCCTGCCCCATCCCTCCCACTCTGCTGCACTGGCTTTGAAATTGAGTGTCGGGTGAGTCCAAAGCCAGAGGATAGGGTGCTGTACACCCAGCCCAGGATGGTGTGATCCTCATGAAAATGCACAATCCCGTGTATGGACAATAGGCAAGCCTGCTGCTGTCAGGATCCGCAGTTGTGAGGATTTGCTACCAGGCCTCGCTGTTGCCCTGACGGAGTTGGTTCTTCCAGCAATTGGCTCCTACAAGCGGAGTGATAGTTAGAAGATAAATACTCTTGTGGGTGTGGGCAAGTGATCTACATTAAACAGACTAAGAGCACCAAATTCATCGCCTCAGTGACCTTCTCTGGCCACAAATCTCAATTCTCTGGAGATGAATAACTTGTGAATTAACTAGTTTCCACTGATATTATGAATTAACAGTAAGTAAACCTTGTCAATGCTCAAACACCCATTTGGAGGGGAGGCTGACTTCTATTAGCATTTATGATTGTGTTTCCTTTTCATATTAATCCCTTTCCATGGCTAAGGAATTAGCAGCTTTCTCTTCTGCTGATGGAAACCAGTCCCAGGAGTGTGTGTCCCTGTCAAGTGCTGGAAAATAGAGATGATACGGGCCATACCCTTCCCTTCCTGCAGGCAGACTTCCTTCTCTTGTGAAATGGTTCTGTAACGTTTTGTGTATCTATGAGACTAGGCTTAGAGTATGATTTTTTTAGTAATCAAATTTAAACCAAGCCTCCTGACCAGGAATCCATGCTCAGTTAATTGCATTTCGCTGATGGGGAGAATAAAACCCTCTGTTTCAATAAAAGTCCCACAGCTTTGTGGAGCTCCTTCCCCCTTGCCATGTCTGGTTCTGGAGTGTGCCTAGGTTTTCCTTTCTGGCTTCGTCCCGGGCAGTTTGGGAGCTAAATGCACCAGTACCTCCGACTCTGCTTTTTTGTAATGTCAGTGCAGCAGTCACAGCCAGGAGAGAGCAGACGATGATGTTGGGACGTCAGAAGGGAGAAAAGAGGAATTGCTACATCGGAAACTGAGACCATAGGCTGTATAAGAAGCAGAGTAATGTTTGCAAGTATTAAAAAGGAGAGGCAGGAAAAAAATTTTTCACAGATTTTGAAGAGCAGCGTTGTCAGTATAGCTCCGCAGTTCGTGGTTTAATGCTAGAATTGTCTTCTTGAATATAGGCACAGTCTCTTAATTATTGACAAGTATTTATTAATAAAGGAATCCGGTCCATGTTGTTTCTCCAGGTAAAGCCTAACTGAAGTATCAAACCAAATACATTGCCATTGAGTTGATGCCAACTCATAGCAACCCTGTAAGTATATAAGCAGAACTGCCCCAAAGGGTTTCCAAGGAGGAGCAGCTGGTTGATTCGAACTGCCTACCTTTTTAGCAGCCGAACACTTAACCACTGCGCCACCAGGACTCCAGCTGAAGTGCAGTGGTGCAAAAATAGCCCAGTAATAAATTGTGCAAGGACGTTCTTGATACCAAAATCTGGTAGAACCAAACCAACCAAGTCCATTGCCATCAAGTCAGTTCCAACTCCTGGCCACCCCGCGTGTGTCGGAGCAGAACTGCGCCCCGTAGGGTTTTCAATGGCTGTGCGCCTGCGGAAGGGGGTCACCGGGACTTTTTTCTACAGCACCGCTGAGTGGATTTGAACCACTAACCTTTCAGTTAGTAGCTGGGTGTAAACCACTTCCACCACCCAGGGACCCCCAAAATCTGGTGAATGAAGACTAAAAACAGACGAAAGCAAAGACGTTGCTATCAGAATAAAAGAAGCTGCAGCATCCTTGCTCCACGGCTCTGTAGGTCAGAGCCATGGAAGGAGTAGAAAATAGGATGTGAAATTAGCCCTCACGAGCAGTGCTTGCCCTTGTCCTGGTCAGGCACTCGAGCCTCTGAATACAGTTATCTGCTAACCATCGGGGCAGATGGGTCATCATCTCTCCAGTTCTGGAAGACCGTGTGCTGTCTCTGGCTCTTGGGTTTTTCACTTTTCCACACAGCTGTGGTTAATGGTGTAGCCATTCACCCTCAGCAGGCATAAATCCTTCTTCCCACAAGAGAATGTTGGCTGCCTGTGATGTTTACGGGACTAAAGGAGCAGCTGGCAATATCGGATTCAGGGCAAGTGGGTTGTCTTGGCCATCCTATTTAGCAGATGGCCAGGGCTTGATAGATTGAAGATTATTAGGATCTAAGTGAAGGGCCAAATGGCGTGGTGACCAGAAGTTGAGGGCAAGCACATACGTGAACGCGGGACTGTGCAGCTGGATGGGGCCTCCCACCTTCATTTGATTTTGCTTCCAGCAGGATTAAATGCAAGCCCTCCTGCAGAGCCTGGATTACAGACTTGTCTCTAGAGATGATTAATAAATAACTTGGCCACTAATTTGATAATTGGTTGAATCTGTACAGTGGGCTCTAATTTGAAAAGAAAACTCTGTGACATTTAGGTTCCATCACCATTTATATGAATTTGGTCTTTAGTCCAAACCCTAGTGTCATGGTTTTCTGTGTTGTCAATTTCTCCATCTTGGTTATATTTAAAGGCAACTTGTAAAGCTTTCATCTACCAGGTGCTCCTTGGAAACTCTATAGGGCAGTTCTACTCTGTCCTGTAGGGTCACTATGAGTCGGAATTGACTCGATGGCACTGGGTTTGGTTTTTTTGGGGGGCAAAGCAATTCATTCAGAGGCCTCTCCTGCATCTGTATGCCATCCTTTTGAAAATGACTAATGCCACAAAAGCTGCACTGAAATGGAAGTGCCAGGAGCTAAGTTATGCAATGAGAGCGCAGACTCCCCAGGGAATAGGCTCTCCATTTCTTCTAGTCCATTTTAAGTTCATTTGTGCGATTGCCCGCTTCTTGGTGTTACTGTGTAACTCCTTTGATCTTAAAGTGGAAAGAAGCAAATTTCAAGAGCCAGGAACACTCCTTACGTGGCTTGAAAAGGAGCGGCATTTTACAAGATTGAGTGAATGTCAAATAAAACATAAATTTGGGTCTTTTGAAATGTGAACTGAAATAGATATTACGTTTAAATAAATATTAAATAGCTATTATAGTTTAGCTTAACTAGTAAAATAAAATAGCTGTTATAACCAAAACCCAAACCCATTGCCGTCAATTCGATTCCGGAACCCACAAGCATATGTGTGAAAATAGCTATTATAGTTTAGCTTAACTAGTAAAAAATGTCTGAGTTGAGCATTATGCTCTTTTAAAATCTGTCTATCTGGGATCAAACTAACAACAGCAACACAAAATAGGAAGCTTAGGGAGGACTGAGTTTATGTTAATGGGGGAGGAACAACACAGAAGAAGCGTGAAAATGGTTGTGTAACTCAAAGAATATAGTCAATGTCTCTGAATTGTACCTGGAGAAATTGTTGAATTGGTATATGTCTTGCTGTATATATTCTCAGCAACAACAAAATAAATAAAATTTAAAAAATAAAATCATATGGAGCAGTTTTACTCTGACACACGTAGGGTCTCCATGAGTAGGAATTCACTCAATGGCAACTGATAACTGGTACACCCTCTGCCATGAGTGGGGGGTCCCTGGGTGGCGCGAACAGTTGAGCCCTTGACTACTAGTCAAAAGGTTGGTGGTTCAACCGGAGGCGCCTTGGAAGACAACCCTGGCAGTCTGCTTCCTAAAGGTCACAGCCTCGAAAACCCTATGGAGCAGTTCTACCCTGTACGCATGGATCACCATGAGATAGAGTTGACTCGACAAGGACTAACAACAGTAACTATGGATGGAGACCAGAATGCAAACATGAGTTGCTAAAACCACCTTCCGCACTGGTGGCATATTTAAAATATACCCAAATTGATTGGTTTATGTCCATGATTTTTTTTTAGGTAGTAAATTTACCTCTGATGAAATAATGAATAGGAGGGATTGCTTCAATTAGGAGTGCCCCTTACTAAGACAGGAAAACTGGTGGCACAGTGGTTTAAGTGCTACAGGTGCACAGTTTGAATCCATCAGGCACTGCTTGGACACTCTATGGGACAGTTCTACTCTGCCCTATAGGGACACAAGGAGTTGGAATAGATTCTACAGTGATGCGTTTGGGTTTTTTTTGTTTGTTTGTTTAACTGAAACAACCCCATTTATTAGCATTCCTTTTAAAAGATTCCCCAAACTGAGTTTTGGAACCAAGACATAGACTGGAGGATGAGCTCAAAGTTATTAATGCGTTTACTTTGATAATAATCAAAATAATCTTCGTTTTGCCCTCCCTTTCTCCTGTCATAGTACTGAAACCAAAATCGTTACTCTGAACAGATTAAAAAAGCAAATAGTTTTATTGAAGAAGAGTACAACTCGAGCTGGGCCTCACTAAGTGAAAGTACGAAGTGCTCCACATGGGCCAAACAAAGAAGGGTTTTCATACACATTTTCTAGCAAAACAAAGAGTTCTTTTTTCATATCTGATCAGCTGCATACTTCTTGAGAACAGTCTATACAAACTTTTTTTTTTTTTTCAGAGAACAATTTAACATACTCTTGTTGGAAAGTTTTTGCTTAATATTTTCTGAGAACTATTGTTAGTCACACACACACACAACACAACATAATAAACCCTGGTAGCGTAGTGGTTAAGTGTTACAGCTGCTAACCAAGAGGTCAGCAGTTCGAATCCACCAGGCGCTCCTTGGAAACTCAATGGGGCAGTTCTACTCTGTCCTATATAGGGTCGCTATGAGTCGGAATCCACTCGATGGCAATGGGTTTATTATGTTAGTCAGCTAACCCTCCCCCTCTTTGCTTACCAGAAAGGAATGTGAATTAACACTTTGTTGTGAGTGCAGCCCAAAAGACTCTAGTTTTGGATTCTGCTAGCACGTTCTCCCCCCTCCCTTTTGATCAAGCCACACCAAGGGGGCACCAATCACCCACAAAAGAGTAACCCTTCTTCCGCAGGGATTTTCACCTCTTTTTGTGGACGACTCCATTATTTACCTTGTTTCAGGGTCAAGTTTAATTTCTTCACCTTGCCATGCTGTTAGGCCTTATCTTCAGGGTGAGTAGTTTTCTTACTGGGGTTATGATAGCAAATAAGGCCACATTGGAGGAACAATTTCAGAATGAACTCAGACAACAAGGGTCAACTTGAAACATTCAAGGGAACCAAAGGTGGCTCTAGGAACCAGGGGCTTAGTCATCACTGAAGGTTTTCAAAGATTCAGTTTCCTTAAAACACATAATCCTGTGCATACCAAGAGAAATTTTAGTCTGGTGGCAGGCATTAGACAGGCATTTTCATATACCATTTAATAAAAAAAAACCTTACGGTGCAGTTCTCCTCTGTCCTGTAGGGTTGCTGTGAGTCGGTTTCAACTCAACAACAATTAATTAACCTTAGATTTGTCCACAGGTTTTTTGTTGTTGTTGATGATGGTGATTTTTTACCCAATTTCTGGTAACTGTATTAAGACAGCATTTTTCTTATTTTTGATCTCACTAATAAGAGTCAGAATTGACTCAACGGCAATGGGTTTAGTTTTTTTTTATTTTAATGTCCACATTATTTATTTAGTTTTTCCTTAAAAAGGTTTTTACTGGTTAGGAGGGGTCATTTGAAAACCTTCCCTGGAGCAGTGTGGGTCTCAGAAGCTCATTATCAAGAAAGAAGTGGTTAATCTCAATTCATTTACATACGTTTAATTTAGCCCAGGTGTTTTAAGAGATAACTAAGTTCTTTTCCTTCTAATTTTTATTATTTTCTTGGTAAGCAGTTTAGCCCCCTTTTCAGTAATTAAAATTGCTCTTTCTTTAAATAAAACACATTTTACACAGTATCTAGCTTAAGTTACTTAAAAGGTTTTGCTTTTAAGATTTTGCGTTCAAGGTTGGCATAAACAAAGAAATCTTTGTCAGAATGAATTCATTTTCATTAATTCCTGAGAATATTAGGGCTATTTAATTTATATAAGTGCTTGTTTATCATTAAACTGATCAGATAAAGTTCTTTGAAGGGATATTATGATCTATCTTAATAATACCATCCAGAGGTAGGAAATTGTTATATTTTTATAGCCTGTTTTTAGCATACTTTATAGGATCCTTATTTTTTTTTCAGAGAAGCAATTTAAAATAATTTGTTCTTTTTAAAGCCTTGCTGTACCAATCAAAATAATAATTCATACTTTTGAAGTAGATGAATTTGTATTAAAGTTTCTCAATTTAGCTACTGAAACCCCAATTCATAAGACAAGTGCAATAAACAATTTTTTTTGAGAGGGGACCATAAAAAAAATAAAGACTTAGAAGATTGCTTCACCAGTCACAGCTTCCTGAGACAAGACAGAAACTCAGACACAAAATGAGACTAGAGACAAGCCCTCAGAGCAAAATGAAACAGGAAAACCACATAAACTCACCAGTCTATGAGGCCAACTCAAAATCCAGGCTTATACAATACCATACAAGACAGGCAACCCATTTTCTTAAAATGTATACAGCAATTCTTTGGTAAGATTGACTAAAACAGCTACTAGATAAACTCATTAATTTACCAGAGTGTCAGATGGAGGAATTTTATTCAGACCCCTTGACTAAAACTGGGCATTAAATAAAAGTTTCCCAGAGGGAAAAAAAAAAAAGACAACACAAATGGAAACTCATTTTCTCTAAGTGATCACTGAAATTTTTTAAATTACTTCAAGTATATTTAACATATATTGTATTTGAACATGAACCCTAAACCAGCATCTCCGTGGGGGTGGGGGTAAATCCGTTTATCAAGGATGTTAAGAATAGTTGAAACTTTGGTCTCCCAGAGTCAAATAAAATTCCTGGCAGGGAGTCTGACACAGGGTTTGGTCAGTGTTTTGTTTCACAGTGTGCCTCCATTGCATGAGAGTTGTCTTGTAGCTAGTGGGCACCTTAATGCTCTGGCCCATCTCATGTCCCTTTCATGAGTGTCTTTCCTTTCGCAAGTGTCTTTCTGTCAGTGGTGAGCACCTTAGAGGCTTTTAAGATGCTCAAACCCATGCCCATGTTTTCTGCAGCTTTAAAACTCTAGGATTCCTTTGTAATAACCATACAAAACCTGGTGTCATTCTTTCTAAACCTAATTCATCCTGCCAGCTAGAGACCTAGACTCTTATTTTAAACCTTAAATGTACTAGTTTCTCCAGTTGGAAAGCACCCAAAAGTGGCCACTGATTTAACAAGGTGTCAATAGGGAGCTCAAACAAAAATCCAAATACAGGCAAGACCTAGGCCCATATTTCTTGGCCATGTAGAAAGCCCCAGTTCTACTAGGAAAATCAGCTGCTTTCTTAGATTCAGCATTGAACACTACTGGGGAGAATTTAAAGGGTATTTTAGACAAAGGCTTATTGGCCATCCTTTTTAGAAAAAGCAGTTCAGACAGAGTATTGTCAGAAGAATAAGAGGATGGAGAAAGATAAAAAGAAGTAGGAGCTGGCAATAGTGTAGAGGGGCCAGGAGCCATGTTTTGGCATTTTAATTTCTTATTTTGTTTGGTCAATTTGGAAACAGTGTCCTTCAGGGAAGCTATTTTACCAACTTGATGTCTTTTAGAAGCTTCAAGCTACCAGTCAAAATAGGGATCGCACTGAGATTGTTTATTTTGGGAGCTTCTATTTTCTAATTTACTGTGCAGAAAAAATAGAAGGTCAAACGACCCTCAGAGTCCCCCAGATTGGCCACTGAATTTCCAAACTGTCTCTGGTAAGGTTATGCTAGCCAGACAAGAACCCACACATCATGGGACTAAAATGCTTGTTCACATCCTGAGCAGGGACGTCGCAGAGGGCGGCTCTGAGTTGTTCCTAGATGTGGCATTACCTGTATTTCCAGCAGATAGACAAAATGTGCACACACAAAACAAATTCAACAATAGAAGTCGAAGAGCTACCACACAAGAGAGTGGAGCTCAGATTCAAGAAGTTATGTACCTTAAGATGACTCCTGAGAATTCGTGTAAGTGGAGAGCCCAAACAGCTTGGCTGGTACTGGAGCCCGAGTCCTCAATATCTGGGGGGTTGAGAAAGACAGTGCACTTTCTGTACCCTGCTTCTGACACCAGAAATGTTGTAGTTCTCAAACCAAAATTCTTACTCTGTACAGATTAAAAAAGCAAAGAATTTTATTGAGGGATAGTACAGCTCAAGCTGGGCCAGACTAAGTGAAAGTACAAAGTGCTCCACAGGGGCTAAGCAAAGAGTGGTTTTTATGCACATTTTATAGCCGAATAAAGCAGTTCTTTCTTCATATCTGATCAACCACATACTTCCTGAGAATGGTCCATACAAATTTTTTTTTTCTAAGAATGATTCTAACACACTGTTCCTGGAACATTTTTGTTTAACATTTTCTGAAAACTATTATGTTAGTCAGCTAAATGCCCCTCACCCCCTGCTTTGCTTACCAGAAAGTAGTATGTTAACTCCATGTTGTGAGCCCATCCTAAATGCCTCTAGTTTTGGATTCTGCTAGCACACCCCTCATCTACCTTCTCAACCTCAGCCATATAAACCAGCAAAGGAAGTAGAAGACTTTCTGTTTCTGAGTTGCATAGAATCCAGGGTCAGACTCTTGAGCTCGAACTAGGCCAGACCTGAGTAATCGGGCACAGAGCTGCTATAGTTAGAAGTGACCAGAACTTGAACCTACACTAAGATGCCTGGTTATTTTCTTCTTGCATGGGCTACAAATGTTGTCTTTGGTTTACAGTTATGGAGGATTAGAACACTTCCCCTGAACATTTACCTCATTACATAAAATTAAATGGATTAAAGGGCTTCCCTGACTGTAAAATAGCTCTCTGCAAAATTGAGATTAAAGATCACGATATCTGAAAAGTTGCCATATTAGAAGACGGATAACAGAATTTTGAATGAGAACATGTGTTGGTTAGGTAGACAGCAAACGCCATATCTTTTAATGTGAGATCTCACTGAACAACCTTTAAGATAAATTATAAGCAGAGTATTTTGGTTAATAAAATCAATGATATCAAAACCTGTTCTCCATCCTCCATCCCTACACATACGCATAAATACTATAGCAATTAACCTTTGCTATGGGCAAATGGGAGCCCTGGTGGCGTAGTGATTAAGTGCTATAGCTGCTAACCAAAAGCCTGGCTGCTAACCAAAAAACCAGCAGTTCGAATCCACCAGCCATTCCTTGGAAACCCTGTGGGGCAGCCCTCCTGCATCCCGTGGGCTCTCTATGAGTTGGAATCAACTCGACCGCAACGGGCTTGGTTTTTGGGTTTGATGTGAAAATGATCCCAAAATTCAGTTTGAACAGTAACATAATAAACAATATTTTAGGATTCTGTGGGTGGCTGGTTGGTTTTTACGGTCTGGGCCTGCTCAGATGGTCTCTTTAGTCTGCAGGTGGTTCAACTGAGGCTAGGTAGTCTAGAGTAGACTCACTCACCTGTCAGTCTAGCTGTTGGCAGGACATTGGGTCTAGAATGATGTTATCTGGGATAGCTTATTTTAGCTCTCTGGGGTCTCTCATCCCCTCTGGTTGACTCAGCTGGGCTTCTTCACTTGTGGATTCGGATTCCAAAGAGTAGCAAGAGGGTAACCATGTGTCCAAATGCTTTGTGAGCCTCTTTGCATCATGTTCACTTATGTCTCATTGGCCAAAGCAAGTCACGTGGCCAAGCATAATTTTAAAGGGTACAGGAAATGATATAAGCTTTTTGATAGGATGAGCTGAGCAGCAAAGTCAAATTGCAGATGAGAGGGATAGGAGGAATTTGTGTCCATTTTGTCATTTCCCACAGATATTAAGGTAACTACAGGGAGTTAAACTGGCATAAACATCTCCACCACACTGAATCAAGAAGGAGGAAGACCATCTTTTTTGCCTACAACTTCAATTTGATATGGAGTCTTTCTCTGGACTCTTATTTTATTCTATCACTTTTGAGTTTTGGACACATTTGCTGGAAGGCTTTCTTATGTTGCATTCTTGAATTGTGATTCCATTTTTGAAGCGTTGGCTTTCATTTTGATCAGTTATTTATTATGGTGCAAATGCTTTTTTTTTTTTTTAATACAGTTTAGATTTGGTATATTCTGTGGATGTCTGCCCTTCAAGAGTGTTGCATTCTTCAACCAGTGTGGTAGACTCTGGCTTGAGCTTCTGTTTAGGCACTTTGGACTCACGCTCATGTGAACTCCCAGAATTACACCTTTGTGATCTGACACACTGAGTTTCTATTCACTGATCCTTTTTTATTTTTATATTTGTAATGTTGACGGTGTCATACCAAATTCCACATCATTTTATTAGTCTGTAAACACAACACAGTGTATAATGACACCTGTCTTCTGAATTTAGTTGGAACTCAGGTCTCCAGACGTTAAGTTGTAATTATGATTAACACATAGAGCATCTAACCTCAACTTTGGCATTATTGATATTTTGAGCCAGATAATCTGTTGTTGTGGGGGCACATCTTGACCATTATAGGAATTTTGCAGCTTCCCTGACCTCTACCCAGTTGATGCCAATAGCACCTCCCCTCAAAACCTCCCTCAGCTGTGACAGCCAAAAATGTCATCAGATGTGGTCAGGTGTCCCCTGCAGGGGAGTAGCGAAGCTACCCCTAGTTGATAACTACTAGTCTAACTTGGAGGCAGAGAAGAGAAGGAAAATATGAGAGTTATGGGTCACTGTCACAAAGAGGAAACCAGGAGCAGCAACCCAACAGGAAGAATTTGTAAGGGAGGAAAGGGTGTGGAAAATTTTAATCACCTTAAAATTCACCCTAGGGATGGCCCTAGATTCCTTTGAATTAACTTGGAAACAGCAAATGGGACCTTGCTACACATCGAAAGGTTTATTAGTATCTCAATTTCATTATGTTAGAAGTAGATTAGAAGTAAGTACCATGCCGGAAAAAAAAACAGGAGCTATGCTGACCACAGATAATGGACTTTGAAAAAATCTTTATTTCGGAAAAAATCAAGATACACAAAAGTAGAGAAAATCATATCATGAACCATCATATACCCGTCATCCAAAATAAGAAATTATTGATTCATGGCCAGTCTTGAGGCATCTACACCCCACTCACTCCTGGATTAGTTTGCAGTAAATTACAGGTGTTGTTTCATTTCATTTGTAAATATTTCATTATATGTCTACAAGAAAGTACTTAAAAACTGAAATTACAATGTAATGGTGCATTTTTAATCTTCTAGAAGGGAGAAGAATGAGAATTTCTGCTGAGTTGTGTCAGTTAAGGGAAAGGCTGGGTGGGATCAAGATAAAAAAGGTTTGGTATTTGTGGCACTAAAACCCCAGAAGGAAATGAAGGGATAGGAGACACTGCATCTTTGAGCTCTTTATAGTTGGTGGTAACACACAGGGAACTACGGTCCTTAGGAAGGGGAATTGGCCAGCAGGGAGCAGATCTATTTTCTAGAAAGAGGGGAAAATCAGAATCACACGAAGGGATTGGAATACTTGGTCAGTGATGGATTGCTCTCTGATGACTTTCAATGACTTTAGCTGATCAGGGCCTCCTTTTAATAAAACAAAGCAGAAGAAAGTCTTGAGGTTGCTTTTTACGATTTTTGCTAGGACAATGATATTTCTACTGTTATAATGTATTCTGAGAAGTTTCTTTCTTTTGATTTAGACTTCCTCACTTGATTTTATTATGTCATAAATCTCCCACATTTGGTGAGCGCCATAGTGTATGTGAGACCTGAGCAGCTTGCTAGATAACATCTATTTCCCCCCCTTCTCTTTAGAGGATTAAACCGAGGCTGTTATGTCTGATGCCAGAATAGATTTAACCAATCATGTTTCCTTTACACGTAGGTCAGTCCAAGGGACAATGCTGCACTGGATCCTATTATCCACGGGTTGAAGGGCGTCGTACATCATGGTAAGTTAAGCCACCTACGCTTCCTTTTCCTGGTATGCTAACGGTGAGGATCCCCACATAAAGGAATGGGGTTATCCTGAAGAGAACAGAGAGTGACACCCATTGGTCATCCACTGATATTTAAGGGCATTAGAGCCATTATTTGACAGGTAAAGAGCAGGCCCATTTTAACCTGCAAATAGATCTGGGTTAGCAGTAAGCAGTTTGTTCTTTTTCAGGTACCACTTTGAATGTGTTATAAACCAGAACACCCTACATTGTACCATTCATTTGTGTAGTAGATGCTTGGAAGCTGCTGTTTGTCTCATACCCCCTCCCCTCCAAAATATTTTCAAGTTTCTTTTCATTTATAAGTTTTTTGATTTGCCTCTCGGATTTAGGGAGTGGCTCTAAAAAAATGTAAGTAGCTGCGACAATTCATTAAGCTTCACAGCACGTGAACAAGCATTATCAACGACTAGGATGGAAAAGGCTGGGCCGTGTTTCTGTGCGGCAGGCTTCTTATCCTCAGGCATAAAACTGGGAGAGAAAGTAAGATAAATGGGTTCTGTCTTTTCCAACTGGTTTTTATTGGAGAAATTCCTTTGCAACTTTATTATCGACAATGCATCATTACCTGTGACATCAGGATCCTCTAATTTCAACAGTACCGTTGCCGCAGCAAGCTGTGGAGTCTGGGTGTAATGTACTGATTTGCAAAGTTTTAATAGTCTAATTAGCATTCCAACGACATTGACAGAAGAGCACTAGGAACATCATAAATCTCCCCTTCATCTCCACAGCTGAGATAAAATGTCTTCACACCCTTTTTTGGAGGATTGTCTTTAGACATTAGCCAACTCCCTAGAGCTCAACGAACATCTTTCCCCTTCTCTCCCAAGGAAGCGAAAACCAGTTGTCAGTGTCTGATAGAAGCAAATAGGGTTTGGGATGAGTTGTTCTGCTCTCAAGGCTGTTTGATAGTGTAGCAGGTAACACTAATAACCCAGTGAACGCAGGCAAATAGGGTGACTAATAACACCCCAGGTTTTAATTTCAGGGAGCTTCGTTGCATCTTCCCAGTTTTCAATTTCTATGTGTTTCCGTGAAGTAAACCCCTCACACGGAGCTAGAAAGTAGATTGTGTTTAACAAAAGTGGGTGTTATTCTAAACATTCCCCTAGGGAACAGAACATGGTTGCCGGAAATTATTTTGACTGCTCATTTGTTTTTTATGTTGGTGGTGGTGGTGGTTTGGAGGGGTGGAGGGAGATTTGTATTTGTGCTCTGGGCAGCCTCAAAAATGCAAGAAAAGCGAGGGTTATGGGTAACGCATCATGTTCACTGTGATTCTCTCCCATAAAATCCCCTCGAGCACCCAGTTGATTAAACTCTTGGTTGAAATTCCAACCCATAGCGTAGGTTATGACTTTTGGGTTTTGAAATGTAGCGAATGATGGATATATCTTACTTAACCCCAACCCTCTGACTCTTGTACCAAATGCTTTGCCTTTTTGAAAACAAACACACCATGAAGAATTCTAGACTCTTCCAAACAGATACCTATGTTGTAACAAGAGGGGAGGGGCTCTACTAGCCATAGCATTTAAGTCAATCTGTGTATTTTTGTTCCGTGATGATAGTTGAAGGAGCTTTCATATGGTAAGATAAGCAGTAGCCTTTCCTTATCCCCGAGATCCCCAATTCTCAGGAAACTCGCTGCCTGGCCATCCTTCAGTCCGTGAGCTATGTGATGGCATAATTGTGTTATCCTTCCTCATCAGCCAGAGTTCCCCTCTGTCTTAGGCTGGATTCTCTAGAGAAGCAAAACCAGTGAAGCATATAAATATATAGAGAGAGAAATTTATGTCAAGGAAATGGCTTACACAGTTGTAGGGGCTGATAAGTCCCAAGTCTGTGGGTCAGGCTAGAGGCTTCTCCTGACTCACGTAGCTGCAGGAGCTGGCAAACCCAAAATCAGCAGATCAAACAGCAGGCCTCTGGCTCACAGGCTGCAGGGGCTAATGAATCCCAAGATCAGCAGGTAGGCTGCTAGCTCAAGTCCCAAGAACCAGAGGTCAGATGAACAGGAGCTAGCTTCAGGATCCAGAGTGAGCAAAAGCCCGTGAGCCTTGTCAAAAAGTCCACCTGTATTGGGTGCAGGTCACACCCCTAAGGAAACTCCTTTCAACTGGCTGCTTACAGCAAATCTCATCATGAAAGGTGATTGCATTATATCAGATCTTACTATGGAGGTGATTATATCATGACATAGGTGCCAAACTACATTGTAACTGCCATACCACTGGGAATCATGGCCTAGCCAAGTTGACACCCAACCTTAATCATCACAGCTTCTAAGAGCCTCTTACATAGGGAGACTTTACCTAGCATTGGGAGGGTTACAGAGATGCACAAGATGTGGTTTCAACCCTTCTGTCTAGCTGGAAAGTCAGAGGCAACCCACAAAAAATAATTATTTTAAAAGAAGTTCACTTGCTTATTCAGTAAAAATACGTTGTGTGTCTACTCAGTGTGATCACAGGCATAGGCCAGCCCTTGTAGACCTGGCAGAGAGATGAAGTAACCTCTGGGCTATTCCTCAGGCTGCCCAGTGAGTATTACCCCTCTCAGCCTTTGCACTTGCTATTTACTGTATGAAAGTCCTTCCCTCAGCTCTTGGCCAGGGTTTCTGTCTCTCATGCTTTCAGGTCTCAATTCAGGTTTTGTCTCCACAGGTTTGGAAAAGAAAGGATTAGGGCTGTGTCTTGAAAACATGGTGTTTGTGCTCAGTTCTTGGGCTGTTGCTGTTTTCTGTTTTGATAACCCTCAGCACTTCTGTCATTTTTCCAAAAGAGAATAGATGTTTGAAATAGCCACAAAAAAAACTTTGGTTGAAACTAGAAGCATTTTTAGTTGAAGGACTTGTGAGGGATTTGAATGACCTGTTAATTTAATGTCACATAAATAATTGTGCCCTTCACAGGGTCTCCAGCTTGAGAATGATGATAGAGATGTGTAAAGGGAAAAATCAATAAAGATTCCTGTTGAAGTTCAGAACTGGCTTTTATTTCTACAGCTCTGGGAGTCATATCTTAGAATGTTAATTTCTCATTAAGTGAGTGGGTTTTTTTTTTTTTTTTTTAAATAGGGAGGATCTTACATGTTTCTTCAGCTGAAACACCAATGAGTCATCTGATCATAGCAGCCAAGCACTCTTGGCAGTTGGTCATTTAGAACCCTCTGAGAGGCAGATGCCAAGGTGGAATTATCAGTGAAAGAGTATTTCTGGAGTGAGCTACTGTCCATAAAGAATGAAGGGGAGAAGGAGCAGGAGTAGGCACAGAAGATGTTTGGGCTGTGATGCAGGTCTGACACTTGTAAAAGGAGACAAGGAAGATAGAAGGATTGACTCCAGGCAGCTCTGAGAAGATCTTGGCCTGGGCAATGGAGAATCACAGAGCAAAGATTGCCCACGAGAAGAGTTCTGTGTTGGGCCGGAATGGCCCAGTTCTAGTACCCACCATGCTCAGTCATTGACTGGAGCAACCCAGGGAGAGTGTGGCCTCCACAGATTATGTTGGTGGAATCCAAAGGCACAGCAGCTGGAGGCTGACAGCTGGTCACCCTCCTCATAGCAGGTTGGCTCTGAAAGGAAGACCTTCGGGTATACCCCCGAGGCTGACTGAGAGGTTCATGTCGTCCTTCTAAAGCCTTTCTAATCACTTTTTTAAAAAAGATTGTATTTTTGGTGGAAGTATACACAGCAAAATCAGGTTCCTGTTCAACAGTTTCTACACGTGATGTTCTGTGACATTGGTTACATTCTTCAGTTTGTGTCAAAATTCTCATTATTTCAAGTTGTTCCATTCCCATTAACTTAGCCTTGCTGCCCCCTAAACTTCTCAACTATGCTTTAGAGTAACTGTTGTCCATTTGGTCTCATATTGATAATTTTTTAAAAGAGCACAGTCTTCAAGGGTGAAATTCTTTACCTTTTGAGCGAACCTGCTATTGAGTTGAATGAAAGGTGATTTCAAGATTTGAAGTATTTCAGAGCAATAGGCTCAGGGATTCTTCCAGTCTTAATGGGTTGAGTAAGTCTAGATTCTTTGAGAATTTGAACTTTTATTCCACGTTTTTTCCGCTTTCTATCAGGATCCATGTATTGTGACCCTGATTGGAATGTTCAGTAATGGTATCCGGGCACCATCTAGTTCTCCTGGTCTCAAGGTAGAGGAGGCTGTAACTGAACTGTCTCACTTTTGAGACGGCCAAAAGTTCTTAGGAATACTGCGTGTCTGTCATGTCAGTACTTATTGAGTGTCTGATCTAAGTACACCACAGCGCTGAGTCTAGAGAAGAGAACCAAGTAGACATGGCCCTTGAATTCCCATATTCTTGGGAGAGACAAGTTCAACATGTAATTAACAGGTAGCAAATTAACTCAGACCTGGGGGTTTAGAGAAGGCTTCTTAGAGAAAGTGACCATTGAAACCTAAAGTGTAAATAAAGGTTGTCCAGGCAGAGAAGGAAGAGTAGGGACTAGTGTTGATGAAGACAACCAGTGGTAAGCGAGCACGTGGTTTGTCTGAGGATCTACACATGGCAACACTGCCTCTCTGATGCTGGAGAGAAACATGCTAGAAACCTCTTGGTGACAAAAAGTGCTATTTTTTGTACATTCATTCTTCTGTTTAGTGATTCTGAGCAACTGAGAGTTATGAAGAAATACAAGTAGAATGGAAAGAGGTGATTTCCCATTGGTTCTTGTCTATCCATTGAACACCAAAATGTATTTAAGTATTCGATGTATGCTACCACCAGCATCCACTGGAGAGGAAGGATTTAGGCAATACCATGAAGGAGGTTCAAGTCCACTGCATTGACTCAGGGTGCTAAGGACTTTCTGAGTACAAGGCCAGCACTCAAAGGTAGCCATGCCTGATACAAATATTAGTCTTCTTACTCGAATAATGTATTTTACAAATAAACCTAGATGTGAGTTGATACAGAAATATTGATGTTGTTAGCTGCCATTGAATCAGCCCCAACTCATGGCAACCCCAGAAACGATGGAATGAAATTCTGGCCATTCCCGTACCATCCCCATAATAGGTTGCAGATCAGACCATTGTGATCCATGGAGTTTTCATTGGCTGGTTTTCAGAACTAAATTACCAGGCTTTTCTTCCTAGTCTCTCTCAGTCTGGAAGCTCCACTGAACCCTGTTCAGCATCATAGCAACATGCAAGCCTCCACTGACAGATGGGTGGGGGCCGCACATGGGGTATGTTGGCTGTGAATTGAGCCCAGGTCTCCTGCATGGAAGATGAGAATTCTGTTGTTGAACTGCCACTGTCCCCTGTAGACATATAGCCTTCCCTTAAAAGTAGCTTTATCTGATTGGCCAGTGCTAGTACGTTATGTACTCTGTCAATTAAAAAGCGTATTTTTTTTTTCTTTCAAGTTTTTGGATTACCTTCTTTCTGTTCCTTTTCATAGTACCTTCCCAAAGAAGATCCAGGGGGCTATTTGTTTGCACATTCTAGAATATTGTCAAAAAGTCACCAAAACACTAAACCACTTCCTCATGCCGATCATCTGAAAATGACCTTTTGCACATTTTTGAAAGGAAACTCGCTGGTAGTGATGGTTGTGTTGTTGTGGGCTGTCTGTTTGCCCCTCTCTTCCTCCCCCTCCCCACTGTCACTCTCCTCTCTGACTGAGCATGCCACCTTAGTGAGCAGGAAGGCTGCTTTCTCCTTCAGAGGAGATGTGATGGGAGGTTACAGATGGCTTCAGACACGATGAAATCTTCCACTGGCCCAAGCAAGAAGGCTGCTGGCCCTGCCCTCCCTCCTCAGGCTCTGTGGAGAAAGCTATCAGGGAAAGTGCAAATAAATTATCACCTGAGAGAACCCTTTTATTGGTGTCACAAAAGGAGCCTCTTGTGAGCTTTTCTCATCAAAACTCAGCATGTGGAAATTGGGGCTATGACAAGATCAAAACTTCCTTGTGGAATGGCTTCCCCGAGTGACTGATTTACTTACATGGCTCACTTTTGGGGTGTTTTTCACCCTTTTTATCCCTGTCCTGGGACACTCATCATCTATTTACCAAACCTAGGACAAAGTCCTAGAATAGCTAGACTCAATCCCAGCCTCTAGCAGAGAGGAAAAGAATAAAATACATTTGCAACAATGTATGAAGTGACTTCCCTGCCGAGGGTTTCCACATAGTGGTAAATGCTGGGGGCCTTCACATCTGTCCATTTTCCCATGTCCTCTCTGCTGAGATGGAGGTTTCTAGAATGAAGAATGGAGTCCCTAGGTGGTGCAAATTGTTAAGGCACTCAACTGCTAACCAGAAGATTGGAGGTTCAAGTCCACCCAAAGGTGCCTTGAATGAAAGACCTGATCGTATACTTCCAAAAAATCAGCCATTGAAAATCCTGTGGAGCAGTTCTACCATGACGTACGGGAGGTCGCCATGAGTCAGAAACAAATCTACGGTAACTGGTAGAATAAAGAACTCAGAAGAGCCTCTAGACCAGGTATACAGTGTCATGTGGGCTACAGATGTACTGTTTAACAAGAAACCTGTGCCAGGGTGGGTTGCTTCTGGCACTCTGCTACAGTGCCTCGGGGATACAGGTGACCCAGCCCCTTCTGAAAACCGTGTGCTTTCATCTGGGACACGTCGGGTACCAAGTGGCCTCACAGCAACAAGCAAAGGAGGGAGTGACAGCATTTTTTTTTTTTTTACTTTTTCCCATAAGTGCAGCTGGCAGCCTGTTTGTTCTCTCTACAAACTGATTGCAGGCCAAAGAAGAATTGTTGCTGCCTTGGGATTGCCTCACTAAGAGAGGACTTTGCAAGCAAGTTATCTCCTTTTGGAATATGGAAAAAGGAAATGAGAAATGAAGGGGGTGTGGTGTCAGGTGACGGGTCTAGAAACCAAAGGCTCTTCACTGTCATTGTGCCTGAACTAAACCTGAAACTCAGCAGGTTGGCAGGCATCACGGAATCCTCCAGAAACTCTGAGACAGAAGAACTACAGACCCCCCTATATAGAAGAGGCAAGTGATGCATGCAGAGGCTGGGTGACTTGCCCTGGAGAAGTGACCCACCCTAGAGTTGAACCAAGGTCTTTGTGACTTCAGCTGTCTGGTGTCACTCCCAGGCCCTCTCCCTCTGTGTCCTCTACCAGGGTCACCACCTGCCTTTTTCAGTCTCAGTTGAAGCTTATCATACAGGCTCTGTTAAAGGAGCGAGTGAAGAGTTTCTTACCAGGACCATAACCTGTCGGTGTCACTCCAACCACATTGTGATTGACCCTAGCAAATGAGACCTCTGCATGAACTGCGCAAGGCTAAATGATTGATGTTTCTGATAAAATACCTCGCATGGGCTTTGAGAGAAGAGATCATAGAAGAAGGGAATTTGGGGGAAAACTAAAAATATCAAACAGAAATGGGAGTTGGTGTCCTTTTAATCCAGCAGCAGGAAGATGAAGCAGAAATAAGTTGATGTAGTTTTAGGGATTCTTGCCTATCTTAACCCTGGTGGCATAGTGGTTAAGTGCTACGGCTGCTAACCAAAAGGTTGGCAGTACAAATCCACCAGGCATTCCTTGGAAACTCTATGGGATGGTTCTGCTCTGTCCAGTGGGTCACTATGAATCAAACTCAACTCGATGGCAATGGGGTTTTTTGTTTTTATGTACTTCAAGCTCATTTTATCACCATCTGTCCTCTGTCCTTCCATCATTAGCCTAAAAAAACCAAACCAAACCTGCTGCCGTTGAGTCGATTCCGACTCATAGGAACCTTATAGGGCAGAGTAAAACTGCCCCATAGAGTTTCCAAGGAGCGCCTGGAGGATTCGAACTGCTGAGCTTTTGGTTAGCAGCTGTAGCACTTAACCACTACACCACCAGCGTTTTCCATTATTAGCCTAGTTAAGTACTAATCAAGATACTAAAGATACGATGATAAATAAGATGTGGTGCCTGCCCCTAGGAAAATTTTACCCTCATGGGGGAATCTTTTTATTTATTTATTTTTCCCTTGCCTTCTTGGTGTTTAAGGTCAAAACAACTAATATTATTTGCCTGCAAAATAATCTCATGTGTTCATATGAATAGGCCGTTAGACCTTTGAAATGAGTTTTTATAAAAAAATATGCATTGTGGAAGGAAGAATGAAGAAAACTAAAGACACAAGGGAAAGATTAGTCCAAAGGACTAGTGGACCACATCTACCACAGCCTCCACCAGACTGAGTCCAGTACAACCAGATGGTGTCCGGCCACCACTGACTGCCCTGGTAGGGATCACAATAGCGAGTCCTGGACAGAGCTGAAGGAAAATATAGAACAAAATTCTAACTCAGAAAGACCAGACTTGCTGGCCCAACAGAGACTGGAGAAGCACTGAGTGTGGCCCCCGGACACCTTTTCAATTCAGTAATGAGGTCACTCCTCAGGTTCACCCTTCAGCCAAAGATTGAACAGGCCTATAGAACAAGACTAAAGGGGCATACCAGCCCTGGGGCAGGGACTGGAAGGTAGGAGGGAACAGAAAAGCTGGCAATAGGGAAGCCGGGGTTGAGAAGGGGGGTGTTGACATGTCATGGGGTTGTACTAGCCGTTTGATGAGAAACTAGTTTGTTCTGTAAACCGTCATCTAAAGTACAATTGAAAGAAAAAAAAAGGAGACAAAAAAAAAATGTTAGGACAATGCCATTTAACAAGAGGAGAAAAAAAAAAAAAGCCTGTGCATTATGGAATAATTGTACAGAAAGGAAATTTTGTTATTTTTTATTTGAAATTTGACTCTTGGGAGCACTGCTGAGCAAAGATTCTAGAACAGTATTACAGCTTTCAGGCTGTCCTGGGTTTAGATTTCAGCTCTCCAACTTGACAGCTGTGTGATCCTGCACAGATTGCTTAAATCTCTCTGTACCTGAGTTTCCAGTTCTTTAAAATGGGACTAATCAAAGTGCCTGCCTCGTAGGTGTTACTGTTAAATGCATTAAGACTGGGTAGGCGTGGACAAAGAATGGTGTCTGACATGTTTCCGTGCCCTCTAAAACAGGGGTTGGCAAACTACAGTCCATACACCAAGTCTGGCCCACTGCCTGTTTTGTAAATAAAGTTTTATTGGAACATGGCCGTATTCATTCCTTTACCTATTGTCTGTGGCTGCTTTCACACTCTAAGAGCAGAGTTGACTAGTTGGGACAGGGACTGTCTGGCCCACAAAACCTTAAATACTTGTGTCTGGCCTTTTACAGAAAAAATTTGCCAACTCTCCATCTAAATAGTAGTTATTGCAGTGGACTTACTAAGAGCATTATCTGTAGCCAGTGGTTTGTTTGTTTAATGGGTGTTGGTAGGAATTGTGAAAAGGTTTTTAGGGGCCAATTCAAATACACACTCAGGTCAGTGACTTACTGTTTGATAGGCTTCGCAGAGACGGGTGTCAGTTTTCATCTTGCTCATGTCATCACGTAAGCAAAATGAGTTTCCACTAAAAGAATAAGGGTTTTGTTTTCACATTTACCTTAAGGAAAGAAACTGTTCAAATTATTTTTTCCTTTTGAATGGGAAAACCAATGCTGTGTTATCTACAGTTCCCTAATAGTTTTGAACAGCTTAACAAGAGGCGAGATTTCCCGTTTGAAGTTTATGTTTCCAGCATTTTATTACAGGGACTTCCTGAAGTATGCTATAAATATGCAGCACCCTGGTCTTGACTAATTGGCTCATGCCTGTTATGGGTCCAGAAAGGCCAGATGCTTATCTGAACACTTTTGATCTCAAAATCTTCTCCAAGTAGCCACACCTAAGCAATTTTCCCAGTTTCCTGGATTTCAGCATGTCACAACCACCAGCACAGATGTGAGCTATTTCCATACTTTTTCTCAACCAAAGCCAGGAAATGGGATGCTGTGCAAATTCTATTTTATCACTAATAGTATCGATAACGATGTTAACACATAAAAAGACTTCAAAAATGATTCCCTTTGAAAGCCAGCGCAACTTGTACAAGGCAAGGTCATGGAAGCACCACAAACATATCCAAACTCCCTGAGGGACCAAATTGCTGGGCTGAGGGCTGGGGATCATGGTCTCAAGGAACATCTAGCTTAATTGGCATAACACAGTTTATAAAGAAAATGTTCTACATTCTACTTTGGTGAGTAGTGTCTGGGGTCTTAAAAACCTGTGAGCGGCCATCTAGGATACTCCACTGGTCTCACCCCTTTGAGAGTAAGGAAGAACGAAGAAAACTAAACCTACAAGGGCAAGATTAGTTCAGAGGACTAATCGACCACATCTACCACAGCCTCCACAAGACTGAGTCCAGTACAACTAAGTGGTGCCCGGCTACCACCACTGACTGCTTTGACAGGGATCACAATAGAAGGTCCCAGACAGAGCTGGAGAAAAATGTAGAACAAATTTCTAACCCAAAAAGAAAGACCAGACTTGCTGGCCTGACAGAGACTGGAGAAACCCTGAGAACATGGCCCCTAGATACACTTTCAGCTCAGTAATGTAGTCACCGTTGAAGTTCACCCTTCAGCCAAAGATTGGACAGGTCCATAAAACAAAACAAGACTAAAGGCGCACACCAGCCCAGGATCAAGGACTAGAAGGCAGGAGGGGACAGGAAAGCTGGGGAATAGGAAAAACCAAGGCTGAGAAGGAAGAGTGTTGACGTGTCGTGGGGTTGTTAACCAATGCTGTAAAACAATATCTGTACTGTTTCATGAAAAACTAATTTGTTCTGTAAACCTTCATCAAAGTACAATTTAAAAAAAAAAAAATGATTCCCTTTGAATTGGAGGCCAGTTCTCATTTGGCCAACTTCTTTGTCAGTATTTTATCATTTGAACAGGATTATGGGAGCTCAGGGAGATGCCTGGTGATTTCCATGGGCTATGGAAAGCAAAGAGAGTATAAAATGATGACTCTGGTATCTACTGTAGAAGTGCTTGCTGAGGTCTTTGGGGCTGGCTACCTTGAGCACTTGGTGTACTCTACTCTACGTGTGCCACCTTGGTGTAGGAGAGGCGCTATTGTGTAGTGGCTAAGAGCACAGGCTCTGGGTGTGAATTCCAGTTCTGCCTTTGACTAGTTTTGTCACAGCCATGTAGGGGAAAGAAGCAAGCAGCGGAGCCCTTCAGTGATAATATCAGGGTTTTGTCACTGTGTGTGTATAATTTAAATGTCGTGTTCATTTCCTTAATTGTTGATACATCTCTGCACTTTTTGTATTCTCTCTTTGGAAATATTATTGTCAACATTCATTTCAGTCAAATATCAATCCCTAAATCAAAATGTCATATTTGGTCGATAGGAACCGCCAATACAGTCAAGGAGACCAGATGTCTTCAGACCAGGGTAGGATGGCTGTTTCATGACCTTGGAACCTCTCCTCGGTGCACGAATACAGGAATTTGATTACCAGGTTGGCTCTCTCCTTCGCGGGCTGCCTTTGCTTAGAGCCCACCATAGCACTGATTAGTCAGGCCAGGATATGAACCTCTGCGTTGTGTGCAGGGACGGCCAGGAGGTATGCGTTTATCTGCTGTCCACTGTGGAGTGAGTGTCAGAGGCAAAAGTCAGCTCCATGCTCCCAGTGTACTTTGCCCCACAGCATTGCTGCCCACCCCCAAATGATATTGCTTGTTGCCATCCTTTAAATACTGTGCCCTCACATAGGAGCAGGTATTGGCAAGTTTTCCCCGGAAAGGGCCAAGTGGTAAATGTTTCAGTCTTTGCCAGTCGTACATTCTCTGTTGCGGCTACTCTGCTCTGCAGTCATGGCACCAAAGCAGCCTTAGCCAATACGTGAACTATTGATTGTGTGTTCCAGTGAAACAGCATTTACAAAAACAGACAACAGGCGGGGTTTGGCCCACGGACCATAGTTTGAGCACTTTTGAGTTAGAGTTACTTAGTGACTAAGTTTGACACATTTTGTTCAACTACATATAAAGGGCCCACTTCTCTATAAGGCGTGGAAGTCTCGGATGGCATAAATGGTTAAGCAGTCAACTACTAACCAAGAGGTTGGTGGTTCGAACCCAACCAGAGGCGCCTCAGAAGAAAGGCCTGGTGATCTGCTTCCAGAAGGTCGCAGCCTTGAAAATCCTGTGGAGCATAGTTCTACTCTGCAACACATGGGGTTGCCCTGAGTTGGAATGGAGTCAGCGGCAGGTGGTGCTGTGTAAGGCACGGGGCCGGGTGCTGGAGATAGCGTCAGGGGACATGGTCTTCCTGTGGTGGAGCCTCTGGCCTGCTAGAGAAGCTGATTCCATCAGATACACAGACTGTGCAGTGAAAGCCTGGTCTGCACAGCCTTTGAGCTTTGGCGAGTTATCAGCTCTCATCAGGATGCTGATACCTACTTCCCTGGGCTGTGAGGCCTCGTTCAGAGAAAGGCTGCAGCAGTGCCTGGCACAGAATGCACGCACCTAAATGTGAACTGGTCAAAGGAGGCGACCTGCAGCCCATGCACAGTGTGGAGCGGAGGGTCAGGTGCTGGCCAGTGAAGGTTGACTGGGGCTGGAGGACCTGACCGGTAAACAGCTGAGTGCTCCCGCTTCCTGGCCCAGCAAGCACCCTTCACTGTGATCACGTGAAGGCCCTGGGCCCAGCTTCTGGTAGACCCGTGTGAGTCCTGTTGAATCATATCAATGTAATATTCCATCAGTTCTGTTTATTGGAGTCTTAGATGCCACTTATGTGCGTCTTTAAACCAAACAGTAGTTTACCTTAACTAGTAAAGTATGTCTTCCTTGGGCATTGTGCTCTTTTAAGAAATATCTGTATGGAATCAAGACTGAAGAAGAATTGATGCCTTTGAATTGTAGTGTTGGTGAAGAATATTGAATATACCATGGACAGCCGAAAGAATGAACAAATCTCTCTTGGAAGAAGTATAACCAGAATGCTCCTTGGAAGCAAGGATGGCGAGATTGTGTCTCACATACTTTGGACATGTTATCAGGAAGGATCAGTCCCTGGAGGACATCATACTTGGTAAAAGTAGAGGGTCAGTGAAAAAGAGGAAGACCCTCAATGAAATGGATTGACAAAGTGGCTGCAACAATGGGCTGAAGCGTAACAATGATTGTGAGCATGGTGCAGGACCAGGCCGTGTTTCATTCTGTTGTACGTAGGGTCGCTGTGAGTCGGAACTGACTTGATGGCACCTAACAACAACAACATATGGAATCAAATTGACAGCACAACTTGAAAGACTAGATAGGAACCTTAGGGGGCAGTGAGTTTATGTTAATGGGGGAGGAACAATTTGGAAAAGGAGGGTGAGAATGGTTGCACAACCTGAATGTAACCCATGTTGCTGAATTGTACGTATAGAAATTATTGAATTGGTACGTGTTCTGCTGTGTATATTCTCAACAACCAAAAATAAATAAAATAAGTTTTAAAAATCAATGAAATAGATACCACTCTGTAACCTCTTCACAATTTTTAGCCAAATTACAGATGACGTGTGCCCAGCAGCTGACTTTCCCCCCAGGGCTTGTCAGCTCTCAGCCTTATTGAACGATTCCTTCTACTCTTTCTCTGGCTTACCTCACCCCAGCCACATACCAGGCAGAGGTCTTTAGCGCTGGCATTTCCCTGTGCTTGGACTGTTTCTCTCTGCACATAACCACAGGGATCACTTCCTCACAGCCTCCAGGTTCTCAGTCAAAGGACTTCGATTAACTCCATGAGCCTGCCCCGAAAATTGCTATTGCCGAAACAGTGGTCAGGGCAGACCTCGGTGAGAAGTGGGTCATCAAATATGACTAAGTTCTTAGTAGCTGCAGAGTGTTTAGTCTGAAGGCAGACAGGAAGACACGTTCCAGGTGAGAAGGAGGAGCCAGTGCAAAGGCCCTGGGGCGGGGGTTTTACTTGGTGTGATCATGGGCCAGCAAAGAGGCTGTGTGGCTGTGCCTTAGAGTCAAAAGGTAGAGTCAGATGAGGCTGCAGAGTATGGAGGACCCACAGATACAGTCCTTGTAGAGACCAGCTACTCAAGTGCGGTCCTTGGACCAGCAGCATTATTAAAAATTCAGACTCTCAACTCCCACCCAGACCTGTGGGATCAGAATCTGCATTTTAACACATTTCCAGGGTGATTTGCATTTTTGGGTTAGGGTGATTTGCATGCACAGTACAGTTTGAGCACCTCATGGTGCGGTGGTTAAAGCTCGGCTACTAACAGAAAGGTCGGCAGTTCGAATCTACCAGCTGCTTCTTGGAAACCCTATGGGGCAGTTCTACTCTGTCCTATAGGGTCACTATGGTTTGGTTTGGCTCTTCTTCCTCTATTTAGAGTGACTTAATGCCCAGTTCTTTCTACTCTCTGCTCTCCTCTACCCTCCCCGGCATGAGGTAGAAGGCCAGTCTTGCCCCAGTGATCTTAAATGTTTAAGGAAAAGTTAAGAGCTTTTTCCTATAAAGGACTTTGGAAAACCCTGAAGAAACAAAACATTTGATCCAAGACAAAAGCTTAGGCTTTCTAGTGTTATTTATCCCAAATACTTCCCTAAAATTGGTTGACTACTTTTTTAGGGGTGGTGTTACCAAACGCCACTCGGATTCTTGTCCTGTCTTATTAGCTGATTGAAATAAGACGGACACTAATTGCAATGGAAACAGAAAGTGGCAAGTTTATTGTCTGCGCATACAAGGAGTGCGTGGGGTCTAGTGCCCTTAAGGCCACGTGCTCGCTGACTAAGGGGGCTGGGGAGCTTTTTGTTTCCAATGGCATCAGGGGGGTGGGTTTGGTACCTGGAACTTTCTGCCTTTAGCCCTCCCATGCCTATATTTGGGGGTCGGGGCCAGGGGGTCAGTTGAAGGATGTGATTTCAATGTGTGCATGCTTCAAGGTGTAACTAGGGCTAGTCAGTGGATGGGGCCACTACCTGCTGCGACTTCCTGCTCAAAACAAGCTTGTGGTTAGCAAGACAAAGAGAGAGGGGGGAAGGTGTGTTGATTGGAGTTTTCCATATGGCTGCAGCCTGTTTCAGTGGGACTGTTTTTCTTCTACTAGAGACCACCATATTCCAGTGAAATACTTTGCTCATTGATACATTTGTGTCTGTATTTGTGTATATTATGTATGTATGTGTATGTGTCATATGTGTGTATGTATTGTACATATGCATGAATATGGAGTCCCTGGGTGGCGCAAACAGTGAAGCACACAGCTGCTTACCTAAAGGTTGGCAGTTTGAACCCACCCAAAGACACCTCAGAAGAAAAGTCTGACAATCTGCTTCCGAAAGGTCACAGCTTTGGAAATCCTGTGGAATATGTTTCTACTGTGTACACGTGAGGTCGCCATGAGTCAGCATCAACTTGATGGCAGCTGGTTTGGGTTTTGTGTGTGTGTGTGTGTGTGTGTGTGTGTGTGTGTGTGTGTGTGTGTGTGTGTGTGTGTGTGTGTGTGTGTGTGTGTGTGTGTGTGTGTGTGTGTGTGTGTGTGTGTGTGTGTGTGTGTGTGTGTGTGTGTGTGTGTGTGTGTGTGTGTGTGTGTGTGTGTATTCAACATAATTCCCTAATTTGGCTACTGCACAGATCTCATCTATATGTTGACTGGTCATCGTATTTTATAAAGAGCTTTCTTTTTTCGTGTATAATCAAATCATTGAAAATATTAGGTTATTAACACACTGAAAAAATGCAATCAATCAGGTGATTATCATCTAATGTTTTAATGATCACATTTTTAATCCAGTTAGGCATGTTTGACTCTTTCAAATTTTCTTTAATTAAAAATTACCTCCTGGCCCTGCCATCAGAAATATGAATTTGAGCAGAATCGAGCCAGTTATAATTGAACATTGAAAGAAAAGTGCAAGGATATCTGGGCCACATTGGATCTACCGGTTGACCATGACTTTAAAGCCCTCAGACAAAATTTGCTAATTGATAAGAGAAATTTAATCATCTGAGATATACTCCATTTGCATTCAAATAACATATTTCTTTTTCTAAATAAACCTCCCTAGCTGATTATTCATATTGTTGTTGAAAATGCTTATAAATGAAAGACAGAGTTGGGTGAAATGTAGACTACTTAATACAGTGTGTATTTAATATAAAAGTCATACATTATTCATTTTTGCAATTTGAATAACTTTGAATTTAGCATCCATGTTCCTCATCTTTTTCTTTGATGAACAATTAATTATTAAAGTATAGTATTGTCTGCATACAGCACC
Source organism: Elephas maximus indicus (assembly GCF_024166365.1). NCBI lineage: Eukaryota > Metazoa > Chordata > Mammalia > Proboscidea > Elephantidae > Elephas > Elephas maximus. The sequence goes on from NC_064838.1 coordinate 67,079,634, forward strand.
CGGGATCTCTGGACGTGGAATATGAGATTGATTCCTTTTCAATTCTTTTACTAGTGATGCACCCACAGTACCTGCTTATATGGTATAATGGAATGAGTGGTGGTATAAGTAGAATGTTTCCAGTATTTTTCTAAACTAGTTAAGTGGCTGTGATGGGAAAGTTTTGAATTTAAATTACTCATTAGAAGAGTTCCGGACGGAATGCTGTGATCGGGATGTGTATGGAGTCATACTGCCCTTATATAACGGGATTTATTTAACAAGCTCATATAAGGACTAGGCACCCTTGTAAGCCCTTTACTTATGTTAATGCATTTAATAATCAGATCCTCCTTGAGGGGCCAATACTATTTTTATCCCTTTTTGCAGATGAAGAAACAGTTACAGAGAAGTTAAGTAATTTGTCTGAGGTCATACCATTAAGTACAATAGCTAGGATTCAAACTAAGGAGTTCTGACTCCAGCACTTATCCCATTGTTAATGTAATGTGCTCAGCTACTAACCTGAAGGTTGGAGGGTGAGCCCATCCAGAGGCACCTCAGAAGAAAGGCCTGCCAATCCACTTCCCAAAAAGTCAGCCCTTGAAAAACCTGTGGGGCACAGTTCTACTCCCGTACACGTGGGTCACCTTGACTTGGAGTCAGCTCCACGGCAACTGGTTGATGGGTTGACATTCTTTTTGTTTTACAGATTTTCTTAATGGGAGACTTAAGTTTTCAGCTGGCAAGCATGCTATGCCTCCGTCCCAGGGGTTGTGCTAAGAAATTTCTAGTCTCGATCCAGTCAGCTGAGGGCCTTGGGGCTTGAACAGGCTTTGCGGGCTATGCTGGAACTATAGGGCTACTATTTCTAAAATTGTTTCTAACTTAGGATTAAGCATTTAGAGCATCCCAGTTGTCAGCTGAGCACTGCCTCTGGGGCTGAGCAGGAGATGGAATTTTCAGAGAGGTAAGTATAAACTGATAATTCATTGTTCACTTAGAAAACCCGGGGCTTGGGGAGGGGAGGAAAAAGGCAAGAGTTAATTCTCTAATATATTGTTCACAGATGAAATTGTTCCTAATATCGGGGGCAACAGAACATGTAGCCTATCCTTCCTTCCCATCCCCCTCCCCACGCTTCCCCACCCCCAATTTCAGTGGTGGCTCTGAAAGAGTGACTTTCTAATACCTGGGACCTCCCACCACTTGAAGCAAAATAGAGGTCAGCAAACTGGCCCAGAGGCCAAGTCTACCACGCCATCTATTTTTGTATGGCTCCTGAGCCAAGGGTTGCTTTTATATTCGAACCCTAGTTAAGCTAAGTGTCATCCTCCCTCAAAAAAAAAAAAATTCCTCTCATTAGTAGAACTATATTATAAAAAATTATTCTCAGTTATTATTATCATATTCTAAATTTCATGAATAAAAAGATTGTGGCAATTTGTTATATAAGGACCTACAAAATACCTTTGATTTTGCCTCTTGGCCTGCAAAGCCTGAAGTATTTATTTACTATCTGGCCCTTTACCCAGTAACTTCAGAGCCTACCTAGAGCTCAGCTGGGGTTTCTCTCAGCCAAAATCAGACTCATTGCCATCAAGTCAACTCTGACTCATATCACCCCTATGGCCAGGCACTGTGCTGAGGCCTTTACATGCTTTAGCTGGCTTAATAATGTCTCAGCACCCTTCAGGAGTAAATACTCTCATTCTTCCCACTTTATGCATAAGGGAAGTGGCTCAAAGAGGTTAGTTGTTTGCCTAAAGCCACACAGCTATTATCAGTTGATTCCAAATTCTATAGAAGTTTCATGATCAAAAGGGGGGATATCAGAACAGAATTGCAAATTCTCATGGAATCCAGACTTATTGGAGCCATGGAGGTTGGATGAACCCCTGAAACTACTGCCCTGAGATAATCTTTAAACCCTAAACCAAAAATATCTCCTGCACAGAACAGTCAAGACGTACATTACCAGACTTTGGTGGTTTAGAGGAATAGCAATCATAATAATGAAAAGAATTAGCAGAGTAAAAGCAGCTATCATTTATCAAATGCTGTGTTCCACGCCCTTTCATATCGACTTCACAGCAGCCTCACCAGGCTTTGTAGCCTGCACAAGGTCACAAGCTAACTCATGGGTGGTGGAGTTGGGGTTTGAATCCGAGCAGGCTGAAAATCTGCTCTCTTCTCTTCGTCAGAGTGCTGATGGGAGTGGCGGTTAGATTTCATTTAACAGTACTAAGTGGCGTTTGCGAGTCCCCAGGTAGTGCAAATGGTTAAGCAGTAGACTAACTGAAAGGTTGGTGGTTCAGATCCGCCCAGAGGTGCTTCGAAAGCAAGGCCTGGCAATCTGCTTCTGGAGGTCACACCTTGAAAACCCTGTGGAACAGTTCTGCTCTGTGCACGTGGAGTCCCCACAAGACGGAATTGACTTGATGACAGCTGACGACAAATGGTGTCTACGGGGGTAGTAGTGGTCCAGTGGCAGACTTCTCGCCTTCCGTTTGAGAGGCCCAGGTTCGGTTCCCAGCCAGTGTCCCTCACGCCTTGATCCCAAGTGTTTTCCTTGAAGAAAGAATCTCGTCCAAGTCTGTCTTCTCAAGTTGTGGGCCTTGGGTTTGTTCCTTCAGCCTGGTCTTCCATTTCCCCAGCCCTGAAATTAAAGAATTGGATTAAATTGGTGGTTGTCAGAGCAAAGCCTCAGAAATATCCCTGGGTCCCAAGCTCTGCTTCAAGCACAGCGGCTGTACTTTTAGCTGTTTGAGTTAGTTACTGGGCTCCAGAATGAGATTTCGTTTGAAGAAAGCATTCTTTGGCTCCCAATGCCACTGAACTAGGACTCTCCAAGGCCCCTCCCAGATCTCAGAATCCTAAGATCTGATGGCAGCAATGGTGGTGGGAGAAATAGGCAGTGAAGCTTTTTTCTGCCCTACCAGCAACATCTGCCCTCTTCCGATAGGACTGCACCCCTTTATCAATTAAAAGCCAAATCCTGTGGTGGCACAAACAGTGATGTGTTCAGCTACTAACAAGTTGGCAGTTTGAGCCTACCCTGAGGTGCCTCAGAAGAAAGGCCTGACAATCTACTTCTGAAAGATCACAGCCATTGAAAACCCTGTGGAGCACTGATTACTCGGACACACACAGGGTCTCCGTGAGTCAGAATCAACGGCAACTGGTTTGGTTTGTGTTTTTAATCAATTAAAGCCAGAACCTGCGTCTGAAGCCACTGGGTTGGCCAAGGACAGAGAAACCCTTCTGCAGTTGCATCATGGTTATTCCTGCAATTTCCAGGCATCCCTGCTGAACCCAGGAGCCCATAACAAAACCTTGTGTAAGAGTCTTGGTCCTGCTGAGTCAGTGTTCCGTTCTGAAATCCAGTCTCCTCACACCACCAGGGCAGATGTTCCTGTTTTACCTTTTTATGTTCTTTAAAGCCACGGTCTGTTCCTCAAGTAGGTGCCCCAGACGGGGGCTTTGCTGTCGCCAGTTTGAGGGGATTGTCCTGTCACTTCCCGTGGACGTACAGCAAGCTTGACTGCCACCCTAATGTTGGAACAGAAGCCCCAGGGAAAACCCTGCAGATTTCCTGGCCAGTCGGTTCAGAGCCCTCGATGGTCAGGCTCGTTGTGCTGTGGTGTGACTCGGTGTTCTCCACCAGCGCGAGGCAGAAATGAATGAGGTAGTTTTGCAGATTTCGATGCCCAGCCCTGCATGCACCCTGCATCGCTACGGACTTTGGGTTGACTGTTTGCACAATCCAGGAAGCACAGGGCAAAGGCAGAGGCCAACACGGTTCCTCCTCCCAGCCAAGCCATGTGCAGCGGTATCTCCCCTTGTTAGGCTGCTGGTCACAGGCTTCAGTGAACACCCAGACTCGCCAGTGGGCCGAGGGGCAGTTCTGTTATTCCAGGCTTTTGACTACAGGTGACTGCTTTTGTCATGTTGATTATAGAACCCTATGACTTGAAAGACTGTTGCATTTATCCGTTAATAATTCCTTAGTCTTTGAAAAGGTGAATTGAAAACCTACCTAATAGTCAGCCAAGCTTTCCCAGCCTCAGGAGTAACTGCTGTTATTTCTTAACCCCCGTGTGCCTGGTTTCCACTTCTGTAAAATGGGAGTGTTAGAAGTACATACTGGAGAGGTTGTGAAGGAAGACGGTGTCGTGAGCTGGAACAAAGAACCACAAACCAGGTGGTGTGAAGTAGCAGATATTTATTTGCTATTTGGCACATATAGTAAGTGTATTTAAATGTTTACAACATGTAAATGCTCATAATGGTGCCGAGTGTATAAAAAATAGTAAAGGCTAAATAAATATTGAGTCTTATTCAACTAATGCCTACCAAAAGGGCATTGACATTGTAATTCTGCCAGGGTGGTTGATTTCTCTCGGGTTTTTGCATTATCCTCTGGTTTTTTTTTTTTTTTTTCTGGTTACATGGAACTCTTGGTTTGGGGACACATGTTTGCTCAGATGCCACACTAGCTGTTCTGCGAGAAAGACAGGAGAAGAGGGAGGAGGTGCCAGGCTTGGGCAGAATGGGTCAGCACAAGTGTGTTCTTGAAATACCCTGGAGCCCTGGGGTCCCCCAGAAATGTCCCAGAGCCAGGTGGAGCCTGTTGCAGGATTACAGCCACCTTCTTACATTCCTCACAGTGATGAGAAAGGAATTGTAGGCTTAGATCCAGGGCTAGACCGCTGGAGACCTGCAGAGTGACTAGAACCTCCTCTGACTGGTAAAGGAAGATGGATGACCCTGTTTCCCCGTTTGGGAAAATGATAAGACGGTGCCTTAGTCGTCTCTGTCAAAGGATTCGTCCCTGCCTCAGGGCCTTTGCACATGCCCTTCCCACTGCCTAAAATGCTCTTCTTGGCTCTTTTGTCCCACTCCCCTCAGTTTTCTCTTAGCTAACTACAGCTTCTCCTTGAGCGGAGTCAGGACCAGGCAGGCTCTGGAGTCAAGGAACCCAGGTCTGTATCCCAGCTTTGCTCTCTATCAGCTGTGTAACCTTAGACAGACATGGACCCATTCCATGCTGTGGCTTCTGCATAGAGTTGTCGCAAGGAATGATTGTTGAGTCCCAGCTGAGATGTCATTCCTTCTATCTAAGACAAGACACCTCCACTTATGTAAAAATAAGAACCCTGTTTCCAGGTCCATCATATCAAGTTCAGGGTTGTGCCTTGGTTAGGTTTCACTTTGATGTGGATTGACTGTTTGCTTACGTTTTCATTTCCTACTGCTTCTCTCTCTGTCCCCCACTGATAATGACCTCATAGGTATTCAATAGACAAGGGTTCTATGGTGAAAAAAGACTGGGAAAAGGTGAGTTAAAGAAAGTCAAACCATACACCAGTGTTCACGCAGCACTATTCACAGCAGCCAAAAGGCGGGAGTAGCCTAAATACCCATCAACAGATGAGTGGATAAACAAAATGTGGTACATACATACAATGGAGTATTAATCAGTCTTAAAGAGAAATGGGGTCCCGATACATGCCGCAACATAGATGAACCTTGAACACATTTTGCTGAGTGAAATAAGTCACTTGCAAAAGGACAAATATTGTATGATTCCTCTTATATGAAGTATACAATACGCAAATGTATGGAGGCCAAAGTTCATTAGTGCTTACAAGGGGTGGGAGGGAGGGGAAAAGGGGAGTCATTGCTTAGGGGGCAGTAGTGTCTGTTAAGAGGGATGGAGAAATTTGGAAACGGTGGTGGTTGGCCAACATGTAGAACATAATTAATGTCACTGAATTATACACGTAAAAATGGTTGAAATGGCAACTGTTCTATTTTTACTACAATAAAAAGAAAACCAAACCTCTTTTCATTTCTGCAGGATTTGTCAGAGACTTTTCTATGCTAGTATTTTGTCTGCGTCCTAGGGGAGAGGGAGGGACCACCATGTTGCCCAGTGTCTTCCATCATGGCACCCTTTTCCCGTGAGATGTGGTGTGGTGTTGGCGTCCTCAGGACACACCCAGGAGGCTCTGCTTTGTTTTCTGTGCTCTCCCCCCACCAGACGCTAGGGCTTCTCGGGATGTAAACAAGCAGAAGGCGTGTGATGTGGTACCAGCGTTGCGAGGGTTTTGACTGTGTGTCTGCAGTCTGGTGCAGCTTTAATTATGGTTTTCTTCTTCCTCTTTCCCCAAACAGAGAAGGAGACTTTTCTGGATCCCTTTGTCCTCCGAGACCTCCTGCCTGCGTCCCTGGGCAGCTATTACCGGTACACAGGTTCTCTGACCACCCCTCCGTGTAGCGAAATTGTCGAGTGGATAGTCTTCCGGAGGCCTGTCCCCATCTCCTATCACCAGGTAGATGTAAAGTCCCAAGTGGGGCTCCAGGATATGCTTGTTTATGTGCTAATTTAACTTGACATTTCTAGAATACTCTAGTAAGGGTTTTTCTGATCCTCTGTTCTTCATTGATGGCTTCATTCTTTCATCTAACAAACACGTTTTGAACCCAAGAATTATAAAATACAGAGCATGGATTCTCTCTCCAAATTAACTAACTAGCTGAGGAGAATTACAGGTACGAAATTAGTAATTTTTAAGTATTCAGTCTTCAGGAAAAATAATAGCTATCCTCTATGACCACAGCCTTGGTGGTCTAGTGGTTAAGAGCTTGGCTGACAACCAAAAAAGTGGGCACTTCAAATCCACTAGCCACTCTTTGGAAACCCTATGGGGCAGTTCTGCTCTGTCATATAGCGTCATTATAAGTCTACTCAATGGTAATGAGTTTTGTTTCTTTTGGGTTTTATCCTCTATAACAATGATCTGGTCCCTGGGTGATGTGAATGGTTAATGCACTCAGCTGCTACCAAAAGGTTGGAGGTTCGAGCCTGCCCAGACGCACCTCAGAAGAAAGACCTGGCGATCTGCTTCTGTAGCATCAGTCATTGAAAACCCTGTGGAGCACAGTTCTACTCTGACACACACAGGGTCACTAGAAGTCGGAGTTGACGGAGCGGCAACTGGTTTTTGTGATGATGATACTTTGTTCTAGGGACTCTTCTAAGCTGTTTATGTTTGTTATCCCATTTAATCCTCGTGAACGACAGCCTTTATGAGACGTGTACTTCATGTTTTACCTCTATGTTACAAAGGAGGAAATGGAACAGAGAGGTTAAGTTGTGCAAGGTCACACGGCTGGTTACCAAGCCATGGTATCTGACCCCAGAGATCATGCTCTTAACCGCTAGTCCTACAAGGCTCCAGAAGAGAGATTCACGTACACAAAGAACCGAAATAGAAAATACCATCGATCGAGCACCTTCTGTGTGCTAAGAGCTTTACTAAACATGTTACAGACATCAGCTTCATCGGTGGCAAAACAGTGTTGAGAGATGAGTGTTTTGCTACCATTCTACACACAAAGAGGAGCCCTGATGGTGCAGTGGGTAAAGCGCTGGGCTGCTAACCCAAAGGTCAGTGGTTCAAACCTGCCAGCCGCTTGTCAGAGAAAGCTGTGATACTCTGCTCCTGTAAAGATTTACAGCCTTGGAAACTCTCTGGGACAGTTCTCTGTCCTACAGGGCCACTATGAGTCAGAATCAACTTGATGGCGGTGGGTTTTTACACGCATAAGGACTCTGCAGGGTTGAGAGATTAGGTGACATGCCCGAGGGTTCATGGTTTAGGGTGATAACGTCAGAAACCAAATCCGGGTTTGTCTGCTTCCAAAACCTGTGTTATTGACCACTGAGCTGTCCCGCTCACCTCTGGTTTGGCCGGGCAGATTTCATGGGAAGGCAGGATTTAGGCTGAGCAGTCGACCACGGTTAGAAATCGAGATGGGGTTGAGAGCAATGTCAGAGGAAGAAAAGCCACCAAGAGGGTGAGGAGCCTTGAATTCACCTCATGAGGGATAACCGATAGGAGAAGAGAACTCCTTAGAGGGGGCCTATTAGTTGTCAAAAATCCATCATGCACTCATGTTGAAGAATACTAAGATTTCTTCTATGTGATTCTAGAAAATAGAGCCAGGAATAACAGGAAGAGTTTATGAGAAAGAGGATTTGAGCTATTAACCAAGACTCTCTAAAGATGTACTAGTCCTATCAAAGCCTTTCATGGAAATGCCTCCGCAGAGCTTGACAGCTAATGGTAGAGACATTGTAGAAGGAAGGCGGGAATTTTGGAATTATATGATAGTAGTAACTGAAGACACAGGCGACAGGATTATGAACCCAGCTGCATGGGGGATAGTGTGAAGATTTTCTTAACAAGGGCAGAGGGTACAGAACCAAGGGTGGGGGAGTGGAGGTGGGTGGTGTCTTAGTCAGACCCCTTTTGGATTCAAGAAACAGAAACCCACTAAAGTAGCTCACGTAGGAGGATTATTTCAGAGAAACAACAGTAGAGACGTCCTGTGATGAAGCCAGGTGAATCTCATCGTGACTAGAACTAGAAAGTGAAAGAATGCTTTTCCTTCTGTCTTTCAGGGGCCATGTGGTGCCTTACATCTTGGAGTTTCTGCCTGGACTTTGTGGTTCTGTAGTTTTGCAAAATTCTAGTCCCTTCTCTCCCCCACTTATTTTCTCTTGATTGCCTGGCCCCATATGGCCACTCTAGTCCCAGATGGTGCCCGCTACCAAGTGACAACAGTGTGAGTCAAGTACAGTCTGAGTCAAGTCATTAAAGTGGGTAGATCTGAATAGACATTGGCCAACCTATGAGTTGGTTGGCCTTGGGTCACGTGTCCATCCTTGATTGAATCACCCTCGGAGCTGGTTAGGGTCTCAAGACCTACGGTGTTGACTCTATAGGGGTAAATGGGGCAGGTCCTCTGGGAGGAGCTGTGAACAGAGAGACAGCTTATCCCTCTGACAGAGTTAGGCGCTGTGGGGCAGGCTAGGGGGATTTATGTGGCCTTACTGCTGCTGGCAGACGTTTTACTTGGAGATTTTTTTTTTCTTTTAATTCCACTTTGACAAAAAGCAAAAAACTCTGGCAGTTTGTTTTTATATTGTTTCTGAATAAGATCCATCGGTCTTAAAGGGATGATGAAATAGGAAATGTATTTTCTTCCTAAGGTGGTGAAGCCAACATTGTTTTATTAAAATAAAGTAAAACTACAGTCCAAATATTTATATCCTCAGGGTTGGGGTGGAGGGTGGGCTTTTAAAAGGGATCCTTTTTGTCAGCTTAGGAAAGTACCTTTTTTTCCCTCTCCCCAAAGATTCACAGACTTGAGATAATGAGGTTAGGAAATACAAGTCTGACCACTTTTCTGTCAAATGTCTGATGAGGGAGAGAGGCAGAGGATGGTAGCTGATTAATTGGGGAAGAATAAGAGCCATTAACACATACAGGGATTATGTCATAATGTACAGGTTGGGCCAGTAGTCTGAGTGGGGCCAAACCAAAGGCAGAGTCTGGGGCTTGATGTGCCGTCAAGTGCAGTCAGTGAGAAGTCTTTTGATGTCTGGGAACTGGGCTCTTAGGAAGCTTTTTGTTAACATCCCTCTACTCTTCCACTTCTGCCTCCCATTCACTCAGAGAAAAAAAGAATGGAAGCGTTTTCTCTGTGACTTACAGTACGTGACTTCTCTGCAGGTACTGTTGGAAATAGTGAAGAAATAATCACATTGGCTTCCCACTTTCTTCACTGTAAACATCACCAGACAACACGGGTATATCCTGCTTTTCAAAAGTTCGCTTTACACCACTTCATTTTTTTGAAAGACCTATACTAGTACTTGTTTTCGCTAACCAGAAGAAATCCAAAGAGGATTTTCGCCTTTAGGAAAAAATGTGAAAATCGGACATAGGGCTCAGCGTTTGTTTTGTAGGAAGCCGTTCAAGAGGCAGTGCGCACCCCAAACAGTGAGAGTGGTGTCATCAAGCTCCGTCCCCGCTCAAGAATTTTTTTCCCATACAAATTAAAGCGAATTGCTTATCCGCTTTACACCAATTTGGTTTACGAAAGTTTTCATAGGAATGCTCTCTACTTTTGGATAGCTTGGGAAGCCTGTTCTTTACTTTTATCTGGCACTGCTTCGTGCATATTCCCATCTTTCCCTCAGGGGAAAAACAGCTCATTTTCTTTTGGCCAAACTGGATCCCTGCTGCATGGAGGTCACAGCTATCTCAGCTTTCGGGAAGGAAAGAATTAGCCCTCCAAGTATTATCACTTCAGACTTCCCCACGCTGAGCTTGCCAACATTCTTTCTGAAGTTAGCACAGAGTGTTCATTTCAGAAAGACGAACGGCCAATTCAGGAAAGCCAAGTAGTCAGGAATTCAAGTCTGCTTCTACCAGAAAGAAAACACTCCTGGTCGATCATTCCTCTACTTCTCCAGAGACTCTGTTTCCTATCTTTTCTCTCTTCATCCAGCGTAGGTGTCTGCACGCAGTGAAAATGAGAGCGTGGCACCAGAAAGTATAGTGGTTTGCACAAACTGTTGGCTTAGATGATGTGACTTTCTTTGAAGGCTTACAGAGTAAATAGGAGCAATCATTCCTTTTTGTCCTTTTTTGTGAGTCTAGTTGGACGTTCAAACCAGCCCTACAGCCGGTGAGCTCTGCTCTGGTTTATGTCATAATGTAGACCTAAATACGGTATTGCTAATGGAATCACATGTTGGCTTGGTTGGCCAGTAGTATGTGGGTTATAGGGCACCACTGAGCATCTACTGTAAATATCAGGCAAATATTATTCCATGACCTTGTCAACCAAACAAAATGGCAGCACTCTCAGGCCTGATGTGGGAGGCCAGAGGAGCCAGGGCTAGCACACAGATACAGTTGCCTGCAATGTGTTCATGATCAGTCAGAGGTGATCATCTTTGACTTCAGTATAATTGGATTTGTTTTATTCTAGAGCAGTGGCCCTCAGATTATGATTCTTTGGCCATTGGTCGTGATCCCAACCCTCCCTTTTCAGGAATCTTTGCCTCTTGTACTTTAAAATATGACACAGCTAATAATTTTTCCCAGCCTGGATTTTAGTTGTTTACTGGAGGCTCTATCAAAAAGACAGTTAAGTCTGAACAAGTCTAGTTTGTTTGATGTTGGGTTTTTTGGTTATTGTTTTTTGTGGGTTTTTTCCCCTAATAGCAAGCTGGAGTGGATAGGAAAAGTTTATCTACATGGTCTATTTCAACCACAGTTATCTGCCATAAAGAAAGAGCTGCAGTTAAGACCATGTGCTTTGGAGCCAGATTGTCTGTGTTCCATTCTTGACTCTATCGTTTAGCCAAATTACCCAACCACGCTACTTCTCAGTGCCTTGGTTTTCTTATTTATGAAATGGGGGTGATAGTAGTATCCGCCTCATGGAGTGATTATAATGATTAAATGATGGAATGTGTATAAATACGTAGACAGCGGCCTGGCACCACAGGAAGTGCTGTAGATATTAAGTGGTGTCTTTGTCACTGCTGTTAAATTATCACCAAACCTCTGTGGCAGCCCTGTCCAGGAGAAATAAAACAAGCCACGAACATCATTTCAAATTTCCTAGTAGCCACGTTAAAAATGTAAAAAGAAACAGGTGAAATTAACTTCAACAATACATTTTATTTAACCCAGTATATCCCTGGTGGTGTAGTGGTTGAAAGCTACAGCTGCTAACCAAAAGGCTAGCAGTTCAAATCTACCAGCCACTCCTTGGCAGTTCTACTCTGTCCTGTAGGGTCGCTATGAGTTGGAATCTACTCCACAACAATAGGTTTTATTCAAAATATTATCATTTCAACATGTAGGATTGCTGCATTTCCAGTGGAGTAGCCATATGTGGCTGGAGCCCTGGTAGCTCCGTGATTAAAATACTTCGTTGCTAACCAACAGGTTGGTGGTTTGAACCCACCAGCCGCTCCAGGGGAGAAAGATGTACCTGTCTGCTCCCATAAAGATTTACAGCCTTAGAAACCCTATGGGTCAGTTGTACTCTGTCCTAGGGGGTTGCTATGAGTCAGAATTGACCCGATAGCACTAGGTTTGGTTTTGGTTTAACCACAATTAGCTAGCAGCTGCCACATCTCTCAGGTTCATCTCAAGGCTACAACAGTGAGCGAATAACAACCAGGGAAGCTTCTATTCCAGTACTGCGTAGTGTGCAGTGCACATGAACAAAGAGAGTTTTGTTTTTTTTTTAATGGCAATATGAAGATGCCATCATTAATCCAAACAGCATTCTTTGTTAATTACAGTGAAGTCCTTTTCTTTCTGTAGAAGGCCTTTCTAAATCGCCTTGAAGCAAAAAAAGTCTGTAGCTGCAGGGGGATATGGCCCTGCATTTTTTTTTTTAATTTTTATTGTGCTTTAAGTGAAAATTTACAAATCAAGTCAGTCTCTCATACAAAAATTTATATACACCTTGCTCTGTACTCCTAGTTGCTCTCCCCCTGAGACTGCATGCTACTTTCCACTCCCTATTTCCGTGTCCGTTTGGCCAGCTTTGACCTCCTCTGTCCTCTCATCTCCCCTCCAGACAGGAGCTGCCCACATAGTCTCATGTGTCTACTTGATCCAAGAAGCTCATTCTTCACCAGTATCACTTTCTATCCCACAGGCCAGTCCAATTCCTGTCTGAAGAGATGGCTTTGGAAATGGTTCCTGTCTTGGGCAAACAGAAGATCTAGGGACCATGACGTCCAGGGTCCTTCTAGTCTCAGTCAGACCATTAAGTCTGGTCTTTTTATGAGAATTTGAGGACTGCATCCCACTGCCCCCTCAGGGGTTCTTTGTTGTGTTCCCTGTCATGGCAGTCATCAGTTGTAGCTGGGCACCATCTAGTTCTTCTGGTCTCATGCTGATGTAGTCTCTGATTTGTGTGGCCCTTTCTGTGTCTTGGGCTCATAATTACCTGTGTCTTTGGTGTTCTTCATTTTCCTTTGTTCCAGGTGGGTTGAGACCAATTGACGCATCTAAGATGGCCACTTGCTAGAATTTAAGACCCCAGACACCACTCTCCAAAGTGGGATGCAGAATGTTTTCTTAATAGACTTTATTATGCCAATTGACCTAGATGTCCCCTGAAACTATGGTCCCCAAACCCCCGCCCCTGCCACGCTGGCCTTCGGAGCATTCAGTTTATACAGGGAACTTCGTTGTTTTTGATTTAGTCCACTTGTGCTGGACTAAATTAGTGAGTACCCCTCTCTCTCCCTCCCTCCCCCCGCCCCATAACCATCAAAGAATATTTTCTTCTCTGTTTAAACTATTTCTTGAGTTCTTTTTTTTTGTAGTTTAAGTGAAAGTTTACAAATCAAGTCAGTCTCTCATACAAAAATTTATGTACATATTGCTATATACTCCTAGTTGCTCTCCCCCTAATGAGACAGCACACTCCTTCCTTCCATTCTCTATTTTCGTGTCCATTCAGCTAACTTCTGACCCTCCCTGCCCTCTCATCTCCCCACCAGACAGGAGCTGCCCACATAGGCTCATGTGTCTACTTGATCCAAGGAGCTCACCCTTCACCAGTATCATTTTCTATCCCATAGTCCAGTCCAATCCCTGTCTGAAGAGTTGGCTTTGGGAATGGTTCCCGTCTTGGGCTAACAGAAGATCTGGGGACCACGACCTCTGGGGTCCTTCTAGTCTCAGTCGGACCGTTAAGTCTGATCTTTTTACAAGAATTTGAGGTCTGCATCCCACTGTTCTCCTGCTCCCTCAGGGGTTCTCTCTTGTGTTCCTTGTCAGGGCAGTCACCGGTTGTAGCCAGGCACCATCCAGTTCTTCTGGTCTCAAGCTGATGTAGTCTCTGGTTTATATGGCCCTTTCTGTCTCTTGGACTCGTAATTACCTTGTGTCCGTGGTATTCTTCATTCTGTTTTGCTCCAGGTGGTTTGAGACCAATTGATGCATCTTTAGATGGCGGTGTGCTAACATTTAAGACCCCAGATGGATATGGCTCTGCATTTAGCCAACCATTTTTATGTTTTATTTTTGCAGCCTTGTTTCAGTAAGTAAAACTTTGGATGCTCCAGGCTTTTGGGAATGTAATATTCCGTCATGATGTCTTGTTTCTTAATGAGGCAACAAAACAGGGCCTGCCCTGTCATCCCACAAATGTATGGGGACATGGGGAAGCTAAAGTGTCTTGGTAACCTTAGGCGCAACGTTGGGTTTCTAATGCTTGCCCTAGAGTTTCTTATTGTGATTATAATGGACTCTGGTTTTGTTTAATTGCCATTATATATCTGTCCTTTCAAAAATTGTGTATGTCAGCCTTTTAATGGTTCATAATTATATTACTTTTGGTTTCCTATCATTTCCCCCTTCAGCTGCAATGGGTCTTTCCTTCACAGCTTGTAGACGAGCCCTCTTGCTGCTGAGGAACGGCATGAAGAGATTTCAACCTTCCTTTGATTCGAACCGACAGATTAAAAACTAATTATTCTCTGTAATATTTTTATTAGAAAAACTAAGTTGAAATGACTTATATACACTTCCAGCCAATACATTTGCAATTCAAGGTTAAAATTGCTCTTGAAACAGCACCAGTTAAAATGCAATTACAACTTCCCAAGCAGGGATAAAAGAAAAGAAACGTTTTATATGTTCACTTGAAAAGTTAAAAAAGTCAATTTAATATTATAGAAATAAAAACTTTAATTTATTTTTACTAAATGATAAAGACTTCATAGGTTATATTAAAGTAAAGATTAATCCAAGTGTGTTTATCGCGTGCCTTTGGAGAAACAGGTAAGGAGGGTAAAAGCCAGACCTTTATCAGATGGACGGCACTCTCTCCTGCACCCGCCATCTTGGCCACAGTTCCCAGTTCTTTCTGTGCTGGGCTGCCGGCTGTGTCTCTCCAGGATGCTAAAGAGTGGCAATAGATTATGCTGCCAGTGGCGGGTGCCCTGTGTGGAATGGTGTGGGGGGTCGGCGATAGGGAATTGTTCGGGGACTTGCACTGTTTCCACACTCAGTGTGTCCACCATAGTGTTATTCCTTCACTGAGTAATGCTGGGAACCTGTTATACGCCTGGGGTGTCTGAGAGTGTGGAAAAGAGAGTCACGCACACCTGGTTTCTAATCCTCACCTCACCTCTTGGATCCTGTGTGACCTTGGGCAAGTAGCTTAATGTCTCCAAGCCCAGTTTCCTCGTCAGGCAAATATACTGCTACTACTCTCAATAATAGTAATAATACCAACTTCATGGGATTGCTGTCAGGATTAAATAAGAGAAAATACACGACACTGTCAGCACAATGCCTTTGTTGTTGTTGGGTGCTGTGGAGTCAATTCTGACTCATAGCGACCCAGTATGATGAGTGGAACTGCTCCACAGGGTTTTCTAGGCTGTGATCTTGGCAGGAGCAGATTGCCAGGCCTTTCTTCCATGGTGCCACAGGGTGGGTTCGAACCACCAACCTTTCGGTTAGCAGCCCAGCATGTAGCCGTTGTGCCACCAGGGCTCCTTTAGTACAATACCAAACACAGAATAAATGCTCAGTAGGATGTTAGCTGCCAGTGTTAATGATATAATAATGGTATTATTAATAGTGTAACTATAGTGTTGTTATTTTAAGCTAAGAAGAAGTTAGAAACCAGAATAGCGTCTGCAAAGGCTTAACAAAGTACCTGGCATATAATGGATTTGATAAATACAAGTTAACAAAGAAGAGAATGGGGAAGCAGTTACAGCATCTTAAATTGTTGTCCTTAGGGTACAATCATTGCTACCACATTCCTCTTAAATAATAATAATAGTGATAATAACGGTATTAATACTTACAGAGCACTTACAGTGTCCAGGAATCATTCCAAACACTTTATGTATATTTACTCAATAGTTACAAAGCCATGTTAGGTGATGCTGTTCTCTCCATTGTACAAATGAGGAAAGTGAAGCACAGAAAGGTTAAATAATTTAACCAGGATCACATAGTTAACAAGTAGGGTTTAAAAGCACAATTTGAACCCCAGCAGGCAGCGAGAGTAAGAGTTTTGAGGTTGAGAATTAGGCACAGGCCAGATCAGCAGGGCCCACAGTAAGAGTGGGCGGCTGTTGAAAGGTGGTAAACAGAGGTGTGACATGATCTCATGCATGTTTTGAAAAGACCATCCTGTGACTGTTAACCACATCTCAAAGAGCAGAACAAATTAACCACCAAACATACGGCCCCCTCAGAAGCCCAGAGAGATGGGGCAAAGCACGATTCTGTCTGTGGGGCTTGTTCTGTGTCTCCAGCCTGCCATGTTGCACAGCTCAAGGGGTACCTTCTCATTGCATCCCTTGGAATGAAGCAAAGCTGAGGTCCAAGTGATGATCAGGTTGGCCTTATGCGAGTGTGGTTTCAAAACAAGGGTGAGGACCGAGGACAACCTGACACAGCTGTGTAATCGTGCTTCAGCAGGTTTCTGGTCCAGCTCGCCTGCCAAAGCAAAACATTTGAACTCCCCTCATCAATCCAAGGAGTCCTGGTGGTGAGAAGTGGTTAAGAGCTGCCATATAAAAGGTCAGCAGTTCCAGCCCACCAGCCGCTCTTTGGAAACCCTATGGGGCAGTTCTACGCTGTCTTATAGGGTCGAGATGAGTCAGAATCAACTCAATAGCACACAACAATGACAGCATCAATCCACGGATCATGGAGGTTTCTACTCAATGGCCAAACAGCCATCTCCTGCCAGTTACTGAAGGGACAGACCACTGGTAACTCTCACTGAACAAAGAGGAGTGACAGGGCCTTAGTGGATGCTGCCAACCCACAGAAGGGCGGTTGATGAGTCTACTAAGCTCATCCTCCTTTTCCTCTTGAGCGGCTGTCATGCAAAGCTGTGATCCAAGTGACAGTGTAATATCACTCAGGTCATCAGGTCACTCTGAGAGCCATTACATCCTTCCTTGGTAATCTCTGGGCAAGTTGAGTTAATGACAAGGAAGCAGCCGAGCTTTTAAGCCATAGCATGTCATTAAGCCGTAAGAGCAATTTCAGCAAAAACATTTCTGTGTTAAATTTAGAACCAGCCTCTTTTTACAGCTATATGACTAATTCTTCCCTGAGGCATCAGAAAGAAACTTTTTAGAAGAACTCAGTGCTAGCTGCAAAAGAAGCAAATATTCTAGAGAATAAACAAACTTTAGAGCCGTGTTGTTGAGGCCGTCTCTCAGGCCATCCTTTTCTGGCAACTCAGAGATTAAATTATTTCTGGACAGATGGCTGCCTCTTCTACAACATTTCTGGCCTTACTTGCTATGTATGGCAGCCCATTTCATTAAAAAAAAAAAATCACCCTGAAAGTTAAGGAATTCTTCCCCTTATTGATTGAACTCAAATCTCTTAGGCTTTGATTTAAGACGATTTCCTCTTATTTGGCTGTCTCTGGACATGGGGAAAGGCCAGTCAGCATCTTCCAGATACAAGGGGCTTTAATCAAATTACCCCTTAGTCACCTTTTCTTCAGGCTAAACGATTCCACTTCCTTTAACCTTTTCTCACAGGATTCCTTCTTCATCCTTTTAATCACTCTGGTTGGTCTTTCCCTGGACCATCTCCAGAGGGCCCTTTGTTAATTCCTTTCATGTAATTTTATGAAGTTATTTTTCTCCAAGAAAAGTGCGAGCTCATGTCTCATTTTTGGATGCAGTCAGTTCTGATTTCAGTGGCCCTCTCAAGTGGGTATACGTTGATAGTTGAGGTGATTTCTCTTTTTAGCGTTTCTAGCTGTCTTCCAATGTAGGTCATATTTGGACAGAGGAAACAATCCACTTTTCTTCCTTTTTCTGCCACTTACTGCCTTTCTCCCTTTACTAGAAATAAAGAAGCAACAGCAGAATGAAGAATGGGAAGGAAGGTGAGTTCTAGATAGGTAGAGACCGTTAGAGTTGTTAAACAAAAAGAAGTTACTAAGAGTAGAGAATTGCAGTAACACAGGAGTAACATGAAGTAACACAGGAATAACATAAAGTAACACAGGAGTAACATGTAGTAACGCAGGAGTCACGTGAAGTAACGCAGGAGTCACGTGAAGTAACACAGGGGTAACATGCTGCCTTTGCTTTCAGGCTGTTGGAGAGACCATCCTGGTTCAGCTGACTTGATGAAAAAGCAGACAAGGATTCATGGTTTATTACCACTCTACATTAACAGGAAAATTGAAAGGGAGGGGGAAAGATAAGTGATTCTGTACAGTTAAATGATTTTCCTTGGATAAAATCACTATGTAAGTTCATGTTTTTCTCAGGAAAGAAGAGGGAGTTTCAGAGCATTAGGAAGCTGGTCCTTTCTGTGTCATTCTCTGAGGCTGTTTGAGGAACAGCGAGGTGTGTTCCAGGTCCAGCGTGACCACACAGAATTTGCAGCAACCCAGACAATTACTCTCGTTTATTTTACACGATGGTGTGAGCCACCCCCTGCTCTCCTGAATCCTAGGGCAGCTGCTCAGTGACTGCTTGGAAAGTGTCTTGTCTTTCGAGCACCGTCCCACTTTGTAATTCTGCAGACAGCATTCTGATTTGGCATTCAAGGAGCCAGATGGGCCAGAGGCAGTCCATTCCACCTTCCCTCTTCTCCTTTCCATTTTCTCCCTCCAACCTCGAGGAGTTAGTACTCTGCAGGTCGGGCATTTTAACTTACAGTTAACAAGAATAGTTTTGTGATCCATTGAGAACGAGTCTCTGACACCCAGTTACTGCTGTAGTCTTCTTATATAATGGAATGACCTTTTTTAATGATCAGACTGTGGAGGCCACAAAGAATCCTTTTTGATAATAGATTTATGATCCTGGAGTCTGATTTTTTTCTTTGCTTTTCTATAAAGATGGGTTAGCAGCCTTGTGAAAGATTTTTTTTTAATATTAGTTAATAATAATAATAGAAGCTAATCTTTATTGGGAAACCCTGGTGACATAGTGCTTAAGTGCTATGGCTGCTAAGTAAAAGGTCATCAGTTCAAATCCACCAGGAGTTCCTTGAAAACTCTATGGGGCAATTCTATTCTGTCCTATAGGGTTTCTGTCTTTACTGAGGACTTACTGTGTGCTAAGTAATTTATGTAGATTTAAATGTAGATATTTACAAGTGAGGAAGCTTGAGTTACAGAAAGCTCAAATAGTTTGCAATTACTTGACCAGTAAATGTTGAACCTGGACGATTTAGTTTGCAAGTCATGCTTTTAGTAACTTTGTGACTTCGTGAGCGTGCTGAACTTGTTCCCTAGTGTGTAAGAAGTTGCCTGTTAATAAGAATGAAATCGGTAACATTTATTGAGTTCTGACTCTGCGCCAGGCACTGTGTTAAGCGCTCCACATGAATTATCTCATTTAGTGCTAACATGCCCCTATTGAGTCGATGCTGCTGTGATTATCACTGTTTTGTTGAGGAAGCATTGGGACTTAGAGAAAGCAAACAACTTGCTCAGGATCACAAGGTGGGTAAGCAACAGAGCCACAACTCCCTGGCCAGGCAGTCTCGTTCTTAAAAAAAATAAACCAGTTGCCTCGAGTCGATTCTGACTCACAGCAACCCCACATGTATCAGAGTAGAACAGTGCTCCATAGGGTTTTCAGTGGCTGATCTTTTGGAAACAGATTGCCAAGCCTCTCGTCCCAGGCGCCTCTGGATGGACTCAAGCCTCCAAACTTTCAATTAGCAGCTGACAGCTTAACTATTTGCACCACCCAGGGACTCCATTCGGACTCTAAAAAAAATAAAATAAAACCCATTGCTGAGGCAGAGCCAAGATGTCGGAATAGACAGACGCTTCCGGTGAGCCCTCTTTACAACAAAGACCGGAAAAAACAAGTGAAACGAGCATATTTGTGACAAGCTGGGAGTCCTGAGCATCAAAGGCAAGCTTAGACAATGAACTGAGGGGCAGAGGGAGGAAGAGGTCATTCAGAAGTGGAGAGGAGTTGCTGAACCTGAATCGTGGGGAGCCCTTAGGCACTGTTCCCGGAGCCGCAGCAGCAGTGGGCTGGTCCTAGCATTCGGCCACAGTTTCCTCAGGGAGAAGCAGCCAGCCACACAACCCACTCACACCTCTGGAACCTGAGGAGAAGGGCACTCTCGGCAAAAGCTAAGTACTTGCGTATACTTTACCGTGCCCCCACCACTCCCAAGCTGGCTTCAGCGGCTGAATCCCTGGGCCTGAGGTGGACCCTGGTGAGTACCTAGAGGCATCCTCCCGGCCTTGGGGAAGGAAAAAATTTGCAGCTGGGGGGAAAAGATGCTTTGTTAGCTCCATTAACCAGGGGAGCTCAGGGCAGAAGCGGCTCCTGTCCAGGCATAAACTGTCTACGGACCTTGAGCACATTTCCATTCTGCATGGACTTGTGTGGGCCTATTTCAGGAGAATAGGCCCTTGTTGAAAAACTCCAACCATTTCAGCTGTGCGGTGGAGAGGTGGGTGTTTGACGTTGACATTGCTTTGCCTATTAAATAAGGTCCTCACCTACCCACATCAGGTACCTAAGGACTCATAGCTCCACTCAGGTCACCCAGCCACCCACAACAGGGGTCCAAAGATAACTGGTACCTCCCAGTCCTTACAACCAAAAACTTTGGGTGCCCATGGACCCTCTGCAGAACCCACCCACCAGCACACTCTAGGCAACAGGGACACGTTTTCCTCAGAGACACTGGGGGGTTGATTCTCAGCCCCCTGCCTTGTTCAGAGCGTGACCCCCTGCTGCAATCAGATACCAGTATATATGCCAATCCCCCCTGCCCCTTTAAGACTGTAGGACAGAGCCTGTACCACACACTTGATATCAGCTACCTGGAAACCTGAGCTGAATTCATACAAGAAAACTGAATGGAATCCTAGACTGATATACCTGATAACAGCTCTAGCCAGCTGGGGACAGGACACCAGAGCTCCAAAGGTGAAAATAATCAAGCTAGCTCACTCAAGCAACCCATGGGGGTATACCAAAACAAAACAAAGCAAGCAGCTACGACACACTAAGCAAGCATAAACTAATACAATAACTGATAGATGGCTCAGAGACAACAGTCAATATCAAGTCACATAAAGGAACAGACCATGATCACCTCAACAGGCTCTCAAAACAAAGAATCCAGGGATCTTCCAGATGAAAGTGCATTCCTGGAATTATCAGATGCAGAATACAAAAGTTTAATATACAGAACCCTTCAAGACATCAGGAAGGAAATGAGGCAATATGCAGAACAAGCCAAAGAACACACAGATACAGCAACTGAAGAAATTAGAAATATCATTCAGAAACATAATGAAAAGTTTAATAAGCTGGAAAAACCCATAGACAGACAGCAATCAGAAATTCAGAAGATTAACAATAAAATTACAGAATAAGATAACAATAGAAAGTCAGAGGAGCAGAATTGAGCAAGTAGAAGCTAGAATTTCTGAACTCGAAGATAAATCACTTGGCACTAATATATTTGAAGAAAAATCAGATTTGAAAAAATGAAGAAACCTTAAGGATCATGTGGGACTCTATCAAGAGAAATAACCTATGAGTGACTGGAGTACCAGAACAGGGAGGGATAACAGAAAATACAGAGAAAATTGTTGAAGATTTGTTGGCAGAAAACTTCCCTGATATTGTGAAAGATGAGAAGATATCTATCCAAGATGCTCATCGAACTCCACATGAGGTCTTAAAAGAAAGTCACCAAGACATATTATAATCAAACTTGCCAAAACCAAAGATAAAGAGTCAATTTTAAGAGCAACAAGGGATAAATGAAAGGTCACCTACAAAGGAAAGCCAGTAAGAATAAGCTGGGACTACTCGGCAGAAACCATGCAGACAAGAAGGCAATAGGATGACATATTTACAAAATTGAAGGGAAAAAATTGCCTGCCAAGAGTCATATATCCAGCAAAACTGTCTCTTAAATATGAAGGTGAAATTAAGACATTTCCAGATAAGCACAAGTTTAGGGACTTCGTAAAACCCAAACCAAAACTACAAGAAATACTAAAGGGAGTTCTTTGCTTAGAAAATCAATAATATCAGGTATCAACCCAAGACTAGAAAACTGGACAGAGCAACAGAAGTCAACCCAGACAGGGAAATCCAAAGAAACAAAGAAAGATTATTAAAAAAATAAAGCCCAAAACAGGGTAACAGCGATGTTATTATGTAAAAGAAGACAACATTAAAATAATAAAGAGGGATTAAGAAATGTAATCATACACCTTCCATGTGGAGAGGAAGGTACGGCGATACAAAGAAATAAAAGTTAGTTTTAAAGTTAGAAAAATAAGGGTAAATATTAAGGTAACTACAAAGAAGACAAACTATCCTACTCATCAAAATAAAATCCAAGGGAAAAATACAGACTCAGCAGAAACACAATCAACAACAACAAATATGAGGAAAGGACAATATATAAAGAAAATCTACTCAGCACATAAAATCAAGTGGGAAAAAGAATCTGTCAACACACAAAAAAGACATCAAAATGATGTCCCTAAATTCATACCTGTCCATAATTAGCCTGAATGTAAATGGACTAAATGCACCAATAAAGAGACAGAGAGTGGCAGAATGGATTAAAAAACAAGATCCATCTGTATGCTCCCTACAAGAGACACACCTTAGAATTAGAGACACAAACAAACTAAAACTCAAAGGATGGAAAAAAATATATCAAGCAAACAACAATCAAAAAAGAGCAGGAGTGGCAATATTAATTTCTGACAAAATAGACTTTAACATTAAATCCATCAGAAAGGATAAGGAAGGACACTATATAATGACTAAAGGGACAATACATCAAGAAGATATAACCATATTAAATACTTATGCACCCAGTGACAGGGCTGCAAGATACATAAAACAAATTCTATCAGCATTGAAAAGTGAGAGACAGCCCCACAATAATGGTAGGAGACTTCAACACACCACTTTCGGTGAAGGACAGGACATCCAGAAAGAAGCTCAATAAAGACATGGAAGATCTAAATGCCACAATCAACCAACTTGACCTCGTAGACATATACAGAACACTCCACCCAACAGCAACCAAATATACTTTCTTTTCTAGTGTACATGGAACATTCTCAAGACTAGACCACATACTAGGTCATAAAGCAAGCCTTAGCAGAATCCAAAACATTGAAATATTACAAAGTGTCTTCTCTGACCCTAAAGCCATAAAAGTGGAAATCAGTAACAGGAAAAGCAGGGAAAAGAAGTCAAACGCTTGGAAACTGAACAATACCCTGCTCAAAAAAGACTGGATTATAGAAGATATTAAGGATGGAATAAAGAAATCCAGAAAATGCAATGAGAATGAAAACACTTCCTATCAGAACCTTTGGGACACAGCAAAAGCGGTGCTCCGAGGCCAATTTGTATCAATAAATGCACACATCCAAAAAGAAGAAAGGGCCAAAATCAAAGAATTATCCCTACAACTTGAACAAATAGAAAGAGAGCAACAAAAGAAACCCCCGGGAACCAGAGGAAAACAAATAATAAAAATTAGAATCTGAACTAAATGAAATAGAAAACAGAAAAACAATCGAAAGAATTAACAAGACCAAAAGCTGGTTTTTTGAAAAATCAACAAAATTGATAAACTTGCCAAACTGACAAAAGAAAAACAGGAGAGGAAGCAAATAACCCAAATAAGAAATGAGAGGGTCGATATTACAACAGACCCAACTGAAATTAAAAGAATCATTATCAGATTACTATGAAAAACTATTAAAAAACTATACTCAAACAAATTTGAAAACCTAGAAGATACGGATGAATTCCTGGAAACACACTACCTACCTAAACCAATACAAACAGAGGTAGAACAACAAAATAGACCCATAACAAAAGAAGAGATTGAAAAGTTAATCAAAAAACTCCTAACAAAAAAAAGTCCTGGTCTGGACGGCTTCACTGCAGAGTTCTACCAAACTTTCAGAGAAGTGTTAACACCACTGCTGCTAAAGTATTTCAGAGCATAGAAGAGGACAGAATACTGCCAAACTCATTCTATGAAGCCACCATATCCCTGATACCAAAACCAGGTAAAGACTCCACAAGAAAATTATAGACCTGTATCCCTCGTGTACGTAGATGTAAAAATCCTCAACAAAATTCTAGCCAATAGAATTCAACAACGTATCAAAAAAATAGTTCACCATGACCAAGTGGGATTCATACCAGGTATGCAGGGATGGTTCAACATTAGAAAAATAATTAATATAATTCACCACATAAATTTAAAAAAATGACAAGAATCACATGATTTTATTAATTGATGCAGAAAAGGCATTTGACAAAGTTCAACAGTCATCCATGATAAAAACTCTCAGCAAAACAGGAATAGAAGGAAAATTCTTCAACATAATAAAGGGCATTTATACAAAGCCAACAGCCAACATCAGCCTAGATGGAGAGAGCCTGAAAACATTCCCATTGAGACTGGGAACCAGACAAGGATGCCCTTTATCACCACTCTTACTCAACATTGTGCTGGAAGTCCTAGCCAGAGCAATTAGGCTAGATAAAGAAATAAAGGACATCCAGATTGGCAAGGAAGAAGTCAAAGTATCTCTATTTGCAGATGAC
The DNA here is from genome assembly GCF_024166365.1 of Elephas maximus indicus. Taxonomy (NCBI): domain Eukaryota; kingdom Metazoa; phylum Chordata; class Mammalia; order Proboscidea; family Elephantidae; genus Elephas; species Elephas maximus. Next base: position 67,104,109 of record NC_064838.1, read on the forward strand.
ATGATCTTATACACAGAAAACCCTAAGGAATCCTCCAGAAAACTACTGAAACTAATAGAAGAGTTCAGCAGAGTATCGGGATACAAGATAAACATACAAAAATCAGTTGGATTTGTCTATGCCAACAAAAAGCACATCGAAGAGGAAATCACCAAATCAATGCCATTTACAGTAGCCCCCAAGAAGATAACATAGATAACATACTTAGGAACAAATCTTACCAGAGATGTAAAAGACTTATACAAAAAAAACTACAATACACTTCTGCAAGAAACCAAAAGAGACTTATGTTAAGTGGAAGAACATATCTTGCTCGTGGATAGGAAGACTTAACATCATAAAAATGTCTGTTCTACCAAAAGCGATCTATACATTTAATGCAATTCCGATCCAAATCCCAAGGACGTTCTTTAATGAGATGGAGAAACAAATCACCAGTTTCATATGGAAGGGAAAGAGGCCCTGGATAAATAAGGCATTACTGAAAAAGAAGAACAAAGTAGGAGGCCTTACTTTACCTGATTTTAGAACCTATTATACCGCCACAGTAGTCAAAACAGCCTGGTACTGGTACAACAGATACATGGACCAATGGAACAGAATTGAGAATCCAGACATAAATCCATCCACATACGAGCAGTTGATATTTGACAAAGGCCCCAAAACAGTTAAATGGGGAAAAGATAGTCTTTTTAACAAATGGTGCTGGCATAACTGGATATCCATCTGCAAAAAAACGAAACAAGACCCATACCTCACTTCATGCACAAAAACTAACTCAAAATGGATCAAAGACCTAAATATAAAATCTAAAACGGTAAAGATCATGGAAGAAAAAATAGGGACAACGTTAGGAGCCCTAATACATGGCATAAACAGTATAGAAAACATTATAAAGAATGTAGAAGTAAAACTAGATAACTGGGAGCTCCTAAAAATCAAACACCTATGCTCATCCAAAGACTTCACCAAAAGAGTAAAAAGACTACCTACAGACTGGGAAAAAGTTTTTAAGCTATGACATTTCTGATCAGCACCTGATCTCTCAAATCTACATGATACTGCAAAAACTCAACTGCAAAAAGACAAATAATCCAATTGAAAAATGAGCAAAAGATATGAATAGACACTTCACTAAAAAAGACATTCAGGTAGCTAACAGATATATGTGGAAATGTTCACGATCATTAGCCGTTAGAGAAATGCAGATCAAAACTACAATGAGATTTCATCTCACTCCAACAAGGCTGGCATTAATCCAAAAAACAGAAAATAATAAATGTTGGAGAGGCTGTGAAGAGATTGGAACACTTCTACACTGCTGGTGGGAATGTCAAATGGTACAACCACTTTGGAAATCGATTTGGCGCTTCCTCAAAAAGCTAGAAATAGAACTACCATATGATCCAGCAATCCCACTACGTGGAATATATCCTAGAGAAATAAGAGCCTTTACACAAACAGATGGAAACCCCGGTGGCATAGTGGTTAAGAGCTATGGCTGCTAACCAAAAGGTTGGCAGTTCGAATCCGCCAGGCACTCCTTGGAATCTCTATGGGGCAGTTCTGCTCTGTCCTATAAAGGTCACTATGAGTTGGAATTGACCAACGGCAGTGGGTACACAAACAGATATATGTTTATTGCAGCACTGCTTACAATAGGAAAAACATGGAAGCAACCAAGGTGGCCGTCAATGGATGAATGGATAAATAAATTAGGGTATATTCACACAATGGAGTTCTACGCATTGATAAAGAACAGTGAGGAATCTGTGAAACATTTCATAACGTGGAGGAACCTGGAAGGCAGTATGCTGAGTGAAATGAGTCAGTTGCAAAAGGACAAATATTGTATAAGACCACTATTATAAGAACTTGAGAAATAGTTTAAACTGAGAAGAAAACATTCTTTCATGGTCTCGAGAGGTAAGAGGGAGGGAGGGTGAGAGCGGCAATTCGCTAATCAGACAGTAGATAAGAACTACTTTAGGTGAAGGGAAAGGCAGCACACAATACAGGGGAGGTCAGCACAATTGGACTAAACCAAAAGCAAAGAAGTTTCCTGAATAAACTGAATGCTTCAAAGGCCAGTATAGCAGGGGCAGGGGTCTGGGGACCATGGTTTCAGGGGACATCTAAGTCAATTGGCATAATAAAACCTATTAAGAAAACATTTTGCATCCCACTTTAGAAGAGTGGCGTCTGGGGTCTTAAACGCTAGCAAGCAGGCATCTAAGATGAATCAATTGGTCTCAACCCACCTGAATCAAAGGAGAATGAAGAACACCAAGGGCACAAGGTGATTAGGAGCCCAAGAGACAGAAAGGGCCACATGAACCAGTGATTACATCATTCTGAGACCAGAAGAACTAGATGGTGCCCGGCTACAACCGATGACTGCCCTGACAGGGAACACAGCAGAGAACCCCTGAGGGAGCAGGAGAGCAGTGGGATGCAGACCGCAAATTCTCATAAAACCAGACTTTAATGGTCTGACTGAGACTGGAAGGACCCCGGTGGTCATGGCCCCCAGACCTTCTGCCGGCCTAGGACAGGAACCATGCCCGAAGCCAGCTCTTCAGACATGGATTGGACTGGACAATGGGTTGGAGAGGGATGCTGGTGAGGAGTGAGCTTCTTGGATCAGGTGGACACTTGAGACAATGTTGGCTTCTCCTGCCTGGAAGGGAGATGAGAGGGTGGAGGGAGTTAGAATCTGGCAAAATGGACACAAAAAGAGAGTGGAGGGATTTAGAAGCTGGCGAAATGGACACAAAAAGAGAGTGGAGGGAGAGAGCAGGCTGTCTCATTTGGGGGAGAGTAATTGGGAGTGTGTAGCAAGGTGTTAGCAAGGTGTATATGGGTTTTTGTGTGAGAGACTGACTTGATTTGTAAACTTTCACTTAAAGCACAATAAAAATTATTTAAAAAAATAAAATAAAACCCATTGCCGTCAAGTCAATTCTGACTCATAGCGACCCTCTAGGATGGAGTAGAGCTCTTCCATCGGGTTTCTAAGGAGCAGCCAAGCTCTTAACCAGTGTGCCCTGACTCTCAAATCTACCAGTTTCACCCTAACTCTCTATTCCTTCCCGTAACGCTAAAGATCTTGTTAGGGAGGGACCACCGCAGAAAGATTGAGACTGTTGTCTGAGACGTGAATTGAAGAGTTAGGTACAGTCCATTTTGGGGGAGGACCCAAACCACAGCCAGGTAAGCCAGATTTCGCAGGCAGCCTTGTGCCCTGTTGGCTTTACCACCCTTGGCATCAGCACTTACTACCATTTTGTGTCCCTTTTGGACTACGTAACTTTTTCTAACCGATGTCCTTTTTTCTCTCTTCTCTGCTTCTCTGGTCAGCTGGAGGCTTTTTATTCCATCTTTACCACGGAGCAGCAAGACCACGTCAAGTCAGTGGAGTATCTCAGAAACAACTTTCGACCACAGCAGGGTCTGAATGGCAGAGTGGTGTCTAAGTCCGCCGTCCGTGACGCATGGAACCACGACGTGACAGACTTCTTAGAAAACCCGCTGGGGACAGAAGCCTCCAAAGGTATTTTTGGATTAAGGGCCCTTGCCCAGGGAAGGATTCCTTATCGTAAATTAAATTAAAAGGAGCTGGAAGCCAGCAAGAATTGAAGCTTAGTGTTAAGAGCATCTGTTTCTTTACTAAAAGAAACTTATCTGGATGATAAACACAAGCAGCTGTGGGAGTAACTTCAGTTAAATAAATACATTAAAAATTGGCCTTTTGACTAATAATATATAGTTATTCTCTTTGCATTTTTACCATGTATAAAAAAAAATAGCACTGACTAATTCATGACTAAAAGAAATGTTTTGGTGTCTTTTTGTTAATCTGTTGAGATCAGGAGTTTGTCTCTGAGCTCAAACATTGGTGCTTTTGAATGGCTACCATCGCCCCACTATGCAGTACTCTTGCTAACATCCAAACTAGTCAAGAGCTCCAACTCCAGCCTCCTGTCCCCACTAGAAATCACTTTGCCTTTTCAAACTATTATTTAACGGTTTAATTCCCGTATCTGATAAACACGAGTTTATAATTTCCAGGCGTCTTAATCTTTCCATGTCTGCTTTCTCATGTGAAATTAACATGAATTTCTCTCCCAGGAAGCCAGGAGGTATTAGTCTCCCTCATCGTCCCCCACCCCCACTTCCAATTTTCATTTGTCATAGTTGCGTCGTAGAGCTTAACTGTAAGATTCTGGAAACACTGAGACGAATAAGACTGTTCAAAGTTCTAGCTCTTGGAAAGGAGGAAGGAATAAGAAGGAGTTTCCTTTGGTTGTGAGATAGGTACTGCCCAGGCCACCACTCTCGTTCTCCAAAAATTGCACGCTTCGGTAACATGGAAGAGCTTGTGTCATTTGTCAGCATAGGAAGTGGACCGTGGTATTTTAGTGTGGTCAGTTATGTGGGGAGGTTTTGTGTCAAGAGTGCCCTACTTCCCATAAAAGGCATCAGTTTACCAGCATGTAAACTCTGTAGGAACAGGAGAATGGGATTAGGTTCTGCGAGAGCTGGTCTGCGTGACTTGAGTGACATGTACTTTGAAGAAAAGAACAAGCCCGTCTCCCAGGCTCATGTTTTTTGAAAAGGAACTGAGAGAAAAGGACAGGGAGTTTAAGAAGTAAAAATACTTCCTGTCGGTGTGATTTTGTTGGAGGACAGTAAGGAGGAGCTAGTCTGGCCAGCTTCCCTTCATTAAGGCTCGGGATTCAAGCATATTGAGGCCAACACTTTGTCAAAGGCATCACTTGTCAGCTGGGAACAACGGGAGGATTAAGATACTCACAAGCTTATGAAATATCAGCGGTTCGACTGGCATAGGATACCTCACTTGGGCTAATTTCCTCTAACCTAGCTAAAAATAAAACAACCAAACTCAAAGGCTTTCTCCCAAGAGAACGTACTCAGGGAAAGCAGAGCTCTTAGGGATTGACTGTTTTGTGAGGTGTATATACGGGGAATGGGGAATTCCTATCACAAGTGAGCGTGAGCGTAAGAACTGGTAGCTCAGAATCGCTGATGGTGTGACAGTTACAAAGCTCCCTCCTGAAGAATGGGCTAAGCATATGATAGATCAGCTGTGGAGAGACTGCTTGGCCCTTATTACCCAAGAAAGTTAGAGGAGATAAATGGTTTCCTTTGCGTTAAATTGTCAAAGTGGGAAAGATCTTCCATTGAATGGGCTTTCTCTGAATTTGAGCAGAGTCATGGACCCGTCCTTAAATGTGGGAAGTCACTTCTTTATTCTGCAATGTTGATTACAATCATCAGTGCCCATTGCTCAATCTTAAGATGCACAAATATTAAAATGTCTCATGGCATTTCTGGAGGCAGAGAAGGATCTAGGTGCCGTCCTAACTGTGTGTTTTTTTAACGTATTATTTCGTGACATACTGCAGTAGATCAAAAGACTAACATTACCAGCTTCTCTTAAAAGTGCGTGCATAATACATGTACAATGTAATGAATTTTCGGGAACTGAGCACACCTGTGCAGTGAGCACCCAAATGGAGAAACTAACATCACTAACTTCCAGGAGCACCCTCTTGTCCCTCACTTCTTAGTCACTGTCTTTCCCCAAGGGTAACCACTACCATAAATTAGCTTTGCCTATTTTTAACTCTCACATAAATACAACCATCCTGCATATATTCTTTTGTATGTTGCTTCTGTCATTCTACATGGTTTTTTAGAGTCATCTGTGTTATTGCATGTAGTTGTCATTTGTTCTTTCTTATTGCTCAGTTCCACTGTATGACTGTACATACCTGAATTTATCCGTTTTAGTGTATGTGAGTATGTGGATTATTTCCAAGTTATAGTGATTATGAAAATTCTTGAACTTGCCTTTTAATGAACATATGGACACATCCCTCATGGGTTTTCATCTAGGAGTAAAATGGCTGCATCGTATGTCTTACGCTGTATGCACGTGTTCAGCTTTGTTAAATACAGGCAGTTTCCCAAAGTGATTGTATGTACCACTTTATATTCCCACCAGCAGTATTTGAAAGTTTCCTATTTTTTACACCTTTTTTTAAAGGCACGATTTAGATACCATAAAATTTACCCATTTGTAAATGTCCGATTCAGTGATATTTATGAAGCTACCATCAGCACCATCCAGTTTAGAACACTTTGATCTCCCCAGAAAGTTTCTTCATGACCTAGTCCGCTCAGTTTTTTGTGCCCTCAACCCCAGGCAGCCTCTGATCTGCTTTTTATCTTTCACCTAGCATAAGGGTTTTGAAGTTCATCCATGGTGTCGTATATATCAGTGATACATTCCTTTTTATCGCTGGATAGTATTCCTGTTTGTTTTTTTGATGTCTGCTTTATTAAGGTACAATTCACATGCCATAAAGTTTATCCTTTTAAGTACATATTTCACTGGTTTTTAGTACACAGTTAATACAACCATTACCACTATCTAATTCCAGAACATTTTCATCACCCCACAAAGAAACCCCGTACCCATTAGCAGTCACTCCCAATTTCTGTCGCCCACAATTCCTGGAAACCACTAATCTACTTTCTGTCTCTATAGATTTGCATATTCTAGACATCTCAGCTACATGAAACCGTAGAGTATGTAAGGAGCCCTGGTGACACAATGGTTAAAATGCTCAGCTGCTAACCCAAAGGTCAGCAGTTTGAACACACCAGCCGTTCTGTAGGAGCGAAGACCTGGCAGTCTGCTCCTGTAAAGACTACAGCCTTGGAAACCGTATGGGGCAGTTCTCCTCTGTCACGTGGGGTCGCTATGAGTCAATGGTGCACAACAACAACAATACAGTATATGACCTTTTGTGGGTTCTTTCATAGTGTTTTCATGGTTCATCCATGTTGGAGCATGTATGAAACTTCATTCCTCTTTCTGACTAAATAATATTCCATTGTATGGATATACCACATTCTGTTGATCATTCATCAATTAATGGACATATGAGTTGTTTTCACTTTTTGGCTGTTATGAATGTAGCTATGTACATTTGTATATAAGTTTTCATGTGGACAATGTTTTCACATTTATATTTAAGAGTAGAATTACCACGTCATATCAACCTATAGGGTCGCTATGAGTCGGAATCGACTTGACGGCACTGGGTTTGATTTGGGTTTTTTTGTGGTACCTTTATGTTTAATATTGTGAGGAACTGCCAAAGTATTTTCCATAGCGGCTGTACCATTTCACATTCCCATCAGCAGTGTACGAGAGTTCCAGTTTCTCCACATCGTCACTAATGCTTGTTGTTGTACTTTTTTTTATTTTAGCCATCTTAGTGGGTGTGAGGTAGTATCTCTTTGTAGTTTTGGTTTGCATTTCCCTAAGGACTAATAATGCCCTTATTTGTTTATTTATAAATAATTTATTTTTGTTGTTGGAATATATACATCAGAACATGCACCAATTCAACAGTTTTTTGTTTAGCTTAAACAAGAAGGAAGTTTATTTTTCTCTAACATAAAAGAAGTCCAAAAGAATTAGTCGAGGCCATGTGTAATACTTCAGGGCATCCCAGGTCAACATGTCTTGCTGCTCTGCCATTCTCAGCCTGTCACTTTCTCCTCAAGGCTCAAGATGGATGCCCCAGTTCATGTTCCAAGGATTGAAAAGGGAGAAGCAGTGAAGAGTAGCATACCCTCTCACTTTAAGAATATTTTTCTACTGCTCCTAGTTTCATACTACATGGACCTGGCGGCGCAGTGGTTAAACGTTTGGCTGCTAACCAAAAGGTCAGCAGTTCAAATCCACCAGCTACTCCTTGGAAACCCTATGGGACAGTTCGACCCTGTCCTGTAAGCTTGCTATGAGTCAGAATTGACTGGACGGCAATGAGTTTGGGAATTTTTTTTTTTTTTTCGCTCGTAGTCCTCTGGTCTCACCCTATTGCAAAGTAGAGTGAAAAATGCAGCCTTTATCATGGGAAGTCATACGCCCATGTAAAAATTGAAGATTCTATAATATCGAAGAGGAAAACAGAATTTGAGGCCAGGTATCTGTCTCCACCTTAGGACGTTTTAAAAGGAGTGATAGAGAATTTCACCTGGACTGGAGTTTACAGTGCTGGTGAATTATCCATGTGGAAATGCCTCACAGACAGTTGCACACGTGGCCGGTTTTACTGAAGTCAACTCCAGTGGATTCACTTACCTGCCCAAACTTTCAATGACTTCTTATTCCTCCTCCTGGCATTCAAGCCTGTGAAATATGGCCCCAGGCTGCATTTCCTGTCAATGTTGTTAGTCGCTTTAGAGCCAGCTCTGGCTCCTGGTGACATTACACATAACAGAATGAAGCACTGCCCCGTCCTGCACCATCTTCACTGTCGTTGGTGTGTTTGAGTCCATCGTGGCAGCTGTTGTGGCAATCCATCTCACTGAGCGTTGCCCTCGTTTTTGTCGGCCCTCTCCTTCACCAAACGTGATGTCACCTTCTGGCAGTTGGTATCTCCTGATGACATGTCCAAAGCAAGTGGGTCAAAGACTCACCATCCTAGCTTCTAAGGAACATTCTGGTTGTATTTCTTCTAAGAATGATTTATTCATTCTTTTGGTAGTCCGTGGTATAGTCATTATTCTTTGCCAGCACCACAGTTTGAATCCATCAGTTCTTCTGTCTTCCTTTTTCATTATCCAACTTTTGCACATATATTAGCTGGTTGAAAAGACCATGGCTTGGTGCTTTCACACCTTAGTCATCAAAGTAACATCTTTCTATAACTTTAAAGAGGGTCTTTTGCAGCAGATTTGTCTAATCCAATACGTTATTTAATTTCTTGACTTGCTTCCATGGACATGAATTGTTTCTACCATTCCCCATTCCTTAAGTGTGCCCCATGCTTTTCTATTTGCATGTCTTTGCTCTTGCAGTACCTTCTGCCTGGGGTGCCCTCTCAAGAAATCTTTTTGTTTTTTTTTAATGGAGCACAGTTCTACTGTGACATACATGGGGTAACCATGAGTTGGAATGGACTCAACAGCAACTGGTTTAGGTTTTTTGTTTTTTTTTAATATGCTATTGTATTCTTGGTGAAAGTTTATACATCAAGTTAAGCACCCATTTAACAATTTTTGTACATATTGTTCGGAAACCCTGGAAGCATAGTGGTTAAGAGCTACGGATGCCAATCAAAAGGTCAGCAGTTCGAATTCACCAGGCGCTCCTTGACAACTCTGTGGGGCAGTTCTACTCTCTCCTGTACGGTCACTATGAGTCGGAATCGACTCGACGGCCATGGGTTTGGGTTTTTTTGTTTTGTTTTTGGTATACGTATTGTTCAGTGATTGGTTATGTTTTCCACATTGTGTCAGTGTTCTCATTATTTCTGTTCTGGTTGTTCAGTTTCCATTAATCTAGCTTCCCTGCCACCCCCTCCCACCACCCCCCTCAATCTTCTCATCTTTCCTGACCATTTGGTCTCATATAGATGATTTTTCTTTTTTTAATTAAGAAACACAGTACTTCCAGGTAATAGTGTATATTTTATGAGCTAATCTGTTATTTAGCTGAAAGGTGACCTCTGAGAGTGGTTTCAGCGCAAAGTTTGAAGGGCATCTCAGGACGACACTCTCAGAGTTCCTCTGGTCTCTACCGGCCCAGTAAGTCTAGCCTTTTTTTAAATTTTGAGTTTTGTTTTACAGTTTTCTCCCATTCTGTCCAGGATTATCTATTGTGTCTCTGGTCAGAACAGTCAGTAGTGGTAGCCAGGCACCATCTAATTCTTCTGGTCTCAGGATAGGTGAGGCCACGGTTCTTGTAGGCAGTTAGTCCTGTAGACTAGTTTCTTCTTTGTGTCTTTAGTTTCCTTCTTTCTTATTTGCTCCAGGCGAGCAGAGACCAATAGTTGTGTCTTAGATCACTTCTACATGTACAGTTAATTCAGTGACATTGATTACACTCTTCAACTTGTGCATGTATTGTCACTCTTCTTTTCCAAATTGTTCCTCCCCCATTTTTTTAAAATGCATAGGGCATATAACAGTGTTCCACATGACCAAAAGCGCCTCCTTCCCCTACCCTTCCCCCAAAACTCTCGGATAATTTAACAGCACTATTAACCAAAGGGTCGGCAGTTCAAATCCGCCAGGCGCTCCTTGGAAACTCTATGGGGCAGTTCTACTCTGTCTTATCAGATCGCTATGAGTCGGAATCGACTCGACGGCACTGGGTTTTCTAGGTATATGGAGCCGTGGTGGCACAGTCCTTAAGAGCTTGGCTGCTAACCAAAAGGTCAGCTATTTGAATCTACCACCCGCTTCTAGGAAACCCTATGGGGCCCTTTTACTCTGTCTTACAGGGTCGCTATGAGTTGGAATCAACTCAAGGCAGTGGGTTTGGTTTTTTTGGTGTTTCTATAGGCTGAAGGAGCCCTGGTCATACAGTGGTTAAAACCCTTGGCTACTAACTGAAAGGTTGGTGGTTCAAATCCACTAGCCACTCCATGGGAGAAATACATGGCAGTCTGCTTCCGTAAAGATCCACTCTGTTCTGTAGGGTCACTATGAGCAGAATCAACTCGATAGGAATGAGTTTGGTTTTTGGGGCTTGACATATAGGCTGAAGGGAGTCCTGGGTGGCCCAAATGGTTAAGCACTGGATTACTAACCAAAAGGCTGGCAGTTCAAACCCATCCAGAGGCCCCTTGGAATTGAGGCCTGACGATCTGCTTCTAAAAGGTCACAGCCTTGAAAACTCTATGGAGCAGTTCTACTCTGTACACTTGGGGTCATCGTGAGTTGGAATCGACTTCATAGCGACTGACAGCAACAACAACAGCTAGTCTGAAAAGCCAGCCACAGGTACTGACAATCTTTGGGAAGCCTGGCAGCTGGGGTTCTTGACCTTAGAGACATATGCAGCAAAGAGTCAAGACAAGAGAAGGGTTGTCCTCCCTTCTCCAGTTTCTGCAAAAAGAAGATAAAAACAAGGGTGGTGTTCCGCAATCTTGAGGCAGTTCAAAAGCAACAAAGCCTGCATTCCCTATCTGACCATTATTGCAAGTTTTCAATGCCTAGGAGAGTTATGATGCTGGGCATGGAGCTCTGTATTTATTGGACTATTGTCGCAGAAGAAAGAAAAACAAATTAGTTACCTAGGGCAGGAGTCAGGAAAGGACTGGACACTAAATATTTTGGGCTTTGGAGTCACCTGGTCTCTGTCACAACTACTCAACTCTGCCATGGTAGCATGAAAGCAGCCATAGACAATATGTAAATGAATGAGTGTGGATGTGTTCCAATAAAATTTTATTTACCGAAAAAGTGGCGACACAGATTTGGGCTCGGAACTGTAGTTTGCTGACCCTTGCTCTAGGAGACTGCTCATATCAAGATGGAGAAACCCAATCTTAGGCTTGTTTTAAAGTAAATGTCTTTTGTCTTAAAGATGGCAGTGGCCATGACTGTGAAAATGCCTTTGATTGGGTCTTTTTTTCCATTCCACTACAACATAATAGGGCCAACTAGAGGTTTGTTAACTTGGCAACCAACCAGTAACCTGTTCACCTTAACACCTGGTCATCTTTCACACCAGAGTTGTAAGCAGAGCCTCAGTTAGCTGAATATAGTGCTCCCCTCCCCGGCTCCCCTAGCTGTGATCGTTAACTAGTGCCTATTGAGCAGCAGTGTGGTGGGGGCCTGAGCTAATGTACCCCAAGAGGAGAAGACTTCCTTCCAGCCGTCTATCAAGATGATCAGATGTACTGGAATCGAGAAAACAGAATCAAGCCTTTCAACGCCAAGCATGAGACACCAGAGGAAAGGAGGAAAGTCATCTGAATATTGTATTGTTGCCTGAGAAAGACTTATAATGGGTGTCATCCTTAAAAACTATAAAGCTTTAGTTCCGGTAAATGGGAAGAGTCTTTAGGTTTGGTGGACGGGTCAGGGGACATCCAACTTGCCACTCTGCCCCTTTTCGGTAAATAACTGGGACAGGCTTGAGGATTTAGTGGGCTGTCATTCCGGTATTCTGCAGCACTTCCCAGACACATGGACGAGCATTCGGTGATAGTGCTGAATGCTTTCTATTGGGAAGACTTTTGGAACAGTGAACAGAGAAAAATAACTTTCCTTCCAACAACGTGAAACATATGGTTTATTAATTTAACGAAACCTGTTCAAGCCACAGTGGAATCAGAAGCACTTGATCTGATAATTTGATTTGATGGCTTAATTAAAGTGACACTGCATAATGTAATAAAAGCAAAGGAAGTGGGGCGGGGGGAGGAGCTGGGCTGCCTCCGGACCCCCTGGTCTCCTAAGCCAACGCTGCATTTTTTGGAGAATGGTTTTTGCTTCTGGTCGTGGAGGGTGTCTTTTTTAGCTGTGTTTCGGTGTTGAAGGTTGCTTCCTGTTCAGGTCGAAAGCAGAGTTGAAGGGCATAGATCACTGTGTGAGAATACCTAAGTAACTAGGCTATTTTGAATCAGACTACACCGAGAAAGAGCATCACATTTTCCACCCAAATTAGCAAACAAAGGAGTAAATCCGTGATTGCTTTAAAAAAAAAAAAGAATTTGACATTGAATTCATGATTTTCTGCTATTTTTGGAGAAAATATTAATGTGTTGTTCTACTTTGAGTTTAATCACTTCCATTCACCAAATTAATGGGCTTGAATTACTTTATTTTATTAAAAGAAGCTCTGATATGAACAGTTTATTCTTTTGTAGGCAGCTGCCCTCCCAGAAACTCTTCCACAAAGTTATCTTGTTACTTCCAGAAATGTTCAGCACAGGTATGTGCTAAGAAAAATACATTTTTCATGAAGCCCCAATTGAGAATTTTTAACTCCCTTCTTTTAAAAAGAACTATCATTGGCCATTGATTTTTAAACCCAGGAGTGGTTAAGAAAAAAGGCAAAAAGCAGGGCTGTTTAAAGACCTTTGAACATTATAGGTTCTCTTTATTTTTCAGATTCATGCCTGTTACAGCAGACATGTTTAAATGCTGAGACATCCCACAGTAACTGTAATTTTATGTAAACATATAAGTATTAGTACAACTTGCGTTTGATTGGTTGACACGATGTTGATGTTTTGTAGGTATTTAAAGCAGCATTGAGTATTTTGCTTCGGATTTTATAGCCAGTGGATCTCCGTTCACATGTTGGACATCTTCACCAGCCTGTGAATAGCCTGTTGGCTCTAAGACTTGTTCCTGAAGCACCTAATGGTTTTTTAAAAAAGGTTATGGAGGGATTTTGTGTGTCTGACACTATGCTAGCCTCTTTTGTTCATACATGCTTAATTCAGTCCTCAAAACAACCTCTGCCAAGAGTTATTTTTCATTCATCAAATATTCACTGGCCATCTACTATGAGCAAGTTTTAGGTGCTAGAAATAGAGATGAACAAGGGAGAAGACGCCATCATGGAGCTCCAGTTCTAGTTGAAGGAAACAAAATTAGTGAGTTTCTTCATCTGGGTTCTCTAGAGGAATAAAACCAGTGAAGCATATATACAAGTATGTAGAGAGAGATTTACTTCAAGGAAATGGCTCACGCAACTGTAGGGGCTGGCAAGTCCCAAATCCATGGGTCAGGCGGCAGGCTGGAGGCCTCTGCTGGCTCATGGGGTTGTGGAGGGTAGAAAGTGATTACATTGTGGAAGAGCACATGACAAACCACAGAGAATCATAGCCTGGCCAGTTTGACACAAAACATGAACCATCACAGTAAGTCAGCTGATGAAAACGCTGAAGTGTTAATCTGAAGAAAACAAACGGGGCTATTCTGAGAGCAATGGAGTATGGTGAAGCAGTGTGAAGGGCTTGTCTTTGGATAGGGCATTTGGGGATACGAAGCCAGCCCTCCAGAGATCTGGGTAAGAAGGGCCTTTGCAAAGACCTCGAGGCGTGGGAATATGCGAGGGGCGTGGTAAACGGGGAGCAAGGCAGGAGGAGAAGTGGCAAGGGCCGGGCCTGGAGGAGACTTTCTGGTGAGGAGTTAATACCATACTCTTACAGCAGTGGGAAGGAAGCCTTTGGAGAGTTTTAAGCAGGTGCATGAAATCCCCAGATGGTACAAAGGGCTAAGGCATCAACAGCTAACTGAAAGGTTGGAGGTCCAAGTCTACCCAGAGGTGCCTGGGAAGAAAGGCCTGGTGACCTACTTCTGAAAAAACAGCCATTGAAACCCTGTGGAGCCCAGCTCTGCTCTGACACACGTGGGTCACCAGGCACTGGAGCCAGCTCGGTGGCAGCGGGTGAAGCAGACACATGGAAAAGTCTAAACAGATTTTTAAACCCGTCACTTTGTTGTGTGTAATGTTTGCACAGGAACCTGCAAGATTCTGTCAGCAGGAAGCTGATACAAATATTCCAGGACAGATGTCAGTGATTGAATGAGGGTGATCATGGTGGTGAAGACAGATAAAGCCAAGAGGATTTACTCACGGTTTGGATGGAGGGTGGGGTGAGCAAAGGGAGAGATACACTATGACTGTTTCTCTTCGACAGATGAGGGGTCTGGGACGCAGAGCAAGGGACCCACCCCGAGCCTCTCGTCCAGAAAGTAATGAACCACGTCCATTCATGTCCAAATGCAGAGTTCTCCCGGTTTCCAAAGGACTGCAGGCTTCAGAGTGAACCCCCAAGTGGTGGCTGCTTTGTTTTCAGTGTTACCAGGTGGCTTGAACAACATAGTTTATTACTCCCTCCCAGGATAAAGGAGCTTTAAAGCTAAACATACCTGTGGGGATTGTGCCCTCTTATCTTTTGAAAAGGAATCTCTGGGCTCAGTCTTTACCTCTTGGCTTGGTTTTAGTGACTTATCTTGTGGTCCCAGAGCACAGGCTACTGAGACCCAGGTCACAGAGTCAGTACATGTGTGGGCAAGTGTACCCACTTAATCTGGATGGGGGACCTTCTAGGCTAAGGGTCTGGTACATCCTTGATTCAACAGGGCTAACACAGTGCCTAGGTCATAGGAGGTGTAACGTCATTGTTCATTGATTGGATGTATGGATGGATAGGTGGACAGATAGATGGATGAGTGGGAGCTGGGGGGAGGGAGAGAGGGATGCATGGATGTATTGGTGGGTGGGTGGGTGGATGGATGAGTGTATAGGTGGGTGAGTAGGTGGGTGGGAGGAAAGGAAGGATGGATGGATAGATGGGTGGGTAGATGGATTCATGGATGAATTAAGCTAACTTACCTTTGCCAAGCAGCCAGGACTTAAAGATTCTTGCTGTAAGACCTGTCACTGTCTGAACATTTATGAGGTGCTCTTACAGGGAGCACATCCAGGCATTTCTTATAGGGAGCACACCCAGGCATTTGAAGTGAGATTCCATGTCATTCCCATGCCTGAAATCTGAGAGGCTCTTAGGTTTTGGGAAGTCATCTTCTGCTCTGACCACAGGCCATGTTGGATGGCAGCATCCATCTCAAAAAACCATGAAGAGAGGGCTTTCTTGTCTGTCTCAGGGAAGTCACTGTGCCACCTCTGAAAGCAGAGCGTGGGAGGTGGCAGGTGCTGGTGTTAGGACACTCCTGGGCAGAGCTGCTGTTACGGTTTAGGAGCCTTTGAGCTGATGTTGGTAATAGGCACCAGGTGCCATCTCTCATGTTCACACTTTATAAATATTACCTGATTACTTAATCCTTTCTGTATCCAGGCAGGTAGGCAGAGTTTGATCTTCAAGGCTGGCTTAGCAACCCTCCTACAGCTCCTGCTTTTCTTTGCTTATAGGAAAATCTTCCCTGACATTGGGTTTATTTGTGTGGGCACCATGGTGCTTGTGAACGGCGATCTGGAATTAATACAGGCCAACAGCATCCTTCCTCCCCGAGCAGCACACTCCCCCTTCCTCTCGCTAACTAGCATCCTGACGCAAGCGCTCCTGGGTGTTTTCTTGCCTCTTCTTGGAGCCTCTGGAGGAGCGTAGCTGGGAACAGACTGTTGACCTGCCCCATTCTTCCCACCAATCATTCCTCAAACTAACACGGGTTAGTTGAGGTTGTTTTTCTTCAGCTACAGGGAACTTGGATAGAACCCTTGGCTTTCTTGTGACATAAGGAACCATCTCACCTCCCCAGGCCCTGAGACCTGGAAATCAAAGGACATCTGTAAAGGTGCCAAAGCGGGGAGCCTGTATTAAGTCCTCTCGAGTCATCTTTGTCTCTTTGCTTCTCAGCACAGCCAGCATCCTTATGGCTGCTGGCTTTACTCCTGCGTGGCTATCAGGACTGGTTTTATGATTCTGAATTTGTGATTTACTCCTGCGTGGTTCTCAGGACTGGTTTTGTGTTTCCAAATTTCTGGCTTGGACCGAAATGAGTGTCTTGGCTGTCACATTTCACATCTATGCCTGGGTTGAGGAGGAGCGTCTGTATGTCTGACACTAAATGCTAGCAGGTATTATCAAGTGCACAGAGCCGTGTGGTTTCCATGCTTCTGGACTAGCACCAGGAAGGGCTTTCAAAGGAGGGAAGCCTTTTCAGTAAGGAGTATGCTGACCATTTAAAACCGTTGGTTTTCTCTAGCCACCTGCTTAGCCAAAGCTCCTTAGAGCACACCGACCTGTATGCAGGAGGCATCCAAGAGGCCATGATGGCTGGGCCTCTCCTGTGGGCTGGATAGGTGATTTGCAATGGGGCCTCCCTAGTGGGTGCTGCCTATTCATAGCCTGGTCTCCCCATGCAAATGACAAGCTCCGCTTTTCCTCCTCAGTCCTTTTGGCCGAGCCCAGGAGAGGATTGCCTAAGGGGTGGTACCTAGGTGCAGGAAACCCTGGACCTTACCATATAGGGTTATCCTTACCAAATGACCAATTGGTACAGATGCCACATCTGAGGAGAGACAGATTGCCAAGGAAGAAGCAGAAATCCAAAGCTAATAAGGTAAATGCCAGATGTGAGCCAGGGTACCCCTTTAAGCATGGTAGATGCCAAGCCTCACAGATACCTAGTTCTCAGAGAGGAATCATTTTATGGACCCAAGGAACAACAACTGAGGCCCAGGGCACAGCAGTTCACCTGTAGCCACAGAGAAAGGAGAGTCAGGAATAGGAGGAGGAAGTGGAATGTCTGGCTAATTGCCTCCATGAACAACTGCCTCCTTTTCCTTGAGACCAGAAGGACTGGATGGTGCCCAGCTACCATTACTGAACATTTTGATCAAAGATTCCATAGCAGAATCCTGATCCAAAGGGGAAATGCAGAACAGAATTTCAAATTCTCATGGGATCCAGAGTTTCTGGAGCCATGGAGGCTACGTGAACCCCTGAAACTAGTGCCCTGAGATAATATTTAAACCTTAAACCAAAAATATCCCCTGAGGTCTTCTTAGAACCAAACAGTAGTTTAGCTTAATTAGTAAAGAATGTCTGCCTTGAGCATTGTGCTCTTTTAAGATCTGTCTAGATGGGATCAAATTGAGAACAACTCCTGGAAAGATTAGATAGGAGCCTTGGGGGTGGGGGGGGGGTGAGTTTATGTTAATGAGGGAAGGGCAACTCAGAAAAGGAGGGCGAGAATGTTTGCACAACTCGAAGAATGTAATCAGTCAGATCACCCTAGTTCTCTGCTAGCCAGCTATGCCAGTTTTCTTCTCTGTTTTCCCATGGCAGGGCCTTCGCACAGGCTGTTCTTTCTGTCTGGAGCATCCAGGCCTTCCCTCGAAGCTCCTACTCATCAGTCAGAACCAAAAAAACCAAACTCTTTGCCCATGAATTGATTCTGACTCATAGCGACCCTATAGGACGGTAGAGCTGCCCCAAAGTCTGTGATCTTTAGGGGAACAGATCACCAGATCTTTTCTCCAAAGGAGCAGCTGGTGGGTTCAAACCACCAACCTTTCAGTTAGCAGTGGCACACTGAACCATTGTGCCACCAGGGCTCCTTCATCATCCAGGGTCTAGTGCAGACATCAGTCTTCTCTGGAAGTCTGCCCAGCCAATGTCAAATCTAGGTCAAGATCCCTTATAGAGTTATAATACTTTTCTTGAAAGTTTGTGATTATACATTCCTTAGTGCTGGGAGTATTTCACCTTTTTTGTGCCCTGTGCCCCTTCAGCCATCTGGTAAACCCTGGAGACCTCCTAGTGATGGGTTGGAATGCATAAAACAAAATAACAGCAGATTACAAAGCAAACCAATCATCCTCAGATATTATCAAAATATTCTTTATATTGTGATATAGTGACATATGTGCTGCTTGGTGAGATGTTAAATCCCAAAATCTAGTCTAATAACTGTCATAATTTTGAAATAATGATGAGCGCGAATGATAATTTGAGATTTTGGCAACAAATGTAATCTAGGGAGTATATCTGTGATTCCTGTAACCCAGTAACCAAGCAGTTGTTGATTTGATTCCGACTCATGGCTACCCCATATGTGGAGAGTAGAAGTGTGTTCCATAGGGGTTCCAATGGCGGGTTATTTGGAAGTTGATCTCCAGGCCTTTCTTCGGAGGCATTTCTGGGTGGACTTGAACTGCCAACGTTTTGGTTAGCAGCCAGTCGTATTAACTGTTTGCACCACCCAGGTTTGTCACCTACATTGCAGATGAAAGGAAGTGCTAAATTTTAATTAGAGATTAGTGGAAATAACAATATATTTTTTTCCCATCCAAGTTCACAGACCTCTGTGAATTCTCTCCAGAGCACCCAAGGAGGCACCAAGTTAAAAACTGTGTTTTAGGGGATTGCGTGGTTAGTGTCTGTCATGGACTGAATTGTATCCCCCAGAAATGTATGTTGGAATCCTAACCCTTAGACCTGTGGAGGAACCTCATTTGGGAAAAGAGTTTTCTTTGTTATGCTCTTGGGGCCACCACAGTGCAGGGTGCTTCTGAGACCTAATCCCTTTGGAGGTACAAAAGGAGCAGATTAGACACAGAGAAGCGAGCACAGATGGGGGAAATATTGATGCCAAGTGGAGATCTCCAAGGCACTCTGAAAAGAATGCCACATGAGGTAAGACAAGGATTCCCCCACAGCAGACAGAGAGAAAACCTTCCCCTAGAGCTGGCGTCCTGAATGCAGACTTCTATTCTCCTGAATTGGAGGCCTGGTGACGCAGTGCTTAAGAGATCAGCTACTAACCACCAGGTCAAATCCACCAGCCCCTCCTTGGAAACCCCATGGGGCAGTTCTACTGTCCTGTAGGGTCACTATGAGTTAGAATCCGCTCAATGGCAACAGGTTTGGTTTTGTTTTGTTAGCCTCCTAAATTGTGAGAAAATTAGTTCCTGTTCATTGAAACCACCCATTTGTGGTGTTTCTGTTACAGCCACACTAGATGACTAAGACGAGACCTTGTCTTCCACTGGACTGTGATCTTTAGGCGATCAGGAACCACATCAGCCTTTGCTGAACTTTACCCTGGTTCCTGGTAAAACACCTGCCACATAGTAGGCGCTCAGTAAACACTTCACAATCGTCTTTGTTGTTGTGTGCCGTGGAGTTGATTTCTCTCATAGCATCGAGTCGATTTCGACTCATAGCAACCCGTGTGACAGAGTAGAACTACCCCATTGGGTCTCCTAGGCTATAATCTTTGTGGGAGCAGATCTCCAGGATTTTCTCCCACAGAGCCGATTAGTGGGTTCCAACCACCAACCTTTCGGTTAGCAGCCAAGTGTTTACCTGTCACACCGCGAGGGCTCCTTACAATGTTGTTGTTAGGTGCCATTGAGTTGGAGCAACCCTACGTACAACAGAACAACAATGCCCCATCCTTTACCATCCTCACAATCATTGTTATGCTCGAGCCCATTGTTGCAGCCCCTGTGTCAATCCATCTCACTGAGGGTCTCCCTCTTTTTTGCTGACCCTCTACTTTACCAAGCCAGCTTTAGAGGGCCTCAGAGGAGTTGGAGACTGCTTGCCCTGAAAGCGTCATCTGTCACCGAGAACAGAGGAGGCCTAGGAGGGCAGAGGGAGACAAGGAGCAGAAGGAAGCACAGAGGCTTGTGCACCCCACGCCGCACACCTGAGGCCAAGGTAGTAACACACGCATCTGCCTGAGCCGGTTTTCACCTTTAAGCACTTTGAACTTTCTTCTGACTCCTTTATTACCATTTTGCAGACAGGTAAACAGATGTGGGGAATGGGTGTGGATAGAACATGCACGACGGCCACATTGTGTCCCCGCTCCTTCTGCCACATTGTGTCCCCCCACCCGCCACATTGTGTCCCCTGCTCCCTCTGCCACATTGTGTCCCCGCTCCCTCTGCTTGGAATCAGGTTTCAGCCCCCTGGACCCCAGTGTCCTCATCTTTCAAGGCAGTGAAAGTCTGGCAGTCCCTGGGTGGCACATAGAATTAAGCATTCTGGTGCTAACCACAAGGTTGGTGGTTTGAATCCACCCAGAGACGCCTTTGAAGACAGACCGGGCAATCTACTTTTGAAAAACCATTCACTGAAAACCCTTAGAAGCACAGTTCTACTCTGACACACAGGGGGTCACCACGAGTCGTAATCGACTGGACGGCACCTGGTTTTCTCAGGGCAGCTACATGGGTTATCTGAGGTGATATGTGGCGCCTAGCCCACGACATGTGCTAGGCAGCCACAGCTCCAACTAAATACCCCTCGGATGTTGTTATTCCGTACAGTGCCAGAGCTGGGGTCTTTGATTTCCCCCTTTCCTGTTCTGGCACCTCCGTCAGTTTGCCTTTTGCATGGTCTTAGAGGGAGGAAAGGGTTTGACACCCACAGCCACGAGATCCCAGGTTTGAAGCCTTGCATGGTCTGCTTTGGGGGATCCTGTGTTTATCCAGACATCTTTGATATAGCCCTTCAAAAAAAGAAATCCTTCCTCGAGGCCCTTTCTTCAGAAATATCCCCTGAAGGACTCCATATGGGAGGGCTATTGACTGAGCTGGAACAACAAAGAAGTCAGCGGAGGCGGGGCTTGTGGCGCTGTCCCACCTGAGAGGTCCCTCTGCTTCTTAAAGGAGGTCACACTTGTGCTTTTGGTCTTTTCCTGCCAGGCAGGTCCCTTGGGGGAGGGCACCTCCCCCAAGGTCCTCAGTTGGCTTGGGCCAAGCTGGTTCCTCCAACGCCACCTGTTATGGATTGACTCATGTCCTTCCAAAGCAGTTGTTGGAATCCTAACCCCTATACCTGCGAAAGGAGCCCTGGTGGTAACAACAGTTAAGCACTAGACTGACAACTGAAAGGTTGACGGTTTGCATCCATCAGCGGCTCCACGAGAGAAAGACCTGGTGATCTGCTTCCTTAAAGATTGAAACTAAACCCAAAAAACCAAACCTATTGTCACGGAGTCAATTCCAACGCATAGTAACCCTACAGGACAAAGTAGAATTGCCCCATAGGGTTTTCAAAGCTGTAATCTTTATGTAAGCAGACTGCCACGTCTTTCTCCCGCAGAGTGGCTAGTGGGTTCGAACTGCCAACCTTTCATTTGGCAGCCAAGTGCTTAACCGCTGCACCACTAGGGCTCCTTTCTGTAAAGATTACAGTCTAGGAAACCTTATGGTGTAGTTTTACTCTGTCATGTGGGGTCACTGTGAGTCAGAAGTGACTCCATGGCACCTGATGACAACAGTAACATGTCTGTGGCCGTAATCCTGTTTGGGAATAGGGCTTTCTTTTTTATATCCATGAGGTCATATCAGTGTAGGGTGTGTCTTAAACCTGACGACTTCTGAGACGTAAAAAGAGCAGATTAGATGCAAAGAGAAGCAAACAGGTGGTGATCGCCAAGGAACGAGGAGGAGCACAGGGGCCAGAGAAGCCGAGACAAGGACCTGCCCCTAAAGCTGTGGCATGAATCCAAACTTCTCGCCTCCTGAACTGTTAAAGAATAAATTTGTTCATTAAAGTCCCCACACTCATACTATTTCTGTTACAGCAGCAATGGGGGATGAAGACCCTGCCCCTGAGTGGTGTGTGGTGCCATGGCTCCCACCTCCCCCCAGTGCCAGTGGACCAAATTGCTTTGTTTGAGTATTTGAGTATCAGTATTTGGACTGCTGCCTCAGGTGTGAAACTGGGAGGGGCAGGGGCTGGGAGGCAACAGGATCTGGGGACAGGCCTTATGCTCCAGATAGTTTAAGGCCCTTGGAAGTAACACTGACTTTCAGACAGAAAGTGAAGGGTGTAGGGGTAGGGTGGGGTGGGAGGACCCCCCATTTACATGTGTAACCATGAAGAAAATATCCTTGACGTTGATTTAGAACCCGAGGACCTTGGGTGCTCTGCTAGAAGCCTTTTTATTATTTAATGAAGCTGGGATCATAATTACAGGCAGTTAGGAGGAAAGGCAGGAGTTCTCAGGGCCGGCAGTGAGCATCACCCTGGATGCCTGAGGAGAGCCATCAGACGCCAGTGGAATGGGCTGCAGCCCCTGAGAAGGGAAAGCCTAGTGTCAGGAGCACCTCGCAGGGATGTTCGTTTAGAGAGCTGGGTGAGGTGCCTCCCGTGTGGCTGAAAGGCTTCCATTTTGTGAGAAAGAACGTACCCAGACGTCTGGCAGGCTCCCTGTGTTGGGCGTAGTTTGCAATGACTTGTTGAGGAAGGGAACTTGCAAGTGTTGGGCACCTGCTGTATGCCTGTGGCGGTGCTTCTGGTACTCGGTTTAGACCAGGGGAAAGCGCACATGCTCTTGGGTGCCCTTGGGGACCAGGCAGCTGCGGTGGAATGGGTTGGGTAGAGGCAGTAGGGAGTGGTGAGGACTGAGGCAAACATGACATACGCACCCAGTCTGAAGAGAGCGCTGGTCTGCCACTCCAGCCGACCACTGCCGTGCACAGATGTAGGCCCAGGTCACCTGAAATTCCATTTTTCCATGAGAAGCCAGAAGTCCAGGTTTTTGGTTAAAATATACCACTTCTTAAGACAAGGTGCTCACAGGAGCTTAAGGCCCCAGGAGTGACCTCCAGGAAATCTGATGGACACAGCGCATGTTGCCTTTGAAGGGTCAGCATCATGTCTCTAGGGTGGTGGGTGCCAGGAATGAATTTGGGGTGCTGGTTTCATGGAGGGGAACTTGCTAAGTGGCTCTGACTAAAGGGTGGAATGCCTTGTTCAGTAGATGGAGTTTGAGCCCCTGCCAAGGACACATGGTATAGAGAGCTGGGTCCCTGCTCTGGAGGCGCTCACAGCCCAGGTGAAGTGAGCAGGTGACCAGGATCAGCGTGTGAGCGCCATGAAGAGGGAGCGGAGGGGCTGGGGGGTGGGGTTGGAGGAGCCCCCTCAGCCTGAGGTCTCAGAGGGGAAGCCAGGTACTTACGTGGATCTTCCAGGAGGCGGGGGCAGGGGCCAGCCAGAGATGAGTATATGAGGAGGGAAAGAAAAAGATGAGAATGAAGGGGCCGCCTCACACAGGACTGTGGACCAGGGGAAGGGCAAAGGGTTCAAGTCCATGAGCCGTCTGTACAGCACATATCAATTTAAACTCACTAAGTCAGAGTCTCTTAGGGGTGCAAGTGGTTACCGCATTTGGATGCTAACCAAGAGGTTGGCAGTTCAGATCCACCCACAGGCACCTCAGAAGAAACGCCTGGCAATCTACTTCCAAAGAACCAGCCATTGAAAACTACAGAGTGCATTTCTACTCTGACACACTTGGGGTTGCCGTGAGTCAGGGTCACCTCAATGGCACCTGGTTGGTTATGTACCAGCGAGGCCAGTGTAGTGAACAGGACAGGTAAGGTACCGGCCTCATGGAGCTTGTACTCTAGCAGAGGAGACAGACCACAAGCCAGGCGTCAGCAATACCAGTAATACAAACCTGGGTAGTGATGAGAGCAGGGAAGAATCTGAGCTCCGAGGGCAGGGGGCTTGTCAGATTGTGTTGAGGGGCAGAATTTATAACTGAAAATATAAATGTATTTGATAAACATGTTTCAAATAAAGGTTTGGCCTCACTTTATCTTCTAGGCCTAGGATTAGCAAACCACCAGCCCCTAGGCCAGATCCCACCCACCGCTAGTTATGTACAGCTATGAGCTAAGAAACCCTGGTGGTGCAGTGGTTAAGAGCTCGGCTGCTAACCAAAAGATCGGCAGTTCAAATCCACCAGCCACTCCTAGGAAACCCTATGGGGCAGTTCTACTCTGTCCTACAGGGTCGCTATGAGTTGGAATCGATTTGATGGCAATGGGTTCGTTTTTTTTTTTAATCAGCTAAAAATGATTTTTATATTTTTAAATAGTTGAGAAAAACCAAAAGAATATTTCATGAAAATTATACGAAACTGACATTTCATTGTGGATAAATAAAAGTTTTATCAGAACACCTAGGTGGTGCAATCAGTTTGTGTGCTCAGCAGCAGAACAAAAGATTGGTGATTTCAAGTCCACCCAGAGGCTCCCCCAAAGAAAGGCCTGGTGACCTATTTCCGGAAAACCGTGTGGAGCACAGGTCTGCTCTGACACTCAGGAGGTCGCCATGAGTCCAAGTCGACTCACCTTTGACTGGTTCTCTCACCGCGTCCGTTTACGCATCAGTTGTGGCTGCTTTCATGCTACAGTTCCAAGAGAGCCATGTGGCCTGCAAAGCCAAAAGTGTTTAGGTTCTGGGCCTTTTACAGGAAAAATGTGCCGACCCCTGTCCGAGGTCCTCAGAGCACTCTTCACCTGCTTCCTTCAGATCTGCCTGTCTCTCCCAGACAAGCCCTCAAAATCGGGGCTGGGCGGTACAGTGGCAGGGGCTCCTCAGCCAGCCAACTCCAGCCGGGTGCTCCTCCATCATCGAGTCCGTGGGGGCCCCACGGTGTTTCCAAGGAGCAGCTGGTAGATTTGAACTGCCAGCCTTTTGGTTAGCAACTGAGCTCTTACGCACTGAGCCACCAGGGCTCCATCCAATGATATCAAGCTCTGTGTACTGAGAGAGAAGTGTATGCATGGCTTGTGGAGTGAAAACAGCAGGAGCACATGTAGTCATAATGCCCTAAGGCCCGTATCCCATTAGCTTCAGATCATGCGGATGTACTTCTCTGTGGGTGTACAGAGAGAATGTGAATGTTGGGTCCCTAGGATGCTAACAGTGCTTATTGTCTCTGGGTGCTGGGATTTGAGGTGACTTTTTTTTTAAGTTGTTTTTAACTTTCTTCTTCCTACTTTTTTGGGCTGCTTCAGTTTCTTTAAAAAAAAAAACCTGAATCATCTCAATCAGCAAAGAAAACCCAGCTATTTTAATTTTGCAAAATAAACAAGGATGGTTGCGTCCGCACATGGGCGGCAGGATCATTTATGTGTTTGTGATGTAACTGGCAGAGATCCGTGCATCCCCACGCAGCCCACCACTGACTGGAGCAGGGGAGTGATGGCTTCAGAATAAAAAAAAAAAATAAGGAGGATAAAATAAGGAAGATAAACAAGAACGTGGTAGGAGGTGGGAAGAGATCACAAACCCAGAAATATGGTGTGGCCATGATTGTGAGGCCTAGGAGCTTCCCAATACATACATCTCCTGGGTTCATTATTGGTATTTGGAAAGAAAGGGCGAGGTAGGGGTAGAGCTTTTCCTGATATTTTTCCCCCTTGTGGTCTTTTTGTGGTCTATGCTGGGTCTTGAGAAATTGTAAGGTACTTTAGGAAGTTGGGGTATTTAAAAACAGTGTCGTGGCGCCACTTAGTGGCAGCACCATGTCATTGCGCCTTCTGCCTTTCCGTGGACGTGTCCCAATTCTTTGATGTCCCTGATCTGGTGGCATTTGTGCAGCACGCTCCGTGATGCCTCCCAGGGTTCGGCGGGGCAGTGGGAGTGCCTCATTAATTTATTCCTTCTCTCCTGTCTCGGTCCCACAAAGCGAAGCTCTGACCGAGCCGTGGTCTGGCAGTTGAAGAGAGGATACCTTGCTGTCAAAACCAATCTCCCGTTCTCTCCAGCGCCCTGAAAGCGGGGCCGGGCTTCTCCCAGGGCTGCGCTGGGTTAGGGCTCTCGGGTGGAGCCCGTGAGGGGCTCCTGGGCAGTAGCTGGGCTCCCGGGAGACCCCGGAGAGTCGTCCCCACGCCGTCATCCCCCAGCCTGTCTCCCCCAGCACTGCTCACCTGCACAATCCCCTGCCTGCACAGAAGGCATCATCCTTCCACCCAGCTCACGGCCTCCCCTCGTGCCCTCCTCACCCAGGGCACCAGTTTTTCCCGGGCTCCTCAGCTCTAACCAGCTTACCAACTGCTGTCGAGTTACACCGACTCATGGTGACCCATGTGTGCCGGAGCAGAGCTGTGCTCCATAGGGTTTCCAGTGTCTGATTTGTCAGCAGTCGATCACCAGGCCTCTCTTCTGAGGCACCCCTGGGTAGACTCCAACCTTTTGGTTAGCAGCTGAGCTTGTGAACTGCTGGCACCACTCAGGGGCACCCCGTCAGTTTAACCTCCTAAATATCAGGTCTAGAGCCTGCATGGTCTTATATCTGCTGCCCCCACACCCCCAGTCTCTACAAAAGGTGCCTAACTGACCTCATTCCCTAGGCCTTCCACACTCAGCAGCCCAGGGGTCTCTGTAAAGCCCAGACCTCACCGTCACTCCCTAGATCACATCTTTCCACTGACTTCCTAGGGCTCATAGGAGAAGACCAGGGTTTTAGTCTGGCCTGGAAGGCCTGTCACTCCAGAGGCCTCAGCACTGCAAGCTCTGTACCTTAACCCAGCCACACTGGCTTTCTTCCAGCCCCCCAGGCTTTCTCCCTCCTGTGGTCCCTTGGCCTGCCCTTCCTTCTCCTCTCAACTCACCCCCCCTTGTCCCCTCAACTCCCCCCTAGTAACCTCCACTCATCCGTTGGTTCTGAGATAGAGGTACCTTCCTCAAGGAGTCTTCCCTGGGCCCACCAAAACCAAAACCCAACCCACTGCTGTCGAGTCAGTTCCAACTCATAGCGACCCTGGGCCCACAGCAGAGTCAGATCCACCTGTGATGTGCTTGGAAATACAGGGAACCTCCCTCCCTCCCCCCAGCCCGTCCTGGCATGGATTATCAGCTCCACGGGTGTGATTCTTTGGTGACGCCATCCCCGCTATAGACCACTGGTTACCCGGGCAGTTTGTCCCCTTGGGGACATTCCGTAAAGTCTGGGAGCATTCTCGGTCATCCCAGCTTGGGGAGTACGATTGGCACCTAGCGGGTGTTCTGCTGAACCTTGCACAGCACAGCTCCCAACAGCAGAGAGCTGTCTGTCCCCAAAGGTCAGCAGTACCAGGGATGAGAAGCCCTGCAGTGGACTCAGAGTCCCATGAAGGCAGGGATCAAGGTGATTGGGTGGTGAACACTCTGAGACAGAGCCCCTGTGGAGGTCTGAAGTGTCCCTGTTGAAGTCCGACCTGATATTCTCAACACTTTGATAGGCTTGATAGACAAACACAGATCCGACACGTCCCGTGAGACCCACCGGCTACAAGGAGTAAAAAGATGGGTTGGCCTGGCCTTGCTCAGAGCCCTCGTCAGGGTGATCGCATGGGTACACGAGCCCAGGGCAGAGCATCCTTTTTCAAACCCCTCGTCAGGGTGATCGCATGGGTACACGAGCCCAGGGGACAGTGTCCTTGTTATGTGTGTGCATTGTATGTGAGCCTGTGTTATATGTGTGAGTATGTAACGTGTGTGTTGTGAGCATGTTGTGTGTGTTACGTGAGTATGTGTGTGTTGTATGTGAGTCTGTGTTGTCTGAATGTATGTTGTGTGTGTTGTTGTGATCATGTTACAAGTGAGTGTATGTTTGTTACGTGAATGTGTGTGTGTGGAAGGAGAGAGACAGAGGATAGACATGGCAGAGTGTTAGTGGTACCTGGCTCTGGGTGAAGGGAGGCAGGTGTTCCCATGGGGCTCCGGTTCTGGGGCTGGCCTCTTTAGACACGAAGGAGCAGTCTTCTGTGCTGGACACCCCCTGAGGTTGGCCTTGTGTGTCCTTTCAGTGTGCAGCTCCCCGCCCATCCACATGAAGGTACAGCCCCTCAACCAGACGGCCCTGCAGGTGTCCTGGAGCCAGCCGGAGACCATCTACCACCCACCCATCATGAGCTACGTGATCTCCTACAGCTGGACCAAGAACGAGGACGAGAAGGAGAAGACCTTCACCAAGGACAGCGACAAAGACCTGGTAAAACCTCCCTGTTCTACTCGTGCTCTGGTGTCCTCACGGTTAAGTGGCTGTGCCTGCTCACCTGACCTTCCACAGGTGCCCCACCCTCACGGCTTCCCGGGGAGGAGGCATTGCCAGGCCCGTGGTGCAGTCAGTGAGCAACGAACAGCCCTCCTGAACTTACACTTCCCAGCTATGCAGTCTCAGCGGGCTAGTTAATGTCTTTGTCATTGTCGTCTGCAGAATGGACTGAGCAGTTGCCCTTTCCCTGCTGACAAGCAGGGAGCTCCATCAGCCCTTTTCACCTGAGAGGGTGTTGTAGAGATTACATGAGTTACTCACGCGTACACAGGTCCTTGCACACAGTTAGCATTGTAAGTATTAGCTGCTATTATGGTTATTCCTGCATCCACTGCTGTCACTATCATGACCCATCTATCTCAAGTCCCCACCCCTCCCTTTTGTCACACCTAATCTGCCTCACACTTTCCCTACCTGCCAGACACTGGGAGCAAGTAAGTTTTGACCACTCTTCCTGGACTCTCAGATACTATAATATGTGACCTCTCATTGAGCTATGCGTGCCCAAGTCAACTTCCCACCTTAAAACTGACATAAATGTTTGGTGACCAACACCCGACAAGGCCAGGACTCATCACTCTCGAAGTTCTCTTTAAAAGAGATGTCTGTAGGAGCCGTCTTCTGTAGGAGCCGTCTTATGCCCCTATAAAACCAGACCCTCCAACAAGCACTGGTCTGTGAGTCTTTACACAGAAACTCGGTGATCCATTTGCGTTCAAAAGCCTTGCGTTTACTGTTCACCAAAGGAAGACCTTGGAATAGTGGAACCCGTAATTGTATCTGCCCATGAAAGATTCAGTCTCACCCAGTGGGATTCCTAAAGATGGTTATCACTTTTCCCCTCCCAATACGGCGTCCTTGGGCCCATTCAATCAGTTACAGAATCATACTTTTTGTGTTCCTTTAGATGAAGATTCTTTCACTTCATTTCCATTTATATTTTCTGTTTCCCCACTAGACGTTGTTATCTGGGGCCCATTAGGGAATGATGTGCTCCGTGAAATCAGAAGGGAATCTATTGAAAGGCACCCAAGGTTACGATGTGTTTTAACCTTTCCCTCGTCACAACTGGGAGTCCATAAGGGGTTTTCTCTTTCTGCAGTAGAGATGCCTTGCGTTAATCAGCAGAAACTATCTGGATGCTTGACGTGGTCTCTTGTTCTAAGTGGAAAATAATCAAACATGCAAAGATGAATAGATGGAGGCTCAGAGTGAATTCTAATAAATCCCTGCATAGATGAAGCGAAGATTTTGCTCCTCACAGAAGACGGGATCAGAGGTTTAGAGAACAAGGCATGAATTGGTTTCGGAGGACACGCGAGATGTAGTGGGAAGACATGCTTTGGCAGCAAGTTCCTTTTTATAAGAATTCCTAGGGGTGGTTATTTTCTTTTGGGACATGCAAAATTAGTATTCTTAATTCCTCAGGAAGTCAAGAATGCTGACTTAGTGGCAACAAAGCTCTTCTCTAGCTTACGGTTATTATGGCCCAGAAACCGAAAAGTGATTCTTCACATGAGTGCAGTGTTTTACCGTCTGCGTCTCTCTTCCACATGCCCTCTGCACACCTGGGGGGCAGCTATTATTACCTTCATTTTCCAGAGGAGATGAGCGAGGCTTGAAGTTGAATAACATACCCCTAACCTGTGGCCTCTGGGGAGGCCATGTTCTGGGCAGCAGGAGCGGACATGGCCACAATGACACCTTAACCCCAGTTCACAGGTTTTCAGTAGCTCCATTGGAAAGCGCACTCAGGGAAGCCCAACAGTGTTGTTTTCTATACTTCGGCCAGAATACACGTTTCGGTGACAAGATATTTAATCCATTAGGAAGAGAGATTGAACATCATATTCGTTTGTTTTTGGTGTCTTCAGAAAGCAAGTGCCGCCCACTGTTAGGTATTTTCCATTTTCTTGTTTTTTTCTTAAAGGCTCCTGGTTTATAAAGCTTTGAAGAGTGGGGAGCTGGGCCAGGTTGGTGACATGAGACCAGGGATTGGCAAACTTTTCCTAGAAGGGGCCTGATAGTAAATATTTTAACCTTTGCCAGCCAGGTGGTCCATCACAACTACTGAACTCACCCTTTGTAGGCTGAAAGCAGCCATAGGCAAACGTAATCGAATGGGTGTGGCTTTGTTCCAATAAAATTTTATTTATAAAAACAGACGGCTGGCCGGATTTAGTTTGTGGTTTGTAGCTCGCTGACCCTTGAGTTAGACCAGTGCATTCTTTCTGTTGCATGGTGTGATCTACCCATGAACAAGTTTTGCAGGCCTGTATCAAGAGCTCTGTGAGGTAGCTGTTCCTCTCCCCCATTTTACAACTGAAGATAGCAGAGACCAAAAGACATTGAACAATTGTCTCAGCACACAGCTAGTGAGGGGGTTGGAAGGCTTGGTCTTGGTCACCTGACGTCTAGCCTGGTCTTCTTCCTAGCATCATGCCCCACATATCACCCACGGTCGAGATCCAACGAGGAGAGTCCCTCAGTGGTGCAGAAGTTAAGCAGTTGACTATTAACTGAAGGGTTAGCAGTTCAAACCCACCCAGACGCACCTTGGCAGATGGTCCTGGCAACCTGCCTCTGAAAGGCCACAGCCAGGAAAATGCTATGAGGCAATTCTACTCTGACGTACGTGGGTTTGCCATGAGTCACAGTCAACTCAAGGGCAGCTCTTGGTATCCTGACTCCCACTTCATTCCTGGTTACAGAAGGCTCCCTCTCTGTTGGTTCTGGGGGGCGTCTTTGTCTCAGCTTCTCTAGCCCCAACGTTCCTGTGTTCCTTGGCGATCTCTGGATGGCATCTGTCTTTTCCCCATTTGTGCTCGCTTGTCTCTGTGTTGTGGGAGAAAAATGCGGCATCTGCCTCCGTAAAGATTACAGCCTTGGAAACCCTATGGGGTGGTTCTACTCTGTCCTACAGGGTCCTGTGAGTCGGAATTGACTTGAGGGCAGTGGGTTTGGGTTTGTCTCTAAGTCCGTGCTGCTCTCTGTATCACTCAGGAGTGATTGGGTTTAGATCACACTTACACAGGTATGGACTCGTTAACATAACAAAGAAAACCCTAATCCCGAGTGGGTTACATCTACAGGTACAGGGTTTAGGAGTCCAGCTCTTATGTTGGGGCGACACAGTTCAGTCCATAATACTGCCTTTGCTTTCTTCACCTGCAGAAAGCCACCATTAGCCATGTCTCACCTGATAGCCTTTACCTGTTCCGAGTCCAGGCCGTGTGCCGGAATGACATGCGCAGCGACTTCAGCCAGACGATGCTCTTTCAAGGTGAGGCCGATTCCCTTCCCTGCCAGCAGGGGCGGCCCTGAGCCTCCTCCCTCTTGGTGTGGTCTAAATCTATGTGGGGCTTCCATCCATACCCAGGAAGCCCAGTAATTTAGGCCTGTCTTTGAAGTTGAGGGTTTGATAGGCCAGAAGAGGGGAAGAGTCAAATGCTGAATTTTTTTTCAACTGTGCAGAACCAAGTATTTGGACCTTTCACCATCCGTTATCTGACACTGCATCAGATCACAAAATCACCCCCCAGGTGTGTTGTTCAGTAACCTCCGAATCTCCAGTATGACTTAATTAGCCTTTCTCCCCAGGAATGGAGCCCAAAACAAACAGAGCTTGCAAACCACACAGACAAGTCCCCACCGCAGATAGATAGCCTGAGTTTTCTGGAATATAGAAATAGGTTCCTGCTGATTGGTGGGCTGGTAGAAAGTTCCACATGAAGTGTTCGCCCTGGGTACACAATTTGAGGGGCACCAAAAAACTCAGTATTCAAGGTAACTAATATTTTAATGGAATATTTTTAAAAGCAAAATCATTGCAAAAAAAATTCATGCTGATCAAAATATCAGAATTTTAAATAAAGACAGAATCCACCCTGTTTTACTCATCCCAACCTAATCCCGGCTCTGGTCCCAATAATATTTTATTGACAAAAACAGGCAGTCAGTGCCTGGGGTCTTAAAAATTTGCCAGCAGCAATCCAAGGCACAGGAAGTGGTCTCTGTTAGCCTGGAGCAACAGAGAACGGAGGTCAGGACTGGAAGGAAACAATGGAATGTGTGGCTCATTGCCTCCTTTGCCATGAGACCAGAAGAACTAGATGGTTCCTGGCTACCATTACTGGATATTTTCATCAAAGATTCTATAGGGGGGAAATGTAGAACAGAATTTCAAATTCTCATGGACTCCAGACTTTCTGGAGCCAAGGGGTCTGGATGAACCCCTGAAACTATTGTTTTGAGATCATCTTTAAACCATAAGCCAAAAACATCCCCTGGAGTCTTCTTAAAGCCAAAAAAAGTAGATTAGCTTAAATAGTTAAGGAACATGTGCCTCGGACATGGCGCTCTTTCGAGATCTGTCTATACGGGATCCAACTGAAAATAGCAACTAGAAAGATTAGATAGGAACCTTAGGGGACAGTAAGTTCATGTTAACGGGGAGGGACAACTTAGAAAAGGAGGGTGAGGATATTTGCACAACTCAAAGAATGGAATCTGTGCCACTGAATTGTACATGTAGAAACTGTTGAATTGGTGTATGTTTTGCTGTGTATAATCTCAACAACAACAACAAAATTATTTAAAAAAAAAAAAAAAAGGCAGTGGGTCTATGGGCCATAATTTGCCAATTTGATTTTGTAAATGAGCTAAGAGCAGTATAAGGGAGGGACTTGGGTGTTGGACTCGCTCTGCCAGCCTGGGGCCCTTCCTGATCAGGTTCTTAACTTCTCTGGTCCTCAGTTTTCCCATCTATAAAATGAGAAGCCTACACACCAGGCCAGTGGTTCTTAACCTTCCTGAGTCATGGGTCTGATGAAGGCTTTGGACCTTTTCCATAGGAATTTCTAGAATTTTGTGTATAACTGGAGGGACCCAGTAAAGCGTGTGGGCCATGGGCCAGCAGCATCCACATCAGAAGATAGCTTGTGAAAAATGCACATTCCTGGGCTCCTCCCAGACCAACTGAGTCAGAATCTCTACAGGCGGGGCCCAGGGGTATATATTTGCACAAGATGGCCCACGGGCATAGCTGTACAGAAAAACTCCAGCTCTGGACGCCTGTGAGTTCTGGCTGCCCCTAGCAGCAACCTGAGAGTGTTCCTTACTTCTCTGAGCTGCAGTTTTCCAATCTGAAAAATGGCAGTGCTGTGTTAGTGACCTGAGCTCATGACGTCCTTGAAGGGTTACTCGGGATGATGCCTGTTAAATAGTTAGCGTAGTGCCTGGCACGGAGTATCAACATTTCCCAAGTATTAGGTTTAATAAAATGAATAATAAATGATGAGCCCAGAGCAAGAAACCATCCAGCCTAGATTCACCCTAAGGAGCCCTTCTAGCTTTCCAATTCTGCGTGGAGTATATAAATATTCTTTGCTACCGTTCACATTGATCTCATCCTTCCATTTAAACTAATTGAAATTAGCATAGCTGTATTTTTTCCCTAAATAAATCACACTTGCTCTGCCCACCTGCACCCTGAACGTGTTGGGCCCTTTCCCCTTATTGAGGTGGGACCAGGCCAAGGCCAGCTCTCTGCAGCAGAGGGGAGAGAGAAGAGAGGCCGGAGTTGGCGCCTGTGGGGTCGGGGCCCTGGAACTTTGGAAACATGAATCATGACTGGGTCGCCTGTGTGCTGCGAGCGGGAGCCTGGAATCTGCAGAACTCCCTTTCCAGATTAATGGGCCCCTGAGCTCCCTGGCTTCTGCATGGACTTGGAAAAATTAAATGTTTGTAATGTAATTCAGAAAGGTCTTGTCAGCTATAAATTCTGAGCACGAAGTATTTAAAATGTCTGATCCCAGGACTGGTTGAGAACAGCCCATGTCTCCTTTGTTCAGGGGGCGAGTTGGCTTGTTTTATGTATTGTTGTCATCTGGGTGTTGCTAAAGGGGGATGGACCCTCCACCTGCTGCTAGGATGACCCCGTCTTCCTACAGCACGCAGCAGGCAGTGCGAAAAACTGACTCTAATCAAGGTACACTGCTGAATTTCTGCTGAGCCACGTAGGCGTTTGTGGTCAACAGAGGCCAACTTACAAAAGTGATCAACTATTCAGTTGAAAAACACACAAAAGAAAGCTCAGAGAATTTTGTGGAAGCTTATTCAGAATGATGAGATTTATCAGTGATAACATTTCCTTCTGGTTGGGGAGCTTGAAGAAGTCACGTGGAGTATTTACCTTTTTATGGCAAATATGATAATATTTATGTTACATATGATGTAACAGGACAATATATATCATTATAGCCATGCATAATATATAACAATAAATATGTTTACCTTATTATGGCAAATATTACAAGAATAATAACAAGCAATATTTGTAGAACGCCTCACAGTCAGAGTTTTTTCACATAAAGTCTTTCACTTCAACCTCACCGCCCAGCAGCCCATAATGTAGATGTTATTTAATGGATGGGGAAATGAAGTTCAGAGAGGGAGAGTAATTACTGAAGATCACACAGCTACTGAGTAGAGTCCAGTTTTCTGATTCCAAAGCCCGGTCTTGTATTACCCGGCAACTGATCATCCCAAAGAGTAAATACTACCCGCATACCCAAGTCTTTAGCAAAAGGGTAAAAAGGTTGATTACTAAGTGTTCAGAGTCTTTGTGCAGTATTCAACAGTCGTGGAAAATGAGGATTCCTGGGCTTTTCCTTTGTGCTGCAGACCCATTTGGCAGATACTGAAGCCAACAAATCTTTTTCTCAGAATGGTTTTAAATAAATAAGTCAACTACATAGGAAAGGAAACCAATGGTGTTCCAATACAGTTGTCAAAATATTTTAAGCAAACATGTTTTCGATGTGTTCTTGTACGCACGTGGGTCTGTCAGCTACTGTGACTCCTAAGTAGTGAGGCACATAACAGCTATTCTGAGGTTGCTACAACTAGAAGGCCTTTGGAAAACACTTGTGATTTCAACCTGTGACAAAGTTCCGGGTCCTGCTCATGTGACTGAGATTTGTGGCCCCCATTCATGATGCCTCAGCTGAGTGAGGGCTCAGGGACCAGGCCCATGTCGTGTCTCCCATCCTTGAATCCCAAGAGACGTGCAGACCCCAGGTTACACACTGCTGATCGTAAAGGGTCCTAGTCACCAGGGCTGTCACGGACCCTGGTGGAGCCTGTACAAGATGAATGAAAACCAGACACGCTTATGGAGAGGCTGTTGTTTGTTGGCCTGAGTTAGAGCCCTTTTTAAAAGAAAGGTAAAGCTGGCCTCCAGGGAACCCTTTTTCCTGTCTTAAGAGAGGGAGGTCTGTATACCTGTCTGAGGCAGCGAGGTATGGATCCCTGAGCTACTCAGTGATGGTGAGAGGCTATATTTAGCCCCAGGAGAGAGCCGCCGGCTTCCTGCTTCCTTATCTGACCTAGATTCTAATGACTGTTTTGACTTCCAGATGCATCTGTTCTCCCTGTTGGTATCTTCGCAGGGTTCACTTTTCAACCATACAAAATCTCACACCATAGCGGCCAGGCAGGAAAAGGTATAAAGGGAGCCCGCCTCAGTGGGCATTTGGATCACATGTTCTGCCAGAAGGGGCCGCCAGCACTCAGCCCCAGCCCAGCCTTGCCCCGCAGGAAGGAGAGCCCAGCGTTGGCAGATACGGTGATTTTCAGGATAAGCAGAAAAGCGGGTTTTTTAGATGAAAGCTACTGTCTACCTCGCTGATGGTGAATTCCATTTTAAAAAAGGAATATGCAGCTCGTTTGCCATTTCTGGCTTAGGTAAAAACCGTAGTTGGTACGAGTGGTACTTGTTTTGATAATTAGCATGTTTCGCTAATTTTTCAGTGGTGTGTATACACAGGAAGCAGGTTTTTAGTTTATATATAGCACTATTGTTCCCTGAGATAACTACAGAGAAGCAGTTTAGCCTGTTTGATCCTCAGTTCCTTGTTTACAGTGTAATTTCTTTGTTTCTCAGCTAATACCACTCGAATATTCCAAGGGACCAGAATCGTTAAGACTGGAGTGGTAAGTACAACTGAGGATTTCCACTTCCCGGCTGATTGCTAGTTTGCATGCAGTTAAAACTGTCACCACAGGGTGGCAGTATGATATTGTTAAACTGCTCAGTGTGAAGAGGTTAAAATACAGGAAACAATACGTTATTCACTCAGTTCAGTACTTTATGAAAACAAGCTAAACAACGCAGTTAAAGCCATGATACCTAATTGCCTAATTTTGGCAAAGTACAGATCCCCAGATTTTTTATTATTATCTGTGAAATCATTCGATGCAGGAACTCAAAGGGGTTAGTCTGTTCCAATCACCTCATTTGACAAATGCTGAAATGGAGAAGTTGTCACTTAGCCAAAGTTATGTGGCTTTGCAAATTTCTGGAGACTGAATCAACATCCAAGTCTCCCCATTCCTAGTGTAATTGATAACCATAATGCTGATCGCAGTGTATTTCCTGAGCACTCCTGGGTTTCAGGTACAGATTATTTACTCCTTGTGGCAGCCCACCAGAGCCCTGTTACTACTGAGCCCACTCTGCGGATAAGGAAGCTGAGGCTCAGTGAGTCAAAGTGACCTGCCTGGTTTCACCCATACGCCACTGGAGGGTGGACTCAAGCCCAGGAGTCTCACTTCCCTGTATCTGAGGGCCTCATTTTTTGTGACATTGGACATTTGGTGAACCAATTCTAAAACTTAGCATTTGTGAATTTGGTCATCCTTAAGCCAAAAAGTTTTCAAAGTAAAACAGGATTGTAAAGTGATGAGATCCAAGTTATTCTCGTTATTGGTTTGAGTTGCATAAATGATGGGATGGAATTTTGAACTCTACACATTAGTTTGAAACCCTGGTGGCACAGTGGTTAAGAGCTACGGTTGCTCACCAAAAGGTTGGCAGTTCAAATCCACCAACCGCTCCCTGGAAACCTTGTAGAACGGTCCTACTCTGTCCTATAGGGCCGCTATGAGTCAGAACCGACTCGATGGCAAAGGGTTTTGGGGTTTACACACTAGGTTATAAGCATGAAAATTAAGCTAATTACTCAGAGAAATACTTATTTCCCTAAAATACCATATGTCAGTGAAACCCCATAGTTGAGCCCAGGTTAGTATGGGAATGAGTTGAAGGTTTGCATACAGGCAGCCCTGGTCTGTACCTCTCCAGCCATGTCTGTGTGGACCACCTGTAGTTTGGTGTCCTCACCTACAAAATGCAGACAATGATCATTCTTGCCTCCAGGGTAGTGTGGAAAGCCCCAGACTATACAGTAGAACCTGTGTAAGGTGGAAACCTGTCAGAGAAGGAAAACTCAAATATTTCCCACCAAGAAGAGCAATAGAAAAGTGATAAGACTGTGCCCTGTCAAAGTCAGAAAACTTGTGCAACCTGGAAACAGGGCGGTCCCGTCAAGTTCCGACTCTCACAGGTTTCACCGTAGCTGGCACTTGTTAAGAGGTGCTCTTGTTATTGTTGTTGTTGTTATTGTCATCATCCACATGGTCATAGTCTTTGCCATAGATAACCCCAGAGACCTCGAAAGCTGGAGTACCTCTCTGATGTTGAGTGTGCAGAGGCAGGACTGTAAAACCGTTCTCCGAAGCTTGCGGTGAAGCGGCCGGCTCCTGTTTCTGAGCCTGTCGCCGCAGACTGGCAGCCACTTCCCCTCTCCGTCCATCCGTTTCCAAGCTGTAAGATGGCGGAGTTGGACTGGGCGGGTCCTCCAGGACCTTTCCAGACCTAAGAGCGATATGTTCTCCACAAGGGCCCAGTGAGAATAGGTGGAAACAAGGCACTCCCGCCTCATTCTTCATTTTCACTCCTAGAACAGGTGACCATCTGATGCTGCCAATCTATTACTTGAGTTTGCCTTTTCAGCTAACATAGCTTACTTTTTATGCCATTTAGCCTCATCCTGAGCAATATCAGTGAAATGCTAGTTAACATTTTTAGTGTGTTGACAGTAATTGTAAAACCATTAAAAGAGCAGGTAGTCGTCCCTGGGTCCCTTCAGGTCATCTTCTGTACCGTTCTTTCCAAAACCCCCCATGATAGATGAATGAAACCACATGAGGGTGATGACTGGAACCTCGTTCCCAATCCCAATTACTGACACTTCTCTGCTTTGTCTTCCTCTGTCCCTTCCTGCAACCTCCCTGGGTAACCCTTTCAAGCCCACAGCTTCTCCCGCCTCCTCAGCCGACATGGCCCCCATCAGCTCGGGGTCCTCCACCTGGACATCCTCTGGTATCCCCTTCTCCTTCGTTTCCATGGCAACTGGGATGGGCCCTTCCTCCAGCGGCAGCCAGGCCACAGTGGCTTCAGTGGTCACCAGCACACTCCTTGCCGGCCTGGGGTTCAGCGGTGGTGGCATCCCCTCCTTCCCCAGCACGGTGTGGCCCACACGCCTTCCGACAGCCGCTTCTGCCAGCAAACAGGCCGGCCGGCCGGTCCTCACAACAACAGAGGCCTTGGCTTCTCCAGGGCCAGACGGCGACTCAGCACCAACCCAGGATGGCGAGGGTGCTGAGGAAGGGGAGAAGGATGAGGAGAGTGAGAGTGAAGATGGGGAGCGGGAACATGAGGACGAGGGGGAGAAGAAGGAGAAGGGTGGGGTGACCCGTGCCGCCACTGGGGAGCAGAACCAGACGGAGCCCACCCCCACGCCCTCATCCCCCAGCAGGACTGCGGAGGAGGGGGGACATCAGACTATACCTGGGCACCAGCAGAACCAAACCGCGGAACCCACTGGTCAGCCGGACGAAGCACGGGTTGCCAGCCCAGACCTCGACTCGGACTCAGCCACCTCCACCCAAGTGCCCCCCACAGTCACGGAGGACTATCATGCCGAGAGTGATCCCAGGAGACCCGGAGCACCGTCCAGAAAGCCTGGGTCCCGAGGGGACAGATTTTCCGAGGATAGCAGATTTATCACTGTTAATCCAGGTAGGTGGTGCCCGTCCTCGTGGAGGTTCTGGGTTGCTGCAAAGAGGCTTACCTTTTCAGGAAATGGCAGAGAGGGTGAGGACCCAGAACAGGCCTACTGTGTCTCCACCACATACACCCTGGAGAAGAAAATAGATCAGAGGGTGGGGGGTTATGTGTGTCTCACTCCCCATTGTATTGTATAAAGGATGACCTACTCTCTTATCTCTGCTGAAATAAATTCTGCTTGCCTCAGACTAGCTCCATGGGCCTCTCCAGGTGTGGAGTAAGTGAAATGAGGGAGATACCTATCTTAAGAAGTTTACTCAGTAAGTGTTCTTCCCTTTCTTCATTTACTCAACACGTATGTTTATGGGCTGCTTGCTGTTTGGGGCTGGGCTCAGGGCCAGGTGCTGAGCTAGGCAAGAATAGTACTCTTGAAGTTTATGGTGTAAAGAGCAAGACCAAGAGAGGACAGAGAGCAAGAGCCAGTTTAAAAAAAAACAGTTGCCGTTGAGTCAGTTCCAACTTGTGGCCAACCCCATAGTATCAGAGTAGAACTGCTCAGTAGGGTTTTCAGTGGCTGATTTTCCAGAAGCAGAGCACCAGGCCTTTCTTCCGAGGCACATCTGGGTGGACTCAAATCCCCAACCTTTCAGTTAGATGCTGAGCACTTAACCATTTGCAGCCCCCAGGGTCTCTAGAATGAACTCCAGGAAGCTAAGTATCAGGAAACTTGGAAAGTAAGCAAGCTCTAGATGGTTAGCTAGCATGCTAGACAATCAGCTGAAGAAGGATTTAGGTTGTAAAATGTTAGCAGAGGAGGACAAAGAGAAGACAGAGGAGGACAGGAGCCAAGTTAACTAGCAAAGGCCGTGTTATGGAGTGAACTCTGTCCCCCAAGACTATGTGTGGTAAATCATAGCCCCTATACTTGTGGAGGAGCCCTGGTGATGCAGTGGTTAAAGCACTCAGCTGCTAACTGAAAGGTTGACCTTTCAAACCCACCAGCTGCCCTGAGGGAGAAAGATGTGGCAATCTGCTTCCATAAAGATTTATAGCCTTGGAAACCCTATGGGGCCCCTGGTGGTGGTGCGGTTAAGGGCTACATCTGCTAACTAAAGGGTCGGCAGTTTAAGTCCACCAGGTACTCCTTGGAAGCTCTAAGGGGCAGTTCTACTCTGTCCTATAGGGCCGCAGTGAGTTGGCATCAACTGGACGACAGTGAGTTTTTTTTTTTGTATGGGGTCACTATGAGTCAGAATCGACTCGAGGACAATGGGTTTGGTTTTTTGGCTGTACTCGCGGATGTGATCCAGTTTGAGAATAGGGTTTTGTCTGTTATTGCGGTATCTGTATGAGGTGTGTTTTACGCCAATCACTTTTGAGACACAAAAGAGTAAATTAGGCGCAGAAGGCACCAAGCAGCAATGGGGAAGATAGATGCCATGTGGAGACCTCCAAGGAGAATGCTAGAGAAGGTGTGACAAGGATCCCCCACCCCCCAGCAGACAAAGAGGCCTTCCCTGGAGCTGGCGCCTTGAGTTCGGACTGCTGGCCTTCTTCAGTGTGAGGAAACGAGTTTCTGTTTGTTAAAGCCACCCACTTGTGGTGTTTCTGTTATAGTAGCACTAAGAGACTAAGGCAGGCCACTCTGGAGAAACGACATTTGTGTTGAAACCTGAAGAATGAAAAGATCCATCAGGGGAGAGCTGGTATTACTCCAGGGTATGAGCCTAAGAAACACGGCCCTCTGTCCCAGATCTCCTATGGCTGTGTGAGTTACCAGGGTATAGGCGGTGAGACCCAGGGTGTGGCTGGTCTGGCCTCTGCTGGCTATGACCCTGGTCACCCTTCCCAGCAGTGATCTGCCATTCTGTCATACGATCCTGATAGTCTCTGCAAGGGGACAAGAGCAGGAGGGGTTGTTACTGTTGTCAGGGGTTTTCTTAATAAGAAATTCTTCATTTTGCCAGACTACAAGATGTTTAGCAACAATTTTTTTTTTTTTTATTTGCATCTAAGCTGTTGTGGAGTTATAAGAGTGCAAAAAAAAAAAAAAAAGCAACTGGTAAATATTTATTTGGTTTTGCACTTGTAAACATTAAAATTCATCTAAAGCTGAGATCTCGTATGTTAAGATACAACTTAGAATAAATTTTCATGTTTTGAACTACATTCCTCCCTGAAGCTGGTGTAGACTAATATTTTGTAGTGTGGGTTTCTTGTGGGTTTTGCTCACATGGGCACAGTGTGAGGGAAAGGTGCTAGATAGCCTGCTGTGGAAGGGCGTGAGGGGACTCGGGCCTGGGAGGCTGTTCAAAGCTCTTCTGCCTGAACACTGACCTTCCTTCTAGGACTTGCTGTGGAAAAGGTGGATTTCTTGCATGTAAAGATACTAAAATACTTCTGTAGGGCCCACTGTGTACGAGGCACTGAACTAGGCCTTGGGAAGAGAACACTGAGCAAGACAGGCTTCTGTTCTCCTGGGGTGTACATTTCTGGCGAGGGACCTTGAGAATATTTTCGTATACAGATCAAATGCTTGACTTCAAAAAGCGTTAAGTGCTGGAGTTGGTGGGGGGGCGGGGGACAGAGTACATCTCGGGGTCAGGGAACAACATTTCAGCAGATGCCTTAGTGGTGGAAAGGAGCCAGCCAGGCAGAGTCCCAGAAAGGAGCATTCCCAGGCTGCTGGCTCCAGAGGCCCCCCAGTGGGAAGGAATCCGGATTGGTCAGGGAGCCATCAGAGGGCCAGCGTGGCTGGGCCCGAGAGAGTGAGGAGGAAGATGGACTGAGTTCAGAGAGGACAGAGACGGGACCAAAAGGGGGCTTCTCAGCCATGGTGAGGATTTGATCTGTCTGCAGTGGGAAACCTATGGCGGGTTTTAAGCAGGGGAGTGATGGATCTCCTTAACTTTTTAAAAAGATCCCTCGGGCCTCTGCATGGACATCGTATGGGGAGGCCAGACTGGACGCAGAAAGACCAGTTAGAATGCAAGGCTGATGGTGGCTTGGACTAGGGCGTTTTCTCAGATGAGTTGGCTAGATTTGGAATTGACTTTCAAGGTTGAGTGGTTTAGCCTATGGACTAGGGGCCCTGGCAGAGGAGTAATCCCAGCCTGCTCTTAACCATTTCTTTGACCACACTCCTGGAAAATATGGTGGCTGAGAGCTTAGGCTGGGAGTGTTTACAGCTCTAGAGAGTGGAGAGAGGCGGGGACCGGGCATGGCCCAGGTAAGCAGGTAATGAGCCCCTGTGACTGAAGTCAGAGTCCCCATTGCCAGATTTCAGGGAAAGGGGAGAAGAAGCTGATAGGAAGTGTTGGGGTTCCCAGCTCTAGGTATGGCACTTGTGGGTCCCCAGCATCTTCCCTCCAGGCCTCTGAGAGTCTGCGGTCCTGGTCAAGTGGCTTGTGGAATCAGATCAACCCAGTAGGCTCTGTCCCATACTCACTGTAAACTTTCAGCGTTACTTAAAACCCTGTGCTCAGTGTCCTCATCTGTAAAGTGGGGTAAAAATACCCTTAATGCCCGGGTGGTATGATGAACAGTGGTAGGCACACAGTATCACACAGTGTCCTTGTTGCTGGGGACAAGGAATGAAATGCTGTCAACAGCCCAACTGCACCTGGGAGGTGTTGCCTAGCGGATCTTTCCTTTCCAGTCTCATGTGGACATTAAAGAGCATACTGAGACTGTGATCCCCAATTAGCTGGCATTAAAGTTGACCTTTAGACAGAGGCGTAGAGATGAGGGGCTGGGAGAAAGGCATTTGCCTCTGGCACAAGTCCAAGGGGAGGCCAAAGGAGGCTGGGGGAATCAGCACCCCCCCACCCCCCACCCATCCCCATCAACAAGGCCTGCAAAGGGAGCAGCAAACTTAAGAGATTGCCCTGGGCACCCATTACCCTCTACACCTTTGCCTCTAGGAACCCCAGTCCAGCCCCGACAACAGTAAATCAGAGCACTTCCCTCTCCATGGGAAGGTCTGCTTCTTCCCAAAGCAAAAAGAGGTCTTCTTTCAGAACTGAAGGCAATTCAGATTTCGTGACTGTGATGAGCGTTTAAGCCAGGGCTTGGCAAACCTTTTACACAAAGGGCCAGGTAATGAATATCTTTGGCTTTGGGGGCCATGCCATCTCTGTTGCGACTACTCAGCTCTGCCATCCAGCGTGAAAGCAGCCATGGAAAATACGTAAATTAATGGGCGTGACTGTGGTTTAGTCTGTGCGCCATGGTTTGCCAGTCCCTGGGTTAGCAGAAATATGTGTGCCTTTATAGGGTCGAGATGAGTCGGAATCCACTCGATGGCACACAACAACAACAACAACACTGGTTTACTGGTTATGGTAAAGTATGTCAGTAGCTTTAGGGTTAAAACCAGCAAAGTCCACCCCAGCCCATGATCTTACTTCTGTCCCTTCCCCTCTGTTTCTCCCCTCTCTGCCGCCTCCAGCTTGGTACTCGTTTTTCAGATGAAATTGCCATTACTCTAATGGCGGTGGTGATTTATTTCAAAGACTTGAAGTACATTTGTTTAAATCTCTTGCACGTTTGTTTATTTATTCTCGCATTAAGTAAAAACAGTCATTGTAATCAATATTTAATTGCTT
The DNA here is from genome assembly GCF_024166365.1 of Elephas maximus indicus. Lineage (NCBI taxonomy): Eukaryota > Metazoa > Chordata > Mammalia > Proboscidea > Elephantidae > Elephas > Elephas maximus. The sequence goes on from NC_064838.1 coordinate 67,147,741, forward strand.
AGCATTTCTTTGAAAAAAGAAGTTATAATGATTAAAGTTAGAAACTATATTATATTTTCACAAGGCTCTCCAAAAGGCTTGTTTCAATTCCTTTGATATTCGATAAGATCTTTTTCAGTTTCTGTGAGAAGTAGCTTTACTATCAATCCCAGAAAAGGAGGAAAGGGGTACCCTATAAAAGAAGTGGCAAACTCAAATGCCTCCAAAAGTCGGACAGGTAATATCAAAGAGCAAGCTAGGCCAGGTGTGCATTAAGGAGTGGTGGGGACTGCAGCAAATTAGGGAACATGTGTCCTTTCTAAAACAGGCAGCCGTACTCAGCTTTAGCTGGTTGTTGCCAGTGAGAATGCTTTGTGAGCCAGAAATCAGGTTTGTGCACTATTCCCCCAAGTTTTAAATGAGTTCAAATTATTAAAATGAATTTTTTTTTTTTTTTTTTTTTTTTTGCTTATGTCAAACTAAACACATCCCTGGACTGGGTAGGGACCATTGGTATTTGGCCTCTACTATTGTGATGACAGGGTCGCTATGAGTCAAACTCGATGGCAGCAGGTTTGGTTTTTGCTTTGGTTGTGATGGTTGCTATAGCCCCAGCTGCTCTGGATGCTTGCTGGAAGGATTGGAGACATGTATGCAATCACCCTCTCATTCATCAGGCCTTTTTCTAAACCATAATCAAACCAAACCCTTGCTGTTCAGTCAATTCCAACTCACCGCAACCCTATTAGTCAGAATCCACTCGACGGCAACTGGTTTGGTTTTAGCTGTTTTCCAGCACCTACCTAATACAAAGCCCTCAGGGGATCTGTGTTGTGTGGAAATGCAACATGGTCCCTCCTTGAAGGAACCACAACCTGAACGTGGAGGCAGACCCAGAAGCCATCTGGTGCAATAAAGCCTGCTTGGGGCGGTCTGATGGACACACACCCTCGCGAAAGCACGCCAGGGCGGGCATAGTCTGTGAACTTGCCATAGAACACTGGAGTTCTCCGTTTGTGTTTCTTTAATAAGGGACACTGTTTTTGGATCAAATCTTACTCAGGACCCTAGGATATAAACACTCCTTCACTGAGAGCTTGCCAACTGCCTCCTCTGGGTCAGCCAGGAGCCAGGGGCCGAGACGATGGTCCAGTCCAGGGGTCGGCAAACTACAGCCTACAGACCAAATCTAGCCCACAGCCTGCTTTTGTGCAGCCCACAAGCTGAGAATGGTTTATAGAAACAAAGAATAAAAGAAGCAAATAGAGATCACGTGTGGCCTGTAAAGTCAAATATATTTACTGTCTGGCCCTTTATGGAAAAAAGTGCACCTCTGCATTCTAGTTGGGGGTGTTGTCATGCTTGGGGCCAGAGGGGGTGGCACTAAGCTCCAGCCACCCCACTGCTTTTGTTTAAATCTCTTGCCCACTTATCGTTTTTTTTTTTTTTTTGCAATAAGTAAACACAATCATTTTTAGTCAGTACTTAGTTATTTGATATAGCTTTCGAAGAAGCTGTAACGTTTAAAGTTACAAATTATGTTATATTTTTACAAGAATCTCCAAAAATCTTGTTCGAATTCCTTTGATATTTTGATAACATCGTTTTAGACCCTGTGAGTAGTAGCTATCCCTATGGTGTCTCTCTGGAACTTTCTGGCTCTAAGGAAGCCGGCCTCAGAGCCTTGGGTTTATAGAAGCAATAACAACATCACCAGCCAGCACCTGTTTGCTGGCGGTGCCTGTGCTAACTCCTGTAACAGTCCCCCGAGGGCTGTGCCGTGGGCTGTGCTGAGGGCTGCGCTGTGGGCTGCGCTGTGGGCTGTGCTAAGGGCTGTGCCGTCTTGTTGCCGTGACACACACCAGTGAGGAAACCAAGGCTCGGGAGGTTCAGGAAGGCGCTCGGGAGGTTCAGGAAGGTGCCCAGGGTCACACAGCACCTGGCAAAGACAGGGCTGAAACAGACGGATGCCATGGTCCAGAGACTGAACCCCTCAGCCTGGGCCCTCCTCAGAGTGGGCAGCGTGAGGTGATGCCAATGAAACATTCACTACTAACTCAGTGTTTATTTTCACGTGCGTGTGAGTTTTTTTTTTTTTTTTAATACACTATTCTTCCATTTAAAGAGCCCTGGTGGTGCAACAGTTACGAGCTCGGCTGCCAACTGAAAGGCCTGAGGTTTGAACTCACCCAGCAGCTCTGTGGGAGAAAGACCTGTTGATATGCTCCCATAAAGATCACACACAGCCTAGGAAACTGTATGAGGCAGTTCTGCTCTGTTACAGGGGGTTGCTGTGAGTGGAAATCGACCCCACGGTACCTACAATGACAGTTTTCCATTTATGGCAGGGGTTCTCAACCAGGGGTGATTTTGTGACCGCCCCCCCCCCCACACACAGAAAGGACATCTGGCAATGTCTGGAGACATTTTTGATTGCCCCAACTAGGGGGCAGGTATGTTACTGGCATCTACTGGGTAGGGGGTCGGGGACAGCCCCCACAACAGAGGATTATCCAGCCCAAATTTCCCAGTGCAAATGTTCGTAGTTTGAAAAACCATGATTTATGGTTTTGATATATAGTTACCTTTTTACAGAAGTTTAACCAACCATGATGGACTCAGCTTCGACTCATGGCAACCTCATGTGTGTCAGAGGAGCACTGTGCTCCATAAGGCTTTCAGTGGCTGGGTTTTGGGAAGTACCTCACCTGGCCTTTCTTCCAAGGCACCTCTGGGTGGACTGGAACCATCAACCTTTTAGTTAGCAGCCGAGCATATTAACCGTTTGTACCACCCAGGGACTTCTAAAGACTTACTTGAGGAGAGAGTGGCAGTTGACTTAAAGACGAAAGTAAGTAACAGGACAGGTTCATGAGCACAGGGCAGAAGCCATAAACGGGATATGCAGCTGTCTGGTGGTACTCCCTTAAATTTAGTACACTTCATGTAAAGATAATGACACCAGACACTTTTATGGACCACCAGAAGCAGTTTTCAGCCAAGTCTAGTGTTGTTGGTAAGATACCTTTCTGGGGAGATGTTTCGCCTATAATTCCTCATTGCTTTCCCCAGCTCTGGGCTGCCATCTGTCTGGACAGTGGGTAGAGCTAATAAATGGGGTGGTTGGAAGGGGTTATACAGCCACCAATTTGGTTTGGTTTCCTCAATGAAAGTGTCTGGGTCTTTGGAAGTCTTTGTCCCTACCTGGTGATTTCTGAACTGTTAGCCAGGACGGACTGTGTGGAAAACCAGATGCCACCAAAGACACATGAGTTCCCAGGGAGGCTGGGGTTCAGAACTCAGGTTGCAGGTGGCAGCGTTCTTGTCGTAAGACAGGATACAGCGTTGTCTCTGACTGATTTCAGGACCATGTGATATTGCAAATAAGTGTCTCTGGTGGCAGTTTGGTAGGTTAAGACTGGCTGTATTTATGGGACTTGGAATTAAATTGGTATTTATCAAAAGCCCTCAAGTTTCCAACACCTAATGGAAATAGGGATTACAGACTGCCATCCCATTGTCTGAGTCTGCTTCAGTAAGCGCTATGTGACTAGTGAGGGAGCACTTATGCACGAGAACGCCAGGCCATGATAAAAACAGAAACAAATGATGCCTTAACCCAGCTCAGATGTGGTGATGGGAATGCGGAATTAGTGCCCCGTTGCAGGAAAACCCATTTACATGTAACCAACAAACCATCATCCCTCTGCAGCAGGAGTTTAGGCTACATAAGGACTTCAGAAACATGAAGGCAGATTTTGTGACACTAACAAAGGAGCTATCTTCATTCACAGACACGGCTGGTTTGTAGTGAGCGGTGTTAGTCAGAACACACAGTCAGGTTGCCGTAGTGGGGACGGGCTACGGACTCACGAGTGCTAGTCATCCTTCTCTCCATCCTACTTGAAGGAGAAAAAAAAAAAAAAACCAAACCCATTGCCGTTGAGTCTATTCTGACTCATAGCAACTCTGTAAGACAGAGAACTGCCCCATAGGGTTTCCAAGGAGAAGCTGGTAGATTGGAACTGCGGACCTGTTAATTAGTGGTCAAACTCTTGAACCACTGCACCACCAGGGCTGCAGAAGAAGAAAACCTAGTAACCCGTTGCTATCAAGTCAGTTCTGACTCACAGTGACCCTATAGGACAGAGTAGAACTGCCCCTGTAGGGTTTCCAATGAGCGGCTGGTGGATTTGAACTGCTAACCTTTTGGTTAGCAGCCAAGTTCTTAACCGCTGTGCCACCAAGGCTCCAAAGACCTTGCTTTTCCCTAGTCCAGGTTGTGATCTCTTGTATCCAAGCCACTTTTAGTCTTGACAGCATAGGGGCTCGAGTCCTGCAGCGGAAGCTGAGCCCTTACTGTAGTGTAGGAAGCGATTCCAATGGGTCCATCTGACGTATTGCCGCCTGTAACATTTATAGTACATTGTACTCCATGTCTATTTGCTTCTACTGGGATGAGAGCCAAGCCAGTAAAAGGCAAACAGCATTAATTCAGTGATGACATATGCCACTGAAAACTGTTTTTCTTTTCTTTCTTTTTTTTTTTTTAATTTTTTAAAAAGCAGAAAGGAGGCACTTTACTCAGATTCTACTGGCTGCTGAAATAAAAACTGGAAGACAGGCCGGGGAGGTCGTTAAACCTTCCCTCCTTCCTCCCTCCTTTCTGGAGGGCTAGTTAGCATCTCACTGCAGTTTCATTTGGAAGTCGTTCTGAAGGGGGCTGGTCTAGGGGCCCAGGCCCTGGCTCACCTCCTGTCTTCCCCTCCCAGCCCTTTGTCTGCCCGCTGCATCCTTGGGGCAGGCTGATACCTCTCTTCCAACGTCTGTCCTCTTACGCGAAGTCCTCTTACACGAAGTCCAACAAGAACATCTTTGGGAAGAGTGTGAAAAGGTCTGTGTTTGCTGGAGGAGGGACTGTGTCATCTAGGTTAAGCACCAGCATGGTTAATTTCTAATTCATTAAAAAGTGAAACCCCTCTGAAAACACTGAATTGAGGAAAGCTGGCTCGTACAGAAACAGACTCTTCTCTTGAGCCAAGTTAGTCATAACAGGACTACGGTCAGGAGTTTAATATTGTGATTTTTGCTTTGGATTATAAGGCCTTTTACAAAGGTTCAAGTTAGTGTTGTTCCACTGGATTCATTGGGTTGGGATCCCATCATGCCCTAGTGGAACAGTAGTTAAGCACTCGGTTGCTAACCAGAAGTTGGTAGTTAAGTGCTCGGCTGTTAACCAAAAGGTTGGCAGTTTGAACCCACTATCCACCTGGCAATCTGCTCCCATAAAGATTACAAAAACCAAACCTGTTGTTTTAGAGTCAGGTCCAGCTCATAGCAACCCTATAGGACAGAGTAGAAATGCCCCATAGGGTTTCCAAGACAGAAAACTTAACACAAGCAGGCTGTCACATCTTTCTCTCTTGGAGCAGCTGGTGGGTTTGAACTGCTGACCTTTGGATTAGCAGCTAACGCTCAACCACTGCTCCACCAGGGCCCTTTCTGTAAAGATTACTGCCTAGAAAACTCTATGGGCAGTTCTACTCTGTCACATGGAGTCGTTATGAGTGGGAATGAACTGAATGGCACACAGAGTGAGCTACCAGCAGGAGTCAGGGTCAGGGAAACAGGTTTGGCTGTGACGAGAGGAAGCAGTGTGGACTCCAGCAAGCTGGTGAGACTTGCTGTCTGCGAGAGCGTGCTACTGAGCTCCAGCTGATGTTTGCAAGTGGGAATTCAGGCCTCTGTGACCAGCCTTCAGCATTTCCTGTAGAAGCTTTCATTGCTGATTTGTATGTGAATTCTACCACTTACTAAATGTTGGCAGCCAACTCACAATTTAAAGAAAATTACTTGGTTGTGGGGGGGCGGTGCCAAACCCAAAACATCTGTAGGCTGCCAGTTCACAACCCGTGGGTGGCAAGAATTGAACAGTTAGTCCTGCGAGAAAACCAAGCCATTTAGATGAACCAGAGATGGAGGTGGGAGGAGCTACGTTAACCAAGAGGTCCTATATTTATCATGGTGTCAGGGATTGGGCATCAGAGAGGGCAGCAAGCCTTCCAGTAACTGGGCGGCCAGGTTCTGCTGGACCCTTCTGGAAGCAACTGGGTGACCAGTGAAGCTTTGAGTAAAATTGAGCTACTCTTAACAGTTGGGAACATGTGATTTTATTACACTGTCAACACTGGTGTTTGGTTCAGTTGAAAGGAAGAGAGGAATGAATACTTCCTGGACATCTCCTCTGTGTCAGACGCTGGGCTTAATGCTTAGCTGACCGGGACCAGCTTCATGAGCGTCAACTGGTGCTTGGCTTAATGCTCTGCTGCCGCCATCTTGAAATTCTTAATAAGTTTTAAACAAGGGGCCCTGTGTTTTCCTCTGGCATCAGGTGCTGCAAATTATGTAGCTGGTCCTGCTTCCCATAAATTATCTCATTCAGTCCCTGGAACTCCCCTGAGAGGTGAGCATCACCATATGTCCCCCTTTGACATAAGAGGGGCCAGAGGCTCAGAGATGGGCAGTCACCTACCCAGAGTCACACAGTGAGAAAGGCCTGAGCCAGAATGTGTACACAGGTCTGGCAACACTGAAGTGCAGGGCCGCACCCTTGTAGCACGTGGTCTGTTCAACTCTCTGGAGGCCTTGGCATGGGGTAGATTGTCGGGGGACTAAGGGCACAGGAGGACGAGGGGGTCTACTCAGCAAACACAGCAGGTCGTGGGTCCCTAGTAGTTTTCTGTTTTATTATGTTTCTCCTTTGAGGGCCTGCTGGGTCACAGATGGAGTCAGGCTGCAGGACAAGCATTTCTTCTGAAGCACAACAAGAAGAGGTGCAGCCTTGTCTCCGGACAAACAGAGGCTCTAGCTTTTCACCAGCAATCCCATCACAGGCAGCGCCCTGTGCACAATCCACGTTCTGTGTGATTGCCACTATGCTCTTAGATGTTACGGGGAGAATGGAGATTCAGCAGGCTCCCGATGAGCGCTCACCCTCTGCCTGGTGCTGTGCTAGGAAGCTGAGGAGGAGGAGGGTGCTTATGGTGGTGGGGAGAAAGAGGAGGGTGATGGTGTTGATGCGGTGGGTGGTGACGGTGGTGATTCAGTGGGTGGTGACTGTGGTAGTGGTGATGGTGGTGATGCAGTGGGTGGTGACGGTGGTAGTGGTGATGGTGGTGATGCAGTGGGTGGTGACGGTGGTAGTGGTGATGGTGGTGATGCAGTGGATGGTGACGGTGGTAGTGGTGATGGTGGTAGTGGTGACGCAGTGGGTGGTGACAGTGGTGATGCGGTGGGTGGTGACAGTGGTGATGCAGTGGGCAGTGACGGTGGTGATGCAGTGGGTGGTGACAGTGGTAGTGGTGATGGTGATGCAGTAGGTGGTGACAGTGGTGATGCAGTGGGCGGTGACAGTGGCAATGTGGGCAGTGACGGTGGTGATGCAGTGGGTGGTGATGTGGTGGGCGGTGATGGTGATGCGGTGGGTGGTGACAGTGGTAGTGGTGATGGTGATGCAGTAGGTGGTGACAGTGGTGATGCAGTGCGCAGTGACGGTGATGCAGTGCGCGGTGACGGTGATACAGTGCACGGTGACGGTGGTGATGCGGTGGATGGTAACTGTGGTGATGCAGTGGGTGGTGGTAGTGGTGATGGTGATGCAGTGGGTGGTGATGCGGTGGGCAGTGACAGTGGTAGTGGTGATGGTGGTGATGCAGTAGGTGGTGGCAGTGGTGATGCAGTGCGCGGTGACGGTGGCGATGCGGTGGGCGGTGACGGTGGTGATGCGGTGGGTGGTGACAGTGGTGATGCAGTGGGTGGTGATAGTGGTAGTGGTGATGGTGATGCAGTGGGTGGTGATGCAGTAGGTGGTGACAGTGGTGATGCAGTGCGTGGTGACGGTGGCGATGCGGTGGATGGTGACAGTGGTGATGCAGTGGGTGGTGATAGTGGTAGTGGTCATGGTGATGCAGTGGGTGGTGATGCAGTGGGCGGTGACAGTGGTGATGCGGTGGGTGGTGATAGTGGTAGTGGTGATGGTGATGCAGTGGGTGGTGATGCGGTGGGCGGTGACAGTGGTGATGCAGTGGGTGGTGATGCAGTGGGCGGTGACAGTGGTGATGCGGTGGGTGGTGATAGTGGTAGTGGTGATGGTGATGCAGTGGGTGGTGATGCGGTGGGCGGTAACAGTGGTGATGCAGTGGGTGGTGATGCAGTGGGCGGTGACAGTGGTGATGCGGTGGGTGGTGATAGTGGTAGTGGTGATGGTGATGCAGTGGGTGGTGACAGTGGTGATGCAGTGCGTGGTGACGGTGGCGATGCGGTGGATGGTGACAGTGGTGATGCAGTGGGTGGTGATAGTGGTAGTGGTGATGGTGATGCAGTGGGTGGTGATGCAGTAGGTGGTGACAGTGGTGATGCAGTGCGTGGTGACGGTGGCGATGCGGTGGATGGTGACAGTGGTGATGCAGTGGGTGGTGATAGTGGTAGTGGTCATGGTGATGCAGTGGGTGGTGATGCAGTGGGCGGTGACAGTGGTGATGCGGTGGGTGGTGATAGTGGTAGTGGTGATGGTGATGCAGTGGGTGGTGATGCGGTGGGCGGTGACAGTGGTGATGCAGTGGGTGGTGATGCAGTGGGCGGTGACAGTGGTGATGCGGTGGGTGGTGATAGTGGTAGTGGTGATGGTGATGCAGTGGGTGGTGATGCGGTGGGCGGTGACAGTGGTGATGCAGTGGGTGGTGATAGTGGTAGTGGTGATGGTGATGCAGTGGGTGGTGATGCGGTGGGCGGTGACAGTGGTGATGCGGTGGGTGGTGATGTAATGGTAGCGATACAGTGGGTAGTGATGGTGGTATTTCCTATGGCTGTTCCGAAATACCAGTGTGAGTGGCTATTTGGCCAGTAGTCCTCGCTAGTTCTTTAGGACGAGTGGGACTCAGAGCTTCCATTCCACCCCGTCACCCCCATCTGCCCACGTCAAGGAGCACAGGCAAGAATATTTTGTCAGGACGTGGGGAGAGAAATAAGTTACTGGGAGTTCCTCCATTACTCAGGGCCCTTCCATGGTGGACACTGAATTAACTGGACATGTGGCCTATGCCATCAACCCTCCTGACATTTTCCGTTAACAGGACCTTCAGGTCTTCAAGGAGCCCTGGTGGTACAGTGGTTCGAGCACTCGGCTGCTAACCGGAAGGTCTGCAGTTCAAACCCACCAGCCACTCCCCTGGAGAAGGATGTGGCAGTCTGCTTCTGTAAAAATTTACAGCCTTGGAAGCCCTGTGGGGCAGCTGTACTCTGTCCTATAGGGTCTTTATGAGTCCACTCAGCGGCAGTGGGTTTTCAGATCTTTGAGATTCTCCCATCACCAGCCAGATAATTGTATGGTTAGGCTGCCCTCTGCTGGAGCCTTGCAAAAACTGTTCTCGGTTGCCTCTCGTTCTTCTGGCTGGTCTCCCAAGCTTTGCAATAAAAACATTGTGTTGAGGGAAAGAGCGCATGCCTGGTCCTTGTCTGCCAGTGCTTGAAGCCCCACAGTGGTTCAATGCCCTTATCGCTAAATCTAAACTTAACCTATTGCCCATTGAGTCAATTCCAACTCATAGCAGCCCTTTAGGACAGAGTAGAACTGCCTGTAGGGTTTCCAAGGAGTGACTGGTGGATTCAAACTGCAGACCTTTTGGTTAGCAGCCGAACGCCTAACAAGTGCGCCACCAGGACTCCAGAACTAATTCCCCCTCAAGGTCCTGGCTGATCTGGCTTCTGATGCTCTGTCATGTTCCCCTCCTTCTCTATATGCTGCCCCTGGAGGTTTTTACAGAGCTCTCTGTATGGATGCACTTTTTTCCTGGCACTTGGCCTAGCTGACTCTCTTTCAGCCTTCTCGAGGAGTGTGTCCACACTCCCGGGCTAGGATGCTATTTTCCTGCGGCCATTGTCCTTCTCCTGGTGTCACATTCATTTTATTCTAGTTACCTGTTCAGGTGGCCACCTGTCTCTGTCATGACCCCTACCCGTGGGCACAGGCATGGGTCCTGTCTGATGCACCGCTCTGCTTCTCCCCCCAGCTCCATGCTGGTCGTGCAGTAGGGGCGTGGCAAATACCCATCAAACAAAATCTGATGAAAGAATGTGGGAGCGGGGGGTCCAGAGAATGACTGGAGCAGGGCTTCCAACTGGCTCATTCCAGTAGAAGCCCTGCTGAAAATTTGCATTTCCAACCCAGATACACTGAATCAGAGTCTACATTTTAACAAGATCCCCAGGTGATTCTTATGTATAACTTCCTGGGGGGAAAAAAAACAAAAATCAAACCCATTGTCATCGAGTTGATTCCGACTCAAATAGCAACCCTATAGGACAGAGTAGAACTGGCCCATAGGGTTTCCAAGCAGTGGCTGGTGCATTAGAACTGCTGACCTTTTGGTTAGCAGCCTGAGCTCCTAACCACTGCACCACCAGGGCTGCTACCTGCCAGAAATGCAAATTCTCAGCAGGGGTTTGGACTGGAAGGAACCAGTTTGAAGCCCTGGGCTGCAGCAGCTAGAAGGGAACTTTTTTTAAAAACTTTTTCATTTTTTGGTTGTTTTTCTTGAGAATATACACAGGAAAACATACACCATTTCAACTGTTTCTACATGTACAATTCAGTGACATTGATTGCATTCTTCCAGTTGTGGCAACATTTTCACCCTCCTTTTCCGAGTTGTTCCTTCCCGTTACCATAAACTCAGCTGCCCCCTAAGGCTCCCGTGTAATTTTTTGAGTTGCTGTTGTCAGTTTGATCCTATGTAGGTAGACCTTAAAAGAGCACAGTGCTCAAGGCAGACACTCTTTACTAGTAAAGCTTAAACAGTTGTTTGGTTTTAAGCCGACTTCAGGGGATATTTTTGGCTTAAGGTTTAAAGCTAATGTCAGGGCAATAGTTTGGGGGGTAGGAAGGCACTTTGTGAACGGTCAGGTGCTCAGTTGTGGTTTTTGATTGGTGCATGCTTCACCTGCCAGCCTCTGTGAGCTGGGATTAATTCTGCCCTACCTGCTTCAGGTGTCTGTGTTTGGGGCAGTGGAGGTGACAATGGAAGCCACATGGAGAAGACCTGGTAAAGGCCCTGTGCCCCCTTCCTCAGCCGGGAGCCCAGCCTCTTTAAAAGTCTGGTCCCAAAGCTAATTCTTCCTGCTCAGCCCACCTTCTGGTACTGGGAAACCCAGCTTGATTAGCTGTGCACTTAGTCTGTCCTGTCGAGGGACCTAGGGACACTGGCTGGCTGCGTGCTGGCCTCCTTTCTGCACAGCAGGAGGAATCCTTGCTGAAGACAAGTGGGCCTGCCGCCAGCCTGGGGATTTTTAAAGGGGCTTCTCCCTGCGGTCACAGCTAACCTTGGTTTTGTCCTTGCCTGCAACCATCACTGCCTCCGTGCACCTCTACTGGTTCCAGCCCCATGCTGCAGCTGAGCTCCAGGGCCAGCTGGAGGTTTCCAGGCTCCCACCCCACAGGACCAGGGAGGGTAGGTTCTCCTGCTGGGGCTCCTGGGGCTGCTGCAGATACTGGGGCCTGAGAGCGGTAGAGGAGCTGCCCGGGTAAGAGTCATCCTCAGCTGACCAGAGAATCCTCAACTGCTGAGCAAATGTACCCCTCCTACCTGTCCTTTGTGGCTGCTGTTAAAGGCAGTTGTGTGCCAGGGAAGGAGCCCTGCTGGCACAGTGGTTAAGCACTCGGCTGCTAACTGAAAGGTCAGTGGTTCAAACCCACCAGCTGTTCCACAGGAGAAAGATGTAGCAGTCTGTGTCGGTAAAGATTTACAGCCCTGGAGACCCTAAGGGGCAGTTCTTCTCTGTCCTGTATATAGGGTTGCTCGCTATGAGTTGGAATCAACTTGACGACAACAGGTTTGGTTTTTTGATTGGTTTGGGGGAAGAGGGGTATACCAGGGAGCAGGGTAAGGCCTGGCTTCGTGTCTTTGTTTTTTTTTAATTTTTTTTTTTTTTTGTACTTTAGATGAAGGTTTACAGAACAAACTAGCTTCTCATTCAACACACATTGTTGTATGACATTGGTTAACAACCCCACGTCATGTCAACACTCTCCCTTCTCAACCTTAGGTTCCCTATTACCAGCTTTCCTATCCCCTCCTGCCTTCTAGTCCTTGTCCCTGGGCTGATGTGCCCCTTTAGTCTCATTTTATTTTATGGGCCTGTCCAATCTTTGGCTGAAGGTGAATCTTAGGAGTGACTTCATGAGTGAGCTGAAAGGGTGTCTGGGGGTCATACTCTCAGGGTTTCTCCAGTCTCTGTCAGGTCAGTAAGTCTGGCCTTTTTTTGTGAGTTAGAATTTTGTTCTACATTTTTCTCCAGCTCTGTCTGGGACCCTCTATTATGATCCCTATCAGGGCAGTCAGTGGTGGTAGCCGGGCACCATCTAGTTGTATTGGACTCAGTCTGGTGGAGGCCGTGGAACATGTGGTCCATAAGTCTTTTGGACTAATCTTTCCCTTGTGTCTTTAGTTTTCTTCATTCTTCCTTGCTCCTGAAGGGGTGAGACCAGTAGATTATCCTAGATGGCTGCACACAGGCTTTTAGGACCCCAGACACTACTCACCAAAGTAGAATGTAGGACATTTTTTTTTTTTTTTTAATTTTTATTGAGCTTCAAGTGAACGTTTACAAATCAAGTCAGTCTGTCACATATAAGTTCATATACACCTTACTCCATACTCCCACTTGCTCTCCCCCTAATGAGTCAGACCTTCCAGTCTCTCCTTTCATGACAATTTTGCCAGCTTCCCACCCTCTCTACCCTCCCATCCCCCCTCCAGACAGGAGATGCCAACACAGTCTTAAGTGTCCACCTGATATAAGTAGCTCACTCTTCATCAGCATCTCTCTCCTAGCCACTGTCCAGTCCCTTCCATGTCTGATGAATTGTCTTCGGGAAAGGTTCCTGTCCTGGGCCAACAGAAGGTTTGGGGACCATGACCGCCGGGATTCCTCTAGTCTCAGTCAGACCATTAAGTATGGTCTTTTTGTGAGGATTTGGGGTCTGCATCCCACTGATCTCCTGCTCCCTCAGGGTTCTCTGTTGTGCTCCCTGTCAGGGCAGTCATCGGTTGTGGCCGGGCACCAACTAGTTCTTCTGGTCTCAGGATGATGTAAGTCTCTGGTTCATGTGGCCCTTTCTGTCTCTTGGGCTCATAGTTATCGCGTGACCTTGGTGTTCTTCATTCTTTGATGCAGGTGGGTTGAGACCAATTGATGCATCTTAGATGGCCACTTGTTAGCATTTTAGACCCCAGACGCCACATTTCAAAGTGGGATTCAGAATGTTTTCATAATAGAATTATTTTGCCAATTGACTTAGAAGTCCCCTTAAACCATGGTCCCCAAACCCCCACCCTTGCTCTGCTGACCTTTGAGGCATTCAGTTTATCCTGGAAACTTCTTTGCTTTTGGTCCAGTCCAGTTGAGCTGACCTTCCATGTACTGAGTATAGGACATTTTTTTTATAAACTCTGTTACACCAGTTGAGCTAGATGTTCCCCAAGACGATGGTCCCCACAGCCTTTGGTTGCGTTGGAGCTTTTGGGAGGATTGGGGTAAGTGATTTGATTGGAGGAAAATCTAAGAGCCAGACTTGAGAATAAACAGGACCTTGGGGGGTCTAGTGGTGGGAACTGGTGCAGGGGTAGCTGGTGGAGCTGGTTGGTGAGCTGTCCTTCAGTCTTTGAGTTGAAATTCAGATTCCAGTGTGAGTGCCCATGTCCTAGCTTGATTCCCAGGGCAGTGGGGAGCCCCTCACTTGGATGGTTGTCTTACCACGACTGTATTAGGGAGAAGGAATGGCTCCCCACAGCAAAATCAGGGTGCAGTTACTAGAAGTGGAAACAGATTCTAAGCAGACAAAGACAATAGGTGGCTGTGGTGGCCCAGGTGGTGATCCTAGTAACACCCATTGTGCCATCCCCCCCCATACCAGGTGAACCTAAGAGGTGCTCAGGTGGCTGTCCCACCCTGGCCCCTTCCCAGAAGGCAAGTTTGGTGCTGCATTAAGACTTGAGCCTATTTCCTCATTGTTCTTGGAGCAAGACTGGCTGTCTTCTGCACAACTCTCCTTTAAAAACGTCTTGAATCCCATCTGCAAACCACCCACTGCAGTACAGCATGCAGCCTGCAGAAGAGACCCAGTCTGGGCTGTGAGTCAATGGTGAGGGCTGCGGTGCCCCTCCTGTCTCAGGGCTGCCCAGAGCAAGTGGCCCAGTTCTGTGGAAACAGGCAGCTTCACGCCTTCCTGTCAGAGAACTGGAGCACAGCTTGGCCTCCCGCTCTGGCGCCCTGGCTCCCTCACCTCTGTCCTCTAACTGGGATGGTTTCTCTCTGCAGCAGAAAAGAACACCTCTGGAATGCTAAGCCGCCCCTCTCCAGGGAGGATGGAGTGGATCATCCCTCTGACTGTGGTATCAGCCTTGACCTTCGTGTGCCTCATCCTTCTCATTGCTGTGCTAGTTTACTGGAGGTGAGTATACCAGGCCCACCCACAGGGCAGACAGGTGAGGGTGCTGGCTGGGTCTATAGGGAGCTTATTGCCCTGGGAGTGGGGCCGGCCCCATGGGTGAGAAGCCTGTGGCCTCTATTCAGAAAGGTGAAGCAGCTTGACTGTTCCTAGTGTCACTACCTGGGAGACCCTCTCTCTGGAAGAAAATGGTGGGTGAAGCTACTTTTGAGGTCAAGGCTCTTATGGTGAGCTTCTGAGATTTAGGGCCACAAAGGCTTTTGCTTGGGAGTCAGGGAGACTCAGGTTCAAATCCTATATCTGCTACTTTGCTTCCTTCCAACCCCATTTCCACTTTGAACTTCAGTCCCTAAACCTGCAGGATGAGTTAGTACATTTCATAGCATTTCCAGTTTCTCTGAGACCATGCTCCACTTTGCTGTATCCATATAATAAACTTCTCTTTACCTGGGGAAAAAAAGAATTACAGCCTTTTGCTGAAAACTAAATTGGGTGGTGGGAAAACATTTTGCAGATTATGTGGCATTTAACATAAATGTAAGGTAAAATGGCATATCATAAGTCATCCTTATAAAAGCGTCATCTTGAGCTGGTCCACCTTGCCCTGGGAAGCTGGCTTGCAGCCTGTTTAGAAGTTATGTGGGGTTTTGTTTGTTTTGGGTGCAGTATCTCAGCTGGAACAGCTAAGGGAGGTGGGTTGGCCCACTCAGTCGGCATGGCTGCCTTCAGCTCCCAGAGGAAGTCTAGGAGGCTTCAGCCCTTTTCTGATGAACTCCATCAGTGATAAACAGTTGTCGTGTTTTCTATTCATTTGGTTCATTTCTAGCCCTTCTATGTGACAGACACCCTTCCAGGCACTGTGGATACCACAGTGAGCAAAACAGACAAAAGTCCTCTCACGGAGCTGATGTGCTAGAATAAGTAAGATAAAAATATGTAAAATGATGATCAGGGTACCATGGAAAAGACTAAATCCTGAAAGGTGAGGGGCATTCTGGGGCTGGGGCTAAGTGTTCAGTCTGAAGTAGAGTGGTCAGCAGCGGCTTCTCTGGAAAGTGTTATTTGAGCAAAGATCTAGAGAAAGAGAGAGCCAAGTGGGCTCCATCTGGGGTGAGTTCCAAGCAGAAGGAAGAGCACATGCCAAGGCCCGGAGGTGGGGGCAGAGGCCCAGAGGTAGAACCAGGCAGGCGTATTCGGGAATAACCAGCAGGACAGAGTGTCCGGAGCATGTAAGGGGAGAGTGTGTTGGGAGGAAGTGAGGTGGAAGGGAGTTGGATCAGTTTTGTGATTTGTTGTAAACATTTTGCCTTTTACTCGAAGTCAGGTTTGGGGCAGAGGAGTGTTAGGATTTGACTTCATTTTTAGCAGAATCACTTGGCTGCTGTGTTAAAAATAGACTGAAGCAGGACAGAGGCAGAAAGACCAGCTGGGAGACACTGCACTGGTCTGAGAAGGAGGGGATTGTAAGGGTAAGAGCAGCACAGGTGGAGGGAATCGCTGAGCCTAGCTGTATTTTCAAGGTGGAATCCACAGAATTTGCTGACTGACTGGCTGTGTGTCGCCAGGTCTGTGCCCAATTGGCTAAAACAAGTGAGTAGGGAAGGTGCCGTCTCGGGCCTCCCAGGGCTTCCAATGGTGACGACAGTGCTAGCTGTGCTCCAGACCAGCTGGGTTACACAGCAGTGGTGTTTTGAGGTGAGCCTAGGACCCTATACTCATCATTATGCCATTTCTTCTCCAGGAAAAAGTGATTCACAAAACAGTATGTTTCTGAAGCCCATTGGTAACTTGGAGGCTGCCTAACATGGGGTGAACTGAGCAGTAGAAATAATGGAAGGGCTGCGTGTCCATCTCTTGCATCTCTAGACTTGGTTCTGTGTGGTTTTAGTCCCAGGCTCTCCCATATGGAGGCACCCCGGTGGTGCAGTGGTTAAGAGCTCGGCGGCTAACCAAAAGGTCAGCAGTTCGAATCCACCAGTCACTCCTTGGAAACCCTATGGGACAGCTCTACTCTGTCCTGTGATGTTGCTATGAGTCAGAATCGACTCTATGGCTGCGGGTTTGGGTATCCCATATGGAAGCAGAGAGAGCCCACAGTTGCCTGAGGCTTTGAAATTTTTGCTTAGCAACCCCTGTGTAAAGAAGCTCCTTCTTTCAAATAGTTCTAGCAAAAATCTTAGGATTGTTTCTGATTGGGCCACCTGAATGAATGACTGTGGCCAAGGAGAACTGTGGACCATGTGGCCATGGAGGCATGAATGCCAGGCAGGCCAAAACACTGTGCTTACTCCACCCCAGGTGAAGCCCACTTGGCTCCCTCTTCCTTTACGTCTTTGCAAGGGCCATGTAAATACAGTAACCCATTGTTACCTATTGCCATGGAGTCGATTTTGACTCATAGTGATCCTATAGGACAGAGTAGGTCTGCCCCACAGGGTTTCCAAGGAGCAGCTGGTGGTTCAAACTGCGAACCTTCTGGTTAGCAGCCAAGCTCTTACCCACTGCAGCAACAGGGCTCCAGTAAATATAGTAAAGGCAGCCTTGAAATCTGTCTGTTAAAGATGTATATTCCATTCAGAAAACAACAACTGTGAAAATGCAGTGAGTCCTAATGGAAAGCACATGTTGAATAATACATTAATATTTCATGTTTAAATATATATTTATGTTGTCGTTGTTACTAGTTGGCGTCGAGTCGATTCTGACTGGTGGCCACCCCGTGTGTGCAGAGTAGCACCGTGCTCCACAGGGTTTCAAGGCTGTGACCTTTCCAAAGTAGATTGCCAGGCCTGTCTTCCGAGGCACCTCTGGGTGGGCTCGAACCACCAACCTTTTGGCTAGTAGTCGAGCACTTAACCATATATCCAAAGGCTTGGTTTAAAGTTCCCAGAGCTTTAAACTTCATCCCATAGACTGTGGCTATGAGCTTTTTACCAGCCTCCTAATGTCAGCAGCACAAGAGCAAGCGTGGAAGAGAAGATTCTTGTAGAGCAAGGGAGGTAAAACTGAATCAGCGTTAGGACAGATGACTTGGTTAAGCATAAGAACAGCCTAGAGGGGACAAGGACCTTTTTCTGTCCAACTTTTTTTCTTATTAATGTGAAAAAAGGAAGCACTGGGGAGCTCACACCGAAAATTGATAAACGCAGATGAGACGCATAGTTCCCTCTGGCGATGCTGTTTGAAGCTGAAACAACAGCGCTTCCCTTCCACCTTTTGAGGTGCAGTGATAGGAGATGATTGGCAAACGGACCTGACACAAGTAGAACACTGATGCAGATCAGAACCTTCTGGATTATTTCCTCCAGTAGCAGGCCTGACACCCGGGACTTCAAACCAGCCCTCTGTGGTGGCAGTTTCTCCCGTAAGCAAGGACTGATTCTTTGTAGCAGTTGTCCTGGTTTCTGGGTATACTCACTTGGAGTTGTTGGCACTGCAATTCAATGAGTCCGTGAAATAGGAGAAAATTAAACCCAAGGTCTTTGAGTTCTGTTTCTAACTCCAGACTCCCAGTGTACAGTAATGCTACTGTGAATGGTAATGAAGGGTCTTGTTCCAAGTCCAAAACCAAACCAAACCCCACTGCCATCAAGTCGATTCCGACTCATAGCGACCCTGTAGGACAGAGTAGAACTGCCGCATAGGGTTTCCAAAGAGTGGCTGGTGGATTCCAACAGCCAACCTTTTGGTTGGCATCCGAGCTCTTAACCACTGTGCCACCACAGCTCCTGTTCTAAGTAGTTCCAGCAAAAATCTCAGGACTGTTTCTGATTGGCCCACCTGGGTCCATCTACCTACCCCTGAACGAAAAAGAGTCGTTCAGTGAGTCATTTTTGTGTGCCAGGCACTGAGCGAGCACTTGGGCGGCACCAATCACATGACTCTTACAACAGATCCTTGTGGGAGGTTCTCCTGTTGTTCCCCCCGTACAAGTAAAAGACCGGAAGTTCACAGAAGTCCAGCGACGGGTCCAGGGCCCTGTAGTAAGTGGCAGAGCCAGGCTTTGAACACAGGGTGTCCTCTCTCTAGAAACCATGAGCTTATTTAGCCACCTACCTGCTGTGAAGGTGAGCGCCACTGATGTTCAGCTAAGTCAGACAGAGCTTGGGACTCCTGGGTCCTTTGGGCTTTGCTGTTAGGCTCACCCACTTTCTGTGGCCAGAGAGGAAGAAGGGACTAACATTTGTTGAAAGCCTGCTGTGGACCAAGAAATGTGCAACGTCCTTATCTGCTTTATTGGCACAAACCCATTTCAAGCTGCCTTTGGCACAAGAAAAAAGTTTGATGATTGATGGAATTAAGACATTGAGGCTCTTCAGGCTTAGCTGGATTCAGAGGAGGGAAATAAGACATCTGGGTTTGGCTTGTTTTGTCTGTTTTTCTTGCTCTCAGTCTCTGGAGTCTGTGCTCTCTTCTGTCTTGGGCAGACCTCTCTTTCCACATGGCGGCTCTGGCCCATGTTAGACTTATATCTCACCACCCCAGTGGAAGGAGAATTTCTCTTCTCTAACATTCCAGGAAAGTCCCAAGATATGGTGTCTGTTAGGGTGAACTTAGGCTTCTGTGCCTGGAGGGAAAGGCTACCCTTGTCAGGGCTGGGCCTTACACTTATCTCTGGAGCCCAGAAGTGGAGGCAATGTCATCGAAACCACACAGGCTGAAGCTCGACAAGGGGGGGTTTCCCAAAGGACCATCAAGGCCCAGAAGAGCAACTGGATGCAGATTCCAATAGATGGAGTTGGCCAGTGTTTTTGTGGTTAGTTGTGTCAAGTCGGCTCTGACTCATAGCAACTTCAGGAACACATGAAGTGTTACCTGGTCCTGCGTCATCTCCATCTTTGTTATGTTTGAGCCCATTGCTTACTTTTAAAGTGGGGATAATGTGAGGATTAAGCACAAGTACCTGGGTGGGGCAAACAGTTAACACACTCAGCTGTTAACTGAAAGGTGGATAGTTCAAGTCCACCCAGAGGCACCTTGGAAGAAAGGCCTGGCAATCTACTTCTAAAAAATCAGCCATTGGAAACCCTTTGGAACAGAGTTCTCCACTGACACACATGGGGTCTACAGGAGTCAGAACTGACTCAGTGGTAACTGGATTTTATGGAAAATGCTTGTCACGGGCCCTGGCAGGTGGTGAAGACACAGGTATTAGTTGGAGTATTCTGCTATATCTACCGTTAGGGAGAAAAGATGAATGCAATTCTGGGTCCCATGTGCTTAAAAAAATGTGGTCGTATTTTAATAAAGAAAATCAAATATGCAGATCTAAATGAATGCTGTCTCCTTTAAATGCAATCAAATTGGGTCGCTGTACACCATTTGCAGTAATATTCTTGAAATGGTAATTTTTTTTTTAGAATTCATTCTTTTGAATGATGTTCATTCCACAGACTATTCATCCTAGAAATAGTTAAAAGTCATTCGTTTGGAGCTAAATTTAGTTATTTTTTAAAAATTGCCTTCGAGTCGATTCCAACTCATGGCTACCCCATGTGTGTCAGAATAGAACTGTGCTCCAGAAGGTTTTCTGTGGCTGATCTTTTGGAAGCAGATTGCCAGACCTTTCTTCCAAGGCACATCTGGGTGGACTCAAACCATCAACCTTTCAGTTATCGGCCAAACACTTCCCCTTTGTGCCACGCAGGGACTCCAAATTTAGTATGTTGTTGCTGTTAGGTGCCATCATGTCAGTTCTGACTCATAGCGACCCTGTGCACAACAGAACGAACACTGCCCGGTCCTAACCCATCCTCACAATTGTTGCTATGCTTGAACCCATTGTTGCAGCCACTGTGTCAATCCATGTCATTGAGGGTCTTCTTTTTCACAGACCCTCTACTTTACCAAGAATGATGTCCTTCAGGGACTGATCCCTCCTGACAACATGCTCAACATACGTGAGATAAAGTCTCACCATTCTCGCTTCTAAGGAGCACTCTGGCTATACTTCTTCTGAGACAAGTGGTTCTGCTCAGTTGGTTTACCTACACTTACACTAAATTTCTTTTGCTGAATAAATTTAGTATAAATGTAGGTAGTTTTTTTCTGGGTAGGTAAACCAACTGAGTGGAACCCCCTGGGGTCAAAAAAAGGAAACGGGTGACTATGAAGTTGATAAACTTGGTTTGAGCTATGCTGCCCATGGGCCTAAAGGCAGTTCCAGAGGAGGGCGTCCTACATAACTAGGTTAAAGATAGGGCCTCCCCTGCTCCCCACAGGGAAACAACACGCAAGCCCAGGGGTCAGCCTCATTTGTTGTGAGCCAGCTGTGTTAACCAGAGTAGACTTCACTAGCTGCTGCAGTAGACACACCCTAACACCAAGCAGCTTGATGCCACAAAGGTTCGTTCCTCACCCACAATGTAGTCTGACGGAGTGGGCAGCTCTCCCCCACCTGTGGCTCCTCCTGGAATACGTGTCTCCTAAGTTGCTGCAGCAGGAGTGGAGAAATGGGGAGAGCATCCAGTTCTCTTCTTGGCCTGGAAGTGAGACCCTTCACTCCTGTTAACTCACCGTTGGCCAGAGATAGTCACACGGCTGCAGCCTCAGTTCAGCGTAAGGTGGGGACAGCACACAGGTATTTGGTGAGCATTGCCACAAACCCGTGGCCCTGGACTCAGTTCTGACTCATAGTGACCCTGTAGAACAGGGCAGAACTCCCCCATAGGGTTTCCAAGGAGCGCTTGGTGGATTTAAACTGTTGACCTTTTGGTTGGCAGCCAAACTCTTAACCACTGTGCCACCAGGGCTGCTAGCACTGCCGCCAAACCAAAGAACCACACCTGTTACTGTCAAGTTGATTCCTACTCATGGTGACCCTAAAGGACAGAGGAGAACTGCCCCACAGGGTTTCCAAGAAGCAGCTAGTGGATTCAAACTGCTGACTTTTTGTTTAGCAGCCGAGCTCTTAACCACTGTGCCACCAGGGCTCCAGCACTGCTACAAGTATTCAAGTATCCTCAAATAGCTAGAGCTGTTGGCATCATTGGATTAAGAGTATGTTTCCCGAGCTGGACAGTTTTGGGAGCCCAGTCATTACTCAGTCTCACTGCCGCAATTTTGACCAAAACAAAAAAAACATGGGTAGAGGCCTCAGACCATTTTTGTGACCTGGAAGATGTACTGAGTCCCCCTGGGGATGATTTCAGCAGTATTTCTACAGGCATCAACATGGATCTGCAGGGAGAAGTTTATTTTAAAATTTTATTAGCTGAAATGTGACAGGTAAGATTCTACAGTTCTCCCTTGAATGCCCCATGCAGAGATCTGCCTTGGAGAGGTGTGGAAACAAAGACCCACAACCAACGCAGAAATTGCTGTGAAGCTAGGAAGAAATGAAGGCAAAGTGGTCTTGAGCAGGAGGTTGGCTTCTGGGGCAGCTGCCATTGTTAGCTGCTGTCAAATTGGCCCCAGACTCGTGGCGACCCCATGCCTTACAGAGTAGAACTGCTCCACAGGGTTTTCTTGGCTGTCATCTTGGGCAGCAGATCACTGGCCCTTTCTTCTGTGGGGCCACTGCATGGGTTTGAACAGCCCATTGCAAACCACTTGTACATCCAGGCTCCTCCGTGAGGCGGCTAATACAGGTAAAATTAACTAACAGCTACAGCTGGCCTCCTTTGGCAAATGGCATCCTTTTGTGTGTCTTATAAGAGTTGCCATCAGTATTTACCATTCAGGGGTCCATTGCTCTAGTAGTTGCTGTTGAAAGGGAAAGAGAAGAAACGACTCAGTTGTGTGTAAAGTGCGCCATCTTGGCTGAAGTACTCAAGATGGTAATAAAACGCACCTTTTGAATCACTGCTGCAGTCAGCAAGCACGTTCCAAGGACTCTGGATCCCCTGCCTCCCTGAGACAAGCTGTTTGTATGGCACTAACGTACTGACGTTCCTGAAAGGACGCAGAGCAGCACAGCTGCTGGCTGCCACTCAGAAGAGGAAAATTTTTGGAAGGTTTCTTTTCGATTTGCATAATCTAAAGTAGATGCTGGGAGAGGCATTATGCGCAGGGGTCCAATCAGAGGGCTAGGATGTGCAGCTTATCAGCTATTCCGTAGAATAGCTCCTGTGAGCAAGAGTTAGTATTCGCTTTGAATTGTGAGTGTTGCAAAGATTTTTTTTTCCCCTGTGGTCTTGAGAAAACTTGCTTTTGAAGGTAGCTCTTTTCTCTTCGATGGGCAAAATCTCACCCCTGAAATGGCTTCTTATGTCATATTAAGGCAAGAATCTTTTACTGAATAGTCACCATGGCCAGACAGGTGCTTAGTAGATTATATTCCCCCTTAATCAGCGTACAAATCCTAGGAATTAATATTATGTCCATTTTGCAGATCAGAAAACCGAGGCTTGGAAAGATCAGGTGACATGCCCAAGTCATAGTGTTCATCTTTGATGGATCCTGGATTTGAATCCAGGCAATCTGGCTTCGTAGCTCACTGTCTTAACCATTATGTTATCTTGCCCAGATGAGGGTTAGTGTGTGTAAAGGTATTTACTTCCTGCCGTGGCCTACTTTTTAGTGCGTGGATGTGTCAAAAAGACACTCCAGGAAAAGGAAGTATCTCAGCTGTGACATCACCTTCTTAAGAGAGTAACTGGTTGTAGTTGAGTCGACTCCAACTTGTGCTGACCCTGCGTACAACCGAATAAAACCTTGCCCAGTCCTGCATCATCCTCACGATTGACAGCGTGTTCCAGTCTGTCGTTGTGGCTGTTGCACTAGTCCGTCTCACCAAGGGTTTCTCTTGTCTCTGTTGGCCCTCTCCTTCACTAAACACGACGCGCTTCTGTAACGACTGATTCTCCTGATGACGTGTCCAAAGCAGGTGAGTCAGACAGTGTTCTGTTGTAATCCATAGGCTTTCATTGGCTAAGGTTCGGTTTCATTGGCTTAGTCTGGAAGCTCGGCTGAAACCTGTTCACTTCGTGTGACCTCGGTGGTATCTGAAATACCGATAGTGTGGCTTCCACTGTCATCACCACACGCAAGCCACCACAGCATGACAAACTGACAGGTGATGACCACCTTCCCAAGGGTGGTGCTAAACTGATTTGGAAGGCTAGATATAAACCAGTCTATGGTTTGAATTTGCCAAAATAATGTGGAAGAAAACCTAACGGGACCAGCTATATCTTTTGGTATTCTGGAAGCTGAATAATGACATACCCACTCAGTTATGGCTCCATTACTTTGAGAAGATCTTGATGTTGAATAATATGTGATCCATCTTAGTCCCAGCTGCTCAGTGCTAGTTAACAGAGTGACAAATTTAGCATATCTTACTGACCAAAACTCTAGCTTGGAAAACTTTCCAGAAGTGTGGAGTAGCGGTACTTCTCAGAATCAGATGGGGCTGACCTAAGTACACAGATCCTGGGACAGGAAAGTGGAACTGTCTGAGTGGGGGCTGTAACCTCTGACCCAGGTTTGTTGAAGTTTAGGGTTAGCAGGACTTGTCCATCTGATCTGGTACACCCATGTCCCCCTCCAGCATGTGACGGCGCCATCTGTGAATTCTCCGTAAATCCGTCAGCACCAGTTTGTCCACAAAGGCAGATAGAAAAGCGTCTCCTCTCACAGCTCAAAGTCCCGCCTTTAGACTTCCAGAAATGTGGCCACGTGTGGGTGCCTCCTCATCCGGAACGCCGTTCGTGAAACCAAGTGTTTTGTTGACCTTGTGGTTTTCTTCTTCCCCGGATGCTCCATGAGAAACAAGGCGTAATAAACATGAAAGGATGCAAATGGCAGATGTGTGGGGGTTGTCTTGGCATAACGGAGGCTCAGGCAAATAAACATGAATGGAAAGTCAGATGGGGGCACCTGGCGGGTCGACCCCCCTTTTGCTCGAGGAAGGGGTGAGCACATGTGTCTCACTGGACAGCGGCTCCCCCAGAGCCCACAGTAGCAGCAACGACCCACAGCACTGCCGTGGTCCCAGGTGCCCAGCTCCCCATCTGCTCTCACAGCTGACGCATCTTGAGCACTTGGGGCAGGGGCTGTGTTCGCTCTAGGTGTTTGCCACCCTCTTACCCCACCAAATCAGAGGACACAGGTATAATAAGAATGAGCCTCCCACGCAGGTAACTGTGAAGGGATGTTGTTGTCAGATGCCGTCAAGTTGATTTTTGACTCCCAGTGACCCCATGTGACAGGGCAGAACTGCCCCATAGGGTTTCCAAGGCTGTAGTCCTTACAGAAGCAGTTCACCGGGTCTTTCTCCCATGGAGCCGCTGGTGAGTTCAAACCGTCAGCCTTTCGGTTAGGAGCCAAGCACATCTTAACCTTCGTGCCACCAGGGCTCCTTTGTGAAGGGATCACCAAGGGGAATAACCACTAAGAATGACCATCAGTAATGGCTGGATGAGGACAAAGCCTACATTATATTATTTCATTCTCACAGTAGTGGTAGGTGAGGCATCAGGGACTGCATCACCCAGGTCCCCAGATGGATTTCCAGAAGGAGGAGTGACTTTGCAGGGCCACACAGCTAATAGGTTGTCCAGTTACTCACACCTGGGGTTTTTGTTTTGTTTGGGGTTTTTTTGACCTAAGACCCTTAGCTTCCTGGAGGTGGTGAGTGGGCAAACAGAGGTCACCCCAAACAGGTCCAGGAGCCTCCAGACATGTTTTATTTAGCTGACATGTTGTTTTAAAAAATCTGAATTATTTTTGAAAATTTCACCTCAACCCCCTTTCTGGGTCCTCATGATAAACCGGGAGGTCTGGCAGCGGTGTTCTCATGTCACCTGCAGCATGGTGGGCCGGGTGGAGCTCGCCACGCCCTGCCGGTTCTGAGGGGCACCTGCCCTCCACTTTGCCTGTCTCAGCCGCCCCGCTGGCCCCTGCCTGGCTCTGCAGGCAGGTAAGTTTGCAGTGGTGAGAAAGGTGTGCTCTGAGGGGATACCCACAGCTGCATGGGTGGGGCAGGAAGGAGAGGTGACCAGGGAAGGAGGAGTGGCTTTAGAGTTGTGATTTTCCCTGAACAAGGAAAGGAGCTGGACAGCACGAGACTGGAGGCACCCTATCAGTGTTGCCAGAGGAGAAAAGCCAGTTACCATCAGGTCGATTCTGATTTGCGGCGACCCCGTGTGTTTCAGAGTAGAACTACATTCCACAGGGAAAACCCCATCAAGGTGCTCTTCTTCTGTGCCAAAAAAAAAAAAAAAATTACATGTTATGGAACAGTGGTAGGATCAGGTTCTTTTCCAGGGGATTCTACGCGTGCAAAGGTGTGGGTCAGATCAAGGTGCTAAGTGTCCTCTTGTGTTGAGGGGCAGTGTAGGGCAGGTTTATGTAAAACTTTTCTCAAGTCTAGAAAAACCTGAGCTGCTACGTTTCTGGTGGCTTGGTGCGACCTCCTTTATCTTTTCAGTCAACAAACCATTCACAGGACCGCGGGTGTCCAGGGCATCATTTTTTCGTTTAAAACTGGTGACTTCCTGTGCCACTCATCCCTTTCTGGAACCTGTATCTGTGGCCATATTTCAAGAATTTTTTTTTTTTTAACCATTGGGAATCATTTTTACAGTTTGGCTCTTCAAAGCCTCACAACGTGTCCAGCTGGTGGAGAAATCTAGTGTATCCCCTGATGCCAAAACAAGGCTTGCCTCCGAGGGTTTGAATTTATGATGACACTCTGGGTTGACTGGTCTTGTTCTGAGATGCTGAAAGGGGGGTTGGAGAGCCTTGTGAGGTCCCCAGCTATTCCTGGAGGTGGGCACCTTTTTTTTTTTTCTTTCTCGGTGCAGCTGTGTAGGGGCAGATTGGGGTCACGTGCCTCTAATGCGGCTGATCCTGGGCAACTTTCTGCTCAATAGCTGTTTCCTAAACGGGAAACTTGGGGGCCTTTCAGAATTCAGGAGAGCCATCAGTTGTTATGGTAACCGACCCCCTGCTGAGGAGTTGGCCTCTTGGAACAGGCTAAGGCAGCGTCATCAGACAAAAGCGAGGAGCCACTCAGTGCTAGAGGTTGCCATCTGAACACGCTGGGCAATGCTTAAAAGGCTGGACCAGTTCTGCTGGGGAAGCAGTGGGTGGGCACGCGTTTATCCACAGGCTTGCTCTTGAGAGAAGGGAAACCCCTTACACGGTCAGCGCCGTCCACCTGAAGACCACCTTTCGGTGGCTGTGTCTTCTCTGACAGGGTGGGGGTGCTTGCCCCCTCCTCTGCTCAGATAGTCCCCTCGACTGCTCAGGTTATTAGTTATTGATTTTATGACATTTGCTTCTCAGCAAAGTGTTGTCAGTTTACGGGCGGAAGTTTTAGGCGCCTGTGATTGTGTGTGAGGAAAAACTGCAGCGATAGCCGGCTCCGCTCCAAAATCCCCCAAAGAGTGAATCTGGCAGAATTCAGAGTAGGGCTAAGGGTTGAGAAGAAGTCTAAATATTTTAGGAAGCTGCAAATTTCAAGTTTTTCTGAAAATTTGTAACAACACTCCAACACGCTCAGGGTTTCCTCAGATTAATGTTTGCAGCCGCAGCGAGCTTGTGTGTGATGTTCAAAGGACAGCTGTTGTAATTCCAGAATGTTCTCGATAGAGGGAGACAGGAAATTCTGAATTACAGCCCTCCCTCCCTCCTTTTAAATTGTATTCCCAAGCTTTGGCATCCCCAAATTTTGGATCCTGTGCCAAGCACTTTTACCCAAAATGGAATCTAATAATAATCAAAATAAATGAAAGAATGTCTTGGGGGGAAAAGAAAAACGGAAGAGGTGGACCTCACATTCAAAACAGAGGATGTTGGTTCCTAGAAGTGGAAAGCCACTCAGTGAGTCAGAGGTTAACGAACATTCTTTGGCCTCGTGTGCCAAAACCCAGAGTTCTGGGTGGGATTCAGCAGAGCTTCCAGAAAGAAAGAGCGCCTCAGTATATCTGACTTTGCCTTGCTGTTCTACGAGCAGGCTTTGGAGGAAATAGGAAGCATTTCAGTGTGAAAAACTACAGCCTGGGTAGTTTCAGAATTCGATATAATTAATTAAATAATTAAACACCTCCAAGTGTCCTTGTGTAACAAAACCACATATTTTAAATGCAACGGTCACGTCTGCGATGCAGTGGTTCTATTTACTTTTGAAGAGGTACTAGCTATAGGATTTCACATGTAGTAATTTCTTTCTTGCTGCCGTTCCCCCTTCTCTAGGCACCTCTCCTGCATGTTCCATAGCCTCTGTTGTGAATCAGGAAATTGTCCAGAGATGCAAGGAACATATGGGGAGAACACAGAACCTCGGTTTCGTGTAACAGCACCAAATTCAGAGGAAAAGGAAAAAAAAAAAAAAAAAACCCATTGCTGTCTAGTCGATTCCGACTCCTGGCCACCCTGTAGGACAGAGTAGAACTGCCCCCATAGGGTTTCCAAGAAGCACCTGATGGATTCAAACTGTCGGCCTTTAACAGCTGCAGCACTTAACCACTGCACCACCAGGGTTTCCCAGTTCAGAGAAAAGCACGCACAAAGGAGATCCAGATGGTATCCAGGAGATTCCTGTCAAGTTCTTTTTATGCCAGTGGTGTTTTAAGGCAAACTCTTTGTCACGGAGAGAGGCATGGCAAAGGGGAAGAGGAGGTGTGTGAGAGGGAAGGTATTCCTGATAACCTTACATTCTACCAGGGCTAAGGCATGCGTCTAATGCCTACAGACGGCTTTAAGAGCAGAGTTCCTATTTCTTATTCCATCACTCCACATAAAAAAGCTTCATGAAACCAGCCACGTTTGCACATAAGCTTCCTCTTTTTAAAATGTCCCAAATAAGGCCCGGTTTTGGGGTGTGTCTGGTTCAAGGCGGGTGGGTATTGGTGGCCAGTTGAAAATACTGTCTCCTATACCTGTTCTTTTTTGTTTCTTGTCCATTTAGAAGGTGTAACAAAATAAAGTCCAAGGGCTTTCCCAGACGTTTCCGTGAAGTGCCTTCTTCTGGGGAGAGAGGAGAGAAGGGGAGCAGGTGAGGGGCAGTCAAGCTTCAGGGGGGTATCTTGAGGGCTGGGACTGGCTTGCCGACTTTTTGTTTTGTTGCCATGGGGATTGAAGTCTTCCAGACAGCACGATGCCGAAACTCACCTGTTCTACCCCAACTGCCAAAAAGAAGACTTTGCAAAAAGACCAGCGCAGCTTAGGGTTAGCTGATCCCAATTACAGTTAGTCCTCTTTGTGCTTGCATTGCTTTGTTTTGGGGCTTGGGGGGTTATGCTTCAGGGGATTTTTTGTTTGTTTGTTTAGAGGGTGGCTCGGCTGGGGGTGCTATATGTTTGTGAATCTGTGTGTTGCATCCATTTTCTTTCCAAAGTTTCTGGTATTTGCATGTTTTAGACCTTTTTTTTTAAAGCCCAATTAATGTATGCATTTAGCCTTACGAGTAAAAATCTCTTTTAAGATCTTAAACTCACAGACAAGTTACAGGTGAAGAGTAGGAAGGGAGGACAGAAGTGAGCAATCATCACATGTTTTTTCACAAAAAGGATGAAATTTAAAAAATAAAAGCACATGAATTCCAGGTGCCTGGATACTTAGACAGCTTATTGTCCTGGAAAGATTTGTAACCTTTAGAAATCACGATTGTGCGATCTTCATCACCACACACGAGCCTCCTGATAATACATCTGTACGGATTATCTTAGGCAAATTCCATTTAATGCAATATAACCAATCTTTTAATATTAAATTGCTAATTAGGCTGATTTCACTGATCAATACTATGTCATGACTGGTTGCTTTTTCCTTTCAGTGAACCAATTTACAGAGTTTACGTTAGGATTTTTACATGGTTTGTCGTCAGTGGTTGTGGGTGAATCAGATTACTCAGATGAGATGTTAGGTATTGCATCTTCCACAATCAGGTACATCTGAGACCTGAGAAGGGCCGGAGCTGTGACAGGTCAATGAGAAAGTCCAGGGTCTGTCTTCTTTGAAGGTGTACAGAGCAATGTTGACTTTCTAGGGAGAGGCAATAACTGCTGACATAGTTAATGGAATTATTGTATAATCTCTCTTTACTTTTTGAAGTCTTCAATTTCTAATGCATTTTTAACACTCCAAGGGTAGAAACTGGAATAGCAACCTCTCTGTATAACTTTACATTCAAACCTTTAGAGCGGGAAATCTTGGACATCACTTAAATGCCTAATTTTTGTACCAGGTACATTATGAATAGAGTGTGGTTTTGATTGTAGTGCCTCACAGAGCCCGCATTTCACGGATGGTGCAAAGATCGGTGCTCATCCAATTTCTAAGTCCTCCCCAGAAATGATGGCGCAGCCTCACACGTGACACGGGGCACCATTATTAACTAATTCATGTCAAAACCTGTTACTGTCGAGTTGATTCCAACTCATAGCAACCCTATAGGACAGAGTAGAGCTGCCCCATAGAGTTTCCAAGGCTGTAAATCTTCACGGAAGCAGACTACCACATCTTTCTCCCACAGAGCGACTGGTGGGTTCGAACTGCCAACCATTCAGTTAGCAGCCGAGCGCATAACCACTGTGCTACCAGGGCAGCCCCTTTCTGTAATTCCTGTACTCGGCCCCAGATGTGGAGTGGGTTGGTTGCAGATGTATTTCAGATCATCACAGACAGTCTTAGAGACTGTCTTTTGTTACAAGGCACCCGATCACCTCTGGTGTCTTCTCTACGGAAAGTCACAAGTTCAGGGGAAGCACAGTCCATTTCATCCAGGCCCAGGGGTTGGGAACTATCTGGGGAAACTGCAAGGATTCACAGAATCCACCTGACTGTGAATCAGATAATTTAATTTTTTATAGTGTAGTAGCTGCAAAGACTTTGACTCAGAGACATGGGCTCACTGCAGCTCCACCACTTCCTGGCTCTGTGACCTTGAGTGAGTTACTGAAGCCCCTGTGCCTCAGTTGCCTCATCTAAAAAATGGGTCTAATGATAGTCCCTTTTCATGGGGTTATCATGAAGAGTAAATGAGATACTATATGTAAAATGTGTAGTGAATGGAATTTATTACTCCATCAAGAAGAAGAGGAAACAGAAGCTCTGAGAAGTTAGGTTACCTGATTGGACCATTCTGCTTGCTGGGCCAAGTTGGGTCTGCCAGTGCAGTGGTCTGAGTCCTGAGCAATGCCCCTCTCCACTGCTCTACGTGGTGTGCTGACTACTCCGTGATGAAGAGATGGGTCAGATACAGAGCCTGTTCTCAAGGGGCTCTGCTCTTCCTCATGCTGGCTACCCCTTGTCATGCTCTGTTCCCCACTGAGCCTAGAATCCCTCATCCCTCCTAAGGGTACTGTGTGCCTAAGGCCACCAGCCCCCTCTGCCTCTGCGACCGCTCCATCCCAGAAGTTTTTACTTCTGTCTCCTGATCAGTTCCAACCTTCCACTGCTGTATAAAAGGCCTTCTGCCCCACACCCCTGACAAGCCGTGACAGAGGCAGGAGTGCGTGGAGGTATACATCAGCCTGTTGTCTCCCACCTGTGCCTACTCTCGCTTCCTCTCTGACCTGCATCTCCATCTAGAACATGGCCAGGAATGGGGAGGAAAGCCTCAGCAGTTTCCTAAATAGCAACCCTTTAGCCAGGAAGCCCTGGTGGCGTAGTGGTTAAGTAGCTACGGCTGCTAACCAAAGGGTCGGCAGTTCGAATCCACCAGGCGCTCCTTGGAAACTCTACAGGGCAGTTCTACTCTGTCCTATAGGGTCGCTATGGGTCGGAATCGACTTTTGGTAAGTAGTAGCCAGTTGCTATCGAGTCGATTCTGCCTCATGGCAACTCCACGTGTGTCAGAGTAGGACTGTGCTCCATAGGGTTTTCGATGGCTGGTTTTTCGGAAATAGATCACCAGGCCTTTCTTCCAAGGCATCTCTGGATGGACTCCCCTCCAACCTTTCAGTTAGTGGCCAAGAGCATTCACCATTTGCAGCACCCAGGGACTCCAGCACCCCCCAGGCTGTGAAGACAGCCATTACAGAGTTCACACACGCATGCAGAAGGCAGTATCCTTTTGTTCTTCCCAGGATTCCAGGTGTTCACCTTAGACAGTCTCCCCATGGCAGAAAGCGGGGGACTGCACTCTGAGCAGCAAGGGGTCAGAGCTGCTGAAAGCAGGAAAACAGCTGTGAGAACTGATAGCTGATGACCCCTCAGAAAGGAGAAGGAAAACAATAAAAATAAGACCCAAGAATTTACTTCTTTTAAAAGTTTATTTAAATTTTGAATAGGTAATACTTTACATAGTTAAAAATCCAAAAGTTTAAAACCATAAAAACCCCAAATCTCTATCCCGTCTCCCACTGGCAAGTAGGTAACTGTATTACTGGCTTGCGGTCTGTTCTCCCACGGGTGGTTATGTGTGTATATAAACAAATCAGATGACATGCCCTTTGTTCCCGTTTGCGCAGTATTATACTGGATTACATATCCTTTGTTCCTGTTTGCGCAGTGTTATACTGGATTACATACCCTTTGTCCCCGTTTGCGCAGTATTATACTGTATTACATACCCTTTGTCCCCGTTTGCGCAGTATTATACTGTATTACATACCCTTTGTCCCCGTTTGCGCAGTATTATACTGTATTACATACCCTTTGTCCCCGTTTGCGCAGTATTATACTGGATTACATACCCTTTGTCCCCGTTTGCGCAGTATTATACTGGATTACATACCCTTTTTTCCCGTTTGCGCAGTATTATACTGTATTACATACCCTTGTTCCCGTTTGCGCAGTATTATACTGTATTACATACCCTTTGTTCCCGTTTGCGCAGTATTATACTGGATTACATACCCTTTGTTCCCGTTTGCGCAGTATTATACTGTATTACATACCCTTGTTCCCGTTTGCGCAGTATTATACTGTATTACATACCCTTGTTCCCGTTTGCGCAGTATTATACTGTATTACATACCCTTTGTTCCCGTAGTATTATACTGTATTACATACCTTTGTTCCCGTTTGCGCAGTATTATACTGTATTACATACCCTTGTTCCCGTTTGCGCAGTATTATACTGTATTACATACCCTTTGTCCCCGTTTGCGCAGTATTATACTGTATTACATACCCTTTGTCCCCGTTTGCGCAGTATTATACTGGATTACATACCCTTGTCCCCGTTTGCACAGTATTATACTGGATTACATACCCTTGTCCCCGTTTGCGCAGTATACTACTGTATTACATGCCCTTTGTCCCCGTTTACGCAGTATTATACTGGATTACATGCCCTTTGTCCCCATTTGCGCAGTATTATACTGGATTACATGCCCTTTGTCCCCGTTTGCGCAGTATTATACTGGATTACATGCCCTTTGTCCCCGTTTGCGCAGTATTATACTGTATGACATGCCCTTTGTCCCCGTTTGCGCAGTATTATACTGTATTACATGCCCTTTGTCCCCGTTTGCGCAGTATTATACTGTATTACATACCCTTTGTCCCCGTTTGCGCAGTATTATACTGGATTACATGCCCTTTGTCCCCGTTTGCGCAGTATAATACTGTATTACATGCCCTTTGTCCCCGTTTGCGCAGTATTATACTGGATTACATGCCCTTTGTCCCCGTTTGCGCAGTATAATACTGTATTACATGCCCTTTGTCCCCGTTTGCACAGTATTATACTGTATTACATGCCCTTTGTCCCCGTTTGCGCAGTATTATACTGTATTACATACCCTTGTCCCCGTTTGCGCAGTATTATACTGGATTACATACCCTTTGTCCCCGTTTGCGCAGTATTATACTGTATTACATACCCTTTGTTCCCGTTTGCGCAGTATTATACTGTATTACATGCCCTTTGTCCCCGTTTGCGCAGTATTATACTGGATTACATGCCCTTTGTCCCCGTTTGCGCAGTATTATACTGTATTACATACCCTTGTCCCCGTTTGCGCAGTATTATACTGTATTACATGCCCTTTGTCCCCGTTTGCGCAGTATTATACTGTATTACATACCCTTTGTCCCCGTTTGCGCAGTATTATACTGTATTACATACCCTTTGTCCCCGTTTGCGCAGTATTATACTGTATTACATGCCCTTTGTCCCCGTTTGCGCAGTATTATACTGTATTACATACCCTTGTCCCCGTTTGCGCAGTATTATACTGTATTACATACCCTTGTCCCCGTTTGCGCAGTATTATACTGGATTACATACCCTTTGTCCCCGTTTGCGCAGTATTATACTGGATTCGCTATCGAGGACCTTAATTTTTTTTCACTTACCAGGTTTTTCTCCATGCACACGTAGTTTCACCATCTTTATTTCTTTTTTTATTGTGATAAAATATATATAACAAGGAGCCCTGGTGGTGCAGTGTTTAAGCATTCAGCTGCTAACCAAAAGGTTGGCAGTTCGAATCCACCAGCCACTCCTTGGAGACGTTATATGCCCGTTCTACAAAGCATTTGCTGTTCCAGCCACTTTTTCATGTCCAATTCAGTGACATTAATTATGTTCAGCTGTGTAACTATCCATTCCCAGGTGTTTTCATCACCCAGCACAGAAACTCAGTGCCCCTTTAAGCACTAGCTCTGCCCCCCGCCCCTGGTAACCACCCATAAACTCCTGTCTCTCTGCGTCTGCCTTTTCTAGACATTGTATGTAAGCAGGATCATATAACATTTGTCCTTTTGAGTCTGACTTACTTCACTCAACATAAGGTTTTCAAGGTCCAGCCATGTCATAGCACGTATCAGGACTTCATTTCTCTTACGGCTGAGCAATATTGTCCTCCGCCTTTTATTTTGAAGAAGCATAGTATCCATTGTGTGGATGTATCATAATTTATTTAAGCCATCCCCTGTGGCTGTCATTTTCATGTTGTTCCCAGTCTTTTGTTGTTACAAGCAGTGCTGCAATGAGTAACTTTGTTCATGTGTCATCTTACAAGCATGTAAGTATATCTGTAGGATATAGTCAAGGGACGAGCTGCATCCAAGCGGACATGCACTTGTAATTTTGATGGATGGTGCCAAATTGGGATGCCAAGGCATGTTCCTCTCAGCAAAGTGTGAGGGTGCCTAGCCCCAAGCCTGCCTAGCTTGGTGTGTAGTCCGAGTTGGGGATGTTTGCTTACCTGATAGGTGAAAACATGCTACCTCAGTGTAGTTTGAGTGTATTTTTCTCTTCTTGCGGGTGAGGCTGGGCATCTTCCATCTGTTTAGCCACTGCAGTTCCTTTCCTGTGAACCGTTTATATCTTCTGCCCATTTTTTCCTTTGGGTTCTTGGTCTTTTTCCAATCAACATGCAGAGGAGGGATATCTATCCCTTGTCAGCAGTACAGTTTGCAAATACGTCTTCCTAATTTGTAATTTGCCTTTCAACTATGTGTATGATGCTTCTTTGACTTTTTTTTTTAATTGTGGTAAAATATACTCACCAAAACATTTGCCAGTACAACAACTTGCACATTATTCTTGGACTTTTAGACAAATTTATCCATATTTTCTTCTGTGGTTTCTGGATTTTAAGTCATAGTTAGAAAATCCTTCTCCACTCTGAGGTCACACTGTTTTTCTTTTTCTTCAGTACTTTTATGGTTTCAGATTTTAAGATTTAAATTCTTAAACCATTTGGAATTTAACCATTTTAACAGTGTGATGTCTGAATCAGTCCCTCCTGCCCCCGCCCCCCGAAGATCCCATGTATTTAAAAAGTACTAAAGTCTGGAGCTTTTTAGTGAAGAGACATGTCACACCTCACTACCAGCTGCCATCGAGTCAGCTCTACCTCCTGGCGACCCCGTGTGTGTCAGAGCAGAGCTGTGCTCCGTAGGGTTTTCAGTGACTGATGCTTCAGAAGGAGATCGCCAGGCCTTTCTTCCGAGGTGCCTCTGGGTGGGTTTGAACTGCCAGCCTTTCAGTTAGTAGTCAAGTGCTTAACCACTTGCACCGCCCGGGGACTCCCGTCCTCGCTGGGCCTTTAGAATGCCTGTCTTCTAGCAAGTACATTTGGTCAGCGTGTTAGTGAAGTGATTGCCACAGGCTTCTACTGGACCATTTTAGAGCACAGATACTAAATAATATGTGCAGTAAATAAAACGTGCATTTTTTATTTCCTACCTCTTCCCCAAAACGAATTGGACTATCATGTCACCGTTAGTCTTCCCAAGTCTATGGGGGACCATGTCAGTGCCTGAAACCAGTGGTAAAGTGTGGTGAGGGGCTCCCTCAGACCTCAGCCCGGATGCTCAGAACATTCCAGGCCAGAATACGCAGGGTGGGACAGCTACCTGAAAGCCCCCGACTTCGCACCTTTTCTGGGTAACAGCTGAGAGGACTGAGAAGTACTGTCCAGGGCTCTGGAAGCCAGCTGTAACATAAACCTCCGCCACACTGAGATTCTTGGTCTTGTCAGGAGGGTGGCTTATGAAGTGACCATTGCTCTGTTTTCTCCTAGAAAGCATCACCAGTATTGCAGTCATTCCTGGGTGTGTGCAGGGACTTCCTGGCACACCTCATGATCAGCAAAAGAGTTCCTTGTCTTTAGACCACTTTTATGTATATAATTGAATTCTTTTCCCACCTTCCAAAAGACGTTAAGTGCAGCCGATTTGTTTTCATCTGATAAAACCCCCACTGGGAGAGTCAGATTCTTCTCACTTCTAGCTGTAACAA
The DNA here is from genome assembly GCF_024166365.1 of Elephas maximus indicus. Taxonomy (NCBI): domain Eukaryota; kingdom Metazoa; phylum Chordata; class Mammalia; order Proboscidea; family Elephantidae; genus Elephas; species Elephas maximus. The sequence goes on from NC_064838.1 coordinate 67,183,815, forward strand.
GAGTGGAATGGGTTCTCTCCTACCCATGTGAAAGCCAAAATATTTGGAAACATTTTCTCCTCGTTTAAGTTTAATATCTACATCCTCTTTCTCACCCCATCCATCTTCAGCGTGATTTTGTTCTTTTTTCTCCTCCCTTTCTCTCCTTTTCACATCTGACAAGCCCAGCTTATCCAAGGGATGGCAGCCATATGTCCCCGGGTTTCCAGGGCAGCCCTGATGTAAAATATGCCATTTGATTATCCCCAAAAGCGCATTCATATTTGTCAGATCACGTGTCCCCTTGTGTGGTTTTGGGAAATCTGCCCACCAGAAGTGCATTTTTGAATTTTTCTTTCTAGAAGATGCCTTCCTGAGATGATCCTGCAAGTGTAAACTGGAGTTTTATAAGCTGAAACATTTAATTGCAGGAAAGGCAACTTACCAACCAGTAAGCAGTTGCAGATGAGAAATCTCAACTTAGAACTGAAATTGGGCTCTTTTTCAAACAAGCCCTCTGTTATCTCAAACAAAGAAACTTCTCATTGAGGAAAATGTCCAGCAACGCCCAAGGCCTTTCCCTTCCGTCGTATTTGTCATTTGAGTTTCTGGAAACACATTTCCCTGATAAGTCAATGCGTGTCTTTTTAACATGGTGCTCAGCCTTCCTCAGAGACACGCGGACCTTTCCAGCTTCCTATTTATAAGTGGCCTGTACTGATACAGGGCTTACCACAACAGATACATTTACAAAAGTAAATATTAATGTGATTTCTGTGCTCGACAGCATGAAAAGAAATGGGCTTATTAGTGGGTGTGCCACTGTAAATTTAAATGAGAGCAAGTATATAAATCAGTGAAGATTGGTTAATTAATATTCAGCAGCAGCTCAGCCAACTGCCCATTCTCGTCTGCAATTAGAATTTTGCGTTGCACGCTGCCAACAAACTCCTTGTCACCCTGATGTGATTATAAAGCCATTGAGCTTAATTTCCAGACAGTGACTTGGTTTCTAATCCCAATATATCAACATTTGATTATTTTGTAATTTTCGGGTTTTCATAGGAGTTTGGAAACCTTGCCACGATTTTCCGCCCGGTCCTTGCCCCGGCAGCTTTATTGTCGTTGAGGCCAGCGTTATAGCAAGTCAGCCAAGGACCCTGGATACCAGCAGTGTGACATCTCCGGCTTGTCAAAACGGGCATGTTTTTGACTCAGATGTCTACAGACCTCTGAAAGCCTCTCTCCTGAAGGCAGGCTGTGGAGACCTACCTTTCAAGAAGCCCGTTTGACATATAGCAGAGTGGAATTCCAGGCATCTCCAGTGTTCCGTCTTTTTGGACTCAGGAGCAGCATTTTGCTTTTGAAAATCATTGTTCGCTTAATTTATTCCTGTCAGAAGGTCCAGGTTTTTGTCAGAGGGGCAGAAAGAGATACAGGCAAGAAGATTGTTAGGATCTGTGAGAGGTTATCAAAGCAGGAGCCTGGAAGAACAGGAGCAGCAGAAAGAAAGGCTTTAAGTGTGGTCATTCTAGCTGTTCTGCTTTCAGAGTATGTCAGATTCCCGGACGGAAATGGCGGGGGCTTAGGGTAGGGCCTAGAGGTTCTTGCTTGTCTTGGTGGTTTGGGTAGTAAGCCTCTGTTATAAAGCACTGTGAGAGCAGCTGAAGTGTGTGTGTTTTATTAGTCAAGAGGGCCAATTAAGCTCCCGTGTCTGTCACGGGCTGACAGGGTGCGTGTGTCAGTGGGAGTTCAGGGAATTAAACTGATAGCTTATTGATACTTTTCAGTGTTTACTGCATCCTGACTAGATGTACTCTGCTTTCTCAAGAGTACCGTTTTTGATTTTTGAAAAATCTCTATTCTTGAAAGATCTCCCTTATTTGAATGAATGAGCAGTTGTTTTTTAGAGATTTCAGCCCAGGATCAGATGTGCACGTTCGTAAGCCTCCTGTGTCCACGGCGCACCCATGCACATTCCTATGCAAGGGCCCTGACGCCCTGTGTATCGGGACCACTGCTCGTGGGCTGCAGACCAGGGGAGCTGCTAATAAGCATCTGCATAGACTTGATCGGTTACCAGAAAGGACACCACACATCACCCTCTTGAATTCCACGGAAGCCTGTCTTAGACATCTTTTTAAAATACATCTGCCCACGTTGATGTTACTAAGAAAGGATGAATGAGTGGAGGATACTATAGAAAGTTTGATACCATTTTGCTACTGAGAACTTTGTGTGAGAGGCTCATAGATCCCATTTGTTGGCCATCCTCAGTTGAACACCAGAAGCATTTGGCCTGCACTAAGGGGCTATGTTGTATGAAAAATGCCTGCCTTTACTGTGAGCGGATCCTTTACACTATGAGAGGCATGCAAGGAACACCACCAAGTCAGGGACTAGTAGGTTCACATCCTCCAGCTCGCATTTGCTCTGAGTGTTTTTCAGAATGCACAGGGCCCCACCCTCTTTCTGCTCAGCTGGAGTTGCCCGGAGTGGGCCTCACCCAGCAGAGTATTTTTCAGAGCTCCCAGCCACCCCTATAAACACCGCTGCTTAATAACCACCCCTCCACTGAAACTTTCCTGATGGGACGGGCTCCTCAGGACCCTCCAGAACAACATGGTGTACCTAACTTTGGAACCTTAGCAATGTCAGGAAAATATATACCACAAATGGAGAGTAGGAAAGTGGAAGACAGCCAGTTTGGGTACTTCTGAGGCCAGTCAGGGTCACTGAAAAACAATCATTATCTGGCCATCTCAGTTCCTACAGGGGACATATAGATGGTGGGGAGAGGGGTAAAAAGGGGGAAGGAAGGAAGAAATACAAAAAGTATGCAGGGATCCTTCCAATTATAATTCATGGTTAGAAAATGTAAATGTATTTTTTATTCCAAGCATGGCCTACTTCATTGTTTTCCTTTTGTAAGGTACTTGCATAAACAAGTGTTCCTCATGAAGAAAATACAGTTTTGGAAAATGGCTCTTTCTGATCCTAGAGCCTGCATCATTCGGGGAGGGACTTTTAAAGGCAAAGTTAGTTGAGAGAGAGTTGTTCCCAGATAGAAAGCTGAAGTTGCATGCTCAGTGACACACCTCAGCAGTTTCAGAAATTCCCTCTGTCTCCATTCCCCTGGGCTCAAAATTAGACACAGCGGTGCCTCCTTGAACGTATCACAGTTGAGAAGTTTAGAGGCATTGAAACTTGTGTGTGGTTTTTTTTTTTCCTTCTTCAAAATCCCTGCCTTATATATCTCCAGCACCGCTGAGGTCAAGAAACAAGATCTATCACGAGACGTCTCTGAAACGAGCAAGTTAAAATATAACGTCATGTAATATCTACTCTGAGCCAGCTGCATAAGTATTAAGGCCACAGTGTGGAATTTGTACCTGCAGTGGGGTCATCTCAGCACTGTTAAAAAGAAAAAAAAAACACGCCTATTGCTGTTGGGTCGATTCTGACTCATAGCGACCCTATAGGACAGAGTAGAACTGACCCATAGGGCTCCTAAGGAGTACCTGGTGGATTCAAACTGCCAACCTTTTGGTTTGCAGCCGAGTGCTTAACCACTGTGCCACCAGGGTTTCCTCAGGGCTGTTAGTGGTAGCGAAAAGTTGACAACAACCTTGGTAAGTGACTGGCCCTTGGTTCATCTTTCCAGTTGCCATTGAGTCGATTCTGACTCATGGTGACCCCACGTGTGTCAGAGTGGAACTGTGCTCCATCAGGTTTTCAATGGCTGTAGTTTTAGAAGTAGATTCCCAGGCCTTTCCTCTGAGGTGCCTCTGCGTAGACTTGAACCTCCAACCTTGCATTTAGCAGACAAGCACATTAATTGTTTGCACTATCCAAGGACTCCTGGCCCTCAGTAGACCCCCAATAGGTACTGAAGGAATAAAGTAAATTGAATATCCACCAGTACAGTGTATCCATGTAATGGAGAATTAAGCAAATATTAATAATAAGGGTATGAGCCCGTATTTGCACTATGTATAGTATGACCTCATCTATTTAAAAAAAAATACTTGCCTGACTATTTGGGTAAGATTACAAAAGCCACTCATCTCCTTGTGGCCATTCTTGCTGCTCTGTGGTCTCCACCACACAGCGTCCAAAGTGAGCTTTTTCACAAACATAGATCAGACCATGCCGCTCCCCAGCTTGAAGTCTCCCATTGCCCTTTGACGCAAATGGAGCTTCCCTGTGGCCTGCAGACCAGGAGTCATCTCCCCCTGCTCCTGGCTCTGGCCTGCTTTCAGTTCCTATACCAAGCCAAGCTCACTGTGCTTGAAGGCCCTGTAACTAGGTGTCTGATCTGCCCAGAATGGCCTTTCCCTAGAACTTCACGTGGCTAGTCTGCTTTGATCAGACCTCAGCTCAGCTCAGATACCATTCACTCAGTGAAGTCCCCTCTTCACCGCCTCCCCCCCCCCCCCAGGTATCATCACATCCTGCTGTTTTATTTTCTTCATAGCTCTTGACTGCTTGAAACTATTTACTTGTGTGTTAATTTTCCACACGAGAATATAAGCACCATGAGGACAGTGGCCTTCTAAGTCTTGTTTATCATTCTGCAGATGATCAAAGAAGAGTCAATAAATAAATGAGAGAAAGTGTAGAAAGATAGAAAGATACACCCCAAAATGTCAATGGTGACTGTCACTAGGAGGACAATTTCAATTTTTTTCTTTTTCATTTTGCTCGTTTGCTAAATTTTCTGCAGAGATCATGCATTACTTCATAAAACAACAACAAAAACTGGTTGCTGTTGAGTCAGCTCCGACTCGTGGTGACCCCATGTGCATCAGGGTAGAATGTAGTCCATGGGTTTTCAGTGGCTAATTTTTTGGAAGTAGCTCACCAGGCTTTTCTTCCAAGGAGTGTCTGGGTGGATTCGAACCTCCAACTTTTGGGTTAGCAGCTGAGCACTAACCACCCGGGGACCCATTACTTGTGCAGTTCTTTATAAACTACCCAAATGCTTAGCTGGGTTCAAAGAAGTGGTTTTGAGAATTGTAGATAATTGCGGAGAATGGGTCATCTGCATGCTCAGTGCACTGAGCACAGCGCCTGCTGTGCAGCGGGAGCTGAATAAATGTCTGCTGAGCCCTTTATGCTAAGGGAGACATCCACCCAAAGCTCTGTGGTTAGTTGCCCACCAGGTCTTTGGGGAGGAAGCGTGTGGGACACGTCTGTGTGCAGATGTGCCCAGTGCTTTGTCTTCCAGGTTCTGGCCCTCATCCCCAGGGCTGCTGTCCAGCAATCACAGAGTTATTTGGCTCCAGGGAAAATCATGACAAACAGCAGCACCTGAGGCACTAGGGTGTGATTTCTTTCTGTACACACTGCTGTTTTCCAAGGTCACGTGGAGCCTTTAGCTCTGAGAGACCACTTGAACTGCCAGCCAGTCTTCTTCCAGAAAAAACTCACAGTATAGTTTATCCTTTCCAAGTCGCCCAACTTAAACAGCAATGTGACCAGTAGTGATTATTTTCACTAATAGTTTATATTCTAGAAATTTAATAGGCACAGTAGTTACGAGCCCAAAGTTGAAGAGTTGTTTCTTGTTTGTTTTTTCGGTTTGTTAAAGGCGGACCTGATAAATTGGCTGTGTTGGTTCATCTCAGTGACGTAGAGTGTTTCTTTGGGCTACTGAATTCTGGAGTGGTCTAAAACCTCAACAAAAGCAGATTCTTCTCAGCTACGTTACTGGGTAGTTAAGGCTCCAGCTTATTTGTGAAGTCAGTTTGTATGTTACATTCCGGAAATCTGGGCAAATTTGGGGGTGGGGGAAGAAATCCAAGAGTAAAAACCTTGATAACTAAGAAATGGAAAGAAAGTGCTGCCTCAGACATGCAGATCATCCTTTCCCGCTGGGATTTCCATCATTTTAGTTCAGCTAGAGCCAGCGTCCTGAAATTTGATGTGCTTTTCCTATACTGGTAGCTTTAGTCTGACTGACTTTTTCTAAGTAAACAGCTAAACACAGAGTGATGAAAGCATTTTTATTATTAGTGGAAATGCTGGGAAGTTTAGAGGAAAAATACTTTTTCTTCACTGCTCTGCAAGAGTGGTCATGTGAAACATGTGCCAAGAGTTAGAGCAGTTTATGTTCAGAACCCCTGATGGTAGGGAGCAGCAGTCCAGACGGATTCTAGAGCAGCACCCAAGTACACGGGTGGTTAGATTCTAGAGCAGCACCCAAGTACACGGGTGGTTAGATTCTAGAGCAGCGTCCAAGTACACGGGTGGTTAGATTCTAGAGCAGCGTCCAAGTACACGGGTGGTTAGATTCTAGAGCAGCGTCCAAGTACACGGGTGGTTAGATTCTAGAGCAGCGTCCAAGTACACGGGTGGTTAGATTCTAGAGCAGCGCCCAGGTACGCAGTTGGTTAGGTTCTACAGCAGCGCCCAGGTACGCAGTTGGTTAGATTCTAGAGCAGTGCCCAGGTACACAGTTGGTTAGAGCTACGTTCCATGTGAAGACAGACACTGCTTAAAGAAAACTGCGGTGTACTGTGACATGAGGTCATTTCTCATCGCGTATGATTGTAAGAGCTCTGTGTAAAGCCGAGATGGGGTGATCTGTATGACTCCGAGGTCTCCCCCTCTCAGAAATCTTTTTTGGTTTGTGGAGTTGCCTGAATTCTCTGACTCCACACCCCCAGCCCTCTTTTTGGCTTCACAGAAACACGGTATGCCCAGCACAACCACCCCAGGATACTTTTGATTAGATGAGCAGACACAACTCTAAAGAAAAGGTGACTGGATTGTTGGATCCCTGCCCCTGAAAAAGCGACTCTGTAGTATGTATAGGTAGCTGCTGCTTGGTGTGAGAGCCAGGGAGGGAGTGGGACGTATCCAGTGACAGCAAGCGCCAGAAGGATGCCGCCTGCTTGGCTAAAAGACCCAGCAGTAGGGCCAGCTATTGTGAAGCCCCTCCACCAGATTAACAGGGACCCTTCTCTGGTCACAATAGCCATTCACGCTGAGCAGCCTCATTAAATATTCTGCCTGTGCTTCTGGCAGCTCATTAGGGCCGCAGTGAGCAATGAAGTGAGTCTGGAAAGCTGAGGGCCGGCCGGTATCAGCAGACGGGCTTAGTGAGCTGCCGATGGCTTTTCTGTTCATGGCCAGCCCTGTGATGACCAGTGTTTGCTCCCTGCTTTGCCTGAAGTCCAGGTAAAAACAGAACCAAACAAAAGACAAGCAGATGACATTTGAGGGCTTCAGGTCCTTTTGCAGAGGCTGTCTGGCAGGGGCCTCTGATTCAGAGTGCTTGCCCCCTGTAGGCCCTCTGACCCCTTTAAAGAATTGTCTGAGGCTTCTGGGGCCTTTGCTAAGCACCTCACAATGTGGTACAGGGTGTACTTGGGCAGCTTGATGGCCACATTTGGGGAGTTTGAGGTGTGGCTTTGAACTTGGTGTGGGGGGTTAGAATAGTGGATTACTCTTCTGTAGCTCATAAAATGATAGGTATAGTGCGGTAATCCTAGCAGCTAGTGCAGTGAGTTTAGTATCTATGCCAAGTTTTCCATGTGTTTGAGCAGTTCATTACTAAGCCTTTCCTTCTTAACTATCAGGTTGGATATAGGACAATAAAAAAGATATTCCGTAGCTCTTTTGGGTTCTTGCAATAGGTTAAACGTTGTCCTTGAAATCTTTACTTCTCCATGGGTTTGCGCTCAGTGCTGTGTGGTGTTTAAAGTGGGAAGACCTGGGAAAGAAGGATTGAAATAAGGAACTCCCATTGTGTTTCTCTGGACTCACTGTTGCATCTTTCTCTCTTTCCGTCACAGAAAATGTTTTCAGACAGCTCATTTCTATGTGGAAGACAGCAGTTCACCTCGCGTGGTCCCCAATGAAAGTATTCCTATCATTCCCATCCCGGGTAAGTAATCACGGCTCTTCTTTCCGGCAGGCTAATTGTTTTCCTCTTTGTTCTCAGTTACGTGTGACAGCCGTGACAAAATGTTGTTTTTACAGCCTTTTACATTTGCCCAGTCTGAGAGATCCTTAACTGAAGGTAATTTATTGAAATCTCTGCTCCTTTACAGATCTGGACAGTAATGCAATCTTCTTTAAGAGCAATGAACAACTCTGAGTTAATGTAGTATAGATTCATGTGCAGAGAAGGGAAGTAGCAGAGGAGAAAACAAAACATTAAAACGTTTACATATTTACAATCCACTTGGACTCAATTTCATTTTGACAGTTTATGCTTGCTTCTGATCCTTTTTTTTTTTTTTTAAGGCATGTTCTAAAATTTCTTACTCTGAATATAATCTATCTTAGTTCAAAAGTTTTGGTTCTTAGCATGTTTGCATTGAAGGCTTTGGATATGCTGTGTGTCCAATGTATATGTCATCTGTAAAACACTCCATTAGATTAGGGGCTGTGATGGGCGGAGTACGCTGAAGTGAATCCTAGCGAATCAATAAACATTCAGGAGTTGAGCGACCGGTTAGTTGTAATAAGATGTAGGATTTGAAGATGAGCTCCACTGTGTTTATTGAATGTCCTTTCCCTTTTGCCAGATTTGAATCCCTTTCTGCCTCTGGGTTCCATTATGTGCTTCTGAATACATACCTTCAAATAACTTAGACCTTCACCCTTCTGACATTAGTCATTCTTTTGTACACAGAGGCACTGCTTCTTCTATTGTGCCACCCTCCACACCCACAGCTCTTGCTGTCCCACCTGCCTGCTCATTCTCCTCACTACCGTTCACCATCTGATGTACTGTGTATTTGTTTATACATATTGTTGATGCCTTCTTTGTCTTCCCCCAGCACATAGTAGGCTCTCTATAATTATCTGTTGAATGAGTAAGTGAATGAATGAATAAGAAGTGTCAGGAATCCTTCCTGAAAGTTCTTAAAAGGTCCTGGCTAGGAAGCTCAGTGGTCCAGTCACTCTCTGGGTACCAAGAAGGGATGTTTCTGTTGTTTGCTGACATATAGCAGATCTTCATGGTGTGGGCTTATGGTTTGGGAACACTGATTAACCCTTTATGTGTCTGTTTATATAACATCATGAGATATTCCAGTCAGCTTCTCTCACAGAAGCTTGCCACACGGGAACAAGAGGGGTAGGTAGCAGAATAGTCTCTCCTTAAGTTGCTGTTGGACCATTCTGTGGTTGCTAAATGATTCCCGTACAGATGGGATAAGCTCTGTACTACCACATGTCCTTCTCCACTAGTCCTGGCCCACCAAGGGGTGCAGAAAACTGCACTCTCGCTTTGGGAGGAGAGGAAGCAGACAGGGATGGTCATTCTCCCACCGGCATGGAAGAAGCCGTTTAGTTGAATCTACACTATTTGTACGATCTGCTGCTCGCCAGATTTGTACAATAGCAAGAGTATACTCATTCTCTTCTGTCATCACTTCAGGTTTGGGTTGACCTCTGGAAAATGCCTGGGAGCCTCTCTGGCCTCTTGTAACTATCAACTCATCCATTGGCAAACACAGCTGCGAGGTAGCTGAAAAATTGAAATCCATTTTAAAAGGTTAAATGGAAATGGGCTGTTTTTCCTTTTTTTTTTTCCTTCTACCACTGGATTAGGAATCAGGAAACCCAGAATCTCACCCCACCTCTGTGTACCAGTCACGAGAGCTTTGGCCAATGTCTTGCCTCTCAGAGCCTTAGCTCCAGAACTTGTAAAATGAGCAGGAAGCTGCCCTCCTGGCCACATTGGGTGGCGTGTAGATCACATGACAGGACATGTGTAAAAGTACCTGGGAAGCCATAATGCAAACCAGAATTGTAACTTGTTGAAATTTTCCTTCCCACATCGTGGTACTGTTGATCCCAGCAGTCCTGTAATAATTTTAACTTATGTTGAAAATGAGGGCAGATTTACTTCTGTTGAAATTATCGGTAACACTAACCACACCCACCTGGGGCGGCCCCCCTCGCTGGGCTTTTCTTTGACATGGGCTTTAGAATTCACTGGAATCCTCGGGAAACCGGTGAATGCCACCGGCCTTGCTATACCTCTTGAGCAAGTGTCTTCAAACAGAAATGCTATTGGATGCTTCCTGCCCCGTTTCACAGCTGCCTCTTCAATTACCAAGTATAAAAACTCAGAGCCCAAAGGCATTTCCTTAAATGTACGTTTTTCTTCTTTTTAAATCAGTTTCTCTTAATTCATACTCATTGATGGTGTAAGTACACGGAAAGGAAATTTCTTCCCATTCTCCACTGATGGAGAAATCCACGGTATTCAGTCGTACCCCCTTCCTACAGGGGTGCATCCTGGAGAGTCGTAACATTTGCAGAATGAGTGACTTTCAGTGCGGTCAGGCAGTGTGATCCTCAAGGACTTGTTGGGTGAAGTTGTGAGTGACCCTAAGGTTTCTGTGTTCTTGGGTTTTCATAGATGGCAGAGCCTTCACAGGGTACTTCTGGACAAGTACGTGTATTTCACCCTTAAGTGGGAAAGGTTTACCCTGAGTGACTTTCATTCATGAGTTTTGGCTTGATCACAGTCTCTTGTTTTTCATGAATAAAAACCAGTTGTCATATTTAAGTAATTACAGGCAGTCCCCGGGCTCCTACCTGTGTGTCTTTGAGACAAAGTCGTAGGTAAGTTGGAACAGGTACATACAGTTCTTATTTAGCCTTACTTCACTGCAAGAGAAGGCCAGGAGCCTGTTTGGTGCCTAAAAGCTGCATGTGCAGCAGGTGAGCAGGGGTCGGTTCTGCCATTTCAAAGTGAGGGCACGTTTACATGACATCAGAGCTATCCCTGAGTCAGAGTTCGTAGCCCAGGGACTGCCGGTACTTACATTTGTAAAATATTTTGTAATTTAGGAAGCACTTAAACAATTCATTCTTCTCTGTATTCTTACAGTTTCTTCTGGTTGGAGCAGCAAAACTGTATCTTACATAAGAAAATTCAACATAAGGAAAACTCAGTTTTTTAATAAATTAGTGAGTTATCTTCACTCTTACAAAGCTGTCACCACCACTTCTCTTTAATGGAGACCTCTGTGGAGCCATTCTAAATGATTTACCTTAGGAATTATCTAATCGTTCTTATTTCTAAAAATAGTAGAATATTTATAAAGCTCAAATGAAATACATATTCTGCCCACTGAATCTTTTATGGTTTATCTTTGTTCAAAACCTAGTAAGCATGAGTAGCATCTGGGGTCTTCAATAGCTTACGAGCAGCCATCTGAAATACATCTACTGGCCATCATGTTCGGAGCAAAGGAGAATGAAATAAACCAAAGACACAAGGGAAATATTAGTCCTGACCACAAGTACCACAGCCTCCACCATCCAGAGCCCAGAACCATCAGCCTTTCTGACAGGGACTATAGTACAGGGTCCTGGACAGAGCAGGAGAAAAATGCAGAACAAAATTCAAATTCATACACTCAGAAATAGACCAGACTTACTGGTCTGAAAGACACTGGAGGAACCCCCGTGATGATGGCCCCCTAGACACCCTCTTAATTCAGAAGTAAAGCCACTCCTGAGGTTCACCCTTCAGCAAAAGATTAAACAAGAAACAATGCAACACATGTGAGGAACATGCTTCTTCGTTCCATTATGTATATGAGACCAAATGGGCAATTCCTGCCCAAAAGCAATGACAAGAAAGCAGGAAGGGACACAAAAAATAGATGGAAGCAGGGAACCTGGGTGGGGAAGGGGAAAGTGTTGACACATCGAGGGGATTGCAACCAATGTCACAAAACAATGTGTGTATAAATTGTTGAATGAGAAACTAATTTGCTCTGTAAATTTTCACCTAAAGCACACACATACACAGACATAAAAATCCCTAATAAGACCAAAACTGGGCTCTAGAAATATCAGTTTATTTTATCGTTTGAACTCCTCTTTTTCTACAATTGATTAAAAAAAAAAAAAGTTACTTCCATACAACCACCAGTAAACAGAACCATTACAATGTTTAAAAATGTGTGCCACAAGGTGAGATTGAAAATTCAAGTATCAAAACTGTTGGAAAATAGAGCTCCTGAGTCATCATCATAGAATATGTAATATACTCTATTCCTAGGACTTAGATCACACTGAACCTTTTTTATTTTTAGAAAACATCATCATCTAATATTTAGTGAGCATTCAGCAACTGAGTGCTTTATTTTCACCACACTCTTTAGCCAAAAAAACCAAACCTCCTGCTGTCGAGTCAATTCCGACTCAATATTGACCCTATAGGCAGAGTAGAACTGCCCCATAGTTTCCAAGGAGAATCTGGTGGATTCGAACTGCTGACCTTTTGCTTAGCAGCCGTAGCTCTTAACCACTATGCCACCAGGGTTTCCCATTTTTGTAGAGACAGTGCATTAGTGTCGCCGTTTTACGGGTAAGAAGCTGATGCTCAGAGACATTGTTTAATTTCCTGAGGTTAGGTGCCTCCGTGGTGGAACTAGCACCGGAGTCCTCTGTGTGGTCAGAGCCAAACACCTAGAAATGGCTGTGCAGCCTGTGGCATGCTGCTCTGACAGTATCTTCCTCATCTGGATGTTGCTTCATTAAATTACAGCACTGGCAAATACAGATGGACGCTCTCTTCAGTCTTCTCTGGGTTGTTGTTCTTCACCATTATCTTCTTTCCTTGGCACTGACCATTTACTTCTCCGTTAAACACTTCATCCTCCTGGAGGGAGTTTCATAAGTCTTCTGTCGATGTTTCCTCCATATCTGGAAGTCTGTCTCTCACCTCTGCCCTCTGGTCATTTTTGTTTTCTTCCTTCCAAGACAAGGGTCTCAACTTGCCCATCTTTCCTTTCCTTGAGCAAAAACAGGTCTGTGTGATTGGAATGACTTAGGGGGCAGTTCACAGACACAGTGAATGTTGAGCAAATTTAGACACTAAATCAAGCCAACTTTTGGATGATTTTGCTGTGGTTAAAATTCATAAACAGCCCTGGTCTTTAAATCCCAAAGCATAAGTGGAATGAGTACATTATGCTGACTTTAGAAAAGTATTATAAAATAGGCATGAGATTAAGCAAAGTTTGGCTGAGCTTCTGAAACTTACTCATCCCTTGGAGAGAGCAAGTATGAGAATTTTTGATAAGTTTTGAGTTAACAATTTTACTAATACCAGCTAAAATTTAGGAGTGATCGTTAAGGATATTCAGTGAGTTCTAGTTTAATGTAGCAAAGATAGTCTTTAAGGAATAAAAACAAAATATCCCTGGCCCCAGACTAACATGTGAAGACACTGGAGACAGTGACTATGGTAGCCAAGTGGAGAGTGGGTTAGCTAGCCACATCGGAGGAACTCAGAACTGTAAGAGCACTCGCCCAACGTGGACGCCCAGGGTGCAAGCAGGGCTTTTGAGGCTACCTTGAAATGCTGTAGGAGCGGCAGGGATTCTGTTATCAGGAAGGTTCTGAACTATGGTGCCTGCTCCATGTGGGATGCATGGGAAAAGTGGGATTTCCTTTTTGTAAATAAATTAAACTGTGACTTTGAAGGAGAATGAAAAGGGCTTTGATTCTTAATATTTTTCACAGTCTTTCAAAAGTAAATGTCTCCCCATAGCCACTGGTTTCCCGTTGCTGCTCTGAGAGGGTGAGGAGTGATGGAACGCCGTGCCCCAGCTGTCCGTCCCCTCACACGCTGACCGTCTTCTAAGATACTGAGATGGTCACACGTGTCTGTCCTTTAAGACCCAAATTATTTTTAACATCTACAAGTGCTTTTGAAGATCTGGTGTTTCTGACCTGGGGATATTCTTCTGAAGTAATAAACTTGGGTACTATTTTGGATGCCGTCATTAACAAAGCAGTGCCTATCTGTGTCATCTACAGATTGCATTCATGTATTATGTTCCTTATTCTTTTAGACTTCCCTTACATATCACTTTTTTAAAATTAGGAGTTAGCGCAGAAGATCAGCTATTTATAGCATACTGCAGGAGCTTCCAAATGTGCATACTGTCAGACACAAATCTCCTTATAAAAAGCCTTTTTCTGGAAATTAGAAAATCTAACTTTCTAATAAGAGCAGTACAAAACAAAATGTTGCTGCTCACCAGTAGTTTCAAAATCCGGAAGTGATTCGTGCCTCTCCAGCAGTGAAAATAAAAAGTCTTAATAATTTGAAGGTCACTGGCTTCAGCAGGGTGCCAGCACATAAAGGGGTTTTAAACATGCAGTTTAAAACCTTTGGGATTAAACCAACCTTGTTGGCATATTTTATTTACACAGAGATTATCTCCAAAGGAGATTCATTGGTCTTTTGACTATAATGAAGCCCTTTCTTTACTGACTTCATTGTGCCATAAATGAAAAGAGATCTGTTTTTATGGTAGGAAATAAAATGTCCCACCTCCACGCACTCCTTGCATCCTAAGAGTCTGGCTTAGACAAAAATCTATTTGTTGTGTCCTGACTCAGGAACTAACATCTGGATAATGTTCTTTTATTTCATATTTGCTTTTCTTCCTCAGTTCACACAGACGTATCGCCTGAACTTGGGCTCTAGGAGGCTGAGGGGCAGACAGGGTGGGGACTGAGGTCTGTTCCCTAGAGACACTGTTAACAGTACTTGGTAGCAGCCCAGCCACGGACAGGTGCGGCCTGAGCAGGACTGACCTGAACCCCCCTACTAGGCTGAGGGCTTATGTACTCTCCCTGCCCCTAGACAGATTGGGTTGTTATTTGGGGTAGAGGTGAGGGAACTGCTAAGAGTCAAGTCAACTTTATAGGGACTGGTTGTGAGTGGGTGATTCAAGGGCCCCTGGAATCTTAATGGCATCTGTGTGTGTACCCACACACTGCCAGAGTCAGCAAGCAGGGATCTTTTCTTAAACAGACCTCAAGCTAATCAACCCCAGCAGCTAAGTATCTTGGCAGGAAGGTGAATACTGTAACACGTTATTGACCTGGCATCATTAAAGTAACCAGTCTACAGTGTGAATTTTTCCAGGTAACCGAAGCTTACTCTTAAAGCCAAAACATAGCATTTCAGCCCTTTTCATTGGAAAATGTCTTCAAAAAAAAAATTTTTTTTTTTTTGTCTTCAAAGCATATATTAAATCTAAAATCTAGGGAGGAGGTATAATGTGGAAGCTAGGCTTTGGGCTCAGATAGCCGAGCCCCACCACTTGATAATGACTGTGGACATTGGGCAAACTCCTTATTAGCCTCTTTTAGCCACAGGTCCCTATCTATAAAATGGGGTGATCACAGCACCTAGATTGTAGGACTGTGCGTATAAAGCGATTAGCATCTCATGACAGATCTTAGTAAACCAAACCAAACCCATTGTTGTTGAGTCGATTCCAACTCATAGCGGCCTGCAGGACAGTAGAACTGGCCCATAGGGTTTTCAAGGAAGCAGACAGCCACAGCTTTCTCCTGTGGAGCGGCTGGTGGGTTCGAACCGCTGACCTTTTGGTTAGCAGCCAAGTGCTTGACCACTGTGCCACCAGGGGTCCTTCTCTTAGTAAGCACTTACTAAATTCTAAGCACTCTTATAAATGCATATGTTATATCGTTTAATTTTCATGACAGTCCATGAATTAGGAACTGTTATGACTCCCATTTCACAGGTGAGGAAATGGAATTACAGAGAGGGGAAGTCACGTCAGCAGTGTGTGTGGCCCCGATGCCCATGCTCTCAGCATTCCACCACTGCCTCTGGGCACCTGGCACACAGGAGGCGTGCCGACCGCGGTGGCTGAGAAGAATAAGAGTTGCACAGAGTTGCCTATGCCTATGCCCGGGCCCTCTGTGCAGCACCTCCTGTGTCTGTGCTCAGCCCGGCTGCTGATTTTCCTAACATCAAACCAAAAACTGCAGACAGGAAAGCTAATTATTTCCCTTTTTGTTTTTTGTTAGTTATTCCAAAGTATTGGTGATTTTCCCTCTGGTAGTTCTGAAGGTGCAAATGCAACAGAGGCTGAACCGAAGACTTTGGAAATAGCTTTCCTTTATGCTCAAATGCACTGTTGTTTATCCCCGTGGTATTACCTTTGTGGTCAGTGTTATTCAGCTCTCTTTTCACTCTCAAATCTCTCAGCTTTGGCCCTTTCTTCTCAGCAGAAGTCACTGTCATCAATTTAGCCTCTTCTATTTTTAATACTCTGCTTTTTTTTTTTTTTTTAATGCTCTGCTTTTTGTGCCTACAAACCTCAGTCTGATATCAAGCTTTATCAAAAGTGGTACTTAAGGACTTTTCTCATTAATTGGTTGAAATAAAAGGCCTCTTATTTACAGAGCATAATTCCAACCACAAAAGGCTAAAATCTTGGAACTAAGCATACAAAATATTATTTAATAGCAGTAAGCCCACTATTGAGGTGCTGATTCTCAGCTGAATATACCATCCATTTTAATGGGGTGATTACGCCGTAATATTAGTGGTTCCCCTTCTGCCTATTGTAAACTGTTGGTATCTGAAAATTCTAGAAGTGAAAATATTGTCACAAAATTATAACTGTTTCATCAGATTAACTGAGATACTCTCACTGCTTAATTCTTTGTTCTTCCTGGAGATCTGATGCTTCGAGGATGAAGACAAAAAGTCTATCATAGTGCATGGGAGCACAGGCTGTGGTCTCCATAGACCTGGGTTCAGGGATCAACCCTGTTACTTACAGGTTTGGACATGAAGAGAACAACCTCTTTACCACCTAGTTCTTATAAAGATAAATGAGATAACGTATGAAAAGCACTTAGCACAGTCCCTGGCAACCAGTAAGGACTTGATAAATGAGCTCATCATACTGGCTGTGTTATTATACTGTTTTCATTATATCCTAACAGTCTTCCATCTAACCTGTGTCATATTCATTCAGGCAGTGAAAATATCTTCACCTGGATTCCAGCCCACCTATTTTTCTCCATATTCCCACCACCATCACTTCAATATGGTTATTCTTAGCTGAGTCACCAAATCCATCCCTTCTATGGCGCTTGGAGCCTTCATTGTCTAATTATCAGTCACTGTCTTACTCTGGGTTCCTTACTTTCTCTACCACATCTCCTGTTAGGGAGCCCATCTCCCTAGTATTTGGCTGAGTCCTAGGTGCTCAGTAAACGTTCCATCCAGGGGTGTCCCGTTCACAGGACCCACGCGGTAGCTACTCTCTCTGAGTCAGAGCGCTCTCGGTCTGTGGCTGCTTCCTCTGCTGTACCCCAGCCTTCAGCTTACCGTTCTGTGCCTGTTCCTCAACCATGAGATGGGTATGATGACAGTACTTATCCCTTAGGGTTGCTGAAAGGATTAAATACGTGTTGGTTTCTTGTATTGTGGAGGCTTGTGTGTTGCTATGATGCTGGAAGCTATGCCACAGGTATTTCAAATACCAACAGTTTCACCCGTGGTAGACAGGCTTCAGCGGAACTTCTAGACTAAGACTAGAAAAACGCCCTGGCAGTCTGCTTCTGAAAATTATCCGATGATAGCCCTGTGGATCACTCCAGAATACTGTCTGATATAGTCTGGAATATGAGCCCCCTAGTCTGGAAGGCGCTCAAAGTACACAGTGGCTGCAACAATGGACTCGAGCATAGCAATGATCGTGAAGATGGTGCAGGACCAGGCAGCGTTTCATCCTGTTGTGTGTCGGGTCGCTATGAGTCAGCGTCGATGGCACCTAAGAGCAGCAACAGTACACAGGAAGTGTTGGAAAGCGCCTCACCCACAGTGCTGCTGATATTCTTCACGGACGATCTCTGACGTAACTCAGGTGTTCAGGCAGAAATCACACTTGATGGGGGGACAGCTTCTTACAACACACGGCCTTCCCAGGTGAACACCGAGCCGATCAGGCCTCAGCTGCAGTCCTCGTTGTCTGGCCTCCTGCTCATCACAGCCATCTGAAAATTACTTATCTGGCTCATGTTGAGAGGACAGAAAAATTCATGCAAGAAAAACTATTAGGACTTCTGCTTAGTCATTGGCTTATATTCATCTTAATACAGGGAGGAAAGATTTATGACCACTCGGCTACATTCACCTTAATTGAAGGACAAGACGTGTTAACTGGAGAGCCAGCACTGGTCAGTGCAGCGTGCACATGTGTGCCCACCTGCCTGTCTGGGAGTTTTATGACGTTACTGGTGGTGCCTGGGAACCCCGGGAGGAGGGGATGTGGCTAGACTTCCCGGGATAAAGAAGCAACTTGGAGAGACTAGTGAATCGTGTATTTCCGTGATTATCATCTCGAGTGCTCCTGGATTTGTGCTGCATCTCGCCATAGGGAGTAGCAGGCAGGCTCATCTCTGGGCATGTTGTGGCATTAGCTTGGATATCAGTTGAGCACTTTGCAGGAAAAAATAGTACATCGTAAACCTAAAAGCATTTCTTTTAATGATTTGAGATGGCCTGTGACCTTTAAAATGCTGTGGATTTTACCTTGAAAAGTAAAATAACTAAAGCTGACATTTTTGTTTGTTTCTTCCTTATTTAGAATTACAGTCTGGGTTCTTAACCATGGCATCCTAAGTTTACTGGGAATCTAAAATTTCACGCAATTGTTAAGGAATAAACGTTGCCCTCCACCAATTACACTCTTAGCTCTGCCTCTTCTGCTCTTGGGGATAGTGTTGTGTCTTCCATTTCTACACAAACAGCCAAGAACTGCTATAGTCAGTATCCCAGGGTGTTCATGGGGCTTGTCTCTTGCCCAAACGTGAGTTTTTCCTTGGGTTTATCTCCTTGAGATGCTCCAGTTTTATGCATATTGACCCCTTTCTGCACTTGATTTGAGATCATTTCATTACCGCTTGATTGCGATTGTAGAATTTACATCATTGTGGGCGCTCTGTTAACACTGTTACATCATTGTGAGTGCTCTGTTAACTCTGTTACATCATTGTGGGTGCCCTGTTAATGCTGTTACATTGTTGTGGGCGCTCTGTTAATATTGTTACATCATTGTGGGCACTCTGTTAATACTGTTACATCACTGTGGGTGCTCCGTTAATGCCGTTACATCATTGTGGGCACTCTGTTAATGCCGTTACATCGTTGTGGGTGCTCTGTTAGTGCCGTTACGTCATTGTGGGTGCTCTGTTAATGCCGTTACATTGTTGTGCGCGCACTGTTAATGCTGTTACATTGTTGTGGGTGCTCTGTTAATACTGTTACATCATTGTGGGTGCTCTGTTAACGCCGTCACATCGTTGTGGGTGCTCTGTTAGTGCCGTTACATCATTGTGGGTGCTCTGTAAATGCCGTTACATCGTTGCGGGTGCTCTGTTAATGCCGTTATATCGTTGTGGGTGCTCTGTTAATGCTGTTACATCATTGTGGGTGCTCTGTTAATGCCGTTACATTGTTGTGGGTGCTCCGTTAGTGCCGTTACCTCATTGTGGGTGCTCCGTTAGTGCCATTACCTCATTGTGGGTGCTCCGTTAATGCTGTTACATCATTGTGGGTGCTCTGTTAACGCCGTTACATTGTTGTGCGTGCTCTGTTAGTGCCGTTACATCATTGTGGGTGCTCCGTTAGTGCCGTTACATCATTGTGGGTGCTCTGTTAATGCTGTTACATTGTCGTGGGTGCTCTGTTAATGCTGTTACATTGTTGTGGGTGCTCTGTTAATGCTGTTACATTGTGAGCACAATAGATTTCTTGGGTGGGTGGAACGATTGCATATTCATGAACATCTTCAGTCCTGAAATATTTGTAAATAACTTGGCAACGTTTCTATCAGGTTGCCTATTAAAATGATGAGGTCTTTAATTGCTCACGCAGAAAGAAGCTGGGCTGACAGAGCACCACCTATTTGGTAAAGCAGTGTTTCTATGCTAAGCGAGTTAGATTATGAGCAAACAAGTCGCCTTCCTTTAAGTGAAGTATAAGAGATGCTATTTTCCCCCTTAAGAATGATTCAAGTTTGAAAATGTCAATAGATGCAAAAAGCCACCCTGGAGTTTTGCTCTCTCGAAAGAAAGTAGAGAAGGAATGACACAGTCAATGTTAACTGTCACCAGATGAAGAGAAATCAGATTGTCAGGCCTGGATCTATGAAATTCTTGCCAAAGTAGGACCTCATTTACACAGACAGATCTTCGTAGCCTTTGCTAAGAAAAGCATCTGTGGCAGTTTAGATGTTTGTGCGTTTGCCAAAGATCTTTCACTCTGAATCAAGTAAATGTCATGTCTGTTGTTTATCGCAAATCCGGCAGAGTATTTTTAAAAGGAAATATTTGGGGGGGTGGGACTCGAGGGAGAAGGGAGGAAGGAGGTTGGGGAGCTCCACTTAGTTGGGTGTGGCAGTTCTGCAGCAGTACTCAGGTCTCTGATACGGATCTGGGTAAATAAGCTTCAGACCTACTTTGGGTGAGGAACTGTGTCCCTTTGGAATGAAAGTGACACGCTGTGATCAGTTGGAGTGGGGAGTCTTCCTGAATCTATACCTAGTCTGTCAGCACCACAAAAATCCAGTTAATTCAGTCAAATGGATTATCTGGCATCGTATAGACACAGCTGTCTTGAACTACAATTTGAGCACTTAAAGATACATGGCATTCCACCAAAGCCAGCTGGTACAATAGTATTCTCTCTAATTGTGTGTGAAAGCTGCTTAGACTTCAAAGATTGGAAACAGAACTGAATTGCTCCAAGTTCTAGCTGGACCCCAATGAACAGCAATTAAAAAAACAGAAACACTAGGTTGTGATGAAATTTCTTGGCAAAGAGGTACCTTTGGCAAGTTCAGGTTTTTAATTGAGTATGATGTGGTAATTTAACTATGTAAATTGCCTTGAATATAGAAAATAAAGGGGACCCTCTACAACCTTGTTTAAAAATCATACTTACCTAGCTTATGGGCATTCAGAGTCATAATGAGCTCCTGAGTAAAAGAAATCCTGAGGCTTTTCTTGAGAACATCGACTTCAGGAGATTCAACTGTATCACTCCCTGTAAAAATCAAATATTTGTCTTAAATAATCCTTTATCAGTGTCATTAGTTTTTTAGTAGTATCCTATGTGACTCTGAATACCATTTTATTCCCACAGATGACATGGAAGCCATTCCTGTCAAACAGTTTGTTAAACACATTGGTGAGCTCTATTCTAATAACCAGCATGGATTCTCCGAGGACTTTGAGGTATGTTTCAGAACTGGAAATTAATTTCTGGAATCCTAACTCTTATTTTACAGGAGTTTTTATCATCTTTAACCAAATTAATTCCAAGCATAAGAAAGCAATAACTGTAGAGAGTGGAGACAGTTTTTGTCTTTTTTCTTGACACCTGTAATTTTAAGAGGCATCTCTTCCCAGTAAATGTGAGGTGAAGGAGTTGGCTGCACTTGTCCTGAACGTGCACTTCTACGGAGGAGAGGCGAACTGAACCCTTGTTCAGGTTCCTTCCTCATTTTCATTCTAATTGGGAACCACGTTGTGATGCAGAGCAGTGGCCCCTAATCCCACGTCATTTCTGGGACACACATGGTGGAATGGAGACAGCAGACGCGAAGTCTAAGGATTTGGATGTTGGCCCCGCCAATAGTGAACTTCGCAATACCCGGGCCAAGTGCTTCATCTCTCTGATCCCCAGTTTCCTCATTTTTCAAAAGGGTGCCAGTGCCACCTACATCCCAGAGTTGCTGGAAAAAGTAAATGATTAACATCTTTGAAAGTGCTGGGTTAACCG
The DNA here is from genome assembly GCF_024166365.1 of Elephas maximus indicus. NCBI lineage: Eukaryota > Metazoa > Chordata > Mammalia > Proboscidea > Elephantidae > Elephas > Elephas maximus. The sequence goes on from NC_064838.1 coordinate 67,205,410, forward strand.
TTTAACACCATGCAAAGGTTGACTGTTGTTGTTTTCACCATTATCAATCCTTGGAGAGGAGACACGGGTTAACACAGCCTTGTGATTGTAAGAACTGGTGTGTAGGAAACAAGGTAGAGAGCGGCACGCGCCCCGCTGCCAGCTCCGGGTTCCGTGCCAGTTCAGCAGTGACAGGGTGTCAATGGGAGCTATTAAACAGACTGCCCTTTTCTTCACTGAGGCGCTTCACTGAGGCACATCTCTGGCAGCAAGAGTTGTGCTGAGGAGGCCAAGTTTTCATGGCAGCTCGGCTGTCTTCTAGCTTCGTGGGTAAGTCAGTGTCTGGCTCCTTCCCACTTTAAAATGGAAATGATGAGGGCGCTAACCTGCACACCTCTTGTCATGAATTCGATTGTGGGAATCAAATGAAGTGGTAGGAGGCAAGCACGCTGGGGCCGTGGAGGAGCCATGCAACTGGGAGGTGCAATTATCTAGCATGAAGAGTGAGAAATAAAAACAGGACCAATTGCTGCCATCTCTGTGCAGATTTGGAGTCTCCAAAGGCTATCACAAAGGCAATTATATTAACACCTCGCTTTAAATTAAATCTTTCTCTTAGTTTTGTGTTTGCTTTGTTGTTGTTGTTGTGTTTTGAGCAGAATGAAAGCAAAGATGATAGGGAGAAGGAGCCCTCTGATTTATTCTGCAAACTCTTATGTTTTATGGAGCAAACAAACACATTCCAAGTATTTAATGCTGCTGTTAGGTGCTTCCCAGAAAGGTGCCTATTCAACTACAAAGACCATGGTTTAAGTCAAACCTTTTGTATTTATGAGGACGGCAAATGTGTGTGGTGTTAAAGTGATTTAGTTCAATTGACTGTTAGCTGGATGACTGAGCAGGAATATTGAGGCATTTAACAATGTTGATGGTATTCAGGACAAACATTGATCCTCTAGAGAGTAGAATTTGATCAGGATGATCAAATGCAACTCTAGTTTCTCAATTATTTATGATTCGAGACCCCAGTGCTATTCATCACAGCTGGTTTTGACACCATTTAATTATTTCAAAATAATCAGCTGCACCTCTGTAAACTTGAGCTGACTTAAAATGGGCTTCACTGCATCAAAATCACGCCTGTTACCAAATCCTTGGCATCTGCACCTTTTTTCTATCCTGAAAAACTACTGCGGCTAAAGGCTTTCATCTCCCAGATTGAACTTTATAGAATATTATTTGCTGAGAGTTCTGGGAGTGGAGCAGTAGGGAGGAGAGGGACATTGTTCTCCAGCTGTCATTTCACCCTCTCTCCTGGTCTGAAAGGCTTCAAATCAGAGCTGGTCAGAATGGGAAGAATAACCTTTCTCCTGAAAAGAACAGGAGGCAACAACATAAAGGAGGGAACATGACAGTCAAGAAACTCAGTAATACACTGTAGCCTTCTAATTTGGGGGGAATTCAAAGTATTTGAAAGCCGTGGTATCGTTTCTTCTTGGCAGCGCTGCTAAGAGGGAAAATTGGTAACAGGTACTTTAGGAAAAGGCAGGAGAAACACTCTTACTCTGTAAGCAAGTGAGAGTAACAGGCTGCATGAGGAAGTACAGGAGAAGAGATTTGGTGTAATTTAGTTGTTTAAAGCCTGCATTAAACAGCCCCAGAGTTCCAGGTCCACTTGTGGGGAACACAAACAGGCAGCACTGGCTGAGCACTGTGCCTGGGGTGGTAGGAGCCCCCAGGCAGCACAAACAGGTAAGCACTACTAACTGAAAGGTTGACAGTTCATACCCACCCAGAGGTGCCTCAGAAGAAAGGCCTGGCAGTCTGCTTCTGAAAGGTCAGAGCCTTGACAACCCTGTGGAGCAGTTCTGCTCTGCACACGCAGGGTCGCCATGGATCCGAACTGACTCGATGGAATGGGTTTGCTTTGGAGCGTGGGCAACTTCACTCGTTCCTCACAGCAACTCAACGTGGTGGTGGGTGCTGTTTAATTGTCCCGATCTTATAGATGTGAAAACTTCACCCATGAGAAGCCTGAGCCCTTGGGTGGCTGTGTTCTGAAATGACAGCAGTAGGGTTTAAGACCAGGAGACCATCTGACTCAGGTTCACATTTGTAACCTTGATGCTATCCAGACTCTCGTTAATGTCCTATAATGAGTTGAAATCAGGAGAAATAACCAAGATTACCAGTGACAGCCCAGGACGGATTGTGTAGACAAGGACTGTGTGAACGAGGACTGTGTAGACGATGGCCAAAAAAAGAGAGGAGGCAGACGTAGGAGACTCAGTGCTCATTTCGTGATCTTACAGTCTAGACTCTTTCCATATCGGTGAGAATCTGAGTTATAAAAACCTTATAAAACATCTAAACAGGAACCTGCCTAAAATCAGTCAAAGAAGGCATCTAAAGATTATAGAAATATACTGCTTAACATTTAACAGGGATAAAAGAAGTCATCTAAAGTTGCTGACTACCTGCCATTCTCTGGGCAGAGTATAAGGTGTACAGATGAATCAGACAGAGGCCTCGCCCTCGACAAGGTCAGTCAGGTGAGGGGGATGTAGAGTGTACACAGCTGAGTGGGAACAGGGTGGAGCAACTGAGTGCTGCAATGCAGGCGTGAAGTTCTGGAGGCGTGTGGAGGACCAGGGCAACCTGTGAATGCTGACTGGATATTTCAGCAAAAGTTCTATTTGCCATGTTGTATTTAAAAATCTTGGATGGAAGTAAGCAAATCTTACATGAAGAGCTGTCATATTTTCAGAACTTTGCTGCTTGGAGGAGAATGAGGAGAACGATTCCCTGGCAATTTTGAGTCTTTATCTAGAGGTGATGCTGAAAGCCTGCTTTTTGTCCTTGTCAGATAAATTGTGGAGACTGTTAAAAGCTGGCGACATCACACCTCTAGTACATTTTGCAGTCACTGGAAATAACATCAGTCCTAGTCTTGGGAGAGTGGTCTCTGTTTCCTTGGCTACCTGAGTGGCCTTCGACCTCACTCTCCTTCCCAGGGGGCAGTTTCCCAGAAGGATGTGAAGACAGGTCTCCACTGTCACAATCCACAAGGCGTCCAAAGGCACAATGCCAGCAAACTCTTTCAAAGGGAAGGAGTGCCAAGTCTTCATGAGATGGCAATTAATAGACAGGGGCCAGGAGAACCAGAAGTTTAAAGGCTGAGTGCAGAGATGAGGCCAGGGGGCCATAGGCCCTTGACCAGCTCCTTGGGGGAATCGCCTGTTACAATTAACTCCAGCTGAGCTAAGCAGGGGCTGGCTCTTCATCTTAAATCAAGAGAACAAAGCTTTGTCCACCTGAGCCCGGCCACCGAGGGACCGAGGGACCGGTGGCCACAACAGCTTTATGTAAAATAGAGAGTCCAGTGTTGCTAATGACACCTGACAGGGGAGGCCCCAGGACAGAGCTGGGGTGCTGCACAAAGACTCTCGCCTGCGAGAAGGCAGAAAGTGACCCCATGGGGCTTCCCGAGCCTCCGTGACTGAATGCCAGCTCAAGTGTTAAAGATCACGAAGAAACGCATTTTAAAACCCTCACTATGAAGAAAATAGTTGGTTACGTCAATTTTTAGAAAGGGTGAGGGAAAAAGACCGTAAGCCAAATTTCATAAATTGTACGTGAAAAGTACTACTGTTTTATAGACGTGGATGCAGGGTGCAAGGACCTGTGTTGTAGTCTCTAAGGTGGGTTGGTTTTCCAGGAAGGGAAGGCAGCCATGTCAGGTAAAGATAGATGGATTTGGATGGGGGAGAGAAGGAGGGCACTCGGCAAGGTCATATGGTCTCCTTAAAGGGCACAGAGTTAAAACTGTCTGGCATCGGGAAGGGAGTTACAGGACATGGGATGGGGCCTTGAAAGCCTGGGTAAGGAATGTGGAATCCATCCAGAGGTTTCAGAGTAAGGGAATAACAAAGGTAGAGCAACACTTGCGCAAGGTCCCTGGCAGCAGTTTGTCACCTGAGCAGAGGAGAAGCCAGGCAGGAAGCCCCAGTGTCACAGCACAGACACAGCGCAGACACTGGGTCAGTCATGAACTGGACCCATCCGTCTGCCACAGAACATACGTCTTAACGCAGCTGCAGACTGCTTGAACGTACGCACTGAGAACAGTATAAACACTCCATCTAAAACTGGGCTCCGGGCCCAAAATGTTTCCTTCTCGGCTTGCTTTGTGAAACTGAGCACAATAATCTTAAAGATTCCTAGGTATATTTTGTGGCTATTCTTCAATTGAGCCACAGAATGAGAAGACTGCAGGTCTCGATAGGTTCTCTCGACAGCCTCTGCTGTAAATGACTCCCGCACAAGGTTATTTAGCCTGTTTCTAGCCATTTCCCAGGGATTCTACGTACACCAGCTTTTAGGGTTCATTTGTTTTTTTTTTTAGCTTTTACTTTATTTTAAACCTCCTTTTTCATTTGGCCCTCTTCTGGGGTTGTATGCCTACTGGTACTCAGAATATCCATTTTGAGGGTTCCAGCTCTGTTATCCAACCGAACGTGGAAATTATAGAACAATACCATTAATACCACACACACACAAAATTTTGCTGAAGATCATTCAAAAACGGCTGCAGCAGTATGTTGACAGGGAACTACCAGAAATTCAGGCCGGTTTCAGAAGAGGATGTAGAACCAGGGATATCATGGCTGATGTCAGATGGATCCTGGCTGAAAGCAGAGAATACCAGGATGTTTATCTGTGTTTTATTGACTATGCAAAGGCATTTGACTGTGTGGATCATAACGAATTATGGATAACATTGCAAAGAATGGGAATTCCAGAACACTTAATTGTGCTCATGAGGAACCTTTACATAGATCAAGAGGCAGTTGTTCGGACAGAACAAGGGGATGCTGATTGGTTTAAAGTCAGGAAAGGTGTGTGTCAGGGTTGTATTCCTTCACCATACCTATTCAACCTGTATGCTGAGCAAATAATCCAAGAAGCTAGACTACATGAAGAAGAACTGGGCATCAGGATTGGAGGAAGACTCATTAACAACCTGCGTTATGCGGATGACACAACCTTGCTTGCTGAAAGTGAACAGGACTTGAAGTACTTACTAATGAAGATCATACACCACAGCCTTCAGTATGGATTGCACTTCAACATAAAGACAACAAAAAATCCTCACAACTGGACCAATGAGCAACATCATGATAAACGGAGAAAAGATTGAAGTTGTCAAGGATTTCATTTTACTTGGATCCACAATCAACAGCCATAGAAGGAGCAGTCAGAAAATCAAAAGACACATTGCATTGGGTAAATCTGCTGCAAAGGACCTCTTTAAAGTGTTGAAGACCAAAGATGTCACCTTGAAGACTAAGATGTGCCTGACCCAAGCCATGGTATTTTCAATTGCATCCTATGCGTGTGAAAGCTGGTTAATGAATAAGGAAGACCGAAGAAGAATTGATGCCTTTGAATTGTGGTGTTGGCAAAGAATATTGAATATACCATGGACTGCCAGAAGAACAAATAAATCTGTCTTGGAAGAAGTACAACCAGAATGCTCCTTAGAAGCAAGGATGGTGAGACTGCGTCTTAGATACTTTGGACATGTTGTCAGGATGTCCCTGGAGAAGGACAGCATGCTTGGCAAAGTACAGGGTCAGCAGAAAAGAGGAAGACCCTCAACGAGGTGGATTGACACAGTAGCTGCAACAATGAGCTCAAGCATAACAATGATTGTAAGGATGGCACAGGACCGGGCAGTGTTTTGTTCTGTTGTGCATGGGGTCACTATGAGCTGGAACCGACTCGATGGCACCTAACAACAACAACAGCTTTGTTATAAAGACAGTAAAATACAAACACGCTTATATCTGAACTATCAGAGCACTGAACAGGTAACTTGGCTATACACACTCCATAACCCAGAGTCACTCCAAAGGGCTTTAACACCTATTAAAATCACATTAACTTTGAAATGCCAGTTCTGATGGAGAAGAGCCACTCCAGGATCAGATGATATTACCAGTATCTAAATGAGGCAGGCAGCACTGCAAGGAGTTACAGACAACATTATTATCCAGAAGACAAAATCAGAAGGCCTTACGCAAACCCCTTGGGTACTAATAAAATCAGGTTTAACATTATTTATGACTATTCTTTGTTTTCTGTCATTCACATAATTGGAAAAGTGAAAGAGGCAAGGGTTTTAGATAACAAAGAGTTTGACTGGCCATATTCAATGACGGCTCTAAACAGTGCAGACAGCTGCTCCTAAGCAGGCTTGGTCAATTGCATTACATTATAATAGAGGGCCAACTGCAGCCCCTACCCAGAGTGGTCAGATGTGCACAACGGGGAAAAAATACCAATAAACAAAGTGAAACCGCAGCTGAAGTACTTAAGCTAAAATCTCTTAGCAGAAGACATCTGAGCGACATATCCCTGAAAAGGCACATGCTGAAGTTATGACCTTCATGACCCAGAAACGAAAGGACGTCAGCTCATTTCAGGGGTGTATGTGTATGCTGAATGAATGTCTTCCAGAATACAAATCCATTTGCAAAGGTTTTCTGCCCCTGAAGTGCTTCAGAAGAGTATGCCTCAGGCTTTTAAGGCAATTCCCCCAAATATTCCAAGTATGTCTAGCACTGCTTGTGTTCCTGTAGACATAAAAATATCAGACCTATTCTTTGTGTCTAAACTTTATTTTCTCATTTTAAAGAAAAAAGCCAAAGACAGCCTTGAGGCCCTCTGACCAGTGTTTGCCCAACTGTAGGTTGGAAACCATTTTAGGACAGGATGGAAAATATCAGAGCTTATCACATCTTGTAAGGAAGGGTAAGAAAAGGGTAAGAACTGTCTCATAAAACACACACTTTCCCTAGGAAGGAATGCTTGAATTAAGGCCTATGGGGCTTTTTTTTTTTTTAATGGACAAAGGCCTACAATTATTAAAAAAAAAAAAAAAAAAAAGTCAATTTATAGCTTTCAAGAATTGGAGAGTCCATGAATATGGTTTCTTTGAACAGATAATAAACGCTTTGTTTTTATACCTTAGTTACATTCTTTGATTACAGAGAGAAGAGGGGGACCCCTTACTGGGGAGTACTTGGTGAATATGGGAGACAACCGGTGTCTTGTTTTCATTATGCATAATGTCAGTGCGGTGGAAAACATCCCTAATTGCTATGCAGCCCCTTTGTGAAAAGTCGGCTTACTCCTAAACTCTGTTACATCTGTTACATGTAAAACATTTCTCCTGGTAATTTTGTGTCACTTTGCTCCTGGTCTTTGTAGCAGCTGTGCACTGTTAATGACTTCCTTATTAGTTAACTCCCATACGTCCCCCCTGGATTTAAAGCCCACAGTGTAGAAAAATTTGGCTTTTCAGCAACCTCGTGTTAAGCTAGCGGATGATGTTTATATCCATGGCAGAGGTAACTGATTAGAGTTGCTTTGTCCATTGCTGTTTTTCTAAAAAAGGATAATTGAAATAAAAGTAGAGTTCACAAATTCTTCTTCAGGGCCATATATCCCTGAGCCAGATATGACCGTTATTTGGGCTGTAAATTGAGGACTGAGTCTTTGTAATCAGTTTGTGGACTGTCAGCTGTGAATTGGGTAGTAAGGCCTGTAAGCTCATTGCAAAGCCTGGGGAGATTGTATTTCCGCATGTAGGCTGTGCACACACTGTGCCCTCTGCCTGGAACCTTCCTGTTCATCCTCTGAGACCCATATGACTTCTCTCCTGTCTAAAGCCTTCCTCTCTTCCACTGTTCCCATCGTAGTTCTTCAGGTCTTGTTTCTGTTCATCACATTTGACTGTCATTATCTTTTTGCATGTTTTTCTCACCCACTGGCCTGTGACTTCAAAAAGTTTTTTTTTTTTTATTGCTTTTGTGTCCCCCTGCCTAGGACAAAATCTAGAATAAAGTAGATGACCGATGAATTAATGAATGGATGAAATCCCCAAGTCTTCCTCACATCCTCCGTGTACTGTTATGAACATGTCAATAAGCATTTCTGAGCTGGGTCTGGGGAGGGAACGATGGCTGTGAGTAGGGGGAGAGAAAATACGTTGTGCATTTTGGATGTACATAGCTCCTTTCTTTCTAAGACATTCTTGTTAGAGGTCTAAAGTGTGTCTGAAATCTTGCTGTTTGTTTTCTTCTCTAGGAAGTCCAACGCTGTACGGCTGATATGAACATCACTGCAGAACATTCCAATCATCCAGATAACAAGCACAAAAACAGATACATCAACATTTTAGCATGTAAGTAACGAACTTGAAACTATCGTCAACTTGGAGGAAATGGACTCTTCACGCTGGGCGTAATCCAGAGCTAGGCATTCAGAATTAGGGTGCTAAGAGAGAATGACATTGCAGGCTAACCTCTCATTAGCTCATCTTCATCAGGCCTGCACACCGCCTCCTTCAGTCTTTTAACAGGCTGTCAGAGCTCAGGTAGCCTAATAAGGTGTCCAGAAGAAAATGTTGTGAGTGTCCCTGTGTTTGCATGAATCGATTTCACATCAGGTGTTCAAAGTCAAAGTGTGACCATGAAGGGCTGGCCAGGTTTTTATTCAGGGTTGAACGTCACTTTTTGATCGGTGAGAGCCAACTCTTTTAGTAAAATTAGAAGTACTGGGGATTGGATCAAGTACACTGAATTTCAAAGCAATCTTTCCAAGACTACGTCTGTAGCTTGAACGATGTCTCAGTCCTTTTGGCCCATATGCTTAGTTGTGTCCACCATGCTTCCAGGGTCAAGAGAATTTCAGAGGTGAGAGACTTAAACAAATAGGTATTCTTCGTGGAGGGCCTCAAGGAGTATTCTAGGAGCACGGGCTATTTCTGTGGCTAGAATTCCACTTTTCATAGACATGTGGGGCCTAGGTCACTGGCAGTCCTGGCAGATAACACATGCTTTGATATTAAGGGCCGAGGCACATGTTTATGGTTAATATACACTCTGGTGAAGAACACATTACATAGAATTTTATGAAATGGTGCGTTTAATTTAGACCACTTAAACTTTGTAGATAATTTTTTTTTTTAATCTTTGAGATGTAATTCACATATGGCATAACATTCACCAGCTTTAAGTGTACAAGTCACTGGTTTTTAGTATATTCACGGGGTTGTACAACCATCACCTCTAATTTTAAAACATTTTCATCACCCAGCAAAGAAAGCCCACACTGTTAGCTGTCATCCCCAGTCTCCCCTCTCCCAGCCTCTGGCAACCACTTATCTATTTTATCTCTGTAGATTTTCGTATTTTGGACATTTCATATAAGTAAGCAATATATGGTCCTCGGTGCCAGGCTTCTTTCACTTAGCATCTTTGGGGGTCCATCCATGTCATGGCATTTGGCAGTGCTCCATTCCTTTGTACGGCTGAATAATACTCCATTAAATGGGTATACCACATTTTGTTCATCACTTGGTAGACGTTTGGGTTGTTTCTAGCTTTTCGCTCTTATGAATAATGTTGTTATGAACATTTGCGCACAAGTTTCTGTGTGGACATATGTTTTCAGATCTCTTGGGTATATACCTACGAGTATAATTGCTGGGTCATACTGTAACTCCGTTTAACCTTCTGAGGAACTTTCATACTGTTTTCCAGAGCAGCTACACCATTTTACACTTCTGCCAGCAAGGCGTGGAAGTTCCACTTTTTCCATGTCCTTGTCAACCCTTGTTGTTGTCTGTCATTTTTATTTTAGCCAGTTTAGTAGGACTGAAGTGGTATATAGCATTGTGGTTTTGTTTTGCATTTCGCTAATGTCTAATGATGTTGAACATCTCTTCATGTGTTTATTGCCCATTTGTACATCTTCTTTGAAAAAATGTCTCTCTAAGTTTAAGTTGGGCTACTAGTCTTTTAATTGTTGAGTTGCAAGAGTTTCTTTACATATTCTAGATGAAAATTCCTTATCAGATACATGATTGCAAATTATTTTCCCCCATTTGGTGGGTTGTCTTTTCACTCTCTTAATGGTCTCTTCTGAAGCACAGAAGTTTTTAATTTGGATTAAGTCCACCTTACCTATGTTTTTCTTCTGTTACATGTGCTTTGGTATCCTATCTGAGAAACCATTGCCTGATCCAAGATCATGAAGATCTAATCCTGTGCTTTCTTCTGAGAGTTTTATAGTTTAGCTCTTCCATTTAGGTCTGTGGTTAATTTTGTATATGGTGGGAAGTAGGGGTACAATTTCATCTTTTACACATGGAAATTCAGTTGTCCCAGCATCATTTGTTGAAAAGAATATTCTTTCCCCATTGACATGTTTTGGCACCCTTATCGAAAATCACCAGACTGTAATGTGAGGTTTATTTCTGGACTCTCATTTCTATTCCATTGATCTATACGTCTGTCGTTAAGCAGTATGACACCTGCCTTGACTACAGTAGCTTTGTACTAACTTTTGAAATTGGAAAGTGTGAGTTCCCAATTTCCTTCCTCTTTTTCAAGATTGTTTTGGCTATTTGAGGCCCCTTGCATTTTTATATGAATTTTAAGATCAGCTTATTGATTACTGAAAAAAGGGACCTGGAATTTTGATAGGTAATGCACTGAATTTGTAGATTAATTTGAGGAGTACTACCATCTTAACGGAACCCCTGTTGGTGTCGTGGTTAAGAGCTACAGTTGCTAACCAAAAGGTTGGCAGCTTGAATCTACCAGGTACTCCTTGGAAACTCTATGGGGCAGTTCTACCCTGTCCTACAGGGTTGCTGTGAGTCGGAATCAACTCGACGGCAGCGGGTTTAGTTTTTGGGGGGGCTTGCCATCTGAACAATATTAAGTCTTCCAAACCATGAACATGGAATGCCTTTCCGGGGATTTCTTTCAGTGTTTTGTAGTTTTCAGTGTACAAGTTTTGCTCTTCTTTTGTTAAATTTATTCTTAAGTACTTGATTCTTTTTGATGCTATTGTAAGTGGAATTGTTTTATTTTTGGATTGTTCATTGCTAGTACTGACATACAGTTGATTTTTGTATATTAGTTTTGTATCCTGCAACCTCACTTAACTCATTAGTTCTAATGGTTATTTTTGTAGATTCTTTAGGATGTCTTTAGGATGTTCTGCATATACAATCATGTCATCTGTAAAGAAAGATACTTTTACTTCTTCCTTTAGATAATGTTTTTAAAAAACTGCATATCATTTTTAATAGGAGTCTTAATCATTTATATAAGGGAAAGAGAGGTGGTAAAAAAAGAGAACAAGGCGAAGAAGACTCACCCTTTTCTTCCCTCTCCAGTCTTGGGAGGAATTGTCTATGGCAGTACTTGCTAACATCCCTCCCCTTTGGTTCATAAAGTAAGGTTTAGTGGATCCTAAAATCTGATCATTGATTTCAGATTCCTGAAATAAGATCACTCTTAAAAGCAGCTCTGGTTCTCTCAATTACTTCGGTTCTGTTGAAACAGCAGGTAGCCCAGCTGAATTTAGCCGTCGAATCTCCTGAAAATAGATGTTCTAGATTTGACATAACTACCTTTTTATATCTGCATTAATCAGGAGGGGACAGGAGTATGGGTAATCAAAGGTCTTTGAACTTGCCTTCAAAATACGGGACAAGGAGATTTGGGAGGATTGCAACTTGCAGTGGTTTTGCATGAACTAATGAGGACCTGAATTTGCATTTCTGAGACATTTCCGAGTCTGAGCATGAGTTCGGAGGTGGCCCTGTGTTTCTGAGACGGGACTGAATGCTATGTCTTTGACTTTAGTTCTCAGGACCCTCTGGGAGATCCCACATTGCAGTTTGCCTTGTTTTGTGCTTTCGAATGCTGCTAGTTTTTGAATTGTACATTTTATTTTTGCTTTTTTTTTTTTCTTATCCTCTATAGATGATCACAGTAGGGTGAAGTTAAGGCCTTTACCAGGAAAAGACTCTAAGCACAGCGACTACATTAATGCAAACTATGTCGATGTAAGTCAGAACTGTTTTTATCAACTGTTTCTGAAAGTTGAAGAGTGCAGCAGAGACTGCTAAGTGTGTCTTAAGACATACTGTACAGCGCTTTTGCTGGAAACAGACTGTTCAATCTGTCTGTGCACTTGAATTGTCAACTGGGCTCTTGGGCTACTGCTGTTATCTGACTTTGTGCTGTGTCATCTTTGAAGGGTTACAACAAAGCAAAAGCCTACATCGCCACCCAGGGACCTTTAAAGTCTACATTTGAAGATTTCTGGAGGATGGTTTGGGAACAAAACACTGGAATCATTATCATGATTACGAACCTTGTGGAGAAAGGACGAGTAAGAGCCTCTTGCCTTTGTATCACCCACATTCATTCAAAAAACATTTATGCAGTGCCTACTGCAGGGGAGGATCTTGACCAGGCGTAAAGAGTTACAGGAAAATATTCTCCCTGCTCTTGCTTACGGGCTGGTGGGAAAGACTGCTAAGCATTTACAAGAAACAGATTAAATGTGATGCTGGAGATGAACAGGGCACTCGGGGAGCGCTGCAAAATGACGGAACGCCTCATGGCTGTAGTAGAGATTTTGTAAAGGACCTACTATCTGAGGTGAGACTTGAGTGATGAGGAGGAGTTACCCAGGCTGAAAAGAGAAGGAAGGACATTATATGGACAGGGAACAGAAGGAACAGAAATACAGAAATCAGAGGGAGCATGGCGTAGTTACAGAGCTCCTGATAGTTAGAGTGGGGAGAGCATAGACTGCTGAACACTCTCACCATCATTAAGAGAACCCTTGTTTAAGGTGATGGTTGACATTGTAGAATTTATTGAATTTTGAGCTTATACATTAAAAGATGATGCTAGCTTAGGCTGAAATAAAGGCTAAACCTCAGGGTCATTGCTCAAAACCACTACTGCTTCTCTGTGACTGTGGAGTCCCTCGTTTTGCCTCTGATGACCCAAATATGTAACATACGGATTCTGACAGTAAAAAGGAACCTTGATAAATACAGCCCCGCCTCCCAAGTGGTCCTTAGGCTCCCTTTATAACAAATCCCGGCCTTATTTCTCACAGGTCAGACATGCAGATTTTCTTCTGTCCTCCCTCAAGTCCATCATGTGTTCAAGGGTGATCACAGGTACTAGGCCTAGGCCCACTTCTCAGACAACCTTGCCCAAACGTATTCAAGCCATCGGCTGCTTTTTCAGTCAGCTAAATGATGGTGTGACCTGTGTTTTAACATTATCATTTGAAATTGCATTATCAGCAATAGAGCTGTGGTAGAAATTCCAGCTGTTGTTGACTTTTTTGCAGCGAAAATGTGATCAGTATTGGCCAACGGAGAATAGTGAGGAGTACGGAAGCATCATCGTCACACTGAAGAGCACAAAAGTACACGCCTGCTACACCGTTCGTCGTTTTTCAGTCAGAAACACAAAAGTGAAAAAGGTACTGAAGGAATGGTGAGGGCGTCTGTTTACATTTGTGTGAAAACTTCTGTATACCAAGGCCCAGTCCTGTAACCAACTGGCTTTAAAATCAGTATTTAAAAAAAATTTTTTTTTTCCCCACAACTCTTTTGATTGACATCAATGTATGGTATGAACGATACTGGCAGAGCAGATAGTAGAATTTCAGTGGCCTAACTGAATTCTTTAATCTCTACATGAACAAAGTTTCATTTCAGGTTTGGATAGCACTCGGCAAAAACGACAGCATCTCTTTAGTGGTTTAGCCTCGTTAATTCCAATTTTCTGACAGCTTTAAAGCAGTGTTTCCCAAAGTATGTTCCCAGGAATAGTCCTGCAAGATGCTCCAGAAAAATCGGATTCTGCTGGTCCCCATAACCTGTTGCTGTCTAGTCCATTCCGACTTATAGCAACCCTATAGGACAGAGTAGAACTGCCCCATAGAGTTTCCAAGGAGCGCCTGGTGGATTCAAACTGCTGGCCTTTTGGTTAGCAGCCTTAGCACTTAACCACTATGCCACCAGGGTTTCCTTCTGCTATACAGTAAGTACAAGAAAGGTTGTACTGGCTGTCCCCCCTCTCAGAAATTTACAGTGAACCCAAGTGACTAAAGAGTTATGAAACTGGTATAGCTGTGTGTTTGCCTGGTGTTTCCGCATGTGAAATAACAATGAAACCCTTCTCTATAGAACTGTTAACATCCTGAGAGATGTACTTTGTGGAAATACTGTTTCAAGTGATCTCAATTTCTTTTTCAAAACCCACGGTTAGAGCAAGAATCATAGATGATCACAGCAGTACAGTGAACTCTAGAAAGACTGTCATTAGAAAATGCAGCTGCTCAACAGAAACTTAGGTATTGCAGTGCTTTGTAGCAATAAAAAAATAATAGGCCCTTAAAAAAAATTTTTTTTTAAGTCTTGGACATCTTCGAGAATGTGGTGAAAACTGGAGCTCCCTTACCCCAGAAGAACTTTTTTTATGTTTTCCATGGATCTGACCACGATCCAAGGTTAACAGTCCTTTCTCTGGATAGTTACTTCCATGAAAGGCAGGAGTATATGGAGATCATGAGCACTGTATTTACCTGTGTTCTGTGATATAATACAGCTGTTGGTAGCTCAAGGTAGCTAAGTGGCCAGGTGCAAAGTTCCAAAGCCTGCCTGCTCATAGGAACCCTCCAGGTATTTAAGCAGCACCCGCTCACTCTTATTTTGGAAATCGCTTAGGTCAGAGGAGGAAGTCTTAGATTCGCGACAGGAAAAAGTCGTGGCTGAAAATGAGGAACAGAAAAAGGAGAGTTGGCAGAAGAACTTAAAGAATCAAAGCTGTCAAGGGCCTTTGTAGCCCAGGGCCAGAGTACCTTACAACCTTCAGTGTTCAATCATCAAAGTCATCAAAAATATTTTTTAATTTTTAGAGGTATTGATAATAAGAAAAAAGATATCACTGCAAGTGGGTCCATTTGGGGAAATGTTTCACCCAAAGTAGTTAAATTATAAAAAAAGGCCAGCCATTTAAAGGAAAACTACTCTGAAAAATTCTTTTCTGAAAGTGACAGGTAAACGAGACATTGTTGCCTTGGGCTCTAGAGATGGGGGATCACTCGTCCCGTAGATCTGCCCACCGCCTGGAGATATACAGCAGCTCCTGAGGGTCCAGCCTGGACGGTGGAGGAGGAAGGGGAGTTCAAGCCCTTGGTCACAAGAAAGCAAAGCACTAAGGCCTTGAGGCCAAAAGTCAGGAAATAGAGGCCTCGTAGGCAGAATACTGTTCCAAATACAAAAAACTGACATTAAACCTTCATTTAAACAGTCCTCTCTTTTAAGACTGATAGCGATGGTGGTACTTCACATCCAGCTGGTTACTGCCTCCATGTAATGGCATGAGAGATGGCCATAGAGGCAGTCACCTCTCCCAGGAACAGTTATTAGGGCAACTGGGTCAGGGTGTTGTTTCCTGACACCCTTACATGATTCTACAGCATGGCCACCCCCTGCTTAACAACATCTGTCTTCACCTTTCTCATCAGGGGCAGAAGGGAAATCCCAAGGGCCGTCAGAACGAGAGAGCAGTGATCCAGTATCACTACACGCAGTGGCCTGACATGGGGGTCCCTGAGTATGCCCTCCCGGTCCTGACCTTCGTGAGGAGATCCTCAGCAGCCCAGATACCAGAGATGGGACCTGTGCTGGTGCACTGCAGGTAGGCGGCGCCCGTTCTTCTGCCTGGGATCCAGCATGTGAAGTCGGCCCTGTGAACCTGGGCTACTGGGGCTCTGCTTTGTTTGAGTTAGAAACCGAGTTTTCTACTGAAAACTGAGATGAACAAGACTATAGTGTCGTTAAGACATCATCAGTTGCTTCTGCTGAGATTAAAAATATTAAAGATCTGCTCTTAGAGGCTGAACCCCTAGTTTTGATAACATCGTCTTATTTACCATTAATAAAATCCCCATTATTTGTAGGGAAATTGTAGGCTGGTCCTAACACATAAAAATATGACCTTAAACACGAGCTTCACACAACCAAGATTTGAAGCTTTTGTATATAGCCTTTCTGTGGAATTCTTCTAAATAATATAGTATGTGTACACAAAAGGGTTATATTTTCAAATCTTTTAGAAAGGTATTTTATATAAGACAAACAAAAAACACATGTAAATTAAAAGCAGAAGCTCTGGGGAAGACTTGTATTGTACAAAGCCTATCTCTACTACCTTAAACAACTTCCGTTGATTGTTTAAAGATGCTTTTGTTATGTTTCATTTGTATTCTTGGCCTTTTTTCACTCTGGTATTCAAATAGATGTTGCCTAGCTATATGGAATCATCTGAGCACTTGTTTCCGGTTGTTCTTACAGTGCACTTACTTCCACAAGGCAAACTCTTCGCAGAAGTTGGAACCCAGCTTCTGTGTAAAATCCCCTGAGAACTCTCCAATAGAACTCTCCACTTTTGGTGACCTGCTCTAAGGCTCACTGAGATGGAGACAATAGTGTATCACACAACCTAGGTATCCAGGGAGCTGTGACAGATGGAGAACCTCCTGGGAGACTCTGCCAAAAGCTTTTACTTGGTGCTAAAGAACCCAAATTTTCCTGGGTGTTTTTTTTTTTAATAACATTTAAGAAATGTGAACAAAGGAGGTCAAATTCTTCGACATACGTTGTTATTCTATACCTGGCTTATTGAAGAAGAGCACGCTTTCAGACAGAAACTTTGTAATACCGTGTGTATTAGCCAGGTTCCAAGTTGCGAGCAAGAGCAGCAGACAGGAGAAGCTGGTCAGAAAAGGGATTTATTAGAGGAGCGTGTGAGGGTTAGGGAATCTGAGTCGGAGGTGACTGCTGCCACGAGAGACGCCACTCAGTCCCTCATGTCACTGAGTGACTCACCTGGGCTGCACGGGGGGCTGAGAAAGCTGCCAGGTACAGAATGCTTTTCTTCCAGCTCCTGTGGTGTAAAGGCAGCCTTGGCGCCCCGTCAAGATCGTCATGTTTTCGGATGCTGACCAGTTATCCATAGTCAATAACCTCTATCGACTACACTTAGGGCCACTTCTAAACTCATTAGATATTTACATCGTATTTTTTCCATTGCACGGTTAATGACGTGATAGAGCCACGGGAACTAGAGTTGGCTGTCTTCGTCTCTTGCAGCGCTGGTGTGGGGAGGACAGGCACCTACATTGTGATAGACAGCATGCTGCAACAGATAAAAGACAAAAGCACAGTTAACGTCCTGGGGTTCCTGAAGCATATCAGGACACAGCGGAACTACCTCGTCCAGACGGAGGTAAGCAGGCGCCGCCACTGCTCTCGTGAGCTCCTAGCGCGGGCTCTAGCTGAAGGACAGTGAGGAGACAGATTCACTCTCTTCAGGCTTGAGGGAACTTACAGGTTTGTATTAGTAAATATCCTATTCTTTGTATCAGTTTTCCATTTCTCAGTAACTACCCCAGCACTTAGGAAGCAGATGCCTGCAGAGGATAAACAGGTTGCCTGGCCTGGGGAATACCTATGTATATGAGAGGATGGTCCTACAGGCCTTCACCAACACACAGTTCTCAAGTACTTTCTCGAGTATTGGCCGCGCTGAGCCTACTGTGAGGCGCTGTCTAGGCTACTGAGATAATGTTGACGGTCTCTGCCCTAAAGTCGGTGTGATGGAGAGCGAGTGGGTACTGGAGCAAAGAGTGTTTGAGGGGTTCCCTGGGAAGGCCCCGCTAGGAGCAGAGGTCATCTCAGATGACGTTGTGAACTGAACAGAGATGGCTACTCCCCTTGACGGCTCTCTGCACCATATACTGTACCTTTTAGGAGCAGTACGTTTTCATCCATGATGCCTTGTTGGAAGCCATTCTTGGAAAGGAGACTGAAGTATCTTCAAATCAGCTGCATAGTTACGTTAACAGCATCCTCATACCTGGAGTAGGAGGAAAGACACGGCTGGAAAAACAATTCAAGGTAGTGCTTTGAATAAACGTTTTCAGTACAAAGCAAGAAAGTAGAAAATGCCTTTGAGTTGAGTTTGCGGAGGGAGGTAGGTGTGTCTTTTTGTGCTAATGTATAAACTGAAATGCATTAGAGAGCATACTATTTGTACTCTTTAATGTGAAGGAAAATAATGTTTTGGCATATGTATAAATTGTTGGTATTCCAAATAGATAGTACAGTGCTGTGTTTTCTTCTGAGCGATTTAGGATTTGTCTGAACATCAGCCCCCAGCCACAATGCCAAGATACTTTGGAGTCAGTCATACCAATCAAAAAATGTTTTTTTTCTGAACTAATTTATATCTCATCCTTATTAAGAATGGGTATTTATAGATGTTTCGTCCTAAAAATCTAGTGATTTGAAAGATTATTCCAGCAGTTTAAAAACTAAAGAAAAGTTAACGTCTCCTGAAATCAATGTTCTTTTTCTTTGATAAAGGCATAAAGAAGTTTAGAGACCGTTAGGGTTTACACGGACTGAAGTAAAGCTGAAAAAAGGAGACTGTAAAGACTACTAAAGTAATTAAGACCAGAAAAGCTCACACATTTCACACTTAATTTTTACTTTTTAAATATTGTCTGTCTCTCCAATTACTAAGTGCTTTCCTATATATTAGCCCCTTAAATTCTATTTTCAGCACATTATAAATTATAAATAATTTCTCATTTTGTGTGAAGATAGAATGAGATGAACCTATGTAATTTTAATTCTCATTACAAAACTCTCTGTAGAATCAGGGACCTTCCTTGGAATCTCAGGTGAAGAAATGAGACTGGCAAGCAAATCAGAGAAAATTACATGAAAATGAATTTCACTTGTAATTATTTTTTTAGCTCTACCTTTTAACATCCTACTCTAACAACTATTTGAAGTATTTAACAGAGAGAATATATGGGATGCAGTGTCTCATTTTAAATGTTTAAAATCAGTTCTTACATGGAACACAGTGCCTCGTTTGAACTGAGTTCCTAAAAAAAAAAGTAAATACCAGCATTTCTGCAATATTTGTTTGCAGTACTCCCAAAAGGCCAGTTCATTCATTTGGAAAGGAGGTACTTGGTTCTTTCACAGGCACAAACCACATGAGAACTCACATAGAAGAAAACAAGAATCAGAAACACAAAAATGAGAACAGTATCCAGAGTCTACTGCGTTGGTGCGGAGGCATTTGGAGGAGTCCGTTCCTATACACTCCATTATGATGGACCCTCCCCCAGAAAAGACCAGGATTGAAAAATGATCCAACCAAGCCGCAAAAACAAGAACAGGCAAATTACTGGGCTGATCACTTACGAAGACCTTTGTACAGTATCAGTTCAACAGATATTTACTGAGAACCTATTCAGTTCTCCTTTGTCTTAAGAAACAGAATTAGCTCTTACTACCATTTTTTACCATTAAGCAGCCTTTTCTAGTGTAGACTCACCAAGTTACAGGTACCTGGAAGGAATTACACAGAGAAAAATTCACAGTTATAACATCACACAACAGAAAAATCCACATTAATTCAATTAATATCTATTGTGTCCATAACAGGGCCTGATAGTAGAAATAAGACAAGCATACAAAAAAACAAGGAAATTGAGAGAAGTACCACTAACGAAGCACAAAGTGTTCTTTGGGGTACAAAAACGTGTATGTTCATCAGCAGTCAGCTTGTTTGCGTTTTTGCCAAATCGTCACGCAGACGCTTTTATACCTTTGAATGAAGACGACTAAACTGTTGCTTTTCTTTCAGCTGGTCACACAATGTAACGCAAAATATGTGGAGTGCTTTAGTGCTCAGAAAGAGTGTAACAAGGAAAAGAACAGGAACTCTTCAGTCGTGCCATGTAAGACTTTAAAATCCACTTGGTTTAGTCACTGGATTTTATGTATCATGTAAAGAGGCAGATACTACCAAGGGCAAAATATCACCATCACTTCAAATAAGGTTGGGGGGTAGCTGTCAGCGTATCTATCTGACGTGAAGGCTAGCTACAGTTCACCTAGAAGGTCAAGAAATAGGCTACTTCTTAACAAACACAGTTTAATTTAATTTAAAAAATAAAGCCTTTATCACTGTGGCATTGACACTCCTTTAAATCTTAGAGTACTGGAATGACCTGTACAACATCATGAAATTATTCTGGCTACTGAGTTCAAGGCACTGTTGGTTGGTGGTGACCTTTGTATAAACAGGTCAGGACAGGGAAGAATATTGTGTGGGGGCTGCGGCCACAACAGGCATGGGTCATCAGCAGAGAGATTCTCTACGGAAAAAGACCACTGTTTTCTGACCCCTCTGTGGGCAGAAGCACGGGGGTAAGAGGCGTATGTATAAATTGTTGGTATTCCAAATAGATAGTACAGTGCTGTGTTTTCTTCTGAGCAAAGAACAATCATTTGGCATAAATGTAGGAAGATCAAATGAGTGTCGGGAGCTGCCTGATCCCCTCCCTCTGTCATCTCAGCAGAGTGCCCTCTTAGGGACTACTTAGCGACTACTTCGTGAAAATCCCTCCCACAGAAAAACTGTTTTCCCACAACACCTGTGTCCTTCTGGGACTGTGCGGCGCACAATTTCACTTTATATTCTGCCTCAGCTATAGCACATTAGCTTGGCTAAGAGGGCAGGTGAATCTCAAAGACAAAGGGGAGCTGGGGGATATATCACTCACCAAGTAAAGCTCTGTCCGTTCTATGCGTAGAAGGCAAATGTGGTGTTTTTGTTTTTTCCATATGATAGCGGAGCGTGCTCGAGTGGGTCTTGCGCCGTTGCCTGGAATGAAAGGAACAGATTACATTAATGCTTCTTACATCATGGTGAGAGTCAACATTTAATTATAAGTGAAGTCAATTAAACTGAAAGGTGCTGAAGAGCAGATAGCACCTATGTGACTGATGCCATTTTTCCTGTCATTTCTCAATGGGCAATACAAAAAGCATAGAGATTTCCCTGTCTGGGAACCTTCAACCAAAGACACCCTATCAGCGGGATACAGAAATGTTGAAATTAAGCAAAATGCTTCCTAAGGAATTAATTTCATTGTTAATTTCACCCATCTAGTCTTTGAATAAATGTTGAAATTACTGTGAAGTAGAAACAGCAGGGGTAACTAGAAGAGAACTGCACATGGAGAGAAAATTCTCTACACATGTTAACAGACACACATCTAAAAATTAGTCCAATGGACTGAATGCCTTTTTCCATTATTTTAATAGAGTCACAACAATGCTGTCTTATTTCTTGAGTCCATCTTGTTACCTCAGTGATAGAATAAAACACAACCACGGATTTTTCTTCTTCCCAACTAAAGGGCTATTACAGGAGCAATGAATTCATCATAACCCAGCATCCTCTGCCGCACACCACGAAGGATTTCTGGCGAATGATTTGGGATCATAACGCACAGATCATTGTCATGCTGCCAGACAACCAGAGCTTGGTAAGGAAGGCACGTCTGCTCTGTATGAACGAGCCCAGGGGGCCCTAAGCATAGATGACTTTGATACCTTGTCAGAGAGCTACAGAGTCTCTGTATGCTAGGGAGGGGTGTAGACTTCTCATCTTTAAGTCTGTATGGATGCCTTTCATGACCTCACAATTACTGTCCTTCATTCAGCTCTGTTCCATGATCCCTGATGCCACTGCTCTCACCCCGCAGGTGTACGCTGTACATGGCAGTGTAGTACAAGGGTTTGAAAATGTCCTTTTACTAACCTCGTTAATACAGGACTTTAGACAGACCTCTTACCTGCTTTCTGTCACTTTTGCAAAATAACTAAGCAAAACAGCTAACATTTGACTACATAACCATGTTAACTCGACAGTCATTAGCTCATTTTAACCACTCAGCAACTTTGAGAAGGGTATTATTATCCCATTTAATTGCTGAGAAAACTGAGGAAATAACTTGCCCAAGGGCACAGACTAGTAGGTGGAACCAGGATTTGAACCTGAGTTACCTGTCTTCAGAGCCCGTGCTTTTAACCATTTTGCTGTAATGTACGTAACCCTGGTGGCGTAGTGGTTAAGTGCTATGGCTGCTAACCAAAGGGTCGGTAGTTCGAATCCACCAGGCACTCCTGGGAAACTCTATGGGGCAGTTCTACCCTGTCCTGTAGGGTCGCTATGAGTAGGAATCAACTCGACAGCACTCGGGTTTTTTTTTTTGTTTGTTATGTCTCATTCCACATCATAAAAATGTTTTCCAGCAAAAAAAAAAAAAAAACCAACAGGACTAATGTCACCGTATCCTATTTTCTCCTCATTCCATAGGTAAGTGAGGGCCATTGCAGGGGAAGGGTATTGAGCAAGGATTATTTTTGTGCCAACACTTTTTAAAACCATGACTGAGCTAGTTCTTTCCCCTCCCAGTCCTTTCCTGTTTAGGCCTCTAGACCATATAGGAGGGTGAGCAAGTTGAAAAAAATCCCCATAAATGTTTGTGTTAAGTGCATATGGTCTAAAGCTGCAGAATTAGTTGGGTTTCAAAATTTACTATGTGGACTTCTAAGCCCACAAGGTCAAAACAAAAAACCAATGAGGGTCTGCCTCCGTGAGTGTCAGATTAATGAGTGTTTTAATCAGGAAGGAACAGCGTGAGATTGAACCCCTACTCTCGATGACAGGCATTTGACTGTGTGCCCAGGCAGTAGGAGCTTCTTCACTTTGTCGCATTTTTGCTCCAGCTTCAGAATACCAAGACTGCTTCTGGATGAGAGCATGGCAACAAAGTTGAGAATCTTAAACTAAAAGCTGGAGTGTCAATTTTCAAATTAGCTGGCACCAGGGGTCTATTTTCTCTTTGGCATGTGGAAACTGGAGGCATAGGGTGGTTAAGACGTTCGTTTGTTGGATGAATCGGTATTTTGTTATAGTCATTTCACAGAGGACAAGCACCAAAAAGCATCTACCTGGGAGCTCATTTGCATGGGGGGGGAGGCTACGGGGCGACTGGACCGAAGAAGAGGAGAGCTGTACTGCAGACCTTGAGGATGCAGGGACCACCCATGAGCGTGTCATCTCAGGGTCTCTCTGAGGCCTAGGGAGGAGGCTAAGCCAGAATCAGGCCCAGCAGACATCTCTCTTCTCTGGGGTCTAGGATTGGATTCATCATTGTACAGTTTTTCCTAAAAATAACATCTTAGACTTGTTTTCATTATTACTTATTACCACTGTAACCTTACGAGACTGACATTAGTCCGTAACTCAGAAAGCACTCGTCCACGTCCTCAGGCATCTCTGAGCGATAAATATGTTTGTAAGCAAAATTAACCACGAGGTGCCCACTGGAGGGAAGAAGTAACACTCATTTTTCCTAGTGCTTCAAGAGTCTCAAGATGCACAGTGAGTCCGTAGGTCAGTATCTCTGTTCAAAAGTTTTTCTCTTTTCTTCCATCATAACTAAAACCACTTTGTCAGCCTTTAGGCTAAGGAGATCATTTACTACGGGTGTTACCATAATTCTTTGAGGTATGTAGTTTTATTATTCCCACTTTCCAGATCTGGAACTTAAGGCTCAGAGAGACTAATGTATCCAGGATCACATCTGATCCTATAATCCTTTTACCCTTGTCCTTTACTTGCAGGGAACCAAGAAGTGTTGACTCCCTGCCTTTGGGTTAACTTTAGAGGCCCTGTCCATCATTGCTTTATGTCACTGAAAAGGGTCCTACTTCATTTCTTTGGCCAACATGTATTAAAGCCCACGACAGTTACAGACTTCTTTTGTATAGACTAAACCCAATTGCTAATCTGTCTCCCCTTATGCTAAGCGTTAAAAATAAAAATGTAGTTGGCAATAAGCTGTATTGAAACTTGAAAGGGTGATAAGTCTTATTGGACTGTTGGCTCATTTCTAATGCAACAATGTAAGATTAAACAAAGCTTTCTTTGTTTTGAACAATTATTCAGAATTATTTCTGACTTAACTGCTAGTAGCTAAGCATTTTCCGTGAAATGCCCACAGAAATCTACATAGTCCGGGCAACAGCGAGTACCGTTTGTTGTTTGAACTGATAAGAAAACGGAGCAGGTGGTTCATTGTCAGAGTCACTATATTTATCACAAAGTCTCCAACCTGTGCTGTGACTGACCTTGTCTTAGGCTTCTGTAGTTTTCAGGATAAAATACCAATCCCAAATACCTGAATATCTATTTGTAATCTTAAAATGGTTCAACAGTGAAAACTTGCCTGATTCAAGGCAGGAAGACTTTCTGTGCTATTCCCTCTTGAAGCCTAACATTGACAAACCAATTTTTCTTTTAAAAAGCAACTCGTACTTACAACCAATGTGTTTCTTTATGCACCACCCCTTTGCAGAAAGGACCTATCCCTGACTCTTTACAAGCAGTTCGTTTAGACAATTTACAAACCTCTCTGAGCCTTGATGTCCTCACCTGTAGAGATAGAGATGATAAAAGTTAAATAAGATAACATTTATGAAAGCCTTTGTAAAATGCTGATCAGCCATGGAATTGTTATTAACATAATCCATAAGAAATAACAATGAACATGTCTTGATTGTGGGACAAATTGTGAAATAATAGACAAACATTAGTTGGCTTAGATCCTCTGTCTCCTTTCGTACCGTGGCAATTCTATTACAAAACACTTCTCAACTGGGGGTGACCCAGCTGCTGTTTTGGGCTGTTACAGGGTCACAGGTGAGAAGTGCCACCAGCATTTAGTGTTTGAGGACAAGAGCCACAGCACACCTGTTGAGAAGTGTTCTTTGCATCTGTTATCTTCCTATCTTTATTCCCACTTCTGAAAACAGCTGTAGGGAAACCTGGTCTTCTGGATCATCATTGTCATCACTGACAAGGCTACCCTGAATTAAAGCAAATTATGAAAAGTAGGTTTCTCAATGTGTTCAAAGTTCAAATCTATAGCTCCCTTCCATGTGTTTTCTGTAGCACACACTGGCTCTCTGGAAATAAGACAGTGGTTGTTATTTTTCATAGTTTAAATAAAATCCAGTTTACTGGACATTTCCTCACTACTACTTTTAGAGCTCCTCTTTTTTCCCCCTAAAGGCCAGATTTTAGGATCTCGTTATCTATCAAGTATATTTTAGAAAAGAATACGTAACCATTGAACACAGTATGAGTAGACAGGGATACAATGCTGTAAACCAATGTAAAAGGCAACTTGAGAGGTATGGGAAATGGCACATAGAAGAAGTCATTTTGCAGGAGAATTCAAAACCAGATACTTGACAGCACTGCAGAAGTTGTTTCTCTCCCCCACAGGCAGAAGATGAGTTTGTATACTGGCCAAGTCGGGAAGAATCCATGAACTGTGAGGCCTTTACCGTCACCCTTATCAGCAAAGACAGACTGTGCCTCTCTAATGAAGAACAAATTATCATCCATGACTTCATCCTTGAAGCCACACAAGTAACCTAAACCTCATTTCCCCCATGATAGATAGCTCCATCAGAGCCGTACCTGGGCCCTGGATCATCACTCTAAGTAATAATGAAGGCATTGAATAAGATTTGGGAAATGGACACATTTAAAACTTTTGCTTCCTTCAAATATTTGCTTTTTATAGCTGGAGAGATGAAGTGTAACAGTTCTTCTGATTGAGCATACAGGTAGCTCTGCTGACCCAATTATACCAACAGAGCTCCGTATTTTCTTTGCCATCAGAAATGTGAGCCTTGCAGTGTGTTGCGGAGATGATAATACTTTGTCGGTTTTTTGGGAAACGTTTTGAAGTGTGCTATCTGCCATCTTATGGGGTGGATAAGAGTGGGGGCTCTTTTATACAGTCATTTAAATGTTTCCCTAGCTCCCCTTTTTAACCTCCTTGCATTTTATAAAAAAAATAAAATAGGTAGGAGGAAAGAATCCTATAATTTAGCGTCACTTGAAGTTTCTGCCTGAACAAAATGGGATTCTACTGTTTCATTATCATGACCTGCCAGTTTTTTAATGGCAGGGCCCCGTCCCCCGACCCTGCCCACCTAGTGTGCCAGTTTAGTTATTCTGCAGAATTATCTATAATGTACTTTCTCAGGAGCAAGTTTCAGTTCACTGGATTACAGAACATAATAAAGTCAGAGATGGGCTATGACTTGTGTTGTGTTGGTTACAGGATGACTATGTCCTAGAAGTTCGGCACTTCCAGTGTCCCAAATGGCCTAACCCAGATGCCCCCATAAGCAGTACCTTTGAACTTATCAATGTCATCAAGGAAGAGGCCTTGACAAGGGATGGACCTACCATTGTTCATGATGAGTATGTATCTGTTTAATTTTTTTCTTTTTTATTGTACTTTAGATGAAGGTTTACAGAACAAACTAGCTTCTCATTAAACGATACACATATTGTTTTATGACACTGGTTACCAACCCCACGACACGTCAACACTCTCCCTTCTCAATCTTGGGTTCCCTCTTACCAGCTTTCCTGTCCCCTCCTGCCTTCTTGTCCTTGGCTGGTACGCCCCTTTAGTCTCATTTTGTTGTATGGGCCTGTCTGATCTTTAGCTGAAGGGTTAGCCTCGGGAGTGACTTCATTACTAAGCTAAAAGGGTGTCTGAGGCTATACTCTCTGGGTTTCTTTAGTCTGTCAGACCAGTAAGTTTGGTCTTTTAGGTTAGAATTTTGTTCTACATTTTTCTCCAGCTCTGTCTGGGACACTCTACTGTGATTCCTGTCAGAGCAGTCGGTGGTGGTAGTCAGGCACCATCTAGTTGTACCATGTTTCTTCATTTTTAAATTCAGACATTTTTCTTGTTGGATTGCTATAGTGGGAGAAAGGTATGAAAAGAACCTACCCCTTCACTCAGTGTGACAGTCCGTCTTCTTTCTAATGTGTACATGTGAAGAGTACCGTGCTTCTGTTTACATTTTACCGTCTCCCGCAAACCTTCCCAAGCTCCAGGTCCTCTTAGTGTGTGTGCTCCGGAAAGCAGAAGCACTATTACATCTTAGCCCACGGAAGTATACTTGCAGGCTTCTGGAGGCTCTACATTTAAATAACACGAATACTTTCATTCTTTGTAAAATCCTTACACTGAATTTCAGCAAACACTTGTCAGGGAAAAGGAAGAATCCTTTTAAAATACTGTTTGGTTGATTAATAGAGATAAAGTTACTATTATTAATGATAATTAGTTTACGGTGTGTTTAAAAGTTTACAGTATTATCTTTTGGGATTTAAAGGTAAAGAATATGACTCTCAAAGAAAACAAATAATTTGCCCCTGGGTCACAGAGATTCTAAGTATCAAAAAAGTATTAAAACCCAGCCTCTTTTCACTTTAATAAGAGAGAAATGGTCATGTGTATCTTATGATGAATATATATTTCAGGTCAATCTTCATGGCTAGAATCAACCTGTAAGTCAGTTGTGTAACTCCAGATCGTTTGGGATCTAACTAACCTCTGGCCAGTGTGGCACCCATTATAAACCCTAATTTCCATTCTAATTCAGAGGTAGCTCTCTTGGTCAGCAAATTCTCTCTGTGTCCATGAGTTCATTACATTGTTGCCAACCACATTAGTAGCATAAGATATTGGTACATTGGAAAGAAGAGCTTATTGTTAAGTCGTTTGTTTTCCTTGAGCTAATGCTATAACATGAAGTGCACCAAGGCTCTCAGCCTGGGTCAGCGCCTTCCTTCCGCTCGGGACTCCTACTCTCCTGCTTGAAGTGAGAGGCCCTGGTACCAGCTGCTTCCGAAGATTTTTGTGGCCTTTCCTAAGAAGCAGCGACTGTTTCCGAATGTTGGCCTGACTCTTGATGTAGGATTGGAAGAGCGCAGCAGTTGAGGTTTTAGTTACACGGTAAGATGCCTGGAAATGTGACAACCACCCAGCAGTTCTTAATAGCACAGATAAACCCAGACTTAACTGGATCGTTGCTATGACTCTATGAAGCTTTGTGCTGTGTAGGCATAACATAAAGTTACAGCTTTTCTAGAGTTTGGCCCACAAACCTGGATCAGCTTTTCAAATGCCTTCTGCATTTTACCAAACCCATTGCCATTGATTCCAACTCGTAGTAACCCTATAGGACAGAGTAAAAGTGTCCCATAGGGTTTCCAAGGAGCGCCTGGTAGATTTGAACTCCTGACCTTTTTGGCTTCACTGCATTTTACCAGTATTTAATCAATTCAGTACAAATTGTAATGCCGCTGCCCAGTTCTGTGACCGATTTTGCTGTTATAGAAGCACTCACCAGGATTTTGTCCCGCCATCGGTAATGCAGCTGGTCGTATAGTTCCTGAGGGGGGCAGGGATGGACGAACACTGTGGTTAGAACTGAGTTACTTATCTGTATTCAGCTTTTGGGTATATTTGTGTTAGTCTGTGATTTTTATTTTATGCCACATGTAAATACATCACCCCTGGGATTTAGCAAGGGCACCTTGTTGTTAGGCCTACACAAGAAAAGCAGCCTGAACTAGTGGATTGGCAAATGTAAACACGTACAGGTTGGCTGGATTAAAAGCCACCTAAAGAAATGTGTTCATTCATCTACCTGCCCTCTTTAGGGGATAAGTGACTCCACAGAAATTATTTTTCCAAATTAAAGAGTTTTTTTTTTTTTTTAGCTCCAGTGCAATACTCTGAATGCCAGTTAATTTTCAGTCTCCATCTTACCTGCTTTTTGCACCTTTAAATGTCCCACAAATGCCTAAAATTCAGCACATCCAAAAGCAAACCCAACACCTCCCTGACCTCTCTTCCAGTGCCTCCATCTACTTAGTTGTACAAACCAGGGTCTTCCCTCACCCCCACATCTAATTGGCCACCAAGTCTTGTTGATACTCTCCGTTCTTTCAATATGCTTTTCAAATTCTTCTTCTGTATGGTCTAAGATTGCTTCCCCAGCTATCATCCCACTCCTCCATGGAAGTACTTCCTGTAGGCCACCTTGCCCCTGCAAGTACTATTTCTTCTGAGCGTGCATTTCCAACAGTTCAAAAGTCACTTCCTCTTGTCAACCGTTTCAACTCATCCCAGAGATGAACCCGTTAACACACATCACATCCTTACCAATGGATTCCAGCTATGTGTCACTCCTGCTCATCATATTATAGCTTGGTTTGCATGACTGCTGCCCCCACAGTGCTGAGGCCAGTGATGGTAAATTATTCATCCCAGACTCCATAGGGTGAAGCCCAATGCCTGGCACACAGTAGGTGCTGAATAACTATGTGAATGAAGGAGCACTGTGCCTCCAATTGTGATGACTTGCAGACTGTTACACTTACCACTACGTGAACTGTTGCCCTGACAGCTTTACTTTTTGTCTCCCTTATCGTCCAAAGTCATTTTGCTTGTGAACCATAAAGCCAATTTACGAAGTTTTAAGCTCTGTTAGAAGCAGGCATAAGCAGGCTTGGAGATATCTTTTTGGTTTGCATAAAGATCCTGTTAACATCTCCTTTGAGGGCCCTCAGCTATGTGCCAGGTGGATGAAGCTTCTAGATAAATGATCTAGGGATAAATTCCTCACCAAAAAGTAAACAAATTCTATTTGATGACAGGCACAGCTTAAAAGCAAACTGCTTCATTCTTGGCATCCTATATTCATCTATCATAGAGTTTTCGGTTCAGACACTGAATCTACACCATTACTGTTGAATTTTAAAACACAGCATATATTCCTGCAGAAGTTTGGAATGTAAGCCTAGCTCTGACCATCATATGAGATATTCTTCCCATTACTCACTGAATGAAGAGTAGTTCCCTGTGCAAATACTTAATTATTCCCTCTAAAGATATATCTTTCGCCCTATTGGATATCATGGCAGGTTAATCTCATTAAACAGTTCTCATATGTGATCTGAGTATGCACATATCTGTATACGCATATGCAGGTATATGACTGTATGCGTATATAAAGCACACGGACACAGTTACGGAGACCTCAGAGACATAACCAAACACTTCGCAGGACTGGTTTTCTGGGTTTGAAGTATTAGGAGGACCAGGGTCTCTTGGGGCATCTTGGTAAATTGGCATGATATAGTTCATAAAGTTTATGTTCTACATCCTATTTTGGTGAATAGTGTCTGGGGTCTTAAAAGCTTGGGAGTAGTCATGTAAGATTCAACTCTTGGTCTCTGCTCATCCAGAGTAAGAGAGAAAGAAAGAAACCAAAGACTTAAAGAAGAAACTAGTCTGCAGGACAAATAGCCTACACGAACCATGGCTTCATCTAGCCTGAGACCAGAACTAGATGGTGCCTGACTACCACTACCAATAGATGGACCCTGATAGAATGGGAGAAAAAGGTTGAACAGAACCTCAAATTCCACATGCCCCCCTCCAAAAAAAAAAAAAAAAAAAAGCAGACATACTCTACCGGATGAGACTGGATGACTCCCCTGGACTACTGCCCTGAGATACACTTTAAACCTTGAACCGAGGTCACCCTGTAGCTACAGATTGGCTCACAAAATAATGAATATCACCCATAAGTTCTGTGCTCCTTTAAAAAAAAATCACCCGTATGAGAGACTAAATGGTCAACAAGTCCTTTAAAACAATGAGAATGTAAGGGGGCAGAGAAACTAGATGAATGGAAATGGAACAACCAGAATGGGAATAACGAGAATGCTCACACATTGTGAAGAATGAAACCAATGTTACTGAACAACTTGTGTAGAAATCGTCGAAAAGGAACCTAAACTGCTGTGTAAACCTTCACTGAAAGCACAATAAAATATTTTTTTTTAAATGTCATCTGAGGACTTCTGGTGGGGAGTCCCCCATTGTTTACACTGTTCATTCTCATTCAACTCAAGTAAGCAAAAGTTCTTTGGGGTCCTCAATTTTTTTTTAACCTAGTCCTGAGATCAAAGAATTTGCAGACAGCTAAAATATTCTATGGGAGGCATAGAAACATACGGACCGATTTCTGTACCAACCACTGCAAAGACAGCCACAAATCATAACTAACTTAATGAATATAAAATGCCTTACATTCAGTTGTTTCATTTAACCCTAAAAATCACCTAACTAGAAAGGTAATTTCAGGATCCCCATATGACATCTGCAAAAACTGGCACAGTAAATTTAACTTACTAGGACCTGTGCGCACACACAGTAAGTATCACACCTAGGACTGGCTACATGACTTGTGAGGCCCAGTGCAAAATGAAAATGCAGGGCCCCTTTTTTCCCAAAAAAACAGCAACGGCAGGGCATTAAACCATGTTCAGGGCCCTTCTGAGCAGGGTCTAAGCATGGGGCACTGTGAGACTGCATGGTGGCAAGCCCAGGAAGCAGACGCTGGGCAGGGCCAGTTGTCAAGCCCAGACCTGTGTGATCCCGCAGCCCATGCTGAGGACCAGCAACTACTGCCTCCCAGTGGGCCTTCACAAGGACAACTACGCTCATCTCCTTTGCTTTTTTGGACCTTGTTTTAATTTTTTCTTACTTTATTTTCTCACTTACTTCCCTAGTTTTCTTTTTAAACCTTTGAATTTCTTAAAGTCCTATGGAAGGCTTTTTTGTGTTTCCGCTTCTTCCCCAGTACTGATACACATAGTCATGCTTTAACTTTTTGTTTTCCTCCCTGCCCTAATGATTTCTGGGGGAAGCTGCACTCCAGTCTGGATTAAATTCTTGGTAATGATTTAAAATACAAAAGCACTTAAAATTCCTATGAAACAGTAAAAAAAAAAAGATTAAATGGGCATAGATATTATGCACACTGACCGTACAAGGAACCTCAATGTGTTTTTAAGTGAATATAAACAGAGCAAACTACCAAAGTAGTGACAAACTACCAAAGCCATTGAATTTCCATACAGTTCTTGTTTTATCTCAGTTATAAATGACTCATATCACTATTTCACCAAACCCCTGTAGTTTTAAGTGCAAATCCATGAAACTCAACAAACATCCTTTAATCCAGCTTAATTCCTGAGCCTCTGAAAGAGAATGGCGTTTATTTTTCCAATCTTCTTTCATTATAATACTTGGTATGTAGAAGATTCTTAAAAGTATCTTTGGACAGAGAATCCTTGATGAAGCGGGAGAAAAGTGGGATGCAGACCTCAAATTCTAGTAAAAAGACCAAACTTAATGGTCTGACTGAGATTGGAGGGACCCCAGAGGTCATGGCCCCTGGACTCTCCGTTAGCCCAAAACTAAAACCATTCCCAAAGCCAACTCTTCAGACAAAGATGAGACTGGACTCTAAGACATAAAATGATGCCGGTGAGGAGTGTGCTTCTTAGCTCAAGTAGACACTTGAGACGATGTGGGCAGCTCCTGTCTGGAGGCGAGATGAGAAGGCAGAGGGGGACAGGAGCTGGTGTGTATAAGTTTTTGCACTAGAAACTGACTTGAATTGTAAACTTAAAGCACAATTAAAAAAAAGAAAAGGTATCTTTGTATTTGATTTGACTTAGTTTCTAGTCATGTTGAAAGTCTTATTAATGAAGGTACTTCCTCTCAATGTAAGTACTTATTTGAAGTAGCTAAGTATGAGAAAGGCAACCCAGTGAAAGGCCAGAGGAATCCCACAGGAAGTACTGGCTCTAACAAAAAGTCATATTATCTGACTGGCTACAGATAGCTTTAATGAATAACTAAGAAAAAAAAAAAGTCTGCTTCACTAGAACTGATTAAGCAACGGTAAACTTCTCCCCTTCCTGAACAAAAATACAAATGATTAAAAAACAAAAACCTAGCTATGCTACAGTGAAAACGAACTCAGTACTGTTTAGAATCATGAGAAAAGAAAACATGAATGAGTGAAAAACATAGTAAATCAACTACTATAGCAAACACCGTAAGATTTTAAAGTAATATCCTCAGAGATCTAGAGGATGGCTCTAGGAAATTAATTAAGAACATGTATTATGTTCTTGGATCAAGTAGACACTTGAGACTATGTTGGCATCTCCTATCTGGAGGGGAGATAAGAGGGCAGAGGGGGTCAGAAGCTGGCAGAATGGACACGAAAAGAGCATGGAGGGAAGGAGCAGGCTGTCTTATCAGGAGGAGAGCAATTGGGAGTATATAGCAAGGTATATATAAATTTTTGTATGAGAGACTGACTTGATGTGTAAACTTTCACTTAAAGCACAATAAAAATTAAAAAAAAAAAAAAAAAAAAGGAGCCCTGGTGGCATAGTGTCAAGAGCTTGGCTGCTAACCAGAAGGTCGGCGGTTCAAATCCACTAGCCATTCCTCGGAAACCCATCCTCGGAAACCCAATGGGGCAGTTCTACTCTGTCGTACAAGGTCTCAATGAGTTGGAATCGACTCAAGGGCAACACGTTTAGTTTTTGGTTTTATTGAGGTCCTGACCAATGCAGTAAGAGCAAAAGATCTAAGATATAAGAACAATAAAGACTGAAAAGAGACAAAAGTGGTATTACTGGCAGGTAAATATGTGAACAACTACCTAGAAAATCCACAAATACAACTTAAAAGGG
Source organism: Elephas maximus indicus (assembly GCF_024166365.1). NCBI lineage: Eukaryota > Metazoa > Chordata > Mammalia > Proboscidea > Elephantidae > Elephas > Elephas maximus. The sequence goes on from NC_064838.1 coordinate 67,238,685, forward strand.
TTCACCATGTGAAAATCCATAATTCCCTGTAAATCAACTAAAACCAAGCAGAAAATGCCCTAAGAATGGGTCATCCTTAGGAGTAACAGAAACTCTAAAGTACCTAGGAATCAACTCAAAAATAAATTGATAAAGACTATGACGAAAACTACAGAACTTAATTGAAAGCTATAGAGACCTGACTAAAGGCAAACCCTCGTGGTGTAGTGGTTAAGTGCTACAGCTGCTACCCAAAAGGTCGGGCAGTTCTACTCTGTCCTATAGGGTCGCTATAAGTCAGAATTGACTTGAATTTTTTGCTTTTAAATGGAGAAAAGCTATCATGTTCATAGACAGAAAAACTCAAAATTGAAATGATGTTAATTTCCTCAGATCTGTCTATATATGCAATGCAACCTCCTGGAACTCTTAACATTTAGTGTCCCTTGGTTTTAAAATTAATATGAAAAACAATAAATGCAGAAACAGTCAAGACAATTATGGAAACTTACCTTATCAGATAGCAAGGCTTATCAAAAACCTGTAGGAATTAGAACAAATGTGTGGAGGTGCAAAAAACGGAGAGCTTAGAAACAGGCCAGGGAATTTAATATGTGATAGACTAGACAGCTCAAGTCAGGGAAGAGATCAGACTATCCCACAGAGGGTATCAGGAAGATTAGTTATTCTTTGGAAAAATAACTAAAACCAGGCTCCTACCTTACATCCAAACAAGAATTAGATTTGGATGAATTGAACAATTAAATGTAAAAAATAAAATCTGAAAAATACATAGCCTTTAAAACACTGGATAAGAGAAACCATTCTCAAAGATTCTTAAAAAGCCAAACTAAAAGGTTGGTGTAAATTTGATTACACCTAAACGATGCTTTAGTGTAAAAGAAACTACCACAATGTTAACAGAAACCAGATACTAGAAAAAATACAGACAACATAAAAAAACTACGAATCCATTTGAAGGAGGCAAACCTGATAGAAAAAATGGGCAAAGTATATTAATAGGCAATTTCAGAAGAAGAAATAGAAATGGTCAATAAACATAAAAAGATATTCAACTTCCTTGGAAATCAAGAAAATGCAAATTAAAAACAAAAGTAAGATACAGGGTTTTACCCGTAAGATTGGCAAAACATTTAAAGTTTAAAATGATGAGAGGAAAGAAGTACTCTCACACTAGGAGGCGTATAACAGGTAACAGACACTTGAGGGAGAAATTTAGGAAACACCTGTATAACTGAAAACGGGCATACCCATGACTTAGCTATTCTATTCACGGTATCTGCTCATGTGCACAAGATACAAACAAGCAAAGTGACATTGACAGTAGAATGAGTGAAATCCAACTGTTTGGTATACACGCAGCAGATGAAAAACTGAGCTAGATCAAAATGTCCTGATATACCATAATCTGGAAGTCTGTACCTAAATAGATAAACTGTTTTACCTCTAGATAGGTTACCTCTAAAGTTGGGGTGATAGTTAAGGGGGCCTTTGCTCTGTTTTGTATTAAAGATGTAAAACATCTGTCATGTTTTCATTTCATTTATGAATGAATTCAGAAACTGCACATTTAATAGTTTTTTAAAAGAAAAATGGGCACTAAACCTCAAAACCAAAGCCGTTGCCATCCAGTCAATTCCAATTCATAGCAAGCCTACAGGGCAGAGTAGAACTCCCCCTTAGGGTTCCAAGGCTGTCATCTTTACGGAAGCAGCCTGCCACATCTTTCTCCCACAGAGTGGCTGGTGGGTTTGAACCACAGAGCTTTCAGTTAGCAGCTGAGCACTTAACCACTGTGCCACCAACCCAGCAACATTATCTTCAACAATTCATCTAATCCATCTATTTTCTCATCACTAAAATGGGAACTATGTGCAATCACAGGTTCCCGTGAAAACTGAAGTTGCCAACCTGCCCTGATGAAAAAGTCCCCTTTCATTGTTCATGTTGTCTTAGTTATCTAGTGCTGCTATAACAGAAATACTGCAGGTGGATGGCTTCAGCAATAAGTTTATCCTCTCACAATCTAGGTGGCTGGGAGTCCAAATTCAGGGTGTCGTTTCCAGGGTAAGGCTCTCTCTCTCTGTTGGGTCTGGAGGAAGGTCCTTGTCACCAGGCTTCCCTTGGACTAGGAGGATCTCAGTGCAGGGACCCCAGGTCCACAAGATGCGCTATTCCCCTGGCTCTTGTTTCTTGGTGGTTTGGGTCCCTCTGTCTCTCTACTAGCTTCTCTCTTTTATATCTCAAAAGTGATTAGCTCAAGATACAACCTAATCTTGTAGACTGAGTCCTGCCTTGTTAACAACTACCTCTAATCCTGCCTCATTAACATCAGAGGTGGGATTTTACAACACATAAGAAAATCATATCAGATCACAAAATGGCGGGCAATCATGCAATACTGGTAATCATGGCCTAGCCAAGTTGACACACACTTTTGGGGGGACACAGTTCAATCCATGACACACATCTAAGCCGCTTTCTTATGCGAAGCAAAGATAACCACCATTTATTTCTCCAAGCATTTTCATAGAAAGTGCTCTCATTTGAAAAGTTCTACTTTAGTGCCATAAGTAATTACTTAATATCAAATACTTTTTCATATTCCTCTGTCTGACTACATTTTAAGACATATATTTCCATTTTTATTCTTGATATTTTGTAAGTTCAATTTAGCTATTTGGAATTGTTAAAAAATATTTCATTTTTCAGAGCCTCTTGCTACTTGTTCAAGAGCCTATAGTTAAAGGTTCTCTTACATACTGTATATTTAGTGCAAATAGTGCGCACCTTCTACATTTGTTTGCCAACTGTGCCCTCCCCGCAGGAGGTATTTTTGTAAAAATTAGCAAAGTGCACTTAGAAAAATCCTTCGGGGTGGGGGCAAGGTGGGAGTGGCTGGCAAACACAATGTAGAAGGTGCAGATTACTTGTGTAAAAATACGGCTATTGAGGTTCTCCTCTATCATTTGTCCTGCTGCACAACCCAGCTCCTCCTCGTCATCACCAAATCTCCTATAGTCCTCCCGAGTCTAACTCTGAACCCCTCAGTTCACGTTATGTATTAAGCTACGTATCTGATAAACCAGCTTGGGAGATTTCATGCTCATAAACAAATGTCACCTTTGTGCCAACTTCCAAAGCTCTCCCCTGTCCAGCATTTCATTCATTTGTCTTCTAGATAGATGTCAATGCAATCTGCTTGACTTCTGTGACTATACGTGTTGGTAGTTCTGTTCCAGTACACCCAGTCCCTCAGTGAGTCTGAAAGACCATCACTGTCGTCTCCTTTCTCCCCAAGGTATGGAGCAGTGTCAGCAGGAATGCTGTGTGCCCTTACCACCCTGTCCCAGCAGCTGGAGAATGAAAATGCTGTGGATGTTTTCCAGGTTGCAAAAATGATCAATCTTATGAGGCCTGGAGTATTCACAGACATTGTAAGTAGTTTGCTTATTTGAGAAACCTGAACAACATCAGCTAAAACTTGGTCTCACACTTTAGAGCAGGGGCTCTCACCTGGGGGTGATTTCCCCTCAGGGGATATGTGGCAATTTGCGGGGATGGGGGTGTCATAACTGGAGCCGTGGGCAGGGGGTACTACTGGTATCTACTGGGTAGAGGCCAGGGATGCTGCTAAACCTCCTACGATGCACAAGATAGCCCCCTAACAACAGAGAATTATCTGTCCCAAAATGTCAGTAGTACGAGGTTGAGAAACCCTGCTTTACAATATGGTGTTTCTCTAGTTTGGATTCTCCATATTCTTAATCACTGTTAACACTGAGAATCAGTTCAAAGCTACCAGAGGTCAAAAGGACATCAAGGAGATGCATCTATTGATTAGAAAGGATTCAGTGATTTAAAAAAAAAAAAAATTCTCAGCATTCTCAGCATAAATTTATATTCCGTGTTCTTCACAATTACAGTCTAAATGGTATTTCTACCTTAGACGAAATGGCGAAGCTGCTCATTGGCTTGGTGTTGACGGAAACTGTTTCTCTTGTCTTCCAGGAACAATACCAGTTTGTCTACAAAGCGATGCTCAGCTTGGTCAGCACTAAGGAGAACGGCAACGGCCCCACGACAGTGGACAAAAACGGTGCTGTTCTGACTGCGGAGGAGTCAGACCCTGCCGAGAGCATGGAATCTCTAGTGTGACTGGGATCCTGAAAGGGCACCTAATTCGTAAGACTTCTGAAGACTGAGAACTTTTTTGAGGCCTTTTTTGCCAGACTCTAGGTTATACGATAACAGTTACTTTTTTACACTGATAAAAGTTTTGATATTTATTTTTTGCCATTTTATGTCTTAATGGTATCCTACTGGGCACCTGCACCTCTGTTCATCTCACACAGTGAAACACAGTTTTCCCTAGTTTGCACTATATGATCAGTGTTACTGCCTATAATCTGATACTAAAGCAAACCCTGATGTGACATTCCATGATGATAGACATGCTACTTTTTAGTTCAGTACAGTGAAGGTCTTTGTTCCGACAGTGAATCTTAATTTCATGATACTATTGCTAACGCAGCTGCGTTCTAATAGCAGGCAATGCCGTGCTTCTCCTCAGTCTTCCTCTCCTGTTTTTTGAGGCATCGTTGACTACTGTATGCCTTCTGTGTTTCGGCGGAGTGGGTGAGCATTGTTGCCTTTTACAGACTAGCAGGCTACTGGGAGGTATTAAAAAGGTCTGTCAATCTCATGGCCTTGAAAGAGTTCCATTGACCATGGTTAAGACATCCCTTAAAAAAATCAGAAGGCACAAGAGTTGCTTCCTGTGAACATCACATATTAGTTACAAGGTTATATTCACAGCTAAAAGTTAATGCCCAATTGTGTCAAAATAAAGGATAACTCTGTATTACAGTTTTCACAGTAGCTATGTGAACAGTGTGTGTTCTTTCTATTTTGACTTTCTGAAAATAGCTACACCCGAAAATCAGGGCTCTCTGTTACAACAGAGAGATGGCAGTACTTTACACAACTCAGTTATGAAGCTCTTTAGTTATTCTCTGTTAATGCTTCTTGTTTTATACCATACCATACCTCGCGGTCAGGTGGAGGAATGAAAATTTCGCAAGTGTGTGATTTTGAAACTAGTCCTTGGAAAAAAAACCCCAGCGCTCGTATAGCGATCTAGTTAGAACTACCTATATAGTTAACATTCTTTTCTTTGCCTTTATGCCAAATGTTTCATAACAAACTTTCTAATGACTTACATTCTTGTACTTTAAGATTAAATTGAAAATACTGTATTAGCAAAATCTTGGGTCTATCTAAACTCCTCCACACGGATAAATCTGATGTGGAGAAAGAATAGTGGATGAAAGGTGGTATCTACATTTTCCAGTAGTTTGTAAGAGAGAGAGACTACTTTGTACACGCTGGTGTAGTTTAGGCTCCAGAACAGAAACACTTCAGTACGAGAGGCTGGTACTCATTCCACAGGACCCCGGGAAATTAGCCGGGCCGGGCTCCGGAGCCATTCTCACACTGCGGTGCACAATGAGTTTAGAACCATTAATAAAACGTTTCAGTCCAGTCTGTTAGAAGAATAAGCTACTTCCTGAGATCTGTTTCTTTTGTTTGCTTTTGAGGGACAGCTTCCGTCAGAAGTAAAATCATCCCCTGAAGGACTGGACCTATTAAGTATAGGATCCTGTTTACTTTTCATGTGACTAAACGGCAACAAATACGCCCCTCTGGCTGCTATCATACTGTTTGGGTAGGCATTAGAACACTAATGATGATCAGCACTGAGGTTCTATCTATCTTGACGTTTGCCGGAGTGGTGCTGGAGGACCACAGCTGCTAAGGAGAGAAGGAGCTACGGGCCGTGTCCAAGGGTTCCAAGGCACAGGACAGGTCAGCAGAGTTTCCATAAACTACATAACTTCCCAAGGTCGATCTCGTCTTTTCACCACAGGTTCAACAACACAGAACAGTCTCACTGCTTTCCGAGAACTGTGTAGACTAAGCTTAAGGTGTTCAAATGAGCAACGTTTGTTAAATTGTAGGTACAGCTTTACAGCCCATCTGCTCACCAACACATGGGGTCGCCACGAGTCGGAGACAACTCAGCAGCAACTGGTTTGGTTTGGCTTTTTGGCTCCCGTCAGAGACAACACAAGGCAGGTCTACCTAGCACTTAAGAAGAGCTTAAACGCAGCAGCACTACCCCTCCCGGAAGGCTGGAGGTAGTCATCGAGGGAAAGGTATCATAGCACCAGCTAGGTTTTTCTTACTCACTGAATGGGTTGTACAGAGTATTGATAGAAGCTCATTCATTTCAGTAGATGGCACAGTGGGCTTCACTTTTGGAAGTTAATTTTCAAGTTGAGGTTCGTGGTCCTTTCAGTAATTTTTTTGTTAATAAAATTAAACATTGGATATAAGACAAATAGCAAGTATTTTCCTTCTATACTCAGCCTTCACATTGACTGTTCAATTCATGGAAATGTATACCCTCCAATACAATCCTGTGACTGTCTCTTACAGGGTATCAGAATCACGATAACAGAAAAAAATGGCTAGTAAATAGGGTGGGGTACTATAAGAACGGTTTAGAAGTTTCCCGTGAGCGGTAATGTATCTATAGCAGGCTTGAACCAAAGTCTACAGATCCTGGCCCTCTGAACTGTGAGCAGTTGCTCTTGCTCATCTTGCCAAGTTTGTCTAAACACTGAGGATAGTTACATTCAGCAATTCCTCACACTCACCAGAGTGTATCCTCACTATTACTTTCCATTTGTAATTGGCAAAAATGTGCTTGGATCTCTCCAGAGGCAGTTTCAAAGACAGTGTTTTCTTTGAGACATAAGCACATTGCTTAACTACGTAGCAAGGTTATTAGCACTTGCACTCAGGGGGGAAAGGAAATAGCTATTGCAAATCAATCAATGTGTGCTATTTTATTGAAAGGCTTTTTGCATGTCTGAGTTTAGTGCTAGGTAAAAGATGCACACATCACACAAAATTGAAATTGCAATGTTTGGATCAGCTGGCTGTGCTGGACCTCAGAGAAAAGACACCATATTGCCATGAGGACAACTTTTTCATGTATTTGAAAGCCATGGTTTCTTTATTAATATTTAAAAAAAGAAAAAAAAAAAAGGAGCTAATTTCTGAATTTCAAGAAAAATAAGATTCATTTAACTTGGTTTTCCAAATTTTTTATGTCTTGGAGCTTTGAGAGTCCATTTCAAGCAGAAGAGTCCAGCAAGTGTTCAAGGTCTGGCTGTTAGGAGTTTTTAGCCCAGAGTGACACATTGAAATCAAAAAATAACCTTAATTATTTTATAGCGACACAGCACAACTGCCTTGTTACAAATTTTTTCTTAAATGCATATATACTGTATTTAAAATTAACATATAAATACCAGTTTACCAAAGATACATATTACTAATTGTAAGCAAAAAAAGGAAAAAAAAAAAAAAAAACCCCAAAACTCACAATTTAAGAAATAACAATCAAAATGTAGTTTGTGTTAAGAATTTAGCAATTATACTTACTGGAAAATGCATATTCAACACCTGTGTTCTAAAGCATGTTCAAATGGTGCCAGTGAATTTTTGTATGAAGGGAAAATGCCTTTTTTTTTTTAAAAAAAAAACAGCTGTAATTTCACTTAACCCTTTGCGCTTTCCCTTAGTTACCATTTGACACGCGCCACTGGCTTTGCTTATCTCCAGAAGGAAGGCATGCTACAAATAGGAAGGAACTGTTAACAATGATATCTGGCCTCTACTTTGTCTTAGCTGTTAAACTGTTTTTAGTATTTTTGTTAAATATTTGCAAAGGGAAGCATTTTCTACAGAGGATAATTAATTTCAAGAAAAATATCTTGAGTTTTAAGAAATAAACATCTCCAGAAAAGGAGACAGTCGATTTTGTAAAACGTTGCAACTCTCCAACATTTGGGGTAGTGACTCCTTTTTTGTTAGGACATTTGAAACGAGCAAGCAGCCACTGTGTCTAAAGAACTCAGCCTTCACGTTGACTCGTGTTTCTTTCGCTTCATTTTGAGACCGCTAAAATCATTAAAATTGTAAATATTTTGTTGCTTGGATAAGCATCTTCTGGGGACTTTGTATCTATGGTATATAATCATAGAATTTTATATTTTCATATAAAGCTAATTTTTTTCTAGTTTCAACTCCGTCATAGTTTTTTTTTTTTTGTGGTGGATATGTGAATTCAACTGTGTATTGAAGTAGCAAGAACCATCTTTGCATTCCAGAAGAATCCAACGTGTTATTTCTTTGAGGATGTGGTTGTGAAAGTTGGGTTTTCTTTTTAATTCTGTTGACCATTTGTGCAATAGGATTCAGACACATTTAGTCACTGAATACATTTGTTGCATTGACCCATTTGGAAAAAGTGGTTTTTTTGTTTGTTTGTTTTAATTTGTTCAGGGGGGAGGGGTTTTGTAACCTGAAATTTTTCCCTTTTTTCTTCTGTTTGAAACTATATCAAATCATTCTATTATAGTGTTATTTAATATGTAAATTGTATTGCTATACATAAAATAAAGTATGGTTTTTGATGTATTCATTAGTGTTGAGCATTTCTATGAAAATGTCTATATCAAATAAAATTAGGTTACTAGTCTCCTTTAACAAGTCACATGTATCCCTCCCAACCTTCTCACTTTAGTTCTCACGGCAGTGATATCAATGTTAGTGGACATCTCTCCACAGGCAACAAACCGGTAAGAAGTACTTCTGCTGGACTGATTTATAAGCGCTCTTACTGCTTTAAGGAGTAAGCAATGGCAAAGTTTTATCTGCATACTGAATAAATTTCATTCACTTTATGACTCTGCTACTAAGTTGTAAGCAGAATTACTATTTTCTCCAGCGTTATCGACTAGATTTAGAGCAACTTCTTTCTCACTATTCACTATGTAGGATGAAGGATTTGCCCTAGCAAGACCTTGAAGAATCTATGAAATGTATATAGGATTGCTACAATTACTTCTACTCCCAAAGAATTTGGACATTCCCAAAAAAGGGCCCATAGGTCCAGAGCTTGGTATCTTCGGTCCACAATTCTCTCTTAACCTTTAGGATCCCCATATGAGAAGCTCCCTTTACTATCCAGTGCCATTTTTCTCACCATAGGGATAAGAACCAATGCTACATTCTCCTTAAGAAACAGTATTAATCCCTTCCATGGGTACCTGGAAGAAAGACTGAAGCCAGCACAAAAGAATGAAAGACTAAGGATATAACGCTGGTCTTCCCTAAGCTATACCCATGGGGACTCAGTATTCTATATCGCAAGCCAAAACACCAAACCTGTTGCCACTGAGTTTATTCCAACTCATCGTGACCCTAGAGGACAGAGCAGAGCTGCCCCACAGGGTTTCCAAGGAGCAGGTGGTGGATTTGAACTGCCGACCTTTTGGTTAGCATCAGAGCCCTTAACAACTATCACGGAGTAAACCAAATGGATGGCCCATGGATTATATTCAATCTGCTGATATATTTTGTTTAGCCATAATTTTTTAAATTCATACTAATTACCAACATTTTAAAAATAGAGAAGTTTACATTAAAGACCCAGATTTCAAGCTTTTCTCAAAAACCTGGGAGATGTCGGGACACCAGGCTTACGTGCTACGTAGTGATGCCAGCCTGGAGAGGTGCAGCAGTTGCCCCTTTGAGGTGGGGCACGTACTCTCCAGTTCCACAGTCCCCATCACTGCCTACTGCCTTACGTCCAGCCGTCATCAGTTATCTAAATGATCTGCCTGGGCCCTGTGAGCAGTTGTCTCTGAGATACACCATAAGAATTTTAGGGCCATCTGCCCTGATGTCTCTAGCTGGTAAACCAACAACCAAGAGCAGCAGTCAATATGCAAGTATAGGGAAACCTGTGGGACTGCCTTGTTGTTCTGGGTCTCGTGAGTGTTCCACCTTTCGCAGGGTGCAATCTTAACTGCTTTTCTATTGCTCTCAAGTAGTGGAAAATACATGAGTTTTCCTTCTCTGGCAGGTTTCAGCCTTACATGGCTTCTGGCTTCCACAGGTTTTACTGTATTTATATCAGTTTTCCATCATTAAAAGCCTACACAGCTAGCTTGGGTTCCCACATGCCTACCTACCTCTCAGCCCACCCAAAATGAAGCCGTTAGGCAGTGATTAGGGCTGTTCAAAATAACAAATCAGTTTACCCTCCATGGCTTTTACTGTCCAAGACAAAACCCTATACGAGGAAGCTTCATTTCTACTACTAAGACCAAGGAAACCAGAGTACAAAGAGTCACTGGTCCAAAACTCCATTTTCTAACACTCAGTATGGAACTTTAAGAACTTTTAAGATTTACAAACAAGTCATTACTAACCATGCCTGAATTCAGAGACAAGATTAAAAAATATAAAAACTTGTGGCTTTATATGTCTGCCTATGTTGGTGAAATAGCATAAAGGTGCTAGAAGGTACTAAACCAAACCCAGTGCCATCAAGTCGATTCTGACTCATAGCGACCCTGTACGACAGGGTAGAACTGCCCCATAGAGTTTCCAAGGAGCACCTGGCAGATTCTAGCTGCTGACCCATTGGTTAGCAGCCATAGCACTTAACCACTATGCCACCAGGGCTTCCAGAAGGTACTAAGCAAATTAAAATAGGCTTTTGTGATTATGAAGTGAAGTTTGTCAGGGAAGATAATTAGACCAGCAGCTTACCTGAACACCAAAATTATACTATCTTGCTCAAAAATTGAAAGAAGAGGAGGCGGGGCCAAGATGGCGGACTAGATGGACGCTACCGCGGATCCTTCTTGCAACAAAGACTCGGAAAAACAAGTGAATCGATCACATACATAACAATCTACAAACTCTGAACAACAAACACAGATTTAGAGACGGAGAACGAACAAATACGGGGAGACAGCGATTGTTTTCAGAGCCAGGAGCCAGCATACCAGATTTTCAGGAAAAACTAGTTTCCCAGTGATGGCTCAGAGACAGCAGTCCATATCAAACCACATAAAGAAGCAGACCATGACAGCTTCTCCAACCCCCCAAACAAAAGAATCAAAATCTTTCCCAAATGAAGACACAATCCTGGAATTATCAGATATAGAATATAAACTAATTTACAGAATGCTTAAAGACATCACAAATGAAATTAGGCTAACTGCAGAAAAAGCCAAGGAACACACTGATAAAACTGTTGAAGAACTCAAAAAGATTATTCAAGAACATAGTGGAAAAATCAATAAGTTGCAAGAATCCATAGAGAGACAGCATGTAGAAATCCAAAAGATTAACAATAAAATTACAGAATTAGACAACACAATAGGAAGTCAGAGGAGCAGACTCGAGCAATTAGAATGTAGACTGGGACATCTGGAGGACCAGGGAATCAACACCAACATAGCTGAAAAAAAATCAAATAAAAGAATTAAAAAAAATGAAGAAACCCTAAGAATCATGTGGAACTCTATCAAGAAGGATAACATGCGAGTGATTGGAGTCCCAGAACAGGGAGGGGGGACAGAAAACACAGAGAAAATAGTTGAAGAACTCCTGACACAAAACTTCCCTGACATCATGAAAGATGAAAGGATATCTATCCAGGATGCTCATCGAACCCCATTTAAGATCCAAAAAGAAAAACACCAAGACATATTATCATCAAACTTGCCAAAACCAAAGATAAACAGAAAATTTTAAAAGCAGCCAGGGAGAAAAGAAAGGTTTCCTTCAAGGGAGAATCAATAAGTTCAGACTACTCAGCAGAAACCATGCAGGCAAGAAGGGAATGGGACGACGTATACAGAGCACTGAAGGAGAAAAACTGCCAACCAAGGATCATATATCCAGCAAAACTCTCTCTGAAATATGAAGGAGAAATTAAGATATTTACAGATAAACACAAGTTTAGAGAATTTGCAAAAACCAAACCAAGGCTACAAGAAATGCTAAAGGAGATTGTTTGGTCAGATGACCAATAATATCAGATACCAGCACAATACAAGGTCACAAAACAGAACGTCCTGATATCAACTCAAATAGGGAAAGCACAAAAACAAACAAATTAAGATTAATTCTAAAAAATAAATAAACAAAATAATACACATAACAGGGAACCATGGAAATCAATAGATAAAAGATCACAATAATCAAAAAGAGGGACTAAATATAGGAGGCATTGAACTGCCAGATGGAGAGTGATACAAGGCGATATAGAATGATACAAGTTAGGTTTTTACTTAGAAAAATAGAGGTAAATAATAAGGTAACCACAAAAAGGAATATCAACTCCATAACTCAAGAAAAACGTAACGACTCAACTAACATAAAGTTAAACATTATGAAAATGAGGATCTCACAATCTACTAAGAAAAACGTCTCAGCACAAAAAAGTATGTGGAAAAATGAAATTGCCAACAACACACGTGAAAAGGCATCAAAATGACAGCACTAAAAACTTATTTATCTATAATTACGCTGAATGTAAATGCACTAAATGCACCAATAAAGAGACAGAGAGTCTCAGACTGGATAAAGAAACACGATCCATCTATATGCTGCCTACAAGAGACACACCTTAGACTTAGAGACACAAACAAACTAAAACTCAAAGGATGGAAAAAAATATATCAAGCAAACAATAAGCAAAAAAGAAGAGGAGTTAGCAATATTAATTTCTGACAAAATAGACTTTAGACTTAAATCCACCACAAAGGATAAAGAAGGACACTATATAATGATAAAAGGGACAATTGATCAGGAAGACATAACCATATTAAATATTTATGCACCCAATGACAGGGCTGCAAGATACATAAATCAAATTTTAACAGAATTGAAAAGTGAGATAGACACCTCCACATTTATAGTAGGAGACTTCAACACACCACTTTCGGAGAAGGACAGGACACCCAGTAAGAAGCTCAATAGAAACACGGAAGACCTACTTACAACAATCAACCAACTTGACCTCATTGACCTATATAGAACTCTCCACCCAACTGCTGCAAAATATACTTTTTTTTCTAGTGCACATGGAACATTCTCTAGAATAGACCACATATTAGGTCACAAAACAAATCTTTGCAGAGTCCAAAACATCAAAATATTACAAAGCATCTTCTCAGACCACAAGGCAATGAAACTAGAAATCAATAACAGAAAAACTAGGGAAAAGAAATCAAATACTTGGAAAATGAACAATACCCTCCTGAAAAAAGACTGGGTTATAGAAGACATCAAGGAGGGAATAAAGAAATTCTTAGAAAGCAACGAGAATGAAAATACTTCCTATCAAAACCTCTGGGATACAGCAAAAGCAGTGCTCAGAGGCCAATTTATATCAATAAATGCACACATACAAAAAGAAGAAAGAGCCAAAATCAGAGAACTGTCCCGACAACTTGAACAAATAGAAAGTGAGCAACAAAAGAATCCATCAGGCACCAGAAGAAAACAAATAATAAAAATTAGAGCTGAACTAAATGAATTAGAGAACAGAAAAACAATTGAAAGAATTAACAAAGCCAAAAGCTGGTTCTTTGAAAAAATTAACAAAATTGATAAACCATTGGCCAGACTGACTAAAGAAAAACAGGAAAGGAAACAAATAACCCGAATAAGAAATGAGAAGGACCACATCACAACAGAGCCAAATGAAATTAAAAGAATCATTTCAGATTACTACGAAAAATTGTACTCTAACAAATTTGAAAACCTAGAAGAAATGGATAAATTCTTGGAAAAATACTACCTACCTAAACTAACACATTCAGAAGTAGAACAACTAAATAGACCCATAACAAAAAAAGACATTGAAACGGTAATCAAAAAACTTCCAACAAAAAAAAGTCCTAGCCCGGACGGCTTCACTGCAGAGTTCTACCAAACCTTCAGAGAAGACTTAACATCACTACTACTGAAGGTATTTCAAAGCATAGAAAAAGACAGAATACTACCCAACTCATTCTATGAAGCTACCATCTCCCTGATACCAAAACCAGGTAAAGACATTACAAAAAAAGAAAATTTCAGACCTATATCCCTCATGAACATAGATGCAAAAATCCTCAACAAAATTCTAGCCAATAGAATCCAACAACACATCAAAAAAATAATTCACCCTGATCAAGTGGGATTTATACCAGGTATACAAGGCTGGTTTAATATCAGAAAACCATTAATGTAATCCATCACATAAATAAAACAAAAGATAAAAACCACATGATCTTATCAATAGATGCAGAAAAGGCATTTGACAAAGTTCAACACCCATTTATGATAAAAACTCTTACCAAAATAGGAATTGAAGGAAAATTCCTCAACATAATAAAGGGCATCTATGCAAAGCCAACAGCCAATATAACCCTAAATGGAGAGAACCTGAAAGCATTTCCCTTGAGAACGGGAACCAGACAAGGATGCCCTTTATCACCGCTCTTATTCAACATCGTACTTGAAGTCCTAGCCAGGGCAATTAGGCTAGACAAAGAAATAAAGGGTATCCGGATTGGCAAGGAGGAAGTAAAGCTATCACTACTTGCAGATGACATGATCGTATACACGGAAAACCCTAAGGAATCCTCCAGAAAACTACTGAAACTAATAGAAGAGTTTGGCAGAGTCTCAGGTTATAAAATAAACATACAAAAATCACTTGGATTCCTCTACATCAACAAAAAGAACACCGAAGAGGAAATAACCAAATCAATACCATTCACAGTAGCCCCCAAGAAGATAAAATACTTAGGAATAAATCTTACCAAGGATGTAAAAGACCTATACAAAGAAAACTACAAAGCTCTGCTACAAGAATTCAAAAGGACATACTTAAGTGGAAAAACATACCCTGCTCATGGATAGGAAGACTTAACATAGTAAAAATGTCTATTCTACCAAAAGCCATCTATACATATAACGCACTTCCGATCCAAATCCCAATGTCATATTTTAAGGGGATAGAGAAACAAATCACCAATTTCATATGGAAGGGAAAGAACCCCCGGATAAGCAAAGCATTACTGAAAAAGAAGAAGAAAGTGGGAGGCCTCACTCTACCTGATTTCAGAAGCTATTATACAGCTATAGTAGTCAAAACAGCCTGGTACAGGTACAACAACAGGCACATAGACCAATGGAACAGAATTGAGAACCCAGATATAAATCCATCCATGTATGAGCAGCTGATATTTGACAAAGGACCAGTGTCAGTTAATTGGGGAAAAGATAGTCTTTTTAACAAATGGTGCTGGCATAACTGGATATCCATTTGCAAAAGAATGAAACAGGACCCATACCTCACACCATGCACAAAAACTAACTCCAAGTGGATCAAAGACCTAAACATAAAGACTAAAACGATAAAGATCATGGAAGAAAAAATAGGGACAACCCTAGGAGCCCTAATACAGGGCATAAACAGAATACAAAACATCACCAAAAATGATGAACAGAAACCAGATAACTGGGAGCTCCTAAAAATCAAACACTTATGCTCATCTAAAGACTTCACCAAAAGAGTGAAAAGACCACCTACAGACTGGGAAAGAATATTCAGCTATGACATCTCAGACCAGCGCCTGATCTCTAAAATCTACATGATTCTGTCAAAACTCAACCACAAAAAGACAAACAACCCAATCAAGAAGTGGGCAAAGGATATGAACACACATTTCACTAAAGAAGATATTCAGGCAGCCAACAGATACATGAGAAAATGCTCCCGATCATTAGCCATTAGAGAAATGCAAATTAAAACTACAATGAGATTCCATCTCACACCAACTAGACTGGCATTAATCCAAAAAACACAAAATAATAAATGTTGGCGAGGCTGCGGAGAGATTGGAACTCTCATACACTGCTGGTACGAATGTAAAATGGTACAACCACTTTGGAAATCCATCTGGTGTTATCTTAAACAGTTAGAAATAGAACTACCATACAACCCAGAAATCCCACTCCTCGGAATATACCCTAGAGATACAAGAGCCTTCACACAAACAGATATATGCATACCCATGTTTATCGCAGCTCTGTTTACAATAGCAAAAAGCTGGAAGCAACCAAGGTGTCCGTCAACGGATGAATGGGTAAATAAATTGTGGTATATTCACACAATGGAATACTACGCATCGATAAAGAACAGTGACGAATCTCTGAAACATTTCATAACATGGAGGAATCTGGAAGGCATTATGCTGAGCGAAATGAGTCAGAGGCAAAAGGACAAATATTGTATAAGACCACTATTATAAGATCTTGAGAAATAGAAAAAACTGAGAAGAACACGTACTTTTGTGGTTACGAAGGGGGGAGGGAGGGAGGGAGAAGGTTTTTTATTGATCAATCAGTAGATAAGAACTGCTTTGGGTGAAGAGAAAGACAACACTCAATACAAGGAAGGTCAGCCCAATTGGACTGGACTAAAAGCAAAGAGGTTTCCGGGATAAAATGAATGCTTCAAAGGTCAGCGGAGCAGGGGCTGGGGTCTGGGGAACATGGTTTGAGGGGACTTCTAAGTCAATTGGCAAAATAATTCTATTATGAAAACATTCTGCATCCCACTTTGAAATGTGGCGTCTGGGGTCCTAAAAGCTAACAAGCGTCCATCTAAGATACATCAATTGGTCTCAACCCACCTGGAGCAAAGGAAAATGAAGAACACCAAGGTCACACAACAACTAAGAACCCAAGAGGCAGAAAGGGCCACATGAACCAGAGACCTACATCATCCTGAGACCAGAAGAACTAGTTGGTGCCCGGCCACAATCGATGACTGCCCTGTCAGGGAGCACAACAGAGAACTCCTGAGGGAGCAGGAGATCAGTGAGATACAGACCCCAAATTCTCATAAAAAGACCATACTTAATGATCTGACTGCGACTAGAGGAATCCCGGCGGCAATGCTCCCCACACCTTCTGTTGGCACAGGACAGGAACCATCTCCGAAGACAACTCATCAGACATGAAAGGGACTGGTCAGCGGAGGGGAGAGAGATGCTGATGAAGAGTGAGCTAATTAAATCAGGTGGACACTGGAGAGTGTGTTGGCAACTCTTGACTGGAGGGGGGATGGGAAGATAGAGAGAGAGGGAAGACGGCAAAATTGGCACGAAACGAGAGACTGAAAGGATTGACTCAATAGGGGGAGAGCAAGTGGGAGAAGGGAGTAAGATGTACGTAAACTTACATGTGACAGACTGATTGGAATTGTAAATGTTCACTTGAAGCTTAATAAAAGTTAATTAAAAAAAAATTGAAAGAAGAGGAAATTAACTTTATCTGATTTGTGGCAATTTGAAGTAATTTTACTTTTGAAGTTACTGACCTATAAACTAATTATCTTCCTTCCCTTACACCCCACCTTTGCAAGGTGTAAAGTCGGGCTTTGTGGCCTTGCAAAGCTTAGTAGAACATTCTAAAGAACTAGGGATATTGTCAGCATTCTGTTACTATCCATTTCATATGAATTTACAGAACGTCTACTATGGGCCAAATGTTAGCTACACTCTGTAAAGTTGCTGGCAGAAGCATTTTAAGTCAAATAAGACAATGATTACATTTTATCTAAAAAATCAGCTCTTCAATTTTTTCAAAGGTGTTTATTTGGCACTATAATAGAAGGAGTTTTTAGAGAAAGTAAAAAGATAATTTTGCATCCATGTGAGCAAGCAAGGTAAAGCCTGTACCCCAGACATTCCATAATTCATAAGGAGACTTGCCTCACAAAATTCTGTCTGTCCTAAATTAACTTAGTTATTGGAACTCAGAAAGTATCTTCCCATAGGAGAAGAACTTGAAGAGTGAAGATTAGAGAGCCACACAGCAAGGGTTCCAGTCAATTCTGCCACTTACTGTGATTTGGGGCAAGTCACTTCACCTCTCTAAGCTCCATTATCCTCATCCGTAAATGGAGTAACTAGTGTTTACCTCGTAGGACTTCTGTGAAGAGTAAATAAGATGATGTATGCAATCTCTTTGAACAGTATAGCAAACCAAAAACAAAACCCACTGCCATCAAGTCAATTCTGATTCATAAGGACCCTGTAGGACAGAGTAGAATCACCCTGTAGGGTTTCCAAGGCTATAATCTTTATGGGAGCAGACTGCCACACCTTTCTCCCTCAAAGCGCAGCTGGTGGGTTCCAACTGCCAACCTTTTAGTTAGCAGCCAAGTGCTTTAACCACTGCACCACCAGGGCTCCTTGGAATAATATATAAACCTGTTGCCATCAAGTCAATTCTGACTCATAGCATTCCTGTAAGACACAGCAGAAGTGCCCCATAGGGTTTCCAAGGATTGGCTGGTGGATTTGAATTGCCAACCTTTCAGTTAACAGTGAAGCTCTTAACCACTGCTTCAACCAGGGGTCCTTGGCACAGTATATAGTAAAAAAAAAAAAAAAAGTTGTTTTTTCTTTTTAGTATTAAATAATATTAGCCATGATAACTATCTTAAAATATTGCTTTATTTCTTTTTAATTGCTTAGCAGACCTTCTGCCAGTCATGAAAAAATCAACCACTCTAGCTTGCTCAATTAAAGAGGAATATTGAGAAATCCAAATCACTGATGTCCTGCTACATAAGGAAGCTCGCCAAGTGATGAAGCCCAAGAGAGGAAGATGGGGATGAAGGCAGAAGGTGAAAGCAACCCATATACTCTACTATCCAGAAACAAGAGTGGCAGATGCAGGAAAGAGACGTTCGATACCCCGAAGCTTAAATAATGTTCTTCTTTTAATAGTTTAAATTTCTCCCTGTATTCCAAGAACGTTTTTTAAAGAAAAAAATCTCCATAGTTTCAGAGAAGTGAAACTGAGGCTTCATGAAATTTGCCAGTGCAGACTACTGCATAGCACTAGGAAAATGGTGAACGCTGTTTCTGTCACCAACTGTGGTACTCTATCTCTACCCCAAAACCTCGTAAGCCAATAGAACAGTGATGACTCCTTTCTCCTCAGCTGACTTTTAACTCCTACACCTCTCAGGACCTTCAATATATCACTGTCACATCATAACCACGGTCATCCCTCACCTTAGATCTGCCTGGCCTCCTTAGCACTCCCTATCGTATTGTGAAGAAATGGCTATAAATTAAATTTAGGAGACACTTCCTGTTTTTGTAACATATTCTTAAAACCTACAAAGTACATTATTTCACAGTAGCTCACTATATAAATAAGACCACCTTTTTCTTGTGCTAATTTGACTAAATTATGGTTATTTATCTTTTAACTGTTCATGTTTTAAAAAATAAAATACATATCCCAATATTTATCATTCTCATGACTCCTGAATCCTGAGAATGTTTCAAAACTGACCATTATAAAAATAACTAAGATGATACTAGACATAAGAGATTTTTCATGGAAAGATACACAGTAATCATGGTAACTTAAACTAAATTTACCAGTATTATTTATTATCAAGGCACTTTTTGTTGGGACAGAATCAAACATTCTCCACTAGACAAAGCGTTTCCCACTTCCCCCATCTGTCTTCCTCACTTTGTAATGCCCTGTATGTGTGTGCATGTGTGTACACAGGCTACACAGTTCCACAACATTCTGGGCTTTTAAAATTTATCCCAGGTTTAAAAAAAAAAAAAATAGAAAAGCCTCTTGCTAGTCTAAAAGGGATTGGGGCCTAAATATCTCCTGAAATTCTGAACAGCATGAGGAAAACTTTTAAAACACTGCAGCAACTGCCCCCACCAGCATCTCCCTCAAAAGCTCTCTATTTGTCCGGTGTTCTGGAAACTTTCTAGGCTAAATCCCCTGGTATCCTATATCTCTAAGAAGCATATGCAACAGAGCAGGTGGACTACGACTGCTCAGCTGAGAGCAGCTGTATTCTATCATTAGCCATCCTACAACACTACCTTCCTATCTGTGAGACAAACACAAACGGAAGGCATGGTATTGTATACTGCAAAAGCACTCCAAACAGAAAGGCAGATGCTCTCCAGAACTTCATGGTGTACTATGACACCTCCACTGACTACAGGGTAAGGTGTTCACGTAAGAACACTTAAATAAAACACTTAGCACTAGCTCATCTCAGTAATTCAGGTAAAAATCAACTAAAAGCTTATCAGCCTACGTGCACGTGTAACCCACAATCTCTGCTCCCCTTGTTTCAGAAGATGAAGTGTCCCTGTTCCTGCTAAGGCCAACCTTTTCATCTTCCATTACTTGCATGTAGCCCATGTCTTCTTGTCTCCTTTAAAACGTCATTTGTGCAATTAGCCCTCCACTTAATTAAATCATAAACTTCTCTTTCTCTACTAAATCATTCATTTAGGACTGTGAATATGCCATACTATCAGCAATTTGGAAAAATGATCTCTTGATGCCAAGACTCCTTTAACTCCCATCTCATTTTGGTTCTTCCCTCTGATTATAAAAACTCTTGAAAGAGTTGTCTATAGCCACAAACTATTTTTTTTTCATTCTCCCCTCAACCTATTCAAATTGAGGTTCTACCATCATCATCCCACAGCTCTTATCGAGTTCTCCAAATACCTTCTTCTTTGTCCTCAACTAAAACAATCTCTCAGCAATTGACCACAACCACTTTCTTCTTTCAATATTCAACAAAATTTACTGAGCAATCACTCCATGCCAGGAGGTATCCCAGGTGCGAGGGATAAAGTAGTGCACAAAGTAAAGCCCCTGACCTCATGGAACCTAACATATGATAGACAACAAATATATAAACAAATATCTAATATAATATCATGTAAAAGGGCAAAGAAAAAATAAAGCATAGTAGGGAACAATGCGGATGATATGTAAGTGGTCATGTCTCTCTACTGAGGATGGGAGAATGGGAGTAAGAGAAGGCGACAGGAACAAAGGAGGAGAGAAAAAAAGTAATGGAAGGGAGTTTTTAAAGTATCCTGAGAGCAATATAACAGTCATGAAATCTACATGCACCTAACATGTATCTAAAATATATAAAGCGAAAACTCACAGAACAAGAAGAAACCAACAAAATGATAATTAGTATTGATTTTATTAAAGCCGATGACTTTAACATATCTCTCTCAGTGATGGACAGACAGGATTTTAATAAAGCAATTTAAAAGCCTGACCTTAGTGGTACTGCAGTTATTAAATGACACACACACAAAATAGGGAGGAAAAAAGATAAAGCAAGAATGGTTTGCTAATGGATACATGACATACATGCTTGGAATTACTATTTGTTAGGAAAAAAGTTTACGCTAGTAGATTCAATAAAAATCTAACTCATGGCATTGCTATGAGTTGGAATTTACCTGACAGCATCCAACAAAAACAACTAAACCAAAAAGAAATTGCACATTCTTTTCAAATGTCCAGCGCATTTACAAAAAGTGACCATGGAACAAACAGAAAGAAAGGCAACAAGTAGAAATAAGTCCACAACACTATAAAATTAGAATAACGAAAAGCTGATATACCTAGCAAATTTCAAAACTTTCCCAAATAACTGATTAAAAAAGTAATCAAGATCTTTCATTTTCTACAATAATAACAAAAAACTTTTAAACCATCCTTCCAATGAGACAATAAAAACATAAAAAAACAAATTTTCTATGAAGCAGTAAGTGTTCACAGAGCTGACACAAAAGGAAAGAAAATGGCAGTGGCCAAATATGAAATGAAAAGAGGAACTAAGGCCCTCCTGGCTTTCACTTTGAGGGTTTCTGCCCAATCCTAGCATCTCTGAGCTTCTATTTTAGCAGCCTGTCCAACATACACTAAAGCTAGACTCCAAAAGGACTATAGCCTAAGTGTAAGGCTAAACAAAAAATAAACTTACCCTATAAAATGGAATAGCAAACAAACATCCATATCAAAACCTTGACACTAGGAAAGGAAGAAATATAATCTCACATAAAAACCAAAAGCCATGGGTTTATGGTCTAAAATTATACTACATATGTGGTTTGAGAAGGTCAAGTTGAGAATATTAGATAAAATGTCATATTCACATTACCAGCAGAATCAAAAACAAATCTTCTCTTAAATCAGTCAAATTTTTAACCAGAACTTCAAAGACTTCATTCAGACTAAATCTGAAGGGATATGAGTTTAGATTTAACAATCATATAACACATAAGGAAACAAAGTATAATAAGTGATGCAGAAAAAAACAACATAGTAAAACGATATTTGCAAATACTTGACACACTGGAATTTTCAAGCACAAAATTTATTAAACGCACATTTAGCATGTTCTTGAAAAAATTTTAAATATCTTGAAATACGAGCAAAATACAAAAATAGTATGAAAACAGACTCAGGGACAGGTGGAACCATTCCAAAGTTCTAATAAATATGTGACTGGAATCTCAGATTAAGAGAGGAAATATATATCCACAGGAAAAAATGATTACTGAAAATTGCCTCAATTTTATGAAAGACATAAATTTATAGACTCAAGAAGCTCAACAAACAAAAAAACTCAAAGAAAAGCACACATCACAATCAAATTCCTAAAAACAAAAGATAATATATTGAAAGCAACTACAAAAGAAAAAGACATATATAACAAGACAAAGATATGAATGACTGCAGATTGTTCTTTAGAAACCATGTAAGCTGGAAGGCAGTGGTACAGCATCTTTCAGATGTTGAAAAAAAGAACTGAAAACACAGATTTCCATATGCAACAAATATCCTTCAGAAATGAAGAAAACAAATTCATAAATTCTGCCTTCAAAAATGAAAGACAAAAAAAGGCAAATGAAAGAAAACTATGAGAATTCATTCTCAGGAAACCTGCTCTAAATGAAATGCTAAAGTAAGTTGTACAGGTAGAAAGACAATAATGTCAGAAAGAAACCTGGATCTTTAAGAAGAAAAAAAGAGCAACAGAAATGTTCAATATAAAAGACTGTTTTTCCTCTTCAGTTCTTTTAAATATATATGAACGTTGAAAGTGCAAGTTATAACTTTGGTAGGGTTTTCATTGTATTTTGATGTAATACACATGGCAAATACATATAAAGGTCAACAGAAGAGAGGGAAGGGATCCATATTGCTTCAAGTCATCTACATTTCACCTGAAATAATAAAACATTAGACTATGAAATATTAGGTATGAATATCGTAGTCTCTAGAGCAACAGCTAAAAATAGTATGAAGAGATACAGCAAAAAAGCCAATGAAAATATAGATAAGTTAAATTGCAGTATTTATAAACATTTTAATAATCCAAAATAAGGCAAGAAAAAAGGAACAGAGAAGCAAAAATCTAATGAACATAAATGTATAATAAAATGATAGACCTATATCCAACTGTGTCAATAATTACATTTAGTAGACTTATAGCCAACCATATCAATAATTACATTAAATATAAATGATCTAAACACACCAGTTAAAAGAAAGAGACTGTTAGACTGGATAAAACAAACATTACTAATTCTTTATGCTATCTATTTAGTAATGTTTGTTTTATCAAAACAAGTGTTACTCAATTCTATGCTATCTTTTCATAGAATTACTCAATTACTCTATTAGATAGCATAGAATTATTCAATTCAATGCTAT
Organism: Elephas maximus indicus; assembly: GCF_024166365.1. NCBI lineage: Eukaryota > Metazoa > Chordata > Mammalia > Proboscidea > Elephantidae > Elephas > Elephas maximus. The sequence continues at coordinate 67,262,220 of NC_064838.1, forward strand.
CTATCTACCAGCTATCAGTTTGTCATACTGTGGTAGCTTGCATGCTGCTATAATACGGAAAGATTTGTCACTGGTATTTCAAATACCAGCAGGGTCACCATTGGTGGACAAGTTTCAGCAGAGCTTCAAGACTAAGACAGACTAGGAAGAAGGACCCAGCACTCTATTTCTGTCTCTGAATAGTCAAATGCAAAGAGTTGAAATTATACTTTCAACTTACAGTGAAACCTATAAGATCTAGAACTTGATGGGACTGCCTTGTTTTTCCAGGTCTCACAAACTTTTCTGCCTTTGACAGAGTGCAGTCTTGCCACTTTTCTATCACCTGTTTTAGTTGAAAATATTTTAGCTTTCCTCCTCTGAAAAGTTTTCACCTTACACAGGTTCCAGCTTTCACAGATTTTACTGTATTTATTGAAGTATGAACTTTTTACAAGAAACATGTATTACCTTGTTGTTGTGTGCCATCGAATCAACTGCAACTCAAAGCAACCCTATGTGACAGAGTAGAAGTTCCCCAGAGGGTATCCTAGGCTCTAATCTTTACGGAAGGAGATCGCTGGATCTTTTCTCACATGGAGTTGCTGGTGGGTTCAAACTGCCAACCTTTTAGTTAGCAGCCAAGTGCTTAACCATTGTGCCACAGGGCTCCTTATGTATTACCATAAGAATGTGTAAAAGATAGTTTTCATTCTGGGAAAAAAAATCATTAAACATTATATATCATTTCTTAATGTTAAAAGTACAAAGTTACTTCTTAAAAAATAGGATAACATGTCTCAGTTTATGCATCAATTCCCCACTTACAGTACTATTTTCGTATTTAATTAGTTCAAAATTACAACATTTTAATTTAAGATCTAGTTTTTCAAGAACAATCAACAGTTCTACTACCTTAGACTGTGTGACGTTTAATGCTATGTGTCAACTTGGCTACACGCATCTGAAAACTGGACAATAAATAAGAAACACCAAAGAAGGGTTGATGCCTTTGAATTATGCTGTTGGCAAATATACCATGGACTGCCAGAAGAACAAATTAATCTATCTTGGAAGAAGTACAGCGAGAACACTCCTTAGAAGGATGGCGAGAATTCATCTCTTGTAATCAGGAGAGGCCAGTCCCTGGAGAAGAATATCATGCTTGGTAGAGTGGATGGTCAATGAAAAAGAGGAAGATCTTCAATAAGACAGATTGGTACAGTGGCTGAAACAATACACTCAAGCTTAGCAAAGATCGTGAGATTGGCATAGGACCAGGCAGTATTTCCTTCTGTTGCACTTGGGGTCACCGTGAGTCAGAACCCACTCAACAGCACCTAACAACAACAGTATACATACATACATATACATATGTATGTATGTGTATTGTTTATATTGTGTGTGTATATATACACACAATATAAATACATGTGTATATATATATATACACACACATGAGAAATATATACTATATACGTATATGGAAACCCTGGTGGCATAGTGGTTAAGTGATACGGCTCTTAACCAAGAGGTCGGCAGTTCATATCCACTAGGCACTCCTTGGAAACTCTGCAGGGCAGTTCTACTCTGTCCTATAGGGTCGCTATGAGTTGGAATCGATTTGATGGCAGTGGGTATACGTATATAGTATATTGTGTGTGTGTGTGTATATATACATGTACTGTTGTTGTTGTTAGGTGCCACCAAGTCAGTTCCGACTCATAGTGACCCCATGTACAACAGGACGAAACACTGCCTGGTTGCGCCAGCCTCACAATCGTCATTAAACTTAAACCCATTGTTGCAGCCACTGTGTCAATCCATCTTGTTGAGGCCTTCCTCTTTTTCTATGACCCTATACCAAGCATGATGTCCTTCTCCGGGGACTGATCCCTCCTGACAACATGTCCAAATTCTAAGGAGCATTCTGGTTGTACTTCTTCCAAGACAGATTTGTTCATTCTTTTGGTAGTCCATGGTATATTCAGTATTCTCCAACACTACAATTCAAAGGCGTCAATTCCTCTTTGGTCTTCTTTATTCATCATCCAGTTTTCACATGCATAGGAGGTGAATGAAAACACCATGGCTTGGGTCAGGCGCACCTTAGTCTTCCGTGTGTGCATATATGTGTGTGTGTGTATACACATATATATGTACACACACAAACACATATACACGCTTCACTAGTTTTGCTTCTCTAGAGAACCCAGCATAAGACATTTGGTACTGAGAGCAGTTCTAAAGGAACAAGCTCTTCTGGGTGAGTTTTCTGAATTGGTTCTCAAGTCTGGCTAAACCTAACCACACTAATGGCTCTAATTCCAGCAGGGAAGAGGGCACTGCTAATCCATGGCATGAGGTGGCAGTAGAAACACATAAAATATCACCATCATTGGATTAAATATTTGTGAGAAACAAGGCTCTGGGTGATTGTGTATTTGACACCTTTCAGCATTTCTGTAAAACTAAGGCTTATGGAAACCTGGGCAGTTGGTTCTGCTTTCGCTAGACAAAGTGGTGAAAGAAAGAGATGAGCTCAGGACTTCAGAGTCATAACTCAAGCACTGCATAAAAAACCTGTAAGTTGCCATTTGTTCCCTGAAAGAAAACCTTATTTCTTGTAGTAACAGCTAAGATTGCAAAAAAAAACAAACACAGAGTCTTAATGTAAGAGTGACAGAATTACAACACCAGCTGAATTCCCAAACTCAAATGGACTTAAAGTGAGGACATTATTGGGAATAAATGGGATCCTGAAACTTGGGATGGGGACATATGACCACATAATCAGGAAGCTGTGGACACTGAGCCCCTAAATTCAATTAAGTCACTCCTGCCAACAAAATCAGCCTTCTTATTCCCATCTGAAGAAATTATTCCGCCTTAGTCTGCTAAGCCACCTCACCCCCCAGAAAAACCACTATCCCTTCCACCTCAGTCTGATGAGATTAACCCAGCTGTGTCTGAAGAGCTTTTGTCTGAGATATCTGGGGTGGCATCTGGGGCATTGCATGGAGCGGCTCTTGAGGCAGATGCCTTACAAGACATTGCTGAATGTTGTTAGAACATATCCCCACCACCCATTTTTGCTTTTAGAACTATAAATAGACTTAAGACCCAGCAAGCCTCAAAAGGTGAAGTACAAAGTGTGACCCACGAGGAGGTACGCTACACTCCAAAAGAACTGCTTAACTTTTCTAATATGTACAAACAGAAGCTTGGGGAATATGTATGAGAAAGGCTATTAAGGGTGTGGGATAATGGTGCAAGAAAATAAAGTTGGATCAATCTGAGCTTATTGATATGGGCCCACTAAGAACAGATTCTTCCTTCAAAGTTTCAGCTTGAGAGATTAGGAAAAGATCTACTAGTTTATTTGATTGGTTCACTGAAGCATGGATTAAAGGGTGGCCTACACTAAATCAAGTTGAAATGCCAGACCTGCCCTGGTATACAAGAAGGTATCCCAAGGTTTAAGGAAATTGGAATGTTAGAGTGTGTTTATAAAGTTGGACCCACGGACCCACCCGTGGAGCACCCAGAGGACACACCTTTCACCACATCAGTGAGGAAAAAATTTGTGAAGGAAGCCCCAGCATCTTCAAAGACTGCTGTGATTGCTATTTTATGTAAGTCAGATTTGACAGTGGGAACTGCCCTGACTGAATCAAGACACCTAACTACAATGGGGCTGATTAGACCCTGTGGTGGTAGAGGCCAAGTGGCAGCACTCAGTGGACAAAGACAAGGTAAGTGTGATTACCGTAAAGAACAGGGGAGTCAAAAGAGTAATTAGAATAATCTCACACATATGGACTTATGGCCTTGGCTACTTAGTCATGGTGTCCCTAGGAGTGAAATAGATGGGGAAATCTTCTAAATACTTACTTGATCTGTCCAAGCAGAAGAATTCTACGTCAAGTGAATGGCAGTCTAACTTGAATCGCCAGAATAGAGAGTCGTGACCCCTCAATCGTGACTTGAGCGATTAACAGACCCACAACTCCTTGAATGAAGGGGGGGGACCAGATTCCCCTGAGAAAGGACCCCACTACACTTCAAAAAATTTGTACTGTTAGTCTTTCTCCCAGCCTTACCCAAAAGGATCTATGGCTTTTTGCGACAGGGACTGTTCACTGGGGAAGAGGAAATAATCAGGCTTTTGGGGGATTACTAGATACTGGCTCTAAACTGACATTAATTTCAAGAGACCCAAAATGTCACTGTGGCCCACCAGTCAGAGTGGGAACATATGGAGGTCAGGTTATTAATGGATTCTTAGCACATATTTGTCTCACACTGGGTCCAGTGGGTCCCTGAACCCATCCTGTAGTGATTTGTTCAATTCCAGAATGCATACTTGGGATAGATATAATCAGCAACTGCCAGAATCCCCACATTGGATCCCTGACAAGTGGAGTAAGGGCTATTATGGTAGGACAAGCCAAGTGGAAGCCATTAGAACTGCCCCTACCTAGGAAAGTAGTAAACCAAAAGCAATACTGCACTCCTGGAGGGGGTACACAGATTACTGCCACCCTCAAAAACTTGAAGGACATAGGAGCAGTGATTCCCACCACATCCCTGTTCAACTTGCCTATTTGGCCTGTGCAAAAACAGATGGATCTTGGAAAATGACAGTGAATTATCAAAAATTTAACCAAGTGGTGACTCCAATTATAGTTGCTATTCCAGTTGTGGTTTCATTTTCATTGCTTGAGCAAATTAATACATCTCCTGATACCTGGTATGTAGCTATTGATCTGTCTAATGCCTTTCTCTCTATACCTGTTTTGAAAGACCACCAGAAGCAGTTTGCCTTCAGCTGGCAAGGCCATCAGTATACCTTCAGTGTTCTACCTCAGTGGTATATCATTTCTCCAGCCCTATGTCATAATTTAGTCAGCAGGGACCTTGATCACCTTTCCTTTCCACAAGATGTCACACTGGTTCATTACGTTAATGACATTGTGCTGATAAGACCTAATAAGGAAAAAGTGCCAATGACTCTGGACGTATTAGTAAAACATTTGTATGCTAGAGAGTTGGAAATTAATCTGACAAAAATTCAACTGCCTTCCACCTCAGTGAAATGTTCAGGGCTCCAGTGGTATACAGCATGTTGAGATATTCCTTCTGAAGTGAAGCATCCAGCCCCTCCCACAACTAAAAAGGAGGCACAGTGCCTTGTGGGCTTCTTTGGATTCTGGAGGCAACATATCCCTTATTTCAGTGTGCTACTCTTGCCTATTTATCAATTGATTCAAAAAATTGTTATTTTGAGTGGGGTCCAGACCAAGAGAAGGCTCTGAAGCAGGTACAGGTTGCCATGCAAGCAGCTCTGCCACTTGGGCCATATGATGCAGCTGATCCAAAGGTGCCTGAAGTGCCAGTGGCAGGCAGAGATGCCATCTCAAGTCTTTGGCAGGCCCCTATCAATGAATCAAGTACGAACCCTTAGGATTTTGGAACCAAGCTCCACCATCCTCTGCAGGTAACTACTCTACTTCTGAAAAACAGCTTTTCGCTTGTTACTGGGCCTTAGTAGAGACTGAACGCCTAACTATGGGCCACCAAGTCACCATGCGGCCTGAGCTGCCCATCGTGAACTGGTGTTGTCTGACCCACAAAGTTATATAGTTGGATGTGCATCGAAGTGGTATATATGATGCTGGGCCTCAGCAGGACCTGAAGGCACAAGTAAGTTGCATGAGGAAGTGACCAAATGTCCATGGTCTCCACCTCTATCACATTACTTTCCATCTTCCAGCCTACACCTATGCCCTCATGGGAAGTCCTTATGATTAGCTGACTGAGAAAGAAAATACACGCCTGGTTCACAGACGGTTTTGTGCAATATGCAGGCACCACTGGGAAGTGGACAGACGCAGCACTACAGCCCCTTTCTGGGACCTCCCTGAAGGACAGTGGTGAAGAGAAATCCTCTCAATGGGCAGAACTCCAAGCAGTGCACCTGTCTGTTACTCTGCTTGAAAGAAGAAATGGCCAGATGTGCGACTGTATGCCGATTCATGGGCTGTGGCCAACGGCTTCGCTGAATGGTCAGGGACAGGGAAGGAACATGATTGGAAAACTGGTGACGAGGAGATGTGCGGAAGAGGTAATGTGGATAGACCTCTCCTAACAGGCTTAAGTACATAACAAAGCAAATGTTTTTCTCTGCAGTCAAACTGAAGATATGGAGAAAATGTTCTTAAGGGAGGTTCTTGACACTACAGCCTCATCAGGAATCCCATCAGCAGCCCTCAGAAAATGTTTTAAGTAATCACCTTGTGACCACCCTGTAAAAATCCCTCAGTCATGTATTTAAACTAGCCGGTCCAGACAGCCCACGCTCAGGTTTCCGGCCAAACACTGGGAAGCCCCGGCTTTGAGCTGCCCTGCCTCTTGTCCACCTAATCCTGTAATTTCCAATCACAATGGTGTATTTTAATTAATAACAATGCTTCCTGTGACGTCACCATTTTAGAGAATTTGGTTTCACTTTGTAACATCAGATGTGTCCCCAGTTCAAACTGTCCTGAGCCTTCGATAAATCTCTCTGCTTTTGTTTTTAACTAATTATGCAGACGTACTCCTTGACACATTCAAGTCCTTGAGTATCAGTCTGAAGAGTTTGGACTTTATCTTGCAAGCAGGTGAAAGCCACTGAAACTGTAAGTATATCAATAATGTTACTGTCAGAAAAAGGCTATAAAATAGGCTCTCTGTCTGAGTCAGTATCATTTTCACAATGTTTTTCCTTAAAAACATCTCTTCTTAAAGATAGATCAGAATTGTCCAGCTTTAGAAAAGGTTCACCCTACTTAAAAGTGGTCATAAGAATGATTGCAAAATTTAAATACAAAAATAGTACAGCTCCCACTAAAGCAGTAAACCAAAATAACAACCTTTTTCATATATCTGGGGATTAAACAGTATTATAATTTAGTGCTTTCAAGAAATACCTCAAAGTCTGATAGACTTGTTAATTCTATTTTCCTGGGAAACTTGCTCTGTAGGTTTAAAAACATTTTAAAATTTAGTTTAGATATTTTAAAATTTAGTTTAGATACCATATGATCCAGCAATCCCACTCCTTGAAATATATCATATCCTAGAGAAATAAGAGCCCTCACACGAATAGATATATGCACACCCATGTTCATTACGGCACTGTTTACAATAGCAAAAAGATGGAAACAACCTAGGTGTCCATCAATAGATGAATGGATAAACAAATTATGGTATATTCACACAATGGAACACTACACAATGATAAAAAACAATGATGAATCCGTGAAACATCTCGTAACATGGATGAATCTGGGAGGCATTAGGCTGAGTGAAATTAGTCAGTCACAAAAGAACAAATACTGTATGAGACCACTATTATAAGAACTCAAGAAAAAGTTTAAACACTGAAGAAAACATTCTTTGATGGTTACAAGGGTGGGGAGGGAGGAAGAGGGGTATTTACTAACGAGATAGTAGACAAGAATTACTTTAGGTGAAGGGAAGGACAACACACAATACAGGGAAAGGCAGCACAGCTGGACTAAACCAAAAGCTAAGAAGTTTCCTGAATACAACCAAATACTTTGAGAGGCAGAGTAGCAGGGGCGGGGGTCTAGGGACCATGGTTTCAGGGGACATCCAGGTTAGTTGGTATAACAAAGTTAAGAAAATGTTCTGCATGCCAATTTGGTGAGTGGTGTCTGGGGTCTTAAAAGCTAGCAAGCTGCCATCTAAAAAAAAAAAAAAAAAAATTTTTTTTTTTTTTTTTTTTTTTTTTGCCATCTAAGATGCATCAACTGGTCCCAAGCCAAAGGAGAGGAAAGAACACCAAAGACACTAGGAAAATAAGCCACATAAAAACCAGAGACTCCATCAGCCTGAAATGGTGCTAGGCTACCACCAATGACCATTCTGACAGGGAACACAACAGAGAGTCCCTGATGGAGCAGGAGAAAAGTGGGATGCAGAACTGAAATTCTAGTAAAAAGACCAGACTTAATGGTCTCACTGAGACTGGAGGGACTCCAGAAGACATGGTCTCCAGACTCTCTTTTAGCCCAGATCTAAAACCATTCCTGAAACCAACTCTTCAGGCAAAGATTAGGCTGGACTGTAAGACATAACATGATACTGGTAAGGAGTGTGCTTCTTAGCTGAAGTAGATAAAAAAAAAAGTAGATACGTGAGACTAAATCGGCAGCTCCTGGCTGGAGGTAAAATGAGAAGGCAGAGGGGGCAGGAGCTGGTTGAATGGACACAGGAAATACACGGTGGAGAGGAGGAGTGTTCTGTCACATTACAGGGAGAGCAACTACAGTCACGTTAACAATGTGTGTATATGTTTTTGTATGAGAAACTGACTTGAAATGTAAACTTTCATTTTTAACAAAATAAAAAATAAGGAAAAAATTAGATTATTTGCTTATCAGCAACTTCTGAGAATTTTTTTTTTAATTCTAGGATAAATGAATACTCAGTCATTATGAATCTAAAAGGGACGAGGAAAGTAGTTCACAAAGGTTAATAATAAAATGTAAAGTTAAGGACACTGTTACAAGACTTAAAAATTTACCTTCACTTGCATGTTAAATAAATGTATAAATATCTTTATTCACATGCTAAGTAAGGTTTAATCAGTTTTCTCAGCTCATTTTACTACAAAGATGAGAGAAAGTATTATCTTTGAAAAGATAGGAGCTGGAATTTCATAGAATACATCATAAGTAAAATACTACAGCCTTGCTCTTGAGGAAAAGTGAGTCCACGAAGCAGAATCACTTCCTAATTTAAACAACTTATAATAAGGTTTTCACCATACCTCAGTAATAAGACTATGTGTGATACAGTCTAAAATGCCACTCTAAAATGAAAACCTGACATTTTACAGTGCTTTTCAATTCTAAAAGCATTTTCACATGCATTCTCTCATTTGGCCTTCCACAGTAGCCTGTAAAGTAGGAAAAAAAGGTAAAATTTTCCCTTTCTTACCAATGATGAAACAGTTCTCAAGTAGCAAATCCAGAGCTGGATTCATGTATCTAATTTGGCAATGCTGCCACTGCACGACACTGCCTCCCTAGGAAGTATCAGTGCCAAGGTCCCAGTGTTCTTCAGTTGTAAAGGTCAAACTTCTCAGGTCTATTCACAGTGTAAACTAGCTCATAATTACTATTGTGTCTGAGGTAGGAAAATGAGTTTATTATTTTTATGTTTCTTTTTCTGCACATGCTTTGTTTAAGGATGGTTTTCATTGCCCAAAGTGCAAATTTTATATGGATGTATTTATGCATAGCAAAGCTGCCAGGAAAGGAAATTTATATAAACCTATATTTTGTTCCCACACTTTTCCATAAAGCCCCATAGGTACTTGCAACATTGCTACATTAAAAACTACCAATGAAAAAAAAACCAACCTCAAAAGGGATGTGAAAGCACTTGCCAAACGAAAACCAAACCCAGGGCCGTTGAGTCGATTCCGACTCATAGCGACCCTATAGGATAGAGTAGAACTGCCCCATAGAGTTTCCAAGGAGTGCCTGGCGGATTTGAACTGTCTACCCTTTGGTTATCAGCTGTAGCACTTAACCACTGTGCCACCAGGGTTTCTGAAAGCACTTGCAGCGGTCAGAAATTCATTTGAATCATTAAATTATACAGTTCTGGGAAAAAAATAATATTTTGGTTCCATGAAATGAATGAGTGTTCCACTGTCACACTAACCCTCTCTTTCAGAAAACTGTCTTACACAAATAGACAACAAATTATATAAAAAGCAAAAGTGTGAGAGAAATCTTACAACATTGTTGAAATACTTTAAATATAATACACTTTCTATGCTTTGTCGTTACTTCTCTGCCAAAAATCCACATATACTAAGGAAATATAAAGCAAACTTATAAATCATTATTTAATGATATCTCTCATAATCCTTAGTTATCTGACGCTATTGTTGTTATGTGCCCTCAAGTCAGCTCCAAATCGTAGTGACTCTATACGCAACAGAGCAAAACACTGATCGGTCCTGGGCCATCTTCACAATTGTTGATATGATTGAGCCCACTGTTGCGGCCACAGTGTCAATCCATCTCGTTGAGGGTCCTCCTCTTTTTCACTGACCCTCTACTTTACCAAGCATGATGTCCTTCTTCAGGGACTGATCCTGTCCAAAGTATTTGAGACATAGTCTTGCCATCCTTCCTTCTTCCATCAGTTATGACGATTTTTGTTTTCTTTATGTTGAGGTATAATCCATACTGAAGCCTGCTGTCCTTGATCTTCTTCAGTCAGTGCTTCAAGTAGTCTTCACTTTCAGCAAGCAAGGTTGTGTCATCTACATAACGCAGGTTAATGAGTCTTCCTCCAATCCTGATGCCCCGTTCTTCTTCATATAGTCCAGCTTCAGCATACAGATTAAACAGGTATGGTGAAAGGATACAACCCTGACGCACACCTTTCCTGACTTTAAACCACGCAGTATCCCCTCATTCTGTTCGAACAACTGCCTCTTGATCTATGTACAGATTCCTCATGAGCACAGTTAAGTGTCCTGGAATTCCCATTCTCCACAATGTTATCCATAATTTGTTTATGATCCACACAGTCGAATGCCTTAGCATAGTCAATAAAACACAGGCAGACATCTTTCTGGTATTCTCTTTCAGCCATGATCCGTTTGACATCAGCAATGACATCCCTGGTTCCACATCTTCTTCTAAACCCAGCTTGAATCTCTGGCAGTTCCCTGTCAATATACTGCTGCAGCTGCTTTTGAATGATCTTCAGCAAAATTTTGCTTTCACGTGATAGTAATGATATTGTTTGATAATTTCCACATTTTATTGTGTCACCTTTCTTGGGAACAGGCATAAATATGGATCTCTTTCAGTCAGTTGGCCAGGTAGCTGTCTTCCAAACTTCTTGGCATAGACAAGTGAGCACTTCCAGCGCTGCATCCATTTGTTGAAACATGTCAGTTGATATTCTGTCAATTCCCAGAGCCTGTTTTTTGCCAATACTTTCCATGCAGCTTAGACTTCTTCCTTCAGTACCATCGGTTCATGATCATATGTTACCTCCTGAAATGGTTGAACACTGACCAATTCTTTTTGGTATAGTGACTCTGTGTATTCCTTCCATCTTCTTTTGATGCTTCCTGTGTCATTTAATATTTTCCCCATAGAATCCTTCAGTATTGCAACTTGAGGCTTCAATTTTTTCTTCAGTTCTTTCTGCTTGAGAAACACCAAGGGTGTTCTTCCCTTTTGGTTTTCTATCTCCAGGTCTTTGCACATGGCATCATAATACTTTGCCTTCTTGAGCTGCCCTTTGAAATCTTCTGTTCAGCTCTTCTACTTCATCATTTTTCCCTTTTGTATTTTTTTCCACATGTCTCTCAGCTTGTCGTACCATGCTGTGATACTGGAAGCTATCAGTATTCAAATATTAGCAGGGTTACCCATGGCGGACAGGTTTCGGCTGAGCTTCCAGACTAAGATAGACTAGGAAAAAGGATCTGGTGGTCTACTTCTGAAGAGAATTAGCCAGTGAAAACCCTATGAATACCAGCAGAAATGGAACACATAAAGATCAATACCCTAGGCATTAGTGAACTGAAATGGACTGGTATTGGTCGTGTTGAACTGGACAATCATGTGGTATACTATACTGGGAATGGCAACTTGAAGAGGAATGGTGTAACATTCATCATCAAAAAGAACATTTCAAGATTTAGCCTGAAGTACAACACTGTCAATGATAGGATAATGTCCATACGCCTACAAGGAAAACTAGTTAATACAACTATTATTCAAATTTACGCACCAACCACTAAGGCCAAAGATGAAGACATTGAAAATATTTACCAGCTTCTGCAGTCTGAAATTGATCGAACATGCAATCAGGATGCACTGATAATTACTGGTGGCTGGAATGCAAAAGATGGAAACAAAGAAGGATAGGTAGCTGGAAAATCTGGCCTTGGTGATGCCAGAAATCACATGATAGAATTTTGCAAGAGTAATGACTTCTTCATTGCAAATACCTTTTTTCATCAACATAAACGGCGACTATACACATGGGTCTCGCTAGATGGAATACACAGGAATCAAACCAACTATCATCTGTGAACAGAGATGATGGAAAAGCTCAATATCATCAGTCAGAACAAGGCCAGGTGCTGACTGCGAATCAGACCATCTATTACTCACACACAAGTTCAAGTTGAAACTGAAAAAATTTAGAGCAAGTCCACGAGACCCAAAGTATGAACTTGAGTACCTCCCACCTGAATTTAGAGACTGTCTCCAGAATATATCTGATGTGTTGAACGTTAATGACTGAAGACCAGATAAATTGTGGAATGACATCAAGGATATCATACATGAAGAAAGTAAGAGGTTGTTAAAAAGGCAGAAAAGAGAAGGCAAAGCTAAGATGGCGGAATAGACAGACGCTTCTGGCGAGCCCTCTTTATAACAAAGACCTGTAAAAACAAGTGAAACAAGTATATTTGTGACAAGCTGGGAGCCCTGAGCATCAAAGGCAAACTTAGACAACAAACTGAGGGGCAGGGGGAGGAAGAGACCATTCAGAAGTGGAGAGGAGTTACCAGACCTAAATCATGGGGAGCCCTCAGGGCACCATTCCTGCAGCGGTGACAACAGCGGCAGCAGGCTGGTACTAGTGTTTGGCCCAGTTTCCTCAGGGAGAAGCAGCCAGCCACACAGCCTACTCACACCTCCGGAACCTGAGGAGAGCGGCACTCTCAGCAAAAGCTAAGTACTTGCGTATATTTTACCGCGCGACCCCCTCCACCCCCAAGCCACCTTCAGCGGCTGAATCCCTGGGCCTGAGATAGACCCTGGTGAGCACCTAGAGCCTTGGGGAAGGAAAAAATTTACAACTGGGGGGAAAAGATAATTTGCTAGCTCTATTAACCAGGAGAGCTCAGGACAGAAGCAGCTCCTGTCCAGGCATAAACTGTCCATCGACCTTGAGCACCTTTCCCTTCTGAATGGACCTGTGTGGGCCTATTTTGGGAGAATAGGCCCTTGTTGGCAGACACCAACCATTTCAGCTGTGCGGTGGAGAGGTGGGTGTTTGACATCTGATATTGCCTTGCCTATTAAACAAGGTCCTCATCTACCCACATCAGGGACCTAAGGACTGGTAGCTCCACTCAGGTCATCCAGCCACCCACAACAGGGGTCCAAAGATAACTGGTACCTCCCAGTCCTTACAACCAAAAACTCTGGGTGCCGATGGTCCCTCTGCAGAACCCACCCACCAGCACACTCTAGGGAACAGGGACACGTTTTCCTCAGAGACACTTGGGGGTCGGCTCTCAGCCCCCTGCCTTATTCAGGGTGTGACCCCCTGCTGCAATCAGATACCGGTATATACGCCAATCACCCCTGCCCCTCTCAGACTGTACGACAGAGCCTGTACCACAAACTTGATCAGCTTCCTGGAAGCTGAGATGAATTCATACAAGAAAACGGAATGGACTCCTAGACTGCTATACCTGATAACATCTCTAGCCAGCTGGGGACAGGACACCAGAGCTCCAAAGACAAAAATAATCAAGTTAGCTCACTCAAGCAACCCATAGGGGTATACCAAAACCAAACAAAGCAAGGAGCTACGACACAGTAAGCAAGCATAAACTAATACAATAACTTATAGATGGCTCAGAGACAACAGTCAATATCAAGTCACATTAAGAAACAGACCATGATCACCTCAACAGGCTCTCAAAACAAAGAATCCAGGGATCTTCTAGATGAAAGTGCATTCCTGGAATTACCAGATGCAGACTACAAAAGTTTAATATTCAGGACCCTTCAAGACATCAGAAGGAAATGAGGCAATACGCAGAACAAGCCAAGGAACACACAGAAAAAGCAACTGAAGAAATTAGAAAGATTATTCAAGAGCATAATGAAAAGTTTAATAAGCTGGAAAAATCCATAGACAGACAGCAATCAGAAATTCAGAAGATTAACAATAAAATTACAGAATTAGACAACTCAATAGAAAGTCAGAGGAGCACAATTGACCAAGTAGAATCTAGAACTTCGGAACTCGGAGATAAAACACTTGGCACTAATATATTTGAAGAAAAAACAGATAAAAGAATTTAAAAAAATGAAGAAATCTTAAGAATCATGTGCGACTCTATCAAGAGACATAACCTATGAGTGACTGGAGTACCAGAACACGGAGGGATAACAGAAAATACAGAGAAAATTGTTGAAGATTTGTTGGCAGAAAATTCCCTGATATTGTGAAAGATGAGAAGATATCTATCCAAGATGCTCATTGAACTCCACATAACGTAGATCTTAAAAGAAAGTCACCAAGACATATTATAATCAAACTTGCCAAAACCAAAGATAAGGAGACAATTATAAGAGCAGCGAGGGATAAACGAAAAGTCACCTACAAAGGAGAGCCAATAAGAATAAGCTGGGACTACTTGGCAGAAACCATGCAGGCAAGAAGGCAATGGGATGAATATTTACAAAACTGCAGGAAAAAAATTGCCTGCCAAGAGTCATATATCCAGCAAAACTGTCTCTTAAATATGAAGGTGAAATTAGGACATTTCCAAATAAGCACAAGTTTAGGGACTTCGTAAAGCCCAAACCAAAACTACAAGAAATACTAAAGGGAGTTCTTTGCTTAGAAAATCAGTAATATCAGGTATCAACCCAAGACTAGAACACTGGGCAGAGCAACCAGAAGTCAAGCCAGACAGGGAGATCCGAAAAAAACAAAGCAAGAGTATTAAAAAAAAAAGCCCAAAACAGGGTAACAGCGATGTTATTATATAAAAGAAGACAACATTAAAATAGTAAAGAGGGATTAAGAAATGTAATCATACACCTTCCATATGGAGAGGAAGATACGGCGATACAAAGAAACGAAAGTTAGTTTTAAAGTTAGAAAAGTAGGGGTAAATAATAAGGTAACCACAAAGGAGACAAACTATCCTACTCATCGAAATAAAATACAAGGGGAAAATACAGACTCAGCAGAAACAAAATCAACAACAACAAATATGAGGAAAGGACAATATATAAAGAAAATCTACTAAGCACATAAAATCAAGTGGGAAAAAGAAACTGTCAACACACAAAAAAGACATCAAAATGATAGCACTAAATTCATACCTATCCATAATTACCCTGAATGTAAATGGACTAAATGCACCAATAAAGAGACAGAGAGTGGCAGAATAGATTAAGAAATAAGATCCATCTATATGCTGCCTACAAGAGAAACACCTTAGACTTAGAGACACAAACTAAAACTCAAAGGACGGGAAAAAATATATCAAGCAAACAACAATCAAAAAAGAGCAGCAGTGGCAATATTAATTTCTGACAAAACAGACTTTAAAGTTAAATCCATCAGAAAGGATAAGGAAGGACACTATATAATGATTAAAGGGACAATACACCAAGAAGATACAACCATATTAAATATTTAAGGACCCAATGATAGGGCTGCAAGATACATAAAACAAACTATCAGCACTGAAAAGTAAGATAGACAGCTCCACAATAATAGTAAGAGACTTCAACACACCACTTTTCGTGAAGGACAGGACATCCAGAAAGAAGCTCAATAAAGACACAGAAGATCTAAATGCCACAATCAAACAACTTGACCTAGTAGACATATACAGAACACTCCACCCAATAGCGACCAAGTATACTTTCTTTTCTAGTGCACATGGAACATTCTCTGGAATGGACTACATATTAGATCATAAAGCAAGCCTCAGCAGAATCCAAAACACTGAAATATTACCAAGCATCTTCTCTGACCATAAGGCCATAAAAGTGGAAATCAATAACAGGAAAAGCAGGGAAAAGAAATCAAACACTTGGAAACTGAACAATACCCTGCTCAAAAAAGACTGGATTACAGAAGACATTAAGGACGGAATAAAGAAATTCAGAGAATCCAATGAGAATAAAAACACGTCCTATCAGAACTTTTGGGACACAGCAAAAGCGGTGCTCAGAGGCCAATTTATATCAATAAATGCACACATCCAAAAAGAAGAAAGGGCCAAAATCAAAGAATTATCTCTACAACTTGAACAAATAGAAGGAGAGCAACAAAAGAAACCCACAGGTACCAGAAGAAACCAAATAATAAAAACTAGAGCTGAACTAAATGAAATAGAAAACAGAAAAACAATTGAAAGAATTAACAAGACCAAAAGCTAGTTTCTTGAAAAAATCAACAAAATTGATAAACCACTGGCCAAACTGACAAAAGAAAAACAGGACAGGAGGCAAATAACTTGAATAAGAAATGAGAGGGGCGATATTACAACAGACCCAAATGAATTAAAAAAAAATCATATCAGATTACTATGGAAAACTATACTCAAACAAATTTGAAAACCTAGAAGAAATAGATGAATTCCTACAAACGCACTACCTACCTAAACTAACACAGACAGAGGTAAAACAACTAAATAGACCCATAACAGAAGAAGAGATTGAAAATGTAATCAAAAAACTCCCAATTAAAAAAAAGCCCTGGTCTGGACGGCTTCACTGCAGAGTTCTACCAAACTTTCAGAGAAGAGTTACCACTACTACTAAAGGTATTTCAGAGCATAGAAAAGGACAGAATACTACCAAACTCATTCTATGAAGCCACCATATCCCTGATACCAAAACCAGGTAAATACACCACCAAAAACCAAACCCAGTGCCATCGAGTAGATTCCGACTCACAGCGACCGTATAAGACAGAGTAGAACTGCCCCATAGAGTGTCCAAGGAGCACCTGGCGGATTCGAACTGCCAACCCTTTGGTAAATACACCACAAGAAAAGAAAATTATAGACCTATATCCCTCATGAATGTAGATGCAAAAATCCTCACAAAATTCTAGCCAATAGAATTCAACAGCATATCAAAAAGTAATTCACCATGACCAAGTGGAACTAATACCAGGTATGCAGGGATGGTTCAACAGTAGAAAAACAATTAATGTAATCCACCACATAAATACAACAAAAGACAAGAATCACATGATTTTATCAATTGATGCAGAAAAGGCATTTGACAAAGTTCAACACTCATTCATGATAAAAACTCTCAGCAAAATAGGAAAAGAAGGAAAATTCCTCAACATAATAAAGGGCATTTATACAAAGCCAACAGCCAACATCACCCTAAATGGAGAAAGCCTGAAAACATTCCCATTGAGATCGGGAACCAGACAAGGATGTCCTTTATCACCACTTTTATTCAACATTGTGCTGGAAGTCCTGGCCAGAGCGATTAGGCTAGATAAGGAAATAAAGGGCATCCAGATTGGCAAGGAAGAAGTCAAAGTATCTCCGTTTGCAGATGACATGATCTTATACACAGAAAACCCTAAGGAATCCTCCAGAAAACTACTAAAACTAATAGAAGAGTTCAGCAGAGTATCAGGATACAAGACAAACATACAAAAATCGGTTGGATTCCTCTACACCAACAAAAAGAACGTCAACGAGGAAATCACCAAATCAATGCCATTTACAGTAGCTCCCAAGAAGATAAAATACTTAGGAATAAATCTGACCAGAGACGTAAAAGTCTTCTACAAAGAAAACTACAGCACACTTCTGCAAGAAACCAAGAGAGACTTACATAAGCGGAAGAACATACCTTGCTCGTGGATAGGAAGAATTAACATTATAAAAATGTCTATTCTACCAAAAGTGATCTATACATTTAATGCAATTCCGATCCAAATCCCAATGACATTCTTTAATGAGATGGAGAAACAAATCACCAACTTCATATGGAAGGGAAAGAGGCCCCGGATAAATAAGGGCATTACTGAAAAAGAAGAACAAAGTGGGAGGCCTTACTTTACCTGATTTTAGAACCTATTATACCGCCACAGTAGTCAAAACAGCCTGGTACTGGTACAACAACCGATACACGGACCAATGGAACAGAACTGAGAATCCAGACATAAATCCATCCACATATGAGCAGTTGATATTTGACAAAGGCCCCAAAACAGTTAAATGGGGAAAAGACAGTCTTTTAAACAAATGGTGCTGGCATAACTGGACATCCATCTGCAAAAAAATGAAACAAGACCCATACCTCACTCCACGCACAAAAGCTAACTCAAAATGGATCAAAGACGTAAATATAAAAATCGAAAACGATAAAGATCATGGAAGAAAAAAAAAGAGACAACGTTAGGAGCCCTAATACCTGGCATAAAGAGTATACAAAACATTATAAAGAATGCAGAAGAAGAACTAGATACTGGGAGCTCCTAAAAATTAAACACCTATGCTCATCCAAAGACTTCACCAAAAGAGTAAAAAGACTACCTACAGACTGAGAAAAAATTTTAGCTATGACATTTCTGATCAGCACCTGATCACTAAAATCTACATGATACTGCAAAAACTCAACTGCAAAAAGACAAATAACCCAATTAAAAAATGGGCAAAAGATATGAATAGACACTTCACTAAAGAAGACATTCAGGTAGCTAACAGATATATGAGGAAATGTTCACGATCATTAGCCATTAGAGAAATGCAGATCAAAACTACAATGAAGTTTCATCTCACTCCAACGAGGCTGGCATTAATCCAAAAAACACAAAAGAATAAATGTTGGAGAGGCTGTGGAGAGATTGGAACACTTCTACACTGCTGGTGGGAATGTAAAATAGTACAACCACTTTGGAAATCGATTTGGCGCTTCCTTAAAAAGCTAGAAATAGAACTACCATACGATCCAGCAATCCCACTCCTTGGAATATATCCTAGAGAAATAAGAGCCTTTACGCGAACAGATATATGCATACCCATGTTTATTGCAGCACTGTTAACAATAGCAAAAAGATGGAAGCAACCAAGGTGCCCATCAGCGGATGAATGGATAAATAAATTATGGTATATTCACACAATGGAATGCTACACATCGATAAAGAACAGTGAGGAATCTGTGAAACATTTCATAACATGGAGGAACCTGGAAGGCATTATGCTGAGTGAAACGAGTCTGTTGCAAAAGAACAAATATTGTATAAGACCACTGTTATAAGAACTTGAGAAATAGTTTAAACTGAGAAGAAAACATTCTTTTGTGGTTACGGGGAGGAGCGGGGGAGGAAGGGAGGATGGGAGTGGGGCATTCACTAATTAGATAGTAGATAAGAACTACTTTAGGTGAAGGGAAAGACAGCACACAATACAGGGGAGGTCAGCACAATTGGACTAAACCAAAAGCAAAGATGTTTCCTGAATAATCTGAATGCTTCGAAGGCCAGCGTAGCAGGGGCAGGGGTCTGGGGACCATGGTTTCAGGGGACATCTAAGTCAACTGGCATAATAAAATCTATTAAGGTAACATTCTGCATACCACCTTGGAGAGAGGCGTCTGGGGTCTTAAACACTAAAAAGCGGCCATCTAAGATGCATCAATTGGTCTCAACCCACCTGGATCAAAGGAGAATGAAGAACACCAAAGACACAAGGTAATTACAAGCCCAAGAGACAGAAAGGGCCACATAAAGCAGAGACTACACCATCCTGAGACCAGAAGAGCTAGATGGTGCCTGGCTACAACCGATGACTGCCCTGACAGGGAACACAACAGAGAACCCCTGAGGGAGCAGGAGAGCAGTGGGATGCAGACCCCAAATTCTCATAAAAAGATCAGACTTAATGGTCAGTCTGAGACTGGTAGGACCCCGGTGGTCACTGCCTCCAGACCTTCCGTTGGCCCAGGACAGGAACCATTCCCGAAACCAACTCTTCAGACATGGATTGGACTGGACAATGGATTGGAGAGGGATGCTGGTGAGGAGTGAGCTTCTTGGATCAGGTGGACACTTGAGACTATGTTGGCACCTCCTGCCTGGAGGGGAGATAAGAGGGTGGAGGGGGTTAGAAGCTGGTGAAGTGCACATGAAAAGAGAGAGTAGAGGGAGAGAGTGGGTTGTCTCATTAGGGGGGAGATTAATGGGTGTGTGTAGCAAGGTGTATATGGGTTTTTGTGTGAGAGACTGACTTGATTTGTAAACTTTCACTTAAAGCACAATAAAAATTATATATATATATAAAAAAAAAAACCCCAGAAAAGAAAGAAAAGACCAAAATGGATGTCAGAGGAGACTCTGAAACTTGCTCCTGAAGGTTGAGTTACCTGATAGCGATTCAAGACGTTATTATGATCTGGCTACCATTACTGAACCTTTTGATCAAAGATTCTCCAGAAGAATCATGACCACAAGGGGAAAATGCAGAACAGAATTTCAAAATCTCAAGGAATCCTGACTTTCTGAAGCTATGGAGGCTAGATGAGCTCCCAAAACTGTTGCCCTAAGACAATCTTTAAACCTTAAGTGAAAAATATCCCCTGAAATCTTCTTGGAACCAAACGACAGTTTAGCTTAACTAGAAAAGAATGTCTGCCTTGAACTTTATGTTCTTTTTAAATGTATCTATATGGGATCAAACTGACACCAGCAACTGTGAAAACAGATTGGAACTTTAGAGGGCAGTGAGTTTATGCGAATGCAGAAGGGACAACTCAGAAAAAGGATGGTAAGGATGTACAACTTGAAGAATGTGATCAATGTCACTGAATTGTACATGTAGAAACTAGAATTGGTGTGTATCTTCGCTGTGTATATTCTCAACAACAAAATAAATTATTGAATATGTATATTTATTGTTTAATAATATATATTTAATAATTTATTTTATGTTCTATGAAATAGGGTGTTACGTGATTTAGATGTTTTGCAAACACCATATTATATACAGGCAGTCCCCAGGCTACCAACATCTGACTTATGTACAACCCATAGTTATGAACCAAGCCCCAGTTAAAGCCTATTATATTAAAATCTTATGAGAACCTACTTCCGGTGGTCCTCATCACTGCTGGGTAAGCTTGGTTTATTGGTTTCTACCCGATTGCTCCAGAAAGAACTCAAGAAGGAGGGGGGCTCCAGCATCTCCTATTGCCCACATGGCAGGAGCTCTGGAGCACACACATTAAGGCATGGTGCTGTCTCCAGGGGAGAGACTTTGCAAGAGTGGATTGCAGGATGGTACCTCCAGGGCCCTGCCTGGGGCTCGTTGGAGTTCATGGAGCAACAGCCCCCTTCCCAAGCCAGGTGAGGTAGCTGCATCCACACAGGCTGTGACCTGGGGTTCGGGGGTTCCTCTCTCAAAGACAGGGGTCAGGGACTGTGCCATCAGTCTGCTCCTCCAGTGGATCACAAAATCATCACTGCCCTGGTGGGCCTGGAAGGGTTTGCCCAGAGCGCATGACACAGTGAGCCGGGCTGGAGCAGCTGGCTGGGACGGCCTCCGCTTGCACCAAGTCAGCTCACACAGCTAGGGGGGTCGGCAGGGCCTTGGTGAGGGCTGGAGCCCCTCTGCGAATCAGGTCTCATGGAGGAGGGGCGTTAGTTCGGACAGGCAAGGAAGGGCAGCCAGGCTGAGAAGAGAAGCTGGGGGTGTGATATCATTCAAGACACTAAGCCCCTGAGTCCTAGCCTTGACATTCTAAGGCCAAGCAGGTGGCTCGGCCCCTAGGTCCCATTCTGACACAGAGAGATGGGGCCCATCAGGATACACCTGCCTGTGTCCCTGCTGTTCCAGGCACTGCCCCACCCTCCCCATCTGAATGTCATTGGGCCCTAACTGGGTGGCCAGAGCATGGCCAAGGTGTATAGCCACTAGGGGTAGGGGCTGCTGCTTACTTCACCTGGAAGGAAAAAGTTTGCATTTAGGGATGAACTTTAGTGAGCTGCTAAATATTCAGAATCAGGACTGCCCCGCTTGGGGGCCATAGTTGAGAAAGCGAGGAGGGAGTGGAGAGTGCCTAGCCCACCACTATTTCACCCACGTGAGGAGGAGCAGCCCGTCCAGTCTGCGCTGCCGCCTGCCTGCTGGACTAAGCCTGAGAGCCGACACCCAGACTGCTGCCTTACCTGCCTGTATCCCACCTGTGGTCTGGGTTACGGTCTTTAAAAACATTAGGAAGAAAGAATAAATAAAAGGAAAGCTGCTTTCTCTTAAAAAAAAAAAAAAAACAACTTATGGGTCCACGGAGGTATATGCGGTCAGCTGTTGTCCAAACCAAGGTTATGGGGCACATGCCTATATATATGCATACACACACACACACACACACACACACACATATACATGTATAATACAATATATTTAACGTATATTGTATATATAAAAAAATATAATTATATGATATGTGTATATAATTATGAAACACATCCCCAGAATTTTACTGTGAGCTTCAAATGTTAACAGTATAGTGTTGGTTCAGAAAATATAACTTTCTGACAAAACCAGAAAACCGGGTCTACTGCCATCATGCTGATTCTGAGTCACGGTGGCCCCATGTGTGCCAGAACAGAACTGTTTTCTGCAAGGTTTTCAATGACTGTGAGCTTACGGACGTACATCGCCAGGGCTTTCTTCCACAGCACCACTAAGTGGATTCAAACTACCAACCTTTCAGTTAGTAGCTGAGCACAAACCATTTGCACCACCCAGGGACCAATAATATATGAAGTCAAATTTTTTAAAATGAAAAAAATCTATTAGGGTCGTGAGTTACAATGACTGGCAAACATCTCAGAATTACAGCACTGAGGTATATGTATCATAACTTACAGCGCCTTGCTAACTTTGCCTCTCTCTGCATCCCTATCCAAACTTATGAATTGGCTCCTACCACTTATTATTTTTCTAAATAATTCAACCCTTGAGTTGCAATAGTGAAGGATTCCATGGGGAAAATATTAAATAAAGCAGGAATCATCAAAAGAAGGTGGAAGGAATACAGAGAGTCATTATACCAAAAAGAATTAGTTGATGTTCAACCATTTCAAGAGGCAGCATATCAGGAACTGATGGTACTGAAGGAAGAAGTCCAAGCTGCACTGAAGGCATTGGCAAAAAACATGGCTCCAGAAATTGACAGAATATCACCTGAGATGTTTCAACAAATGGATACAATGCTGGAAGTGCTCACTCATCTATGCCAACACATTTGGAAGACAGCTTCCTGGCCAACTGACTGAAAGAGATCCATATTTATGCCTATTCCCAAGAAAGGCGATCCAACCAAATGCATGGAAATTATAGAACAATATCATTAATATCACACACAAACAAAATTTTCCTGAAGATCATTCAAAAGTGGCTGCAGCAGTATATCAACAGGGAGCTGCCAGAAATTCAGGCCAGATTCAGAAGAGGATGTGGAACCAGGGATATCATTGCTGATGTCTGATGGATCCTAGCTGAAAGCAGAGAATACAAGAAGGATGTTTATCTGTGTTTTATTGACTATGCAAAGGCATTCGACTGTGTGGATCATAACAAATTATGGATAGCATTGCAAAGAATGGGAATTCCAGAACACTTAATTGTGCTCATGAGGAACCTGTACATAGATAAGGAGACAGTTGTTCAGACAAGGGGACAAGGGACAAGGGGACACTGTGTGGTTTAAAGTCATGAAAGGCGTGCATCAGGGTTGTATCCTTTCACCATACCTATTCAATCTATATGCTGAGCAAATAATCCAAGAAGCTAGACTACATGAAGAAGAATGGGGCATCAGGATTGGAGGAAGGCTCATTAACAACGTGCATTATGCAGATGACACAACCTTGCTTGCTGAAAGTGAAGAGGACTTGAAGCACTTACTGACGAAGATCATAGACCACAGCCTTCAGTATGGTTAACACCTCAACATAAAGAAAACAAAAATCCTCACAACTGGGCCAATAAGCCACCTCATGATAAACAGAGAAAAGATTGAAGTTGTCAAGGACTTCATTTTATTTGGATCCGCAATTAACAGCCATGGAAGCAGCAGTCAAGAAATCAAAAGACGCATTGCATTCAGCAAATCTGCTGCAAAGGACCTCTTTAAAGTGTTGAAAAGCAAAGATGTCGCCCTGAAGACTAAGCCATAAGCCATGGTACTTTCAATTGCATCATATGCATGTGGAAGCTGGACAATGAATAATGAAGACTTTTAAGAAGAACTAACTCCTTTGAATTGTGGTGTTGGCAAAGAATATTGAATATACCATGGGCTGCCAAAAGAATGAACAAATCCATCTTGGCAGAAGTACAACCAGAATGCTCCTCAGAAGCAAGGATGCCAAGACTACCATCTTGCATACTTTGGACATGTTGTCAGGAGGGATCAGTCCCTGCAGAAGGACATCACGCTTCAGAAAGTACAAGGTCAGTGGAAAAGAGGAAGGCCCTCAACAACATTGACTGACACAGTGGCTGCAGCAATGAGCTCAAGCATGACAGCAATTTTAAGGATGGCACAGGACCAGGCAGTGTTTCATTCTGTGGTACATAGGGTCACTATGAGTCAGAACTGACTCGACGGCACAATAACACTCATTATTACAATAGCTACCTCCAAATCAAAACAGTCGCCATTGAGTCAATTCTGAAGCATGGTGATCCCATGTGTTGCAGAGTAGAAGTGTGCTCCATAGGGTTTTCAAGGCTGTGATCTTTCAGAAGCAGAATGCCAGGCCTGTCTTCCAAGACACCTCTGGGTGGTTTTCAAACTGCCAACCTTTCAGCAGTGCTTGAGCTCTGACTAGTTAAACAATGAGAGCTGACCAGTTACCTAGATATTATTGATTCATTTATTCTACAATTATTTTCAACAGAACAGGGCTAGTCCCTTTTCTAGTTACTGAAGATACAGCAATCAGCGAAGCAAACAAGGTTCTTGCCTTCATGAAGTTGATACGCTAGAAGGAGAGAAAGACAATAAATAAGTAAACATATAAAAACATATACGTATGTATATATATGTATGGCAGAGTTAAGTACCACAAAAAAAATAAGGCAAGGTAAGAGGATAGAAAGTGATGATGAAAAGAATTATTGTTGACAGACTGGGCAGTAAAGGTCTCTGACAGAAAGAACAAATAAAGAACACAGAAATTTAAAATGATTATGCGTTTATCCTGCTCCCAGCTTAATGTATTCAACAAGCATTTATCAAGAACCTGTGGTTAGAGGAAGAGCAAGATGGTAGCCTAAGCAGCGGCAAACCCCCATTCCCCTACAAAAGCAGAGACTGGTGATATCTATAGTCTCAGAACTTGGAGACCAACGGGTTAGAGCATCTAAACAAATGCTGAATCAAGAAAAAGGTGACATATAAGTGATAGGAAAACCATCAGTTCTCCATCTGTCAATGAGTCATCCCCCTTCCCAACTCAGCATGGCCAACTCAGGACAGCGCCCCCCGCCCCGGGCAGGGAGTCTCTGGGATTGGGGCGGCACAGATGGGGAGAATGTGCTGAAGCAGCAGAAGTCGGCGCTGATGGTAGAGAACCTAATGGTGAGGCAGGGACAGCTGCAGCCCCCAAGCAGGGAGTCTGGTGTTGAAGTGGTACAGCCAGTGCCCCAGTAAGGAAGCCTGGTGACAAAGCAATGACCGAGGGCACTACCAGGTGGGGAGCCTGGTGTCGGACCAGCAATGAACTGCCACTCTCTGCCAGGGAGTCCGGTGTTAAAGTGACAACTACAGCTTCCAACAATATAAAAAATAAAATAAGAAGAGAGCCCCTGGGGAATGGGGAAGAGGCTGATTTCCAGAATTACTAAATTATAATAGCCAAATAACCTGGTTTCAACAAAACATACAAAGAAACAGGAAAGGATGGCCTGTGCAAATGAACAAAATAAAATGACAGAAACTGCCCCTGAAAAGCAGCAGATAATGAATGTATTTAGTACACAAAAACTTTAAAACATCAACTAAATATACTCAAAGAGTTAAAAGAAAACACAACAACAGGAAATCCGTGAAACTATACGAAAGCAAAATCAGAATTTCAATAGAGAAAAATTTTTAAAAAGAGCCACACAGAAACACTAGAGCTGACAAGTAAAATAACAAAAATAGAAAATTCATCTGAGGGGCTTGATATCAGATTTCAACTGGCAGAAGAACCAGCAAATGTGAGGATAAGGCAGTTGAGATTATAAAGTTTGAGAAACGAGAAGAATGAAAAGTGAACAAAGCCTAAGAGACTTGCAGAATACCATCAAGTGATCCAATATACACATTATGGCAGCCCCAGAAGGAAAAGAGAAAGAAGGGGACAGAAATAATATTTGAAGAAATAATTGGTGAAAACTTCCCAAATTCAACAAAAATCAGAATCTACATGTCCATGGATCAATGAATTTCAAATTGGATAAATGCAAAGAGATCCACAATGAGACACATTATAATCACACTCTTAAGAACAAAAGATAAAGAGACAATCCTAAAAGCAGCAAGAGAAAAACAAACTGTAACATATACAGGATCCTCAATAAGATTAAATGCCAACTTCTCTTCAGAAACCATGGAGTTAAGGCAGCAGTTGGACGTCACATTTAGTGCTGAAAGAAAATAACTGTCAACCAAGAATTCCACATCCAGCAAAACTGTCCTTCAAAAATAAGAGTGAAACTCCCAGACATTCCCAGATTAAGAAAAACTGAAGGAGTTCATTACCATGTGACCAGCCCTGCAAGAAATGCTCCAAGAAGCCTTGCAGGTTGAAAAGAAGAGAAGCTAGAGAGTAACTTGCAGATGAATGAAGGAAAAAAAATCTCCAGTAAAAGTACTTTAATATGTAAATTTAAGCTCAATTTTATGGTAGTAATTCTACTTGTTCTGCCTTCAGGATTTAAAAAACAAACACATAAAAAAATAAAAACATGTTATTGGACACACAATGTATAGAGATGTCGTTTTTCACAGCAGCAGTAAACAGGGAGAAAGAGTGGTATAGGAACAGAGTTTTGTATATTAATACAGTTTAATTGGTATCAGTTTAAATCATACTGTTATAATTTTAAGATGTTAAATGTAATCCTCATGGTAACCACAGAGAGAGTATCTCTAAAGTATACACAAAAGGAAACGAAAAGAGAATCAAAACTGTTCACTAGAGAAAATCAGCTAAACACAAAGTTAGGCCGTTCTGGAGGAAATGAGAGACATAAAAAGTAGAAGACACACAGAAAACAAATAGCAAAGAAACGAAGCCATTCCTTAACAGCAATCACTTTAAGTGAAAATGGGTTAAACAGCCTAATCAAAAGGCAGAGACTGGCAGAATGGATAAGAAAACATGATCAGCATCTACGTGCTGTCAACAAGAGGCTCCCTTTAGATCCAATGACCCTGGGAGGTTGAAGGTGAAAGGAGGGAAAAAAATATTCCATGCAAATAGCAGCAAAAAGAGAGTGGCGGGGCTATACATATATCAGACTTTAAGTCAAATTGCTACTAGAGACAAAAAATTATATAATGATACCAGGGTCAATTCATCAAGAAGATATAACAGAGACCCCAAATACATGAGACAAACATTGACAGAATTGAAGGGAAAAAGAGGTAGCTCTGGAACAATTGTTCTAGACTTCAATACCCCACTTTCAATAATGAATAGAACATCAAGACAGAAGATAAGGAAACAGAGGACTTGAACAACACTATAAACCATGTAGACCTAATAGACATATACACAACACTACCCAACAGCACCACAGTCCACATTCTTCCCCAGTGCACATGGATCATTCTCCAGGATAGACCGTATGTTAGATCACAAAATGTCTCAATGAATTTAAAAAGACTGAAATCATACAAAGCATCTTCTCCAAGCACAATGGAGTGAAATGAGAATTGAATAACACAAGGACAGCTTGAAATTGAAATTTCTGTTCTCAAAGGTACCCACTTGTGGTACATTTCGTTAAGGCAGCACTAGGTAACCAGGACAGTGGTGATGGTAGCACAAAATGGTGAATGTAATTAATGCCACTGAACTGTACACCAAATGGTTAAAATGACTGTTACATATATTTTACCACAATAAAATTTTTACGTAATTCACATATACCCAGAAAAAAATCCACATTATATACTCACCCTACATTATATGTGCGTATATTCATATTCACAATCCATCCAAGTGAAAATGGAGTCCACCACAGTGAAAAAAGGATGGTTACCTTCACAGCATCCAAATATATCTTAGTTCAGCAATCTATTACCCTGCATTAATATAAAACTTGGAAGATGCTTTAAAATAAAAAATAATTTCTTTGAAAGAAAAAAAGGACCTGTTATGAACTCACGCCTGCTATGATGAGTTTGGAGTCTAGGAAGTAATTACAAAGGCAAAAGAACTCTGCAATGTGACAACCTCTTGTGGAGATTATTGAACTTTTATTCTACAACCAACCCAAAATCCAAGTGCTAATTCCAGGGTATGAGGTGTTCAAGGCCCTAAGCTTCCAGCAGTCTGAACTGCACCCCAACACCTTTGTGCCTGAAAACACTATTCCTTACTACAACTTCACCCGTGCCTACCTGAGAGCAAGTCTACAAGAGTGGGGATGGCAAGGCCTGGGCATCCACTCATTGCTGCCTCAGCAAAATCCATGATTTGGAAATAGACTCAGAGGGCATAAGTTGATAAACACAGGAAATCAAATTCTATCAAATGAGTCCTCTCAACAAGATTCAGTTATTTCATATAAAATCTGTAATAAGCTGTTTTTTTTTAAAAGATACCGCATTCTTTCCTTTTCTAAACCATCTGATAAGTAGGATGAGACTCATTAGGTATACTTTTAATCCCTCTTTGTACTATTTGCTAGACCCCGTATCATAAACAACAGAAAGCTGCACTCTACCAGTCTCTAGAAATGACAGAATCAAGACCATTAGCAAAGAACAAACTATGATCTCACAAACTTTTCCGTTCTCTTGTAAGTGCTCTCAGAAACATAATTTTACCCAAAAATCAAACCCATTGCTGGCAAGTCAACGCTGACTCATAGCGACTCTATAGGACAGAATAGAGCTGCCCCATAGGGTTTCCAAGGCTGTAAATCTTTATGGAAGCACTCTGCCACATCTTTCTCCCTCACAGAGCCTGATGGATTTGAACTGCCTACCTACCAGTTAGCATCCAAGTGCTTAACCACTGCATAACCAGGGCTCCTAATTTTATTGCCCCCCCCAAACTAGCTACCATTGTGAATCAAATACTTACAAAAAAACCCAAAAAATATATTTTTAAATACACGGTACAGTTATGGAAAATGAAATCTCAATTGTAGTTGTATAGGTATTTACACCAGATTTTGGAGTGGACTTTTATGGAACACATTTCGCTATGAAAATGGGCTTCGTCTCTATTTTAAAATTGCAGAACATTAAATATGTAAGATTTTTCCAATGACATATGGTTTGAATTGATATTGGTAAATAATTGTGCATGAAATGAAACTACACCGAATTAAATGTTAGTAAAAATGACAAAATAAGATACAGGCAATATAAACTACTGCACAGGTGTATACCATGTTACTGGCTGAAGAAAAATCTTGCACTTACAGGCCTATACTATTTATTTCCCTTGTGTGTAATGACACTTTATATGTGTCTGTTTAGTAATACCAATCCCAGGCATCATTTTGAGAAGATAATTACTGGATGGTAGAACAGAATGTGTGTGTGTTTACTATTTTTGTGTTTCGGTATTTCAAAAAAGTCGGTCTTTGTTGGTTGTGTTTAACTGCCACCTAGAGTTAAAATGAATACATTTCTTTTTCCTGTCTACTATTCTTCACAAAAATTTGGGTATATAAGCCAACAAATTCAATCCCTATTTCACATCAAAAAACATTCTTCAGACCAAAAAAAAAAAACCGTTAAAGGATAACATTATTTATCCAATTTTTCAAGGCACTTTCAACAATCTACTCACTGTAAATATTTTAAGTTGACTCAAAATTGAGGCTTACATTTAACCTAATGAAAACATGATGTATTTTTGAATGTATAAACAGGTCACCAAGCAATCTAATACACATTTGGACTTAAGGAAATACATTAAAAAACTTAAAGAAAATTAATTTTCAGTCTATTTCTTTGATTTTTTATTTGTATTTTTTCCAGAGCCCAAGGAAACAGGCCAAAACATGAAGAAATTTAGTTGTTTTTTTAACCTCTGAAAAACATGACTATAAAAACTAGCTAAATCTCAAGTACACATTTAAATAACTAAGCTTTTTAATGCTTTTAAGTTAAAAGTGGCATTTCTGTCCAAATTTGAGGAAAGATTTTGTAAGAATAAACTGTCACTACAATCAGCTTTCAATTTAAGAAAAACCACTACTGAAAAGCAATAGCAAAGGAATACTTAGCAGAAAAATAAAGTCAGGTTTGAAAATAAGACCTAATGCTCTGACAAAAGAAGAAATGCACCAACAGAAAGTGTTCAAAATATTTGGCAAAATTTTTTTTGTGTGTTGTGCTCATATGCTTAAAGGATGTGTTGTCTTCTTTGTTTTGGTTTTTAATGAACTGTCCCCAAATTATTCAACTCTAACAGCCTTTTCTGACAATATTGGTACACATCATTAGACCCTCAAACACGGAAGTTGCAATCCAACGAAAATACAACTCTTGTTTTTTCCGAGGACGTTACACAGAAGCTTTCTGGTGGATTCGTATTACAAACTATAATGATCAAAAACTTGCTGGTGCAGCGCATCTTATAGGACACAAGGTCATGGAAGCTCCACAGACACATCCAAACTCCCTGAGGGACCAAATTGCTGGGCTGAGCGCTCTGGTGACCATGGTCTCGGGAAGATCTACCTCAATTGGCATAACATTGTTTACAAAAAAAATGTTCTACATTCTACTTTGGTGAGTAGCATCTGGGGTCTTAAAAGACTGTGAGCAGCCATCTAAGATAGTCCACTGGTCTCATCCCATCTGGGGCAAGGGAGAATGAAGAAAACTAAAAATACAAGGGAAAGATTAATCCAAAGGACTTAGGGACCGTATCTACCACGGCCTCCACCAGACCGAGTCCACTACAACTAGATGGTGCCTGGCTACCACCACTGACCGCTCTGAAAGGGATCACAAGAGAGGGGCCCGGACAGAGCTGGTGAAAAAACGTAGAACAAAATTCTAACTCACAAAAAAAGGCCAGACTTACTGGCCTGGCAGAGACTAGAGAAACCCCGAGAGTACGGCCCCCGGAGATCCTTACAGCTCAGTAACGAAGTCACTCCCGAGGTTCACCCTCAGCCAAAGATTAGACAGGCCCATAAAACAAAACGAGACTAAAGGGGCACACCAGCCCTGGGGCAAGGAGTAGAAGGCAGGAGGGGATAGGAAAGCTGGTAACAGGGAGCCCAAGATAGAGAAGAGAGAGTGTTGACATGTCGTGGGGTTGTTAACCAGTATCATAAAACAACATGTGTACCAACTGTTTAATGAGAAGCTACTTTGTTCTGTAAACCTTCATCTAAAGTACAATTTAAAAAAAAAAAAAAAACAGAACTTAGTGGTGCAAAGAGCCTCCAATGCCTTCAATAAACACAGAGCATTAAAAAATGATGGGAGTGGCAGAATACAATGCTTACTAAGTAGTCAAGCATGCATTTAAGAAGGTTCTTTACTGCTTGCTCAATAATGGACTAATGATAAAGTTGTTGTAGGACTGTAAGAACAAAAGCGGGAAAAAATGAGAAAATAAAGAAACGGGGAGGAAGGCTATGAAAGAGATGATGTCTACTTCAAAAAAAAAAAAAGCAAGCCTGGGTTAAAGATTCAGAGGCAGTAGTGAATATACTGAGACACTGGGAAACCAAGGATACAAGAATCCAAAAAATAAAAAAGGAAAAAGTTTTTATAAATTGCGTGCAGCTGAAAATGTTATTTTAAAACAAAAGGGTTGTGTGAGCCTTAAATTACTGAAATGTGCGAAGCGAGACGTAGACAAACTTCCTCTGCATATAATATACAAATGATTTCCTAAGAATTACCCTGTATGCCTTCAAATTTAAAATTCTAACCCAGTCTCAAGAGAAATTTGGAAATAATGAGGTTTTTAATTTACCTTTTTAAGGAAGGAAGACGTATATGCAAATTCTCACTGGAACTCTCCAGGACTGGGCAAAACAGTATCAGCTTGGCCTTGCTCTCTGTCAAGAAGGTCTGCTTTGTATACACCAGTTGGGATAATGCTCTCTCTACTGCAGAGTTTTACCCTGATTGCACCTAGATTGATAGCTGGTTCTTCTGACAAAAGCTCCTAAATAGATGCCTAGTTATAAATTCTCTCTGGTCATAGCTCACCAAAAGCCAATTTCAATCATTTCAGATATATTTCAAGTACTAAATATATTTTCCATAGTAAAATGGACAGACTACAACTATGGAACAAGGTAATATTCTAATGATTTTATTTCAAACTGAGGAAACTCAGAAATACAGGCAGTTGAATGCATTTTGCCAAATTTCATCTGGGATTTCCTAAAACAGGAAGGAAAACTAATTCCATTGCAATCATGAATTGTGCATGATTTTCTTAGTACTTGTCTACCCAGAGTATAAATCAAAAGAAATCTAAAAGACAGCCTCTACTATACATAACAGACTCTACCGTTAGTCATTTGGAATCTTTGAAATAGCCTATAACTCTACAATTCTTTTCATTATTTCTTACTCCATTCTCATACCTCCCTTTTCTGTTCTCAATTCTAGTTTCTATTTACCAGTCCCACATTTTCCTAGACCTCCTTCTTTTTATTATTATAAACCTTCATTTCCAAATTTTCTAACACCAGAAATGAAATCTTCAAAACTGGGGAAAATGAGAAGAAAATATTCTTCTCAGTGCTTTCTTTCCATGGGCCCCCACTCCAGATGTATTGCCACGTGCACACTTCTGTACACACTGCTTCCTTCACTTAGGACACACAACTGTCCCCTGCCACCTGAGGCACTCAGTCACAAACAGACCTCCAAATCTCTCCCATATCTCAAAGTCCTCCTCAGTCTTCCAAAATGCTATCTAGACTATTCCAGCCCACTGTGCTCACTCTTCTTTAGAATCTTTGCAATCTGCATCATATATTTAAATTATACATTGTCGATTTGGCACACAATTATTCAAACTGATTCGTCTCCCAGTTTGTCGTACTGTAGGGGCTTGTGTATTGCTGTGGTGCTGGAAGCTATGCCACCAGTATGCAAATACCAGGAGGGTCACCCATGGTGGACAGGTTTCAGCTGAGTTTCCAGACTAAGACTAGGAAGTAGGACCCAGTGGTCTTACTTCTGAAAAGAATTGGACAGTGAAAACCTAATGAATAGCAGTGGAACACTGTCTGATAGAGTGCCAGAAGATAAGCCCCTCAGGTTGGAAAGCACTCAAATTACTACTGGGGAAGAGCTGCATCCTCAAAGTAGAGTTGACCTTAATGACGTGGATGGAGTCAAGCTCTTGGGTCCTTCATTTGCTGATGTGGCACGGCTCGAAATGGGAAGAAACAGCTGCAAACATGCATTAATAATCAGAACCTGGAAGGTAGTAAGTATGAATCTAGGAAAATTGGAAATCGTCAAAAATGAAATGGAATGCATAAATATCAATATCCTAGGCATTAGTGAGCTGAAATGGACTGGTGCTGGCCATTTTGAATCAACAATCATGTGGTCTACTGTGCCAGGAATGACACCTTGAAGAGGAATGGCATTGCATTCATCATTAAAAAGAACATTTCAATATCTACCCTGAAGTACAACGATGTTAGTGATAGGGTAATATCCATACGCCTACAAGATCAACTAATATAACTATTATTCAAATTTACTCACCAATCACTAAGGCCAAACATGAAGAAATTGAAGATTTTTATGAGCTTCTGTAGTCTGAAATTAATCAAATATGCAATCAAGACACATTGATAATTACTCGTGATTGGAATGTGAAAGCTGGAAACAAAGAAGAAGGATTGGCCTTGGCGATAGAAACAATGCCAGAGATCGCATGACAGAATTTTGCAAGACCAACGACTTCTTCATTGCAAATACCTTTTTTCATCAACATAAATGGCAACTATACAAATGGACCTTGCTAGGTGGAATACACAGGAATCAAACTGACTGCATCTGTGTAAAGAGACGATGGAAAAGCTCAATATCATCAGTCAGAACAAGGCTAGGCACCAATTGTGAATCAGACCATCAATTACTCATATGCAAGTTCAAGTTGAAACTGAAGAAAATTAGAACAAGTCCAGGAGAGCCAAAGTACGACCTTGAATATATCCCACCTGAATTTAGAGACCATCTCAAGAAAAGATTTGATGCACTGAACACTGATGACCGAAGACCAGACGAGCTATGGAATGACATCAAGGACATCATACATGAAGAAAGCAAGAGGTCATTAAAAAAACAGGAAACAAAGAAAAGACCAAAAGGATGTCAGAAGAGACTCTGAAAGTTGTTCTTGAACGTCGAGTAGCTAGAGCAAAAGGAAGAAACTATGAAGTAAAAGAGCTGAACAGAAGATTTTGAAAGGTAGCTCGAGAAGACAAAGTTTTATAACTACACGTGCAAAGACCTGGAGGTAGAAAACCAAAAGGGAAGAACAGGCATGGCATTTCTCAGGCTGAACAAACTGAAGAAAAAAACTGTACCTTCGCTTTGGAATACTGAAGTATTCTACGGGAAAAATATTAGATGAAGCAGGAAGCATCAAAAGAAGATGGAAGGTCTCATACAGTCACTAGTCAGTTGCAAAAGGGCAAATATTGTATGAGACCACTATTATTAGAGCTTAAGAAAAGGTTTAATCACAGAAGCAAACATTCTTTGATGGTTACAAGGGTGGGGAGAGAGGAAGAGGAGTATTCACTAATTAGATAGTACCAAACCAAAAACCTAACCCAGTGCCATCGAGTCGATTCCGACTCATAGCGACTCTATAGGACAGAGTGAAACTGCCCCATGGAGTTTCCAAGGAGTGCCTGGCGGATTCCAACTGCCGACCCTTTTGGTTAGCAGCTGTAGCACTTAACCACTACCCCACCAGGGTTTATTTTAGGTGAAGGGAAGGACAACACACAATACAGGGGAAGCCAGGACAATGGGACCAAACCAAAAGCTAAGGCTCCTGAATACAACCAAACACTTTGAGGGACAGAGTATCAGGGGCGAGGGTCTGGGGACCATGGTTCCAGGGGACATCTAGTATGGATTACACCTCTAGGTAAAGGAAACAAAAATCCTCACAACTGGACCAATAAGCAACACCATGATAAACGGAGAAAAACTGAAGCTGTCAAGGATTTCATTTTACTTGGATCCACAATCAACGCCCATGGATGTGGCAGTCAAGAAATCAAAAGACGCATTGCATTGGGCAAATCAGCTGCAAAAGACCTCTTTTAAGTATTGAAAAGCAAAGATGTCACCTTGAAGACTCAGGTACGTCTGGCCCAAGGCATGGTGTTTTCAATTGCCTCATATGCATGCTAAAGCTGGATGATGAATAAGGAAGACAGAAGAACTGATGCCTTTGAATTGCGGTGTTGGTGAAGAATACTGAATATACCACGGACTGCCAAAAGAATGAACAAATCTGTCTTGGAAGGAGTACAACCAGAACGCTCCTTAGAAGCAAGGATGGGGAGACTATGTCTCATATACTTTGGACATGTTATCACGCGGGATCAGCCCCTGGAGAAGGGCATCATGCTTGGTGTCACGGATTGAATAGTGTCCCCCCAAAGTACGTGTCAACTTGGTTAGACCAGGGTTCCCAGTATTGTGTGGTTATTCTCCATTTCGTGATTGAAATTTTATGTTAAAGAGGATTAGTGTGGGATTGTAACACCCTTACTAAGGTCACATCCCTGATCCAATGTAAAGGGAGTTTCCCTGGGGTGTGGCCTGCAGCACCTTTTATCTTACAAGAGATAAAATGAAAGGGTAGCAAGCAGAGGAGGGGGACCTCATACCACCAAGAAAGTAAGCACGTCCTTTGGACCCAGAGTTCCTGGTTGGAGAAGCTCCTAGTCTAGGGGAAGATTGATGACAAGGACATTCCTCCAGTGCCAACAGAGAGAGAAAGCCTTCTCCTGGAGCTGGCACCCTGAATTTGGACTTCTGGCTTACTAGACTGTGAGAAAATAAATTTATCTTCGTTAAACCCATCCAATTTGTGGTATTTCTGCACTAGATGACTAAGACACTTGGTAAGGTACCAAACGAAAACCAAACCCACTGCCGTCAAGTTATGGCCAGGGAAAAATAGGAAGACCCTCAACAAGATGGATTGACACAGTGGCTGCAACAATGGGCTCAAGGATGACAATGATTGTAAGGATGGGGCAGGACCAGGCAGAATTTTCTGTACACAGGGTCTCTATGAGTCGGAACCGACTCATTGGCACCTAACAACAACAATAATTATTCAGAGTACTGGCATCAAACAGGCTGGAGTTCATCTACTAGCAGTATGATCTTAGGTAAGTCATTTCTCTAAGCCTCATTTTCCTCAGTTATAAAAATGGGAATAGCAGCGGCTCAGCACTCTTCCTCAGAGGGTATCAGATGTGGTCATTCACGCAAAGTGCCTGGTACAGAATGAGTACTCAGTAAATACTAGCCATTTTATGTTGTCAGCCATCATCCTCCAGCTTACTGTTTACCCCCTAAGAGCCCAGCCAGACTGTAGCTCTTGAGGGCGGAGGCTACATCTTACAGACGTATAAAAAACGCATCTTTACAGAATTTATAACTAAATAATACTGCAGAAGAATTACAGTATGCTGGTGCACAGAACTAGTCCAGGGTTAGGTAACATTATCTTCACCAAATGCTCCATTATGGGCTGCATGTTACTTAGCAGGCTGTAATAACTTGCATGGTAGACCATGAATACTTCACTCCAGAAGGTACCTAAATTTTCCTAATAAATACTAAAGCTATGTTAATAGATACGCTGTGCTATCACCAGAGATGCTTCTTCACAGCAAAGAATCAACTGTGGGCTATGTCATCAGAAGGAGCACTATCACAGCACGTCTTTAAGTAGAGAGTAAGCACTTCTGTAGGACGCTATAGATTATCACAGTCTATCTAGATAATCTCTAAGTGTCTGAGAGGTCTTCCTGGTTGCTGTTCTTCTAAAAATTTCAAGAAACTTTCTCTTGATCCACAGCTAAGACCAACAATGGAGCTAAAAAAAAAAAAAAACAAAAACTGGGCTTGAAGTTCAAAGAGTTGGGTTTGTCCTCACTGTGTCACTATGCGAACTTACACAGAGCAGAGCAATGAGCAAAGTTTGTCTTAAGCAACACACAAATGCTTTAATGTGAGGTCTCCCATATTTGTATTAATTCATCACCAACCTAAGGAAAGAACTCTTTTTGGAATCTTACACAGAAGATAAACAAATATGCCTTATAACCATACAAACATTCTATTTCATTCCCAGAACTCAAGCCCATTCAAGGCTCTATTATTCTTCTTTATTAAGCAGTAAAGGTGTAGAACAGCTAAACCAAGGATTCTGTCAACTAAAGACAGAGTTCTTTTAAATTATAATAGTATTTCAATTGGTGTGGGTTTTTCATTCATTCAAAAATATTCACTGAGTGCTTATATGTCAGGTAGTTCTAGTTGCTGAGGATACAGCAGCAAATAAAAGACCATAATATTTGTCCTTAGGAAGTTTGAATTCTAATGAATTGGGGGGGCACTCAGAAACAAATGAACAAGTGGTTATCAGTGGAATGGTGCTGTATTGTGGAGACAAATAAAGCAGAAAGAGGATAAAGAGTCAGGGGGCTAGGACTGTAGTTTTACAGAGAGGGTTCAGGGAACACTTCTTGAAGCAGCAGCATTGAAGGACATGAGGAAGTCAACCTCTGTGGCTATCTTGGTAACGGACTTTCCACGCAAAGGAACCATTACCTGCAACAGTCCTGTGGCTAAATTTCATGCAGATTTTTCTAGAGAAAAAAATTAAAAACATCTGGATTGGAGTCCTAGCTCTTTGCCCTTTACCAGCTGAGTAACTTTCAGGAAAAAAGCAACTTTACTTCTCTTGAGCGTCAGTTTCTTCCTCTGTAAAAACTAAGGTTAGATAGAACCACACACCTCACAAAGCTTTTTCCAGGAATAAACATGAGGATGTGTAAGAATGCACTTCATAGCCCTAAGGGGTTATTATCCAGTGTGTGTTCTAGGGGCTGTGAAAATTTTAGTAAAAGTTCTGCTACAACCTTGGACAAACTAACAGTCACACTGGGTTCCGCGTCTGTCCAGAGAGGATAAGGGTACCCACGTCACAGGGTGTGGTGCGGATTCAATGGGATAACCCACATAAGCACAGCGACACAGAAAACCCTCGAAATGTGACCCATCACTACTGTCCCTAGAGGAATTGCAAACCACAAGTGGGCAAGGCCTTCCCTGCTTTGCTCAGAACCAAGGTGCTCAACAGATGTTTGCTGAACGCTCAGCGGCCCAATGATTAAGAGCTCTGCTATTAAACAAAAGGTCGGCAGTTTGAACCAGGCGCTCCTTGGAAACTCTATGGGGCAGTTCTACTCTGTCCTATAGGGTTGCCATGAGTCGGAATGGACTCCATAGCAGCAGGCTTGGGTTTTTTGGGGTTGAGTACACGTAAAGTCCGTTCAAACGCTTTGGACATGGTTGAAGAGTTTTCCCCTACAACACTCTGCTGCGACATTCCAGCTTAGAAAAACGAGTTTCACTCTCTGAAGCCCTTTTGACACACGCAGACCTATCTTTAAAAGGCCCTGTAATCCAGCTATTATCAAACGGACTTCTCGAGGGCTTGCAGCGACGCTTGCAGGTCACCTTCCCTCATTCTCCACCTCCAGCTCCAGTCAGGCAGCGGACTCACTGGGCGCCCCAGCTGGACACCGCTTTTTATAGCGACGTGACGACGACGTGATGACGCCACGGCGTGCGGCGCCTGCGCAGAGGCGGCGGCGCGATGACGCGCAGGCCTGCGCGGAGGCCCCAGCCCCGCAGTCACCGGTGCGCTCTCCGAGGAGTCCCGGGGTTGGTGAGTCCACCGGGCGGAGCGGGGAATCGGGGCCCCGCTGTCCCCAGGAGCGCAGTGCTGCAGCCCCGGCGGGGAGGACGCTGTCGAGGCTGAGGGGTTCCTACGCCCTTGGGGTCTACGCGGGGCGGGGGGGCGAGGAGCCCGACGCGGAGCCCTCTGGCTTCGCTTCAGTAGGCGGAGTCCGCCGTGGGGTTTGCCTGCGGGGCTGCTGGCAGGGGCAACAGGGAGAAAGTTAACCTGGGCTAGCGGCCCCGGCCCTCCCCAGTGCGGGCAGTAGTCACCTCCTCGTAAAAGGAAAGCGGGCGGGAGGCGGGGGACGGGCCTGCAGGGATTCCGGCAGCAAACACGTGAACAGACGCCAGTCGGGGCTGCTGTCCTCGGTGCTGAACAAGCCCGTCTACCAGCGCTGGGCGCGCGGACCGTTAGGAGACCAAGCCACGACTCATAGCGACCCTAGAGCACAGAGCTGCCCCATAGGGTTTCCAAGGAGCGGCCGGTGGATTCGAACTGAAGACCTTTTGGTTAGCACTGAGCTCTTAATCACTGCCCCGCCAGGGCTCCATTGGTAGACACTCGTGTTTAATTTCATAAAATTGAGGACTGTCCGTGCTTAATTCCAGAACGGAACTTAGTTCTCCTGTCTTTTTCTCTCTGGGGGCAGGCTCCTTCACCATTTGCACCCGGGCTCAGGGCCTTCAAAGCCTTTTGATAGACCTCAATCTGTATTGACCCGGGCTCTTCAGCCAAGGTGAACTCGCTCCAGGTGCAGTGTGTGCCATGAAAACAGCATTCTCTCACCTCCCCAAACAAAGTGCTCAACAGATGAAGTGAAGTGAAGGGAGTAATTGTGTTTTTCCGCACCGTTACACTTGAAAAATACTCTCCTGTTTACAAGAGAGATGGTAGAACTGGGCAGCCTTCCAATAAAGGAAAGACCATGAGTTTCCAGTTGGTTCTCATACTTGTTTGCCTTTCTGTGTGTGTGTGTGCACATACATAAGGGATGGTTTTCCTGTGTTGAATTTTACGAGTGGATTTTTTTTTTCTTTCTGTTGATTCAATAAAGTGTTTACTAGTCTTAGTACCAGCTGCTTGTTTGTTCTGAATTCTGATTAAGGTTAGAGTGTGGAAAAAGGAGGAGAAAACGTGAAGTATGTTGAATTTACCTAAGTCTGAGCGTTCTGGATTGCATCTGGCATACCTAAAACTATGTATCATGAATAAAAATGTGTTTAAATGAATTCCTTCATTTTATCCATTATTACATCTTAAGTTTTATTTTCTCTTCTGAGAGAACCAATGGGTTGAGGTACTAAAATTATCAGATGTTGCAAAGCTGAGGACACATGGTAGAAGCAACTTTAAATGTTTTTATTATTTAGCAGGAAGCTTATAACTCTGCTTTGATTAAAGATGATCCCCTTGTTTGCTCAAGAAGTTCGCCTTTCTAAAAGACATGAAAAAGTGTAAGTTTTTGTTTTTCTTTTCAGGATAATCTAATTATATAAATGCTGTTGACTCTATGAGTGAAACATCATGTGCACAGAAGATTTAAAAATCCAAAAGCTATTTGTATTTTAATTTTCTCACACTCGAGTTGGTACATTTTGGTATCTGGGACTGTTAACTGTCTCTTAAAAATAACAAAGATTAAAAGGTATAAATATGTTGTATATCTTTTTACTTTTCACTGTTAATAAAAAAATGAAACCTGTTGTCGTTGAGTCAATTCCGACTCATAGTGACCCTACAGGACAGAGTAGAACCGCACCATAGGGTTTCCAAGGAGCTGCTGGTGGATTCGAACTGCTGACCTTTTGGTTAGTGGCCTGAGCTCTTAACCACTGTGCCACCAGAGTTCCTTAAACACCTACAGCAGCCAGTATTCCTAGGCAGTCTCCCATCCAAGTTTCACTATTAACAACTAGATTAATTCCCCCCTCCCCCTGCTCCCCCCCCCCCGCAGGCTCCACACTGATGTTTAATAGGTTTATCTAAACCTTTTATTTAGGGCCTACTTCATAGGTGTGTGGCCTGTTCAGTCACAGGCCCTGCACTTGGTAGGGCCTGGCATTTGGCGCAGTGCTCTAATGTCACCATCTAATTTCTGAGCAAGTATATCTGCTCCCCTCCCCCCATTTTCATTTTGCAGTGGGCCCTGCAGTTTATGTAGCCAGTCCTGCTCTGACAGGTAATAGGAACCTTCCCCTTCTCTACCTCACCTGGGCTCTCATGCTTTCCTTGTCTTTAATTACCAGGACGTCTTCCTTGGCCTTCTGTTTCCCTTACAGACATTACTGCCGGAAGACCTGGGTTTTTAGTTGCACCCTCAAGAACAGCCCTATGAAACAATGTTTCTTGAGCACCTGCACAAATGTTTGAGAAATGGTTAGACTGTTAACGTATACCACTGATGCATTTTTATCACTTGACATTTTTTTATTCATCATTTAAGAGGACCAAAATCTTGTAGAACAAATATTTGAACAGTGAGAAACTTTTAAAGTATATTATATGCAACAAATTAATTTGACAATCACTCTGACGTTTCACATCTTTCTTCAATCGCTGTTTCACCTTGCTGGGAGCCTACATACATACATACAGCCAGCCTCTCACTCATCTAGCCAACCATCATATTTCTCTTGGAAAAAGAAGAAAAATATTTTTATTGCTTCTTCAAACATATGGAAGTTTAGCACAATTCTAAATGTGTAACATGAGATTCAGGGGTACTGAAGTGTTAAGCAGAAGGTTTCGTATAGCAAGTTATATCAATGTACATGTGTGGGGAGGTATATATAAGTATGTGTACAAAGAGATATGTATTACAGTTTGCATTTTCACCAAAAGTTAAAACATATCTTCAACACCCTAAAATCATTTCAGAATACCAGAGAGACTAAAAAAACAGAACGGCATGAACTTATAGTATATACAAAGAATATGCTAATGAAAATAACTTTACTCACTGATTTAAGACTTACTGAACTTAGTTCATCTGAGTAAGTTTTTCCTCATCTTTTTAATTGATGGAGTACATGGTTTTCAAAATAAGTTGGACTTGGAGTAAGGTACAATTAAAAAATTACTTTTTTATATAGGAGAGGCAATAAAGTGTTTCCTTTTTTGTTAACTTTATTTAATCTTCATTTTTTTCTAGAGTATCACAAAGATTAATGTTACTTCAACAAATGAAGAATAAATATGGAGATCAAAACACAGACAAGGCATCTCAGAGTCAAGCAGCTGAGACTGCTTATAAAAGGAACCTTAGTCTTTTAAACGTAAGTTTCCATGAGTTTAGAATGGAGATTTTATCAGCTTTCTGAAAACATGAATTTCATAATTTTGATTTATATAAAGTTTTTGTTCTGCATAATAAATAAAATTAATGAAACAATATTTTTAAACCCATTTTAGTTGGATGAATAGTCTGCATAAACTAAATGTGTTAAATCGGTCAGAAAATCAATGATTACAGAAGGATTTTAAGGTCACCTTGTGTAAGAAGTAAGAAATAGAAGATGTAGCTTTCCATCTTCCATCTTCTTTTATTTGATGGGCAATCTTAAAAGACCATAAAGTAACCGTAACGTATTTAAATCCAACTCTTAACTATTTAACGTCATAAAAATAAAGAAAATTTGATTTTGCCCTATTGCGGCCACAGTCAACACACAGAATTCAAATCTGAGATAACATGTTTCCCAAATCCCTTTTGATGGTGACAGAGGAGGTGGTCAAAGTGTAGGATTGTGCGGGGCTTCCCCATTTGGCCGATGCGCCCATTTGGAGAAAAATCATCTGTGTAACGTTTTTGGCCGCTTGCTCTACTTTGCTTCCAGAATTGTATGGCTTCATCCATAATTAAAACCCTAAAGTTTGCTTCCACTCAAGCTTCCAAGAGATCCTATGACTAAAACAGTTGGTAGTAAGACTATATCATTTAAGTTATAAAGCAATGTTTTCAGTTTTTATTGTTAAATATTTTCATCGATAGGCATAATATAGTTATCTTCCCTCCTCAGTAAAGAATAAAGGGAGAGGAAAATTCAGTTCTCTTCTCAGCTTCTGGCAGTTTGATCCACAGTAATTTAAGTCACAGCCATAGTGCTACCAAAGCATTCTATATTGCCATATGTCTTACTTGCCCAATGGCGTTTGCAATATTTATTTTTAAATGGAAATACATAGGATAATTTGGAATTTGCCATGAAAAGCCAGAAAAACCAAATGAGAGAGCTTGAATACTAGCTCTCTGCAGCCAGTGATATTTGGTTTTCAAGTGTCTTCCTTTTAATTAGCAAGTATTTGATGGATGCCTGGAGGTCCCTTACTGTTGAGCTAGCTCTAGGCAGAAAGTGGAGAAACCAAACTAACTGTAAACCAGTGTTCTTGACATCAAGGAGCCTACAGACGTAGTTGTTGACCTAAGGTTGTCACACACAAAATACGAGACCTTATGTGATCAAATGTTAAATAGCACGTTACAGACTCAGTGTTACAGGAATACAAATAAAAAGATCTTTGAGAGCTAGAATATTCTAAGAGGCCTCAGAGAGGAGAGGAGGCTTGCACTGTATCTGAGCAGGCAGAAGACAAGGCGAGCATTCCATAGGATTCTTTCAGGATAGCCAAGACCAGCAGAATGAGTGGCTCTGCTAATGTCCATGGGACAGTGCTAACTGACCAGGAAAGTCACAGGAACAAGGTTGGATATGTATTGTGGGGCCATACTAAGAAGGTGTGCCTTGATATGTAGAAATAATATAATACTGACAGTGTTGGGGCAGAAGAAGAACATAGATTTATATAAGAAAGATACACGGGGGTATTTAAGGAACCTTCACTGGCTATTTGAATGCAAGGCGATTTCATGAGTGATGAAGCAAGCTGGGTGGCTAAGAAATCACTGTCATATCTACAAGGAAGCTAATGAACCTGGTGTCAGGTCATGAGGAACTTCGGTTTAGTGTGGAATTTTTTCCCTGATTATCTAAGCAATATATTCTCATTGTAAAAAATCTGAAAGGGTAAAGACGACTAAATAGCACAATCTACCCATCATTCCTCCTATCACAAATATTGTATATTTCCTTTCCTCCCTTTAATAAATGTTTACTGAACACCTACTACAGGCCAGGAAAAATGCTTGCTTCTAGGAGTGAAGCCTCTT
Source organism: Elephas maximus indicus (assembly GCF_024166365.1). Classification (NCBI taxonomy): domain Eukaryota; kingdom Metazoa; phylum Chordata; class Mammalia; order Proboscidea; family Elephantidae; genus Elephas; species Elephas maximus. The sequence continues at coordinate 67,306,414 of NC_064838.1, forward strand.
CCGTGTCTTTTTTTTTTTTTTTAACGTTCTTCCAATTATTTTATATGCAATTTTTTTTATCCTGCTTTTTCTATAATTTTTAAAAAATGATGCAGAATAGATTCAATGGTAGTTAACAAAAAGGCCTTGAAAATCCTGTGGAGCACATTTGCAATCTGCACACATGAGGTCACCATGAGTCAGAATCGACTCCAGGGCAGCTAACAACAATGACCAAAAAGTCATTTTGGAAGTGAAATCATTAGCACTTGGTTAGGGAGTGTTAAGTTGGTTGGCAGACTTTAAGAACAGTATTTTGCCCACAGAATCCTTCAGTATTGCAACTCAAGGCTTGAATTTTTTCTACAGTTCCTTCAACTTGAGAAATGCCAAGCACGTTCTTCCCTTTTGGTTTTCTAACTCCAGGATTCTATGGGCAAAATACTGAACAATGCCAGAAGCATCAAAAGAAGATGGAAGGAATACACAGAGTCACTGTACCAAAAAGAACTGGTCAATGTTCAGCCATTTCCAGAGGTAGCATATGTTCAGCCATTTCCAGAGGTAGCATATGATCAGGAACGGAAGGTACTGAAGGAAGAAGTCCAAGCTGCACTGAAGGAACTGGCAAAAAACAAGGCTTCAGGAATTGACAGAAGACCAATTGAGATGTTTCCACAAATGGATACAGCACTGAAAGTGTTGGCTCATCTATGCTAAAAAAATTGGAAGACAGCTACCTGGCCAACCGGCTGGAAGAGATTCATATTTATGCCTATTCCCAGGAAAGGTGATCCCACTGAACGAGGAAATTATAGGACAACATCATTAGTGTCACAGGCAAGTACAATTTTCCTGCAGATCATTTCTGAAGCTCATTCAAAGAGGCTGCAGCCGTCTATTGACAGGGAGCTGCCAGAAATTCAGGCCAATTCAGAAGACAACGTGAAGCCAGGGATACCATTGCTGATGTTAGGTGGATCCTGGCTCTACACAGAAAATGCCAGAAAGATGTTTACCTGTGTTTTATTGACTATGCAAAGACATTTGACTGTGGATCATAACAAATTTTATGGATAACACTGGGAAAAACAGGAATTCCAGAACACTTAATTGTGTTCATGAAGAACCTGGACATAGATCAAGAGGCAGCTGTTCGAACAGAACAAGGGGCTACTGTATGGTTTAAAGTCAGGAAAGGTGTGCATCAGGGTTTTATTCTTTCACCATACCTACTCAATCTGTATGCTGAGCAAATAATCCAAGAAGCTGGACTATATAAAGAAAAATAGGGCATCAGGATTGAAGGAAGACTCTAACAACCTGCAGATGATACAACCTTGCTTGCTTAAAGAGGACTTGAAGCACTTACTGAGGAAGATCAGAGACCTTCAGTATCGATTACACCTCAATGTAAAGAAAACAGAAATCCTCAAACTGGACCAATAAGACCCTCAATGAGATGGATTGATATGGTGGCTGCAATAATGGGCTCAAGCATAACAAGAATTGTGAGGATGATATAGGACCAGGCAATGTTTTGTTTTGTCGTATATAGGGTCACTGAGTCTGAAGGGCACCTAATAACAACAACAGAATTTAAGAAGCATCTAGACTGGATTACTTTAGGTTCTAATCTATAGGTTAGATTACTTACATTAGATTCAGTTCTAATCTAAAGGTTTAGATTAGACTCTAATGGTAAAAATTAGATTAGATTCTCATCTACAGTGCCCCACCCCAGTACCTCTGCTTTTTTGAGCATAAAAACTTTTTTCCAAAGATGTAAAATGGATAAATATGGACCTTTCTGGTATAAAGTTCTCCTTCAGGCTTTCCCTGCCTGCCCTGCTGTGGTCCTAGGAATACTGTGTGAAAACCACTGATCTAGGTTAATCTCTTAATTCAGAGACAGGGAAACCACAATATTAATGCTCCTTATCAAGAACAGATGAAGTTACATCTGGAATGTGTACTTAAGAAGTACAGAGTGCACTTTAAAAATGGTTCCATTGGGGCTTGGAAGGGTTCCCTGTAAAGTTAGTAACCAGATAAGCGGGAGCTCTATCACCGTTCGTTATCTGACCTCATTTACATCTTCTGACCAATGTTTTGAACACTCAACAGAAACGTGCTTTAGCTTTTGGAAAGGAAGAGAGAACACTAGCATTTTCTAATGATGTGATGACATAGTAAGACCAAAGTTGTTTTAAAACTAGCACAAGTTGAGTAAAATTAACAGATAAAAAGTAAACGTAGAAAAATCGATAGCAAGCCTATGTATATAGCTGGAAAATATAAGAGATCACATTCATATTAGCAATACAATGATAAAATAATTGAGAATGCACTTAACAAAGGATATGCATAATCACTGTAAAGACAATTACTGCATTTAAATGGGAGATTTAAAAGAAAATTTAAATAGAGATATATGCCTTAATGCTGGCTGAGATTATGTCTTAAACCAGTTTTCACAAACTTATCTTTAGATTGAATAAAATTCCAACAAAATTTACAGAGAACTCAATACAATTTCTCTAAGTTCACTTGAAAAATAAACAAGACTATCAAAGAATGTTTTTTTAAAAGAGAAGGAAAAAGGAAGAGAGTAACCCTATCAGATACTAAACACCAAAAAACCAAACCCATTGCTGTTGAGTTCATTCTGACTCGTAGTGACCCTATAGGACAGAGTAGAACTGCCCCATAGAGTTTCCAAGGAGCGCCTGGTGGATTTGAACTGCTGACCTTTTGCTTAACAGCTGTAGCACTTAACCACTATGCCACCCGGGTTTCCTATAAGATATCAGAACATATTAGTACATAAATGGATATGAGAAGTGAGAAATCAGTCAGGTTCACAAAAATTTTGCTTTGGTCGTTAAAAATCATGAAGGACAGTGGACTTTGAAAACACAGGCTGAATGACTTTTCCGATTAATATAAATAAAATGAAACTTATCTGCCTTTTCAAACAATTAACATGACTGGTATAGAAGAGGAAGGCAGGATTTTATTTCTATAAATATTTCTATGATACAAGCTGTCATCCATCCCAAATTTAGTTTTACCCAGAAAGGCAACTTGGGGTTAACACACGCCATCTCATGATGTAGCTGGACAAACAGTAAGGTGAGAAAGAATGGGAAAGTGCTGTGGAGATTAGAGATACAAGGCTTCCACTGAGAAGCGCCCTGGAAGCCCTCCTGGCAAGGTGGCAGGTAAGCCGGGCTTTCAACCAGCTGCCACCGAGGAGGGCCAATGACTGACAGGACATGTATCTCCACTTGCCGCCATAGGTTTCTCGCTTTCTCCAGTTCACCAAAGGCACAGCGATAGAGTAAGTTTCACAGATGCTTAAGTGTGCCTTGTACCAATGAGCCTGTAACTCATACTTTATTATCTTACTTTTTCTGTCTCAGAAACTGGCCTTCTAGCAGAAGGCTTAAAACAAGTTTGGCCAGAGTTGGGCTCAGTATATACATAAAGTGAGATGGAGAATGTTGGGTTGGGGGTGGAGGCGGGGTGGGCAAGGAGGCAAGATGGCCACAGCACAGGACATTTTTGAGTTCCTATTTTACCCTTCCTAATTATGAGCAGCCTTACTTAAACACAGGCATCTGAAACCTGCTATATTTTATTCCTTCTCATTTAATTGCTAACTATTTATATGAAAGATACGGCGGTCTGCTTCCGTCAGGATTTACAGCCTCCGAAACCCTAGGGGATTGCTACGAGTTGGAATCAACTCGGCAGCAGTGGGTATCTCGGCGGCAGTGGGTATTTCTGTGAAAAGAAATTCCCCCTCGTCAATTACGTTTAAGTATCGTTTATATGGGAAAATGCATGGTAAGTTCTAGATTCTTTCCCTTTCTTTACTTTGTAAAATAATAGGCTGGTCCTCTAGCATCTTGCAGAGGTGACCAATGAGCTGTGTGTGTGCTTAATATACCTGGAATTTGAAATGTTTCGATCCATTGCAACTTCTATTCTTCCTGATGCTCAAGTTGTCCCATCTTCACCAAATGGGAGCCTGCAGAAGGTGGCTCCTGAATGTCTTTGACATGATGCTGACAGCTTTTGATAGTTTCTTTTCTTTCTAGTGTGTTTAGATCTTTCAGACTCACTGTGTGCATTTGCTGCCCAGACCTAAAATGATCCCGTGCTCCAAAGAGCCCTGGATCCTTTTTGTGGTCACTTATTGCACTTTTTTTTTTTTTTTTTTAACAAAGAAAATACATCAAGAGTTCATATTGGTATTTCTAGTTCAAATATAGGATTGCAAGGTTTTAACTTAAAATCATCTCTCTTGTCCCTCTATCTTCTTTTCCTCACACCAAAAACCTCATTTCTCTAAGAATTTTCCAACACCAGCATAACTATTTACTTTATCCTGATATAGACATCACTAGCACCAACATCATTACTGAAAATCATTTTCATTTCGATGATTTTTGCAATTCTTTTTGTCCTTAGGGTGCACCCGACTACAAATGTTGGATCAAAAAGCTGGGTTCTCCGAGACCACTTGATACAGTTCTCTGTGGGGTTATGCCATCAACTCAGTTAGCAGTTAATTTATTTCATTTTGTTTTCAATTTTTAAGATTGTATTTTTATTTGTTCTATAAATACACAAAGATGTAAACAGTCTACTGCAAATCTGTAAAACAAGGTATAGTCAGGAAGTCTAGCTTCTCTCTCCTCTCTTCGCTTCTGCCTCCCTCCCCCTGGGTAACTTTTTGTTTTTTTTTTTGAGTTTTTGTCTTATACTCAGGAAACTTTGACGCCTTTGCACTTATTCATTTTTGAATACAGGCAGTGCCCAGGTTATAAAGGAACCCATTCCTGAGTGTGCCCTCATGTGGGATTTGTAGGTGTGTCGGGACAGGTGCACCCGGTTTCCATTTAGCCTTACTTCAATGCAAGAGAAGGCGGGAAGCCTTTTCAGTGATTTAAATGTTGCGTGTGCAGCGAGTGAAGGTGATTGCAATAAGGAGTTTGTTTTGAGTTGGGGTTGTTTCAAACGTTTCAAAGAGAGGGCAAATTTACGTTACATGAAAGGGCAAGGACGAGTTGCCCCTAAGACAGACGTTGGTACCTGGGGACTTCCTATGTATTTAAGTGCCTACCACATGCCGTGCACTTCAGTTGATACATTGATGCGTAGAGGTTGTGTGGACATCGTCCTTACGTTCTAGCAGCTTGGAGCCCTGGTGGCACAGTGGTTAAGAGCTTGACTGCTAACCAAAAGGTTGGCAGTTCGAATCCATTTAGCAGCTTTTTGGAAACCCTATGGGACAGTTCTACTCTGTCTTATAGGGTCACTATGAGTCAGAATCCACCTGAAGGCAACCGGTTTGGGGTTTTTTTGTTGTTGGTGTTTTCTAGCAGATAATGATCAAAGGGAAGGTTTTTATATGGAAGTATTGGGATTGGAGAGGAGATCTCAGCACATGACTTTTTGTGCCCGTATTTCATCTTTCCAAATCATGAGTGTATTCATTTAAATACAAGGTTCCAAGACCACTCCAAACGGGCACGTTGTCCTAACGGGGAAGCCCCACACAATCATACATTTTGACTACTTTCTCCGTCGTCATAAAAGGGATTTGGGAAATACATTATCTTAGGTTTGAATTCTCTGTGTTGACTGTGGCCCCACTAGGGCAAAATCAACTTGTTACACAAGGCGGAGGTCAAACTGCAGAGATTTTCCAATCAGGATAAGGAATTTAGACATCATTCTCTATGTACTAGGTCTCTATTATTTGTTTTTAATCTAAGGAAGGACATATTTAAAGTAGTTCTTCAGGAAGACTAGTGAATCCCATGTTAGGTATTGATCAAAGTGGAGTAAGATGTCGTCTACTCACGAGTGAGGGCTCAACAAGTATTTGCTGAAAGAATGAATATAATAAGGGCATAGCATTGGAAGTGGAGACCCTGGGGGGCACAAATGGCTAAGGCAACTGAAAGGTTGGCAGTTCAGACCCACCCAGAGTGCCTCGGAAGACAGGCCTAGTAATCTGCTTCTGAAAGCACAGCCTTGAAAACCCTATGGAGTGCACTTCTACTCTGCACATACGGGGCTTGCCACGAATTGGAATCGACTCAATGGCAAGCAACGACAGCAGCACTGGAAGTGAAATGGAAAAGACTAGAAGAAGCATCTTGAAGAACAATCCTGTAGAGCTCTGACATTTAAAACGGCAGGGGTTAAGGAGTTGGATATGGAGAATACAGCATAGGTATCTAGGTGAATACAGTCCCCACCAACAGTAAGACATTAAGTAGGGAGAATATTAGCTTAGTTTTAGTTAGTTAGGCTGAGAAGTAAGGACTATGAAGAAAAGTCAGCCAGCCCTATAGTAATAGTTAGCTGAAGACAGAGAAGCAATCTTGGAGGGAGGAAAGGTAAAAACATGGGGACAGATGCCACAAATCTTAAGAAAGCCCACACTTAGGAGCAAGGAGAGAAAAGAGGAGCCAGCTAAGGAGAAAGAAAAGTAGGAGTCAGAAAGATGAAAAAACAAAAAAGTCTAAGAAAGTGAAATATCACTTAAGCTCAAAAAGAAGTTCTTAGAAGGGTGATAATCCGCTGTCAAAATGCTGCAGAGATGACAGTCAAGTTTCTAACTATGGCCTACTTTCCCAGGCCACATATCCCAACTTCTCTCCGCTCTTCCATAAGGTATTTTCTGGTCTTCAAGAAAAATGCTTCCAATATTGCCTACTTGCTAGTGGCACCTAGATCTGCCACTTGCAGTAACTTCGTAACTGTTCTCAGAATAACGGTATCATTGGGGTTGTGGTTATTCTATTTGTGTTCTGGTTCTGACTTATAAACATAAATCTTTTTCCTAGGACCTTGTAAAATCTCAACGCAATCACAAAATACTCTGGCTTCTGTATCTTATTTGGCATCGGCATCAAGAGCTCTTTAGCATGTGTCTCCTCTGTAAACTCCTGATATAGGGTAGACCCTCTGCTAGAGGGGCTTTTTATCCCTAAATTGATGGGGTTTTTTTCCCCTTCAGATTACCTCCTTCTAGACAGCAGGTGCGTCAATGGTTGTACAACTTTGGGGAGTCCCTTCAGGGAATTTCCTGTTTTTCCCTTTTACGTTTCACACCCATTCCTTGCTCCCGCCACTGCCATCTGCTGCCTCTTTTCTCCTGTTCAGCTTTGGCGTCTTCACACCCCACTCCCACGTCCCTTCCCAGCTCCCTCCGTCTGTCCAACAGGCCTGTACTTGGACTGCTCCAGTGCTTGTGCAAGGATCAAAGAGCCTTCTCTTTTCTACCAACTCACTGAGCTCAAAGGAGACAGAATTTACACAGCCATTAACCAAGGTCTCTGTGAACTTGACATACATGAGAAATAAACAGAACACAGGTGATTTTGGGGAGCTTATTTATGAAATAGGGCACAAATGCCTCAGTAACAAGCAGAGCCCTGCATTTCTGGGCATGAACTTCATGCATGTGCCAAGGTAAACTCTTTACCAGGATATGAATTAAATTTACTCTTGAATTTTTACAACCATAAGAGAAAATACACTGAATGTCATCAGCTGAGTGATAACACCACCTATCAATTATACTGTTTTACACTACCTAAATTTCCTGTTGAAATTATCTTAGAAATCTAGTACTAAAAATTTCGACAGTATAGTGGAAAGGCTCTTGTCAGGGACTGAGCTACCTCTTTGAATTTTCTTTTTAACATGTGGAAAATTTCTGTAAGTATGGTATATAAAAGTGGAACTTTGAATAAATGTCACATATACCATTAACACACAGTTTCATAATCTGGGGAGACTGGAACTCTTCACTTTTAAGGCTAGCACAGTGTAGGTCTGAGTGTCTGTTTCAGTATCTGAATATTTGGCTTTTATCTTTGTGACGTTTTTAGGTAATTTCAGAGCTAAGTGCATGCTCTGAGCAGTTGTACAGGAAGCTCTTTTGGCAAGAATTACTGGCATTTACTGGCTATTTAAAGTGAAAAGACAGAACTTAGAAGTACCACCACCCCATCTATTTTAAAATAAGCCCTGCACTTTCTACTTTCAAACTGGGGTAACCCACCAATGATCAGTTCTCCTACCTGAGCGCCCCTCCCCCTCTACTCACGTAGTATATTCGGAGAATATTTAAAGTGAGAGACTTGGGACACAGACCCTATCAGTACAGGTGTCACGTCTGTATGTTTATGTAAATACACTTCCTCTTTAAAAATCTATTGTCTCTTACAGGATATAGAAGCAGCAGCAAAGTCTCTACAGACCAGGATTCACCCACTTCCACGGCCTGAGGTGGTTTCTCTTGAGGTGAGAATCTTAAAAGTAAAAAGACAGCCCCTGTCAGTGCGTTCTAAATCAAGCAATGGTTATGTGTAGTTCCACTCAGTAACACATGGGGTTGCCGTGAGTCAGAATCCATTGACAGCACAAGGCAACAAGTGTGTATTTCTCAGATTTACTGATCCACTAAGATAGGGTGTGTCTGCTTGATCTTCATACATCCACAATTATATGCTTCATGCATAGAGGGTGAACGATAACTATCGTGATTGAAAATTATTTTTTATCAAGTGGAAATTTCACAAAGACCCCAGTGTCTTTTCACCTCGTCGGCTGAAAGCAAGTACCCTGTTAAACCACAACCGACAATACGCACTGACGCTGAAGATGACAGCACACCTAACCGACGGGTGTTTCCTGCTGGAAAAGCTCAGTCCCTTCACCAGAAATTTAGCCAAAGCCATTTAAGTGTGTATCATCATGCAGCATACCGTGGCTTTTGCCTGTTTTATTTTGCGCAGTTCAAGAAGAGATTGGGAATTAGTTGGCAAAAAATAAACCATATTTGGTGTATGATTGTGTTTGTGAATGACTGTGAACTTACTACATAAAGAATACTTTGAGCTTTATTTTTAATGACCTTTCCCAAATACAATTTTGCTTCCTGCCTAACCTGGGAGATGAAGACTCAAAATTAAAGGAAGAGAATTTGCCCCTCAATTTTCTGTGTCATCTAAAGTAATAAGAAAAGTCAGTGGTCAAGGACTGAAAACACTTTGGTACAAAGTTGTGCCTTGGACGTCTTTTTCTTTGTTGCATTCCCCAAGACCTGACGCTGGAGTGTTGAGGGCCCACCCAGTAAGGGTTAGTCCAGCTGTGAATGGCTGAGAAGCCCTAGTTGGTATTTTTCTTAGCTAGCCTTGCACAGCAGGATGGCCCTTATTGAAGCATGCCAGGCTGTGGGCTGTTTCTCCGACCACAGGCCTAGTTGTGGGGACATGTAGAGTCCCTCGCCATTTCCTGCTCTCAGAACGCTGTACCTTCTTAATGCCCATCGTGAGTAAGTACGTGCTCCTAGTGCTGTCAGATCCTTTGGCTGAATTTCCCAAAATGAGGTCAGGAGTGATGATCTAATAGAAAATGCACTTGCTTTTGGCAGTTTGGTTTTATTTCACATCCTTAGGGCAGTATCTCAAGAAACCAGCAAAGCTCCTATACACAGTATGGTGACGCTCACATGCTCCTGTAGCCTGTGATCACTGGAAGTCAGGCCAGTAATACGGCATCTCAACATTCAAGTTGTTTGTATTGAAAATGGTTAGATGATATTGACACAGTGAAATAAACCCGTGACAGCTGGAACTCAGTGGGACTGCCTTGTCTTTCCAGGACTCCCAAGTCTTCCACCTTTGACAAAGCGCAGCCTTACCACTTTTCTATCACTCCTTTTAGTGGGAAATGTTTGCGTTTTACTTCTGTGACAGGTTCCTGCCTTACACAGGTTCCACTTTCACAGGTTTTATCATATTATTCTCTTATCATAAAAAAAAGAATTAGGAAGAAATTATGATTTGTTATACCAGGTGTCCTTCTAAAAGACATAGTAGATCCATATTTTTACTATTTTCCCTACACTATTAAACCCACTGTCGTCAAGTCGATTCCGACTCATAGCGAACCCTATAGGACAGGGTAGCGTTTCCCAGGAGCGTTTCCCAGGAGCGCCTGGCGGCTTTGAGCTGTCCACCTCTTGGTCAGCAGCTGTAGCGCTTAACCACCACGCCACCAGGGTTTCCAAATTTAGGGAGCAACATACTAACTAGATCAGTTCCTGATCTCATCCTGGGTGAAATCTTTTGATGTTAATTCTGAAACGTGTTCATGTTTAATCATTTAATTATAATAATTGTAGTATGGGTAATCATTTGGTGTAGGATCTGAAACACTAAACAAAAACATTTGATTGTTGTAAAGCCACAAGCGATACTACTGGCAGTAATCCCAAGGTTGGCCACAAGAGGGCGTGTAAAATCACAATAACACCCCCAATTTGTAATTCTGCCAGCCTCTGGTTTTACACAGAAATTTGAAAATTAACACTAGTAAGTAGCCAGATTTTTTTCTAAAATTAACATAAAATGTTCTGCAGAGGAAGTACATTCTACATATATATGTGCGTGCCTGTGTGTGAGTGTGTGTGTGTGTACATACACACGAGTGAATAAACATTCAGACTATTATGAAGAGCCAAGTTCAATTGCTTGATATGCTTTCTTTACTTTTGGATTTTTTTCCCCCAGGCTCGTTACTGGGCATCAGTAAAAGAATATATTCCCAAATGGGAACAGTTTCTTTTGGGAAAAGCACCATATCCTATTGGTGCTGAAAATCAAAATGAAGCAGAAAAAGAAGTACAGCAATAATGTCTTCGCATGCTGTTTCAAAAAACCTGTTTAGTAAAGCTTAATATCAAAGAACATGCAGGTGATTTCAGGGACTTTGGGAATCAAATACCTCCACATGGCTCTGTTAACTCTGAACTGACAACGAAAAGAAGAGGACGTACTGGAAGGCCTCAGGTTATCACTGAGAGACCTACTACCATTTCAAGATGATGAATTTGCTTTCTGCCAAACCCATGGACGCATTAAGAACTAATACCGAAAGCTGGCCTACTTACTAATTAAATGGTCAAATGAGTGCTGTGTGTGTCGCTTAAAAACTCATTTACAGTTATTCTCATCTAAACTGTGAATATTGGTTGTCAGTTCTGATTTTAAGTTTTCTAGGGTCTTTATTTTCCAATTATTTTACTATGGGAGGAGGCACAGGATCAAGATGGTTGTTTGCAAATATAGTTTCTTCTAATAAATGAAAAGACGATGGCCTTTAACTGTTTCAGTTGAAGAAAATCTATCAGAAAATAGGTTCATAAGATTTTGAATCTCGCAGATAATCACACCTCTAAAAGTTCTGGGGAAGGACTGAGCGTCCTGTTAGTAGCCCGTTGTGGGAGGGCTCCGGCTTCGCCTTGAACAAGGGTACCTGTTAGAGCCGGGAATGTTTACTGGACTTTAACTTGGTTTTTAAGGATTGCCATCCCTATGAAGACAAATAATAGCCCCCCCTCATCTTTTCATCTCTAAACGTTCCCCCCCTCCCCCCGCTCTTTATTTCTAAAACAGTTGTCAGGAGGTTTTGGGTCACAACCCTAACCAGCTTTAGTTCACCTGTTTGAGCATTATGTATATATATAAACACGTACACACACATACATACTTTTATAAACCGAAACTCATTGCCATCAAGTTGGTTCTGACTCATAGCGACCCTACAGGACAAAGTAGAACTGTCCCATAGGGTTTCCAAGGAGTGGCTCATGGATTTGAACTGCCAGCCTTTTGGTTAGCAGCAGAGCCCTTAACCACTGCACCACCAGGGCTCAGATACACACACACAGCCTCTGTTAGCAAAGGGAATCTACATTATATTACAATTAAAGATTTTAAATTTCCAACTGGTTTATGTTTGTAAATGAAAATAATAGGAAAAGCTTAAAAAAAAAAAAAAAAAGCTAAGTTGAAATGTCCACTGTGCTGATAAGTTCCTCAAAAAACTGCCATCTTGGAAATATCCTGTTGAGTGGGTGTTGGTGTGGGTAACAATACCGTTGTTTTCATAATACGTGCTGGCAGCTTAGCACACTTGTCTCCAGTGTTAGCAGTTGTAATTAAGGAACAAACAGCACAGGGTGTCAGTCCGATGACAATCTCATCTATCGTGTCACAATACAAAATGTCACAAAATATTAGAACCGTTACATAACTATAAAAAGTATCAGCTTAAACAACATTAAAAAAAGGAAGACAGAAAGGAAGAAAAAAGAAAGCTGGCGTAGAGAGCAAAACAATTTTACACCTTCTCAAGAATGTTTTGTCATGAAGAAAAATGGATAATTTTTTTCCGTGTTACGTTACAGTTTGGGTTCTAGCCATCCAGCTGATTTAGCAGGAGAACGCAGATTTCCCCCAGCAGCTCCGAACTGGTAAACAGATTTAGACGTAGAGGAAAGGAGCCTGCGGGAGTTGTTGTGTTTTTCTTTAACATCCGGCCTTTCCCAGCATATGCACACAGGAAGAAGGCGAATGAAGCACGTGAAACTGAATTCTTTTTAGTCAAAAAAAAAAAAAAGGCCGAACATTTGCTGAGATGGTAAAATATTGTGTCAAGCAAGTAGGAACATTCCAAAATTAAACAGTGGTTAATAAGTTAATGTCCTCACATATATGAGCATACACTTCAAAATATGTAAATTAAATCGCCAGCAGGTTAGATTAAAATACAAAATGAATGGCAACCTAACCATCTCGGAAAAGGCTGGCGTCTTCCCTCGCCCAAGCCGACTGACCTTCTAAATAGTTGAAGAGAAAAGCACCCGATGAACACAGCCTGGTCACCTCTGAGGGTGGAGGGGGCATTTCCACCCTTGGGCAGCAGCGTCTTCCCACTTCTAGCTCACAGCTCACCAACCCTGGGAGATGACTTACTCCTGCCCCTACGGATCTCTCCCCCCCCCCCCCGCCTTGTAGACTGGAACAGATTGCACCACATGGTGTACGCTTTAAAGAAAAAAAAAAAAAATTTTTCACCCTTAGGGACCTGGACACCCAGTTAAAGGGCTTTAATATCCCTCATGGTAAATTAGCTTCACATAGGAATTTTCAAATACTGCTTTCCACGAGGAAGAGAGAAATGCATGAAGTAATATATATTTTTGTACATTTAGTAGGAATCAGACAAAGAAAAAGAAACGACTAATAGTTTTCCCCTAACTCAGTATCCTTATCACACACTACACTGTACCTGCTGCTCTCCATGGAAACTATGAATTGGGTTTTTTTTTTAGAATAATGGAGTTTTCAAAATAAAGGGTTTAAGAACCTGTTTCCAGAGCCTTTCTTAGATTGTTGCAAATGCATAAATAGGCAAAACTCATTTTCTGCTGAAACACTTCTGGTAGATGAAATTATTAAATTAGAAAATGCTAAGGATCAGAAGGAGCTGCAGCTTTTCTCCAAACTTCCAAAGATCCATTTTCAGTACCAAGGAAAGGGCACAGCAGTCTGGGAGGGTGACATGTGCTCCTTCTCGTAGACAGGGAGCAGTGCAGGTGACACCAAAATTACAGGGATGCAGGTTTTCTCCTCCTGGCTTAACTTGGCAGCTGAAGGCTCAAGGATGATCTTTTCTTTCCAACTTTCACTTTTCTGGCTCATTCAGCTTTTTAATAATAGTAATAAACTGGATATGTGGGCATATTGATCTTTTAATGAAAATTAAACTTACCTGGAGGTTATTTTTTCACTTCTGAGACAACTGGAAATGTCCTGGGCGGTGTGTGTGTGTACGTGTGTGTGTGTGTGTACAAAACCAGGGTGTGCAATCACCAAATTCAGACAAGAGGAAGACATTAAGCTTTAGCTGTAAGAAAGCCACGAATTTGGCTCATCTACAAAATATATTCTCTTTCCTTTTCCTTCCTTAGTCTATTAATCTTTTTACTCTAAGCCAATTCACATACTCTCATTAAAAAAAAAACAAGTTTTATTTATAATAAAGTCTTAAATTCCCACTGAGGAAGTTTCTTTCCCCCTCCCTTTCAAAAACTGCCCAAACGTAATAGCTACAGGGCTTAAAACACTCTTCTTTTCAATAGTCTGCCCTGTTTTGCCCTCTCTGCTTTAATTAGGATACTAAGATATCTTTTTTAGGAATGTCTGACCAAAATCAGTCTCCAGAGAAGGAAACAGCCAGGTGATGATTTCATCCAGGACAAAGGTCTGTGGAAACAGGGAGGAGCTGGGAAAAGGGAGAGAACCTTGAAAATGGTTCAAGTTGGAACAAGGGTTTCTCTCTCTCTCCTTCCGTGTTTCTGGGTGGTGCTTTTTTGTTTCTCTTATAGTTTAGAAATTAATTTGTCTACATAGGAAATTTAATTCCCCATTGCTAACAAAAGAATGTTTAGCATTTTCTGGGACAAACGTGGGACGTGTCAAACTCTGGCAGTTAAGGAGAGGGCCGATTTGTGGGTTTGACACCTGGCATTGTGATCTCTGTTTCTCAGTGGAACTGAGATTATATCCTTCCCCAGATCCAACAAAAGGAAAATGTCTCCAACAAAGACAGAAGGCTGGAAACATTTCCGGACATCGTCTTAACCTCTCAGAGTCAAGTTTCCCTGCCTGCAAGAAAAAGGACCTGGTTTTCTAAGAGTAATTTTTTAAAGTTCTTGCTATTTAAAACACTCTAACTTGTGTCTCAGACAATGACAGAGACTGAAATTCTGCTAAAGGAGTATCTAGAGTAACTACAGTAAAAAAAAAAAAAAGTTGTATTTAGAGGAATCGATGTAATGTTATTTTAGAAAGGATAATTCACTTTGTTTCTATCATTTTCATGATAATTGATCAGGTGTTTGCTTGCAACCTAACCTCTACTGTTAAGGTCAAAGAATTTCCATTATTCCTTCCTGACTCTAGTTATCAATGTGGAAGTTTTTCTGATATTTTACACAACACCAATCTGGAGACAAATCAGAGAGTGACAAATTCCCTTTCTATATTTTGCCTATTCCATCTATCTTGTCTCTATCTTCTCACTATCACTTAATTATTTTTGTTCCTGGTTTTCAATAATTTATAAGGTCTATGGTTAAGACCTCAGCTACTAACCAAAAGGTTGGCAGTTCAAATCCACCGGCCTCTCCGTGGAAAGCCTATATGGCAGTTCTACTCTGTCGTATAGGGCTACTATGAGTATAAACCGACTCGATGGCAATGGGTTCAGTTATAACACTTGTGAGGAGCCATGGAGGTGCAGTGGCTAAGCACTCGGCTGCTAACTGAAAGGTCTCTGATTTGAACCTACCAGCTGCTCTACAGTAAAAAGATGTAGCAGTGTGCTTCTGTAAAGATTACAGCCTTGGAAAACCTATGGGGCAGTTATTCTGTCTTGTAGGGTTGCTTTGAGTCAGAATCGACTTGACAGCAAAGTTTTGTTTTGTTTTGTTTTTAATAACACTTATAATGAACGGCTGGTGGCACAGCGGTTAACTACTTGGCTGCTAACTGAAAGGTTGGCTGTTCAAACCCAAGCAGCTGCACCACAGAAGAAAAGGCCTGGTGATCTGCTTCCATAAAGATTACAGCCAAGAAAAGCCTATGGGGCTGTTCTACTCTCACATGGGGCCACTATGAGCTGGAATCAACTCGCCAGTGCCCAACAGCAACACAACATAACACGTATACTAGAAACCGCTGATCCAAAAAAGCTTAAGCACTGAGATGTTTAAAAGAAACGAAATGTAGAAATCTTTCAAATGATATTCAGTAAACACGGTTAACATTTGAGCAGCATTCACTCACTCGTTCAGCAGACGTTACTAACTGCCCACGTGTAGCAGGGTCCCTGGGTGGTGCAGAGGGTCTGTGCTCAACTGCTAGCCTAGAGATAGGCAGTTCATACCCAGCCAGCAGTGCCACAGGAGAAAGATCTGTTAATCTACTTCCATAAAGATTACAATCAGAATGGATTAAAAAAAACCTGACCCAGCTGTATGCTGTTTACAAGAGATACACCTTAAACCTAAGCATACAAATAGGTTGAATGTGAAAGGATGGAAAAAAATATTACATGCAAATAATAACCAAAAGAGAGCTGGAATGGCAATCTTAATATCAGACAAAGTAAACTTTAAGACAAAATCTGTTAGAAGAGATAAAGATGGACATTAGTGATAAAAGGGTCAATTAAGAATATTTAACAATCACAAATATGTACCCAAAATTGGGGCACCTAAATATATAAGGCAAATACTGATAGAATTGAAGGGAAAAATAGATAGTACTACCACAATAGTTGGACACTTCAATACACCACTTTCAATATTGGACAGAACATCTAGAAAGAAGAGCAACAAGGAAACAGGGGACTTAAATGACACTATAAACCAACTAGACTTAACAGACGCATATAGAACACTTTACCCAAAAACAGCACAATATACATTGTACTCCAGTGCATGTGGATCATTCTCCAGGGTAGACATGTTAGGTCACAAAGCAAGTCTTGATAAATTTTAAAAGGTTGAAATCATAAAACTTATTTTCTCAACCATGACAGAGTGAAGCTAGAAATAAGCAATGGAAAAAAAAAAAAAAAAAACCCAAAATACACAAACATATGGAAATTAAATAACACACTGTTAAACTACAAATGGGTCAAGGAAAAAAATTAGAAATTTCCTGGAGTCAAAATGAAAAGGAAAGCACAACACACCAAAACTTCTGGGATGCGGCAAAGGCAGTACTCAGAGGGAAACTTATAGCAATAAATGCCTACATGAAGAAAGAGAAAAGATCTCAAATCAACAGCCTAACTCAACAACTCCAGGAACTAGAAAGAGAAGAACAAACTAAGCCTAAACCTACTAGAAGAAAGGAAATAACAAAGAGCAGAGAATAAATACATAAAATGGAAAACAGAAAAATAGAATCAATAAAACCAGAAGTTGGTTCTTTGAAAAGATCAACAAACCAACAAACCTTTAGCTACAATGACAAAGAAAATAAGAGAAAAGATGCAAATAATCAAAATTAAAAATGAAAGGGGGGACATTACAACTGGCCCAAGAGAAATAAAGAGAATTGTGGCAATATTGTGAACAACTGTATGGCAGCAAACTGGATAACCTAGATGAAATGGACAAATTCTTAAAAGCACACAGCCTACCCAAACTGACTCAAGAGGAAATAGAAAGCCTCAACAGGCCATATCAAGTGAAGTGACAGAATCAGTGATCAAAAACCTCCTCCCCCAAAAAAGGCCTGGACCCAATGGTTTCACTGAGAAATTCTACCAAACATTTAGAGGAGAATTGATACCAAATACTGTTAAACTCTTCTAAAAGATAAAGAATACTTCCTAATGCATCGTATGAAGCAAACATAGCCCTGATACCCAAACCAGGTGAAGACACCACAATAAAACTACAAGCCAATATCTCTTATGAATATAGAAGAAAAATTCTCAAAAAAAAAAAAAAAATACAAGGAAACAGAATTCAACATCATACACTATAACCAAGTGGGATTTATTCCAGAAATGCAGAGATGGTTCAGCATTAGAAAATCAATTAATGTAATACACCACATCAATAAAACAAAGGAAACTAAGAACCCAAGAGACAGAAAGGGCCACATGAACCAGAGACCTACATCATCCTGAGACCAGAAGAACTAGTTGGTGCCCGGCCACAATCGATGACTACCCTGTCAGGGAGCACAACAGAGAACTCCTGAGGGAGCAGGACATCAGTGGGATACAGACCCCAAACTCTCATAAAAAGACCATACTTAATGGTCTGACTGCGACTAGAGGAATCCCGGCAGCAATGCTCCCCAGACCTTCTGTTGGCACAGGACAGGAACCATCCCCGAAGACAACTCATCAGACATGAAAGGGACTGGTCAGCGGGGGGGAGAGAGATGCTGATGAAGAGTGAGCTAATTAAATCAGGTGGACACTGGAGAGTGTGTTGACAACTCTTGACTGGAGGGGGGATGGGAAGATAGAGAGAGAGGGAAGATGGCAAAATTGCCTCGAAACGAGAGACTGAAAGGGCTGACTCAATGGGGGAGAGCAAGTGGGAGAAGGGAGTAAGATGTATGTAAACTTACATGTGACAGACTGATTGGAATTGTAAATGTTCACTTGAAGCTTAATAAAAGTTAATTAAAAAAGGAAAAAAACCACATGATCATCTCTATGGATGCAAAAAAAGCATTTGAAAAATCCAGCACCGTCTCTTGATGAAAACCCAAAAGAAGATTGAAATAGAAGGGAAATTCCTCAACATGACTCAGAGCATATATGAAAAGCCAATAGCCAACATCGTACTTGAAGAAGATAGACTGAGAGCTTTCCCTTTGAAATCGGGACCAAGACAAGGGTGCCCACTCTCACCACTTCTATTCAATACTGTATTAGAAGTCCTAACCAGACAATAAAACAAGAAAAAAGAAATAAAAGGTATCCAGACTGGAAACGAAGTAAAATGATCTCTATTCATAGATGGTATAATTTTATATATAGAAAATTACAAAGAGTCCACAAGAAAACTTCTAGAGCTAATAGGAGAATTTAGCAATGTTACAAGGTACAAGGTCAACAACAAAAATCAGTTGGGTTTCTATACACCAGCAATGAGAAATCTGAAAGGAAAATTAGGCAAACAATTTCATTTACAATAGCATCTAAGAGAATAAAATACCTGGGAATATATCTAACCACGGAAGTGAAGGGCTTATACAATGACAACTATAAGGCATGGCTGAAAGAGATTAAAGAAGACTTAAATGGAAACATGTCCCATGTTCATGGATTGGAAGACTTAATATTGTTAAGATGTCAATATCACCTAAAGCAATCTATAGATTCAAGGCAATCGTGATCAAAATTCCAACAGCCTTCTTTACAGAAAGAGAAAAACCAATCTACAATTTTATATGGAATGGCAAGAGGTCCTGACTAAGTAAAACGATATTGAAAGAGAAGAATAAAGTATGAGGACTCACACTTCCCAATTTTAAAACATTGTGTATGGCTACGGAAACCCTGGTGGCATAGTGGTTAAGTGCTACGGCTGCTAACATAAAGGTCAGCAGTTTGAATACACCAGGCGCTCCTTGGAAACTCTATGGGACAGTTCTACTCTGTCCTATAGGGTCGCTATGAGTCGGAATTGACTCGACGGCAATGGGTTTGGTTTGGTCTTGGTGTAGACAGCTACAGTAATCAGAACAGTCTGGTACTGGTATAACAATAGACACCAATACCAATGGAATAGAAGTGAGAGTCCAGAAATAAACTCACACATCTGTGGTCAACTGGTTTTGACAAGGGTGCGAAGTCCATTCGATAGGAAAAGAAGAGTCTCTTCAATAAATGGTGCTGGGAAAATATGGATTTCCACATGCAAGAAAATCAAACAGGATCCATGCCTGACACCATACACAAAAACAAATTCAAAATGGATTAAGGATCTGAATGTACAAACTAAATCAATAAAATTCTTAGAAGAAAAAGCAGGGACAACACTGTCAGGCCTGGCTCTTGACGATGGATTACCTAACATGATAACAAAAGCACTGGGACTTCACAAAAATTAAAAAATTTTGTCCATCAAAAGACTTTACCAAAAAAGCAAAAAGAAAAGCTACCGACTGGGAGAATATCTTCAGAAACCATATATCCAACAAAAATCTAATAGCCAAATTATATATAAAACTTCAACAACTTAACAAAAAGACAAACAATCCAATAATAAAATGGGCAAAGGACTTGAAGAGACATTTCATCAAAGAGGACATTCAAATGGCTACCAAACATATGAAATGATGCTTAGCATCCTTAGCCATCAGAGAGATGCAAATCAAAACCACAGTGAGATACCATTTCACTACCACTAGGCTAGCTAGGAAACCCTGGTGGCGTAGTGGATAAGAGCTACAGCTGCAAAAAAAAAAAAAAAAAAAAACCACAAATGTGGGCTGGAATGCAAAATGGTACAGCTGTTGTGGAAAGCAGTGTGAGAGGGCCTGAAAAAACTAAAAATAGAACTATTATATGACCAAGCAATTTCACTCCTGGGTATATACCAAAAAGACTTGAAAGCAGAGACTCAGAGACTTTTACACCAATGTTCACCGCTGTACTACTCACCATAGCCAAAAGGTGGAAACCACCTAAATGCCCATCCACAGATGAATGGATAAACAAAATGTGGCACATACATACAACAGACTACTACTCAGCCAGTAAGAGAAATGAAGTCTTGATACATGCTGCAACACAGACGGAGCTGGAAGACATTATGCTGAGTGAAATAAGCACTAAAGGACAAATATTACATGACCTCGTGTATATAAAAAGATAAGAAAGTCAAATATATGGGACCAAAGTTTTTTAGTGGTTACCAGAGGGAGGGGGAAAGGAGGAGTTAATGGTGATGGAAATATCACATTGATTAAGGGTAGGGGTGCACAGCTGATTATTGTAATTTCTATGAATAAGTTGTATACCTATAAAAAGTTAAATTGACAAAAGTTGTGTGACAGACATATTTACAACAACAACAACAACAGCAACAAGTGAGTAGCTGCTGAGGATGCTTATGTACAACCAAAACCCTGATGGGATCTGGTTTCTGGGTTTGGAGGTTTAGGGTCATGGTTCCATGGGACATCCCAGTTAACTGGCCTAATAACTTGTATAGTGCTTCTATTCCTGTTTTACCTCCTAGTTGGTTTTACATGCAGAAACTGTTGAATTGGTTCACGTTTTGCTGTGTATATTCTCAACAACAACAAAGTAAATAAAATAATAAAAAAAAGATTACAGCCAATAAAACCCCAAGAGGCAGTTCTACTCTGTGATACAAGGGGCCACTGTGAGTCAGAATCGACTCCATAGCATCAGGTTTTTGGTACTGTGGAGCAGGCACAGTTACTTTTAAGCACTGAGAATACAGCAGTGAACAAAACAGCCCCCCCAAATCCGTGTCCTTATGGAACTTACATTCTGGTAGGGTAGGGGGTGGGAGGGTGGAAGACAGAGCTAGACAATGAACAAGAAAAGTGATACACAACATGGTGCTGGTGTTAGCTGCCATCAAGTCTGTTCTGACTCAGTGAAGGAAATAGGGCTAACCTAGTATGAACATCTAAAATGCCTTCAGTGGAAGAACGCAGAGCAGATTCCATAATTTCTCAGACAATATGATCAGAACAGAGTTTTGTTTTCTTATTGGAAGGTCTTGAGTTGGGGTTTTCCGGTGAAACATTTGTACTGCTACTAATCTGGAAATTGTATAAGCTTAATGAATAGCTTTATAATAAAGAACGCAAAGAAGATTTTCATAAAACATAACCTGAACACTCCCATAGTGTTATTTTATTTAAATCATATTTGTGACAATCAAACACATATAATCGAGTTAATTCCCTCTTGGAAACTTCTCTAATCTATGGTTAAACTATGCATTATACTCCATGTACTCAAAGTCACTTTAATGCCTGCCTTTTGAAAGGCTGGTGCTCTAGGTGTGTTTTGATGTGTATGAAACTCCTGACAGACAAGATTCCAGTCCCAGGTCTGCCACTAACTGCCACTCAGCTTCCGCACTGAGTTGAATAAGATCAGCACTGTCCAGTTGAACTTGGAAATATATTATCTAGGCTGTCAAATACGGTAGCCACCAGCCAGCGTCTGACTCTTGAGTAACTGAAATGGAGCAAATGAGAAATTTAATTTCAATTTTATTTCATTTCAATTATTGGAAAGCTTTTAAGTATGTTTGGAACAACTTGGGTAAGTGAATCTACTTTTTCAACTGTAAATTTTATGAAATCTAAATAGAGATCAGTATTTCCAGTAAAAATTTAACATCCAAGTTGAGGGATGCTGTAAGTATAAAATACATGCTGAATTTTAAAAAGTCTGAACAAAAGGATGTAAAATAGCTTGTTAATAATCTGTATATTGATTACATATTGAAATGATAATATTTTTAATACACTGGGACAAATAAAATATATTGAAATGAATTTTACTTGTTTTTTACTTTTTCTAAAATGGCTACTAGAAAATTAAAAATTACATGTGAGTCACAGTGTATTTCTATTGAATAGCTAGACAATCACTAAGATCCTTTGCAATTTTCTGATTCTGTAAATTTATAAGCATTTTTTAGAATCTACTCTAATATTTAACTATGAAGCCTGTAACTGCTGAATTTGGGGAGGAAACTTCAGGTTAAATAGCTGGTTGAGATTTTCATCCTTCACGTCTAACAGAGTATTTTAGAAAGTAAGGGCAAGTGTTTAAGAGCAGAGGAGAATACTCTTTTGTCCTCAGAGTTGTATTTAGATGCGTTTAGTCCCTAAGCTTCACCTGTATTCATTTTTCAAGTCCCAAATCCAAGCACAATGCCTAGGAAATACTAGGTACTCAATGAATATGTTTTGGATGACAGAATTTGCATTTTGCCCAGGCTTTTAATTAAAATACATTTGGTGAGAACATTTATTAAAGATGAAACAGTATGGGGCTGCAAGCCAGATAAAATAATTTGGCATTGGTTTGCTTACGATGCAAGATAGAAGAAGCTGGATACTGAAATCAAAGGTTTGTTTCTCCTCAGAAGACCTTGATAATCACTGGAAGTAACGTTAATACTTGGTGGTAACGAAGCACCTTTACAGGAAAAGTACATTGCAGACAAATACTATTAGTCATTGAATTACGGATGGTGAAATGAAAGCAGTGTGACATTAAGTGACTGTCGAAGTCACAGTAGAGGTTCCCCTCTTATACCTGGGGACTCGGCATTCTTCATTTCTCCTTGTCCCCTATTCCCACTACTACACCATCAGGTTCCCAGAGGAACCACAGAGAAGCAATTACCAGTTAAAATTAGGCTGAAAGGAACCAGTGGTTTCAGAGAATGTAATTTAACTTCATATACTTAATAGGATGAGAGTCCAAAATGGAATTAACATCATCCTCACTCACTCATTTAAGGCTCTGAGCAAAGACCTTTCTATTAACCTTCAGCCAAAAAGAACTGTTCTTACAGATATACCAGGGCCTCTCAGTGCCTTGGCCTGATGCTACAGGCAGTACCAATGTCATGAGAAATGGTGCGGTTTTTGCATTAAATCGGTGGTTGCTTGCTCATCCCACAAAACTTTACTGTAATTAGAACAAAGCTTCCTTTTACCACGTCCCCCCTTTTTAAATCAAATAGGAAGTAAAGCTGAATTTAACAAATGGGCTAAGTATTATGGGTGGGGACAAACAATGTGCCTCTCTCAGGGCCTCTTGTCTGTGTGTGTCAGCTAAACATACAGATAAAGTGGAGTGTTAAAGAAAGACCAAGGAAAGGCTTTTAACACAGCCTGGGAGATGGGGAGGGAAGGGGTGGAGGAAGGAACCTGGAGGAGCAAAGGAGAAGAAACCTGTGCTATATTTTAATGAATGAGTAAAATAGTAGAAATTAGCCAAGAGACTTCTATTTTCAAGATGGCACCTAAGTAATACTGACTCCTCTCCTTCTGCACCCAACCCTTATAAATAAGGGGCATTTCTCCCCAGCGCTCTCCACTGAGAATGCTCTAGTCAAGATTGCCAATGTCTTCTTTCTTTCTAAACCCAATGTTTGTCCTAAGTACTCACCTTTTTCAATCTCTCAGCAGACTTTGACACAAATGATCATTCCCTCATTGCTTCTTCACTGGGTTTCCCTTGGTTACCCCTGACAACTCCTCAGTCTACTGGCTCCTCTTCCTATTGACTCTGAAACATTTGAGTGCCCCACAGCTCAGACTTTCTTCCTATTTGCCTCTCTAGCTATGTTCATCCCCTCAGTGCTGTCATCTAGCCCATGGTTTTTAATGCCACCTCTAAGAGGACAACTCCAAGATTCATATCCTCAGCTCTGACTTTTCTCTTGAGCTGAACATCCACTCAACACTTGGATATCTAATAAGCATCTCAAATTTAACATGTCCAGAACAGAACTTTAGATTTTTCTCCTCAAACCTGCTCCTTCCAGGGTCTTCTCCATCTTAGTAAATGCCATCATCCCTCCAGTAGCTCAGGTCAAAACCTTGGAGTCACCCTTAATGCTTTTTTCCCTCCCACCATCAGCAAGTCATGTTGGCCCCACCTTCAAATTACATCCCATATCTGACTATTTCCCCATTACCATAAGCCTGGACCCCCTTGCCTGGACTACTGCAATGGCCTCTTCAGGGTTCTCTGTGCTTCCATCCTTGTCTGTCTTTTCACCACAGAAAAACTAGAGTCCTCTAAATGATACTCTCCCACCCACAGATCTCCAAGGCTTCCCATTACCCTTAAAATAAGGTATCGTGGCCTAGGAAGTCCTACATGATCTGGATCTTGCCTACCTTTCTGTCATCGTTTCCTATCATTCTGCCCCTTCACCCTCTGAGCTCCAACCACTTCCATCCTGTTCTTCCCTCCTACCTCAGGGCTTTTGCACTAGCTAATACAGGGGCTTGGAAAACTCTTTTTTCCCTCACTTCATTCAGGTCTCTACTCAAATCTCATCTCTTTGTAGAGGCCTTCCCTGACCACTTTCTCTACAATAAGACACCCTCCTTGTGCCCCATAACTCTCCATCATCTTACCTGCTTTATCTTCATAGTATAATACATTGTATTATATGTTTATTAATATGTTTGTTGTCTACTCCTCCCACTGAAATGTAAGCTCCCTGACAACAGGGACTCTGTCTTATCATCGCCATATCATCAGCCCCTATCACAGTGCCTGGCACCTAGAAGATACTTGATGAGCATATTTTGAATAAATTAAAAGAGAAAGAAACAAATACCCGTATAACCCGTTGCCATTGAGTGGATTCCAACTCATAGCAGCCCTATATAGTCCTGCTCAAAAACAAGACGGGAAACTATCAGAGTCAGAAATGGTGACAGCAGAAAAACAGAGGGGCCACGGCAATGAGCCACTGCTGCCTCAAGAAGCAGTCAGAGAGGGTGGCCAGAAGCAAGGGATTCACAGAATCTAGACAGGGAAACAAACATTAAATGAATCAACACAACAGAAAAATGTAAAAATTGCAACACTAGTAAGCTCTATAAAGGAGTGGCCCATGGTGGTTTAAGCACACAATCTGGGAAGCCTTTGCTGGGGAAGAGAAGGCTGAGATTTAAAGGAAGAAAAGGAAAAACTAGAACCAGCAGTGGGTGGAAAGATTAAGTCTTCTTGGCTGATAGTATTAACATATGCAAAGGCCCTGTGGCTAGGAAGATGTGATGCTATTATCTCAATGGGCCTTTGAGAACACAGTTGCCAAAAAAAAAAAAACTTTAATTCTTGTTATTCTCTAATTTGTTGACTTGAAGTTGAAGGGAGTAAAAATATATCACACACCTAAACACTCAGCCTTGCCATTTTTTTTCCCACTAAATGCTTTTTTAAGGACATACCCATTAAAAAACCTGCTACCTTAACTGGACAGCCATCTGCAAAAAAATGAAACAAGACCCATACCTCACTCCATGCACAAAAACGAGCTCAAAATGGATCAAAGGCCTAATATAAAATCTAAAACAATAAAGATCATGGAAGAAAAAATAGGGACAACGTTAGGAGCCCTAATACATGGCATAAATGGTATAGAAAACATTATAAAGAACGTAGAAGAAAAACTAGATAACTGGGAGCTCCTAAAAATCAAACACCTAGGCTCATCCAAAGACTTCACCAAAAGAGTAAAAAGACTACCTACAGACTGAGAAAAATTTTTAGCTATGACATTTCTGATCAGTGCCTGATCTCTAAAATCTACATGATACTGCAAAAACTCAACTGCAAAAAAGACAAATAACCCAATTAAAAAATGGGCAAAAGATATGAATAGACACTTCACTAAAGAAGACATGCAGGTAACTAACAGATACATGGGGAAATGCTCACGATCACTAGCCATTAGAGAAATGCAAATCAAAACTACAATGAGATTCCATCTCACTCTAACAAGGCTGGCATTAATCCAAAAAACACAAAAGAATAAATGTTGGAGAGGCTGTGGAGAGATTGGAACACTTATACACTGCTGGTGGGAGTGTCAAATGGTACAACCACTTTGGAAATCGATTTGGCACTTCCTTAAAAAGCTAGAAATAGAACTACCATAGGATCCAGCAATCCCACTCCTTGGAATATATCCTAGAGAAATAAGAGCCTTTACACGAACAGTTATATGTACAACCATGTTCACCGCAGCACTGTTTACAATAGCAAAAAGATGGAAGCAACCAAGGTGCCCATCAACGGATGAATGGATAAATAAATTAAGGTATATTCACACAATGGAATACTATGCATCGATAAAGAACAGTGAGGAACCTGTGAAACATTTCATAACATGGAGGAATCTGGAAGGCATTATGCTGAGTGAAATGAGTCAGTTGCAAAAGGACAAATATTGTATAAGACCACTTTTATAAGAACTCGAGAAATAGCTTAAACAGAGAAGAAATTGTTCTTTGATGGTTACATGAGGGGGGAGGGAGGGAAGGTGGGAGAGGGTATTGAATAATTAGATAATAGATAAGAACTACTTTAGGTGGAGGGAAAGACAACACACAATACAGATGAGGCCAGCACAATTGGACTAAACCAAAAGCAAAGAAGTTTCCTGAATAATCTGAATGCTTTGAAGGCCAGTGTAGCAGGGACAGGGGTTTGAGGACCATGGTTTCAGGGGACATCTAAGTCAACTGGCATAATAAAATCTATTAAGAAAACATTCTGCATCCCACCTTGGAGAGAGGCGTCTGGGGTCTTAAATACCAGCAAGTGGCCATCTAAGATGCATCAATTGGTCTCAACCCACCTGGATCAAAGGAGAATGAAGAACACCAAGGACACAAGGTAATTACAAGCCCAAGAGACAGAAAGGGCCACATAAAGCAGAGACTACACCATCCTGAGACCAGAAGAGCTAGATGGTGCCTGGTTACAACCGATGACTGCCCTGACAGGGAACACAACAGAGAACCCCTGAGGGAGCAGGAGAGCAGTGGGATGCAGACCCCAAATTCTCAAAAAAAGACCAGACTTTATGGTCTGAGTGAGACTAGAAGGACCCCAGTGGTCACGGCCCCCAGACCTTCTGTTGCCCCAGGACAGGAACCATTCCCAAAGCCAACTCTTCACACAAGGATTGGACTGGACAATGAGTTGGAGAGGGATGCTGGTGAGAAGTGAGCTGCTTGGATGAGGTGGACACTTGAGGCTATGTTGGTATCTCCTCCCTGGAAGGGAGATGAGAGGGTAAAGGGGGTTAGAAGCTGGTGAAATGGACATGAAAAGAGAGAGTGGAGGGAGGGAGCAGGTTGTCTTATTAGGGGGAGAGCAATTGGGAGTATGTAGCAAGGTGTATATAGGTTTTTGTGTGAGAGACTGACTTGATTTGTAAACTTTCACTTAAAGCACAATAAAAATTAAAAAAAAAAAAACACAAAAAAACCCACTGCCTGCCATCAAGTCAATTCCGACTCATAGTGACCCTAGAGGACAGAGTAGAACTGTCCCATAGGGCTTCCAAGGAGCACCTGGTGGATTTGAACTGCCAACCTTTTGGTTAGCAGCCATAGCTCTTAACCACTATGCCACCAGGGTTTCCTGGCTTTTAGGGACATACGAGGCTCTAAATTCATTATTTGTTTGAGGATGAGACTATTAAACCTGAGGCTGGATCTCTTTAGTCTGAGTTGCTGAGTCAAATCCCACAAACAGTCAAATCATTAGCTTCTGAATGCAGGGCTCATGTATCGTGAAATAAGAAAATTCTGATACCTCAGTTGGGAAGGAAAAAAAAAAAGTCAAAGCATTTCTTTAGCTCCACATAGAAGAAACATTCAGTTGATTGCTAACACTTTTACTTTTCGATATCTTTTTAGTGTTGTATACAAACTGCCCGTCCACAAGAAGAAATGTTTGCTCTTGATTTCCCAATCAAAATACGTCAATGTCCTCAGACAATGACTTTCCAAAAAAAATTTTTTTACTATAACCCACAGTACAAAATCTATTACACATTGTGACCTACCATAAACAGAAATACAGACACATCACTGAGATAAACATTTTCTGTTTCAAATACATCAACTGTAAAAATAACTTATTTTTAAAAAGCTAACTGAGGAAATAGAATGAAGACTGGATAATGTTATGGGTTGAGTTGTGTTCCCCAAAAGTATGTACTGAAATCTTAATCCCTGTGCTTGTAAATATGGCCCTGTTTTGGGAAAAAAAAAAAAAAAAATTTTTTTTTTTGAAAGAGGGATTTTGTTATGTTAATGAGGTCACACCAAAGTAGGATGAATCCTAAACCTAATCACTTCTGAGTTTCAAAAAGAGCAGAACAGACACAGAAACACACCCGGGGGAATAAAGATGACAAAGCACACCACGGATCGCCCGCAGACACCAGAAGCTAGATGGAGGCTCAAAGAAGGAACTAACGGCCGAGACCCTGATTTGGACTTTTGGCCTCCAGAACTGTGAGAAAATAAATTTGTTCTTTAAAGCCACCCACTTCTGGTATCTCTGTTACATCAGCTCTAAATAACTAAGACAGATATTACGTGATGTCAAATTTAAAAAAAGAAAACGATTGCCGTTGAGTAGATTCCAACTCATAGCAACCCCATGTGTGTCGGCATAAAACTGTGTTTTATAGTCTTTGTTTTTGTTTTCTTTGTTGTCAAGAATCTACACAGCAGAACATACACAAATTCAACAGTTTCTACATGTACAATTTAGTGGCATTGATCATATTCTTCGAGTTGTACAATTATTCTCACCTTCCTTTTCTGAGTTGTTCATCTCCCCATTATAAACTCACTGCCCCACCCCAAGTTTCCTATCTAATCTTCTGAGTTGATGTTGTCAGTCTGATCCCATATAGATAGATCTTGAAAAAGCACAATGCTCAAGGCAGGCGTTCGTTACTAGTTAAGCTAAACTATGGTTTGGTTTTAAGAAGACTTCAGGGGACATTTTTGGTTTAAGGTTTACAGATTATCTTAGGGCAATAGTTTGAAGGATTCAGCTTGTCTCTGTGGCTCCAGGAAGTCTGGAGTCCATGACAACTTGAAATTCTGTTCTGGATTTTCCACCTTTGGATCAAGAGTTTTCTATAGATTCTTTGATCAAAGTGTTCAGTAATGGTAGCTGGGCACCATCCGGTTCTTCTGGTCCCATGGCAAAACTGCTCCATAGAGTTTTTAGGGCTGATTTTTTAGAAGTAAATTGCAAGACCTTTCCTCTGAAGTGACTCTGGGTGGGCTTCCACTTCCAACCTTTCAGTTACCAGCTAAGCATATTAACAGTATACTTGACCCAGGGAGTCCACTATATGAAATAATTATTAATTTTACAAGGAATAATAATAATTACATTGTGGTTATTTAAGAAACTGCCTATACTTTTTAAAGATAAACAAGTATACGGGTCTGGGATTTACTTTAAAATACATCTGCAAAAAAAAAAAAAAGATGAGGCTAATGTGGTAAAAACTTTGATAATTATTGAATCTGGACGATGGCGGTTCATTATACCATTTTCTCTACTTTTGTGTATGCTTGAAAACTATCATAAAAATTTAAGTTCAGATGAAATGAACCTACTCTTACCCTCTCTATATATAACACCCTCACTATGTATATTTTCTGGAGTTTTTTTGTTTGCTTGGAAAAAAAAATAATTGGTTGTTGTCAACTACAGCTCATGGTGATCCCGTGTGCTACAGAGTAGGACTGAGCCCTATAGGGTCTTCCTCACTGTAGTCTTTACAGAACCTTTCTTCAGTGACACCACTGGGTGGGTTCAAAGTACCAACCTTTAGGTTAATAGTGCGCACGAATTGTTTCTGCTACTCAAGAACCTTAACAAAATAATAGGGAACAAAATGCTGATGGCCACCTCTATGTTGATTTAATGAGGCACCCATGGCTGGTGATGTACAGTTTGAGACACTAACTACCTGCCTCTTTGCTCTGCCCACACGGAATCGTCCTAACGAGGAAAGACACTTTTTGGTCACTTGAATGCAAATTAAGAATGAAAAACCTAATTCTACTCAGTGTTTCCAGCTTCCAAAAATGTAATGCTTTTTGACATTTCCATAGTTGCCTATTTAAGTTCAGTGTAAATAGCTGCTGCTGCTTTGGGAGGTGCCTGATAATGTCTATCGCAGTGCGAAGATGTGTGTCTCTCTGCTGACACCTTAATGTTGATCTCGTAAATTCCACAGCAACACATAATGTAGTAAAAAATATGCCAAGTACCATCAAAAATATTTGTTTCTTTCGAATTCGGGGTTTAATCTAAATGTTAAACTTCAAGGAAAACAACTGACAAAGTGTATTTAGATGACTTCCGCTAATTAATCTTCTCCATTAATAATATTTTGAACTTTGGACACAAAGGTTATTAAACGCTTTATTTCTGTTGTACTTATAATTGCTAATTTATGAAGCAAGTTAACTGTATAGGCTGCTAAATTCTTTTTAAAGAGACAAATTCTATTTTTGTACTAAGTGGGAATTCCCAACATTAAATAAATCTATCTATACTTTTGTTTTTAGTGTGCTAACAGATTGAAAAAAAATCAATGATGTGAAATATATCAGTCTGTACCTTCCTTTTGCTAACCTAGGGGAAGGAGGCCATCAGTTCTAAAATGCCACTCTGACTTGGTGAATACTTTTCTTGACCTCTTTCCCGAAACTGTGCGTAGCCAACACGGCTGGCTGATTATCTAGCATTCATATTGCCACCCCCTTCTCAACTGAAACTCAGTTTTATTCAGAAATCACCTTTTCCAGCTGTTCAGCGCTCCAGGGAAGCTGTCCCACCCCCTGGGTTAGTTTGAGAGGATAGTTCCAACTGAAGAGTCCCTGGGTGGTGCAAACCGTTAACACACTCAGCTGCTAACTGAAAGGCTGGAGGTTCGAATCTACCCGGAGACACTACAAAAGAAAGACCTGGTGATCTACTTCTCCCTCAAAAAAAAAAAAAAAAAAAATCAACCATTAAAAACCCTATGGAGCGCACTATGCTGACACATATGAGGTCACCATGTGTCGGAATCCACTGGAAGGCAACTGGAGCTGGTATTTTAATTGATTTAGCCCATCATGCTCTATCTTCTTCTTACCAGTGATTGGTTTAGGAATGAGCATGTCATAAAATTCTGGCCAATGAGACATAGAGCAAGTCTGCCAGGAGGGTTTCTGGGAGAAGTTCTGCTGCTCGGATGTAAGAGACACAAGACCTGGTTCATCCAGACATTGTCAGAACTTCACAGAAGGCTGGGAACTGCTGCAGCACCTTGCTACCAGCCTTAAGTAAAACGCACACAGAAGAGAACCAAACTAAGAGAATTACACAGAAACAGAGCTGAGGCCTCTACTTCCAGGTTTTTTGTAATGTGAAGTGATCACTTTGTTGTTGAAGTCCCTTTGCCTATTTCTTGCTGCTAAGAGCTCTAAATGATATACTGCGTTTTTAGAATTGCAGACAAAGCTTCATATCTATTATTTGATAAGCAATTTGTAAGACTAAACTAACAGTGGGTCTCTGGGACCCAAAACAGCTGTCATTCCAGTTGCAAAACAAATACTAAGTGTGCAAGTTTCAGATAAAGACCTGAACCATCCAAGTCCCTGAGAAGTTTAGGGGTACTCTAGCAAATGGGGTAGAGTTGAATAGAGAGCAAACAAAGGTAGACAAGAATAGTGATGGCCAGGTTAACTATCAGAAACAAGGAAAAAGCTTTCTCACGCATCTGAATGTCACACATCGTGATCCTCAGTACATTTGGAGGCATGACTGTAAGATGTCAGCTGCTTCCAAGAAAGATCTCAGCATCCTGGCTAATTATGAGACAAGTTGTATACTAAAAAGGATGTCCAAATGGCTCAAATTCTGCACACATACACTAGACGGCCTGACCTGTGTATTTCATTACACACCACTGCACTGTGTCTGTAAGCAGGTGATCTCTGAGGTTAAGTGTCAGCAGAGTGAGAGATGCTGAAGGTGAAAGTCTAAGGCTTGGAGAGAGAAACGAGGAAAGAAGGTGGACTGAATTTTGGAAGCAGATCTCTTTGAGGGGAAGGGGAGACTGGGTCGCCCTCACCTGGCAACTTATGGGAGATTACTAGGCAAGGAACTGGGAGAATTGCTCTCTCTCTCTCTGCCTTTACCAAGGACGGTGTAATGTCTCCTTCCGCTGCTAATTTTTAGAAAAGCATGTCTGGTGAAGGAAAGGTAGGTGGGACTGGTTCGCACTAAATTCAGGGGGGGGGTAATGTGAAGATAACGTGTTTTGACTCAAAGCATCTTGAGCTCTTTGAGAGAAAAAAAAAAATAGAAAAAAGAGAAAGCACTGTGTAATTTCAAAAGAGAATAATTATGCACTTTATGTGAAGGGGTTACACGCTTGGTTTATGATACTGAAAGCAAAACCATCCCAGCATGTTTTTATGTTATTTGGGAAGTGACATTCAATTTTAGAGCAGTGCCTGGCACATAGTAGGCACGCAGATATCGGTTGAATATTTGACACCTAAATTGCAAGAACAAACAGTATGAAAAAGAAGACGCCGTTTCTTCCTTTGAATAGGAGGAAGCATTTTTTTAACTTCCAAAACTCTGAAGTAAGTTTAAAGACTTTTGTATGTATAACTTTAGAATAAATTATGTCTATTATTACGTCTGGGCTTTTTGTTCTGTTTTAAAGCTGACAATTTTTAAACTACCAAATATATTTTTAAACTGTTTCTAAAACTAAATTAAGCTTGATAATTAGGTGTAAACTGAGATGTGAGTGGCAATTCTATTTCAACTCTAAAATCCATTCTATACTTGTCAGTATTCTTAATACAACACTTGAATTTTAGAAGAATTTGAATGGAGATAGTGTTTAAGTATATCTGCCTATCATGAAGGCTTCCATGGATTTATTTCAAATATGTTTTTGCTTTATTTTTAAAAACCCATAAAATAATCATTCAACAGAATTTTCGTTAATAGGGCAGCACACAATATAATTGTGACGTGTATACAGAGTTAATTTCATTCTAATCTGACCCACGCATTATTTCTCAGAAGCTCATCAAAAGCAGGGCTTTGAAAATGCGTACACTGTAACAGATTTTTTAAAAACATGATGGAAACTATATACCACCCAGCTAAACACTGTCTCGATTTAGAATCGAGGCCTATATGTTTCTATTTCCATAGTGACTACCGCTGTGGAACCGACATGTTCTAATTTAGATATGAGATTATAAACATCATTTTGGAGACAATTTATTTTCTTTTCCTACACTTTGTGAAAACTGATCAGTAAAGTGCCACAGACCAGAGGCAAATTCTGGAGGAGGATTTAGAAGTTATTTGACACAGGGGCAGCATTTGTGACTACCAAAAGGTGAGTTTTTTCAGAACTCGTGGCGTTTTAATCCTTAACTCCTAAAAAATACCTGTGAATTTCCATACTTTATAAAATAAGCTAAAGAAGGGGTTCCTAATTGGGGGAAATATTTAAGCTGTTCTAATATTAAAAAAAAAAAAAATTTTTTTTTAATATGCAACTGAAGCCCTGGTGGCGCAGTGGTTAACAGCTATGGCAAGCTACAGCTGCTGGCCAAAAGGTCGCAGTTCAAATCCACCAGCTGCTCCTTGGAAACACCTCTGGGGCAGTTCTACTCTGTCCCATAGGGTCGCTATGAGTAGGAATCAACTTAACTGCAACAGGTCTGGTTTTTTTTTTTGTTAATATGCAATTGTTAAGAAAAAAGTCAGGGTAATTAGATAGAGATTCTGCAAATATTTGTGTATAAATTTTCTATAAAGTTGTAATGAGACATTTTGTGGTCATCGATTACCTAAGAGTAATTAAGGTGCGATTCAAATGTAAGTCAAATAAAAGTTACCAACCCAACAGGTAAGGAACGTGCTCCTTAGTTCAATCAGATATAGAGACCAAATGGGCAACTCCTGCCCAAAAGCAAGAGGAGAAGGCAGGGAAGGGACTGGAACTGGACAAATGGACACAGGGAACCCAGGGTAGAAAGGGGGAGCATGCTGTCACATTGTGGGGACTGCAACCAATGTCACAAAACAATATCTATATAAATATTTAAATGAGAAATTAATGAGCTATGAACTTTGACCTAAAGCATAAAAAAAGTTACCAATCCAAATCACTAATAAAAGAGAAAGAGAATAATTATATTTATTAATTTTTTCAACAAACTATTTGTAACGCTTACTGTCCCAGCAGAGTCCCTGGGTGGTGTAAAGGGATTTCCACTCACCTACTAACCTAAAGGTTGGTGGTTCGAACCCACCCAGCAGTGCAGCAGAAGGAAGGCCTTGCAACCTGCTTCCGTAAAGGTTACAGCAAAGAAAACCCTGTGGAACAGTTCTACTCTGTAACATGTAGAATCACCACGGGTTGAAATCAACCGGACAGCAAAACATTCAGAAGCCCCTAGATGAGGGTGGGGCAGAGATTAGAGACAGGCAAGTGGAACAGAGGCTGGTAAGTCTATGGTGCTGAGCAGCTCAAGGTCAGGGTGCAAGAATGCAGAGAAAGAATGCAGGGTGTGGCAGAAACGTGTGCTGAGGTCTCTACAAAAGGAGAAACTTTTATATATTGACAGGAAGGGCTGCTTCTTTTTTATTTATTTTGTTATTCAGAATATACACCAAAAAAAAAAAAAAAAAACACTGCCACTGCCTCAATTCCAACTCATAGCGATCCTATAGGGCAGAGTAGAACTGTGCCACAGAGTTTGCCGACCTTTTGGTAAGCATCCGTAGCTCTTAACCACTACGCCGCCATGATTTCTGGGAATATACACAGAAAACCAAAAAAACCAAACCGGTTGCCGTTGAGTCGATTCCGACTCAGAGCAACCCTATAGGACAGAGTAGAACTGCCCCATAGAGTTTCCAAGGAGTGGCTGGTGGATTCAAACTGCTGACTTTTTGGTTAGCAGGTGTAGCTCTCGACCACTACGCCACCAGGGTTTCCAGTACACAGCAAAACATACATATTTCAACAGTATCTCTACGTACAATTCAGCGACACTGATTACATTCTGTGATCTGTGCAACCATTGTCACCCTCCATTTCTGAATTGTTTCTCCCCAGTTAACATAAACTCACTGCTCTCTAAGTTTCCTATCTAATCTTTCAAGTTGCTCTTGTCAATTTGATCCCATATAGACAGTTCTTAAAAGACCATAATGTTCAAGGCAGACATTCTTTACTCGTTAAGCTAAACTATTTGAGGTTTAAAGATTATTTTAGGGCAATAGTTTTGGGGGGTTCATCCAGCCTCCGTGTCTCCAGAAAATCTGCAGTCCATGAGATTTTTAAATTCTGTTCAGCATTTACCCCTTTTGATCAGGATTCTTCTATAAAACTGTTGATCAAAAAGTTCAGTAATGGAGCCAGGCACCATCCAGTTCTTCTGGTCTCAGGGCAAAGGAGGCAGTTGTTCATGAAGGCAATTAGCCACACGTTCCATTTCCTCCTCTTATTCCTGACTCTCCTTTTTCTTCCAGGCAAACAGAGACCAATTTTTGTGTCTTGGACAGCCTACTGCAAGTGTTTAAGACCCCAGGAACTATGCAAGGAGCTAGGGGGTAGAACAGAAGCACCAAACATGTTATTAGGCCAATTAGCTGGAATGTTCCATGAAACCATGACCCTAAACCTCCAAACCAAGGAATCAAATCCCATGAGGTGTTTGGTTGTGCTGAGGTAGCCTCAGCAGCTACTTTTGTTGCTGTTGTTGTTGTAAATATATTCCTATCACACAACTTTCATCAATTCAACTTTTGACAGGTGTACAATTTATTGACAGCACTTGCGATAATGAGCTGTGCAGCTCTACCCTCAATCAATGTGATTCTTCCATCACTGTTTACAGTGAAGGCCTGCTTCTTAAAAACAAAACAGACTCTGGCTTACCATGATGGCATCATCCAGCTTAGTGGCACATAAGCAGATATCACTCGTGAGCTGCAGTTATTAAAACAACAGACTAATTAAGGTAACCCTTGAAGGGCAGCTTCTAGCTTTAGATGGTAAGGTGGAAACACCTTCATAAATTCAACCTCTTCAATGCTTTCTGATTGCTTTTTTGTCTTCTCTCTCAAGAGCAGAGCTCAGTCAAAAGCTTATACCCCTGCCCTACCTTTAGAAGATGCTGCCTGATCCAGAGATGGTCAGCAATGGAAAGAAGCTGACTGCAGAGGGAAAGCCATGCTCCATGTCAGTGGGAGGAGGGGAAAAGCACAGTGTGAGAAGACATTATTTTGTTTTACAAATGATCATCCAGACCCACCAATGAGAGCAGAACACAAAAAGCTAAGGCTTTGCAGCCTTATTCTAGGCTGAAAGTCCTGTGTCTGGTAAAGATAATCTGCAGTTTAACAAAGTGTACACAGTATACTTTCAGAAGCGATTGTTATTTAGTATCTATTTATAGCTTACCATAGGCTGTTAGCCAGAAGGTCACAGTGCAAATCCACCAGCTGCTCCTTGGAAGCCCTATGGGGCAGTTCTTCTCTGTCATATAGGGTCGCTATGAGTTGCAATTGACAGCAATAGGTTTGGTTTAGATTTGATAGGTTCTTTTAAGTAATATTCAGCAAAAACTTCTTAGGACCCTGGGGGCAACAAAGAGATGGGGCCGATCAGAAGAGGCAAGACAGCTATTCATTTAATATTTACAGACCATCTATGCCTCAGGTGCTATTCTGAGATCTAAGGAATGCAATAGTGAAAAGAAGCCTTCACAGATCCCTGCCCTAATGAGGCTTACGTTCAAGTGGGGGAAGAGAGGCAATGAATAAATAAACTATATCTCTATCAGGTAGTGAAAAGTGTTTTGGAGAAAACTAAAGCCAGGGAAGGAGGATAAGGAATATGTGGGAATGGGAGAATATGTGAGAGAGAGGAGAAAGTTTCACATCTCCAGTAGATTGACAGGGGAAAGTGTGCGTAAGAAGGCAAGACCCGAGCACACACCTGAAGCAGGAGACGGATGATCCATGCAGAAAAAAGTTCCAGAGACAGGCACAGCATATGCAAAGGCAGGAGCTTGCTTGGCACATGTGCGGAACATCAAGGAGGCCACTGCAGCTGGAGAGGAATGAGTGAGAGGGAGGAAGCAGATGAGCTCAGAGATGTGATGGGAGGGGGTGGAGAGGGCCTCGTAAGACACAGTAAAACCAAAAACACCAAAGGAATTGCTGTCGGGTCAACTCCTACTCATGGTGACCCCATGTGTGCCAGAGTAGAACTGTGCGCCATGGGGCTTACAATGGCTGATTTTTCATAAGCGGGCTGCCAGGCCTTTCTTCCAAGGTGCCTCTGGGTAGACTTGAACCTCCAACCTATAGGTTAGCCACTGAGCTAATTAACCATCTGTACCTCCTAGGTGCTCCCTTTCCAAGGATAAGCCTCTGTCTAAGCCTAGCCTACCACAATGGTTACTGTGTTGTCCCTATGATCTAATGCCTCCTTTCCAGAAAAGACCTGCATGGTGACAATATTTTAAGCTAAACTCCGAGGATGAGAAGGAGCCAGCCACAAGAAAAGTGAGGTACAGGAGGAGTAGGAAGCCACTCTCCGGGCTCAGTTGAGGGAACAGCATGTGCAAAGTGCCTGAAGTGGGAAAACACAAGCCCTGCAGGAAAATGGCCACCATTAAAGAACTCACGGGAAGCTGAAAACTCCCACATCTCCTTCCCTAGCAGGCACGCTGGCATGTCTTTGCCCAGAGGATGGAATGTATAATGCTGACTTCCAAAGCTGCTGATTTCCTGGGGCCTACCCAGAAGTGACGCGAGGAGTACTCTGAGCTCAGAGCAGCCGCTTGTGAGTTCTGCAAAGCACCCCTCCGGGGATGCAATGGCAAACATCAGCACATTCTTTTTCCAACACAATATTCCTTTGCGGCAGTCAATGGTCTTATGTCAATTTTATAGATCTGAGAGAAAACCGTAGAGACCCTGTGCATCTTCTCCAAATTAATCCTAGACCTACCGTTTAAATCCCATATTTACTCCGACACACTCAAGACATGGAACTCTGCTCTGCTCTTCATCCCCAGAGAGAACCGATCTGAAAATTATTATAGATGTATAAAACAGAAGATATTTATATAAGAGAAGATTCCAGCCAAGAGGACAATTTTGCTAAAAGCCATGCGTTTTCATGAATCAGCCACAACAATCAAGGAGCTCTAAAAATGAAGGTAACTGACACCTTCTGGTTACTACACAACTTGGCTGGGGCTAACCTAGCAGAACCTGATCAACATTCAGGCTCAGGAACACATATGCCACAATATTCAAGGTTGAGGATGATGCCTGAGAGAAAATCCGAAGGAAAGCTGATCAAGGAGGCTGTTTTGTTTTCTACTGTCTCTTGAAGAACAACAACACACTATATAACCTATTGGCCTTCCCTTTCTGCCTTAGCTACCAGGAGATTCACGAGGCCTGGGTGGGTCCGAGGTAGAATTCTGGCTTTCCAGGTGGATCATGGAAACGCCAGTGTTGTAGTGGTTAAGTGCTACAGCTGCTAACCAAAAGGTCAGCAGTTCGAATTCAGCAGGTGCTCCTTGGAAACTCTATGGGGCAGTTCCACTCTGTCCTATGGGGCCACTATGAGTTGGAATCGACTCAAGGGCAACAGGTTTGGTTTTTGGTTTTTTCTGTGGATCATGTACGGACACCACCTGTCCGGCTTGTGTGCTGCTATGATACTGAAGAGGTTTCAGCAGAGCCTCCAGACTAAGATGGAGTAGGAAGAAAGGCCTGGTGATCTACTTCCAAAAATTAGCCAATAAAAATCCTCCGGATCCCAACAACCCAGTCTGCAAGCGATCGGGGGTGGAGCGGGAGCAGGAGCAGGAGCACCTCATTCTGCCGCGCCTGCGATCTCCACCAGTCGCGGCTGACTCACCCAGCTAACAACACCTATCAGGAGATTCGGCATTTGCCAAAGCCAGTCCCCCTTCACTGTCCCCCTTGCAGCTAGCGTATTTTTCTCCTAGTTGTTACCTTGATTTCTGTATACTGACAACCCTACTGAACATATAGGGTTTTGGGGAAATTACATTCATTCATTCATTCATATTTGGGAAGGGACAAGGGATAAAATAACATTTCCGGCCTCAATTGTGCAAGAGGTTTTACAGTTTGCATTCTTCAAAAAACAAAACACAGACTTCTAGGCTCAGCCCCTCAGGAATAAAACCAGCCTTCTTCCTGTTTTACTGCCTGACGTCAAGCCAACTATCATCCTGAAGTCTATGCTGAGATCTCCTCTTTTGACTACAGTTCAGTTGTCCCTACATCATAGGAGTGCTGGGAGAAAAGGCTATTACACCCAGACAACTCTCTCTGCACAACCATTCTGAATTCCACCATTGTACTGTTTTTAACTGCTCCCTTCCTGAACCACTTGACTCAGCCCAGCCCCACCTCACCTCAAGACATTTGTTCTGAATATACACACGGGTGTGAACAGGGTTTTCTTCATCACAAGTTTTTCAAGAAGCAAAGCCAGAGCACGGAATGTGTGGCCCACGTCTACTGGAAAGATCCTTAAAACTGAAAAAAGGGATGCTGGTGGACAGTAAAATGCTGGGGAAGAAAACCCAATCCTGAACTTCTGATGTTCTGTTTCTAAGGGCTATAAAGAGAAGGTGGGTCACGGTGGGAAGACTGCTGTGCCAGCCAGCATCTTTGGGTGCCAAGTCACAGAAACCAACTGTGGCCAATCTATGTGGGAAAGGAATTCACCGAAATGTATGGGGAGCTCACAGAACAAAGGGCAGGAATTAGGGCAACTAGAGATGTGAAGGTAACAAACCGCTCCGCAGCCTCAAGTTAATTTACCAGTCTTATCCTCTGCTCAAGGGTCACAATTCCAGAGGAGGCATGTTTGACCCACCCTGGGTCCCATGCCTGTCCCCTGGCCAGTGGATGTGGCATTGGGTCTTGCTTCAGAGTCCCCAGTGGTCTGTGTTCAGCGGAGAAGAGAAACTCACCCAAAGCAAAATGTCAACACCGATAACCAGAAGAAGGGAAAAATGGAGGCTGGTCAGGCAAAAACAACTCAACCACCCTTATGCTTACGAGCCATTCATTTGTGACAGCCACTGGCACTAAGACATTGTACAAACCTCCTGTTCCCATGAGCTGTGTAACAGTTCACTCTACCATTCCGTTCTCCTCTCGACACTACAGCTAGGACTCTGACTTCTGTGACTTCAGGAAGCATGAAAGAAAGAACGGTATCCTGGAAAGCTCTCACCCAAAAGTCTGTTAAGAGTCTCAAGTTCCTAAGACAAGCAACCACCTCCTTTGGAAAAATATGGCCTACCCAATATAACTGTTAAACAGTCACATTTAAGTCAAGGATGTGTTGCTTGGGTGATTCCATCTGGAGACTTGGCTGGGAATCACACTCTTTAAAAACATGGCAGCAGTATCTCTATCAAATTTGTTACTTTGATCAATTACCATGCCATTCAGTGAGAAAATGGTATTTAGGTCAACAGTCTATACTGCCCCTGCCCAGGGCTGCTCTTCGTTTTCCACAGCAGATCTTGGAAAACCCCTTCTCTGAGTTCCAAGTTGATAGTAGCTGTGGGGAGTGGAGGCTTTTTGATCAAGTCCAGGTGGGTTACCTCAAGGGGCTGACTTGAGTAGTACTCATGGTCCCCTTAGTTCCTGATGTAACAAGGACCTGAACTGAACCAACGCTGGTCCTGACTGACCTTCAAAGGAGCCTCCTTCCAGACACATTCTACCCTATCCCCCTCTTCTTTCCTCCCTGAAACTTGCCATAGTCACGAATTATTTCAGATTTCATTTTTTGACTTGTCACCCATCATTACGATACAAGCTCCACAAAGTCAAAGTCTGTCTTGTTCCTGGTTGTATCCCTGCCACAATGCTTGGGAAATAGAAGGCCTTTGATGTTTGTTTTATTACTGAATTGCCCCAGAATGGGAATGCAATGTGGCTGCCAGGAGGGTTGAGAGGGTAACCTTCGCACCTAATCTAATCATTTCATTCATCAAGTCTTAGTGTATTCTACGAAAGCAGTCAACAAAGCCACACAGTCCCCACCCTTGCAGCGCTTACACCATTTTTTTTTTTTTTTTGGCTAAAGGATGCTATGGTCTAGCTTGCTCTGCCAACTAAGCTTCCCAGGGTTGTATGAATGGTAATAAGAGTAGCAGTAATTAGTGGTAATAGTAACATAGCTGCAATCTATTGAACATCTGGAAACCCTGGTGGTGTAGTGGTTAAGTGTTATGGCTGCTAACCAAAAGTGTCGGCAGTTCAAATCCGCCCAGCGCTCCTTGGAAACTCTATAGGGCAGTTCTACTCTGTCCTATAGGGTCGCTATGAGTTAGAATTGACTCGACGGCAGTGGGTTTGTTTTTTTTTTTTGGATTGAACATCACTTTACACATAGTGGAAACCCTGGTGTTGTAGTGGTTAAGTGCTACAGCTCCTAACCAAAGGGTCAGCAGTTTGAATCCACCAGGCACTCCTTGGAAACTCTATGGGGCAGTTCTACTCTGTCCTGTAGGGTCGCTATGAGTCAGAATCAACTCGATGGCACTGCGTTTGGTTTTGGTTTGGCTACACATAGTATTTCATTTAAACTCTTCCAACAACTATTATGGAAACCCTGGTGGCGTACTGGTTAAATACTACAGCTGCTAACCAAAAGATCAGCAGTTCAAGCCTGCCAGGCCCTCCTTGGAAACTCGTATGGGGCAGTTCTACTCTGACCTATAGAATCACTATGAGTCCTAAGGTACTCGAGGGCAACGGGTTTGTTTGTTTTTTTTAAAACATTATGTTTGTTTGTTTTTTTATGTTAAAGAATTTAAAGATGAGGCAGCAGAGTCTCTGAATGCTGGAGGAATAACCCAAGGCCATGTGGCTGGCCAGTGCTGGAAGGAGCTGGTATATGCTGACTCCAAGCCTATATGCATGCCTCCCGCTGCATGGCTCGGAAACAGGCCACTGCTAATAGGGCGCTGCTCTCTGTCCCAAGACACCTACAGCTCCAGTACACACTCCACTGCGCCATTCAGGAAATTGAAAACGTCATCCAGTCACTCCCTCTTAGGATACCTCACCTTTCCACGACAGTAACTCAGCCCTTTATCGGAATGCCTGCCATGGATCAGGTGCTCTACCTGCTCCCACTGCACTGAACCAGTGGGAGCGGCCCTGCCTGGTAGGTGCTGCTGTGCTCGTTTTGCAGAGGAGGAACCTGGGACTCAGGTAAGACAACCCTCTAGCCCAGAGGCCACAGGTGTTTAAAAACCTACTGACATTAAACCCAGCGATACCACACCGCATCTAGCGCCCACCAACTTGCGGTCTTTCTTTCTCCTCTGCGCTTTCCCGCAGGCTGGCCCAGGCCCCTTTTCCTCCATCCTCGGCAGCTAACACTCTTTCAAGGCTTCCTTCTGCTGCTATCAGGCAGGAGCCTCACGGTTAGAGCAGAGAGGCTCGATCAGTGCGAACACCTGGGAAGTCCAGGGGTCCATCTGGCTTCAGCCACACCGGGGTCCAATGTGGTCATCACGGCCAGTTCCTCTCGCTCTCCACCTCGAATACTCTCAGCACAGGCAGGTCTCCCCAACAT
Source organism: Elephas maximus indicus (assembly GCF_024166365.1). Taxonomy (NCBI): domain Eukaryota; kingdom Metazoa; phylum Chordata; class Mammalia; order Proboscidea; family Elephantidae; genus Elephas; species Elephas maximus. The sequence goes on from NC_064838.1 coordinate 67,349,102, forward strand.
GGTGGCAGGTGAGGCCACCCCAGCTACCCAGACCACCACCCAACCCGTGTATAAACCCCACAAGAAAGGCTGGGGAGAATGCTCATTGATTAGCTCAGCGTGGGTCAGGTGCCCAGGCCTGAACCATTCGGTGGGGCCCACGACGATGCTGTGCTCTGATTGGCCAGGCCTGGGTCACGCGCCCTCCATGGAGCCATACGGACTGAGAATGGGAGAGGGTTGAATTGGCTAAATGGAACTTCGGATGCTGTCGAGAATGATGGTCAGCAGGCAAAAATAACGGCTGTCCACTACACACCCCAGCCCAGACTGGATTGAATGCCCAATTTCATCTTCATGTCCAAGTGTTTTATGGAAATTGTTTTTCTCCCCTACTACTTGGAACCCTGGTGGCGTAGTGGTTAAGTGCTACGGCTGCTAACCAAAGGGTGGGCAGTTTGAATCCGCCAGGCGCTCCTTGGAAACTCTATGCGGGCAGTTCTATTCTGTCGCCGTAGGGTCGCTATGAGTCCGAATCGACTGGACGGCACTGGGTTTGGTTTGTTTTTTGGTAACTGTGAACTCTTCCTGGGTAGAGGCTATGTCCTTCTCCAGTTTGTAGCTCCAGCACCGAGTATAGTGCCTGACACTTTTTAAGGGGTCGAGAGCTGATGATGACGTTTTATCTTTCAAAGGGAGCATCATGGTGAGGTGGGAGGAACACTGACGCTGGATCAATGTCTCTCAAAGTGCAGTCTGGGAACCACCTGCCTCAGGTTAAAATGCAGATTCCTGGGCCCCTGACCAGATTTATTGACTTGACATCTCCGTAAGTGGGGCCCAAGAATCTGTATTTGTAGCACAGACTTTGTGTGATTCATATGCCTATTAGTGTTCAGAACCATGGCACCAGGACCACCGCCACCTGAGTGTGAGAGTGAGTCCCCGTACCATCGTGTCCCAGTTGTGGAGACCAAAGGATGTCACACCCTCTCAGAAATTCAGTTTGTTCCCCCTTTAAAATGGGGCTAAGAAAACCTGCCTAATAAATACATACAGAGGAGGCAACAAGGTAACACAGGTGAGGTGTCCTTATAAATGCTGTGTTCAGGTTTTACTGCTTGGGGTTTTCCAATCACAATAGCTAACTTCTGGAATGCTTACTATGTATGTGCCTGGTGCTGTGCTAAGTCCTAACTATACCAGCTAAATCATTTCATCCTCACAACAACCCTGTAAGCTACCTACTTTTAATATCCGCGTATGGCAAACGGGGAAGTAGAAACAAAAGTTGCTTGTCCAGGGTCACATAGCTGGTAAGTGGCTAAGCTAGGATTCTAACTCCGCTGCTCAGATGCCTGATCTCATGCTCCTAACGACTCAATCTCCTTTCTCTTCATACAGACCACTCTCAAATTCACCACCACCCGCTTTGGGGGGGCAAAATGAGGAAATTGCAACTCTGAGGAAAAAGAGCTCCAAATAAGACCTAGGACTCAAAAACAGCAAAGAAAGGAAAGAAACAGTGACGGTCCCGTTGGGTCCAGTAGCTTTGACGCCTTGGTGAAGAGCTCCCTGTATCAGACTGGTTAATCTGAAAGAGGGCAGTCCCGTTTTCTCCCCTGTTTCCTGAAGCCCAGCTTTCTAGATTCTGTAACACCTCCGTGCTTTGAGAGCCAGAAGTAGTTTTTAATCTTAGATAACTGTTTTTATTTTGAATTGGTGTACTTCTTCTTCCCCCTTTTCTTACTTCTAGACACCAATATATTTTTCCATGAAGCAAGAGCAAAGCTTGAAGTGCAAGCCAATCCCTCAGAAATGTGATAGCTGTTACCAAGGATTTGAGAGTAAGAACACAAAATCTGGAATCAAGACTTTAAATGCTGCATTCTAGTATCTGAGATGCCACTCACCCCACCTCGAGGATGGAATAAGCAAGGAAGTAAGAAACCAGAGCCTGGGCTCCGGGATCCTTGGCTGAAAACCCCATCACACCTCACTTCTGTTTACCTGGTTTACTGGACACTGGATGTAAAAGAACATCCCGATGCTTCTGCTATTGAGATGCCTGGATGTGTGCGCTTAATTAAGATATATCTTCCATAATGACACATCCCATTGACCTACTTTGTTCAAAAAGGGAAACATTAACAATGAGGTGGCTTCTTAAAGCCAAGTGAACAATTCTAAGAAATAATGTAAATACCTGTCCACAAAGCCACCATATGATCAATGTCTTCTTTTGCTTGCCACCTCCATGCAGCATCAAGAAGCCATTTACCTGGGGTGAGGGTTTTGAATGGTCACTAGGAGGAAGGAGAGTACAAGCACTGAATGGGTGCTGGTGGCATATGGTGCCTCTGGGGGTCCCTGTGGCTCTAGAAGGGAAGGGAGTGGTTTGGTGAATGCCAGGGGCTAATCGACTCGAAGGCAATGGGTTTTTGGTTATGGGTTAGGGGCTAATTACCAGAATTTGGGGGGAAACCCCAAAGGCTAGCTTGAATCGTTTCTTTTTCACTCACGAAAGAAATGCCCAGACGGTGGGGGATGGGGGGCGGGTGGTACCAAGAGCTTCAAATGAGCACCCACCAAGGCCTGGGCCCAGGGCTGCAGCGTGTTCTGCAGTGGGAAGGCCTCTGCTGCGCTCATTTTGTAGCTCTTGGCTGCTGGAGCTCTTCACACTGTCTGTACGCTGTCCACCAAGGCCTCTGGCCATGGCTCTCTGCTCTTGGGCTCTGTACTTTAAACCAGTTTTGAGCAGCCCATTTCAGATTGGCCTTTTTATGTTTGATATAAAGAATAGTTGTTGGCCAATTTCATCTTTTCATCGCTGTTCTCTAGGCCTGAATCCAAGCAGTTTGTCAGATGCTCATTAACTCCCCCTTTGGCTCTTTCTGGTGTGTCTCCTAAGCTCATTGTGCCAAGAACTAACGCTTTCTTTTACACGATTCTCTTTCTGTGCTCCATCAGGGAGACAAATTACTTTCCAAAAGGGATCGCCAGGGATGGTTTAATGAGAATTTCTTTGGGGCTAGGCATGGAACGCAATGTAGTTAACATTCGGTGGACTTAATTGGACTTTTCTTTTCTGCCTCTTTTAAAAAAAATCTGAAGCTATCCTGTTAATCTCTCATTTGTAATCAATTGTGTTGACTAAACAAAAGTCTAGGTCGTCTTTTCTTCCTGTCCCAGACAATCCTTTGTTGCCTCTAAATGCCTCATTCTTGAGTGATCCTGGCCTCGTAGATGGGCCCGATTGTTGACAGTTCATTATTGCACTTTTGTCCATTTAATCTTTCTTGCTGTGTTTTGCATGTGCATGCCTTAATGAGCTCCGCTGGCAATTAACATGTTTCTAGGAGCAAACCGGTTGCTCAGACGTTTGAGAGGGAAGTGCAGGGAAAAGGGCAACGCAGCTGCCTTGAGGTTGTTTATTTCCCAGCGTTTTCTCAAGACTCCTGTCCTCTCTTCCGCAGTCCCCCACCCCGTGAGCACCCCTCCCCCCAGCCCATTTACCACCAGCACACCTGGACGCCCTGTTGCTGTGACTCTTGGGTTTGGCTCAGTCAGCCCCCATCCTCTTATGGGCCTAACAACAAAATGAGGACCATATAGACCCACTTCAGCAGCCAAGGCGAGAACGAGCACAGTGCCCCCAAAATGTGTCTGGATGCTGGCAACTTCTCTGTGTCGCTCTTTGCAGGGAGGAACCTCTAACCCGCCTAAGGCAATAGGATTGTTCAATCTGTTATGTACAAGGCTGTGGCTTTGGAAGAGGGTTTTTTTTTTTTTTTTTTTTGAGTCTTGCTGGCAAGATTGCTGAAGTGTGAGCAGTCATGGACAGAACAAACATCTTGTGGGGAAAAGATAATTGGAGTCTTTTTTGTGTCTGTGACAGGATTCCCCTCCCCCGCAATTTGATTTTTAAAAAAATTTTTTAAGGGCGGCCTCTTCAATTTAATCAAGGTTAGAAGATTAACATGCAGCTGATGACTACCTTGTTTAAGTCATTTATTAATATTGCAAACTACAAGTCATGCAAACAGTTTAATATTAAGAGGAAAAAAAATCAGTTAGGAAACCCAGCCTTTCACCCATCAATTCCGATGCATGGTGAATAACTAAGAAGAATCCCAGCTAAGATGGTTACCGAGAGGACTTAGTGTTGGCTTCAGGAAGTGTGCTGGCTGTGAAAAGCATTTAGTAATCCAGGCAGGAGATTCCTTTTCTCCTTGCACTACCCTTTCGGGTGAAGGAATCCCTTCCTGAATCCCACACCTGAATGAGACAGACATCTTTACCCCAGGGGGAATGACTTCCACCCTGTTGAAAGCAGAGCCAAGCCCTACAGGTACAGAAGGACTCTATGTACAGTTACCACCAGCTGTGAAATAACACCTTCTCAGGTCAGAGTGATTGACAGGAGCTGGTGTGAAGGTTAAGTAACAATCAGGTTATGAGGAAACAACCCTGAGGAGGTTGGAAGGTACAAGAAACTCTGCTTAGGTACACCCTTGAACCACAGCTACTGTACCTCTGCAAAGATGGGCAGCCCCAGACACAGTACCTCCTATTCCACCCAATCATTTTATTTGCTGCCTCACTTGCAACCAACCAATTCCCTGCCTCTGGGCAGAACTGCCACCCGGAAACAAATCTCTCCAGGTGTATGAGACAGATGACCCCTTTTTTCTTTCTCCTCTGAAAACTTATTACAGAAGAATTTCTCAAAGTTCTCTCACTTGATGGTTAGGGAAGTTATTTTTCTGGATGGAAATATTATTTATTTATCCTCCCTTTTTAAAGTGAAAGAGGAGAACTTGACCAAGATTTTCACACACAGGCCAACCTTTTTTTCCCTACTTCTGAAAGAGGATAGTTTTGCTCTAGATTTCTTGCGTTTGCCCCTTGCCCAACGTTCTGGACCTATTTAGGAAGAAAAAGGGCTTGCCCGGACCATTGCTTGACCTCCACGCAGCTTACCTGCACAGGATCCTTTCCAGAATGGAGTAAAGGAAGAAACTGGGCTGAGATGGCTGGTGTGGGGAACCAAGATTCCCCAGAAATGGGGGGAGGGAGCAGGCGTGCTAATAAAACCCTGTTTTTATGAGAACAAGGAAGGGAGCTGACTTCTCAAACTGGCCTGCAATCGCCCTTGAGTCGACGTCTGAGAACAGCGAGGCAGATATGTCCATATCCTTGTGGGCCAAGTCCTCCTCACCCATCCTGGGGTTTCCTGGGGTGGTGGCAGCCACCGAGATTTTGGAGTTGAATATGCATGTTGCTCTGTGTCCCGATCTCGTTCCACAGCGAACCGCAGCCAGAGCGAGCTAACATTTCAATTTCCACTTGCTTCCTCATCCCCCCTCCCTTGGCTGCGTCTCCCCAGACTCGTGGGGGGAGGGGGTGGGATACAAAAAAACGAGGACGCGCTCCTTTCAGGAAATGGAATTCTAATGTACACGTTCCTATTTCTGAATCGGAGGTGCTAAAAATACCCCTGCGACAGCCTGAGGAAGCTGTCGCCGTCCTCTGTGCAAACAAAATCGGCAGTTCTCCTTCCCCAGCGAGCGTAATGGGTCTGCAAGTTGAGGAGGGGCCTGGGGACTGCACACTGGCTCTGGCCAGGACAGAGCTTCCACCTTGCAGCCGAAAATCGTTCCCGGGCCCCACTTCTGAGGCTCCTCCTCCAACGAAGAGGACGGAAGGCAGCTTAAGTTGCCTGGAAGCCGGGGTTCAAATCCCCTCGCTATCTAGCCCTGTAGCTGGGTGTGCCATTTAGCATATTTCTACCTCAGTTTCTTCGTCCATAAAATGGAATAATAATCTCCAGCTTGCGGGGTGTTGTCAACATTCGACAGGCTGGCATGGAGCAAGCGCTTGGGAAATGCATTATGGAAGCCTCTAACGTGCTCAGCATTGAGCGCCTGCTGTATACCAGGCGTTGAGATAACCCTCACTCAGGTCACTGTGAGACTTACCTGAGGATTGTCCTTCTCACTAACCACCTTTCCCTCCAAGTAGCCACCACCACTGGCGGAAGTCCACGTGGGGTCAGCGCCCTGCCTCCGCAGTTTCCGCACCAGCTAGGCTGCGTGGGAACGCACACCCGGGCCCAGCGCCGCATGTCCTCCTCTCGCTGGGGAACCTCTCTCCGGAGGACGTGGGCTGAACCGCCCGCTGATATTAAAAGTGTGTCGGGGCGGACCCCGCGCGCCGCGCGGGTAATCTGAGCTCTTGATTATCCAGGTCCGGATCAAACGCGGCGGCGGCGGCGACGGCCCCTCCTGGGAATGATTAGATGATTAATGTAATGCTGTTTGAAGGGTCTCTGTTTTCTCTCTTAATTTGGGTCATTACTTAGAAAGCAAGCGTGAGATCATTTCACCAACGTGCTCGGCGGCCGGCGGAGAAAGCGGCGCAGGAAATGGGCTGAATGCGCGGTAACGTGGGCGCTGGAGGCGGCAGCCTGAGCCCCAGCAGCCCGGGCGCGCCCTCCCGCGGCAGGGCGCCCAGCGTCCGGAGGTTGCCCCGAGACTCCGAGCGCAGGCCTGGGAGCCCGGGGCTCCGGCTGGGTTGGGGCCCTTAGTCTCCAGCTGAAGAGCCCTGAGAAGATTGACTGCGAGGCTTGCCACCCTCAGGAAAAGGGACGTGCCCAGAGGCGCCCCTGTGGGGCAGAGCTCTGGCTGCTGACCTGTGCGTGGGCAGCTGCTTTGCTCCTAGACGTACACCCAAAGCCAACTTCCCGCACGCCACTTTTAACCCTTTTTCTAATTTTCTCACCTAATGGGGCAAAACCCAGAATCCCAACCGTCGAAACAGTCGCTGAATAGAAGCCTGGCACCACGGAGAGGCCGTACGCAGGCTTTGCGCCCGCGACCCTGGGATCTAAACTACGTTTGTGCTGCCACAGCAACGATTTGACCTCACCTTGGCCTGGCGCTCCAAAGTCAGTCTCATTTTGAGGGAAAATAATATAAATGCCTATTTCCTTCTCTTTCTTTGGGGTTGCTGAGCTGACCTTGCGGCGAGGGGACGGGGGAAAGAAAACGCGCACTAATGATTCTGTTTATTGAGTCATATATACGTATATATTCCGTGGTCGCTTGTACAGGAGAATTTACATGGCTGTATAAAGATGGCTGAGGGCGCCGCGCTCCTCCGGGGCGCTCTTGGTGACAGGCTGGGGTGAAAACGAGCCGCCCGAGAAGCCAAGGCCTGGAATTAAATACGTTGCGGTGCACTGGATTTAAATAAGTTTCCTGAATATACAAAGGTGGGAGCCACGCGTTCGCTGCCAGTCATCGAGGAAATGTTTAGCTTCCCAAAAATATGCTGGTTTCGATAAATAGATTCTAGCCTCTCTGCTTTAGTTTTTTTCCCCCCTTTTAATTTCACCAATAAGTTTATGCGTGTCATCTGTTTTGGGGTGGGACGGGGCTGGAAAGGAGGGAGACGCAGCTCTCAGCTCTGCACTGTCCGAGCCAAGTCCTTTGCGGAGGGAGTGGCGGGCCCCACACTGTCGTGGAGTTTGCGCACGTGTTTCTTTAAGTCAAAGTTTCTGCAAAACCCTTTGCCGCAAGTGGCGCAGGTGAAAGGCTTCTTGTCGTTGTGGGTGTGCATGTGGAAGGTCAGGTTGTAGACCTGGTGGAAGGCCTTGTTGCAGATGGTACATTTGTACTGCTTCTCGCCGCTGTGGGTCAGCTTGTGGTTCTTGTAGTTCCCTAAGAGAGACGGAAAAAAAAAAAAAAAAGTAGGGGGAGGGGAGGAAGGGGCGTCCCGGGGCAGCTTAGCAAAAAAGGTGACGCTTGGTTAGGCGGGCCGCGACCTCTCCGAGTGAAGAAGTTGTCAAACTTCGTCTGCATCAAGCCCGGGCTCTCCCAACTGGACCCAGGGCCGAGCCCGGCTGGGCGGCTTCGAGCCCCTTCCCACCCAGCCCTGAGGTCCGCGCAGCGCCTGCCCTCCCGCCGTGCTCGGGCCGGCCGGGACGCTTGTGCGTTGCTCCGCTCCCGCTCCCGGCGGCTGCCTCGCTCGAAGACACTCGCAGGAACCCGGGCTGAACATTCGCAGGAACCCTCTTTCTCTCTCTCTCTTTTTTTCCTTCTCTTTTTTAAAGTTACCCCTTCTCGGCCCCCGAACACCACCTAGGGATCCAAATTTGCTTCAGGAAATCTGAGCCGAGCGCCAGGCCTGGCGGCGCTGGACTATATAGCCGTTTTTCCCCGAGTCCTGAACGGTTCCCAGGACTTGAATTTCGTTTCGAATTTTACTCATGTGAAAGCGGAGTCCCAGCTACAAAGGGAACCTTTTCCTACAGGGCAATACCCCTTCTCCTGTTCCCTTTCCCTCTGCCCCCTTCCCATTCCCCAAAGTCTGAGTCTCCCGGTGCACCCACCCGGAATCCAGCGAGGTGTGCTAACCCGCCTGAGAGCTTCCACCTAAACCCTTCAAAACCCGATTCCACAGAAAAGCTGCGCCGGAGCCGGCGGCTTTCGCGCTCCCTCTCCCCGGATCCCTCTTCGCCTTCCCACCAGCCGCCACCCGCCGAGTCCCGAGGCGAGGAGAAGGCCTAGCCCGGCACATTACCTTTTTGATGAAAGCCTTTGCCGCAAAATTCGCAAACGAAGGGCTTGTAGCCGGCGTGGATGCGGACGTGCGTGTTGAGCGTGGAGCTGCGGTTGAAAGCTTTGCCGCACTGGTTGCATTTATGCGGCTTTTCCTGCGGAGAAGGGCGCGTGCACAGTGAGGTGGTAACCCTGGCGGGGCATCGAAGGGACACGGGCCCCACGGGAGGGGTAAGGGGGAACCCTGGGCCATCTTCTCCCCGGCGCCAGCGCTCCGGCGGGGGGCTGCCCACGTACCTGGGTGTGGATAATTTTGTGTCTGCAGAGCGTGCTGGCCTGGCGGAAGCCTTTCCCGCAGACTTTGCACACGAACGGTCTGGCTCCGGTGTGGACCGGCATGTGGCGAGTGAGGTTATAGTGGGCGTTAAACACCTATGGGGGACATGAAGGGGGCTTGTGGTGCGTCCAAACAAGGGTCTAGAGTCAGCCCTGGGAGGCCACAATCAACTCCCAACAACACCCCCTTCAGAAACCAGAGCCCCTTTCAGTTTGCAAAGCTCTTCCCGACCTGCTGTTCACCTTAGTCCTGTGTGGCGGCTGACAAGGGCCATCCCCATTTTACCGAAGAGGGAACTGTGGCCCAGCTAGGCCCCCGATTTGAGTAGCAGATACGGGGGAGCCCCCCCCCCCAGCTCGAGAACAGGGAAGCAGCCGCTGCCGGTCGCCCCGCGGACCCCGGGCCTCACCTTGCCGCACACCTCGCAGGTGAAGTTCTTGGGCTTGCCGTCCGAGGAGCTCCCGGGCAGCTTGCTGTGGCCCTTGACACCGCCGCGCTCGGCGGTCAGGGCTGAGTTCTCCTTCAGCACCTGCTCCAGCGGAGCGGGCAAGCGCTCTTTATGCGGGTAGGGGGGCGGGTGGGGGAACTTGTCCGCGGCCAGGCTGGCCAGCTTGGCGTTCTCCAGCAGAAAGAGCTTCGGGTGCGCGGCCAGGGCGGCTGGGGCCTGAGCGTTGAGGAGGCCGGAAGGGAAGAGGTGGCTGCGGAGCAGCTCCGAAGGCGGGTATGCGGCAGAGTCCAGGTAGTTGAAATAGTAGAGTGACCCACTGGCCGGCAGCCCCATAGCCTGGTTGATGACCTGCGGCTTGATGACCCTGCCCGCGGGCAGCGCGGACGGCGCCATGCCTAGCTCGGCCTTGCAGCAGACGCCACAGTTGGTTTTGCACAAGCCGCTGGCGCCGCACACTGGGGCCCCCCCGCCACCGCCGCCTCCTCCTCCTCCTCCGCCGCCGCCCGCCCGGAGGCTGCTTTTCCAGAGCTCGGAGTAACTGAGTAGCGTCTTGGACGGCACCTCGTAGCCCAGGGGCTGCAGGGGGATCATACAGGGCAGAGGTGAGCAGAGATTGATCAGTTTCTTGCCCTGGCCGCCGTCCGCCTCCAGCGCCCCGGGCCGGGGCTCAAAGGGCGCGCGGGGCTCGGACGTCTTGGCCATGATGCGCTCTATGGAGAAGGCCAGCGTCTTGGAAGTGGCCGGCGACGCTCCCGCGCGCGGGCAGGCCGGGGGGACCATGGTCTCCAGGGAAGCAGAGCTTGCCATGGCGCACGGAGCCGAGCCGGACTGGGCCGGGGAGCAGCCTCTCTCCTCTAAGTCTGCATTCCGGAAAAGGGGGGGGGGGGGACGCAATTTAATAAGCACCTTGTCGGGCCGGGGTCACCTATTTGCATTCAAATGAACAGAGGCAGAACAAAGTGCACCCAAGGGTACCAAATTACTGCCCATTAACCCGGTGCCCAGAGGAACCTACCAGCCCTTACCCTGGGACTTTGAAAGGAAGAAGGGGGAGGGTTACAAAGGAAAAGAAGAGGAAAAAAGAAAGAAAAAAAGAGCCTCAAATTACCCCCCTGAGCCCTTCCCTGTATCCTGGCCTCCACCACGCGAGCCGGGAGCTGAACAGTGAAGGGGCGAAGTCAGAGGACCGAGAGCCACCTCGCAGTTACCTCTTTCCCCCACCGCCAAGGAGATGCGTTCCGAGCCATGAAGCGTGTCTTCTCTGTCACATTTTGATGGCAAACATCTCCCCCTTCGCGTGAGATCACTGTCTTTTACATTCAGCTGACATCACATGAAGTCACTTGAAGTGGAATGACATGGGCGGCGGCGCGGCTCCCGTAGCGGCCCCTGTGTTCCCCCGCGCCTGCCGGCCACTGCCGCCACCGCCCCTCAAACTTTAAAAGGAGGCAACTGGCGCCCGCACACCCCTCGGGAAAGCGCGAGCGGTTTGCGAATCGGAAGGAGGGAAGAGACGGGAGGGGGAGGGGGAAGAATCGTGATGGTTTTGCCGGTGGAAAGAAGGGGGGGGAGCCCAAACCCAAGCCTAGGCAGAGTTCCGTACGTGATTCACAACTTTGGGGGCCTACAGGTTTGGGGGACGCGAGGAGGGCAGGGGCCCCGGGCGCACCGTTCCAAAGGGTCCCTGGGTGTCCGTCTAGTCACCAAAGTATCCCTTAGCCCTCCGCAGCCGAGCTGGGCATCGTGCTAATAAACTGCCATTTACCTACGGAGCCGGCGCCAGCCCCGAACACGCGCAAATGATAATTACCTCATTAGGATGTGGCGCAGGGACTCCGGCGCTGCGTTTGGAGGGGGGGACTTGTTAATGGGGAAATATTAATTTATGCAAAAGCAATGAGCTCTCCTTGGCGGGCGTCGGAGGTCGGGAGAGAGCTCCCGCCGCCTAAGGACGACCTCTAAGCGTCACCAGGAGCGGGACCCAGCGCCCAGATCCCTGGGGCTTCGGCGCCCTGCGGGTGCGCCTCCTGCTCTCTAGCCGGTCCCCTGCCCACTGCTGGGGGAGACTACTAGACGAGCTGGGGGACTGTTTGAGACCCTAATCGATCAGAATCGCGTTTCTAAGGCAAAGACCGGTTCTGCTGCTGGTCTGGGGCTGCGCGCAGGGAGGATTCCGAGGGCAGCTCTCCCCGCTGATGGGTACTTACTGTTTGTATAATTGAGAAGGTCCAATCTCCACCTGTTTAAGGAGCAGATTGAAACAGCAGAACCTCCTCTGGATCCTATTAAAACGTTTTCCTCCTAAAGCCATTCAGTCGAACCAATTTTCAGAAGTGATTCATAGAGCTGAATTCTGCCAAGGCAGCTCTTTCACTTGTAGCCACTAAAGCACCGCGTGGAACCGGGTTTTGTGTTTTTCTAAAATAAAGAGAAGGATTATCAGAGGGGAGAGGGAGGGGGCCTGAAGGGGGGCGGTCAGGACTTAGTGTGGCCAGAGGTACAAGCAGAGGGAAGAAAAGGCCCTTTTCTAGGCAGGCCCCAAGTAAGTTCGGAGGAATTCAGCGTTTTGTGCCGAGCGCACAAAAGCAGCGCGCTCTGTGCTCGGTTTGGAGGGGCTGAATTCATCTGTTTGCAGACCATTCCACCTGCGTATCACAACAAACTGCTCACAGACGCTCCAGCACTTTCAACAGGCCGGGTGCTCCTGGCGACAACAAAAGTGGTCGAGGCTGAGGGTTTTTTTTGGGGGGGGGGGTCCTAGCAAGAGCGCACGCGAGAGAATTAGGTGGAGGAAAGGATACAGGGGTTTTTGAAAAGTTTTGGCCGGTTTTGTTCGCGGGACAATTATATCTTGCCAGCCGGCTTTTGCAAGACCACGAGCTTTGTAGCCGCAACCACAGTTTAAGAGGATTACGGTGGGTATAATATGAGCAAACAGGGTTAAGGGTTTGATAGTGAATTCCATCTCCAAAGGCACACCATCATGTGGAGCCCGAAAAAATGCTGCTGGAGGCAAACTCCACCACTCAGGAACAGATCTTGAGGGGCCGGGATACCGGGCCGCAACCGCTGAACACTTCGAAACATGCCCGGAAAACCGGCAAGGGAAGGGACAAGGAAGGGTCTAATTTTCACCTCATTAAATCACTACCTTTCCCCCATCACAACTCCTTTTCCTCCTGCCCATCCACCCACCCAGTTTCCATTTCTCTGACACTCATTTCGGACAGGATATTGACAGGGCAGGTAAAGGAAAAGTGTATTTGGAAAGCCAGGAGGGGGAACAAAGAGAGGTCTGGGAGAGAAAGTGGGCAGGAGGGCGACTTTGTTGGGTTAATTTTCTCACCCTGCCAAGACTCAATGGCTCTGAAACTACCTCTAAAGTCAGCCATCTCGAGTCTGCCCCCTAAAAGGCTCTCCTCAAACTTCCAGATATCATTGCTAGAAAAAGGCTTGCTCCTCTTCGGGAGAACGCTTCCCTACACCCCATTTAATTTTGGAGATGTTCAGGGAGGCGAATTCCAGACCCAGTGTACCCCCATACCCATGCCAATGTGGAAACCACAGCACAGTTACCCCCTTCTCAACCACCAAGCATTAAACAACTCACCCAACACTGAGACAACATCAACACAGGCACCAGGGTCTCAAAACCCCAATTTCTATCCCGACTTTCCTGGGGAGCCCTGTGCAGCCACGAGGACGGCACCCCACCCCCTTTCCAAATTGGGTAATTGTCGATCTCGGCGGCGGCTCCAAAGATCTGTTCATTTGAAAGCTCCAGCAGGCTGAAAGGATTCCGGTGAACCTGCCTCGCCATCCCTGAGCGTTTTTTGTGGTTGCATAAGCCACCTCTCTCTACCCAGCATCACAAAGGAGTGCTACCTCCGCAGGAAAAAAAAAAAAAAACATTTGGGTAAAAACAAGTTGCTCCTAATGTGCCTCTCTTTCCAAATCTTGCGTGAATACACTGGCTTTTATGAAAGTATTTAATTAGCTTCCACAAACTTCTCCTTGCCTCGCCTGCAGATTATATTGAAGTGGAGGGTTGGAAACTATTTTACACCTTGCCACTCAGATGTTAATTAATCTCTATCTAACCCTAATTGCAGTTTATTCAAGCACAGCTCAACAGCTCACCCACACAATAAACACTGATCCTACTTTTATACATATTACTTCACGTTAACACATTGAGTAATTAACTCCAGTACCAACTAATAGTGCAAACAAATATTTTCTGTAAACGAGATGATTTCAGGCAGAATAATAGAGGGCTGGGGAACGTGGCGAATGGTTGAGTGCTGAGATTTCCATTCGTTGCCCCCCAACCCTCCAAATGAATTTTATAGGCAGTTTTTCTTTCTTTCTTTCTTTTTTTAGGCTGAAATGCCTGAGAGAGCGAGAAACCAAATATATTAAACACTGACAATTTCACAAAGTTGATGGAGGGGTTTCTGTGGAATTGAGGCATGACTTTTTGTTTCTACCTATACATTTTCACTGGGGAGGGGCGGAGTCCAAAATAACTCGATGTGGAAAGCCACGCGAGGCTCCAGGAGCAAGCAGACGATTTCAGGGCCAGGGATCCAAACTCTCCTCCCTAAAGAAGTCCTGCCCTTTACGAGAACTATTTTCCTGCACAAGGGCACAGACGGCGAGGCAACGGGCGGGAAGCCCCAGTCTCTCTGCCCACCCAGACGGGCACGCAAGTTCCGCTCTGGAGGCGCCGGGGCTCGGCCTCCGCCCCGGCTTCGGGGTCGACAGGGGCTCCGAGCGGACCACGAGCAGGAGGCGAGGCCGCGGCCCAAGCGAGGCCCACTAGGCCGCAGGCCGCGCCGGGGGCCTCCGACAGCCCGCCTCGCTCGACGGCGCGGATGCGGCCCTTGGCGCTCGGCCCTGGGCCTCGGGCCCACCGTGGTGCCCGCCGGGCTGCTCTCCGCCCCAGGCCTCAGCTCCGCGCCCGTCCGCCTCGCGCCCCCTCGGCCAACTGCCTGACGCCATCTTGCCCACGCCCGGGCCTCCAGGCTGGCGGCGCGGAGGGAAGCATCGCGAGAGTTAGGCCTGCGCCCCCGCGGCCTGCGCCCCGCGGCCTGCGCGCGCCCACGCGGCGGAGCCTGGCGTCTAGGCCAGCGCGTGTGCGCGTGCGCCGCCCCAGGCTCCGCGTGCCTGGCCGGGCAGCGACCTGGGGCGCCCTGGCACCCTGATGGGGGACCCGGGTCCAACCCCAAGGGCTGGAGCGCAGTGTTTTAATTGAAATCGCAGGTTTCAGCGCAGTTGGCGGCTGTCTGTTGATTCTGGCGGGAAGCCTATTAAATATGACTGGAGTGGCTAGCGCTGCGCCTCGCGTCCACCCTCTTCCTCTGGCTGTTTTACGGCCACTAACCCGAACCACTGTAATCATGACTTTTGTTTAAAAAATAACTTTAGAAAATATCATTCATGGCCCTCACTTTGGGACAAGTTGCTTGGTAGACGCCTTTCCTGGGTGTAAACAACAGCAGAGAAAAATCCTTCCTTGTGCAATAGCTCAGACGTTTGCACCACCCCTGGGATCACGGAGGGAAAAGGCAAAGCACACCCACTCCAGGACGTGTAGCCATTCTAGCCCTGGGATCCTTGGCTTCCAGATGACAAGGAACACTTATTTTAAACGCTATTGTGCTTTTCTCGCTGGATCACTAGGCTGCATTACCTAGTCCAGCGCCGTCCCCCAGGGAGCCGGGCTGCTCGGAGGGAAAAGATGCTCGCTCGCTCGCACAGGGCTCCTGAGTTTGGGGAAAACGCAGGCCAGGCAGATTTGATGTTCCTTCACCTCGCCCCTCCGTGAAGTGTTTGGGGAAAGGGAAAGAAAAAAAAAAATCCAAACCAAAACAAACTTATGGTTTAAGGAATCTTCCTCCCTCCCTTCCTTCTTCCAAGAGGGACCTTTAGGATCTGATTTACATGGTGTCGCTCTCAGCCACTGCTGAAAATAGATTAACTTCCCAAAGACATTCTTCTGCTGTCTTTCTCACCCAGGCTCCCCAGGAACCGTTTTATTGAAAAACAGTCGAGCCGGCTGGCCGCTGGCTAGCTGGCTCAGGGCGCAGGGCCTGCCTGCGGTGCGCGCCGCTCGCGGATTAGCGCGCTCGGGAACAAAGAACCCTGATCCCGGCCGGCGAGGACAGCGCCCCGGCTCCGGGTGCGGGCGGCGCGCGGGAGCCCAGATGGGCCCGAGCCGTCGGCATCTGCCCGCATCCTCGGGGAGGCTGCGTTACCCGCCGCCAGCATGGCCCGGAGCCCGGCCCGCTGCAGCCGGCGGCGGTTTCGCAGCGCGGGTTGCGTTCGGGGACTGGTTTGCAAATCCTAATGTGCCCACAGACTGGTTTTCACCCTGGAGTAGGAGAGGCGCCTATAAGCCGGGGGCAGCCGGCTTTACAGTCAGGGGCGGGGGCGGGGGCCGGTAGTGCAGCCTTAGTGTGATTTCCTGGATCCTCCCAACCCCGTCCGCGATCGCATCAGAAGACGTTTGGCGCGTCTTCGGAAATCTGGGCAGTGTGCGCTCCTAGGCCCGAGGGAGTCTCCACAAGAGCAGGTCTGCAGGCTCTACCGAAGCAAGCTTGGTGCATTCTCCTCTCTGCCCTGGATGCATATATAATTACACACATATATATGCATATCCCATATATATGCATATGTACGCATAGCATACACACACACACACACACACACACAATTCTCATTGCTATCGACAACCCTTCACTGGAAATGCCATTTAATTAGGAATCTGATCCAATACCTGCATGCAACAATTTGCCAGCCGACGTGTCATTTTGCAAGGCGCTGCGGGGGAAGGAAGTCGACCCGCGTACCTCCATTTTCCTCTTGCCACGCAATTTTGGTGTGCAACTGAGAGGAAATAACTGCTTTTAAATAACAATCATTTATATATATATATATACACACACACACATATATGGGTATCTGTACACATACATGGAAACCCAGGTGGCGTAGTGGTTAAGTGCTACAGCTGCTAACCAAAGGGGTGGCAGTTCGAATCCTCCAGGCTCTCCTTGGAAGCCCTGTGGGGCAGTTCTACTCTGTCCTATAGGGTCGCTATGAGTCGGAATCGACTCGACTGCACGGGGTTTGGTTTGGTTGTAGTTTGTACACATATATACACATACACACACACCACACACATACACACACATTATACGTATATGGAGCAGAAGGGTGTTTGGGTGAGTGACCAGCCCTGGGTAGTTCAGGTGACCTTGATTTCTGACTCTTCGGGAAGACTGTAGGATCCTCCCTTGGCAGTGGAGCCTGCCCAAAGCTATTAGCCTTAAGTCCTGAGAGCAGGAGTAAAGGAGTAAAGCCAGCAGGGAAAAGGAGGGTTGGAAAGGACAAGGAGGTGAAAAGAACCAACAGGGTCGCCCATACTGCTGTCAATTTGCTGGGCAGTGTGAGCCTGAGATGGACGCCCATTGGATCAGCACCTGGAATGCTTTGATCACTTTACAGGTGAGTCTCTTGGCTCTGTTTTGGTTTTTTTTTGATAGGAACTTTCCGGGTGTGCGTGGGGATGGAAACGGTCTTTCTGTGTATTGACCTCTCCTGTGTTCAGCCGACCCCCTTCTCACCTAGGTAAAGATAGATCTCTGTCTGAGTGCTCCCTGGGCAGCTGAGTTTGTAGTCTGACTTAGGTAAAGACAAAATTGGAACAGCTCAAATGCAGTATAGAGCTCAACTAAGAAAGAATCAATGTCTTTCGGTCTCCATTGCTGTCTTCCACACACACACACACACACACACAGAGAGAGAGAGAGAGAGAGAGACCCTCCCACTTAGGGGATTAAACAAGGATAATAATCAGCAAATAGTTACTTATACTGAGCACCTATCATATACTTGACCCAGTACTAAGCTAAACATTTAATATACTCACCCCAGTCAGAACTTACACCCTCTGCCCATGAAGTCAGTGTATATAATCAATAATCCCATTATACAGATGTAAAAATTGAGGCCAGGTAACATCTCTAGGGTTACATAATTGATGAGAGATTGTTTTCAGAACTTGTGCGTCTAAGCACGATGTTGTTGTTGTTTGTTGTTAGGTGCCACCGACTTCATTCCACCTCATAGCAACCCTGTGTATCACAGAATGAAACAATGTCCTCCTCACAATCCTTGTTATGCTTGAGCCCATGGTTGCAGCCACTGTATCAATCCACCTTTTTGAGGGGCTTTGACTTTTCCTCTGAGCCTATACTTTACTGGAAACCCTGCTGGCATAGTGGTTAAAAGCTACATCTGCTAACCAAAAGGTTGGCAGTTTGAATCCACCAGGCACTCCTTGGAAACTCTATGGGGCAACTCTGCTCTGTCTTACAGGGTTGCTATGAGTTGGAATCAACTCTAGAGCAATGAGTTTTTTTTTGTTTTGTACTTTACCAATCGTGATGTCCTTTTCCAGGAACTGATCCCTCCTGACAACATGTCCAAAGTATGTAAGACACAGTCTTGTCATCCTTGCTTCCAAGGAGCATTCTAGTTGTGCTTTTGCCAAGACAGATCTGTTCGTTCTTTTGGCAGTCTGTGGTATATTCTTTGCCAACACCACAATTCAAATGCATCAATTCTTCTTTGGTCTTCCTTATTCATTGTCCAGCTTTTGCATGCATATGACGTGATTGAAAATGCCATGGCTTGGGTCAGGCGCACCTTAGTCCTCAAGGTGACATCTTTGCTTTTCAAAACTTTGAAGAGACCCTTTGCAGAAAAAGTCAAAGTATCTCTATTTGCAGATGACATGATCTTATACACAGAAAACCCTAAGGAATCCTCCAGAAAACTACTGAAACTAGTAGAAGAGTTAAGCAGAGTATCGGGATACAAACTAAACATACAAAAATCAGCTGGATTCCTCTACACCAACAAAAAGAAGATCGAAGAAGAAATCACCAAATCAATGCCATTTACAGTAGCCCCCAAGAAGATAAAATACTTAGGAATAAATCTTACCAGACATGTAAAAGACTTATACAAAGAAAACTACAATACACTTCTGCAAGAAACCAAAAGAGACTTACATAAGTGGAAGAACATGCCTTGCTCGTGGATAGGAAGACTTAACATTATAAAAATGTCTGTTCTACCAAAAGTAATCTATATATTTAATGCAATTCTGATCCAAATCCCAACGACATTCTTTAATGAGATGGAGAAAGAAATCACCGACTTCATATGGAAGGGAAAGAGGCCCCGGATAAATAAGGCATTACTGAAAAAGAAGAACAAAGTGGGAGGCCTTACTTTACCTGATTTTAGAACCTATTATACCGCCACAGTAGTCAAAACAGCCTGGTACTGGTACAACAACAGATACACGGGCCAGTGGAACAGAACTGAGAATCCAGACATAAATTCATCCACATATGAGCAGTTGATATGTGACAAAGGCCCCAAAACAGTTAAATGGGAAAAAGACAGTCTTTTTAACAGGTGGTGCTGCCATAACTGGATATCCATCTGCAAAAAAATGAAACAAGACCCATACCTCACACCATGCACAAAAACTAACTTAAAATGGATCAAAGACCTAAATATAAAATCTAAGACGATAAAGATCATGGAAGAAAAAATAGGGACGTTAGGAGCCCTAATACATGGCATAAACAGTATACAAAAAATTATGAAGAATGCAGAAGAAAAACTAGATAACTGGGAGCTCCTAAAAATCAAACACCTATGCTCATCCAAAGACGTCACCAAAAGAGTAAAAAGACTACCTACAGACTGGGAACAAGTTTTTAGCTATGACATTTCTGATCACCACCTGATCTCTAAAATCTACATGATGCTGCAAAAACTCAACTGCAAAAAGACAAATAACCCAATTAAAAAATGGGCAAAAGATATGAATAGACACTTCACTAAAGAAGACATTCAGGTAGCTAACAGATATATGAGGAAATGTTCACGATCATTAGCCATTAGAGAAATGCAGATCAAAACTACAATGAGATTTCATCTCACTCCAACAAGGCTGGCATTAATCCAAAAAACACAAAAGAATAAATGTTGGAGAGGCTGTGGAGAGATTGGAACACTTCTACACTGCTGGTGGGAACGTCAAACGGTACAACCACTTTGGAAATCGATTTGGCGCTTCCTTAGAAAGCTAGAAATAGAACTACCATAGGATCCAGCAATCCCACTCCTTGGAATATATCCTAGAGAAATAAGAGCCTTTACACGAACAGATATATGCATACCCATGTTTATTGCAGCACTGTTTACAATAGCAAAAAGATGGAAGCAACCAAGGTGCCCATCAACGGATGAATGGATAAATAAACTATGGTATATTCACACAAAGGAATGCTACACATCGATAAAGAACAGTGAGGAATCTATGAAACATCTCATAACATGGAGGAACCTGGAAGGCATTATCCTGAGTGAAATGAGTCAGCTGCAAAAGGACAAATATTGTATAAGACCACTATTATAAGAACTTGAGAAATAGTTTAAACTGAGAAGAAAACATTCTTTTGTGGTTACCAGAGGGGGGAGGGAGGGAGGGTGGGAGAGTGGCATTCACTAATTAGGTAGTAGATAAGGACTACTTTAGGTGAAGGGAAAGACGGTACACAATACAGGGGAGGTCAGCACACTTGGACTAAACCAAAAGCAAAGAAGTTTCCTGAATAAACTGAATGCTTCGAAGACCAGCGTAGCAGGGGCAGGGGTCTGGGGACCATGGTTTCAGGGGACATCTATGTCAATTGGCATAATAAAATCTATTAAGAAAACATTCTGCATCCCACTTTGAAGAGTGGCGTCTGGGGTCTTAAACGCTAGCAAGCAGCCATCTAAGATGCATCAATTGGTCTCAACCCATGTGGATCAAAGGAGAATGAAGAACACCAAGGACACAAGGCAATTACGAGTCCAAGAGACAGAAAGGGCCACATGAACCAGAGACTACATCATCCTGAGACCAGAAGAACTAGATGGTGCCTGGCTACAACCGATGACTGCCCTGACAGGGAACACAACAGAGAACCCCTGAGGGAGCAGGAGAGCAGTGGGGTGCAGACCCCAAAGTCTCATAAGACCAAACTTAATGGTCTGACTGAGACTGGAAGGACCCCGGTGGTCATGGCCCCCAGACCTTCCGTTGCCCCAGGACAGGAACCATTCCCAAAGCCAACTCTTCAGACATGGATTGGACTGGACAGTGGTTTGGAGAGGGATGCTGGTGAGGAGTGAGCTTCTTGGATCAGGTGGACACTTGAGACTATGTTGGGATCTCCAGCCTGGAGGGGAGATGAGAGGGTGGAGGGGGTTAGAAGCTGGTGAAAAGGACATGAAAAGAGAGAGCGGAGGGAGAGAGCAGGCTGTTTCAGTAAAATAATTGGGAGTGTGTAACCCAGTCCTAGTGCCTTCGAGGAGTGTGTAGCAAGGTGTACATGGGTTTTTGTGTGAGAGACTGACTTGATTTGTAAACTTTTACTTAAAGCACAATAAAAATAATTAAAAAAAAAAAAAAAAAGAGGTCCTTTGCAGCAGATTTGGACAATGCAATGCATCTTTAGATTTCTTGACTGCTGCTTCCTTGGGTGTTGATTGTGGATCCAAGTAAAATGAAATCCTTGACAACTTCAATCTTTTCTCTGTTCAATATGATGTTGCTTATTGGTCCAGTTGTGAGGATTTTTGTTTTATGTTGAGGTATAATCCATACTGAAGGCTGTGGTCTTTGACCTTCATCAGTAAGTGCTTCAAGTCTTCTTCACTTTCAGCAAGCAGTGTTGTGACATCTCCATAACACAGGTTGTTAATGAGTCTTCCTTCAATCCTGATGCCCCTTCTTCTTCATATAGTCCAGCTTCTTGGATTATCTGCTCAGCAGCATACAGATTGAATAGGTATGGTGAAAGGATACAACCCTGAAGCACACCTTTCCTGACTTTAAACCACTCAGTATCTCTTTGTTCTGTCTGAACAACTTCCTCTCGATCTATGTACAGATTCCTCATGAGCACAATTGTTTAGGAATTCCCATTTTTCACAATGTTATCCTTAATTTGTTATGATCCACAAAGTCGAATGCCTTTGCATAGTCAATAAAACACAGGTAAACATCCTTCTGGTATTCTCTGCTTTCAGCCAGGATCCATCTGACATCAGCAATGATATCCCTGGTTTCACATGCGCTTCTGAATCCAGACTGAATTTCTGGCAGTTCCCTGTGAATATACTGCTGCAGCCA
This sequence comes from Elephas maximus indicus, assembly GCF_024166365.1. Lineage (NCBI taxonomy): Eukaryota > Metazoa > Chordata > Mammalia > Proboscidea > Elephantidae > Elephas > Elephas maximus. Next base: position 67,370,701 of record NC_064838.1, read on the forward strand.
CTTTTGAAGGGTGTTCAGCAAAATTTTACTTGCTTGTGATATTAATGATATTGTTCAATAATTTCCGCATTTGGTTGGATCACCTTTCTTGGGAATAGGCATAAATATGGATCTCTTCCAGTCAGTTGGCCAGGTAGCTGTTTTCCAAATTTGTTGGCATAGACCAGTGAGCACTTCCAGTGCTGCATCCAATGGCTGAAACATCTCAATTGTATTCCATCAATTGTTTTTTGCCTTCAGTGCAGCTTGGACTGCTTCCTTCAGCACCACTGGTTCCTGATCATGTGCTACCTCTCGAAACGGTTGAACGTCAACCAATTCTTTTTGGTATAATGACACCGTGTATTCCTTCCATCTTCTTTTGATGCTCCTTCAGTTCTTTAATATTTTCCCCATAGAATCCTTCACTATTGCAACTCAAGGCTTGAATTTTTCTTCAGTTCTTTCAGCTTGAGAAACGCTGAGCATGTTCTTCCCTTTGGTTTTCTATCTCCAGGTCTTTGCACGTGTCATTACAATACTTTGTCTGCTCGAGCCACCCTTTGAAATCTTCTGTTCAGTTCTTTTACTTCATCATTTCTTCTTTTTGCTTTAGCTGCTCGATGTTCAAGAGCAAGTTTCAGAGTTTCTTCTGACATCCATTTTGGTCTTTTCTTTCTTTCCTGTCTTTTTAATGACCTCTTTCTTCATGTATGATTTCCTTGATGTCATTCCACAACTCATCTGATCTTAGGCCATTAGTGTTCAATGCATCAAATCTATTTTTTTTTTTTTAATATTTATTGTGCTTTAAGTGAAAGTTTACAAATCAAGTCAGTCTCTCACACAAAAACCCATGTACACCTTGCTACACACTCCTCGAAGGCACTAGGACTGGGTTACACACTCCCAATTATTTTACTGAAACAGCCTGCTCTCTCCCTCCGCTCTCTCTTTTCATGTCCTTTTCACCAGCTTCTAACCCCCTTCACCCTCTCTTCTCCCCTCCAGGCAGGAGATCCCAACATAGTCTCAAGTGTCCACCTGATCCAAGAAGCTCACTCCTCACCAGCATCCCTCTCCAAACCACTGTCCAGTCCAATCCATGTCTGAAGAGTTGGCTTTGGGAATGGTTCCTGTCCTGGGGCAACGGAAGGTCTGGGGGCCATGACCACCGGGGTCCTTCCAGTCTCAGTCAGACCATTAAGTTTGGTCTTATGAGACTTTGGGGTCTGCACCCCACTGCTCTCCTGCTCCCTCAGGGGTTCTCTGTTGTGTTCCCTGTCAGGGCAGTCATCGGTTGTAGCCAGGCACCATCTAGTTCTTCTGGTCTCAGGATGATGTAGTCTCTGGTTCATGTGGCCCTTTCTGTCTCTTGGACTCGTAATTGCCTTGTGTCCTTGGTGTTCTTCATTCTCCTTTGATCCACATGGGTTGAGACCAATTGATGCATCTTAGATGGCTGCTTGCTAGCGTTTAAGACCCCAGACGCCACTCTTCAAAGTGGGATGCAGAATGTTTTCTTAATAGATTTTATTATGCCAATTGACATAGATGTCCCCTGAAACCATGGTCCCCAGACCCCTGCCCCTGCTACGCTGGCCTTCGAAGCATTCAGTTTATTCAGGAAACTTCTTTGCTTTTGGTTTAGTCCAAGTGTGCTGACCTCCCCTGTATTGTGTACCGTCTTTCCCTTCACCTAAAGTAGTCCTTATCTACTACCTAATTAGAGAATGCCACTCTCCCACCCTCCCTCCCTCCCCCCTCTGGTAACCACAAAAGAATGTTTTCTTCTCAGTTTAAACTATTTCTCAAGTTCTTATAATAGTGGTCTTATACAATATTTGTCCTTTTGCAGCTGACTCATTTCACTCAGGATAATGCCTTCCAGGTTCCTCCATGTTATGAGATGTTTCATAGATTCCTCACTGTTCTTTATCGATGTGTAGCATTCCTTTGTGTGAATATACCATAGTTTATTTATCCATTCATCCGTTGATGGGCACCTTGGTTGCTTCCATCTTTTTGCTATTGTAAACAGTGCTGCAATAAACATGGGTATGCATATATCTGTTCGTGTAAAGGCTCTTATTTCTCTAGGATATATTCCAAGGAGTGGGATTGCTGGATCCTATGGTAGTTCTATTTCTAGCTTTCTAAGGAAGCGCCAAATCGATTTCCAAAGTGGTTGTACCGTTTGACGTTCCCACCAGCAGTGTAGAAGTGTTCCAATCTCTCCACAGCCTCTCCAACATTTATTCTTTTGTGTTTTTTGGATTAATGCCAGCCTTGTTGGAGTGAGATGAAATCTCATTGTAGTTTTGATCTGCATTTCTCTAATGGCTAATGATCGTGAACATTTCCTCATATATCTGTTAGCTACCTGAATGTCTTCTTTAGTGAAGTGTCTATTCATATCTTTTGCCCATTTTTTAATTGGGTTATTTGTCTTTTTGCAGTTGAGTTTTTGCAGTATCATGTAGATTTTAGAGATCAGGTGGTGATCAGAAATGTCATAGCTAAAAACTTGTTCCCAGTCTGTAGGTAGTCTTTTTACTCTTTTGGTGAAGTCTTTGGATGAGCATAGGTGTTTGATTTTTAGGAGCTCCCAGTTATCTAGTTTTTCTTCTGCATTCTTCATAATTTTTTGTATACTGTTTATGCCATGTATTAGGGCTCCTAACGTCCCTATTTTTTCTTCCATGATCTTTATCGTCTTAGATTTTATATTTAGGTCTTTGATCCATTTTAAGTTAGTTTTTGTGCATGGTGTGAGGTATGGGTCTTGTTTCATTTTTTTGCAGATGGATATCCAGTTATGGCAGCACCACCTGTTAAAAAGACTGTCTTTTTCCCATTTAACTGTTTTGGGGCCTTTGTCACATATCAACTGCTCATATGTGGATGAACTTATGTCTGGATTCTCAGTTCTGTTCCACTGGCCCGTGTATCTGTTGTTGTACCAGTACCAGGCTGTTTTGACTACTGTGGCGGTATAATAGGTTCTAAAATCAGGTAAAGTAAGGCCTCCCACTTTGTTCTTCTTTTTCAGTAATGCCTTATTTATCCGGGGCCTCTTTCCCTTCCATATGAAGTCGGTGATTTCTTTCTCCATCTCATTAAAGAATGTCGTTGGGATTTGGATCAGAATTGCATTAAATATATAGATCACTTTTGGTAGAACAGACATTTTTATAATGTTAAGTCTTCCTATCCACGAGCAAGGCATGTTCTTCCACTTATGTAAGTCTCTTTTGGTTTCTTGCAGAAGTGTATTGTAGTTTTCTTTGTATAAGTCTTTTACATGTCTGGTAAGATTTATTCCTAAGTATCTTATCTTCTTGGGGGCTACTGTAAATGGCATTGATTTGGTGATTTCTTCTTCGATCTTCTTTTTGTTGGTGTAGAGGAATCCAGCTGATTTTTGTATGTTTAGTTTGTATCCCGATACTCTGCTTAACTCTTCTACTAGTTTCAGTAGTTTTCTGGAGGATTCCTTAGGGTTTTCTGTGTATAAGATCATGTCATCTGCAAACGGAGACACTTTGACTTCTTCCTTGCCAATCTGGATGCCCTTTATTTCTTAATCTAGCCTAATTGCTCTGGCTAGGACTTCCAGGACAATGTTGAATACGAGTGGTGATAAAAGGAATCCTTGTCTGGTTCCCGATCTCAGTGGGAATGTTTTCAGGCTCCATCAATTTAGGGTGGTGTTGGCTTTTGGCTTTGTATAAATGCCCTTTATTATGTCGAGGAATTTTCCTTCTATTCCTATTTTGCTGAGAGTTTTTATCATGAATGAGTGTTGAACTTTGTCAAAAGCCTTTTCTGCAACAATTGATAAAATCATGTGATTCTTGTCTCTTGTTTTATTTGTGTGGTGGGTTACATTAATTGTTTTTCTAATGTTGAACCATCCCTGCATACCTGGTATGAATCCCACTTGGACACGGTGAATTATTTCTTTGATATGTTTTTGAATTGTATTGGCTAGAATTTTGTTGAGGATTTTTGTATCTACATTCATGCGGGATATACGTCTATAATTTTCTTTTCTTGTGGTGTTTTGGTATCAGGGATATAGTGGCTTCATAGAATGAGTTTGGTAGCATTCCGTCCTTTTCTATGCTCTGAAATACCTTTAGTAGTAGTGGTGTTAACTCTTCTCTGAAAGTTTGGTAGAACTCTGCAGAGAAGCCGTCGGGATCACGGCTTTTTTTTTTTTTTTTTTGGGAGTTTTTTGATTACCTTTTCAATCTCTTCTTTTGTTATGGGTCTATTTTGTTGTTCTACCTCTGTTTGTGTTAGTTTAGGTAGGTAGTGTGTTTCTAGGAATTCATCCATTTCTTCTAGGTTTTTTTTTTTATTAACTTTCATTGAGCTTCAAGTGAACGTTTACAAATCAAGTCAGTCTGTCACATATAAGTTTACATACATCTTACTCCGTACTCCCACTTGCTCTCCCCCTAATGAGTCAGCCCTTCCAGTCTCTCCTTTCGTGACAATTTTGCCAGCTTCCCACTCTCTCTATCCTCCCATCCCCTCTCCAGACAGGAGATGCCAACACAATCTCAAGTGTCCACCTGATATAATTAGCTCACTCTTCATCAGCATCTCTTTCCCACCCACTGTCCAGTCCCTTTCATGTCTGATGAGTTGTCTTCGGGGATGGTTCCTGTCCTGTGCGAATAGAAGGTGTGGGGACCATGGCCGCCGGGATTCCTCTAGTCTCAGTCAGACCATTAAGTATGGCCTTTTTATGAGAATTTGGGGTCTGCATCCCACTGATCTCCTGCTCCCTCAGGGGTTCTCTGTTGTGCTCCCTGTCAGGGCAGACATCGATTGTGGCTGGGCACCAACTAGTTCTTCTGGTCTCAGGATGATGTAAGTCTCTGGTTCATGTGGCCCTTTCTGTCTCTTGGGCTCTTAGTTGTCGTGTGACCTTAGTGTTCTTCATTCTCCTTTGCTCCAGGTGAGTTGAGACCAATTGATGCATCTTAGATGGCCGCTTGTTAGCATTTAAGACCCCAGATGCCACATTTCAAAGTGGGATGCAGAATGTTTTCATAATAGAATTATTTTGCCAATTGACTTAGAAGTCCCCTTAAACCATGGTCCCCAAACCCCTGCCCTTGCTCTGCTGACCTTTGAAGCATTCATTTTCTCCTGGAAACTTCTTTCCTTTGGTCCAGTCCAATTGAGCTGACCTTCCATATATTGAGTGTTGTCTTTCCCTTCACCTAAAGCAGTTCTTATCTACTAATTAATCAGTAAAAAACCCTCTCCCTCCCTCCCTCCCCTCCTCGTAACCACAAAAGTATGTGTTCTTCTCAGTTTTTACTATTTCTCAAGATCTTACAATAGTGGTCTTATACAATATTTGTCCTTTTGCCTCTGACTAATTTCGCTCAGCATAATGCCTTCCAGGTTCCTCCATGTTATGAAATGTTTCACAGATTCGTCACTGTTCTTTATCGATGCGTAGTATTCCATTGTGTGAATATACCACAATTTATTTACTGATTCATCCGTTGATGGACACCTTGGTTACTTCCAGCTTTTTGCTATTGTAAACAGAGCTGCGATAAACATGGGTGTGCATATATCTGTTTGTATGAAGGCTCTTGTTTCTCTAGGGTATATTCCGAGGAGTGGGATTTCTGGGTTGTATGGTAGTTCTATTTCTAACTGTTTAAGATAACACCAGATGGATTTCCAAAGTGGTTGTACCATTTTACATTCCCACCAGCAGTGTATAAGAGTTCTAATCTCTCCGCAGCCTCTCCAACATTTATTGTTTTGTGTTTTTTGGATTAATGCCAGCCTTGTTGGAGTGAGATGGAATCTCATCGTAGTTTTAATTTGCATTTCTCTAATGGCTAATGATCAAGAGCATTTTCTCATGTATCTGTTAGCTGCCTGAATATCTTCTTTAGTGAAGTGTGTGTTCATATCCTTTGCCCACTTCTTGGTTGGGTCGTTTGTCTTTTTGTGGTTGAGTTTTGACAGAATCATGTAGATTTTAGAGATCAGGCGCTGGTCGGAGATGTCATAGCGGAAAATTCTTTCCCAATCTGTAGGTGGTCTTTTTACTCTTTTGGTGAAGTCTTTAGATGAGCATAGGTGTTTGATTTTTAGGAGCTCCCAGTTATCGGGTTTCTGTTCGTCATTTTTGGTAATGTTTTGTATTCTGTTTATGCCTCGTATTAGGGCTCCTAGAGTTGTCCCTATTTTTTCTTCCATGATCTTTATCGTTTTAGTCTTTATGTTTAGGTCTTTGATCCACTTGGAGTTAGTTTTTGTGCATGGTGTGAGGTATGGGTCCTGTTTCATTTTTTTGCAAATGGATATCCAGTTATGCCAGCACCATTTGTTAAAAAGACTATCTTTTCCCCAATTAACTGACACTGGTCCTTTGTCAAATATCAGCTGCTCATACATGGATAGATTTATATCTGGGTTCTCAATTCTGTTCCATTGGTCTATGTGCCTGTTGTTGTACCAGTACCAGGCTGTTTTGACTACTGTGGCTGTATAATAGCGTCTGAAATCAGGTAGAGTGAGGCCTCCCACTTACTTCTTCTTTTTCAGTAATGCTTTGCTTATCCGAGGCTTCTTTCCCTTCCATATGAAATTGGTGATTTGTTTCTCTATCATCTTAAAAAATGACATTGGAATTTGGATCGGAAGTGCGTTATATGTATAGATGGCTTTTGGTAGAATAGACATTTTTACTATGTTAAGTGTTCCTATCCATGAGCAAGGTATGTCTTTCCACTTAAGTATGTCCTTTTTAATTTCTTGTAGTAGAGCTTTGTAGTTTTCTTTGTATAGGTCTTTTACATCCTTGGTAAGATTTATTCCTAAGTATTTTATCTTCTTGGGGGCTACTGTGAATGGTATTGATTTGGTTATTTCCTCTTCGGTGTTCTTTTTGTTGATGTAGAGGAATCCAAGTGATTTTTGTATGTTTATTTTATAACCTGAGACTCTGCCAAACTCTTCTACTAGTTTCAGTAGTTTTCTGGAGGATTCCTTAGGGTTTTCTGTGTATAAGATCATGTCATCTGCAAATAGGGATAATTTTACTTCCTCCTTGCCAATCCGGATGCCTTTTATTTCTCTGTCTAGCCTAATTGCCCTGGCTAGGGCTTCTAGCATGATGTTGAATGAGAGCGGTGATAAAGGGCATCCTTGTCTGGTTCCCGTTCTCAAGGGAAATGCTTTCAGGTTCTCTCCGTTTAGAATGATATTGGCTGTTGGCTTTGCATAGATGCCCTTTATTATGTTGAGGAATTTTCCTTCAATTCCGATTTTGCTGAGAGTTTTTATCATGAATGGGTGTTGGACTTTGTCAAATGCCTTTTCTGCATCAATTGATAAGATCATGTGGTTTTTGTCTTTTGTTTTATTTATATGGTGGATTACATTAATGGTTTTTCTGATATTAAACCAGCCTTGCATACCTCGTATAAATCCCACTTGATCGTGGTGAATTATTTTTTTGATATGTTGTTGAATTCTATTGGCTAGAATTTTGTTGAGGATTTTTGCATCTATGTTCATGAGGGATATAGGTCTGTAATTTTCTTTTTTTGTAATGTCTTTACCTGGTTTTGGTATCAGGGAGATGGTGGCTTCATAGAATGAGTTGGGTAGTATTCCGTCATTTTCTATGCTTTGAAATACCTTCAGTAGTAGTGGGGTTAACTCTTCTCTGAAAGTTTGGTAGAACTCTGCAGTGAAGCCGCCCGGGCCAGGGCTTTTTTTTGTTGGGAGTTTTTTGATTACCGTTTCAATCTCTTTTTTTGTTATGGGTCTATTTAGTTGTTCTACTTCTGAATGTGTTAGTTTAGGTAGGTAGTGTTTTTCCAGGAATTCATCCATTTCTTCTAGATTTGCAAATTTGTTAGAGTACAATTTTTCGTAATAATCTCATATGATTCTTTTAATTTCAGCTGGTTCTGTTGTGATGTGGTCCTTCTCGTTTCTTATTCGGGTTATTTGTTTCCTTTCCTGTGTTTCTTTAGTCAGTCTAGCCAATGGTTTATCAATTTTGTTAATTTTTTCAAAGAACCAGCTTTTGGCTTTGTTAATTCTTTCAGTTGTTTTTCTGTTCTCTAATTCATTTAGTTCAGCTCTAATTTTTATTATTTGTTTTCTTCTGGTGCCTGATGGATTCTTTTGTTGCTCACTTTCTATTTGTTCAAGTTGTCGGGACAGTTCTCTGATTTTGTCTCTTTCTTCTTTTTGTATGTGTGCATTTATCGATATAAATTGGCCTCTGAGCACTGCTTTTGCTGTGTCCCAGAGGTTTTGATAGGAAGTATTTTCATTCTCGTTGCATTCTATGAATTTCCTTATTCCCTCCTTGATGTCTTCTATAACCCAGTCTTTTTTCAGGAGGGTATTGTTCAGTTTCCAAGTATTTGATTTCTTTTCCCTAGTTTTTCTGTTATTGATTTCTAGTTTTATTGCCTTGTCGTCTGAGAAGATGCTTTGTAATATTTTGATGTTTTGGACTCTGCAAAGATTTGTTTTATGACCTAATATGTGGTCTATTCTAGAGAATGTTCCATGTGCGCTAGAAAAAAAGTATACTTTGCAGCAGTTGGGTAGAGAGTTCTGTATAAGTCAATGAGGTCAACTTGGTTGATTGTTGTAATTAGGTCTTCCGTGTCTCTATTGAGCTTCTTACTGGATGTCCTGTCCTTCTCCGAAAGTGGTGTGTTGAAGTCTCCTACTATAATTGTGGAGGTGTCTATCTCACTTTTCAATTCTGTTAAAATTCGATTTATGTATCTTGCAGCCCTGTTATTGGGTGCATAAACATTTAATATGGTTATGTCTTCCTGATCAATTGTCCCTTTTATCATTATGTAGTGTCCTTCTTTATCCTTTGTGGTGGATTTAAGTCTAAAGTCTATTTCGTCAGAAATTAATATTGCTACTCCTCTTCTTTTTTGCTTATTGTTTGCTTGACATATTTTTTTCCATCCTTTGAGTTTTAGTTTGTTTGTGTCTCTAAGTCTAAGGTGTGTCTCTTGTAGGCAGCATATAGACAGATCGTGTTTCTTTATCCAGTCCGAGACTCTCTCTTAATTGGTGCATTTAGTCCATTTACATTCAGCGTAATTATAGGTAAATAAGTGTTTAGTGTTGTCATTTTGATGCCTTTTTATGTGTGTTGTTGACAATTTCATTTTTCCACATACTTTTTTGTGCTGAGATGTTTTTCTTAGTAAATTTTGAGATCCTCATTTTCGTAGTGTTTGACTTTATGTTTGTTGAGTCGTTACGTTTTTCTTGGTTTTTATCTTGAGTTATGAAGTTGTTATACCTCTTTGTGGTTACCTTATTATTTACCCCTATTTTTCTAAGTAAAAACCTAACTTGTATTGTTGTATATCACCTTGTATCACTCTCCATATGGCAGTTCTATGCCTCCTGTATTTAGTCCCTCTTTTTGATTATTGTGATCTTTTACATATTGACTTCCGTGATTCCCTGTTATGAGTATATATTTTTTTAAATTAATCTTAATTTGTTTTTGTGATTTCCCTATTTGAGTCGATATCAGGATGTTCTGTTTTGTGACCTTGTGTTGTGCTGATATCTGATATTATTGGTTTTCTGCCCAAACAATATCCTTTAGTATTTCTTGTAGCCTTGGTTTGGTTTTTGCAAATTCTCTAAACTTGTGTTTATCTGTAAATATCTTAATTTCGCCTTCATATTTCAGGGAGAGTTTTGCTGGATATATGATCCTTGGCTGGCAGTTTTTCTCCTTCAGTGCTCTGTATATGTCGTCCCATTCCCTTCTTGCCTGCATGGTTTCTGCTGAGTAGTCTGAACTTATTCTTATTGATTCTCCCTTGAAGGAAACCTTTCTTTTCTCCCTGGCTGCTTTTAAAATTTTCTCTTTATCTTTGGTTTTGGCAAGTTTGACGATAATATGTCTTGGTGTTTTTCTTTTTGGATCAATCTTAAATGGGGTTCGATGAGCATCTTGGATAGATATCCTTTTGTCTTTCATGATGTCAGGGAAGTTTTGTGTCAGGAGTTCTTCAACTATTTTCTCTGTGTTTTCTGTCTTCCCTCCCTGTTCTGGGACTCCAATCACACACAAGTTATCCTTCTTGATAGAGTCCCACATGATTCTTAGGGTTTCTTCATTTTTTTAATTCTTTTATCTGATTTTTTTTCAGCTATGTTGGTGTTAATTCCCTGGTCCTCCAGATGTCCCAGTCTGTGTTCTAATTGCTCGAGTCTGCTCCTCTGACTTCCTATTGCGTTGTCTAATTCTGTAATTTTATTGTTAATCTTTTGGATTTCTACATGCTGTCCCTCTATGGATTCTTGCAACTTATTAATTTTTCCACTATGTTCTTGAATAATCTTTTTGAGTTCTTCAACAGTTTTATCAGTGTGTTCCTTGGATTTTTCTGCAGTTTGCCTTATTTCGTTTGTGATGTCTTGAAGCATTCTGTAAATTAGTTTTTTATATTCTGTATCTGATAATTCCAGGATTGTATCTTCATTTGGGAAAGATTTTGATTCTTTTTTTGGGGGGGTTGTAGAAGCTGTCATGGTCTGCTTCTTTATGTGGTTTGATATGGACTGCTGTCTCCGAGCCATCACTGGGAAACTAGTTTTTCCAGAAAATCCGCTAAAAACAAATGCAGTCAGATCCCTATCAGAATTGCCTTTGGATTATAACTGCCACCTTGTTCCCTGTAAGGATGAAAGTCTGAGATTTGGATCAGATATGCTTGGCTGTAGCTGGTTGTGTGTTTTTAGTCCAATTAGGGGTGGATTTTTGGTCCCTGTTTTTGTTTTTGTTTGTTCCTTCTCTCAGGCCGAAAGAGTGGGTTAGGAAAATACCAGAAGAAAAAAAAAGGGGGGAAAGCAAAGCTGCCGCGGAGCCGTTCTCCCTCTGGCTCAGGCAATTCCAATGTTAATGAAGCCGCCTGGGAAGGGTGGGGGAGGGATCAGAGAGATAGGAGAGTAGCACCTCAAAATATAGCCAGAGTTGCTTGTCTTGCTTGGAATGACTATTATATCTGAGTTTCCCGTGGGGCGTGCCGCCTATGTGTGCTGGCTGTGTGGAGATTGCCCCCGGGGGTCTGGCCCTCCGAAGCCACCCGCTGCCAGCGTCAAGGTTCCCCTGCTGGGACGCTTTACTCCCGGCTCCAAAATCAGTCGCTGCCTCCCAGGGACTTCTCGTCCCGCCAGCTGTCACCACGCTGCCCCCGCGGACCAGCTGGGCCCCCTCCCGGGGTTAGTTCAGGGGAGTGGAGCAGCTCTCCGTGCTTGTGCCGTGCCAGCGCCCAGTCAAAATCCCGGCAGGACGGTTCTCCAGCTGGGACGCTGCTCTCCCAGCTCCAAGACCAGTCACTGCCTCCCGGGGACTTCTCCCACCGGCTGCGTCACCACGCTGCCCACGCGAACCGGATGGGCCCCCTCCTGGGGTGAGTTCGGGGGGTAGGGCTGGGCCCCTTGTTTGCGCCGTCAGCTCCCCTGGGCTCTGCCCTAAATCGGGTGCCAAATGTTACCTGACTGGGACGCTGGCTCCAGGCTCCGAAAACAATCACTGCTTCCCCGTATTTGTTCGTTTTCCGTCTCTAAATCTGTGTTTGTTGTTCAGGGTTCGTAGATTGTTATGTACTTGATCAATTCACTTGTTTTTCCGAGTCTTTGTTGCAAGAGGGATCCGAGGTAGCGTCTACCTAGTCCGTGATCTTGGCCCCCTTCCTCTTCTAGGTTTTCAAGTTTGTTTGAGTATAGCTTTTCATAGTAATCTGATATGGTTCTTTTAATTCAGTTAGGTCTGTCATAATATCATCCCTCTCTTTTGCTATTCGGGTTATTTGCTTCCTCTCCTGTTTTTCTTTTGTCATTTTGGCCAGTGGTTTATCAATTTTGTTGATTTTTTAAAAAAACCAGCTTTTGGTCTTGTTAATTCTTTCAATTGTTTTTTTGTTTTCTATTTCATTTAGTTCAGCTCTAGTTTTTATTATTTGGTTTCTTCTGGTGCCTGTGGGTTTCTTTTGTTGCTTTCTTTCTTTTTGTTCAAGTTGTAGGGATAATTCTTTGATATTGGCCCTTTCTTCTTTTTGGATGTGTGCATTTTTTGATATAAATTGGCCTCTGAGCACTGCTTTTGGTGTGTCCCAAAGGTTCTGATAGGACGTGTTTTCATTCTCATTGGATTCTCTGAATTTCTTTATTCCGTCCTTAATGTCTTCTGTAATCCAGTCTTTTTTGAGCAGGGTATTGTTCAGTTTCCAAGTGTTTGATTTCTTTTCCCTGCTTTTCCTGTTATTGATTTCCACTTTTATGGCCTTATGGTCAGAGAAGATGCTTTGTAATATTTCAATGTTTTGGATTCTGCTAAAGCTTGCTTTATGACCTAATAATATGTGGCCTATTCTAGAGAATGTTCCATGTGCACTAGAAAAGAAAGTATATTTGGTTGCTGTTGGGTGGAGTGTTCTGTATACGTTTACAAGGTCAAGTTGGTTGATTGTGGCATTTAGATCTTCCGTGTCTTTATTGAGCTTCTTTCTGAATGTCCTGTCCTTCACGGAAGGTGGTGTGTTGAAGTCTCCTACTATTATTGCGGAGCTGTCTATCTCACTTTTGAATGCTGAGTTTGTTTTATGAATCTTGTAGCCCTGTCATTGGGTGCATAAATATTTAATATGGTTATATCTTCTTGGCATATTGTCCCTTTAGTCATTATATAGTGTCCTTCCTTATCCTTTCTGATGGATTTAACTTTAAAGTCTGTTTTGTTGGAAATTAATATTGCCACTCCTGCTCTTTTTTGATTATTGTTTGCTTGATATATTTTTTCCCATCCTTTGAGTTTTAGTTTATTTTTGTCTCCAATTCTAAGGTGTATTTCTTGCATGCAGCATATAGACGGATCTTGTTTTTTATTCCATTCTGCCACTCTCTGTCTCTTTATTGGTGCATTTAGTCTATTTACATTCAGGATAATTATGGATAGGTATGAATTTAGTGCTATCATTTTGATGTCTTTTTTTGTGTTGACAGTTTCTTTTTCCCCCTTAATTTTATGTGCTGAGTAGATTTTCTTTATATATTGTCCTTTTCTCATATTTGTTGTTGTTGATTTTGTTTCTGCTGAGTCTGTATTTTTCGCTTGTATTTTATTTTGATGAGTAGGATAGTTTGTCTCATTTGTGGTTACCTAATTTTTTTTTTAATTATTATTATTATTTTTTAATTATTTACCCCTATTTTTCTAAATTTAAAACTAACTTTTGTTTCTTTGTATCGCTGTATCTTCCTCTCCATATGGAAGGTGTATGATTACATTTCTTAATCCCTCTTTATGTTGTCTTCTTTTATATAATAACATCACTGTTACCCTGTTTTGGGCTTTTTTTTTTTTTTTTTTTTTAATATGCTGTTGTTTTTTTGGATCTCCCTGTCTGGCTTGACTTCTGGTTGCCCTGCCCAGTGTTCTAGTCTTGGGTTGATACCTGATATTACTGATTTTCTAACCAAAGAACTCCCTTTAGTATTTCTTGTAGTTTTGGTTTGGGCTTTATGAATTCCCTAAACTTGTGTTTATCTGGAAATGTCTTAATTTCACCTTCACATTTAAGAGACAGTTTTGCTGGATATATGATTCCTGGCAGGCAATTTTTTTCCTTCAATTTTTAAAATATGTCATCCCATTGCCTTCTTGCCTGCATGGTTTCTGCCGAGTAGTCCGAGCTTATTCTTATTGGCTCTCCTTTGTAGTTGACTTTTCATTTATCCCTCACTGCTCTTATAATTCTCTCTTTATCTTTGGTTTTTGCAAGTTTGATTATAATATGTCTTGGTGACTTTCTTTTAAGATCTACGTTATGTGGAGTTCAATGAGCATCTTGGATAGATATCGTCTCATGTTTCACAGTATCAGGGAAGTTTTCTGCCAACAAATCTTCAACAATTTTCTCTGTATTTTTTGTTATCCCTCCCTGTTCTGGTAGTCCAATCACTCGTAGGTTATTTCTCTTGATAGAGTCCCACATGATTCTTAAGGTTTCTTCATTTTTTTAAATTATTTTATCTGATTTTTCTTCAAATATATTAGTGCCACGTGATTTATCTTCAAGTTCAGAAATTCTAGCTTCTACTTGCTCAGTTTTGCTCCTCTGACTTTCTATTGAGTTGTCTAATTCTGTAATTTTATTGTTAATCTTCTGAATTTCTGATTGCTGTCTGTCTATGGATTTTTCCAGCTTATTAAACTTTTCATTATGTTCCTGAAAATCTTTCTAATTTCTTCAGTTGCTTTTTCTGTGTGTTCCTTGGCTTGTGCTGCATATTGCCTCATTTCGTTCCTGATGTCTTGAAGGGTTCTGTATATTAAACTTTTGTATTCTGCATCTGGTAATCCCAGGAATGCACTTTCATCTAGAAGATCCCTGGATTCTTTGTTTTGAGAGGCTGTTGAGGTGATCATGGTCTGTTTCTTTATGTGACTTGATATTGACTGTTGTCTCTGAGCCATCTATAAGTTATTGTATTAGTTTATGCTTGCTTACTGTGTCATAGCTGCTTGCTTTTTTTTTTTTTTTTGTATACCCCTATGGGTTGCTTAAGTGAGCTAACCTGATTATTTTTGTCTTTGGAGCTCTGGTGTCCTGTCCCCAGCTGGTTAGAGATGTTATCAGTTATATCAATCTAGGAGTCTGTTAGTTTTCTTGTATGAATTCAGCTTAGGTTTCCAGGTAGCTGATCATCAAGTGTGTGGTAGAGGCTCTGTCCTAGTGTCTGAGAGGGGCAGGGGTGATTGGCGTATATACCGGTATCTGATTGCAGCAGGGGGTCATGCTCTGAACAAGGCAGGGGGCTGAGAACCGACCCCCAAGTGTCTCTGAGAAAAATGTGTCTCTGTTCCCTCGAGTGTACTCATGGGTGGGTTCTGCAGAGGGACCATGGACACCCAAGTTTTTGGTTGTAAGGACTGGGAGGTACTAGTTATCTTTGGACCCTTGTCGCGGGTGGCTGGGTGACCTGAGTGGAGCTACCAGTCCTTAGGTCTGATGTGGGTAGGTGAGGACCTTGTTTAATAGGCAAAGTAACGTCAAATGTCAAACACCCACCTCTCCACCGCACAGCTGAAATGGTTGGAGTCTGCCAATAAGGGCCTATTCTCCCGAAATAGGCCCACACAGGTCCATGCAGAAGGGAAAGGTGCTCAAGTTCCACGGACATTTTATGCCTGGACAGGAGCCACTTCTGTCCTGAGCTCTCCCAGTAAATAGAGCTAGCAAATTATCTTTTCCCCCCAGTTGCAAATTTTTTCCTTCCCCAAGGCCAGGAGGATGGCTCTAGGTGCTCACCAGGGCCTATCTTAAGCCCAGGGATTCAGCCGCTGAAGCTGGCTTGGGGATGGGGGTGCACGGTAAAATATACACAGGTACTTAGCTTTTGTCCAGAGCGCCATTCTCCTCAGGTTCTGGAGGTGTGAGTGGGCTGTGTGGCTGGCTGCTTCTCCCTGAGGAAACTGCAGCCGAACGCTAGGAGCAGCCCTCCACCGCTCCCGCTGCCGCTCCAGGAATGGTGCCTGAGGGCTCCCCACAATTCAGGTCCAGTAACTCCTCTCACTTCTGAATGGCCTCTTCCTCCCCCTGCCCCTCAGTTCGTTGTCTAAGCTTGTCTTTGATTCTCAGGGCTCCCAGCTTGTCAGAAATATACTTGTTTCACTTGTCTTTTCGGGTCTTTGTTGTAAAGAGGGCTCACCGGAAGCGTCTGTCTATTCCACCATCTTGGCTCCAACTTACGCATCAAATCTATTCTTGAGATGGTCTCTAATTTCAGGTGGGATATACTCAAGGTCACGCTTTGGCTCTCGTGGACTTGTTCTAATTTTCTTAAGTTTCAACATGAACTTGCATACGAGCAATTGATGGTCTGATCCACAGTTGGTCCCTGGCCTTGTTCTGACTGAGGATATTGAGCTTTTCCATCGCCTCTTTCCACAGATGTAGTTGATTTAATTAATGTGTATTCCATCTGGTGAGGTACATGTATATAGTTGCCGCTTATGTTGGTGAAAAAGGTATTTGCAGTGAAGAAGTCAATGGTTTTGCAAAATTCTATCATGCCATCTCCAGCACTGTTTCTATCACAAGGCCATATTTTCCAACTACCAATCCTTCTTCTTTGTTTCCAACTTTCTCATTCCAA
Source organism: Elephas maximus indicus (assembly GCF_024166365.1). Classification (NCBI taxonomy): domain Eukaryota; kingdom Metazoa; phylum Chordata; class Mammalia; order Proboscidea; family Elephantidae; genus Elephas; species Elephas maximus. The sequence goes on from NC_064838.1 coordinate 67,386,898, forward strand.
TCACCAGTAATTATCAATGCATCCTGATTGCATGTTCGGTCAATTTCAGACTGCAGAAGCTGATAAAAATCTTCAGTGTTTTCATCTTTGGCTTAAGTGTTTGTTGCGTAAATTTGAATAATGGTCGTATTAACTAGTCTTCCTTGTAGGCATACGGATATTGTCCTATCACTGACAGCATTGTACTTCAGGATAGATCTTGTAATGTTCTTTTTGACAATGAATGCAACACCATTCCTCTTCAAATTGTCATTCCCAGCATTGTAGACCATATGATTGTCTGATTCAAAATGACCAATACCAGTCCATTTCAGCTCACTAATGCCTAGGTTATTGATCTTTATGCGTTCCATTTTACTTTCGACAATTTCCAATTTTCCTAGATTCATACTTTGTACATCCCACATTCCAATTATTAATGGATGTTTGCAGCTGTTTCTTCTCATTTTGAGTCATGCCACATCATCAAATGAATGTCCCAAAGGCTTTACTCCATCTACCTCATTAAGGTCGACTCTACTTTGAGGAGGCAGTTCTTCCATAGTTGTCTTTTGAGTGCCTTCCAAACTGGGGGCTCATCTTCTGGCATAAGATTTTCACAAGCTAATTCTTTTTGGAAGTAGTCTTCTGGGTCCTTCTTCCTAGTCTGTCTTAGTCTGGAACCTCAGCTGAAACCTGTCCACCATGGGTGACTCTGCTGGTATCTGAATACTGGTGGCATAGCTTCCAGCATCACAGCAATACACAAGCCCCCACAGTACGACAAACTGACTGACATGTAGGGGAAGCACCATGTTAAAAACCCCAAAATAAACATTTAGCATAAGCTGTTTAGCATAAATTAGCTGGTGGAATGTAAATTGGGACAAACTATTGAATCTACTAAAGTTGTATATTTGTATTCCTTAAAAAAAAAATACAAATATAAAGTTGTGACCCACCAATTCCACTCCTAAGTATAGACACACAGGATTGTGTGTCTATGTTCACCAAAAGGTATACTAGAATGCTCATAGCATCACTATTTGTAATAGTCCTAAATTGGAAACTGTCTGAATAACCATCAAGAGGAGAACTGATAAATGGTGGTATGTTCACACAATGAAATATTATACATCAATAAGAATCAACAAAATACGGTTACACTCAACAGCATGAATGAGTCTCACAAATGTAATGTTGAGCAAAAGTAGCCAGATCCAAAAGAGAACACAGTATATTCAAATGAAGTGGAGAAATAGGCAAAATCTGGGGGGGTATGAGGAGATGCTGGTAATGGTCTTCTTCTTGGTCTGGATTTTGGTTTGTGACTGTTCACTGAGCTGTGTATGCTGATTATTTGTATACTTTTCTATATATCTGTAATACTTCTATATATCTCTTAAATACACTTTTATTGGTTTACTTTTCTATATATCTATTATAGTACTTATACCCAAAATCCGTTGCTGTAGAGTTGATTGCGACTCATAGCAACCCTATAGGACAAAGTAGAACTGCCCCATAGGGTTTCCAAGGAGCGGCTGGTGGATTCAAACTGCTGACCTCTTGGTTAACAGCCGAGCTATTATCAAGCTATAGATATATTACATATGTAGATAATCAGCATATGTTTGTCTGACGTGGCACCCTCATCTCAGTTCCCCGAGGAGACACTGTTCCTCACCTGCTTCTTGAGTAATGCCCCTATGGCCCTTTTGATTTCTTCTTCTGGACCAAGCACATCAATTAATTGGCCTTTCGCATAGACTTTTTCAACCCAGCTGTATCCAAACTTCTAACATAGTTGGCTTTGGAGCTTGGCAGTTGATGCAGCTTCCTAGGGAACCTGCAATAGGCTTAAGGATGCTTAATAAGGAGAGTTCATTTCAAGAGTTCTTCTCACTCAAGACCTCAGAGAGGGGTGGCAGCTTTGAATTTGGACGTGGTGTCCTTGCTTAGGGCTTCTGGTAAAGGACCTCAGGCCAGGGGTTCCCCCAAACTTTCCAGAGACGCTCTGGGGCAGATTCTTGGGAGGTGGAGGGGCTGGTTAAGGGTGGGAGGATAGGGTATTGCATATTTATAGGAACTGGCAGTAGTAGAAAGCCTTGGCACAACCTTAGAGCTAAGCTCACTGGTTCTTGGCCCTACTCAAGACCAGGGGAAAAAAGACAGAATCTTGGCTTGCTGGCAAATGACCCAGTTAGCAAAACCAGTAGTTTAGGTCTGGGAGAGGATGGGGGCAGTTTATTTTAGTCTTGGAACACAGAAAGCAAACCAAATACTTGACAATTCCTTGGTGCAAATCTCTGGTGAATTCTGCCCCGGGCACTGGCTGCAAATCTGACTTTGATGCTTCAAGAAAGATGCCAAAGACCCACAATTAAAGGAGTTAAGGCAGGGCAGAGGCAAGGGCTGGTGCTTGAATTCAGGCCAACTACAAAGATAACAATTCTCTAGTCCTGGAAGACTGGAAGGATATATAACTCAGTTCTTAGCTTGCCAATACACCTATTTTAAGGCTAACTATAGCGGACATCATCTAGATGCCGTGGATACAGTGCTTACCAAGATAGACACAATTTCTGCCCTCATGGAGCTTATATTGTTATTCAATCAGCAGGTATGCATAAATACTTTCTGTATGTCTGACTGTGTGCCAGGCGTTGGGGAATGGATAATGGGTGTGGCGAGGTTGGTTTAAGTTGTCCAAAAAGGGTAGGGCTGGGAGTGGGGAGTAAAAAAACAAACACAAAAACCCAAACAACTCCCTGACAGCAAAGGTACAAAATTTAAGAAACTCATCACTTCAAAAGGCGTTTCTAGCTGAAATAATAGTTAACTGGATAGTGGCTCAGTTGTTAAGAGCTTGGCTGTTAACCAGTTCCAATCCTTGAGCTGCTCCTTGGAAGCCTTTGGGACAGTTCTACTCTGTCCTATAGGGTCGCTATGAGTTGGAATCTACCATTGCTGTCAGAACACTTTCATCACCCCCGAAATGCCCTGTGCTCCACCTATTCTCCCCTCCCCCACCCTCTCTAGCCCCTGGAGAACAATGAGCTTTTCACTGTCTCCGTAGCTTTGCCTTTTCCCGCGTGTCATAACGTTGGAATTGTACAGTAGGTAGCCTTTTCAGAGTAGGGGTGTTTTCCAATGCACGCTGGCTGGCCAGGAGGGAGAACGCTGGTAAGAGGGACCAGATCAATTTGAATCTCTCACCACACCTAGGAAAAGGATCTGAAGCTCCAGGCAAAGGAAGTACCAGATGTGAGAATAAAGGTCTTGCGCCTATCTCACTCCATCTACAGAAATGAGGTTGTTTGGGCAAACCAAAAACCAAACCCAGAAAGGAGGGTGCAAAAAGGAGGGATATTCTCCTCCAAGAGCTAGATTTTTGTGCTGAATCTGAAGGCCTCTTCAGCCAGAGAACTGCATGTTTTTACTTACCTCTCTGACTGCTGCCAGGCCTATCCTGGTAATTTAAAAAGACACTCAAACACTTGTTTTGAGGAATTTTGTATAGACACAAAAGAAGCACAGAATAATACAATGAACCCACGTTCCATGACCTGGCTCCAATACCATCAATCCACACCAATCCTGATTTTTCTACACCCCCGTCCACCTCCCCCTCATGTTATTCCAGAGCAAATCCCAGACATAGTATTTTGTCATCTGTAAATACAGGACCAACACTTAAAACCAAAACCCAAAAACCAAACCCACTGCTGTCAAGTTGATTCCGGCTCATAGTGACCGGAATAGAGTAGAACTACCCCATAGAGTTTCCACAGAGTGCCTGGCGGATTCGAACTGCTGACCTTTTGGCTAGCAGAGCCGTAGCACTTAATTACTACACCACTAGGGTTTCCACACTTAAAATAGTAACAATAATTCTTTAACATCATCAAATACCCAGCCAGTGTTCAAGTTTCCAATTCTCTTGTAAATGTCATAATTAAAAAAAAAAAAAAAATCCTTTGTTTGAATCAGGATCCAAATAAGATATGTATATTGCGATTGGCTGTTAAGCCTTTGTGTGTGTGTGACACTGATTAGATTCTTCATGTTGTTCTTACACCTTTTAAATCTGTTTCAATTTAGAGTTTCCTCTCCATCTCTCTCTTTTTTCCCTTGCAATTTATTTCTTGAAGAAATGAGGTTGTTTGTCCTGTAGTGTTTCCTGCAGCCTGCATTTTGCTGACAGCATCTCCGTGGTGCTGGTGATTATACTGCCCTCTTTCTGCCATGTCTTCTTGAACATTCCTTTGAGGGCCAATCTTTGCTGTTGAAGCCCCCTGACCTGTGAAATCCTGGAGGGCAGGGGCCCTCTCTGTTGGTACCTCTGGTCACACTCACCACCTGGAGAGCAAGTACTCAATACACTTGGTTTGCTGGATCAATTTTAACAAGAAAAGAATTACTCTTACTTTTCTTTATATTTCTGGCACGTACACCCTTGAACTCAGCTTGTAGCACTGCATTTTGCACTGTGTGTGTGTGTGTTTAGTCTGTAAGGACAGGGCAGGCCTTATGTTGGTTTACAAATATAGACATTTTCCCACTGTATTTTAGACAATGCTCGGCATACATCAAGATTCTTAGTTACTGACAGTAGTTAGCAGGCAGACTGACTTTTTATCCTCTGCGGTTCTGGAATATATAGTGATGGTTTCATTCTCCTTGCTAATATTTAAAAAGGTGCCTAGTTTTTAACTGAAGAGAGGAAAGCCTTTCCAGAGAAGAAAGACTTTTCCCTTGGATACTGAGAACATATTTATTTTAATTCCAGAGTAAAGGTTTCCGTTAGAGCCCTTTCTCCTTCCCATCCACTCCTCCATTGTTCCCTTGCGGGTGGACGTGGAGGTGGTACAAGTACAAGGTGGTAATGTACAGGAGGAACTCAGTGTTCTATAAATATGAGCTGACTAGGGGAAGGAGAGAAGAGCCCTGACAACTAAGTCTCTGGTCCTATTGCTCGATTAAGCTCGAGTGTTTGTTTACTTAACATAATGTGGTATGGTAAGTATTCTCTTTCGATTTATGTTAGACTAAGTTTTCACCTAAAGAGCACAAAGGAGTAAATAAATGAGTATTTACCATGTATGGGATTATTAGTAGATCAAATGTTTATGTTTCCAGGCTCATTGGTTTTTGGATGCAATAGCAATACTTGCTAATGCTTACGGAGTTCAAACAACATAACGGAGTATGAAGTGAAACTCACATCTCTTCCACGCTAAATCTCTAGGCTCTTTCCCCAGAGGCAACCGCTCTTACTGGTTTCTTGCTACATGCCAGGTCCCTGTGAACTAAGTAATTATTAGCAATCTTTGTTACCTTTTTTTTTTTTAATTTTTATTGTGCTTTAAGTGAATGTTTACAAATCAAGTCAGTCTCTCACACAAAAACTTATGTATACCTTGCTACATACTCCCAATTGCTCTCCTCCTAATGAGACAGCCTGCTCCTTCCCTCCAATCTCTCTTTTCGTGTCCATTTCACCAGCTTCTAACCCCCTGTACCCTCTCATCTCCCCTCCAGGGAGGAGATCCCAACATAGTCTCAAGCGTCCACCTGATCCAAGAAGCTTACTCCTCACCAGCATCCCTCTCCAACCCATTGTCCAGTCCAATCCCTGTGTGAAGAGTTGGCTTTGGGAATGGTTCCTGTCCTGGGGCAACAGAAGGTCTGGGGCCATGACCACTGGGGTCCTTCCAGTCTCAGTCAGACCATTAAGTCTGGTCTTTTTGCAAGAATTTGAGGTTTGCATCCCACTGCTCTCCTGCCCCTGTTGTGTTCCCTGTCAGGGCAGTCATCGGTTGTAGCCGGGCACCATCTAGCTCTTCTGGCTTCAGGCTGATGTAGTCTCTGTTTTATGTGGCCCTTTCTTTGTTACTATTGCATCAACACTGCTACCCTATAAAGTAGGGGTACCAATTAATCCCTATCTTCAGATGAAGCCAGCGAGCCTTGGTGTTTATCAGTGATTAGCTGAAGGCCACATGTTCAGTGGAATGGTAGAGCCCAAATTCCTATCAGGCAGTATGAGCCCCCACACTCCTTGCTCTTACTCCCTATCTCATCTTATCCAGCAATATGAAAATCTGACCTATTCATATTCTCAAGCAGTAAACTGTAGACTATCATTTGTCTCATGTTTTGTCCAGCTTGACAGCTTGGCTTTATTTCCAGAAATTTAAAAAAGTGTATAGCATATACAATTTGCTCATAAAAAGGAAAACATACTGCCCCCACTTTATAGGTGAGAAAATTAAGGGTCGATGGATGAACTGTATCAACAAAGTGAAGAGATAACCTATAGACTGGGAGAAAATGTTGGGAAACCATATATTGGGTAAGGACTTAATGTCCAGAATATATAAAAAAAACTCTTACAACTCAACAACAAAAAGACAAACAACCCAATTTAAAAAAAAAAAAAAAGGCAAAGGACCATGTTGTAGTTATTTAGTGCTGCTGTAACAGAAATACACAAATGAATGGCTTTAACGAACAGAAATTTATTCTCTCACAGTTTAGGAGGCTAGAAGTCTGAATTCAGGGCACTAGCTCTAGAGGAAGGCTTTCTCTCTGTCAGCCTTCGTGGCAGGTCCTTGTTTCCTTTCAACATCTATGGGCCCGGCAGTCCCTAGAGACCTCCATGTGTCTTAACATCAATCTTCCCCTGAGTCTCGGAGGTTCTCAGTGCAGAGACCCTGGGTCCAAATGCTGTGCTCTGCTCCCGGCTCTTTTTTTTTGGTGGTAGCAAGTTCCCTGCCCTCTCTGCTCACTTCCCTCTCCTTTTATCTCTTGTAAGATAAAAAGTGTGACTTAAGCAAGGGTGTGACTTAGGTAAGGGTGTGACTTGAGTAAGGCGGTAACTCAAGATACATCCCACACAAGATCCTGCCTCATTAACACATAGATGTTAGGATTCATAACACATCACAGAATGGAGGACAATTACATCATATCACAAAATGGAGGACAACCACACAATATTGGGAATCATGGCCTAGCCAAGTTGACACATACTTTTGGGGGATACAATTCAATCCATGACAGAACTGAATAGATATTTCCCTGAAGAAGATATACAGATGGCCAACAAGCATATTAAAAGATGATCAGTCTCATTAGGGAAACGCAAATCAAAGCTACAATGAGATACCGCTTCACCCCACTGTGATGGGTATGATGAAAACAAATGGAAACCGACTGGTGTTGGTGAGGATGTGGAGAAAATTGAATCCTTCATCCATTGTTAGTGGGATTGTAAAATGGTACAGCCCTTGTGGAAAACAGTTTGATGGTTCCTCAAAAAGTTAAATATAGAATCACCATATGACCCAGCAATTCCACGTCTAGGTATGTACTCAAAAGAATCGAAAGCGGGAGTGCAAATAGGTGTGTGTACACCAACATTTACTGCAGTGCTATTCATGATAGCCAAAAGGTGGAAACAACCTAAACATCCATCAACCAATGAATGGATAGGCAAAATGTGGTACATCCATACATGGAATATTACTCAGCCATGAAGAAAAATGAAGTTTTGGCACATGCTACAATATGGTTGAACCCTGAAAACATTATGCTGAGTGAAATAAGTCACAAAGGGACAAATATTTTATGACCTTACTTATATGAAATAGCTAGAATAGGAAAATGTTCAGAGACCAAAGATCACTAGAGCTTACCAGGGTGGGAGGGAGGGGAAAGGAGTCATTGCTTAGGGGGCTATGAGCTTCTGTTAAGGGCGACAGACAAACTGGAAGTGGATAGTGGTCATGACTGCACACCATGGTGAATGTAGTTAAAGTCACGGAATTGTACTGTAAAAATGCTGAAATGGCAAATGGTTTGTTATATATATTTTTTATCACACACACAAAATAACTACAGCCATCACCAAATCCAGATATAAAAACCCGCTGCTGTTGAGTTAATTCCAAATCATAGTGGCCCTATAGGACCGAGTAGAACTGCTCCGTAGGGTTTCCAAGGAGTGGCTAATGGATTCGAACTGCCGATGTTTTGGTTTGCAGCCGAGCTCTCAACCACTGCGCCACCAGGGCTCCAAATCCAGATATAAAACCGAAAAAACCCAAACCCATTGCTGTCGGGTCAATTCCGACTCATAGTGACCCTATCAGACAGAGTAGGACTGCCCCACAGGGTTTCCGAGGAGCGGCTTGGTGGATTCAAACTACCGACCTTTTGGATAGCAGCTGAGCCATTAGGGCTGCAAATCCAGATCCAGGAAGTAAATATTGTATTGCACTACAATTTGAAGTATAAAATGAATGGCGCTTTGTACTCCTACAGATTTGGTTGTTTTGAAGCTGGAAGATAATATTTCTAAAAACATTTCCCTACATTTCCTAAAGTCGAACTCTAATGTGACCACTTTGTGAATAAATAAAAGCCACTGAATTGTTAAAAAAAAAAAAAAAAAGAAGAGCACTGGCAGCAGAGGTCCTCAACTTTTCTGACTTTCTGTGTGTGCGTGACTTTGTGTGCATGCGTCTGTGTGCGTGTGTGAGCCCCAAGGACCCCTTTAACAGTCTGGTGAAGCCTGTGGACCCCTTCTCAGAATAATGTTTTTAAATGCATAAGGTGAAATTGCAATGGGTTTTTAAGATGAAATTTGTAGGGTCCAAGGGGACCAATCAGATTGATATACACAGCTTCCAAAATGTTAAATTATAAACTTGTGACACAGGGATAGACATGGTTCTTTCTTAATGCACTGAATAAAATCCAGTGGTGGGTCTAATAACCGGGAGGTAACTTAGAAGTGCTGACGACCGTAAATGATATTTTGAGATATCTCAGCAACTGTAAAGTGATATCAAAATATCCGTGATTTGTATTGGTGATAAGTCACAGACACCGCAGATGGGACTGTGGTTGGTGGCCTCCTGGTTTTTCCCACTCAAGCTCACGGACTTCTTGCGTTCTAGCCACACGCTTCAGGTCAAGGACGTCCCCGGGGTCAGAGGACTTGAGCAGAATGAGAGGCAATGCCCAGCTTCCCGTCCTGCGCCTGCTGCTAACGTTATTCTTTATTCCACATTTTTCTTGTCTAGGGGCTGCCTCTATTGGGCCACTTTTTCAAACAAATCTCTTAAACTACTATCTTTAAAAAAGTTCTCAATTTGAAAAACGATACATCACATGGGTAAAAAAAAAAAAAATCAAAGAACAGAAAACAGCGTGCACTGAAAATACACCTGCTCCCCCCAAAGTCTGCAGTCCCCTCCCCAGAGGCACCGCAGTGACCAGTTTCCTCAGTGCCTGTGTCAGCCAGGGCTTTGGGTCACTGTTATGGATTGAACTGTGTCCCCCCAAAACGTGTGTCAACTTGGCTGGGCCGTGATTCCCAGTCTTGTGTGATTGCCCACCATTTCGTCATCTGATGTGATTTTCGTATGTGTTGTAAATCCTACTTCTATGACATTAATGAGGCAGGACTTGGTCTACAAGATTAGGTTTTGTTTTAAGTCAAACTCTTTTGAGATATAAAAGAGAGAAGCAAGCAGAGAGACGGGGGACCTCGTACCACCAGGAATGCAGCACCGGAAGCAGAGCGTGTCCTCTGGACCCAGGGTCCCTGCGCTGAGAAGCTCCCAGACCAGGAGAAGATTGAGGACAAGGACCTTCCTTGACAGCTGACACAGAAAGAGAGAGAGCCTCCCTCTGGAGCTGGCACCCTGAATTCTGCCTTCTAGCCTCCTAGACTGTGAGAGAATAAACTTGTCCTTTAAAGCCATCCACTTGTGGTATTTCTGTTATCGCAGTCCTAGGTAACTAAGACAATCACCAACAACAGAAAACGACTGGTTAACATAATCAGAAAAGGAGCTTATTGGAAGGATACGGAGTAGCTTACAGAATCTACTAAAGGCTGAGGAAGCAGGTTCAGTCAGGAGCCAGGGGACGATGGAGGTGACACAAGTTCAAAGGCAATCACAGAAACGGTGCTGTTTGGGCTGCTGCTGCTGCTGGGTCTGTGGCTGAGTCACGCCCCTGGACTTCCTGTGGCCACAGCAAAAGTCCCTTAACGCTGCTGTGCCTTTGGGTCTATCTCTCAAGAGTCAAAGTCCTGGGCTAGAGCATGTGTTTATTAGGCAGTAGCGGTTCAGTGGTAGAATTCTTGGCTTCCATGCCAGAGACTTGGGTTCCATTCTCAACCAGTGCACCCCATGTACAGCCTCCACCCGTGTGTCAGGAGGTCTAAGTGTTGCTCTGATGCTGAACAGGTTTCAGCAGAGCTTCCAGACTAAGACTAGGAAGAAAGGTCTGCTGACCTACTTCTGAAAATCAGTGAAAACCCTGTGGACCACAACCGTCCGATTGTGTTGTGCATGGGGTCCCCATTAGTTGGGGGCTGACTCAATGGATGGCAGCTAACAACAAAAACAACAGCAGTCAGGGGTGCGGAGGGGGGTCAGTTTTCCCCTTTCCATTTCCGTGGATTTTGGGAAGCCAAAATGACAAGTGCTCATTTGACCTTTTGAAAAAATATTTGCTTATTAACGATTTTTACACAAGTAGGAGAATTCTTTAAAAGCTGCTCTTAACAGTATTTCTTGGCAATCTATCAGTACCGCCATATATAAATCTACCTTTTTTCCCAGCTCCATTGTATTGATGGCTGGAATTTATTTCACCACTCTTGGGAGGTTTCTGAGACTGGCCTGGTTAGGCAATGTTCCTCACCACTGTAGGACACTGACTCGCCCTTGCACCCCTCAGGCCAGGACTGACCACGGCCTTGGCCCTGGCTTGCAGAAGGGCGATTGTAGCCGATGGTGTTGGTGCCCTGCCCTGACCTCTTGGCCCTTACCCTGCAGTGTGAGCAGGACTGATTTCCCGCTGCCATTTTCCAGTTATTTGCCTGAGGGTTTTCTGTGATGTGCCTTGTCCACCTGGCCTGCAGGCCTGCAGTGCAGGGAAATTAACCTTCCCTGCCCTCACCACAGGGGCCCTGGTGGTACAGGGGTTAAGCACTCGGCTGCTAACATGAAGGTTGGCAGTTCAAACCCACCAGCTGCTCTGTGGAAGAAAGAGGCGGCAGCCTGTTTCCATAAAGATTACGGCCTTGGAAACCCTATGGGGGAGGTTCTACTCTATCCTATACGGTGGCTATGGGCTGGAATTGACTTAATGGCAGTGGGGTTGCCCTCACCACTTCCTCCAGCTGCCCTCAACTAATGACAACAAGAGTGGACCACAAATACATACCCCAGCTCCCTCACCCCTCAGGAAGGATAACTTAAAAATGTATTTTCTACCGTGGCTCCCAGATTTCACTAGGGGAATCCAATTCCACTTACCCACAGGGGCTGCTTTCCCTTCCCAGGCTCCTTCTCATTTCCCTGCTGGTGTTCCTCGGGATCACCTCCAAGGGAACTCTCGTTGTTGTGTGCCGTCGGGTCTATTCTGACTCATAGCCACCCTATAGGACAAAGTAGGACTGCCGCATAGGGTTTCCTAGGCTGTAGTCTTTATGGGAGCAGATTGCCAGGTCCTTCCTTCCACAGAGCTGCTGGGTGGGTTTGAACTACTGACCTTTCAGTTGGCATCTGAGCACTTAGCCATTGAGCAACCAGGGCTCCTTCCCAAGTGAACTACCTGCACTCCAATCCTCGTCTCAGGGTCTGTTTGTGGGAAAACCCAGATTACGGCAGTGCTGCTGATGATGAAGGGGACACGATCCATTTATTCGTTAATTCTCTCCTTTAACAATTACTTACTGAGATCCATGGCCAAAAGAACGTGAACACATGCAGGCAAGGGAAACAAGTTAATCTCTTTCAAGGCACAAAAGCAAATACTAAAGAAAAAAAAAAGTGCAGCAAAAATACCTTGCTCACCACATTGCTGCCCAGCCATCAGCTGATCATTCGAGCTGTTGTTTTGGAAAGAAGTGGCTCAGGAACGGTGAGAAACAGAACCCAGCTTCTCCAGGGTGGTGTCGCAGCTATACCCGCGATCTGCTCAGAGCCTGCAACATGCAGCAAGCTCTTGAGAGCTTGAGAAATTACCAGTGAAACAAGAGCTAACATTTATTGAGCACTTAGCTCGTGCGCCACTTTCTGTGCTCTACATGTATTAACAGGTTTAACCTTCTGGACGACCCAGTGAACTTATAGCAATGAACAATGCTTATGATGTTACTCTGGGTATTTCTGTCTTACAGATGAGAACATTGAGGCCTAGGGAGCTTTAGTAATTTGCTGAATCACATGGCTAGTGGATGGTACCCCATCCTCTGAAATCTGGACCAAGGGCAGCCTGACCCTAGAACCCGAGCTTCTAACCCCTACTTTCTACTCCCTTTTGCCCCCTCACCCCTCAGTTGCCTACAAAACCCGAAGTCCCTTGCTTTCACCTTGGCATCGCTTTTGAAATATTGTGGTTTGAGTCCCCATTCTTTGTAGTAACAGGATTGCGGCCGCTTCTCCTTTCGAGGATCATCTTTCTGTAATACACTGAGGGGAAGTGGGCACTTGTGTCGTGTCACGTTCGATCCTGAGTCAATCCCTGTTCCTCCCCTGCCCTTGGTTCGCTTGGTGGGAGGGTCGTCTCTGGAACAGGCACCTCCTTTTCCTTTTCTCCTAAGGAAGATTAGCCCAAGACTACGTATCTAGCAAGTCCCTGGGTGGCACAAATGGTGACGTGCTGGCTTACTAACAGAAACGTCGGTGGTTCAAACCCACCCAGAGGCGTCTTGGAAGGAAGGCCTGGCGATCTGCTTCTGGAAGGTCACAGCTTTGAAAACCCTGTGGAGTGCAATTCTACTCGGCACACATGGGGAGCCTATAAGTCGGAGCGGATTCAGTGGCAACGGACAGCACCTTCTCAGGGAGGTGGGCTGGCGACAGAGGGCGGATGCACATGAATTTGTTTACTTACAGTGAAAGGATGCAGTCCAATTCCAGAGGTGTGAAAAGTAAGCAAACAAAATATACATTGGTATAGGCATTGACTAAAAGTTGGAGAAGATCAAAGGTGGTTTTACTTGCTATGAGTGCAGAGAGAAACCCATTTCCTTGATTTGGAGATCATTAGTCCCTAGGTGGCACAAACAATTTGCACTTTTTTAGTAACCTGAAGGTTGGTGGTTGGAACCCACCCAGGGGTACTGCAAAAGAAAGGCCTGGCTATCTGCTTATGTTAAGATTACAGCCAAGAAAACCCCATGGAGCAGTTCTACTTTGTGTCACCTGTGGTCACCATGAGATGGGACTCGCTCAATGGTAATGGATTTTTTTTAGTCTATTTTAACCTCTTCAGAATTATTTTATCAGGACTATTTAAGTACTCTGAGTTTTGGTGAGAAAGACATCTCCTCATCCTGCCAAAATCGCTTCACAGAAGTTCAACTTCCAACATCACAAAACTAGAAATTTGCATTTAATCGAAGCGTCCTCTGAAGAGTTCAAACTTCCCAGATCCATTGCGATGTCAATACTCTCCATATGCTCTGGAATTTTTAGTCTATAATTTTTTTTTTTTTTTTAATCTTGATATTATGGTTTTTTGGAGGATACTTTTTTTTGTTCAAAATTAATTTAACCAAAAAATACTGTGCATGAAGTTATGTTCAAAACCCTATTCCAGGTGGTGATTGAGGAGAAAAAGTAAGCAGTACAGCTCAGCGGTCTCATTTACAAAATATGATACAAACCAGTTACTGACGAGTCAGTTCCAACTCACGGAGACCCCACGTGTGCCAGAGCAGAACCGGGCTCCATACGGTTTTCAATGGCTGATTTTCCAAAAGTAGATTACCAGGCCTTTCTTCTGAGGTGCCTCTGTGTAGACTCCAACTTCCAACCTTTGAGTTAGCAGCTGAGTGTGTTAACCATGTATATACATCTACTCCTCACTTATCAACTATCTCGTTATCCAAATATTTCACATTTATGACAATATTAAAAAATCTGACTGGCAGTAATGAACGCCGAGGTGCAAGGCAAGATGCCTGTGATGGCTAGGTTACGTGTCGACTTGGCTAGGCTATGATTCTCAGTGGTTTGGCAGTTATATGATGATGTAATTTGACAGTTATGTAGTGACGTAGTCATCCTCCATTTTTGCGTAATGCCGATTTTCACATAACAACCTGGTCTTTGGATCTGAACTGTGTCAGTGAGTGACGAGTGGGTATAATATAGTGACATTACATTTGAAACCTAGTCATAGCTTCCACATAAACTATACTTTCCTTTGCAGCAAATACCACACCAACATTTGTCTTTTTACATTGCCTTTGGTTTTCTTTTAAATACATTCTAAAATTCTCAACACTTTCTCTGAATTCTGTATCATCCTCATCACATGTTTCTTGCTGGGAGATTTAAGCAAAGCCTTGTTTATTCTTTGCAATTGTATTCACCACCCAGGAAACAAGCCAACTGGTTTCTGATGGACAGAGGGAAATATGCCAACTTAACCATGCTTACAGTTGCTTCTTGACATCCCACCATCAATTCTTAGGAAATAATCAAAAATCTGATTTGCGTACTTTTGGCCTATTGTCGCCTTAGCATTCCTCTCGTTCTCTAGTTGTGCGTATTGATTTAAATCGTTTTATCCCTCTGGTAGCTTATGGCTATGATTAATGTGTTGCTCAGTGTTTTTCTTTGACCTTCAAGGCACTGTCATCAGGGTAGAGAACTCTGCTGGCAGACTGCACCATCATCGGCCCTTTTCTCATGTTTTGCTTAGTTACAACAAATGCAGATTTATAATGTTAGATGAAATCCGCAGTTTCGTAAAAAGGAAAACAGATGATAATTTTAGTATTTAGAGGAAGAAGCAAAACAACCTTGAATAAAAGATGAATATTGATTAAAAAAATTTTGTTTACCAAGAATTGCAGGATTGTGCATAATTTGATTTCATTTCAGATTTGTTAATCATATGGCTGATGGAAGTTGGCCACAAAGAACACACTTACTTTGGATTGAAAAATTTCAATAAAAACGAACTTATAAAGTTTGTGCTTAAACAGTCATGATATAACCCTTGTTAGTTGGTTGATTTCCTAAAATTCTTTTAGAAACCCAAATTTGTGACAGTATGAGTATTCACGTCTGCACTGGAAATTCTGGCCATGTTAGTGGTGAAGTGGATGGCATTCCCAAAACCACAGAGATTCTCCACCATCTTTAGTAATTACTTCTTTATAGACGGAGTACATTGCAATAAATTTAGTTTATGCTTTTTTGGGCATGATGATACCAGGCATGCCTCTCTGATGGTCACCACTTCAATACAACCCACGTTTATTGAGTGCATGCTCTATCTTGGGGAGTCCCTGGATGGTGCAAATGATCAACGTGCTTGGCTGCTAACTGAAAGGTTGGAGGTTCAAATCCACTTAGAGGCACCTCTGAAGAAAAGCCTGGTGATCTACTTCCAGAGAGTCATCCATTGAGAACCTACAGAGTACAGTTCTACTCTGACACACATGGAGCCACCATGAGTCAGAATCGACTCAAGGACAAATGGTGTACTATAGCCCAGGCACCAGACTGCCATACACAGATGAGTACACAGTCCTTGACCTCAAGAAGTTGGCAGTCTAGTGGGGAGACAGACACATATGCAGATAACCGTAATATGTGCCGTTAGACTGAGATTGGATTTGGGGCGTTTCAGAAATGCATCAGCAGTCGCGAAGGCCACTTCTACTGATGGCTCGTCTCCTCCATTATGTTTCAATCCACCCTGATTTTGTCTGGATTTTCAGTTTACCTTACCTTGCTCTTGTCTCTTCTTTGACCGGGAAATTTCCATAGAAATTTTCAACCCTGAAAAGCAACACAGAAAACCTCTATGTGCAGACATGGAAATGACCCTACAATGATGTATGGAATACATAATTTGCCAAATAGTACGTTCAGGGTGATTCCCATTTGTATACAGCACATATATCAACGTATCCAACATGCTTGTATATTCATTGAAAACACCAGGAAGAACAAATGCCTGTTTGTTAGCAATGGGTTGGGAAGGAAAGAGGCTTAAACTTTTTTATTTCATACAACTCTGTTCCATTTGATTTTTTTTTTAACTTTAAAATTATCTGCAAATGTTTTGAAAAAAATACAAGTACTGGCTAGCTCTCAGCTATGCAGACCAACAAACCCAAACCGAACTAAACCAAGTATCCTTCTTTTACTTCTTATCTACTATTTCTGTCATAACCTCTCCAAGCCCCCCTACATAAATCTTGGCATGAAGCCAGGCTCCCCTAACACACTAAGCACATTTGCTGATGACTTAAATCAATGTGTATCTGTTGAGTGTTTACTGTGGGCAATGGGACTCCATCAGAGAAGAAAACCAACACATTTCCCTGGCTCTGCGGAGCGTACAACCGAGCGGCACCATTGCCCTCTTCCCTCTGCTTTTGCCCTTGTTCTCTCTTCTCCTCTCTGTTCTTCAAAGCCCACTTCCTCCAGGAAGCCTTCTTTTCCTTCTCCCTCCTCAGAATCTTATAGTATTTAGTCTGTATGAATCTTTGGAAGATTCCTACCACCTCGACCACAGATTTTAAGATAAGATTCATACCACCTAGACCACAGGTTCTAAGATAAGATTCATACCACCTAGACCACAGGCTCTAAGATAAGATTCAGACCACCTAAACTACAGGCTCTAAGAGAACAGCAGTCAGACCACCTATGTCTTTGTATTTTCAGCCTTCATTTATTAATCATATATTTATTGGGCACACAGAGGACAGAGTGGGGAAGCTAGTGCAGCCCACACCCCGCTAAAGTAGAGAAAAAGGATGTAAAGAGTGTGATTATGCAAATAACTCCTTCATGAATGGTGTGATGAATACCATGAAGAGGAGAATGTTATGAGAGCATATACCAGGGACATGGATGCTGAATGGGAGGAGATAGAGATGAGGATGAGATTTGTCAAGATTAGCTGGGATTTGACGGATGAAAAGGGGAGCTAGGGGGAGGGCTCTGGGTGGGAAGGACCGTGGTTCACAGGAGGAACTGAAAGATGGTCAGTGTAGCTGTAGCCTAGAGAGAGAAGGATGGTAGACAGAGAGGGTCAGATTGTATGTGAACTTGTAGGCTATCTGAAGGAGCTGGGACTTCATTCTGTGGGCAAGGGGAGCCACTGAGGGCTTTTAATTGGATGAGAACGAGATCTGACTTGCTTGTTTAGAAAGTTTAGCTGGGTGATGAGAGGGAATGGATTAGAGAGAGCCTGGTATTTCTGGCACATCCCAGACAAGTATGTACACAAAAGCTACCGTGGATTGATTGTTAACACAGTGAATGCTTTCTGCTTAGGTTAAGCCTTCCCTTCCCATCTCTATGTCTCATCACCCATCTGGCCTCTTCCCCCTCAGCCCTCAGTTAGCTCCAGAAATGTCCTCCTTTAAAAAAGGGTGAAAGATTTAGGCAGACGCTTCACAAAAGAGGTCATCCAAATTGCCAATATGCGTAGTAAAAGGCAACCAGCTCCATTTTTATGACCAGAGAAACAAAACTATAAACCACTGTACCAGCTCCCAGAAGGGTGAAACTTAAAGAGCGACATACTTCGTGTCGGCAAGGATGCAGGGCAACTGAGGCTCTGACACACTGCTGGTGAGAGGGTAACTTTGCACACCCACCACAGAAAACTGGCAGTGTCTCCCAGAAATGAACAAACCTTCACCCTGTGACTCAGCAACGGCACCAAAGGATAAGTACAAGAAAATTCATGGCAGCATTATTCATGACAGCCAAAAACTGAAAACAACATGGAAACATGGATAAATAGTGGTATATCCATACAATGGAATACTAGATATCAGTGACGATAAATAGTGGTATGTCCATAAGATGGAATACTAGATATCAATGACAATAAATAGTGGTATATTCATACAGTGGAACACTAGACATCAATGAAAATAAATGAACTACACTTACGCCAATGACATAATTGAGAGCAAAAGAAGCCAGACATGAAAGAAAATATACTGCAATTCTAATCATGTAAAGGTTAAAACGGGCAAATGCAATGCATGGTATTAGAAGCCAGGGTAGTGGTTACCTTTAGAGAGTAAGGATGGAGGAGTGGTTGGAGGAGTCCCTGGGTGGTGCACCTGGCTAACGTGGTCACTTGCTAACTGAAAGTTTGGAGGTTTGAGTCTACCCAGAGGCATCTCAGAAGAAAGGCCTGGCAATCTACTTCTGAAAAATCAGCCTTGAAAATCCTATTGAGCACAGTTCTACTCTGATATACATGAGGTCAGCATGAGTAGGAATCAACTTGTCAGCAACTGGTTAACTGGTTAGTCATTGGTGAGGGGCAAGGACGTGGGCGTGTCTGGGGACGTAGGTAGGTCCTATTCCACTTATTGACCTGGGTGGTTGTTCTATGAGTGTGTCCACTTTGTGATAAATCACTGAGCTGTGTGCACATTATATTTAAATTAAGAAGGAAAAAAGAGAAAGCTCAAGATACCATAGCTGGCTTCTCAGCTTTGAGTCTGTGGCAAGGACAAACTGGGGCCTAAATCCGGCCAGTTCTCCACAGGAACCACAGCCTCCTCGGCCTGAGCCCAGGAGAACCAGGTGGTGTCTGGCTACCACCACCAACCGCTCTGACGGGGATCACAACAGAGAGTCCCGGCCAGAGCAGGAAAAAAACGTAGAACAAAATTCAAATTCACATACAACCCCCCCCCCCCAACAAACAAACAAAGCAGATTTACTGGTCTGACAGAGACTGGAGGAACCCCTGAGACTATGGCCGCCAGACGCCCAGCTAACTCAGAACTAAAACCACTCCCGAGGTCAGCTTTTCAAACAGAGATTAGACAGTCCTATAAAATAAACAGTAAGACATGTGAGGAACATGCTTCTTAGTTCAATCGAACACACAAGACCAAATGGACAACTCCTGCTCGAAAGCAGGACGATAAGGCAAGAGGGGACAGGAACTGGGCCAATGGACACAGGGAACCTGGGTGGAAGCGGGGAGCATGCTGTCACATTGTGGGGATTGCAACCAATGTCACAAAAGAATGTATGTATAATTCTTTGAATGAGAAATTAACGTGAGCTGTAAACTTTCACAATAAAATTAAAAAATTTTTTTTGGTCAGTTCTTTCTCTCTGCTGTTTCCTGATGTCATTTCCTTTCTCACAGCCCTTCCTTGGAAGTCCAGCGAGAGATGCTACTTCACAGGATCCTCAGCGCGAGGCTGTAGTGAATTCTCCTTATGGAGAATCTGTTGTTGACCTGGTTTTAGAGACACAGTCCCTTCTGAGTTGGTCCTCTTTATGCCTTTAGGAGCATGCCTTTGGTCACTTATCTAACCCACTCTCTTAGGGCTCCCCCAAGGCACCGTGAGCATTTTCCTCCTGTTTCTAACTCCTATATACTGAACAGATGCCTCCTATTTACTTTGCACATTTCTGAGTTGTTTGCAATTGTTGCAAGAGATATGCTTTACTTTACTAAAAATACAATACAAATACATTTTTAACCATCCTGGCTTTGCCACTCCTGCTTAACTGTGTGCCGTTGGGAAAAGTGTTTTTCATCATCCGAGTGGCTCATCTCCGCCATTTGTATTACCAGTTGTATGGTGACATCTCTGAAGTATCGTTCCTGCATGATGTTGTGTAAATGTCGGGTGAGTTACCTTAACCTTTCCTCATCTATAATAAAGATAATAACAGTCCTCTGCTATTAGGGTTGTTGTGAGATTTAAATAAGATAATACATGCAAAATGCTTGGCGCAGAACAGTTGCCCATTAAACGGGCACTGTTCTTGTAAACCCGCTAGGCAGGAAGGACAGTCGGTTTGTACTCACAGATCTCAAAGATTAAACAGGGTGGAACATGCTGCCTTGAAGGGTTGATTTGCAGAGAACACCTGGTGACCATTCTACCTGTTCTATGGGAAAAGTAGCCGTTTCCCTGAAACCTCAGCCACCCCCAGGAAAGGTCAGTTTGATTTAGTAACACATAAAAGAAAAAAAAAAAAAGGGTAAAAAATGTTTAATTTCTTTCAAACCTAGGTGATTCTATTGCTGATAGGGACTAGGGAGTGAAAAGAGGGCTCTGAATCTTAGGGAATCTTGTCAAACGCTTTAACAAATATATAAGAATCATATATAATTGGCACACGCTTTGTTTGAATGCAAACACTGCTGTTAAAGTAGTGCTTAAAAACAGTTTGTTGGCCTTCCCCCCATACAGGAGAAACATTTCTCTCGTTTACACCACTCACTTGCTTAGCAAACTCTTATTTACCCGATAACACAAGCGTAATCTGCCCAACATGTCACAATGCCCACAGATTCTCAATTAGTGGAGTCTGAATTAGCGGAATTTTCGGCGTTGTTTTGTGGAGAACTACGAGCATGGGAAAACCACCACTCCATGAGTTTTGAGAACACTCTAAGAAAATTACCCCTTCCCTCTTCTTTTCTGTGTTTTCTAGCTTCTCGTGTCTTGGTTCTCACTTTCAAAGGAGATGGGGGAAAAAAAAAAGACTCGAGTGTGCATTGTTAGGACATCTGAATAATTATTTATTGAGAAGCCACAGTTTTCCACACTTTCATAACTGTAGGCTTTACATAAGGCAAAAGCAAGATGGAGCCACTACTTTACACAGAACAAAACAGCTCTGCAGAGGGCCCAGGGCCATGCAGTGATGGGTCAAATGCAATGTACATGACAGATATAAAAAACATTGTGCAACAAAAGAATCCAGAGTATGGTTACAATCTACTGAGGGAAATACCCATATCTTATTATAAACACATTTATAGTCTAGGGTTGTAATTTAAATATTCAGGGTTTTTTTTTTTTTTTTACATACACAGTTATTGAAACGTAAATGCAAAATGTAACATTTCATAGGATAACCTTTGACAGAAGACAGTTGCTCTGAACTGTGCTTGATGTTACGTTATGATAGGATCGCCCTTGCCTTGGCATGAAGAGGATCAGTTCATTGGTAGGTAGCCATGCTTTTTTGGCTAACTGTACAGATAAGTGAAAGGATGAGTTAACAAGGACACAAGGGGTTCATATTTTCGTTTTGGGGGAACAAAAAGCAACTAAAGTTGGTTGTTGGAGACTTGCCTTTTGTTTAAAAAAAAAAACAAACCCAAAAAACAAAGCAGACCTATGTATCTTAATTAAATTTATTTATGTACTCATTTAAATAATTGGCATCCACATAAGCGAAACAAAGAAATGAAAGTTCTTGGTATACTGGCCCTGGCATCCATCTATCACCGATGTATACACAGTGTATCAATGAAGCATCATTTCACTTTGCTTGTTGTCAGGGACATGCCTAGTGGCTGGACCAAGTGGTCTCCATGAACAGTGTTTTAAGAATGGTGTTCCATATTGCTTGTAAACATATAAACATGGAATCAGAAAATCAGTAGATTCGAAGGTCATCTGCTAATCTTGGTACCACATAGCTAAAATGGCAATTGTATTGATAAACATCTCATGGGCGTGGGAGTTGACAGAAAGTTCCCTAATGGGGTTAACTAACAGACTAAGGACATGCATTAGTTACAGGGCTCCGTCCCAATGGGCTCCAGGATCAAACGGCCTAATCGTCTTCTTCGTCTTCCTCGTCGCTGTCCTTCATGCTGATGCCCTGTAGGCCCCCACCCTCGCTCACTGAGGCTGTGGCTTCTTCCACAGTGAGACGGTTCCGGATGGTTTCATAGGTCTTGCTGTTTAAGGTCGAGTCCAGGACCCCTTGCAATCGGAAATCTCTATAGGTTTTCTAAAGAGGGAAAAGATGCAATGAAAAAGGAGATCTTGAAGGGCAGGGGGAGGACGCAAAGCAAGCATGGGTGTCACCCTTTATGCCTCAACAACCGCAAAACCACCACGCTCAGATTTCACTTGTACTGAAAATTAAGATTTGTTGAATGACAGAAAGGGGGAAATTGTGACAGGATAAACTGTATTAGATGAGACAGAGCAAAGAACATAAGCTGTGTTTATTCAGTTCCATAAAGGGAAACATTCCGTAATTGTTTTGGTTTCTTTTCTTTTTTTTTTGAGGGGGGAGTCTGGTTCTTTCTTAGGTTATTATAATATGTGATAGGCAGCGTAAGGGGCTATAACAAATAAATAATGGATCAAGTGATTTTGGTATTTCGTGATTTCTGCTGCAGTCTGGTCTTTAGTATTCCTGAGGCTTTTAATTGCATGAGCCATATCCTTCTGTCTCCCTCACAAGACAGACATATGTATGTTGCTATATGAAACCTATCATGGGCAGCGACAATGACGGGAAGACGGAGCGCTAATGCCTCATCAATATGTTGCAGGCATGTGATTCACTTCTCATTTCCTTGGGAAACGGCTGTATCTATTCTGTTCACAACTCCATGGTCTCAGGGAAAAATTCTGGCTCTTTTTCAAGAACAATGGTTTGGTACTAGAGTGCCACAAGTTCTTTCTTTGTTCCTTCGGATGATTTCTCTCAGATTTCCTTAGGTATCTTAGGGACTGTTTTTCTAGAAATCCCTTCGCATTAATTGAACATGACCAGAAACATCTGGCTGTTGTCTACTTCATAAAAAATTTTTTAAAGGTCTCTAACTACAACTCTTGTCATCGTGCTGCATATCATTTCAGCTTCTGATTTTGCTGTTTGTTTCTCCTGTTGATACGGGAGCCTTGGTGAAGGTGCAAGAGGAGGGACGTTAACATGCTTGGACGCCACTCCCATTGGGATTTCTGTATTTACCAGGCTGTCCAATGCAGTCGACAATCACAGTGTCAACCCCTCCTGAAGGTCAGATGTTGTAATCACTGTGGAGTTAACAAGGGAATGCAGCTTGGCTTAGTGAAGTCCAATATCATAAAATTATGGATAGAATAATACGCACAAGTCCTGTTTTCCAGTTTATGCCTGTCCTGGACTGATTATTAACAGTGCCTTTGTCACTTTTAAAAAAGTAACCTGGCTTAGACAATAAATTACGAGGTCGTCCTAATTATGGACCAAGCTTCGCAGCTCTCCTGGGAGGAGGAAGCCAGGTAGCTAGTGAACTGGGTCCTAACCTGGTGGGGAAAGGGTAGGAGGAGGCTGAAGAAATGCTAGGCGTGGTGTAGACCGGATGGCCAGGTGACTCACTTGACTTTTTTTTCATACTTTTCAATCACTTGTTTTGTTGCCACTTAGAGCAATATAATTGTTGCCAGAATACGGGAGGGAAAAAAGGTAGATGCACTTGAATATTTTCCCCTATATTCAGGTTCCAGAGCTTGTATTCCCCCACTAGATTCTAAAGGCTTTAAGGACAGGGATCACATCGACTCATTTTTTAATTATCCGTATTTTAAAATAATTGGGAAAAAGACGTGGCAGTTCTACTCTGTCCTACAGGGCTGCCATGCATTGGAATTGACTCAACGGCAAAGGGTTTATTTTAAAATAAATAAGTAGGGGCTCAATTAATATCAAATGTTGGAAAAATGATTAAATACTTGCCGAATGAGTGAGTGAGTGAATGAATGAATGAACAAAGTGGCTGCCTAGGTAGGAAAGAAAGCCAATTATTCTTGGAAGTTTGCCCTAGAGAGGCAGACCTCTGGGCAATATACTTGGCAAATAGGCGGTGATTTCTGTTTTCTGTCTCTGTGTTCTGGCACCAGTTAAGCTGCGCCTACTCTTGGCAAAAGTGCAGGGGTCCTTTTGGCCGTGACATTTCAGTGTCCCCTTTCTTGTGGTTCATGCCTGTATTTTTTGGCAGAAGGATAAGATTAAACCTCCTCTCTGACTTACATTTTTTTTTTCTTAATAAAATATAGCAAATTCCAACATTCCCAACATAGATCTGGGAATATCAGTCAGGAGAAGATACCTGAAAATATTAAATTTATATGTCTTCTTCTCATGTCCACTCAGTAAGGGTCAAACAGAAAGCTTCCCCAAATAGCATTTATACCCAGAAAATGGAATTCGAGTGGTTAGGTCAGTGAGTCTGCCTGAAGGAACTGAAGTAAAAAATGTGAAAATTAGGCTGGATCCGCGGTCCAAGTGCCTGTGCTGCTTTTTAAGAGCTGCAGCACTGGTAGTGGCTTGCAGCGCACTGCTGTTTATAACCTTCCCTGGGCTTGCACTTTGTGAGATCAAATGCAGATGATAAGAATTCTCCTTAATTACACAGAACCGAACAGTAATTGGTTTTAAGTCAGCGCCAGGGTAGAAGGGCACCTTCAGTGAAATAGTGCTAATCCGGAAGGGGGCTAGGAAATGGGGGAGGGGGGAAAGGAGAGAGACTTGGCAAATGGGTAAGAAATAGAAATTTAGCTAGGTTTTATTGTTAAAATATTTTAAAGGAGACTTTGTGCTTTGAACAAGATTTTTGCATGTGCATGTTTTAAAACCCTCTATGGCGAACCATCAAATGGAAACTGAAATGATCAAAAACGTATTTACCCCCTTCTGTGATCTTATTATTTCACGTAAACCACTGAGATTTCACGCTGAAATAATTATCATCAGTCCAAGGCGCGCGCACACACAAAAACAGGGAAAAAAGCTACTTTCAGGGTATGTTATCTCACCTTTGTGATCCTTTACATTTGATTGTATACACGCGTTGTTGAGAAACTACTTCAATTAACTATGAGAACAATATCGATTTGCATTCTGATAGTGATCACATGACATATTTAGAATTAGCTGGAAGTAAATATTTTTGTTAAATTAACTGTGGCAAAATTTTTATTTAATTAAGCTGTAGGGTTGCTCTGAGTCAGAAATGGCTCGATAGCAACGGGTTTGGTTTTTTGGTTTAATCCATAAACGAAATTGGTGATCGATGTGATTAGCATAGTGATCCCAAAAGTCAGCTTTTGAAAGTCTAATGCAAATGGTAGTGTGACTGATGTAGTATTTTTGCATGGCAAATACATAAAGTGTATTTCTAGTCTGGATAAAGATTTCAAATTCCTTTTTGTTAAATTTTCCCTGGATGCCTGTGTAAGAAATTAACCATGCATCCCAAGGGACTTGCTAGGTTTTACTTGCAGGAGATATTCTTGCAGAGAGCATCTTGTTTTATCTACAAACTGACAACTCTTTCTGTTAAGGAAGTTCTGCAGCTCGCTAATGAAACAGTTTAGTGAGCTATTTGCAAAGAAGAACAATGATTTTTCTTTTACCTTTACCATCCTAATTAGAGTTTTCAACTGATAAATGTGAAGCTGCAAGTCCATGCGGTCCGTCAACCAGGTGCAGATGACATTCATGGAGCTGTTGTACCATTGCTGAAAAAAGAGACAAAAGTTCTCCAGCCAACGCATCATGGAGAGTGTACAGAGCAGGGAGGGAACGGCCCCCTTGGCGGAAACACAAGCCGTTAAAGAGGCTCTGAGAGCAGAGAGATCAATCAGAAACACTACTTCACTCCAGCTCACCAGGTGCTGGATCCGCCTAAACGAGGTCGGTTTGGACTTTGAATCTAAATCCGAGCTCTTCCACCGTAAACATTCCATCCACAGTCAATTCATAGAGGCCATTTTTTTGCTTTTCTGATTCCCCTTTATACTGGTTCATTTTACTCAGCTGAGAGTCAAGCCACTGTGTTATTTCCTAACGCCATTGTCTTGGATGCCCAAAGATGGGGGCTTCTCCACTGAACCAACTGATGTCACTTGCCACTTACCTTCTGAAAAATCCAGACCCCCACCTGCTAAGTACAGCTCTGGGAATCAGTCTGAGGGCCCTTGGAATTTAGGGTGAAGTTTGCCTTCATTTACGCTCTTGGGGTCTTCCTGACAAAGACAATGAATGACGATTTGTCTTTAGGGGCCAAACCATACTCTGGGCAGCTTATGTGCCCCTGTGTTGGCGCTGCAATCTGTTTTAATCTTAACACCAAAAAATTATGGAAGATGAGAAGAAGAAGAAAAAAAAATCTACAAATGAGCTCATTTCAAGCTGTTGAAATCATACTTCCCCTTAAGGGGGTTAAATTTTGCTTCTTGTCTGTGAAAAATGCTTGAAGCTGTGTCACTTCAGACTGCCACCCCTGTGGTGCAGGAAGTCTCTGGTGCGGGATAATTTTGCAGTACTGCTCATATATTCATAAATCTCACTCGGAGACATATGAACAGTGTTATAAAGTGTCAGTATGAAAAAAAATCTAATCTTTTAAACTTCACCAGGTTTCATTACGCTCTGCCGCTTACACCAAACAATTTACAAATAAAATGAAAAGGTGTGGATAGACCTATAGATTTATTTATAGGGCTTCTATATGATCTGTACACAGAAAAGACTCAGAAAAGAAAAAAAAAGAGTGGTAAGAGAATTTAGACGATGCATGTTCTCATGCTAACCAACACACGCACACACGCACGCACACACACACGCACGCACACACATCACACACCAGTGGGGATTTAAAAAGCATAAACAAAAACATGTTTCTGATGGTAACTCCACCCTTTCTCACCTAAAGATCATCCAAAATCAGTTTATGCCTAACACTCACAGTTTTTCCGAAGCCTTGTTTCTGACTTAATTTCTTCTTCTTTTTTTTTTTTTTTTAATTAATTTGGTTTTTGCTTGCAAGGTATAACTGCCAAGTTTCACCTTGCAAGAAACGACACAGTCTCAGCCATGGTGTTCAGAAATCCTCTCTGCAGTCTCTCCTTTCTAGGCTCCTTGCTCATCAGAGCCAATTGGGGCTGTCTCTGGAGCCCAGCCGCAGCGACCACACCACCCCAACCAATGCAGCTCTGCAGCCTCCCAGCCAACTCCTGCTCTTTTAAAGATCATGGAGTGAAACTGTCAGTTTTAGGAACCTTCTGTCCCTCCCCAGGAGCAGGTGGGGGAGGGTGGGGGTGGCAGAGGGAGATTTTTTTTCCTTGAGAATTGCAGTTCACTCCGTGGAGAGGAGAGATTTCCAGGGTCAAGTTGCTTCCAGCGTGGACAGGTTTTCCCCTCTAGGGGTGAGAATATTTTACTGGAAGTTTTTTTGTTTTTGAGGGGGGATCAGTTGTTGGGGGGTGTTTTTGGCACCAGCTGCCTTGGAATTCTGGAGCTTTTGCTGCCAGTGCCTCTGGGTTTGTTAAGAAGTGGTCTGGGGACAGGAATGTCACTGGGTCACTGGCGTTTCTGTAGCCCTACCTTTTTCCCAGAGCCTTGATGGCACAGTGGTTAAGAGCTCAGATGCTATCCAAAAAAGGTCGGCAGTTTGAACCCACCAGCTGCTCCTTGGAAACCCCATGGGGCAGTTCTACTCCGTCTTACAGGGCCACTATGAGTCGGAATCGACTTGACAGCGATTTTTTGTTGTTTTACCTTATTCTCAGCAATTTGGGGGCTCTTTGTATTCATCCCAGGCCTCCAATTCCATGCTCCTTGGCTGTAGCTGACATGCCTTGGACTCTCAATAGCAATCTGGTGCCCAAATAATCTATTTTGAGGGTCATGGGCAATGCTCACCCTGCCCTGCCCCTACATCCCAAGATTGGAAGATGACCTTTGAAGAACCCTAGTGACCTCCTGGCCAAACCTACACACCTAGGGCTTCAGGGTGGGTGAATCTCAGGGCCATAAAAGAGGAAAGTGCCACTCTGGCTTCCAGGCAGAGGTGGCGTTTTGCTTTGGCTGCGACAACAGGCAAACCGGCGCTGGCTGGTGTCACTGCCAGCAAGCTTTGCACAACATGCCTTTTTCTCTTTGCTGAGAGACAAGCCACCTTTCAGGGAAAAAATGCCACAAAGCCCCCCTTGCGTTTTATATAAGCAGTTCCCACTCTTGTAAATGGCGTTCGGATAGTAAAATTAGAATAATAATAAATAAAAAGGCAGGATGCTATCAACGCCCTTGCTCCGTGGCTGCACGGGTAGGGAGGTAGGAAACGCACGTGGCAGTGGGTCAGGACGGCAGCACACTCACAGATTCCCAGCCGCGAGAGCAAGACAGCCCTGGAACAGCCATGCTTTCCCTCCTGGATCTCACATCTAGCAAAAGAAGTGTAAGAAATGTATGATGCCCCATTGGCTACGCATTTAAAGAGGCAAAAGGGAGTAAGTCACTCCTTTCCAAGCCTTATGCTCAGAAGATGAAATGGGAGGTACTTTTGGATGCAGCACAGCGCTAACTTGGTTTTCCAGAAAGGCGCTTAAAGGCACTTGGATGTTGAAGAAAGCAGGAGGCGCTGCCTTCTAGAACTTTAAAATGTTAGAGGTAAAAGGGATCTTCCATTTTATCCTTTGTAGAGGAGTAAACAACAGCCCAGAGAAGTGAAGTGGCTTGCCCAAGGTCACACAGCCAGTGAACCCAGAAGCAGCAATTCTCTAGGACGGCCACTGAATTGACATTAGGCTGGTCATGAGCGTGATGTGACGCATCTCTTCCCATCTCTTCAGGGACGTCACATAGGTAGCTAGAAATTGGTCGTGGTGGGAGGATTTACACCACGGAAATCAGCAAAAGCTACAAACCAGGGCTTTCCCCCTCCCAGAAAGCCAGGCGTTAAAGGCCATTCACACACCTCTGGGTGCCTGGCTTTCCCTGCTCCTCCTCTTGAGACTCTCTGTGTGTACTAATCAGGTTTGCTTTGTCTCAGATGGGTGCTCATGCAGCAGATTTGTTATGACTCTTCAAAAGACAAAATACAGCATTTTTACAGTCCCCATTTTGTTTTATCTTTGCCTCAGATACACCTTTTTCAGAGCTGGCAACCCCTGGGCACTAAAATCTTAGTAAAAGGTATCCTAAACCCACAGAATCAAATTGTGAGCTGACAACATGTCCTAAATACCTAAGTACAATCACGACTCTTGCTGCCATCTCAGGATTCAGCTGTATTAATTTAAGACTTCCTACCCTGGTGAAGTTTTGGACTTGGAACCCAAAACAGACCCATCACAGCTACGGCCTGCCTGATAACAGGGCCTTTGGAAAAGGTTTGCTTCTCCAGTAGCTGCAACAGATACAACGGCTCTGTTTAAAGGGAGCAGCAAGGCTGATCTGAAACTCTGCCATTTAGTTCTTTCTTCCTTTCCATAACGTAGTGGTTAAGGGCACAGATCTAAACACAGACCTGGACTTGTGGTCTTGGACAAGTTACTTACGTTCTCAGAGACTCGGTTTCTCGGTAATAAAAAAAAAAAAAAATTTTTTTTTTTTTTAAAGTAGGGATTAATTAGGCTATTAGTAATGATTACATGAGATAATGCTAGTATGGGCAAAGAATAAGGCCTTGATAAATGTTAGGAGCTGCTGCCGCAGCAGGCACCGCCACCACCACCACCGTCATCATGGTCTTCATCACCTCTTCCTTCTTTTCTCGCTCTATCAACCTAAGAGAGACCAAACAACAAGAGAAGAAACAGAGCAGGCTACCAAGGAAAGCCGTGAGGTGGCGGAGGAAACCATTCCTATTGGAATATTTCTGAGATTGTCTGTCAAAGTTTTAACTGATACATCACTATCTCTTAGCAAATGCAATTGTGTTGGGAAGTTGTTTTGTGGTAGATCACAACTCAAATACGTAAGCTGATCTTGGGTACAATGACGTATATGCTAGACTATATATATACTGAGCTAGATTGAAATCTTGGATTAAAAGAATTCACACAAACAATGAGCAATTTCTCAAAGCCTGTGGGGATCAATGACAACTTCAGCCGATGTTGGCTACTTCTTGTTGTTATTTTTGCCCTGCAGTTGATTCATGGTGACCCCGTGTGCTAGCTGGATAACCTCAAGCAAGCTACTTAATTCTCTGACCCTCAGCCTCCTCCTGGGTTAACAACAGCATCTACTTCACGGGATTACTGTTAGCCTTAAAAGACAATTTATGTGAAGTGTCCAGCAGAAGGCCTGTCATATAGTAAGTGCTCCATAAAATTTAGCTGCTATTGTTATTATTCTCAGATACATACCAGATATACTTCCAATATAATATAAAGGAATCTTCTCGATCCATTTGTAGTAGTAGAACCTTAGCTCCTGAGTGTGCACATATCCTCACACTCTGCCCTCTAACCACAGCAACTCCACATGGAGAAGCCCTTATACATAAAATGTCTCCTCTGTAACACTGGGGTTCACTGCATCCAGGATTAGGGAGAAGTGAGTGAGACAGTGTCATGTAATCGCAGTGTCAGACTTTGATATTTTGTTCATCCTGGAATTTTTTGGCATTAATTTTTATTAAAAGAAAGTTTGAATTAAACTGTTGCTTATCTTGATCACTATGATGTTTGGCTCCCTCTAAAATTTTGCAACCAAGATGAGTGTCTCATTCACTTCTCTCTAATACCTGCCCTGGGGTTCACTTTCCCCTGGAAATGCTATCCCCTGAAAGGGAAGCAGGATTGAGAGATAAAGTGAATAATTAACACCTCACTGGACAATGGAGGGTTCACAGAATATGGATTCTGACTTAGATTTGGATAATGTTTGGTCAGAAATGGAGGGCTTTACTACAGTGATCGCTGATATGGCTACTTCTCCCACCGTCACCACCACTACCACCTCACAACAACCACCTACGTGAGGCTTAATTGCTGGCCACCAGCATCTTGATATGAATTTAATGCCCTAAAGAGAACTTTACTGTTAATGGCTCATTTGTTTACTGATCAAGCCTCATGCCACTGATGAGTGGCAACGGGAACAAGGAATAGAGG
Organism: Elephas maximus indicus; assembly: GCF_024166365.1. Lineage (NCBI taxonomy): Eukaryota > Metazoa > Chordata > Mammalia > Proboscidea > Elephantidae > Elephas > Elephas maximus. The sequence goes on from NC_064838.1 coordinate 67,417,580, forward strand.
CTGAAATGAGATAGAACTATTCTGCTTTTCCAGACTCATTAATCACAAGGGCAATTTAGCCTCTTAACTCACCAAACCCTCAGACTATTCTATGAAACTTCAGAGGCTATTGTTTTTAACAAAATACTATTTAGCACAGTACACACACACACACATGCACCATTAATAAAAGCAGTTAACTTGCATTGAACACTGAGTCCTTACGATGAGCAGGCGCCGAGTTAAGCACCCTAGAAGCATTACATGATTTAATCACCGTGCTGACCTCTTAAGAGGCTGGCACTATTAATGGCCCCCCTTTGTGTACGAGAGAAAGGGCAGAGGTAGGTTAAATAAGTACCCCATGATCTCACAACCATTAAGTGGTTGTGCGGGTTTCAAGTTGGTTATTTACCACTATACCTGTACAAACTGGCTACATCTAACGCAATAACTTAAAAATAGTGCATTGTTTACACAGAAACAGCTCTGGTTCTAGGCGTCTCCTCAGCAAAACCATTCAGCTCCAAGGAGAAGCGTGTGGGTGAGATGATGCTGTTGAACCGTCTCCCTCAGAGCCCAGCTCAGCTTGGTGTTGACTGGCTCTACCTCTCGAGACCTTAGAAAGTTACTCAGCAGAGGTGGGAGTCAGGGGCCTTCCCATGGAAACCCACTGAACAGCCTTCAAGAACCAACGAATGAGAGACAACTGTTGCCGACTCTAAGGAGAATGATCAGAGAAAGCCAGATGGCTCACGTCACTTTCTAAGCCAGAATCAACATGTCTTGTTCTTCCCCCTCAAGTCCTACCAAGGAGGCCCTGGGTGGCACAAAGGGGTAAGCGTCCGACTGCCAGCTGAAAGGTTGGTGGTTTGAATCCACCCAGAGGTGCCTCAGAAGACAGCCTGCTGACGTGCTTTTGAAAGGTCACGGCCTTGAAAACCCAATGGAGCAGTTCTACTCAGCACACGTGGAGCTGCCATGAGTCGAAGTCAACTCAATGGCAACTAACAACAACAAGTCCTACCTCATTTCTTCTTGTTTGATCCTAGGTTGGTAACTAACTCAGCAGTTGCTACTGGGAAAAAGTTCTCTCCGCACAGTTTGAGTTTTCAAGGAGAAATACAACTACAAGAGTTGCATTCGTCGCAGTGGGTTGAATTTCCCTAGCAGAGTTTTGGAGATACAAGAGCTATAATATAGATCAAAATTTCAGTTCTGAGCAAGGGAGAATGAAGAAAACCAAGGGAAAGATTAGTCTAAAGGTCTGATGGACCACAACTACCACAGCCTCCACCAGGCTGAGTCCAGCACAACTGGATGGTGCCTGGCGACCACTACCGACTGCTCTGATAGGGATCACAATACAGGGTCCCAGACAGAACTGAAGGAAAATGTAGAACAAAATTTTAGCTCATACACACACACACACACACACACACAAAGACCAGACTTACTGGTCTGACAGAGACTGGAGAAACCCTAAGAATATGGCCCCTGGACACCCGTATAGCTCAGTAGTGAAGTCACTCCTGAGGTTCATCCTTCAGCCAAAGATTAGAAAAAAAAAAAAAAAAATTACACAGGCCCATAAAACAAAACGAGGCTAAATGGGCACACCAGCCCAGGGGCAAGGACAAGAAGGTAGGAGGAAGCAAGAAAGCTGGTAATACGGAACCCAAGATAGAGAAGGGAGAGCGTTGATGTGTCATGGGGTTGGCAACCAATGTCACAAAACAATATGCGTATTAATTGTTTAATGACAAACTAGTTTGCTCTGTAAACTTTCATCTAAAGTACGATAAAAAAATTTTCAGTTCTGAAAAATTATACATTTTAATTTTATTTTAAAATTTTTAGTGATTAGGAAGAGTAAAATAATGTAGCCTTTAAACTTGTCTCACGTGAAATTAAACACGATGTCACCTGGAGGTGTTACATGAGAAACAATTTTAGGTAGAGTCATGAATTAAATGAACATAAAACCAAACCCGCTGCCGTCGAGTCGATTCCGACTCATAGCGACCCTACAGGACAGAGTAGAACTGCCCCGCAGAGTTTCCAAGAAGCACCTGGTGGGTCCAAACTGCCGACCTTTTGGTTAGTAGCTGTAGCACTTAACCACTGCGCCACCAGGGTTTCCTTAACGAACATAAAAACCCAAACCAAACCCACTGCCGTCAAGTCGATTCCAACCCACAGCGACCCTATAGTCTAGTGCAAAACACAGATCTTCCCGTGTTGTTTCTTTTTGTTTTTACAAGAATGTTATTGAAGTATAACATGCATTCTGTACTGTATCACTTTTAGCAAGACACATGTGCACACACACATAAACACACACACTCCTAACAAGACAAGTTGCTTTTTGCCGATAAACCCATTGCTGTTGAGTTGATTCCAACTCATAGCGACCCTATAAGGCAGAGTAGAACTGCCCTATAGAATTTCCAAGAAGCAGATGGTGGATTTGAACTGCTGACTCTTTGTTTAGCAACCGAGATTTTAACCAGGGCTCCTTTGTGCCTATAGCTGAGAATAATATTTGGCTCAACATCATAAAAATGATCTATTTTAAAAATTAGGGTATTTGGCTTAAGGAGGAACAACCACGCCATGTATAAACGTACATGTCCACATACTTTCTTTGATTAAAAACTTGTAAGCCACCCTGAATGATCGCTGGAAATCACTAAGAATCGAGTTGTATTTTTAGTTAATTTCTAAACATGTATTTCCTTTGAAACTGGCATGTTCAAGGCACATATGTCAGGCAGGCAAGCACTAAATTCCTGGGCAGTTCATCCTTAAACTCTAAACAGTGTCTTTATTATAATCATAGACTCATTTTACAGATGACAAAACTGATACTCAGAGAGATAAAGTGGTCTAGCAGCCAGAGGCAGGCGGAGCCTGGACTCAATAGTCTGCGAGACTCATATCCAAGACGCAGTGCAGCCTAGGGGCTAGGAGAACGGACTCTGGAACCAGACCTGCTGCATTTGAACCTTGACAAACCCCTTGATCTCTCTGTGCCTCAGTTTTCTCATCTGCTAAGTGAGAATAAAATGAGCTAATGTGTGTGGCATGCTTACAACAGTACTGTTGTTAGGTGCCTTCAAGTCGATTTTTGAGTCTCAGCAACCTCATGCGGCAGAGTAGAGCTGTTCCTTAGGGTTTTCTAGGCTGTAATCTTTACAGGAGCAGACTGCCAGGTCTTTTCTCCCTTGGAGCCACTGGGTGGGTTCAAACCGCCAACCTTTCAGTTAGCAGCTGAGTGTTTAACTATTACATCACCAGGGCTCCTTTACAACAGTGCTAGGCAAATATTATCTCAGCTTCCACCTACCACCTTGCTTCACAAATAAGAAATCATATTTTCCTAAGCGGGAGCTATTCTGGGTTGCGCAAAGCTTTCTGAGCAGCTGCCATTCTTCAAAAACGGCCTGAGCAAACAGGTAACTTGGTAACCTCTTGGTAACCAACCTGTATTTTGGGACCGAAGCAGCACAGTGAATGCTGGAGGATTTTTTTTATCTTTTCTCTGGAAAGTACCCTGTCTTCAACTCAATACAGCCACACATCAGAGAAATTGCTTCAGCACCTTGCCAAGAATGTCTAATAAAGAAATAACATGTTTGTTGGCAAGGAGTCAAAGAGAAAGATGATACTTTGACCACACCCATATGACTAAGTTCTTCACTTTGTTTTTGGTGACAAAAGTGGGCTATCAGTTAGGAGGAAAAAAAAAAGTCTCCAAAAAACAAAACAACCTAGAATTGCTGCACTGAAATACTGTAATGAAACCTTTTATGTCTGAAGTTTTCCATGTACATTTCATCCTTACGATGTGGGTGATTTAAGACCACATGCAAGCCTCAGCCAGGGTTTCTGTACACATCTACCAAAATACCCATAGCTTCATTAATCTAAGCCACCAACTCCACAGCTCCATGGGGCTCTCGGGGCCAACGACGGCCAGGAGTCTGGCTATATTTGGCATTCTAGCCAAAGGCTCAGAGAGGGTTTGACTAAGAAACCTGGAACGTTAACGTCATCATGCCAAGTGGACAAAACACGGAATGACTGGGCAAGCTTTATAAACACTTTCTGGAAAGGGTGAATCATCTGAACGCTTTAAAAAACGGGTACACCACTGAAAGGTGCGATCTTTTGCCTAACTTGAGTGTTGCTCTAATTCAGGATTAGATCCACCAAAACAACAGCTCTTAGAAATGGGTATTTCCCGGTCACAGCTTCAGGACGCTCAGCTAAAAGCACAAAGCCATAGCCAGACACCAACATCAGAGGACACATATAATTAGAATGACCTTTCCAGTCACTTCAAATGTCCCTTTTGACTGAGTGTGCATTTTTTTCTTTTTCACATCTGCAATTATTTGGACGCCTAAAAATTCACATCACTGAAGTCCTTACAAGCTGTCTTGTGCTGTAGCTATTTAAGGATGTTATGTCCGAAAGTCTGGATCGAATCCCCTGAAGGACTCAAAGTCCAAGACCACGTTGCTGAAACTGCGGCTCCAGAGATGACAGCTGTCTACAACCTGGTGTTAAGAATATTCAGCTATTCTTTTGCCTTCAGGGTCTTCTCATAAGGAAGAAACAGTACAAAAGAAATAATAACTTAAAAAGCACATTTTAAGTTGTTGCTGTTCAAAATTTTTGCTTCTTATATAGAAACATGTATGGAACTTAGCATCTGGGGGCAATATTATTTTAATCCCCTTAGAAAGGGCCTAAGGAACCCTCATGGCACAAATGATTAAACACTTAGCTGCTCATCAAAAAGTTGTTGGTTCGGACCCACCCAGTGTCTCTTTAGGGGAAAGATCTGGTGATCTGCTACCATAAAGGTTACAGCCTTAGAATCCCTATGGGGCAGTTCTGCTCTGTCCTCTTATAGGGTTACTACGAGTTGGAATCTAATCAATGGCACGCCACAATAACAACAACAGAAAAGGCCTAAATGATATCTTAGTATTCTTTTATGAAAATCAGTTATCCATGCAAGACCAATTTCAACCCTCTGAACCTGAAATGTGGAGAAACATCCACAAATAAGAAAGTCTTTAGCATCAAAATTTCAAATGAATGATCAAAACGATCCTTACTTGGGTTCCTCCTGACTTAGTACATGTATCTCTGTCTTCTAACCCGGGTCAGTCCCATCAGTATTAATGCCTGGGAAAAGGTCAAGGGGAGATAAAAGTCCTAATGGATCCTTTCTGGAAGCAAATCAAGCAAGAGAGTTTAATTCCAAGCTTAGCTTCTATGCACTACATACAGGGGTCTGTCTCCCAAAAGACACATTCTGTGTTGTTTTTTTTTTTAATTGTTTGATTAACTTGTTGGCAGTCCCTGCGAGCTCTACAAACCAGCCAAAGCCAGGCTGGAAATGAGTTTGTTGACTCTGAATCAATCAGACGGTATGAAACCTACAAGCCACAAAACCCTCTTTTAATCCTACCCAGCCCCACCTCTCAATATGGCCAGGGGCACTATCAGGAGGCTTGATGGTGTCTGAAAGGTTTCCTTTCCGAATAATCACAGGGTATTTCTGAAACGGTTTACTACCTTCGAATAGGAAAAGCAAGTCAAAGTAGGTATCTACTTAAAGACAGGAAGGCGTGGATGACGGGAACACAGAGGTACTCGTGTGAAACTGTAATTGTGAATGCTACCTCAACTCAAAGGCAAATGCCACGCTGCCACCATTGCCACCCCCAGAGTAAGGGCTCTTATAAAAAGATGGGCGATAAAAATCACTTCCTATACTGAAAAGGAACCTTTGCTGAAGAAAGTCGGAAAACAGAGCAACGTAACACTCTTATCTGGCACACCCGAACACGGTCACAGACAGCAACGAATTCTTTGTAAGACAAACACGGGCATTTCATTTCATGCCGGGACGGAGACAGTATTTCAAGGCCGTGTTCTGACACTGTGGATGGAGAACAAAGAACAAATCTGGTAGCATTTGCTCAGTCATTTATTTGGTTTATTTAAAACACGCCACAGGCCAACATTTCTAAATCTGTGAAGAGGAATTAAATTAAGTCCGGAGAGGAGAACTGAGAATCCTCATAGAGGACCGGGTCCAAACGACAGAAAAGGACGTCTTTTCCACACTGCCTATCACACCATCTCATATGTCTGCACAGACTCCCCTTCTCCTTACCAACCCCTGCCCCCCGATTTTCTAAGTGCAGATTTGATCCGAAGGCACCCAGCCAGCCCTGAGAGCCCAGGCCCTCTTGCCCAAAAGGGCAGCAGCTTCCACCTCCAGCATCACTCCTCCCACCATAGACTTATTAAGGTTTGGAATGTGTGCTCAGGAAGCCCTTATTTTAGGAAACAATTAAGTAGAATTAGGCTAATAATGCCAGGCAGGCAAAGCTTTTGCCCTTTGCTGAGAAATAACTCCTACGTGGAACAGTTATACTAATAAAAATCATGTATTTCTTAAATGCCTCAAAACGATCTTTGCACCAAGCTCGGCAATTAACACTGCCCCACTGAGGAGCGTTTATCCCCCAGGCTAAGGAGGATTAATCTCTGTGTTCGCTCGACCAACGTCTTCCTTTGGTAAAAATACAGTTTGAGGCTTTGGGTGGGGAACAGAAATTTCTGCAAGCCCAGGTTTCACAGGGGGCTTAATTCCCTTCCCATCTTGGATGGTGGTGAGGTGGAGAGGAAGGGCTGGGCGCCCCTGCCAGCCCCAAACAGAGGCCTGGGCCGAGGATACACCTGTCCTTGACCTCAAGGGAGAGTGGGAAGGCCTTTCTTCCGGTGGCCTGGGCCTTGTTTACTGGGAGAATTCTCTTCCCCGACCCCACTCTCCCCCACACACTGGCCATTAGTGGCCTTCTCTGGGGCCAGAAGGGGTAGATTTCCCAGCCCCAGGCCTGGGCAGGAAGTGACCGCTGGGCAAAAGGGGGACTCGGACCCTCCTGTCTGATGCTTTGTCTCCTTGACAACACCCCAGCCGGTGGCTTGGGGAACAGGCTTAATTTCTTTTCTCTCTCTGCCCATCCTGTGCACTCCCCACCCCCCACGCTCCTTTCCCCTCTTTCTCTAGACCCAAACGAACGACATCCAACATAAAGTCGCCGAAATAGCAATCTTGTCTCTGAATATATAAATTGCAAAAATTGATATGAATAAATCTGCAAGTAGCACACTGATTGTGGCACATCTTATCAAAAAATGGTGCTTGGTGGCTCCGTGGCTGGGGGGGGCGGGGGTGACATTACACATACAGAAAAACATCTGCAAACTCCCGGTTTCTTTACTTAGAGCTGAATGGCGGCCTGACCTCCTGTTCCTTGCCATGAACCCTGAGTTCACACTCATATTTTACATGTTACAGGAAGCCACAGCTTGCCCCAGGGGTGCAGCAAACAGACACACAGAAGCCAGATGCAGGCCCCCCCTCCACCGCCGCCCCTTAAAGCACCTGAAGGAGCCGGCAACTCGACATTCAAAAGCTGACATGCTTGCAGCTTAAGGTCACTTCAGATTTTGTAAAGAGGAGGACAAAACCAGGAATGCTTCTAGGGCTGGGCTGTCAGCGGGGAGGCGGAGGGATTACAAGAAACCTGTGACTCTGCCTCTTTCTGCCTTTGCTGGTAGTTTTTTTGTGTGTGAACAAGTGCCATACAACAGATTGAGCCTCGTATAAAGGCCTGAGACTGTGCAAGGGCTCCCCGCTGGGCCTCAGCTGTGCTTGCAATTAGCAATAGGCACGGAGTGATTATTGTCGGGGTAGCGGATGGCGATGCGAAGTGACAAGTTTTATGGGGGAAGTTGGGAGTGGGGATGCGCTGCAAGTTTCCCTTTCTTTCTTTCTTTTTTTTTTTTTCTTGTTCTGCAAAATCCCTTCCTCGGGAGGCTGCAACCTCCCGTTTCAGGGAAAGCTATTTTTTTTCCCTCGTCATTCAAAAGAGTCTTAACAAAATTGCTCAAAGAATATTTTTCTCAGTGCTTCAGAATGCGGGTTTTCTAGGTCAGAGCTTCCTTGCTGCCCTATTTAATGTCAGAAATACCCGTTTGCCTCAAATTAGCAGAGAGCTTAAGAGTTGAGGGCAGGAGATTAAGCATACAAAATTACTCAGCAGGTGACAGTGGGGTGGATTGGGGGTTGAGAAGTCTTTAAAACTGACTACAAGACATTATATACTTCTGACAAAAGAACACAGTAATCCTACCTGCTTGCTTTAACCACTGTTGTTTGCCATTATTATGTGCTTTAATGCTCACGAGAGCAAAACTATTGCTGATACTACTCAATTACCATAGTAACTCACACCAGTGACCTCTATCGCAGGCTCCCAGCCCGGACCAACCAATCCAAGGACTTTGTGTCTTTTTATTTATTTCGACGGTGACATACACTTGGCCTGAAAAACTCCAGATATGGGCTGTTTCTCTCTTTGTCTAGGGTAAGAGCTTGTTTGGAAATTTTGAGAAAGAGGCCTTTCACCTTTTCAATCCAAGGTGGTTCTGAAGTTTATGAGTTTGAGGCTGTGGGACGCCGTCGAAAACATCATGAAGACACAGAACAATGCCCGATAAAAAGAAAAGGACGTGTGGTCAGAGGCCAGCAGCCTCCCAGCTGCGGGGAAAGTGGTGATTCTCACTCAGGCCTCCAGCTAGCGTCTCCAAAGTTTGCAAGGAGGAACCTGGAGGCTCTTCCCGGGAAATGTTTGCTACTTCATCAGGCCTGAGAGGCTAAGTACAGACAGGCGCGACAACACTGAGACAGATCTGATTGCAAGTCGTTTCAGGAAAGGAAATAAAATCAATACTAGCATAAACTTTCCTACTTCTGCACTCATTGCTGGCCTCTGAGTGTGTGTGTGGATACCTATATGTACAGTGTATCCTCGTCTGAATACTCCGGCTGATTCAGGTTCACAGTGTTACACTTGCATATTAAACGCTCTGAGTTCTGCATTCAAGAAACTCGTGTAACTCTGTTTCACCTAATATTTTCCAAACTTATTTGACTAAAGAACAGCTTTTCGTGAACTACCTATTAACATTTCTTGAGGTATTTGTATTCTAGGAACCCACTTTGGAAAAAAATGTTCTATAGTATCTTTAATGAAAATATGAGTCATTAATAATAATAATGATAGCAAACATTTAGCAAGTACTGCGTATGTGACAGGCACTATGCTGAGCAGTTCATGTGCATTAAACTCATTCAATTCTCACAAAAACCTCAAGAAGCCATTTTTTATCCCATTTTATTTTTCTACAGTATATAATATTTATATGAATTTATACTCTATGAAAAAGGAAATGTAATAAGTCCATATTAATACACTGACTTTTAATTTTTATTATATTTTTCCTGCTTCTGACCCTCCAGAGATCCTGGAGCCCTGTGGGTTCCCTAAATAAGGATTTTTTTTTTCCTATAACTCTAGGCCCTATTTAATATAAAGTTAAATGAGAACTAAGACATGACTTCCTGCAAAATCCCTCCACCTTTGACTTTGAGGTCCCCAAATAGTGAAATACACATCTCTTCTCTATCTGAAGGACTTGATTAATGTCTAAAGCTCCACTGTCCGGGAAGAAAAAACCCCATTTCGATATCAAAATTAGCTCTGTGCTCGCCTCCTGAAACTGCTGGGCTTGCAAGGGGTTGAATACAGCCCTAACTGGTGGTCAACCCTGAATGAACGATGGAACATGGCCCCGACACCAGCTGTTCTAACAACCCCTGGCTCATTGGCAGGACCCATTACAGTAAAATCAGGGCCTCTGCTAAATAGACAAGTTCAAACTTCAGAAGCCAACACCTAACTTTCAGCCAGCAGACCAGGGAATTGTGCTGTTTAACACAAAAGGAACACTGCTCTTATATACCTGGACTTTCTCCGTTCAAAACCTTCTTTCTCCAGGAGACATAGACAATGAGCCCAATGTATTAAGCCCCAATCAGCCTCTAACCAGGCCTTGTCTGCCACCTGGGCCTCCCAGGGCAGGTGTGCAGTTTGGGCATTAACAAACTGACCACTGTTAACAATACCTTTCTCTGGGGCCTATTTTCCTCTGGGGATGTCGGGGATTTAGCCCTAGGCCTCCCTGTGTACACAGAAAATGGACCCCCATGCCTTTGGCCTCTGTCTTCTCAAAGGGTCCCACTGTTTTGAGAAAATGTATAGTTACAATCTGAATTCACGCTTTCAAGTCATCTCAGTCATTTAAAGCTCAATTACGTCTCAAACGAAATCGTCCTTTGGGCGGCACACCCTACCAGCCTTCATCCGTGTCAGAAGTGGGGAATTTATCTGAAAACCCTTCTCTGACGTGCATACAAGCACTTACGGGTGGAGAAGGATGCATCCTTTGAACTGAACTCAGATTGTTTATGAACAGCACCTGCCCACTCCGCGACGGCCTCTTAGGTATGAGAACTGCATTTAGGGCGAGCTGCATTAATTCGCAAGCAGATTGACGTAAGCGACTGAATAAGAAATTTGCATATCATATAGAAATGATTATAGAAATCATACTCTAAAATAAGGATTGTAACTCATGTACAGAACGGAATGATAAAGTGGAGTGCCAACTTTGTCTTTTTAAAACAGGGCTGGTGAAGCACATTAGGGCTAATTTCACAATTTGCACATATTAAACCTTCTGTAGTCATGAATCATGAGAGGTTTGTGAGCTAAAGAAGTTCTTATGTAGGAAAATTCACAGGGCTTCGGGGAGCTGTTTTCCTGGGTTGAGGTGGTTTCAGTCATTACCCCTCAGTATAAAAAGACATGGTCTGTACATTCAGGTAACTTCCCCGCCATCACAGGGAATGTTCAGGTAGACAGGTGAACAGAATGCTTGAGTTCAAACCATACAGCGAGAATCCAAGTGGAGGATGAAAATTCACAAATACACTATGCAGAAGGTACTGCCCAGAGCCCCAGAGTTCAAGGACAACAAAACTCAACAACTATCAGTGGCAGAACCCTTTTCCAAAGTCCTCTAAGCAGACGGCTGTTGACTCAGTCAGCAGGTGCTCTTTGGGGGAAGGCTTTCTCATGGGAAGAGTATGATCATTTTGGAATCCCTGGGTGGTATTATTGGTTAACGCACTCGGCTACTAATCGAAAAGGTTTGTGGTTCCAGTCTACCCAGAGGCACTTCCACATCCAAAAAATCCATCACTGCAAGCCCTACAGACCACAGTCCTATTCTGTCACATGTGGGGTCGTCATGGATTGGAATTGACTCGATGGCAATGGGTTATGCTCATTTTAGTAGCCAGAGACGGAATTGAGTGGTTTCCAAAAAAAGCTGTCAATGAGGAAAGGATAACACTCAGATGCTGGTTCAGGACCTGGAAGGGGTGTTGGGGCATGGAGGCAGGAGAGTAGAAGGCAGGAAATTGAGCAGAGCATACTAGCTGGTGGACTGGAGAAGGTTTCCTGCTCTCACAAGAGGAGACATTTAGGCGTCCACACTGACTGCCCATTTAAAGGAGACCAGAAAAGGGGTTCTGATGCTCTGGGGCCTGGGAAGAGGAAAAGACAGACAAAGTGCTGCTTTTTTAAAAGTTAACACGTGTTTTCACTATGTACCGCTGGGCTTTGCCTCCCAGTGGAGCCCTTTCCTCTTGCTTTATTTTTAATCTCTGGAAACCATATTCCCCTCTTACTACTTCTCACTCTGTGTGACTCTAATTTTTTTCTGTATTTCTTTTTCTGGGAGGAAAAAATAATCACATTTGCCACATCACGTACCCAGATCTTACCCTAAGGAGCCAGCCAACCCATCTCCGTAAATCCATAAACCTCAAGCCACGGTCTTCACAAAAGACACACATTCTACCTTGCTGGGTTCCCTGCATATCTACAGATGGCTTGGGATCCACCAGCTGGAAGGTGAAAAGTCTGTGTCAGGCCCCCACTGAAGCATTCAGACAGGTCCAAGGCCTGAGCACACAGAGTTAAACTGTAGATTAGCCACGAGTTAACATAGGCAGCGCCTGGGCTACGGGTTATAAATGCCAGACTGTATGGACAACGGGTACTTGCCCTTTAACGTCATGCAGATTTGCCCTCACTTTGAAATGACTGAACCAACCCCCTAAAAAAAACAAATCCTTCACACGCACCTTCTCTTGCTGCACGTCCAGCTTTTACATCATTGAAGAGGCTTCAAGCCTTTCCTTGCACTAAAGTAAGGCTAAATGGGGACCCTATGCACCTGGTCCAACTTCCCTACAAATTCGTAAAGACACAGGAACGGATCTCGTTCGTAACCCGGGGAATGCTGTATGTGGGGCCTGGGTCACCCTGCCTTGCCATTAATGCTTCCCATCTACAAGGCTCCCTCCCCCTTCCTCTCCCCCCTTTTTTTGAGGCGAAAGAATAAGAAATTAAACACTTGTGGGTTCATTCGAAAGAGTGAATGAAATTGAATAAGCTCTCAGTACTTGAGGCTCACAGCGAGCGCCTGAATGGGGCAAACCTCCTAAGTTGAATGGAGTGTCTTTTGGGACCAATTTGTCTCTTTTCACTCTTTATTCCTCCTTTTTTGCTGACAGATGTACAAAGGCGGAACTGCGCCGTACAGCTTATCCCCATGCAACCACAGCAGCTGTCACTTTTGTTGAGCAAGTTAATCAAGCAAATGCCACCATACCCCACTTTCTATAAGGAACAACATGTTATAGACAGTAGTCTTGCTAGAAAGAGACTTTATTTTAACTTTGATTGGCTTGGTTTCCCTGCCCTTCCCAACATTTCCCCTTCCCCCCCCAAAAAAGGTGGGGGAAGGGGGGCCTTTGCCCAAGCCAATGATTTGGCTATGATAATGTTGGGTTTAATAATAGTATTGTGTGCGAAGCTGAAGACTCTTTCGGGTTCTTTCGTGGGTATTGAGGGATGCCCTGGGTCTGGGGTTTTTCCGAGTGTGCTATTCTTTGCTCTGGACCGTGAGGCTGCGCATCTCAAGTTAAAAGAAGAAAAGCTGAGGGCAAAAATGGTGTTCTCCTATGGATGTTTCGGGTTCATTTTATTCTATTTTCCTTTGTAAAGCAGGTTGTGTTATTTACATATTTCTTTTGATAAACCTCCTCGCCTGGCCAAGGTTACAAAGACCGCTAAAGACATCATAGCATGTCTTTCTCATCTTGCCGCTTGGGAGATTTTTAAGGTGAACGCCCAAATTTATTTCCAATGTGCCCACCAACAAATGCAAACAGGCTTCCATTTCTCCAAATCCGTGGAAGCCAAGCGGGGCGGCCTTAAAAGAAATCCCCTCATCTCCACGTCCATGTCCCCCTGGGCCTCGGGCAGCGCTGTTTGGTGGTGGGCAAAACCACAGGCAGTGGCTGGGTAGTGCGGAGAGCGAGCATCATGAATCGGTGCCACTGCTGAGCCCCCACTTGCTTCGAAGACTGAACGCCAAAACCAGACATATTTGGAATAAACAAACTCTCCTGAAACAATGTCTATAGACCACTTTCCACTGGCAAAAAGGATTTGCCATTTTCTAGGGTTAACTGATAGCTGAAGATCTATCTGCTAAGCTGTTTAAAGCTTTCAGAGGAAAAAAAAAAAAAAAACCTCTTTTCCCTTCCTTCTTTTCTTCCTTCCTTCTTTCTTTCTCTCATCACCTTGTCACATTGTTTATTGTCAGCTTTGGCCAGAAATAAATCAAGGAAGGACTTTGCTGATACCTGATCTCAAATTTCCACATTGCTGACAACTTAGGTATTACTGGGTAATGACCATGTAATGATTTAGTTGCAACTCCCTTTGTATTCTGCACAGATTGTATAACCACATTATTCTGTAATTTTGGATTACCTGCCCCACACTCCCTTAAAGTAGAGCTGATCTGTGCAACGTCATCGTGCCATTGAAAACAGCTCAAAGAGTCAACAGGGTCTCGTAGGGAAATCTTGGGCATTGTTGCTTAATAACCCCACTGTGTCAAGCTTTGCTTAAGGCACTTAAGCTGCTACCCTAAACCGTTTATCAACTGTCTGGGATGTAATGGTATTGTGTTACCATCAGCCCCCCGCCCCCCCAAAAAATAAACCACAAAGCTTTATTCTTATGAGCTAAGAGATCTTAGATGGAGCACAGGGGGAGAGACAGACTGAAAGCTGAAACCACCCCTAGTTGGGGCTAGGTAGAACCGGGTTTTGCAGCACATATGGTTTGCAAGGCTCCCTACTGTGCTGCGGTCCCTCTCAGCTGAGCGTGGAGTTTCACCCTGAAGTGGGCTACAACAGCTCGTTCTGGGCTCTCCCATCTTCAGGTCTCTAGATTCTGCTGGTCCTTATGGAGCTTGGGTCCAGGGACAAAGTCCTCACATTCTAGAGAAGCCCTACCCCCATGGGACTGAGCTTTCACTGAGCGGTCTCCCCGATTCGCCTTGTAACTCCCACCATTGTCAGTGGACAAGCCGTGACTAATAAACCACGTTCTAACCATGGGGTCATCGGATAGAAATTTCTGCCTCCTGTCCTGCTGGGGTACCACATAGGAAACAGGCTCTCTATTAGAGCGAGACCCCAGTGGACGAACTTGGGACACCAAGAACTCTGTGGAGTAGGGACTGTTGGGGATGGAGAGCACATATTTGAATAGTGTAGGTTCCCCCCCCCCCCTTCTAAGAGATTATGGTTGGGATCCCACTGTTTGGGTCAGAAAAAAAGGGGTTTGATTTATGATTTATCACTTAGGAGGCTTCTGAGTTTAGTGAAGTCAACTGAAGGCTCAGCGAGTCAATTTCTTCATCTGTAAAAACCTATGTCATAAGGAGCTTATGAGAATGACATAAGTTATTACATTTCAGTGTCTAGAAAAGTGCCCCAGAAATACTGGCTCTCATGAGCATCACTAGGTGTAAAATGGGGTTCTTAAAGACCTCTCCCTCCCAGTGCTGCTAAAAGCATTTAAGAGAAGTAACACCTGTAACAAGGAAATGCCATTGTCTCCAATGTCCAACAGGAAAAGATACATATGGTAAACTCTGAATAAATGTTAACATTGTTGTTATTGAACAGCCAATTATTAGAACCCTCAATTAATTAGAATCCTTCCCCTTCATTAGCCTTTTTGGAGAACGCTGCCCTTTCTCTTCCCCATCAAAAGTCATCTCTGGGATTTAATTGAAAGAGCAGCGTTCACAATGTGCTTTGGGGGATATAAATATTTCAGCCCCATCTTCTTGAGGCATGCATGGGGTACTGTGGAAAGGGCCCTAGATCTGGACTCTGGGAACTTACTTGTAGTGTGAAATCAAACCTGTTGCCGTCAAGTCGATTCTGACTCATAGCGACCCCGTAGGACGGAACAGAACTGCTCCAAGGGAGTAATCTTTATGGAAGCAGGCTGCTTCATCTTCCTTCCAAGGAGCACATGCTGGGTTCGAACTGCCTACCTTTTGGTTAGCAGCTGAGTGCTTAACCACTGCACCACCAGGGCTCCTTACTAGTGGTATAATCCTGGATAATTCATCCTTTTTACGTCTTCATGACTGGGTGGTGACATCTGGGGTTAAGCAGGGCAAAGCCAGAGCTCTGAAAGATTTTGACCAAGGTTAGATTCTGTTTCCACACGCTCAGTAAGGCTAAAAGCAGAACTAAGACATTTTAGAAATTGTTTCAAGAGCTGGAGTTGAAACAGAAAAAGTTTGCAAATTAACCTTCAAATTAACCAAAAAATTAGATGTGCCTAAACAATTTGTTCCCCATTCAATAAGCCTCAATGCTGTATTTTAAAGGTGCCTGAAAAAGTCAAGTGACAACTGCAAAAAACCATAGTGAGATACTTAGAGGATTTGGTTACTAGTTTTGAGTTAGAGTTACTAAGAGAGGCCTAGAGATTTATTAATACCAGTTTAACAAACAGTTACCAAGGATTACACATGCCAGACCCTGGGGACACAAAGGTGAATAAAGGGAGACAATACTAGGGGAGGGGGAAGGAAAACCCATAGCCCCAGGAGACAGGGCCCTGGGGCCTTGGGGCCCTGGGCACACTCAGGACTTTGGGTTTCCTGTCTTTAAGTGGAAATATTGTACCTTCCCCTATCTCTTTGCAAGGTTGCTATAGAAATAACAATGACAACAAACTGAGCAGGAAACTGCTTTATAGGACTCAAAGTAGGAAGCGTATTAATGAAAATAATAGAAATAAACATGTCTCCTGGTACATTTTATTCTGTAAATCAGGGTTCATCAATCTCAACATTATTGAGATTTGGGCTAGGTAATTTTTTGTTGTGAGGGTCTGTCCTATGCACTGTAGGATATTTAGAAGCATCCTTGGCCTCAACCCACTGCATGCCCTAGGCTCCGTACCCCCTAAGTTGTGACAACCAAAAACTTTCTCCAGACATTGCTAAATGTCCCCTGGGTGAAAAAGTTACTCCCGATGGAGAATACTGTTCTAAATCAGTGTGATTCTTGACCAGATTAAGTCCTTGGAACTTGTTAAAAAACAAACAAACAAATCCGTTGCCTGAGCCCCACCTTATATCTACTGACTCAGAATATTTAGCTTTGAGCCCTGATGAGAAAATTAAAAAAAAAAAATATATATATATACATACGTAATATTGAAGCACACCCCTCGTTAAGCATCACGCATTAAAAGACAAAGTAACACACATAAACTAAAAAAAATATATATATATATATACATACGTAATATTGAAGCACACCCCTCGTTAAGCATCACGCATTAAAAGACAAAGTAACACACATTCATATAAAGAGAATTTAGCCCTTGAAGTTATGGAGCAACAAATGCCTACAAAGAAAATATCCAGAAAAGATCTCTTAAAGACCTCTTAAAAAGCAAAGATGTCACTTTGATGACTAAGGTACGCTTGACCCAAGCCATGTTATTTTCAATTGCCTCATATGCATGCAAAAGCTGGACAATGAAAAAGGAAAAAATGAAGAAGAATTGATGCATTTGGAATTATGGAGTTGGCAAAGAATATTGAATGTACCATGGATTGCCAGAAGAATGAATAAATCTGTCTTGGAGGAAGTACTGCCAGACTGTTCCTTAAAATTGAGGCTTCACCTCACTTACTTTGGACATGTTAACAGGAGGGACCAACTCCTGGAGAAGGACATCATGGTTGGTAAAGTAGAGGGTCAGCAAAAAAGAGGAAGACCCTCAGTGTGCTGGACTGACACAGTGGCTGCGAAATGGGCTCAAACATACCTACTCTTGTGAGGATGGCGCAGGACCAGGTAACATTTCCTTCTGTTACATGTGGGGCTACTGTGAATCAGAACCAACTGGATGGCACCTACCAACAACAGATTGGATCATCAGAACCCAGATGAAGCCCTTCCCTTTTCTAAGCTCTGAAAGGGCCCCTCCACAGAAAAGCTCTGCTAAGGCTAATGAAGACACGGTACTGGTGAGTCGGGGCGCTGCCCAAACCAAAACCAAACCCATAGCAACTTATAGCAACCCTACAGGACAGAGTAGAGCTGCCCCCACAAGGTTCCCAAGGAGTGGCTGGTGGTTTCCAGCTGCTGAGCAATACTGTTTCCCTGCTTAGTGCCTGAGCGTGAAACCCTGACCTCTTTCTCCCCCGCAAACCCCAGACTTGTGTTAGATCTAGCCCAGTCCTACCCTCTCTGGGGAGCTTTCTCTGAGGCCTCCATCCCGTCAGGATCTGACTCGACTTTAAAATGGATTTTCTTTAGGGCTTCTACAGCACAACTGAGCTCTTTGCTATTGCTTTCTTGTACTCTGATGGTTTCATCTCTGGCTTTTAAAATTCCTGTTGGCAGGGATTTTAGCACTACTTTTCTTCTCGTTGTTGCAAAGCCTACAGTTGTATTAGGCAAGCGTGTGTGTTGATTTTTACACTACAGGCAACCCCCGGGTTACGGAGATCTGTTCCCAAGTGTGTCTTTGAGTCGAAATTGTAGGTGAGTCAGAACAGGTGCATATGGTTCTCATTTAGCCTTACTTTAGTGCAAGAAGGAAACCCTGGTGGCGCAGTGGTTAAGAGCTACGGCTGCTAACCAAAAGGTCGGCAGTTTGAATCCACCAGACGCTCCTTGGGAACTCTATGGGGCAGTTCTACTCTGTCCTACAGGGTCGTTGTGAGTTGGAATGGACTCAAGGGCAGTGTGTTTGGTGGGTTAGTGCAAGGAAAGGCTCGAAGCCTCTTCAATGATGTAAAACCTGGATGTGCGGCAAGTGAAGGCAGATTTGGTGAGAGTAGGGGTTGGTTCAATCGTTTGATTGGCTGAGGGCAAATTTACAGAACATGAAAGGACAAACAAGAGCTGTCCGTAAGTCAGATGCTCACAACCCGAGGACTTACTGTAACCACTACGGGCTGAGGACATGGTGATTCAGTGGTAGAATTCTTGCCTTCCATGCAGGAAAGTGAGTTCAATTCCCAGCCAACGCACCTCAAGTGCAGCCACCCCCGTCTGTCTGTGGACGCTTGTGTGCTGCTCTGATGCTGAACAGGTTTCAGCAGAGCTTCCAGACTAAGATGGACTAGGAAGAAAGGCCTGGTGACTTACTTCTGAAAATCAGCCACGAAAAGCTCTATGGATCACAACAGTCTGACCCACAACCAATCCTGGGGACGGCATAGGACCAGGCAGCCTTTCATTCCCTTGCACATTCGGTTGCCATGATTCGGGGACTGACTTGATGGTTGCTAACAACGACAACAACCACTGCTGATAAAAATGACAAGAACAACATCAACAACCACATTCTTATGGAACAATTTCTATATGCCAGGCACTGGAGTTTGTGCTTTTCAGGCATTGTCTCATTTAGTCCTCCTGATTCAAAGAACTAGGTAACTGTTTTTATTCCCATTTTTACAGAGGAGGGGATTGAGGCTTGGAGAGGTTAAAGGAGCTTATCTAAAGTCACACACTAGTCAGTGACAGACCCAGGAACTGAACTTCGGGACGTCGGACTGCAAAGGCCATGCTCTTAACTTCTGCTGATTCGAAGGGACAAGTCCCTTAAAAACTTGAAGGGGCACCTTCCAGTAGACAGAAGCTGTAGTGACTCATTTAATTGACAAGATTTGAGTTTTTGTTTATGTACTGACGCTCCACTGGAACAACGCATGGGTGAGTGTTAAGTTCAAGCTGACAAAAAAAAAAAAACAAAAAACCCAAACCCACTGCTGTCAAGACAATTCTGACTCAAGGCGACCCTCTAGGACAGAGTAGAACTGCACCATAGAGTTTCCAAGGAGCAGCTGGTGGATTCGAACTGCTGATCATTTGGTTAGCAGCTGAACTCTTAGGTGTTAATGATTCCTTGGTTTTTATTTTTTAGACCCTAAGAAGACGTTTTGGAGTGAAGCTTGTCAAATGAATTTCTGAGGCTGGTTTCTGAAATACCTGCCAGGTAGGGTCTTCTTTAGAGATGGTCACTGGGATCCCGGTGATAAAATGACCCACAGAAAATGCTCAGGATTTATATTAAAATATAAGCTCAAATAGCCCATCCCATTAAAGACAGGCTTTGCGGATGTGGAAGGGTCGCCTGGAGCAGGTTTTCCTCCACACCGTTGACATGCGGGGCCGGATAATTCTCTGTTGTGGAGGCTCCGGTGGATTATAGGATGTTTGGCAGCATCCCTGGCCTCTACTCACTAGACACCAATGGCATGCCCCCTCCCCCAGTGTCGACAACCAAAACTGTCTCTAGATATGGCTGAAGAGTCCCTGGGCGGGGGGGGCAGGGCAAAGTGCCCCTGGTTGAGGAACACTGACTTAGAGCTTCCAAAATTAGTAAAGCGCCTCGCAGCTGGGTCTTTTTTCTTCACCAGGATGGTTTCCTAGTTCACAGAATGAATTTTCTGAACAAAGAGGAGTGCAGTTCTTCTCTTTTCAAGGTGATTTTAGAAAATTTCATGAGAAAACAGCTCATGAATATAGCTCTGCTTACTTGACATACCATTTATTTTTTCTAAAATGTTTTTGCACAAATAATGAGGGGACCTTTGCACCCTGGTTGGCATGTGGATCTGATAATTAATAATCCCTCATCCCGGGCAGGATGAGGGGCTTTGCTGGGATACCTGGCTTTACCGCAGGGATGGTTGGCATGAAAATCTCTGCCAAAGCAGTCAAGGGTACCCAATATGGCAAGAGACACCATGATTGTAAGCTTTTTCATACAGGAATATTCATAGTGGAGCCACATCACTAGACTCCATTCATGGGATTTTAGCCATCTTGCGGGAGTTGAACAGAACAAGAGCCTCGTAACTGTTCTCTTCTGAATAGGGGCTGTGGGATGAAGTATTTAAGTTGAGCCTTCTTTTAGGTTTTTTTGGCCACACAAAAATAATGCACGGCCACTTAGTGGAAGCAATGACTGCTTACCAAGGTCCAGGTGGGATTAGAAAAGGGAAGGAAAAGCAACAAGGAGGACACAGTGGGAACCTGTACAGGCGATCGAACTGCTCCAGGTCCTTGCCTTGGCTCCGAGAAGCGTGGTCCTAGGGAGACACAGTAATGGGGTAAAGGTAGTCTTGGCTGCTCACCAGCTCTCCCTGTCACAGCATCAAGTCCCCCAAACATACTCTACTTCAGAGCCTGGCACAGACTCCCAGGCTAACTCTGGGGCTGGCAAATGAACTGCTTCAGTAATCTTTGTAACAATTCTTAAACTCAACTTTTGTTGTTTTTACAACATACTAATCACGTTTGATCCCTGGGTGGCACAAACGGTTTGTGTTCAACTACTAACCCAAAGGTTGTCAGTTGGAGTCCACCGAGTGGTGCCACGGAAGAAAGGCCTGGTGGTCTTCTGTAAAGACTACAGCCAAGAAAATCCTGTGGAGCAGTCCTACTTTGTAACGTGTGGGGTCGCTGTGAGTCAGAACCAACCGAACAGCAACAGCTTCGGTTTGGGGTTTAAACCCTTTTGTGTGTGGTGGTGGCAGAGGGGCACCTGGCCTGCAGACAGAAGGCCACCTTGTAGGAATAACTTAGCATTAACTTCTTTTCCAGGTCCTCTGGATCAGGGGTTCTCAGCTGGGGGCGAATCTGCCCCCCACGGGACATTTGGCTGTGTGTGATCTTCACAACCAAGGGCAGACTAGTCCCCAACAACAAAGAATTCGCTGACCTAAAATTTTAATAGTGCTGGGGGTGAGAAACATTGCCCTAGATGCGTTTTTAAAATGGAGGGTTGTGACCAATCGGTGTGTAGCAACATCATTCTACTGGTTACCACCACCATTTTTGACATTTGGAATAGAAAATATCAGACAGTGTCACTTGTAGCAAGGGTAAATATTAATTCACTAACTTTTGTTTCACTTGTGTGTGTGTATGTACGTGTGTGTGTGCACAGGGAGAGAGAGAGAGAAGGAGCCTACTCAGCTGCAATGTAAAATTTGTTTCTTATTGTGAGTTGTGGGCAAACAAGCTTGAAAGTCACATATCAAGGCCAGAATGCCCAGTTTTAATGTGCATTGGAACCACCTGAGGACTTTGTTAAAATGCAGACTCTGATTCATTCGAGCTGGGTTAATGTGAGATTCTGCTGCTCTTACTAACTCCCAGGTGATCCTGATTCTGACGGTTCATGGACCATACTTTGAGTAGCAAGGACCTAGATGATGCTTTAAATTCATTCATTAAAAAAAAAAAAGCAAGTGGCTGTGACTCTAGGTGTAGAGAGTGAAATCCCTTGCTAGTAGCCTACACCAAGTCTGGCAGGGAAAGAAACAGCTACTCGGTTAATTAATGGGAAGTATTTGAGGACGTAGTACATCTCGTCTTCTGCAACACAATGTGATAATTATTTGTTCCACAAAATGTGCCTTGGCCATTCTGCGTGTGTGTGTGCACCACGTGTGTGCGTGTGTGTGTGCACGTGTGTGGTGTGTATGACAGTCTGTCACTTTCTGCCTCCATGCCCCAGTCTGCCATAAGAAAATAAAAACCCTTTTCTAAGACACAAAGTATTGAGTGGGTCATGTTAGCAAGAATACTGTGACCTTAACAGAACAGAGCAATCAGCCTGGTTTCTTAGAGTGATTAATGGAACATTCTTCTCTGGAAAAGAAAACAAATTAACTATCTTTACCAAATGTCTCCTGGAACACAGAAAGCTGTTCTGGTAAAGACACGTAAGAATGCTGTTCATTGCACACAGGCCCCAGAGAGAATTCAGGACTGGTTGTGTGTAAGATTTGCCTGAAAGTAAACGAGACCTATTTCCGTAAACGGCTTAGGAAAGAAACCGATCACCAGATGAGAAAAGAACTAGCTGAGAGTGTGCTACTGAGCTGTGAGTCCGAGCATATACCAACACACACACACACACACACACACACACAAAACCAAACACTCAATTCCTTTTTTATAGTAATACCCCATTTTACACAATTCATCCAAAATCCATTAAGTTCTCCTTATCTTTTCTGGGAGCCCCGGTGGCACAGTGGTGAAGAACTTTGCTGCTAATCAAGAGGTCAGCAGTTTGAATCCACCAGCTGCTCCTTCGCAACCCTATGGGGCAGTTCTACTCAGTCCTATAGGGTCACTATGAGGCAGAATCAACTCGATGGCAACTTTTTTTTTTTTTTGGCTGGTTATCTTTTCTGTTCGTATGGATGCTGAAACCTCAAACCACCAGGCAGAGAGAGGTGTTCCCATATCCATATGGAATATTAATGCATTTCTATATCTAAGACTCCAAAAGCAAAGGAATTAATTGTTGTCATTTTCTTGCTTTTGTGAAGGTCCTGGTGCAAGAGAGGATTCATATCTGAGTAAGAGATCCACTGCGACCAGGCACCAGAGACGTCAAACTACTGTTTTTTCCATCTCTTCCTACTCTAATAGAGCTTGCTTTCTGTCGTCTTGAAGACACAAAAACTTTTATCATTAGCGCTTTATTCTTTGGTTAAATCTTCTGTTAAAATTGCAAATATTCCAAGGAGGGCAATACTTTCAGCCACACAAAAACTTCTATCATTAGCGCTTTATTCTTTGGTTAAATCTTCTGTTA
This sequence comes from Elephas maximus indicus, assembly GCF_024166365.1. NCBI lineage: Eukaryota > Metazoa > Chordata > Mammalia > Proboscidea > Elephantidae > Elephas > Elephas maximus. Next base: position 67,440,601 of record NC_064838.1, read on the forward strand.
AAATTGCAAATATTCCAAGGAGGGCAATACTTTCAGCCTTCTTGGCCTTAGTAGGAGAGGAATTATCAAATTTTCTGCTAAAAGCAGATTTGGATGGTGGGTGATAGAGGAACCACAAAGACAGTGGGTCTTTAAGTGAGGCTGTGTCACCCATGGTGGACAGGCTTCATCAGAGCTTCCAGACTAACACAGACTAGGAAGAAAAGACTGTCAACTCAGTGGTACCTAACAATCAACACAATGAAACTCATGAGAACTGAAACTCAACAGGACTGCCTTGTTCTTCCAGGTCTCACAAGTTTTCCACCTTTGACAGGGTGCAGTCTTACTACTTTTCTATCACTCTCTATTAATGAAAAATATTTGTTTTCCTTCTCTGACAGGCTTCCTCCTTACACAGGTTCCAACTTTTGCAGGTTTTACACTATGTATATATATGGAAACTCTGGTGGCGTAGTGGTTAAGTGCTACAGCTGCTAACCAAAGGGTCGGCAGTTCAAATCTGCCAGGTGCTCCTTGGAAGCTCTATGGGGCAGTTCTACTCTGTCCTATAGGGTCGCTATGAGTCAGAATCGACTCGACGGCTCTGGGTTTGGTTTGGTTTTGGTATATAATATATATGAATCAGGCAGTGTGACATACATCTATGTATGTAACAGATAATGTTACAGATCAGTGTGGGAGGCAGGGGCCGTCCCATTCTCATTTCTCCTGACTTTGTGTCCAGTCTTCTCACTTTGCCTGGAAAGCGACATTCCTCTTCTGTTTTAAGGCATGGCTCAAGACCTGGCTTCTGCCAGAACTTTGGGCTCAAAATTAGGTGAAAGGATCCACCACCTCTCCTTTCCCAAATATCCTTCCTGGCAGGTTTTGGGTTTTTTTTTTTCCCGTTCCAACATCCATAATTGCACAGATGCTAACGGATGCCCTAGAAGGCTGGTAAGCATGCTCTATAGCCTCATGATCGAGGACAACAGAGGCAAGGTCGCTGTTCAATTAAAATCTGATCTGAAAAGTACCGAAAAGCTCAGCTTCAGCCTGATTTGGAGGACTTCATTTCAGATTAATAACCTCTGGGAAAATCCCAGTCAAATTAACAAAGGCGCCTGCCTAATGTACATGGGGTGTTTGTCCAAGTGAAGCCCCGTGTCCCAGACTTCACCGAAGTAGCTGTAGCCACACAGGAAATACTGAACCACGGACCTCAGGGTGCCCATCTGGCTCACACAGCTGTGCCTCCGTATATGAAACAAGATCCCATAGCTCGTCACACAGCCAGCTGGGACCCTGGCCTCTGTGAGTTCCTGCATTTTAGCTTTTTCTTTTTCTACTTCAAACTTAGCCTCAGAAACTCTCCTAAATTACGGAGAACAGCTTTAAAAAACTCTGGTTGAATTCTGCTAAGTTACTAATTATGTTTCAAAGAATGCTTTATTCGAATGCAGCTAGATTTTTTTTCCCTCCCCAAATCAGTTCTGTGTTTAGAGAGTAAAACATCCCTCCAGTCAGCAGGACAATTGGCCTAGCAGGCCCTTTAACACACGAGGACCACGAGAAAAGGGCCAGCACAACCAGATGTAACGGGCCGCAACGCACCAGCTACAGGCTTGCACAAACATGAAGAATGTATTTGGGACAAGTGGGGAGTTTTGAATTTGGATAGTGTAGTACATGAATGCTTATTGACACAGACAATGAAGATCATTACCTTAAAGAAGGTAAAAAACAGTAAGCAAAACATGATGTCATTTTGGTAAAAAGTACATACATGGATATAAGTATGTGGAAAAAGATCTGGAAGAATTAACGGGTAATAATCTCAGGGTGGAAACCCTCGTGGCGTAGTGGTTAAGTGCTACGGCTGCTAACCAAAGGGTCAGCAGTTCAAATCCACCAGGCGCTCCTTGGAAACTCTATGGGGGATTCTAAGCAAGCTTGAGTTAACATCTTGAGTTAACATCCCTATGGGGGGAGTTCTACTCTGTCCCATAGGGTTGCTATGAGTCGGAATCAACTCAATGGCTCTGGGTTTGGTTTTTTGTTTGTTTGTTTTATCTCAGGGTGAGGGAACATGACATTTTCATTTTCTTATTTTTGTTTAGCTGCATTTTCTAAATTTCCACCATGTACAATACTGCCTCTGTAATAATACTGAACACACCGTGAACTGCCAGGAGAACAGGCAGATCTGTCTTGGAAGAGGCACAGGCTAAATGCTCCTTAGAAGCAAGGATGGCGAGACTACGTCTCACATACTTAGGACATGTTATCAAGAGGCATCAGTCCCTGGAGAAGGACGTGGTGCTTGCTAAAGTAGAGGATCTGTGAAAAAGAGGAAGACCCTCAATGAGATGGACTGACACAGTGGCTGCAACAATGGGCTCAAGAAGAACGATTGTGAGGATGGTATAGGACCGAGCAGTGTTTCGTTGCTTTGTACATGTGGTCGCTATGAATCAGAACCAACTCAACGGCACCTATCGGCAACAGCAAAAATAAAAGGTGTTAATCCCTTTAGCCCTCCCCCCCCAAAAAAAAACCCTCCTCAAGTTCAGAAGGTCAATTTTGATTTATTTGCCAAAGTGCTGTGGTTTGGTTGAAGAGGTATAGCTCAGGCATTTCAAAATTATTTGAAGGAACAAGCAGTTCTGTGAGATGATGGTGATGGTCATAAAAGACCTGAATTTTTAACGAGGCCAGTCTACATTATTGTGCTATCTAATCCTCACAATAAGTAGAAGTGGATTTCCTAACAGATGAAAAAATTGAGGCTCAGAGTGGCTAAGTAACTCAACGCTAGGAAGTGGCAAAACCAGGATTCCTGCTCCTATCTGGCTGTCTTAAATGTCCCAGTCTTGACCATCAGTATTTTGCCTGTGTCAGAAACATGCATTTTACCAAAAGTAAAAAAAGGCACCAGGCTGCTGTCCAACAAGGAATTCTAAGCAAGCTTGAGTTAACATCTTAGAGTGACAGGGCGACTCTTATATCACCTTAAAACGGGTCCATGTTTTGTTGAACAAGAAAGAGGGCTGGAAAAGCATTTCCCTTTCATTGGTGGTGATGATGGTGATGATGGCTGCCACCAAACGCTTCCTCGGAGCCCCGCGCTGCAGAAACACGTGGCCATTCCCCCTCACAACAACACTGCACGAGGAAGGCTTTGCTTATTATCATCCCTGTTTTAAAGATGAATCAGCTGAAGCTCTGAGAGATTAAATACCTTGTCCAAGGTCACCCGGCTGGTAATGAGCAAGGCTGAGGTCTGAAGGCTCTGGAGCAAGGCCCTTGGTCACTGCACAGTAACACCCATGTGGCATACTCAAGTCTGGATGCTGCTTGTGGAGGAGTTAGCGCACTACCTCAGTGTCTACGGTACACTATGCCTTGATTTTCTTTAATTAGCTCCTAAATCTGTACCTCATAGCCTTTGTGAATCTCCTGTTCCCCACCCCACTTTGCACTTTCCGAGGGTGTTCTCCTCACCTGCGTAGCAGGTGATACACGTTATGGATACAACGTGATGCTTTCCTAGCAGCCTCTTCTCAGGACTTACTCTCTTGAGCAGGATGACTCCTACTTTGATTAATGCATGTTCCCATGTACAGTACTTTGGTAATTTAATAAGATTATTAAAAGAAGGTGATCTGTGGTTTCATATATAAGTACAGTAACTATACTACAATAGGCAGAGGTTTCTCTCTTCAAATTACCCCTTTAAAGGGAAATATTCACACTCAATTATTGTGCTGACACATAAAGTGGACAAATACACGATTTGATAATGCAACAGCAAATTAAAGTCCGTGCCGGCAAAGAGTCCTGAGCAGCGGCCCTATCTGAACCTGCCAGAGCTGCCTAATGAAGGTCTTACAAGGCAGCTCGTATGGGGCCCTTTCCTGATCTGATAGCTGCCACGGAGAAGCCAAATGCAGAGTCAATCTGCAAATACTTAATCCTCCAGAAGGCAGATTAAGTGTATAATTGACCTATATAATCCATGTATCGTCTCTAGTCAAATGTTCCCCAGGCCTGCTTCACAACGACACAGGGCCTGAAGAAAGCCACCTCGGATGCGGCATTACGACCAGTGTGGATCCCATCCAAGTTTGAGATGGCTTTTTAATCACTCATCTCCGAGCCTGGGAGGGTTAAACAGATGAATTCACCCTAAGCACATCTCTTTTAATCCTGATTTTCTCCTCGGTCTGTGTCTTCAAGAAGTACAAGGAGGAAAGAAAATAAATTAATTTTTGTTTAGACCTGGAAATCTTAGGTGCTTCTCTTGATGATCTGATCTCTAATTTCAAAAAGCATGTTTTTGTTTTGGGGAAGATGCTGAATTAATCAGCAGAGAAGGGGGGCAAAGCCATCTGCATGATTACGGATACTCTGCCTTTAAGTCGTTGCCTTCAAGTTACATCTTCAGCTTGTGTTTTCCTCCTTAGCTGCTGCTGTAGGAACACAATGATTATTTCCTATTGGCATTTTATGTGTCCTTTCAGAGTCTTTTTTTTTCAGAGTCGGCACTAATATTCAAGGAGGCCAAGCTCCCACTTCAGTCCTGCAGGCAATTGGATTTTCTTTTACATATTTAGCATCTTTAATAAAATTTAAACTCACTACTATTTACAGATACTCTCCTGCTTTAAATCTCCTGCTTTGAATCTTTGGTTTCAAAATATTATAAACTAATACTTTCCAGAGCTGAAACTAGTTTATGGTTGCACTTCATTTTTTAGAAAAAAAAAAAAAAAATGACAGAAACAGATGAAAAAAATATACAGCTACACATGTGAACTATTGGGGAAGCAGTCTGAGGATTCTTTTCTGATGGCACTTTACTTTGGAGTGGTTAGTTTTTTCTTAGGTGCATTATCAAAGAAGCTGTCAATATTTTATAGAAAGACTATATAAATCAATTATATGGCTTGACAGAGACACTTTCACTGCATTTTTTTTTTTTTAAAAAAAACCTGGTTAGGCAATTTTATATCTGAATGTATTTCTTCAATAAATCTAGAGAATGCCTATTGAAAAAAAAAAAATCGGTGAGGATGAATTTGTAAAGCCTGCTCTTAAGTTACATAAAGAAAGTAAAAATTAGAGAGAGAAAAATGCAGAACATCAAAATAGAGCCCCAAATGCTATGCTGATAATCTCCCAGAAGCACCCACTTCCAGCCAAAAGTACAATGAGGAGGCAGAGAGAAAACCGTCTCGGAGTGCAGTGAGTTGGGGGCCCAGTTACAACAGACGACACCGTCATTAAATGGCCAGCTATAAGTCCAAATACCCTTGTATACAAACAAACACTAATGCCATCCAGGCTTTCCTACAAGGGCAAACTCAAAAGGGTTAAAAAAAAAAAAAAAAGGGAACAATACCAAATAGCCAGGACTTAAAGGATCTTCAGGTAAGTAAAAGTGCGATTTGAAACAGAGCTAAAACCACCACAGGCACTCTGAGAACAAGCCTTGTGAGGACAGATGCTACAGGAACTGAAAACCAGACAACGACACAACAGTAGGAATCAACAACCCCTGAACAGCAAAACAATCTAGTAGGAGATACATATATTTTTCTTCATTCAAAATGTTAATTTTCTATTATTCATTTTTGCCATTTATCAAAATGCAACAATTTGGAAGAGAAACCTTGCAGATCAACAAATCTTTCTGCATCGATTCCTGCCAATTGTTTAGAAACCTGTCCCAGGACCAATACTCATTAACGAACGGTGTTTAGAGGAGAGAAGCTAATGGCAGGGAGAAACTGAAGGTGGCAGGTTTCACAGACCCTCAGCCTAAGTACTCCTGTTCCTGTGTTTAGCTCGGTGGACACGGTAGCCTTGCAGGGCATGTACGCAAAGAAATAAACACCATGCTTGAGGAAACAGAAGCTGAAAATAATCAAACATGTTGGTAATCTGATGTTTTGGTGTTAGATTATAGAAAAACAGTAAGTACTGAATTAAATAACAGAGATGGCATGGTAACGAAGCTTTTCAGAAGCTCTGGGCTTTTCAAACGACAAATGTTTTAAATCCGTGACAGATTCAATAACTTCTTTTGCACTTCGTCAGTTAGGTTGCCTAGCACCAATATTCTATAAATCAGGGGAGCAGGTTATTTGGGAAACAGGAAAGTAAATGGCAAATGAAATCGTTATGTCTAGAGAAGTCCCTGAAGCTTTTTTCCCATGGGGTGGGGGTGATCCCCCAGAATGATTATAAGAGCTAAGCCTTTAAAATCAGAGTCAGGAGGGCATAACTAGGACTTCCTGGGGAACACATAATCAGGATGAGATGATACTAAACCTTGGTGGTTTCCATGATACTAAAGTCATTTTAGGCTGGTCAGTGTCATTCAGCAAGGAACTGGAGGCAACAGTTATTTTCTGAATGACCCTAAACATGATTTGCTTTCTGAGAAACATATTCTTAGTAATGTTTATTTTCAATGTTAATTCACATTAAAGGCCAGGGAGCTTGAATTTGCCTGTCCAGCAAGTCCAGTTTTACCATGTGTGCTAGCCAAGGCTGCACCCTTACTTTCTGAACCAAGATTCACTTGCACTTGGCCTTGAAAAGAGCCACAGAAGGGGACAACTTGCCTTGCTGCCTTCCACGAGGCCACTTAATGAAAAAGTTTTTGTCCCTCTGCACTTCTCATTAAAAAGGAAAGGGAAGTGTGGGCTATTTGTCAACAAAGCGACAGGCTAAACCGCAGATCAAACGTCGAATTCAGTACTAGATGTCTTGAAGCATTTAAGAGCTCGAGGTTATCCGCACACACGCTCACACAGGATCATGCACGCACACTCACTCACGGGCTGCACAAAACTGAGAATTGGAAAATACTGATCCAAAAAAAAAAAAAAAAAAAAAGGCAACCTAGGCATTGAAAAGAACAATCCACAGGCTTCTTGAAAATTTGTGGCTTGTAATTTAATTCGGCAGAGATGGGCACGGTGTCGGCACTCCCAGCTCAGAGCCTGTCTGTTTTCAATGCCTATCGGATGGGTGACTGTGACCCAGACAGGCTAGGCTCTGGACTCCCATAAAGGCAGGCATGCAGAGCGCTTTGTGCACGCACGGGGCATTCCCAGTGGGTGGGTCATGCTAGAAGATGTCCACAGGAAGATTATTTGATTCTGATTCATGCCACTTGATACAATGTGATAAAACATTTGACATGAGAGATAAGTTCCATTTTAATCCGAAAGAGAGGGGACGGGTGGGAATTAAAAAGTAAGAGGGGTTTCTCAAAGGAAGGTGATGCAGAGAAGGGGGTATGAGCACAGAAAGGGGGTGACTGGAAAAGGGCCTCGGGAAGGAGCCTTTTCAACACATGAGGAAAGCGAGTGAGCTGGAAGACAAAGCCTATGAGAGTCAGGAGTGACAGAATCCCAAAGCCGTGCCAGCAATGAGCTGTTAGCTGCGGAACAAAAACAACAACAACAAAAAACTCAATGCAAATTGCGGAACACAATCACGGAAGAAACAGAGAAACACGGATTCCATAGTAGACCAAAACACTAATGTTTGGGCTGGCACTAAACATACGGAAACCTGGACGGGAGGGGCTCGCACTTCACGAGACAGAAAGATGCTGCACACAGAGCCACACGGAGACACACATGTTGGCTTCCATGCACTCTGGCCGGGTCTACGCTGGCAAGTTCGGTGGAAACCTGAGGCAAAATAGCTGGCTGGCTTAGGCAGCTCTGTCTGCTTTGGCCTGAAGGAAGCAGGCAATTTGAGACTGAAGCAGATTTCTTTATTTTATTTATTTATCTATTGCTTGCCTCAGTGGCTTGCTTTGGCAGGGCAGATATAGTCACAGTGGAAATAAGATTGCTTGATAGCGATTAACCCTCGGAAATGTAGGTTTTTGGGAAAGCATGCTTTTGGAAAAGTTTAAATCTGGGTCTTGCAGCCTAGTGTACCTGCTCGTTGTAGACCGGCTGATTCTCGGAGGTTTCCAGGTGGGCGGGCGGGCGGGCAGGGAGGACCAAAACAGCTGAGCAGCTGCAGCATCAGTGTTTCTGAGACCCAGGGCTGGGGGTTTTAATCTTCCAGACATGAGAGCATCTTTGAGGCGGTAACAATGTAACATTCACTGCACATCTGCCTGCCACAGCTGGTACCACTGCCCCAAGAGGGAGTTGGCCTCAGCTTCCCCGACAAGAACATCGGCCTAAAGAGGGGCCAGACTGCCAGGCGCAGAACCACGACCAAGAAGCTGTCTCACATGCTCCCTGTAGGCTGGAGCCTGCCCGCCATGAGGCTGTGCACTCTCCTATGTATCACACACACTGGGACTGAGACACTGCCACACCAGAGCGGGTTTGGAACAGACACAAAACAGAGAAGAGCCTAAGGCAGAGGGAGAGGGAAAGATTTTGTTTGCATCGGGACCAATCCATTTTCTCAAAATGTGACTTATCCTCCTGTCTCTTATTTTGTCACATTTTGGAGGGTCTCCTCCTTGCTCTTCAAGGAGGAGAAGGCATTTACTTACATCAAATAACCTTTCTATATACATCTCCTCATTGACCTTATCACGCAGGACGTCCTGGGAGTGTCGGACAAAAGTCACATAGGCATCGGCCACGTCCATTCCGGGTTTCTGTGAAGAAACAGGAAAACATGAAAATGGAATTTCAGACAGCGACTCTTCCTTCTCTTCCCTGCATCTTTACTCTCCCCCGCCTCCACACCCCACCCCACCTTTGCTGGTTCACCTTGCAGCCACAGCCTCCACTGGGAGGAACTGATATTAGAACTTCCTGCTCTTTCCAGAAATCAAGGCTGGCTAAGAAGGGAGTCAGGATTGTAGGATCTTATAAATATTTTTTCTACTACTGATTTTTTTTTTTTGTTAGAAAAAAATCCAATGGATCAGTCTTCACTGGATACGCCAGAGACATTTTCCAGCTGTTTTTTAGACTGAAACCCCAATTAAAGAGTAACAAAATCATCTGTTTTCTACCATCCTCAAACTATCATTAGAAAGGTGACAGCCTTCCCCATCCCCTTTGCTCTTAAAAAAAAATTGAGAAAGTGCTTAGTAAAAACACCACATTTCAATCCACGTCCCTCCGACCCAAATCACATTTTGGGGGGGGCAGGGGAGTTCAATCTGAGCATGTAGTGAGGCTTTGCTAATCGGGTTACTTAGGAGACATCTGACCACTTCTCTTTGCATCCCCACGCAGGATTAAAAAAAAGAGAGGAGAGAGAGAGAAAAGATTTGATTTTTAAATAAATTAGATTTTCTGGAAAGGTAAGCAGGTGGTTCATCCAGTAGTTAGGAAATAATTTATTGTAAGAAAAAGAAACTCAGAATGCACACTGCTTGAAATGTCGCAATCAAAGTTCTCTCCAGAGAAACCCATTAAAACACTGTAATATGGGTCATTAGGAGAGCTGCCACAAACCCCTTACATTTCCACAGTAGGTATGTATGTTTGCTAATCACTAAAAAGAGGAGTTTTCATTCCTGTGATTTACCTTAGATCACAAAGTATCATTTTTCTGCAAGACGTGACTGTCAGGCACTGCAAATTGAAGTTAGTTAACACTTCTGTGTAATTTCCAGGGTGAAAATGAAGAAGGTTTGGAAACAGTAGGACTGTATTTTTTTTTCCCCCCTGATACAAAGCAAACAATTACCAAGCAAAGGGCCAAAGCTTGGCCCCCGGGATGCTGGTAACATTTCTTAACACCTGCTAAAACAATGACAAGGTATTAATTTGAAAAACAATGAGGACAACCCAAAGCCACAGAAGTCAAATGTTACACTTTCAAGCAATTTTCAGCCAGTGGATTGAGCAGGATCCATGATGGTCCTATAATTGTTGCAGTTTTCTGATACAAAACAATAGTGGTTCTCCAATGGGAGGAAGTGCGAGCTCTCAGTTCTAAGCTGGCATCTCTTTCCTTCTCTCCCTTTGGCAGCCGCACATCAGAGGCCCTTCTCGGGAAGGAACAGGGACCCCTGTCTGGGGGGACTGGAGAAACTTATTGTCTCCATTTCTTCCCTAATGATGTTTGTGGCAGATGTGGCCTTTTCCTGGGTACTCACAGCCATCTTAGAGCTACGATCCAAAGCCAAATTCGTCATACCAATTAGTAACCCACAATGCTAACAACAGAGATCTACAATTACCGTTATTTTCACCATTCCTTTCTTCACTTAGGTTTACTGTCCTTTTCAAAGGGGCATTTCACTAAGTTTTGAAAAAGTTTCTTTCTTTTTAAATCAGTATGGTTCATTTCACCCAGGTAGTTAAGAAACTCCATGGTTCTCTATCTTTGGATGCTTATTTTTCTTCAACTGGAAATCAAAATCAAAGTCGTTGTCATCCAGTCAATTCCAACTCACAGCAACCCTATAGGACAGAGCAGAACTGCCCCATAGGGTTTCCAAGGAGTGGCTGGTAGATTCAAACTGCTGATCTTTTGGGTAGCAGCCAAGCTCTTAATCACTACACCACCAGGACCCCATTTTTTCTTTATAGCACTCATCAATATAGCTCACCTTATATTATCTAGTTGTTTTGTCTGTCTTTTCCCACTAGAGCACAATCTCCATGAAGATGAGGGCTTTGTTTTGTCTACTTTCTATTGTGTCCCCAGTACTTAGAATGGAGCCTGGCACATAGTAGGTGCTCAGTAAATATGTGCTGAATGAATGAGTGCATAAACAAATGAGTAAATGCCCCCTCCCCACTCCTTTGTTCAGCTCTTCAGTCAGACTACTGGAGATTTTACTAGATCCCCCACAAATGGGAACTTTGTGCAAACCATTCAAACTTCTCTGGGCCTCGGTTACTTAGCCATACAATGGGATTAATAACAGCTCTACTACTTTTTTTTTTTTTTTTCTACTACTTACCTGGAAGCACTGTTTAGATGATCAGTTAATGCCTAAACAACTGTAAATTGCTACCCAAACATGAGCGCTTCTGATTTTCTCCTCACAATACTACGTCACTCCGTAGCCTTGCCTACCTTCAGAATCTCCTTTAGAACCGAGAAAAGGGACCTCAGGGGAGCCAACATCGAATGAAAATGATAGTGTCTGGGCTAGACATGTGCAGCTATCTCCTAAAAGTCCTCAGTCCCCACCACAGCCATCTCCTTTGAAACTGGCTTTATATCCAATTCCCACCCCCGTCTGTCAGTTTGTCGTGCTGTGGGCGCTTATGTGTTGCTGTGATGCTGGAAGCTGTGCCACCGGTATTCAGATACCAGCAGAGTTGCCCGTGGCGGACAGGTTTCAGTGGAGCTTCCAGACTAAGACAGACTAGGAAGAACGGCCTGATGCTCTACATCCAAAAATTAGCCAAAGAAAGCCCTACGGGTCACACAGGGTGCTGTCTGATAGAGTGCTGGAAGATGAGCCCCTAGGTTGGGAGGCACTACACAACGGCTGCAACAATGGGCTCAGACATGCCAATGATCATGAAGATGGCGCAGGATCGGGCAGCCTTTCGTTGTGTTGTACATGTGGCTGCCATGAATCTAAGCTGACTTGACTGCAGCTAATGACGATGACGACATACCAAATTCCAAGGCACGATTTCCCAGGAACGGGGAAGAGGGGAACTGGATGAAACAGTGTGCAGATAAGAAAGAATGCTCACTTCTCCTGATGCCCTGCACGTAAGGGGGAAGGCCAACCACCTGGGAAAGTGTTTCACTGTGTAGCCTCTGAGGAAATAGACAGTTATAGTGGTGATCCTGAGCCACTGAACAAAGATTAAATTAAATTACGGTCAGTACCCTATTTAATAAGGAGCCCTGAGGATGCAGTGGTTAAGCACCCTGCTGTTAACCAAAAGGTCGGTGGTTCAAATCCAACAGCTGCTCTGTAGGAGATAGGTGTGGCAATCTGCTTCCATAAAGATCACAGCTTTAGAAACCCTATGGGGGCAGATCTACCCTGCCCTGTAGGGTCACTATGAGTCGGAATCGACTCTATGGCAGCAAGTATCCCCTATTTAATGAGGCATTGGTTGTTCAGCCTTCCATTCGGGAGACCTGGGTTTAATTCCGGGCCAATGTACCCCATGTGCAGCCACCACCCGTCTGTCAGTAGAGGCTCGCGTGTTGCTGTGATGCCGAACAAGTTTTAGCAGGGCTTCCAGATGAAAACAGACTAGGAACAAAGGCCAGTGATCTACTTTCAAAAACCAGTCAGTGAAAACCCTGTGGATCACAATGGTCTGATCCACAACCGATCGTGGATCATGGTGGACGCTGGGGCAGCGATTCATTCCATTGTGCACGGGGTCAACATGAATTGGAGGCGGACTCAATGGGAGCTAGCAACAACCCTGTTTAGAGAGTCAGGCAAGGGTGTGCAATGTATTCTAAGTAGATTTCCAACCCAAATGGGTCAAATAAAGACTGCTCACCAATAAGATAACCTGTATTTAGCTGGGAAATATACTTGTCTGAACAACTGATATTACAGGATAAATAAGGCTTTATGCCACATTGCTACCTACATGTAGCAGGACAAACTTCTAAGTGATATTGTTTACTTATTTTAAATGTGGCAGACTGATGGACTAGGGCATAGATTTTAGGAAACACATTAAACCTGCAACAAATAAATATCTGTATGGTTAACTCCATCTATGTGTGAAAGAGAGAATTTGTGCATAAACCACTCTGGTTTAGGGAAAACAGGACATTTTCATCTAAACTTGCCCCTAACAGGACACTTCTGAGATTGAGGGAAAAAAACTCCAATTTTCAGTATTCTAAGCAAGCCCTAATTAGGAATGCAAATCTGCTACATATACCAAAGGGTCGAATACTGCATCCAAGACAAAGAGACAGGCTTTCAACGTTTGCCATGTTTTGAGTGACTGCTGACAGCGCTGTTCTCCATTAGTGTCCATAACTAAAAGAGACAAATCTCTAAGGTAGCTAACTACTAGTCCCCACACGGAACTAAACCCATAAACTGTGTGCCAAAAACCTCATGGAGAACACACATGGACTCAGAGCCTTCAGAGCTAGAAACAACTCAAGAAATGATTTTATCCAACGGCTCTTAACTGGGAAGTGTTAAGAAAATACTGATGCCTGGGGTCCGCCCCAGAGGTTCGGCTTTAATTTCTCTGGCAAGTGACCACAGCCATTAATATCTGGAAAAGCTTCCCGGGAGCTTCCAATAAGCAGCCAGGGTCACCACTAGTTCCCAAGCTTGTTACAGGTCAGAATGACATGGAGAGCTTTTTAGAAAGAGATTCCGAGATTCCACCCTACAACTACCAAATCAGAATCTCTGGAGGCAAGAGGCTGGGGATTGTTATTTAAAAAAGGAAGCAAACTAAAAAACCTCGCCAAGCATTACTGCTGCACATTCTGGTTTGAGGAGCGCAGACTTAGTAGGTCATAGTCAGTGACGGCTGGTAAACTGGCTCTTGAAAACAGAAACAAAAAACAAATGCTAATTTACGGTGATGCCAACTTCCATGGTGTCAATACTCCCACCATGGCTGATTTCCAGCTACCATGTGACCTTGCTGGAGGTGGACTTGGAAAGAAACACACACAACGGCCTCTCGGGAGCCAGGGCCAGCCTGCTGCAGCTTCCCACGGGTAGCACAGGAACTACAGGCAAACCGCCAGCACCGGGGTATTCCGTCTGCTACTACTTGCCAGGCGACCTCCATTTCCTCAGCTGTAAATGGGACGATAATAATACCCCCTTCTAGGGTTGTTTCAAGAAGTAAATGATTACTATTTACTGTTATGGATTGAATTGTGTCCCCCCAGAAATATGTGTTGTAAATCCTAACCCCTACACCTGTGATGGAAACCCTGGTGGCATAGCGGTTAAGTGCTACGGCTGCTAACCAAAAGGCTGACAGTTCAAATCCACCAGATGCTCCCTGGAAACTCTATGGGGCAGTTCTACTCAGTCCTGTAGGGTAGCTATGAGTCAGAATCAACTCGACAGCAATGGGTTTGGTTTTTTTTTTAATACCTGTGGTTGGAGCCCTGGTGGCACAGTGGTTAAGAGTTCGGCTGCTAACCAAAAGGCTGACAATTCAAATTTACCAGGCACTCCTTGGAAACCCTATGGGGCAGCTCTGCTCTGTGGACTGGATGGCAGTGGGTTTTTTTTTTTTTAATACCTGTGGCTATAATCCCATTTGGGAATGGGTTTTATTTGTTATGTTAATGAAACAGATTGATGTGGGGTTTGTCTTAAATCAATCTCTCTCCGAACACAAAAGAGATTAAATAAATCAGTGAGCAAGCAGAGGGTGGGGGAAGAGAGATGCTAAGCCATGTGGAGATCGCCCAGGAGAAGAAGCTCGAAAGAGACAAGGACCTTCCTCCAGAGCCCACAGAAAGAGAAGGGCTTCCCCTAAGCCAGCACCCTGAATTGGGACTTCTAGTCTCCTAAACTGTGAGAAGATACATTTCTGTTTGTTAAGCCCACCCACTTGGGTATTTCTGTTATAGCAGCACTGGATAACTAAGACATTTACCATAAGTAGATAATGTACATATAAGTATGTACGTATTTACTATAAAACTGTTTACTACAATATTTATTATATTATTATTACTGTAATTATTGCTATAAACGTATTTTTTAATCAACTGAATGCTACAGTGTAGCTGTGTCCTAAGACATAGTGATTGGTGAAATCATGGCCTCGATGTGCTAGCTATATTTTTTCTAATACTCCCTAAAATAATTAACTTAACTATCCAAATAGAAGATGTTCATCTATGCAGTAGCTCAGATTATCTTGTCGTTGGCACAGCTGTAAGAGTGTACATTTAAATCTCAGCTCTGCCACTTGCCAGCTGTGGGACCTGGGGCAAACTGACCTCTGTGCCTCACTGTCCTCGTCCTTCAATTGGGCTTGTTGTGAGATAAAATGTAAAGTGCTCTCAGGATGGTGCCTGTCCCCGAGTGAGTGCTTTATAAGGTTTGCTTGTTGCTGTAATTACATTACTATCATCAGTGGTCCGTGCACCACATCTCGGAGCATATGCTGCGGCATTTTCTTCTGCCTCTCCAGAGGGTGGGAAAAAAAACCATGGCTGCTGTTGAGTCGACTTCAATCATGGTGACCCCAGGTGTGTCAGAGGACAACTGCGTTCCATAGAGTTTCCAATGGCTGATATTTTTGGAAGTACGTAGATTGCCAGGCCTTTCTTTCAAGGTGCCTCTGGGTGGACTTGAAACTCCAGTCTTTCAGTTATTAGCTGAGGGCACTAACCATTTGTATCACCCAGAGAGCGGAAAAGCTGTGAATTTCCTTTGGTGCCTTCATAGGCTAGCAAGGCTTCTGACCGAGCGTAATTAATCCATAAACACTGATGAAGACAGATCAAGGCACCTTTCATGTCAATACACAGTCCGTTTTTCCCCTTATCTTCACAACAAATCCGAATCCGTCTTAGAGGAATTATGAGGTTGAACCACATTAAAAAAAAACAAAAAAAACCCAAACCCAGTGCCGTCGAGTTGATTCTGACTCATAGCGACTCTATAGGGACAGAGTAGAACTGCCCCATAGAGTTTCCAAGGAACTCCCGGCAGATTCGAACTGCTGACTCTTTGGTTAGCAGCCGTAGCACTTACCCACTATGCCACCAGGGTTTCCCGAACCACTTTAAGCTGCTCATACTTGACTTTTTTTGACCTACCAAAAATGCCAGTGTCATGGGACTTAACCTAACATAACCTGATGCTAGTACTCACTGCCAGATAAAACCTCTCCAGGTGTTTGGGTCTTGCCTTCCAGCCACCCATTCAGACCTCACTGTTGTAGTCTCGCCCCTGTCTGGAGACCTACATAAAACAAACCCCAGCCACCAGATCTATGGGTTAACCCGTTGCCTTAGGGTCAGCTCGGACTCATGGCGGCCCCATGTGTGTCAGAGTAGAGCTGTGCTCCACAGGGTTTTCAATGGCTGATTTTTTTTTTGGAGTAGATGGCCAGGTCTTTTTTCTGAGCACCTCTGGATGGACTTGAAGCTCCAACCTTTCAGTTAGCAGCTGAGTGGGTTAACTGTTTGCACCCTCCGGGGCTCCAGATCTCTGGGTCGGGAGCCTGGAATTTCAGTTTAAATCACTGTTGCAGACCAGTGCGGGCGAGGGGCTGATGTCAGCAAGTTCACCCCACCCCCTCCCTCCACCTGTTCAATGGAGAGTAGGCATTCTACCACCGCCACATGCTCCTCTCCTGCTGCTGTGTCTACCAAGCGCCGGGCAGGTATGGTGCTCGGTGTGCCTTATATGTCATCTCATTTAATTTGCCCAGCACCCCCATGAGTTAGGTATTATTATCTCCATTTTAAGGGTGCAGAAATAAATCAGGTTTTGAGTAGCTTGTTCCCTGTGAACTGAAAGTTCATACTATGGGGCTTGGGGAAGTGAATTACTTAACTTCTCTCCTGGCTGCAGCTATGGGAGCTACTTTCAGTCTCCATTATTAGGACTATCTATGTGGAGGTGTCTGAGATCCCCTGATGAGAAACATTATATAAATTCAAAGCGTAATTATTGATTGTACGTTCTTTCATTAAACAAATAGAGTATGTGCTAATGCTAAGTTCACTCCAATTTTCCATTTTGTCTTCCTTGGAGAAATAAGCCAATAAACCATTACACACTTAGCTTCCTGGGGAAATGAATTTAAATGTTAATATAAATCCTTTCAGGAAAAAAAACAAATTTTAACAAATAAGTATTTGAACAAGGACAGCACTTAAGCACGTTCAGAATGAGAAACGTTCAGTACAAGGCCCTTGGTGGCTGCTGAGATAAGCTGTCTAGGTTTAACATTTTGTCATAGACTCACACCTCTTTGTTAGTAATGGAGAGACAGAATCGTTGTCTTTCTCGCTTTATTGCAATATACTTACATCTCTCCAATTTTACTGTGCTAATAGGCGGGGCAGAGTCTGTCTATAAGTGTGTCCTGATTCACCACAGGTAATCCTACATGCTAGCATTCATGTGTAGTATTTAACCTCAATTTAAATGTAAATTTTGGACAACTTCAAGTGCTTTATCTGTGAACTTCGAGTGCTCTCTTCATTAATGAGGCCTGTCCTAATTATAAGCAGTTCTGTAAGGTTTCCTTAAAACAACTGCAGAATTGACCCCAAAATGAACAAATTCAGAATTTGTTTTTTAAAAAAACCACCAACACCCTTGTGCAAATTTCTAGCTCACAGCCCTACCCACAAGGTAGGGATACAGGAGGGGCGGTTCAGGAATGAAAACAGCATGAAATAAACCAGAGAAACCACCGGAACCAAGAAACGAAACCACCGAAAACGAAAGGGAGCTGGATTTAGCCTCCAACGGGGCCTCTCTTCTTGATGAAAGAAATTGTACCCTCTTCTCGCTTGAACACAATTTCACTGTGAAATATTTGCGGCTCCCCTCCCCTCTCTAACGGCACAAGGCAGGGCTATATAATTTACCACCAACTAACAAAAGTAGCACCATCACAATTCTGACGAAAGAAAAGAAGAGAACAATTTTCAGGTACTCACGGGTACATCCACATATTTGGAAGCTGCCTTCACCTGCGGAAGAAAGAAGACAGAAGTGAGTTTGCTGTTTGCGTTTCACTGTTCACAGCTCAATGCTGTATCACCATTGGAGTTAAAACAATATGCTGGCACACAGGGCTGCCCAGGAAAAACCAAAAAGGTACTGAAAAATAAAATCTGTTTGCTGTTTTATTTCAAGCCATAGCCACTGCTGCCTTGGAGAGAGAGTGAGTTAGAGAGAGATTGCACAGGCTCGCTGATTCAGATTCTCTAGCTGGTGTGGGAGCTTCGCGTTTTCCTCCCTCCCTTTAAAAGGGTGAAACATGATTCTAGCTAAGCCCAAACTGATTCGCCCTTAATCTAGAGAAAGAGCCAAGGCACTGTCACCTCGTGCGTCTTGGATCTTTGTGTAGTTTGGCAGCAGGTTTATCCTAAATGGATCCCTCAGTTCTTAGTTTCCATGAACTCAACTCCCTTCAAGAGTAGGGGATGTGATGGGTGGATATTCTCAATCTGGAGGGAGATGGGTGTCTGTGGGTAGGGGCAGGGAGGGTCTACCAGAGCCTTTCAAAACTGTACCCAGGCTGCTGTTGTGTCTCCTGGCCTTAGATGCTGAAGAACACAGAGGGAAAATACAGGAAGTGGTTATAAAACGTATCTTCAGTTTTTGGAGAGGGAGTGTGGTCGAGTGTAGTGTTTGAGGGCATGGAGTTTGGAATCAGGCCCGGGTTTGAATCCCAGCTCTACACCTGTAAGCTGTGTGACCTTGGGCAAGTGACTTCATCTTTCTGAGCCTTGGTTACCTCATCTGCACAGTGGAGATGCTATTAGTGCCTACTTTAATAGGCTGACATCACAGTGAATGCACACAAAGCCCTGGGGGTAGTAAGCACATGACAAGTGGTAGCTAAGATGGCTAATTTGTATGAAGTCCGGGCGAGCTCTGGTGCTGTGAGAAATTAATCAACAGTCAGGTTTGAGGGACAAAATGGATGGGAGTATGTCTGAGATTATACGTCGCTCATTTTGACTCAGGTCACACATGTTCCTTAAGGGAAAGGTAACACTGAAGGGCTGCATTTTGGGGGTTAGAAAGGGTTTGCAGTCTTACTGGAAACTACAAAGACTGCAATGTACACGAAGCAGTTAGGATGTCTTTTCACATCTCCGGGAGGCTGCCTCTTGCCACTTGGCTGACGTCAATATGGCGAATCACAACTCTGCACTCAAACGACTCCCGGGAAAGTACCTGTTGGGGTGCTTTTCCCTATTGTGGCTTCCTCAAAGCTACTTTTCAAAATGTCAGCTCCCAAGGGAGAGAAGCCAGTGAACCGAAGGGGTGAGATAGAAAGAGCCCAAGATCCAGAGTCATAAGTTCTGTTAAGTGCCAGATCTTGTTGACCCTGGGAATACGGATTCAAGTTCCCAAGACTTGGTTCCTACCTTTCTGAAACTTTTCAGGGTTAACAGTGTGCATAAGGGAGAAACATGAGAACATGCTTCATCAGCTTTAAAGGGCTGAACACACAATGGTCAGTTAATCATTGAGAGGTAAGATATTCCATTGTCTTGAATCACTGACAGCACCCAAGATGATGCTGAGGGTCCTCCTGTTACAGATTGTCTTAGACCTCTACACTTCTTTGCAGCACTGATTGTAATTGCAATTCAGGAATTATTTGTGCAATTTCTGTCTCCCATAGAACGTCACGAGGGCAAAGGCTGCATTGGTTTTGTTCATGGCTGTCTCTCCAGTGACTCACCTGGTACCTGGCTTAGAAATTGCTCTCAGGGAAGACGTGTGGAGGGAAGACTTGTGGGAAAACAAGCAAGCAGTTCTGACTTTAGAATGGTTGAAAAATAAGCAGAGGAATGACTAAATTGAGCAGATACTGTGTCAGTCAGTCTACGGGCCCACATGGTTGTAGACAGAGCTGAGCACCTGCAATGGCTGGTGGGTTAAGGAAACCACTCGTGGCCCTTAAAGAGATTTGGGGAAAGCTTTCCGGATTGTTCACAATTAATATTTCTACTAAATAATTCCCAACCCCCAAATCTCTCCTTTCCCTTCCTGTTTCAGAATCTAGTTCTGGTAAGAAGGTAGCCTTTCTTTCTTCAAAGTCTCCTTCCTTTGCACTAGGATTTATGGGATTTCTTTTACTTTGCAAAAATACTTTCTCCTACCATTTCCCTTTTAAGCCAGGCTGGAAAACAGGGGCTATTATTCATCTCCATTTGCAACTGAGAAAACTAAAACCCAGAGAATTTTAGGAATTTATTTGCTCATGGCCTAAGTCAGGAGGACTGACGTGTGGGTCTTTTGAGCCTGAATTTCTCCTTTGGATCTCCTGGTGTCCTCAATAAAGGTAAGAAAGTACAAGGAATTCAAGCTTCAGCGGTCAGAGCAAAAGAACTCTTCTCAGCTAGAAACTGCCTCCTTGCTCTGTAGAGTTGATGCCTGGCAGTTGGTAGGAGTTTTGCTACAGTTGAAATGACCAACCTTTAAACACGCCTACTCTCCATTTTACCACTGACATGCAGTTCCAATCCGGAGGATGACACCAGCCAAATTCTATTCCTTTCAAGGCAGTTTGGGAAGAAGACGCAAGCTCAACGTCACGAGTGAAAACTCTCCACGCTCCTACTTGTACCAGCGTCTGGTTTGTTGGGCTTGGTTATCTGTCTGCTCCCTGCTCACTCACCCTTACTCCTCCATCCCATAATAACAGGAATAAAGGGCTCAAGGTAAGTTGTGGCTCTATGGCTATTTAGTCACACAGAGTTGCATCATCTTGGCTCCGGCCATTGGAACTTTAAGAAGGATGGTGACAGTGAGGATACAGGGGAGACTGGAATGGTATTCCACAAAGAAAGTGAAAGCAAAGGCATCTTGCTTGGGAAAGGAAGGTGTTATGCGTTGAATTGTGTCCCCCGCCAAAAGATATGTTGAAGTCCTAAACCTGTGAATGTAACCCTGTTTGGAAACAGGGTTTTTGGAGATGTTATCAGTTAGCTTAACATGAGGTCTTACTAGAGTAGACCAAAAAAACTGAAATAAAATAAAAAATAAAACCCCATGCTGTTGAGTCAATTCTGACTCATAGCAGCCCTACAGGACAGAGTAGGACTGCCCCATAGGTTTCTAAGGAGTGGCTGGTGGATTTGACCTGCAGCAGCATTAGAGTAGTGTGGATCCTGATCCTGTATTTCGCCCTTATAAAAGAGGAAAGAGTACACAGAGACAGGGAGACAAAGGAAGGGTGTCATGTGATGCTTCAGCTGCAAGGCAAGAAGCCTGGAGCCTACGAGAAGCTAGGAAAGAGGCATGGTGCAGGTTCGCTCTGGGAACCTCAGGAGGAAATCAACATGGCCAACACCTGATCTCAGGCTCCCAGCTTCCAGAACTCTGATGTAATTCTTTGCTGTTATTTAAAGCACCCCCCCCCCACCCTTTGCTGTGTTTTGTTACCGCAACCCTTGCACACTAATACAGACGGGCTAATGGGAAAGAAAACCTTAATCTCCATGCAGTTAACGAGCTTCACTGTAGAGGACTGAACTTGTTTGCAGTAGCTCCAGAGCAGAGAATCAGGATGAATGAGTTAAATGGCAGGGACCCTAGAAGAAGGTTCAAACAACATCACAGTCCAGCCAGCGACTGGCTATCTCCACTGGTAGAGACCCTCACTGGAATGGCTCACATAGAAGATATGGAGGACACTCTGAATGTGATCGGCTACCTCTAAGGCAGCTTCCTGTTCTCTGAGTCTCGTCTCTTTGAGAGGCAGACATGTTATATTTGACATGTTGAGATGTAGCAGAGTGAATACACTGGGAGAACCAGAGCGAGGACTCTGGCTCCTGAACCCTCCAGCAGACTGCCATGCTGCCTCTAAGCATCACATTTCTTTTAGGTACCCACAGGTCTTTTTGCTAGCTACACAGAGGAAGGAACAGATCTGCCCAGCTCACTAAGGGTCTGGAATCACTGCTAAGGCCCAGAACACCCAAGCATGCCCCAGGCACGGTTTCCAGACCAAATAAAAAACAGGCCTCACAAGTTATACAAATACATGTAGATGTTGTTTTGATGAATAAAATGCACATTTCTTAAAAAGCACTACCTATTTTATAGTTATTTTTGGTCTTTATATATATATTTTTTCTATAATGATTGTCTAAAGTGTACATGGGAGTGATTTCCTTTTCCTTTTTTAACTTGAAAAGAAATCTTCACAGTGAAGTGGTTATGAGGAGGAGTTCAAGACTGGCTAGGTCAGAAGTCTGGCTTTGCCACTGTTTAATTTGGTGACTTTGAGAAAGTTACCTAGCTTCTCTGAGCCCTCTCTGTGGGCTCAATAACAATGTTACTTTAACATTACTAAGTAACATTAATGGGGATAATAATAACATTACTCGAAGGGATACTGGGAAGATTGGATGAGATAATACATCTAAGTGTTCAGAACAGTGTTGGGCACATGGTAAATGTTCACTACATGTTAGCTATTCTGATCATAAAGAGCCCTGGTGCGCGCAGTGGTTAAGAGCTTGGCTGCTAACCAAAAGGTCAGTGGTTCAAACCCACCAGCCACTCCACAGGAGAAGATATGGCGGTCTGCTCCCATAAAGAGTACAGCCTTGAAAACCCTGTTGGGCAGTCCCCTTCTATCCTATAGCATTGCTATGAGTCAGAACTGACCCCAAAGGGCAATGGGTAAACTGATAAAATTCTGATCACGATTACTGGAAATGCTGGTTTATTGGTGTAGACAAAAGCAAATACTCTTCATCTTGGTGAGGACAGCCAGTTTCACTGCCCACCTCTAGCCCACAGGCCATTTAATACCATGAAAAGGAGGCTGGAATTTCCCCAGGTTACCAGCAAGCATCTGGGCTGACTCTCAGCCTGGCAGACTTTCTGACTAACTCTCTGGTACCCTCTGCCCTGGAGAACTAGCCCTCAAAACATCTACGCTGCCTGCAGAGACCTCTGCTCCCCTGCCTCAGGATGGTTGAGCTGAGGGGTGAGCAAGAGGGCAGTTCCCCAGGCCAGTGCCCTCTGTGCAGCCCTCTGGTTCCAAGCCACCTGCCCTGGAACAAAGGACAAAGACGAGGGAGAGGGGTTTGACCCAGACATCTGGACTGACCTTTCTCGACTGCCCTCAAAGAACAGGCAAGAACTGTGACTTCAGCCTGATTTCATTTGCTGAGATTCTCTGCTTTCTCATCAACCCCTTTGGTGGGATGGTCTCCCTTCATTAGCAGTATACATGAACCACCCACCCTAGGGAGTCAGTTCTGGAAAAGGAGGGTAGAAATGGAGAAACGAATAAGGAAAAGCTGATGGAGACCAAGGTAGGAAGGCAAGCTGTCTTTGAGCAAACTGTTCAACGTGTTTTCACCCACCTGAGGCAAAGAAAGGAGCCCTGGTGGTGCAGTGGTTAAGAGCTATGGCTACTAACCAAAAAGGTTGGCAGTTTGAATCCACCAGCCACTCCTTGGAAACCTTACGGGGCAGTTCTACTCTGTCCTATAGGGTTGCTATGAGTCGGAATTTACTTGATGGCAACAGGTATTGGGATTTTTTTTTTTGAAGCAAAGAAAACTTACTACGAGCAAGGTACCACATCAAAGGCTGGAGGATGAAGGTGTTTGCGCCATGGTTTCCCGCCCCCCTTCTTAGATGATGTCTAAATGCACAGTCTCTCCAAAACCTCAGCTGAGTCATGTTCACCCAACAACTAATAACAATAACTAACATTTCTTGAGTGTTTACTACTTGCCAGGCACCGACTTAGGAATACTGCATTTGTTAGCTTATTTAATACTCAGGACAACCCTCTGAGGGGTCTCATTAATATTTCTATTTTACGATTGAAGAAATTAAGGCTAAGAGCGATGAAGTAACTTGGCTTGAGGTCATGCAGCTAACAAGTTACAGCTTTTGACCTCCTATCCGGTATGCTGCCTATCATCCAGTTGAAAAACAAAATATCTATCAAGCTACTATTATTGACCAGTCATATTTAAGACTTCTTTTGTGTGTGTGTGTTTGTGTGTGTGTAGACACAACCTAAAATGGCTTCTCCAGAACAAATGTCTCAGGGATTTGAATAATTATCTGCGCTGACTCATTGGGGCAGAAGGTCCAAAGCAGGCTTCTCTGGTCTGAAAGTCCCTGCTAATGACCCTGACCCTCCACCTGACTTAGCGTGTGTAGACAGGCTTAATGGTTTCTCTATTGAGCCCCTCCATTATTTTTCAGGTGCCCAAGGTAATCTTTTCATTGAACACACACCATTCTGGGATTTTCACAATGCTGATGACTAAGGGATTTTCTTCTGCCTGGTCCTAATAAGGGGACCTGAGTTAATCATTGTGTAACTTTGTAGGGAGCGCGACGGGGGCTTAAACCACTTCTCTTGCTTCAATAGGAGAAAAAGCAACCCAGGTGCAGACCACGAGGACCTCAGGGTTTGATACTATTAAATCAATGCATGGACCAAAAAAAAAAAGGAGTGGATTAGGCCCTTTTTGCAAACAAATCTGGTGGGTAAGACTCAAAGATGGAAGAAAAAGAAGCCTGAACAGATACCACTGCATTAGTGACTGCCTGAGCTCTCCTTTCTCTCCATGGTCTTTTAAAAAAAAGTCAACTACAGAAATTATTGATTCTCCGTGTGAGCGGACCCCCCACCCATCTGACTTCACAGGGGCTCTGGGTTGATTTCTCTGCCTTTGCTTAGAAACTGCCAACCACACTACCATTTCAAGGGGCTAGCAAAATTTACCACAATGTTTGGCCTTTGAAATTTCTGCTACAAGAATAACAGTGCGATTTTGTTCCTTTCTCTGTTTCCCTAACCCAGATAATCATAAGAGATCTAGATTTAAAAAAAAAAATTTTTTTTTGAGAGTCAACGCTATTCAGTGGAAGAATTGTATGTAAAAATATTGCTCAGTGTCACCACCATTCATGAAATATTTTTATTTCTTATTAGTTCGATTTTATCATCTATCACCATCCTCATCTCTGGAATATGAGGATTATGAATTTCCTTCTCTTCTCAATGTCTACACTACCTGGTATATAGTAGATGCTCAATAAAAATTTGTTGAATGGTACTCTTTACTCAGTATTCAGGTTCCTTAAACCAGGTAGAAGTCTCTAGCACTTTCTCGAAGTTGGTTTTAAAGCTTTAACACTCTTCAAGGGAGACTAAGAAAGAAAGGGCAACAAGGTACGATTCAATCAATAATTTTTACCAGAAATGAAAAGGGACTGGTATTTGTTGCCTCTACAAGAAGGGCTCAAAGTATCTCTTTCTCCTACACACTACAGGCAGTACAGTGTAGGGTTAAGATCTGGAGTCAGGAGTCAGATGCCTGGGCTGGCATGCAGTTCTATCACCCACCAGCTGGGGGCCAGGGAAGCTAAGCATCAGCCTCCTGTCTGAAAATAGTAACAATGACAGCAACACTAACAACAATAACAATACCTCATAGGCTGGTTGTATGGATTATTAATAATAAAAGACAGGTTTCTTAAGCAGCCACCAGTATAAGACACTATTCTAAGCATCCTACCTATATTAATTCATTTACTGCATGTAAAGGATTCGATGAGTTAATGTATGTGAAAACCTTTGCACGGGCTGAGCGCATAGTATGTGTTCAGTAATATTGGTTGTTTTTTAAAATTTTATTTATTTTGTTGTTGAGAATATACACAGCAAAACATACACTGATTCAACAGTTTCTACAAGTACAATTCAGTGACATTAATCATATGGTGTGCAGCCATTCTCACCTTCCTTTTCTGAGTTGTTCCTCCCCATTAACATAAATTTACTGCCCCCTGAAGTTTCTGTTTATCTTTCACATTGCTGTTGTCAATTTGATCTCAAGTAGATAACATCTTGAAAACAGCACAATGCCCAAGGCAGATATTCTAGTTCAGCTAAACTATTTGGTTTTAAGAAGATTTCAGGGGATATTTTTGGTTTAATTTTTAAAGTTTATCTCGGGGTAATCACTTCAGGGGTTCATCCAGCCTCCATGGCTCCAGAAAGTCTGGAGTTTGTGAGGATGTGAAATTCTCTTCTGCATTTTCCTCCTTGTTATTTTGATATTCCCTTTCCCAGTCAGCTCCAAAGGGGCTGATTTGATTGCTCAGATTCCAGGGCACTGGTTGGGCTATGTTTGCTAGTGGGTGGGGCTGTGATGGTTAAGGTTGTGTGTCAACTTGGCTCGACCATGATTCTCAGCGGTTAGGCAGTTATGATGTGGTTTGGCAGCTATGTAATGATGTAATCGTCTCCACAATGAGATCTGATATAATGTAATCATCTCCATGATAAGGTCTGTTATGAGCAGCCAATCAGTTGAAAGGGAGTTTCCTTGGGGGTGTGGCCTGCATCGAATATAGATGGACTTTCTGGCAGAGCTCGCTGTCTTTTGTTTGCTCTGGATTCTACAGCTGGCATCTGTTCATCTGACCTCTGCTTCTTGGGACTTGAGCTCACCTGCCCAATTTGGGATTTGTCAGCCTTGCAGCCTGTGAGCCAGAGGCCTGCTGTCTGACCTGCCAATCTTGGGTTTGCTAGCCCCTGCAGCTACATGAGTCGGGAGAAGCCTCCAGCCTGACCCACGGACTTGGGACTTCCCAGTCTCTACAACCACAGAAGCCATTTCCTTGACATAAATATCTCTGTATATATATTTATATGCTTCACTGGTTTTCCTTCTCTAGAGAACCCAGCCTAAGACAGGGGCCGTTACACCTGGAATCCCCTCACACTTGGGTGTGGTGCTCCTGTTTCATGGTTAGAATGCATCAGGTGGGAATGTGTGACATCCTGCAGTAGAGGCCTGCTACCTCACTTCCTCTCTTCTTTCCTGGCCATGTTCCGGGTTGTGGTCAAGACCCTCTCTCTGATTCTCTTTCTCCCTAGCTCCTCAGACCTAATCTCTTAGGAAGATACCCTTGGAGACCAGCATGACAAGAACATACCCAGTACAGCCAACTCCCAGCTAACCGTGAGTGAATCTAACTCTAAAAGACTATTGACTCACGTTTATTGAGCTCTTCCTGTATACCTGGCACCGTGTTGAGCACTTTGCACGCCATCAATGTATTTTAAGGCTCACAAGTACTCTCTGAAGATGATACTGCTGTTACCCTCCTTTTGCAGGAAGAGATATGGAAGATGAAGTTACAGATGCTGTAAATATCCCCAAGGCCTTACAACTAGAAAGTGATGCAGCACGATTCAAACCCAGGTCTGTGCGGCTCTGAAGTTCCCTTAGAGTTCTCTGCATTGAAATGCAGATCTGAAGCCCAGTTCACAACGTGGTAGTTTGTTTCAAAAGACGGCTGTCATCAAGCGCTTTGTTTCCCTATGAGCATGCCAGCATGCCAGAGTCCCTGGGTGGCACAAACGGTTAACATGCTCAGCGGCTAACCAAAAAGGTGGCAGTTTGAGTCTCCCCAGAGGCACCTCAGAAGAAAGGCTTGGCAATCTACTTCCAAAAAAATCACGCATTGAAAACTCTACGCAGCAGGGTTCTACTCTGACACACATGGGGTCACCATGAGTCGGAATCGACTTGATGGCGACTGGTTACTGGTATGTGACTGCTGCTTCCTCCTTGAGATGTGGAGTCTGTCCCTCCACCCTGCCTTGTGTCTGGGTTGGCCTGTGTCTGCTTTGACCAACAGAATATGGTAGAAGTGATTCTATGCCAGGTCTGAGCCCACCCTTGCAGAGGGCTGGCAGCTCCAGCTTCCTTGCTGTTGAAAGCCAGCTACCGTGTGAGTGTGACTGCCCCGAGACTCCTGTGCTGTGAAAAGCCCATGGAGAAGTCCAGAGGGTGAGATTCCACATGGAGAGAGACAAGCCACATGGAGAAATGCCAAATTATCAGACATCCAGCCCCAGCCCAGCCCTGCCATCTGCTGAACGCAGTCAAGTGAGTGACTCCAGCCAATGCCACATGAAGCCAAAGAACCTCCCTGCCCAGCTCTTCCCAGATTTCGGCCCACAAAACTGTGAGCAAAATAGATTGTTTTAAGCCACTAATTTTGGTATAGTTTGTTAAGCAGAAATAGATAACCGAAACATTCAGTTAGGTGCTACTTTGTCTCGAGTTTTCCCAATGCTATCTAGTACATGTATTTCCCTGGAGGAGGCTGTGGGGAAGTCAGTGGCGATCTAGGAGGGGATGTAGGTGTTCCTAGATCTCCTGGCTAGAAAGTCATCAAGGAGCAGCCTGATTTCACCTGATACTGAATGACATTTATTGTGCACATAGGCAGGTTATGCTGTGCTGGGGACCTTATGTATAATTATCAGCTCAATGAATATCGCTGCAGAAATTTGGAAGGTTCGTGTACCATCCCCGTTTCACAGATGAAGAAGCTGAGGCTCACAGAGGTTGAGCAACTGCCAAGAGGTGAAGAGTAAGTGATGGAGCCAGAGTCCAAGCCCAGGACTGACTATAAAGCAGAGACCTCTTTCACTACACCACGTTTTTGATGCTCTGAAAACAATGTATAATTCTAAGGCTATTTCCTGCTCTGACAACCTGGGTCTGGGAGAAGGGGAACGTTCTTTGGGAGAGGTGCAGGGCCTCTGGAGTGACTCGGACCTTGGTTTGAATTATGCTCCATCACTCACTGGTTGTGTGACCTTGGGAAACCTCATCCCCAAAATGAGGATAACAATAGTATCTTCTTCAGAGGGTTCTTGTGAAGCTTAAAATAGGTTGTTACCATGCAAAGTGCTTAACACAGTGCCTTGTGTACAGTAGGGGCTCAATAAACATTAATTATTTTTTAATAGTTTTTTTTTTTTTTAATAGTATTAGGAGTCTCTGGGTGGTACAAATGATTAAAGCATTTACTCTTACCTGAAAGGTTGATGGTTATAGTCCACCCGGAGGTGCCTTGGAAGAAAGGCCTGCCAATCTACTTCCAAAAAATCATTCATTGAAGGCCCTATGGAGCGTAGTTCTACTCTGACACACCTGTGGTCACCATGAGTTGGAACTGACTTGATGGCAGCTGGTTTAATTGTATTAAAAAAAAAAAAAACCCAGTGCCGTCGAGTCGATTCTGACTCATAGCGACCCTATAGTCCAGAGTAGAACTGTCCCATAGAGTTTCTAAGGAGCGCCTGGAGGATTCAAACTGCCGACCCTTTGGTTAGCGGCCATAGCACTTAACCACTACGCCACCTGGTTCCCTCACAGTTAGGTGGGAGTTGGCTACACTAAATATATTCCCAGCATTTCATAGACCAGAACAGGGGTTGGCAGACCGTGGCTCATGGACCAAATTCAGTCTGCTGCCTGTTTTTGTATGTCTCATGAGCTAAGAATGGTTCTCACATTTTAAATGGTTGAAAAAAAAAATCAAAAGAAGAATAGTAGTTCCTGACATGTGAAAATTGTATAAAATTCAGTACCCATAAATAAAGCTTTATTGGAACACAGCCACGTCCATTCATTTACGTATTGTCTACGGCTGCTTCTGCACTATAGTGGCAGAGACTGCATGGCCCACAAACCCGTTGCCGTGGTGTCAATTCCGACTCACAGTGACCCTACAGGACAGATTAGAACTGCCGCATAGGATGTCCAAGGCGCAGCCTGTGGGTTCACACTGCTGAGCTTCTGGTTAGCAGCCGAGCCTTTAACCACTGCACCACCAGGGCCCCGTAAAGTCTGTTTACTGCCTGATTCTTTATGGAAGTTTGCTGACCTCTAGTCTAGACCGTGACTTAAGTGGGAGACACTGGGGTGGGAGCAGGGTAAATCAGAAACCATCAATTTCCAACGCTAATTTGACCATTAACTAGCTGACTGACCTCATTTAGGTCTCTGGCATGTTAGCTTTATGTTGTTATCTATTATAACAGCTGAAAGGGCTGGTCATTTTCTCCTAAGGTTCTAGATTAAAGAAACAAAAGAAGTCTGTAACTCGGATGGTGTACAAAGCAGGTTGTAGGAGAATTGTGGGCTAGGAAACACTTCCCACACCTTGAAAAGGCTATAAGTAGTCTGGTAGTAAAACAAAAGGCTATTAATATTCTAGTGTTAATAAGAGCTCTGGAAATGAGGCCCCAGGAAAAAACTACAGCAACAGGGAAAGGGAAAAAATGAATTAGAGATAAATAAAGACCATCCACATAGGTACCAGACAATGTAGCATAGCATGGCCCTGTAAATACGCTTGGCAAAGAGATAAAAGGCAGCGTGTGTTGCGTATTCACCATGCCAGGCACTGTTTTAGGTGCTGCTCATGAATTGCCTCATTTAATCCTTCCAGCAACCTGGTGGGCTGTAGCCACCTCATCTGTGCCTCGGGGGGCTGTTGTGAGGACTGACGAGCACGACGCACACGTTGCTGTAGCTACTGTCCAGCGGGCCCAGACTCATGGTGCCCCCATGCACAACAGAACAAAACAGGCCCGGCTGGTCTAGCACCATCCCCATGATTGACAGGTTTCAGATGGAATCTTCTGATTTCCAGGCCTTTCTTCCTATTCTGTCTTCTCCTGGAAGCTTCACCGAAACCTGTTCAGCATCACAGCCACACACAAGCCTCCACTGACAGGTGGGTGGTGGCCGTGCACAACGCACACTGGCCAGGAATCCAACCCAGGTCTCTTGCGTGGAAGGCAAGAATTCTACCACTGAACCACCAATGTCCCCATGATGCTACCATACTGTTGTTGGAATGACCAGGCCAAAGGAACACCCTTCCTGTGACTGGACACCAAGCCTTTCTGCTAATTTGCCGAGTCCCTGCATGTGCCCGTCTCTCCCAGTTTACGTGGTCTCTCAGCAGCAGGAATGGAATGGGCAGCAGTTACATTTCAGTGCACATAGCTCCAGTGATGAGCACTGCTCAGGCTGACAACACAGGAGAGGCCATGACCACATCACTCATCGGCAGACTGACAGCATCTGCCCCTTCCTTCCTTCCTGTTCACTTGTACTTTGCGCAATATAGGGTGGAGCCTCTGGTCCACCAGCACCACCTGAGCAGCCCAAAGCCCACCCCCATGATGGAAGAGGACCAGGATCTGGAAAGAAAACACATGGATTGAAGACCTCAGTGGCTGAAGGTGAGAGGAAGATGGCCCTGGAAAAGGGCCAGGCAGCCAGAACAGACAGACACGTGTGACATTTGTGTTGCAGGAAGAGGACCACGCCCTGGGGAATTCTCCTCGTTACGTGATCATGAAAAACCTGGAAGTGGAATACTCTGGTTATGCTACAACCATCCTTCAGAGAGCAAAATTAATCTACATATTCAGATGCGAGGTGGTCTTCAGCTGCTGAGCTATTTCAGAGAAGTCCCAATGAGCCCGTGAATGTCTGTCAATGAGGGCTTTGCAAGTCTGAGGAGAGCATAAAGGACTCTAAGGAGCAAAAAGGCAAGTGGGAAAGAATCTACATTCTAGCCCCTTATGCTCTATATGATGCGGATGTTCTAGGATATTCTTTTCATGATCATGCAGAACCCAGGAGCAGAACTGTGAGGACAGCACAATCCAGCCCTCAGGAAGGCGTGCTTCTAGCTATCTGCCCGCTGCATCTGCTGGAGTCTCTAAAAGTATCTTTGTATTCTTGGAATAAATTTCTGCTTTTATTAAAAAAAAAAAAAAAAAGGTGGAGCCAAGATGGTGGAATAGACAGATGCTTCCGGCGAGCCCTCTGTACAACAAAGACCCCAAAAAACAAGTGAAACGAGTATATTGGTAACAAGCTGGGAGCCCTGAGCATCAAAGGCAAGCTTAGACAACGAACTGAAGGGCAGGAGGAGGAAGAGACTGTTCAGAAGCGGAAAGGAGTTACCGGACCTGAATCGCAGGGAGCCCTCAGGCACCATTCCCGGAGTGGTGGTGGTGGTGGCAGCGGTGGTGGGCTGGTACTAGCATTGGGCCGCAGTTTCCTCAGGGAGAAGCAGCCAGCCACAGAACCTACTCACACCTCCAGAACCTGAGGAGAAGGGCGCTCTTGGCAAAAGCTAAGTACTTGCGTATATTTTACAGCGCCCCCCACCCAAGCCCCAAGCCGGCTTCAGCGGCTGAATCTCTGGGCCTGAGATAGACCTTGGTGAGTACCTACAGCCATCCTCCCGGCCTTGGGGAAGGAAAAAATTTGCAAGGGGGGGGAAAAGATAATTTGCTAGTTCCATTAACCGGGGGAGCTCAGGACAGAAGCGGCTCCTGTCCAGGCATAAACCATCTGTGGACCTTGCGTACCTTTCCCTTCTGCATGGACCTGTGTGGGCCTATTTCAGGACAGTAGACCCTTGTTGTCAAAGTCCAACCATTTCAGCTATGCGATGGAGAAGTGGGTGTTTAACGTTTGACATTGCTTTCCCTATTAAACAAGGTCCTCACCTACCCACATCAGGGACCTAAGGACTGGTAGCTCCACTCAGGTCACCTAGCCACCCGTGTCAGGGGTTCAGAGATAACTGGTACCTCCCAGTCCTTACAACCAAAAACTTTGGGTGCCGATGGTCCCTCTGCAGAACCCACCCACCAGAATACTCTGGGGAACAGAGACACGTTTTCCTCAGAGACACTGGGGGTCGGTTCTCTGCCCCCTGCCTTGTTCAGAGCACGACTCCCTGCTGCAATCAGATACCAGTATATACGCCAATCACCCCTGCCCCTCTCAGACTCTATGACAGAGCCTGTACCACACACTTGATATCAGCTACCTGGAAGCCTGAGCTGATGTCATAGAAGAGAACTGAATGGACTCCTAGACTAATATACCTGATAACACCTCTAGCCAGCTGGGGACAGGACACCAGAGCTCCAAAGGTGAAAATAATCAAGCTAGCTCACTTAAGCAACCCATAGGGGTATACCAAAACAAAACAAAGCAAGCAGCTACGACCCAGTAAGCAAGCGTAAACTAATACAATAACTTATAGATGGCTCAGAGATAACAGTCAATATCAAGTCACATAAAGAAACAGAACTTGATCACCTTAACAGGCTCTCAAAACAAAGAATCCAGGGATCTTCTAGATGAAAGTGCATTCCTGGAATTGCCAGATGCAGAATGCAAAAGTTTAATATACAGAAGAACCCTTCAAGACATCAGGAAGGAAATGAGGCAATACGCAGAACAAGCCAAGGAACACACAGATAAAGGAACTGAAGAAATTAGAAAGCTTATTCAGGAACATAACGAAAAGTTTAATAAGCTGGAAAAATCCATAGACAGACAGCAATCAGAAATTCAGAAGATTAGCAATAAAATTACAGAATTAGACAACTCAATAGAAAGTCAGAGGAGCAGAATTGAGCAAGCAGAAGCTAGAATTTCTGAACTTGAAGATAAATCACTTGGCACTAATATATTTCAAGAAAAATCAGATAAAAGAATTTAAAAAAATGAAGAAAACTTATGAATCATGTGGGACTCTATAAAGACAAATAACCTACGAGTGACTGGAGTACCAGAACAGGGAGGGATAACAGAAAATACAGAGAAAATTGTTGCAGATTTGTTGGTAGAAAACTTCCCTGATATTGTGAAAGATGAGAAGATATCTATCCAAGATGCTCATCGAACTCCATATGAGGTAGATCTTAAAAGAAAGTCACCAAGGCATATTATAATCAAGCTTGCCAAAACCAAAGATAAAGAGACAATTATAAGAGCAGCGACGGATAAACGAAAAGTCACCTACAAAGGAGAGCCAATAAGAATAAGCTGGGACTACTCGGCAGAAACCATGCAGGCAAGAAGGCAATTGGATGACATATTTAAAAAACTGAAGGAAAAAAACTGCCTGCCAAGAATCATATATCCAGCAAAAGTGCCTCTTAAATATGAAGGTGAAATTAAGACATTTCCAGATAAACACAAGTTTAGGGAATTCGTAAAAATCAAACCAGAACTATAAGAAATACTAAAGGGAGTTCTTTGGTTAGAAAATCAATAATATCAGGCATCAACCCAAGACTAGAACACTGGGCAGAGCAACCAGAAGTCAACCCAGGCAGGGAGATCCAAAAAAACAAATGACAGTATTTAAAAAAAAAAAAAAAGCCCCAAACAGGGTAAAAGCGATGTTATTATATAAAAGAAGACAACATTAAAATAATAAAGAGGGATTAAGAAATGTAATTATACACATTCTATATGGAGAGGAAGATATGGTGATACAAAGAAATAAAAGTTAGTTTTAAATTTAGAAAAATAGAGGTAAATAAAAAGGCAACCACAAAGGAGACAAACTATCCTACTCATCAAAATAAAATACAAGGGAAAAATACAGACTCAGCAGAAACAAAATCCACAATAAAAATATGAGGAAAGGGCAGTATATAAAGAAAATCTACTAAGCACATAAAATCAAGTGGGAAAAAGAAACTGTCAACAACATACAAAAAAAGGACATCAAAATGATAGCACTCAATTCATACCTATCCATAATTACCCTGAATGTAAATGGACTAAATGCACCAATAAAGAGACAGAGAGTGGCAGAATGGATTAAAAAACAAGATCGGTCTATATGCTGCCTACAAGGGACACACCTTAGACTTAGAGACACAAACAAACTAAAACTCAAAGGATGGAAAAAAATAAATCAAGCAAACAATAATCAAAAAAGAACAGGAGTGGCAATATTAATTTCTGACAAAACAGACTTCAAAGTTAAATCCATCAGAAAGGATAAGGAAGGACACTATATAATGATTAAAGGGACAATACACCAAGAAGATACAACCATATTAAATATTTATGCACCCAATGACAGGACTGCAAGATACATAAAACAAACTCTATCAGCATTGAAAAATGAGATAGACAGCTCCACAATAATAGTAGGAGACTTTGACACACCACTTTCAGTGAAGGACAGGACATCCAGAAAGAAGCTTGATAAAGACAGGGAAGATCTAAATGCCACAATCAAACAACTTGACCTGGTAGATATACACAGAACATTCCACCCAACAGCAACCAAGTATACTTTATTTTCTAGTGCACATGGAACATTCTCTAGAATAGATCACATATTAGGTCATAAAGTAAGCCTTAGCAGAATCCAAAACATTGAAATATTACAAAGCATCTTCTCTGACCATAAGGCCATAAAAGTGGAAATCAATAACAGGAAAAGAAATCAAACACTTGGAAACTGAACAATGCCCTGCTCAAAAAAGACTGGATTATAGAAGACACTAAGGATGGAGTAAAGAAATTCATAGAATCCAATGAGAATGAAAACACTTCCTATCAGAACATTTGGGACACAGCAAAAGCAGTGCTCAGAGGCCAATTTATATCAATAAATGCACACATCCAAAAAGAAGAAAGGGCCAAAATCAAAGAACTATCCCTACAACTTGAACAAATAGAGAGCAACAAAACAAACCCAGAGGCACCAGAAGAAACCAAATAATAAAAATTAGAGCTGAACTAAACACAATAGAAAACAGAAAAACAATTAAAAGAATTAACAAGACCAAAAGCTGATTTTTTCAAAAAACCAACAAAATTGATAAATCACTGGCCAAACTGACAAAAGAAAAACAGGAGAGGAAGCAAATAACCCGAATAAGAAATGAGAGGGGCGATACTAAAACACACCTAACTGAATTAAAAGAATCATATCAGATTACTATGGAAAACTATACTCAAACAAATTTGAAAACCTAGAAGAAATGGATGAGTTCCTAGAAACATACTACCTACCTAAACTAACACAAACGGAGGTACAACAACTAAATAGACCCATAACAAAAGAAGAGTTTGAAAAGGGAATCAAAAAACTCCCAACAAAAAAAAGCCCTGGTCCGGATGGCTTCACTGCAGAGTTGTATCAAACTTTCACAGAAGAGTTAACACCACTACTACTAAAGGTATTTCAGAACATAGAAAAGGATGGAATGCTACTAAACTCATTCTATGAAGCCACCATATCCCTGATACCAAAACCGGGTAAAGACACCACAAGAAAAGAAAATTATAGACCTATATCTCTCAGGAATGTAGATGCAAAAATCCTGAACAAAATTCTAGCCAATAGAATTCAACAACATATCAAAAAAATAATTCACCATCACCAAGTGGGATTCATACCAGGTATGCAGGGATGGTTCAACATTAGAAAAACAATTAATGTAATTCATCACATAAATAAAACAAAAGACAAGAATCACTTGATTTTATCAACTGATGCAGAAAAGGCATTTGACAAAGTTCAACACTCATTCATGATAAAAACTCTCAGCAAAATAGGAATAGAAGAAAAATTCCTCAACATAATAAAGGGCATTTATACAAAGCCAAAAGCCAAAAGCACCCTAAATGGAGAGAGCCTGAAAACATTCCCATTGAGATCGGGAACCAGACAAGGATGCCGTTTATCACCACTCTTATTCAACATTGTGTTGGAAGTCCTAGCCAGAGCAATTAGGCTAGATAAAGAAATAAAGGGCATCCAGATTGGCAAGGAGGAAGTCAAAGTATCTCTGTTTGCAGATGACATGATCTTATACACAGAAAACCCTAAGGAATCCTCCAGAAAACTACTGAAACTAATAGAAGAATAGAAGAGTTCAGCAGAGTATCGGGATACAAGATAAACATACAAAAATCAGTTGGATTGCTCTACACCAACAAAAAGAACATCTAGAGGAAATCACCAAATCAATGCCATTTACAGTAGCCACCAAGAAGATAAAATACTTAGGAATAAATCTTACCAGAGATGTAAAAGACTTGTACAAAGAAAACTACAGTACACTTCTGCAAGAAACCAAAAGAGACTTACATAAGTGGAAGAACATGCCTTGCTCGTGGATAGGAAGACTTAACATTATAAAAATGTCTATTCTACCACAAGCGATCTATACATTCAATGCAACCTGATCCAAATCCCAACGACATTCTTTAATGAGATGGAGAAAGAAATCACCAACTTCATATGGAAGGGAAAGAGGCCCCAGATAAATAAGGCATTACTGAAAAAGAAGAACAAAGTGGGAGGCCTTACTTTACCTGATTTTAGAACCTATTATACCGCCACAGTAGTCAAAACAGCCTGGTACTGGTACAACTACAGACACATGGACCAATGGAACAGAACTGAGAATCCAGACATAAATGCATCCACATATGAGCAGTTGATATGTGACAAAGGCCCCCAAACAGTTAAACAGGAAAAAGACAGTCTTTTTAACAAACGGTGCTGGCAGAACTGGATATCCATCTGCAAAAAAATGAAACAAGACCCATACCTCAATCCATGCACAAAAGGTAATTCAAAATCGATCAAAGACCTAAATATAAAATCTAAAACAATAAAGATCATGGAAGAAAAAATAGGGACAACGTTAGGAGCCCTAATACATGGTATAAACAGTATACAAAACATTATAATGAATGTAGAAGAAAAACTAGATAAATGGGAGCTCCTAAAAATCAAACACCTATGCTCATCCAAAGACTTCACCAAAAGAGTAAAAAGACTACCTACAGACTGGGAACAAGTTTTCAGCTATGACATTTCTGATCAGCGCCTGATCTCTAAAATCTACATGATACTGCAAAAACTCAACTGCAAAAAGACAAATAACCCAATTAAAAAATGGGCAAAAGATATGAATAGACACTTCACTAAAGAAGACATTCAGGTAGCTAACAGATACATGAGGAAATGTTCACGATCATTAGCCATTAGAGAAATGCAGATCAAAAGTATAATGAGATTTCACCTCACTCCAACAAGGCTGGCATCAATCCAAAAAATACAAAAGAATAAATGTTGGAGAGGCTATGGAGAGATTGAAACACTTACACACTGCTGGTGGGAATGTCAAATAGTACAACCACTTTGGAAATCGATTTGGCGCTTCCTTAGAAAGCTAGAAATAGAACTACCATAGGATCCAGCAATCCCACTCCTTGGAATATATCCTAGAGAAATAAGAGCCTTTACACGAACAGATATATGCACACCCATGTTTATTGCAGCACTGTTTACAATAGCAAAAAGATGGAAGCAACCAAGGTGCCCATCAACGGATGAATGGATAAATAAACTATGGTATATTCACACAAAGGAATGCTACACATCGATAAAGAACAGTGAGGAATCTATGAAACATCTCATAACATGGAGGAACCTGGAAGGCATTATCCTGAGTGAAATGAGTCAGCTGCAAAAGGACAAATATTGTATAAGACCACTATTATAAGAACTTGAGAAATAGTTTAAACTGAGAAGAAAACATTCTTTTGTGGTTAGGAGGAGGGGAGGGAGGTAGGGTGGAAGAGGGGCATTCACTAATTAGATAGTAGGTAAGAACTACTTCAGGTGAAGGGAAAGACAGCACACAGTACAGGGGCGGTCAGCACAATTGGACTAAACCAAAAGGAAAGAAGTTTCCTGAATAAACTGAATGCTTCGAAGGCCAGCGTAGCAGGGGCAGGGGTCTGGGGACCATGGTTTCAGGGGACATCTAAATCAACTGGCATGATAAAATCTATTAAGAAAACATTCTGCATTCTACTTTGAAGAGTGGCGTCTGGGGTCTTAAACGCTAGCAAGCAGCCATCTAAGATGCATCAATTGGTCTCAACCCATCTGGATCAAAGGAGAATGAAGAACACCAAGGACACAAGGTGATTATGAGCCCAAAAGACAGAAGGGGCCACATGAACCAGAGACTACATCATCCTGAGACCAGAAGAACTAGATGGTGCCCGGCTACAACTGATGACTGCCCTGACAAGGAACACAACAGAGAACCCCTGAGGGAGCAGGAGAGCAGTGGGATGCAGATCCGAAATTCTCATAAGACCAGACTTAATGGTCTGACTGAGACTAGAAGGACCCTGGTGGTCATGGCCCCCAGGCCTTCTGTTGGCCCAGGACAGGAACCATTCCCGAAGCCAACTCTTCAGACATGGACTGGACTGGACAATGGGTTGGAGAGGGATGCTGGTGAGGAATGAGCTTCTTGGATCAGGTGGACGCTTGAGACTATGTTGGCATCTCCTGCCTGGAGGGGAGATGAGAGCGTGGAGGGGGTTAGAAGCTGGCAAATGGACATGAAAAGAGAGAGTACAGGGAGAAAGCGGGCTGTCTCAGTAGGGGGAGAGTAATTGGGAGTGTGTAGCAAGGTGTATATGGGTTTTTGTGTGAGAGACTGCCTTGATTTGTAAACTTTCACTTGAAGCACAATAAAAATTATATACATAAAAAAAGAAGTACCTGAAAAAAGATCTGGGGATTTCTAATTGGGATTAGAGGCAGTATAGAGAAGTCCTTCAGGTCAGAGACTCTGCAGTTGGCTTAAATTCGGCCATATTCCAGCTCTGCTACTTACTAGACATGTTACTTAACCTTATCATGTCTCTTTTTCCTTATCAGCTGCTCCACAGGAGAAAGATGGGGTAGTCTGCTTTCTTAAAGATTATAGCCTTGGAAACCCTGTGGGGCAGTTCTATTCTGTCTTAAAGGGACGCTATAAGTCGGAATTGACTTGACAGCAATGGGTTTGGTGGTTTTTTCATTTTCTTTTTGGTTTATTACTCATGACAGCATTGTTGAGTTATTACCTGAGTCCTTAGTACAGTTCCTAGAACACAGTAAGTAAAACTATGTAACCGTCAGCTATTAATAAATTTAAATCACGGTGTTCTAGGTAATTGGACTTACATACAAAGGTTGATGTGACTGCAGCAGGTCATCAGCCACGTGTGTTTATCTAAATTTAAATGAATTATAATGAAATACAAATAAAAAATTCAATCTTTTAGTCACACTAACCACATTTCAAGGGCTCAAGAACCACATGTGGCTAGCGGCTACTGTATTGGAAAGTTCAGCTACAGGATATTTTCACCATGGCAGGGAGTTCTATTGGACAGTGCTGGTCTCGAGGCAAGAGATATTCATAAATGCAGGCTACCGCATCTTTAAATGATGAGAATGAAGAGGGGTGTCATTCAGTTGTCCCATTAGAATACAAGATTATTTGGAAGGGGAAGCAGGGGAAATCAAGGCTTTGGGTATTAACAGCCTCACCTTGTGGGTGAAACAAGAAATGAAGGTGGCAGGGTATTATTTAAATTTATAAAGATACCAAGGGACGAACAACAGCACGGATAGAACTGTATCAGGAGAAGGGAGGAGGAGAGGAAGATGGTGAGGTGAGCTAAAGCTCTATCTGTCACGTCAGCAGTCAGATAATCTCTAAGTTTGGTAAATCAGCGAATAGCAATACAAGAACAGTACTTAGGCTATGGGGGTAAAAACAAAAGGGTGTAGAAGGGTCCCTTCCAGGGTAAGGGATGAGGGTGGGAAGGGGCATGGCAGAGAACTTTTGCTTTTTTAAAAATCATGAGTATTTCTGTAAGATTTCATTTTTTGACCATGTGCCTGTATTACGTTCGTTAAAACATTGTTGACAAAAGAACAAAACCAGGGATAAAAGTTTCACTGCTCTAGTGGAGAAAGGCATTCTGCAAGGAGAAGGTATCTTCTCCCAGCTCACTTCTTCAGGATCTCTGCTTGACTAAAATCCTGGTTCTGAGACACACCTCCTACAAAGGCAAAAGCAAAATCCAGCAGCTCCCCTCAACTCGTAATCTGGCTGCTCGAAGTGCATCCTGGGAAGACGAATAAACTGCAAGTACCAACTGAGGGAGCGACTGCTTGGGTGAGACAGAACGCGCGAGTGGGTGGATGTACTGGGACTGCGTGTGCGGGTGAGCAGCTGAGCAGACCTCAGTGGCTCCTGCTTGGGGCCCAGTGACAATTAGAGAGGGCTGGAGAAAAATACATAACCTCTGAAGTGCACGTGGACTCACAGACAGCACGATGGGTGCCCAGAGTTCTGTCTCCAGAGGGCTGAGATGTCTCCATTGCTCACCCAAGAACAAGAGTGTGTCCTGCCAGCTGTGAGGTGCCTCCCCCCGTGTGCACCATGTAAACGCTACACAGGTGCACATACGCTGTGACGCCACCTTCCCCCACTTACTGCTTTGGGAGGGCCAGAGTTTATAAGTGTGACACTCAGAATTTCTCAGGGCAGTTCACCAGAGAGCCACTGTCCAGAAGAATGACGACTGGCTCTCAGAATATGAGTTGCATTTGAAAGGGAACAGCTAAACATTGACATGTTTTAAAGTAAGATTTCCCTAAGTTGCCTATAAATGGAATCAGTGTTAAAATTTTTTCAGAAAACGGAAAAGAGAATATTGGATTCCAAGTCTGGACTCTCTCTCCTGCTCTCTCAATTATTGCCTGTGTGACCTTGGGAAAAGCAATTTATTGTGCAGTTTTCTCATGGACCACACAGGAGTACTTAATACTGGGTATGCAGCAATGTATACAAATATGGATGCATGTACCAGCGACTAAATGCCTATATCGCACTTAAAAAAAAAAAATTCCTGTAAGAATTTGCCTCCTCATTTTACAAATGAACAAACTGTGGCTCAGAGAGTTTCTCCAGGGCACACGGTTAAGAAGTGGTAGGGCTAGGATTTGAACCCAAGTAAATCCCTGGTGCAAACGGTAAAGTGCTTGGTTACAAACAAAAATATTGGAGATTTGAGCCCCCCCAGAGGCACCTCAGAAAAAAGGCCTGGTGATCTACTTCCAAAAAACCAGCCATTGAAAACCCTGTGATGGCGCAGAGTTCTACTCTGACACGGTGCTGCCACGAGTCAGAGCTGACTTGATGGCAACTAGTTTTTATTTTTATTTTCAGGTCTGACTTCAAAGGACTCTGTACTGTATTATGCTGCCCCCTAGACTGTCTTCCCTTTTTCACCAGATAATTTATCAAAATGTAAAGGTAAAAACCAGACTGAGTACCGGAGTGCTTTGAAAAGTAAAGAGTGCTCTATTTTATTAATATTCACCTATTACCACAAATAAGACATTATCTATAACTGTCTATGTCACCAGGATGGATGTTCTGAAATGATCTCTGAGAACCACCGCAGATTTCAGGGGGACCAGGGGAAGCAGGAGAAAGCCCAGGCTCCCTGGCAAAGTTGCCTTAGGCAAGAACACGAAAACTTGAGTTGCAGAGCCGCTAGTTGATTGCAGGGCTTCTATGCATGCCCATAAATATTGATCGTGATTAAACTATTATCATAGTAATGAGGGTAATAAAGCCTCCTACAGCCCATCCCACCACACCACTCAGAGTCCCCAGCCTTCATTAAACGGAGAGCTGCTGGCACTGCTGGGCGGCCGGGCGAGAGGCAGGGAAATGATCGTATCAAGCAAAGGCGTTCTGTTCATTGCAATGACTAGAACCACGCGCAGCCTCGTTAACGAGGAGAATTGTTCCCGTCTCACGCTGCTCAGGGTGCTGTGCTCTGAGACTGGGTCCAGGAAGTGTATGTTCTCATCTCTCTTCCCTCCTGGGGCTTCCAAACAGATGTCCAACTGAAGTAGACCTGTTTTTCCTTCCAGTTTCCCTGATTTCTGTCCCAACCCTTCATTCCCAGAGAGGATTTCTACCAGGCTCGAGGGCTCCTTCAAACCCACCTTCTTATACTGCTAAGACTTAACAATGGTCACATGCTTACTGTTCCCCTGGCATGAGGCTAAGCAATTTATAAGCATTTAACCCTCGCGACAGTGGATGTGATGATTATCGTCATTTCCAGATAAAGAAATGGAGGCTCAGAGAGGTTAAATGACATCCTAAAAGACCCACAGCTAGTGCATGATGGAGCTAGTATTTGAACACGGGTCCCTTTGACTCCAGAGTCTGCCCTGTTAACGGCCACGCTGCACTGCTTTTCCTTTTTGCCTCTTTAAATGGCATATGCTCATTTTAGGAGAAACTCCGAAGCGCAAATTGGAAAGTTGTAATTTTTGTAAAACCTCCAAACAGGCATCAGGGCTTATTTTTGTTTGATTATAAGTGAGGACCTCTGCCCACCTCTGGTATTTCTTGGGTTTTGCTTTGCCTCTTAAACATCTCTCAACCGTAAGAGCCCAACAGAAGGCAAGCTTGAACTGGGCGAGGACTGTGTCTTGCTCATGTCACTGGCTCCTGCGTGGCACCGGTGCGAGCACATGAGGGCTGTGTGGTCAGAACCGAGTAGGAATGCTTCTGCATGAAGTCCCCGTCTTCCCCCTGAAGCTGCCTCAGCCTGAACTTGATGGTTGAAGTTGTTTACAACATTGCTACCATCTGTAGAACATCCTTACTCTACAGTTGAAGAAACCAAGGCTCAGAAATAGTCAACAATTTGTCTATCACAGTCAGCTCAGGTCTGTTATGCAGTGGAGAGGCTTTTTTTTTTTTTGCCTTTTCATCTCTTGTAAAGAGTGGGGGAAAACAAATAATTGGATGAGATAGGAGGCCTGGGTTCTGTGACTAAACTAGCTGTACAGATAACTTCCCTTCTCTGGCCCCAATTTCTATAACTGCTAGAATGTATCAGTATTTCCCAAACTTCCAGCATCAATACCACCTTCCTGATTTTGTCTACAATCCATGCACCATTTATATTACATTTACTTAATATTCTTCTTTTAATCAGCTCACTTTTTAAATACTTAAATTAATTACAAAGGGAAACTTTATGTCATTACCATGTGTCTTAGTTCTCTAGAGCTGCTATAACAGAAATACCACAGGTGGATCGCTTTAACAAAGAGAAATGTACTTTCTCACAGTCTAGTAGGCTACAAGTCCAAAGTCAGGGTGTCATCTCCAAGGGAAGGCTTTCTCTCTCTGTTGGTTCTGGAGGAAGGTCCTTCTCATCAGTCTTTCCCTGGACTAGGAGTTTCTCTGCACAAGAACCCTGGGTCCAAAGGATATGCTCTGCTCCCAGCACTGCTTTCTTGGTGGTATGAGGTCCCCTACTCTGCTTGCTTCCCTTTCCTTTTATCACTTTTAAGATAAAAGGTGGTAGAGGCCACACCCCAGGAAAACTATCTTTATGTTGGATAAGGGATGTGACCTGAGCAAGGGTGTTACAGCCCACCCTAATCCTCTTTAACCATAGGCAGAGAGTATGATTTATAACACACAGGAACATCACAAAATGGAGGACAACCACACAATACTGGGAATCATGGCCTAACCAAGTTGACACATATTTTGGGGGGACAAAATTCAATCCGTGACACATGAATGGAAAATGAATATCACTTGCAATAACAGAAGGTAAGGGTGAAGATAAATACAACATAAACAAAATGAAGCTACTATAGGTAGTCATGGTTGCCTGCTGAAGGTGCTGAAGACCTGTGTGCTCTCTCTTCCTGTTACACATGAAAGTCTGAAAGTTTTAGAGAAGTGTCAAAGACAGACAAGGACTAAACTAAAACTTTCTCCTTGATACCATGAGGATAAGGACGAAAAGAGAATTGGAAAGGGAATAACCCTCTCACAGCGTGATCTGCTGTTATTTAATCCTGAGTCTGTGTAACATCTAATGC
This sequence comes from Elephas maximus indicus, assembly GCF_024166365.1. NCBI lineage: Eukaryota > Metazoa > Chordata > Mammalia > Proboscidea > Elephantidae > Elephas > Elephas maximus. The sequence continues at coordinate 67,484,642 of NC_064838.1, forward strand.
CATCTCAGGTACCATGTCATAAATGTCCTTCCTACAGTTTTGAGTAAGATGATGATCAGGCTAAGAGTGGCTGTTTACAAGGACCTACTACGTGCCAGGCATCATGCAAAGCCTAAACCAAACACGTTGCCGTTGAGTCAATTCCGACTCATAGCAAGGTCTATTGCTCATTTATCTTTAATTATCCCAATGGCTCTCTGAAGTCAGCATTGGCATACCCACTCTACAGATGAAGAAACTGAGGCTCAGAGATAGTCAGTAACTGGCCTACATTGCTGTTAGTCTGTGCTTCACATTCACATTTTCCCCTCTATCTTTCTGGTGAGAAGCTTCCCACCGCATGTGGTCTAGAGGTCAGGGCAGAATCTGTAACTCCACCTTTTAATTTCAGAACATTATTCCCCGTTTGAAGCTAAGGACATGTCTATTAGGTATTTCTTTTGTAGCTACCATTTCTGTGACCTGGTCGTTCAGCACCTCACAGCCTGAAGAAATCCTGTGTCTGTCTTTTGTTCTCTTTGACACATATCTGTATAACTACGGAGTTTTGAGGGAAACGGTGAACTTTGGATACTTATTTTTTCTTCTAAGGAGATTCTGAAGCATTTGCTTTGGACAGCAGTTATGTTAATTGTCAACTGCAATTTCAAGGCATGAACTGGAAATAAGGATGTCCTACTAGGTGATAAAATTATCTGTCACAGACCCCAAAGTGGATGTCAAATTCTGAAACACTGGGGAGCTGTTGATGAAAGAAGTCAGTAGAGGGCAGATCAGTGTTTTATAGCTGCCTAACTTTTTAGGGCACGGGGTTTTTGTTGGTTTGTGTAATCGAAGCTGAGGAAAATAGAGGGAATAAGCTCAAAGCTTCAAAATCAGAAGACCACAAACCCAGCACCAGTTTGTAACAGGGATCTGGTCTCTCGCTGACCTTTCTTAACTTCTCCAGCCTGATCAATTTTGATACTACCCCAGATTAAAAACCTTAAATTCCACAACACGGGCAAGCTCCTGGATGGATGATCAGCTGTCTGCATGGCTCTTGAAACCCATTCCAGTCATTTCCCCCCTTTTGCTCAAGTCCTTCCCGAGTCGTAATGAATGTCTTCTGGTTCCCAGAATGTATTAGTCCCTTCCTTTCTCCTCCAGGTCTTTGTACCTTGGACCATTCTTTTTTGCCAGGTAAAATTTTTCTCATCCTTTACGTCTCACGCAAATGTCATTTCATTCATGTCTTCCCAGGTAAGGTCGGGTCCTCTGGCTCTTTTGTTCCACTGCACCGATGACTGCTCTGTGAACAGTCCCCACACTCGCAAATGGCTTGTTCAGAATCTGTCTCCCTCATGCGCGTGAATGTTCTGTGGAGGCAGAGACACTGTCCATCCCATTCACTGCTCAGTCCCAGGGCCTGCACAGAGTGGACACTCAACAGCCATGTGACGGATGAAGGACTAACACAAAACTGAAGATTATCTTGAAAGTCAAAGGCAAGTGGTGAGCTTTGAATGCCCATTACTTCAGTGCTTTGGCAAAGCTGGATGGCTGGTGGGAAATTATTTATAAACTAGTTTTGCTGACATGTTAATCGGTTAGTAGGTACCCCCTGGAACCAGTAACCAGTTGCTGTTGAGCCAGTTCTGACTCAAGAAAACCCCATATGTGTCAGAATAGAACTGTGCTCCATAGGGTTTTCAATAGCTGATTTTCAGAAGGAGATCACCAGGCCTTTCTTCCAAGGTACTCCTGGGTGAACTCAAACTTCTAATCTTTCAATGATCGGCTGAGGGCATTAACTGTTTGCAACACGCAGGGACTGTGACCCTTGGAAGAATTACTAATTGGCCTTATTTATGAGTTCCTGTGGTCTGTGGGAATAACATGCTGGTGATAATAAAGGAGTAAATCTAAGGTAGAGTCTTAGTAGCTATGTGACTTCAGACAAGTTACTCAACTTTCCTCAGCTGTAAAATGCAGAGAATAACAGACTCTATTGCCCAGTGTGATTGTGAGGATCACATTAGAAAATGCACATAAGTCACTTAGCATAGCACCCGCACACAGTATACATTCAATAAATACCAGCTATTACCAAGAAAAAGAGTCCCTGGCTGGTGCAAATGGTTGTGTTCCACTACTTATTGAAAAGTTGGCAGTTCAAACCCAGAGTCACCTTGGAAGACAGGCCTGGCAATCTGCTTCCAAAAGGTCACACAGCCTTGACAATCCGAGAGAATAGTTCTACTCTGCACACATGGGGTCAACATGAGCTGAAATCCACTTGACAGCAGCTAACAACAACATTACTAAGAAAATGAAAATCCTCACAACTGGACCAATAAACAACATCATGATAAATGCAGAAGAAATTGAAGTTGTCAACGATTTCATTCTACTTGGCTCTACAATCAATGTCCACGGAAGCAGCAGTCAAGAAATCAAACAATGTATTGTATTGGGCAAATCTACTGCAAAGGACCTCTTTAAAATTTTAAAAAGCAAAGATGTCACTTTGAGGACAAAGATACACCTTACCCAAGCCATGGGCTTTTTAATTGCTTCATTTGCGTGGGAAAGTGGATAGTGAAAAAGGAAGCCAGAAAAAGAATTGATACTTTGGAAATGTGGTGTTGGTGGAGAATACTGAATATATTATGGGCTGCCAGAAGAACAAACAAATCCATCTTAGAAAAAATACAACCAGAACGTTTCTTAGAAGCAAGAATGGTGAGACTATGGCTCACTTACTCTGGACATGTCATCAGGAAAGACCAATCACTAGGAAAGGATGTTATGTTTGTTAGAGGGTCAGCAAAAACGAGGGAAACCCTTAGTGAGACGGATTGACACAAGAGGCTCAACAAAGGACTCAAACATACCCACGATCATAAAGATGGTGCAGGACCAAGCAACGTTTCTTTCTGTTATACACAAGGTTGCCATGAGACAGAGTCTACTCACGGCAACAAACAGTATCAACAACAACCATTCCTAACTACCGTGGTTAGTGTTCCCGCCCCAGGCAGGCACTGCCACTCTGCAATGTAGAAGCCAATTGGGTTGAATGACATGAATTCAGCCTCTGAAAATCTGATGACATTAATCTCTTAGGGGGTGGGCCAAGACCTCTTTCTGCATCCCCCGTCACCAGGCCACACTGTACAGAGCCCTCTCTCTTGTTCCCCATGCTCGTTCCCCTGGACACTTCCCAAAGTGAAAGCAAAAATGAAGCACCACTAAAAAACCCTCGCAAGAACCCAAGTCTAAAATTCGAAATGCTTCCTGAACAAAATGTTCTGTGTAGAGAAGTGAATTCCCTTGATCTAGTCCCGCATGGACCAAGGTGGCAGTCTCGTTCTGTGACACGACATCAAGGGCTCTACACCAAAGTCCTCGAAGCTGCTGATCAACCCTGCCCGCGGCCTCCTCCGACTCTAGCAGGAAGAACTGTGTCTACTGTGTTTCGTTTCTAAGTGGCAAAATGAATAAAATGATGGCAAAAGGAAAAAGGTGAACGAGGGTAATTTGACATATAAAAACCCATTGCTGTCAAGTCAATTCTGACTCATAGCCACCCTATAGGACTGAGCAGAACTGCCCCACGGGGTTTCCAAGGAGCAGCTGGTGGATTTGAACTGCCAACCTTTTGGTTAGCAGCAGAGCTCTTAGCTACTTCTCCACCAGTGCTCCATAATTTGAATTTGAGACATAGGAGACTGGAAATAGAGGTTTGGGGTCCTCGGAACCCTAAAATGGGCTTTACTATCCTGAGTGGCTTCCATATTACGTTGTAACCACCACAAATGGATTTGGTTGATGGGGGATCTTGGATGAATTTTAGGTGACTTTAGTGGATTTCGATGGAAACCTGGTGATGCAGTAGTTAAAGCACTCAGCTGCTAACTGAAAGGTCGACAGTTCAAACCCACCAGCCGCTCCAAGGGAGTAAGATGTGGCAGTCTGCTTCTTTAAAGATTACAGCCTTGGAAACCCTATGGGGCAGTTCTATTCCATTCTATAGGGTTGCTAGGAGTCAGAATTGACTCGATGGCAGTGGGTTCAGAGGATTTCACATAACCGTTCCAGCTGCTTGAGGAGGTGCTGGGTTCTTCCTACCTCTTCACCGCTTCTCTGAGCCTCCTGAGTTTACCTGGAGGGAGTATGCAGGTTGGGGGGGGGGCTTAGCCTCCCTGAGCCTTTGCTCACCATCTGCAGAATAGTGTCGTTGGAATGGAATTATTCAGACAACTCAATTAGACAAATATATTTAAAGCACTTAGCCCTGTGCCTGGCGCTTAGCAAGTGCTTAGAAAACGGGAGCTGTGGCTATTTTAGACATTCAAACTCATCTAATATAACCATCGTCATTTTACGGTAAAGGTTATTATAAGCCAACATGTGGTCTCTTGCTCCTTGGTGAGGGGTGGGGCTGGGGTCCCATCCCAGGTCTCCCCACTCTGGGCTGCACCCCATTGTACCCCATTGACTCTCAGGACTCATTTGGCTCATCTGAGCCCTCCCATACATCACAGTTCTTGGGGCTTCCACCTCTGCCCTATCCAATCGATTCTCCACTCCCAATATCCACTCGATCCGTAAAACCCATTGCCGTCGAGTCCGACTCACAGTAACACTATAGGACAGGGTAGAACTGCCCCATAGGGCTTCCAAGGAGCAGCTGGTAGATTTGAACTCCTGGCCTTTTGGTTAGCAGCCGTAGCACTTAACCACTACACCATCCCTAAGCCCTGTTTAGGCTACTTCCAAAATATCCCTCAAAAACAGCTCTGGCTTTCCTGCTTTAGGACCACTGCAGCTGCTGTTTTGTCCAGAAGAGTCTTCTCTCCTGTTTGCCATGCTGGCTCCTTCAAGTTTCAGCTCACACATCACCTCCTCAGTGAGACTCCCCACTCCTCCACCGCTGACCGCCCTAACAGGAGTAATGCCACCATCCGCCTTCTCTCACTCCAGCACTTTCCTAGGCTACGGTTTTCTTGCTGTCTCCTTTGCTAAATGTAAGCTCCACGGGGACAGACAGCATGTCTTTCTTGCTCGTTGCTGTACACTTAGCCCCTAGCACAATGCATGACACATACCAAAAACCCATGCCTGTTGCTGTCGAGTCAGTTATGATCAAAGCAACCCCTATGTGTTATAGAGTAGAGCTGCTCCGTAGGGTTTTTTTGGCTGTAATCTTTAGAGAAGCAGATTGCCAGGCCTTTCTTCCAAGGTGCCTCTGGGTGGATCTGAACCGGCAATCTTTCAGTTAGTAGCCAAGTGCTTGACCACTTGTGCCATCCAGGGACTCCTATGTGGTACACAGGTATGCGGTAAATATAGGTTGGGAGAGTAAATAAGTGAATCAATGAATGGACTCCAGAACCAGCATGTTTGTTAACACCTGGACAGGACCAAGGCAACGATTTAACTTTCTGGTAGAGGAATGCAGGCACCTGCTCACCCTCTTTCTGGCCTCCTAAAAGAACAGCGTGACAGTGCCCACAAGACATGGCCACTTCCAAGCAAGCATCCCACACGACAGCACATCCCGCAGTCAAGGGAAATGGGTGCAAGGTTGCTAACTGTGTCTTCCAACTGGGCTGATCCTCCAAAAGTTCGGAAGGCGCCTGCCTCCATAAATCCCAGGCTGCTACTGCTGCCGAGGCTGGGGAGGGAGGAGAGGAGGGGCACGCTTGGGCGCCTCCCGGGCTGGCACGGAGAAGCCACATCTCCCCCTCCCTCCTCCCCCCAACTCCTCTCCAAGAGAGGAAGCAATGCAGATGGAGATGAGAAATAAATATTCCTGCCTGCTCTGTGCCACTGCAGACGTTTTCCAAAATGTCTGGCTTGGACCATGAAATCGAGCCCACCCAGGAAAGGAGGCGCTCAGCGGGAGAAAGAGGGGGAAAGGGTGGCATATTTGTCGATACTTGTCAGCTTTCTGGGGGGCAGAGCACATGGCTCATACTTGGCAGCCGGGCTGAGGTGAGGATGTGGTAAGTGCACAGTAATGCTTGAAGAATGGAATCAGAAATGGGAGCAGAGTGAGGGAAATCATGCCAGGTGCCGGCGCTACCTCCAAGCTTTTGTCCAGTGTCTTGGGACTCACAGCTGGTTCTCTCACCCTTGATTCCAAGGCTCCTTGCCCAGTACCTGTGCCTCTGCTCAGCCCCTTTACCCCCACTCCACTCCTGGGTAATTAATACGACTGGGCTGCAGGAAGCCTTCAAAGGCCCGTTGCAATTTGGGCAGGAGCTCAGAATCAATGTGTGGAGGTATCCTTGCCATATCTAGGCATGGCTCGTGTTCTCCAATACTGGGATACCCACAGGAGATGAGAACATGGGCTGCAAATGGTAAGTGGGTGCTTTTGGCCTCTGGGTGGCCAAGTGTGTGGGAGATGTGTCACTAAGGAAGGGAAGTTACATGCCTGGGAATGGGCACCCAAGTGCTCTGCAATTATGGTGCCTTTAGTAGGCAGGTTGTGAGGCTGCAAAGTGTCTCGGGAAAGGCAGATGAGAGGATAGAAATTTCAGCTTGAAGACTCCTGCATAGGAGACTCTGTGTCTTCTGTGTTTGTCACCCTCCCATGAGAATCTCCCTGGTGCCATGTTCTTGGTATTGCTGCCCTGGGGCTACCTTTCACAGAGTCCTCTGGGTAAGTCAGCAGTTAGGGTGGGGTCCTTGGTGGGTTGCATTCTGTTCAATAAAGAGCAGAGCGGGCTTTCCTGGTTTTCACAGGTACAGTGCAGTAGAAATAGTTGCTCAAAATGAAGACTCCCAAAAAGTGATATATTTTTTGGGTGTCAAGGGAACCTTTTCCAGAAATGTTGCATTTAGTTCTGCCTCTTTTTAGCATTTCCAGGACTTTGCTGAGGAATGTAAGATTTTCTAATATTTCCCACTCATGTGCCCTGAATCCTTCTTTATGAATCTTCCCCACTCGCTTGCCCATCTGCCTTCTAGCGCCAGGCGACTGCCAGCTGAAGCCCACTCTCTCCAGGATGCGGTTCCGTGGTGGTGATGGGGACGTTGGCAGGAGCTCTACATTTCTGTCTTTGCTCTGCTCATTGCTACATGACCTTAGACAAATTACTCCTCCTCTATGAGCCTTGGTTTCTTTGTCAAAGGAGGGGTTTGGAGAGATTTCCTTTCAGCAGTGACAGATTATGGGTGTGGTTCTACCAAGTGGAATTGGTTCGAATTCTTATTGTCATCATCCCTTCCCACACCACCTTCACCAATAAGCCCAGGGACTGAGGCCACCACACTCCTGGGATTGGGTTCACTCCTTGTACCTGGGAAGGTCAGCGCTACATCATCAAAACAAGCTGGGCATGTAGACACACGGAGGCTACCCAGAGATGATTGTCAATGTGTCTGCCTATACGTCCATTAACTTCCAGGAAAAGCAATGTATGAGTTGGGGAAAGACCAAAGTGGGTATATTTGGAAGGACTGTGTGTGTGCCTGTTTGCATCTTATAATAATATTAAAAAAACGAAAAATCTGCTGTCACTGAGTCAACTACAACTCATGGAGATCCTAGTTACCTTTTATTAATGATAAACTAAAACTAAAAAGTTTTAGTGATAGCTGCCATTTATTGAGGCCTGTTATGTACAATGAAGCCCTAGTGGCACAGTGGATAAGAGTTCAGCCGGTAACCAAAAGGTTGGCAGTTTGAATCTACCAGCTGCCCCTTGGAAACACTATGGGGCAGTTCTACTCTGTCCTACAGAGCTGCTATGAGTTGGAATTGGCTCAATGGCAACGAGTTTTGGTTTATTGTATACAATGATGAGTCCTGGTGGCACAGTTGTTAAGAACTCAGCTGCTAATCGAAAGGTCAGTGTTTTGAACCCATCAGCTGCTCTGTGGGAGAAAGATGTGGCAGTCTGTTTCTGTAATAATTTACAGACTTGGAAACCCAATGGGGCAGTTCTACTCTGTCCTGTAGGGTCACTCTGAGTTGGAATCGACGTGATGGCAGTGGGTTTAGTTTTTAGTTTATTATGTACAAGGACTATGCTAAGCTCCTTTACTTACATTATTATCCTTACAACAGCTCTGTATGGAAGACATTATTCTCCCCCCTACCCCATCTTTACCAATGAGAAAATCAAGACTCAGAGAGGATAAGACACCTGCTCAAGATCACACAGCTGGTTAATACCTACAATGGGATTTGAACCCAGTTCTGTTGGATTCGAAGACGATGATGTGCTACCCACTTCACTGTGACAGATGATGTCTTGGCATTCAGTATGTTTTGGGGAGAATTCTTATAACGTAAGGTAAGTCCTAAACTGACTGCCTTTGTTATGGTCTCAGAGCCAGCAAAACTCCACTTTCAAAAACGGCAAGAAAGCAGGCATCTGTGGTGCTCACCCAGCCCCAGGAAGGGTAAGACACCTGGGCCACTGAAGTAGCCCACCTATAGCTGCCATCTCCATTGATCACTTAGCCACAGAAAATAAGGCTGCCTTCCTCTTACCACTTCTGTGCCTTGTTAACACTGACACAGAACCAGAGCATCTCAGGATTTGTAGAGGACTCAGAGATCATCTGCTTCAGAGGTTGTAAACTCAGATGGCCCCAGGCAGGCAGGTGAATGAGCGAAATACTCAAGAACAGGCTATGGCAAACCAGAAACACACATCGGGTCCATGGGACCGTGGTGACTCAGCTCCAGCTGCCCATGGCTATGCAGATATGCGGGCCCACTGCTGCAGATCACGCACTTTTTAAAGAAAACTCTGAAATCTGGACTTCTCTATGAAATCTCCAGATTGTTAAACATTGGCAATGGATTCAGTTAAGAAAATGTACCCAAAACGGTGAGGAGCAAATAAAACATATTTGCAAGCGCTACCTGACCAGTAGGTTTCCATTCACAACCTCAGAAATTAATCTGCCCCATTTACAGGTGAGGGAATGGTACTCAGGATCATTAAGTGATTTGCCCGAGATAGCTGAGGTGCACACAGGCAGGTGACTCTTTTGATACACACATGTAGAGGTGTGTATGTGTGTTTATGTATACCCATGCACACATATACAGTACATTCATAAATAAGATAGAAATGATTTTGTGCTATCTGCTCTTATAAAATGTCCCGCTAATTCTCCTAGCATTAGTATCACACATTGGTAGTTGACTGCAATGAAAACACACGTGCACACGCACACACACACACACATATACAATATGACACAACAGCACCCCTCCCCCAAATAAGAACCAAAACCAGAATGAAACAAGAACCAGAAAGGAAAGCTCTTTACTTACGGTAAATGACAGAAAAGAGGAAAACAAAGTCCCTTCATCGTATCTGGATAATTTTGCCAGTACTCCTTCCAAAATAGTGACAAACTAAAAAACAGCAATAAAGAAAAAAAAGAATTATTATTTCAAACTGTCATTGTTCACGATAAAGAGCAACATTTCCCAGCCACACAGAGACGGGGACTGAGCCCTCTGCTCATTTTTACGCTCTATTATTTGATTCCAGCCTTCTGGAAAGGAATAGATTGCCTTTATATAGAAATATTTGACTTATCCGGCTTTCTCTTCATTATTATGTGATTGCAAATATAGAGTGTTACAGAAGTACAAAGTGACAAAATATTATTGAAGTGCATACAGCATGCGATAATATTAAATGCACTTTTCAAAATCCAAAAACTGTGCAAAGCAGTTTTTACGTTACATATTAGCACTACATTTAATCCAATCTATTTTTATTTGTATTTTATCAGTAATTTGGGGAAACAGAAGTTTAGCACTGGCAAATATAAATGTCTTTCCATTCAGCATTACTTAGTTAAAATTCTGTAATTCATGAGGGTGACTGAAATAGCTTTATCTGACTTTTATGTTTTATTATGACTCTCACTGCATTTGAAACTAGAGAGGGGGTTTTCATGATGGCAGAATTCCGTATTACCAGTTAACTTTCTGTATTTAAAAATCTAACTTTGTCAGTGCTGAAAAACAAAACAAACATTTTCTGCATAACCCAGGGCAACGTTTGGGGACAAATTCTTATTAAGTTAACATATGCCACTTCATCAATTTATCTTCACACAGCGCAGGATCATCGGAAAAGTCATTCAGAGCTGAGGCTGGGTGATGTACAATCTTGTTTCCTGAGAAACACAAGTATCCGGCTCAACTTTTTAACGTGTTACATTTTAATGAAAATGCAGACAGAACAAAGAATGTTCACAACGAGACATTTCACCTGAAGCTGAAGGTTACCTTTGCAACCAAGAGTGTTATCATTTCTTTAACAGTTTCTTCAATTAGTTCATCTATTTTTGAATGGTATTGATGCTAAAGAACACAGAAAGACAAATATTAGCATGTTTGGGAGGTGATGGCACCTCATTCAGCAGTAAGTTTTAGACAACGTAATTTATAAATGAAGCCTGGCCTGCAGACCCAGGTTATTTCGTTAGTCCCGGGAGCAGTTCTAAGATTCTGACTCCAGGTCTTTGATGGAGAGAGATCTGAAGCTTAAAAAACAAAACAAAAATACCATCAGTCTCATTGTTCCTTATCCAAGGCTTTTGATGGCTTTGGTATGTGTAGACACATACACATATTTACAAACGGCACACGCGAATGGCTTTAACAGCCTAGCAGTGTGTTGGTCTGGGTCTCACAAAGCAAGACACCAAAATAATTTAATACAAGAAATGAAAAACTGTATTTTCAAAACAGCTGGTGGGGGACGTGGCTTGGGTAGTAGAGATCTTCTTCCAAAGGGAATCGAACTAAGACACTCTGACTGATTTTGCAAAAACAGTTCTAGAGCCTTCAAGGACCCTGGGTTAATGCCCCAGAGCTCCCCAATTCTATCTCCAGGTGTTGACTCAGTGTCGCGTCCAAGTGTCTGATTTTCTCCATTAACGGATTAGCAGACCTAGGCTCAGAGCCTCTACCGAGACTGCTGCTGAATTTTCCAATTTCTCTGCCAGTGTCGATTTAATTTAAATTGTAATACTAAAACAAACCCCCACACAAACAAAAATCTGCTGTAAATGCCAGGGAAAAAGGAAAGGCAATTTCAACAGAAAGTGTTATATGCCAGCTCCTTGACATTTATTAGATCATTTTAGTATCCATTTGAATTTTTCCATATTTCCTTAACTAACAAAAAATAACAATGCAGAACATTGTTTTTTGGAAAGGAAAATGCACTTACCCACTCTTTAGTAAACTTTCAGAAGGAGGATGATTAATTAGGAACAGAAAAAAAAGGGAACAGTGCAAATAAAAATTAGGACAAAAGGACACATGAGAAAATAAAAATTAAACAAGCTATCCAAAAAGCTATAAAAACATCCATAAATAATAAGCAATAGGAAATGTGGTCTGATATTCCAATAACTGGCAATCCGAATTTTTAGAGTGAGCCAAGGGCTGTGAAGTCGGTTAATTCACTTCAAGTCTAAGGGGAGTTTCGTTTGTAACGGGAAGACCTGGATAGAGTTCCGGTGCAAAGTTGGGAAGTCATGCTGTCTAAGAAAATTTAGTTTCCTTATCTGTAAAAAAAAAAGATAATACTACTACCACCCAGGACCAATGAGAGGAGGGAAGCTAGTGCAAACCATTGATTTTGGAAAGGGGATGAGGTAAGCCCTGTGTAAAGGTATTTTTAGCTGGTATATTCTTTTCTTTGTGGAAATCCTGGTGGGCGTAATGGTTAAGAGCTACTGTGGCTAACCAAAAGGTCGGCAGTTTGAATCCACCAGGTGCTCTTTGTAAATCATATGCGGCAGTCCTACTCTGTCCTGTAGGGCCACTGTGAGTTAGAATTGACTCAACGGCAGTGGGTTTATTCTTCCATTTTATTATTAATATAAGGTCCTTTCCTGGCAGTCTGCTTTCAGTCTCACATTTGTTTTGAAGACTAAGTGAAGGCCTAGATGTGAAAGCACTTTGTCAACTATAATTGTGACTCAAACATAATTATTTGTTCATATTCATCAAATAGAAGCTAAGCGTAGGGATAGATGGTCTTAGCACTTAGTCTTCTCATCCAGTTTTGTTTTGGTGCATTAGAAGAGAAATAATATAGCAAATGGTCCATGTTGTATAGCCCTGATGAATCAGAACCCATGTTGGCTACACCACTATCTTCAAGAAAGGATTTACTAGCAGGTGGCATAAAACTGGAGCTAAATGTAAAAAAAAAAAAAAAATCTGCAGAATTCTGTTCTAGAAATACAAAGAAAGATGTAGGAGCAAAAGAATTCAGGAATATTGACGGGGCTCCAAATTCATTTTTAGATCTTGAGCTAAGATCCAGAATCACATGCTTAATTTCCCTCCTCATGTGACTGCCTTCCTCTGCTAGGTTTTCTTTGAGCTGCTGTAAATGATTTATATTTATTCAATTAATTATGGGATTCAACTAAACCAGAAAGTCTAGCGGTGTGCAAAATAATACCGTTATGAAATATTAGATGCAGGACTTTTTTTCTCACAAAAATATACAGTCATACACCATTTCAACAATTTCTACATGTACAACTCAGTGACACTGATTGCATTCTTCAAGTTGTGCACATATTCTTGCCATCCTTCTCCAAATTGTTCTACCAACATTGACTTAAACTCACCTCCCTCAAGCTTCTCATCTAGGCTTTCGAGTTGCTGTTGCCAATTTGATCTCATATGGATGATTCTTTAAAAGAGCATAATGCTCTAGGCAGACAGTTTACTTCTTAAGATAAAGTACTTTGTGGTTCTAAGAAGACTTCAAGGGATAGTTTTGGCTTAAGGTTTAAAGATCAGCTCAGGGCAATAGTCTTGTGGGTTCATCTAGCTTCATTGGATTCAGAAAGTCTGAATTCCATTGATAATTTGAAATTCTGTGCTGCTATCTTCCCTCTTTTGATCAGAATTCTTCTATAGAATCTCTGATCAAAACAATCAGTAATGGCAGCCAGGCAAAGAACAACAACATTGGCAATAGAAACATTCTCTTGGAAAACTTAGCTGAAATGCTGAACAGAGCCAAGAGTAATTGTTCTCCACACACCAAAAAAGCTTATGGGTCTTAGTCTGAGGAGTTAATGAACCTCAAACCTGAAATATTTTCATTCTTTAAGTGGCATCCAAATCAAAGTATACGGAGATATAGCGGTTCATGGAAACATCTCACCTTCAACTTTTTCAAACCGGGCCCTAACTTCTCTCCAGGTAGCTCCATTTTCTCTCCCTTTTACTTTGTGCAAATTCTATGACCCCCCCCCCGCCAACACCTCTCCTGTTATAATCAACATTTCTTTTTTTTTTCCCCCCGTTTATAAAAACAAATCGTTTTGATATGATTATTCTGCTTACTTCCAGAGGAACCTTGAGTAAATTAATCTCCACCGGCCTGTTTCCTCATCTTTGTAATGGGGCTAGAATTATCCCTGTTGTGAATATAAAAATCATATTCACCTAACAGAGTAATGAAACAATGCATGCAAACTTGTTTTGGAAATTTAAAAGTGCTATGTAGCAGTAGTACTATCACTAATTGATTGGGTGGTGGTTACATGTATGCGTATGTCTCTAAACTCATTTAAAATCGGTAAACTTTATTGTATGTAAATTATGCCTAAAATAAAACAAAACCTACTTTGGGAAAGATGAAAGGGTAGGGCAATGTCTGGTCTGCTTATCATGTAGCAAAGGGGCTAATATCAAAGCGGCCCCCATTCCTGTTCACGTAGCTACCGAATACATAAATCTTTTTGCCAGATTCTCCTGATATATACTTACTTGATCAAATTGCTCTTATGAAGCAATAGTGAGTATTATGCCTTCATTCTTTGCTCTTTCTTGGAAGATTCATTGTTCTATGCAGATGGGAAGCTCCATCAAGGGGTATAAATACCAGTGGGGCATCTTTAAGTTACCGCCCCCTCCCATTAGATTATCTTGTCACAAAAGCTCTTGCAGTTGCATTGACTATTCCATTCTATCTGTATCTTAATTAGGGTGCAAAGAGGGGCCCTTCCCATCTTCACATTTTCTAGTACTTTCTGCTGGCCTTCTTGGATTGACTTGACATACATGCCCAAATCATATTCTGGGGTCCTAGGTCACGGTAGTAGCCAGGGCACTGCTAAATCTTCAATAGAATGTAAAGTCTGGGGAGCTCACTTTTGCTCTGATGAGCTAAGTTGCTGCAAATCCATGATCATTACGTGAAAATCACTCCACTTGACTTCCTGTGCTGCACATTTTGCCTTGTCATGGAACAGATTGTGTGGATGTTGTCTTTCTGTTAAGACCATCTGACCTTGGAAACGAGACGAAAACACACTAGACCAAGTGAGAAACTATTTAATACATGATTTCCTCTCTATGGGTGCTTTGCAAATTTTCATGAAAAAATAAATATTTAAGATGGAAAAGTATGGTTAACAAATGTTTCAACAGCTGCTTTTAGATGAGAGTTCACCCTGACAGCGATCTTAAAATTGAAGAATATTGTATCACCTGGCCAGTATCTAGTCTAAAATAGGCTGAAGGAGCTGGAATCCAGGTAGAGGCAGGTATTGGTAACTAGATTTTTCATATGGACTTAATACCTAATACTCACAAAGCGGAAACCACATGAAAACAATGGATTTCCATCTATTCTTCTCTCAGTGTTAGGATGTTTCCAGTCATCCTTAGCCAGTTTTACTGAGTATCCCCATTCTCCAAAGTGAGAAAAGTGACTTCCCCTTGATGTTCTGCTCAAGGTCAGAGCCACCGTGCTAGTGGCCCCTCAGAGGAAATACATATTTATAGACAGTGATGTCTGGCTTCATTCTGACTGTTCTCTGCCAGTTGGCATTCTCAGGTCAGAAGAAACCTCACTTCTGACAAGCTGGTCACTTAAAAAGATGTCTCCAATTACATTAAAGAGAAATAAATGGCGTGGCAGGTCTCTCCAGCATGGCTTGGGAAAACCAACAGTCTTTGGATCAGAATCATAGAATAGAATGCAGTGCTGGATGGGCCCTTAATAATGATCACTTAGGCCGGGGGTATGCACTATTTCAACAAGAGAAAGAAATGTTTAAAAATCCTCAGTTATAGTTTCCATCTGAAAGAGTTTCATGGGAGCAACATACTTTATCAAACAACCATGTTCAGAAAGACACAGGCACTGCTGTCTAGTTGCAAAAATCTTACTATTTCGGCATATGCAAACTTCCTAATCTTATAGCTAGAAGTTAGGGGGCCTTATCCCCAATTTCGAAACCCTGGTGACTTAGTGATTAAGAGTTCGGCTGCTAAACAAAAGGTTGGCAGTTTGAATCCACCAGATGCTCCTTGGAAACCCTATGGGGCAGTTCTTCTCTGTACTATAGGGTTGCTGTGAGTCAGTTTTTATCCCCAGTTTCAGCTAGCTGCATGCAACCCAAAGGTTGGGAGTTACACACTAAATCCTCATTTGACATATGATGACAGTAAGCCTACAAGAGAAAGGGACTTGTTCAAGGTCACAGTTTGGCAGCCAAGGTGTGAGGTTCACAGGACGATTAAGCCACTGGACAACCCGCTCTCCTGGAAATCCAGACTCCAAGGTTAAGCCAGTTTCATTCCATCCCAGCACAGAAGCAGTAAAGCTGAGAGACAGGGGCCACTGTGATAAAAGCCAACTTGCTATTTCTCAGTATATATATTCAACTGGAGTCCATAGTTGGGCCTAAACGGTCCATGGATCCTCTGAAATTAAAAATTGTGTAAAACTATTTTTTTTTTCCTGGAAAATGGCTCTGTAACTTTTATCTGATCCTCAGTTGAGTCTGTGACAACAAGCCCCCACTCCCACTAGTCTCCCCAAACCCCCAGTTCAAAAAGACAAAGCTGTTAACATCAGATTGACTTGGCTTGTTTGGAAGAACTGTTCAGCCGTCCTGAACAGGTATGCAGGCGCTCTTTAAATATGGCCATAATTCAATCAATGTGGAGAGGGACTGTCAGGTCTGCTGAGGGGAAAAGGAAGCCATTCCTATTGCCTCCACCCTTTCTCACTCTGGTCTGATGTCATCCTTGTGAAACTCAGGTAACATAAACACCTAAGATGCTCCTAGGGGAAGTAGATGAATTGGACTTCATCAGAGTTAAAAATGTTTGTGCTTCAAAGGACACCATTAAGAAAATGAAAAGACAGCCTACAGAATGGAAGAAAATAATTGCAAATCACATATATGATAATTATCTAGTACCCAGAATATATGAAAAAAAGAAAAAAACTCCTACAATTCAGTAATAAAAGACAAATAACCCAGTTTAAAGAATGACAAAGTGTTTAACCAGACATTTTTTTCAAAGAAGATACACAAACGGTCAATAAGCACATAAAAAGATGCTCAATATCATTGCAAATCAAAACCATGAGATACACTTCACACCCACTAGGATGGCTGTAATCAAAAAGACAGACACTAAAAAGTGTTGGTGAGGACATAGAGAAATTGGGACCCTTATACATTGTCGGTGGGTATGTAAAACTATACCACCGCTTTGGAAAACACTTTGAAGCTGCTAAGAAACTTAAACACAGAGTTACCACAGGACCCAGCAATTCTACTTCTAGGTGTAAACCCAAGAGAACTGAAAACACAGGTCCACGTAAAGAAGTTGTACGTGAATGTTCACAGTGGCAATTTTCATAACAGCCAAAAGACGGAAACAACATCCATCAACTCACGAATGGATAAACAAAATGTGGTATATCCATAAAACGAAATATTCAGCCATAAAAAAGAAACTGATAACATGCGGTGACAAGGATGAATCTTGGAAACATGCTGATGGCAGATGCCAGACTCAAGCCTACACAGTAAGGTTCCATTTATATAAAATGTCCACAATAGGAATATACTTAGAGACTTGAAGGACATTAGAAGTTGCCTAGGGCTGGCAGTGGGTAGAGGGGTGGGGAATGGGACTGCTAATGGGTCTGGGATTTCTTTCCAGAGCGATGAAGTGTTTTGAAATTCAATAGTAGTCATGGCTGTACAACTTGGTGAATGTATGTGAATTTTATCTTAAAATGTATGTGAATTATATTACAAACAAACAAAAGAAGAAGCTCCACAGGGAGAAAAATCCAGAGGGGATAGAATTCTGGAAAGTTAGAGCTCGAAGGGATCTTTGAGTTTTTAAAGTGGGCTCTCTGAAGCCTAAGGGATTGTTCACAGTCCCCCAGAAAAGCTCAGGTGGGTGGTGGGCATTGGACAGCAAAGAAGCAGTGATGGTGAGGAACGTGGCAGCTTGGCCTTGAGGTTCTCTTCCTCAGCCCCCTTTCCCCAGTCATTCAGAGAAGTCCTACTTTTATTTGTTTCACATGTTGGGCTGGGTAAAGTCTGCAGAACTGACTCTGCAGCTACAAGCAGACTGAATAAAACCAGAATAGTGCTGTCCTTTCTACAGAAGAGAAAACCGAGACTCAAAGAGCCTGAATGAATGACCTGTCCAACCTCAGTCTGCAGCACAGACTGACACAGGGCAAGAATCCATGTGTCCGGACACCCAACCTAGGCCCTTCACTAGGGGGTCGTTCTAGTGCCTGCACCCTTCTCCTTACTCTTCCTCGGTCATTGAGCCTCCAGGCCACTGGTTCTCACTGTCGTCCCCCATCCAGCATCACTAGGGAAGCGGCCAGAAACGCAAATTCTTGGGTTGCATCCCAGATCTATCAGAAGCTCTTGGGGTGGGGTGCAGCAATCTGTGGTTTAAGGAGCTCTCTAGATGGGTCTGAAGTACACTGACATCTGAGAACCTCTGCTCCAGCTCAGTCAAATGCGGCAAACGGGTCTAGGAAGAAAAGCAAGGAGCCTGCTGCACTGGCCCCACTGCCCAGAGTGTAACCCCAGGGAGAGGTCCCCTTCTGCTCCTGAAGCTGCCTGGGGGTAGCTGAGGAAGTGAGTTGGGGGAGAAGCAAGGACAGAGATGATCTTGCCAGGAAGAGAATACCACCCATCCACATTTAAAAATGGAAGGTGCCGAGAGAGAAGATAAACAGCGAATAAGGAGCAAATGTAATTTAGTAAAAATCCTGAGCATGTAAGGCTGGTATCGAAAGATCTGATTTAGGAGCAATTTCTGCCAATTGGCAACAGCATGAGAGTTGCCAGAAATGTTTCTGAATTAATTCTAAATTGGTATATGAATATCTAGCTGGCGTAAGGCCATTGGAGAAAAATGATCATGATAATCTTTAATCAAGCCCAAGGTGCTGTTTCCTTCTTCTTATATTTTAAATACCGCTTGGAATTGGAAACTTAGCAGGTCAGGGACATTTCACCATCAACTCAATCTAATGAAAATTGGAAAGTCTACGATTTCCAGAACCTGCTGGCCCAGGGCTGGTAGCAGGGTGAGCTAACATGATCGGTTGCAGAAGTTGCCTGGTATAAGAAAGAAAGATCTGCTTTCCAGATGTCCAAAGTGATCACATGCACCTCAGGTGTGCAAATAACCTGCATCCTGGCAGCCACAGGTCTGTTAGAGATACCAGCCTAAGAAAAAAAGGTCGGCAAACACCATTCGGCTTCAAGGAACTTTGCAGCCACCCCAACTCTTGCCAGGAATCACGCCCAAGTGAATGAATGGCATTCACACCAGCGTGTGCCTTGGAAATGTATTTGACAAACAGATACCACACACTCATCTGCAGACTGTGTGTGCATCTTAATCCACAAATGTTAAAGTATATTTCTGAACCTAGTGGATGGAAGGAATTTGTGAAGCTATCTTCTACATGATCGATGGAGGGGAAAGAATATGTTATTATTATGATTTTTTTTTTTTTTACCTCTTGGCCCATTTCCATGCTGCAGAGTTTTGTTGACTGAGCTTTGGCGTCCACCATAACATTGAACATGGTGCATATTGCCTGTGGGACTCGAAAATCTGTTGATCGACTGGTTTTTTGCAGTTTAACTTCAAATGCAATCCTGGTTCTATTAAAACAAAGTGGGAAAAGATTAATTCAGTGTTCAGATGGCAGCGGGTGGAGGAGACATTTTCTGAGAGGTCAGGGAAAAAGAAAACTGAGGGCTGTAATCAGTTTCAATCAACAATGACTTCACGTGTGTTCTTTTTTAAATGATTTTCCCAACTATGGTGGGCCTATTCATGGAGACAGCTAAGTAGACCCCCGCCCCCCGCTCCGGCAGTACATGGAACACCTGTAGCTCGGTGCATTTTTGTCTGTTGTTTCCATGCTATGGAGAACTCTAATTGCAGGAGAATGAATGAATGAACAAAACCCGATTACAGCATTATAACATACGCACTTTCTTTCTCATTGGCAATGGCCTACTTTGAATCGCTTCATTGGGAAGGAAAAAAAAAAAAAAAAAAACGGCTTCTAAACTTCAAAACCTCATGGTAGGGGAAAAAAGTCTTAAGTGACATTTATTGTTTTTGTTCTTTCTGGTTTTAAAAGAGATTGAAACCCAGCAAGTTCATTATATTGCTTTAAAGACTACAAAAATATTTTTTTGCTTGTTAAAGCAAAGGGGGATATACCAAGCTGTTACAGATGGCTGCCTTTGGAGAAGGGAGGGAAATCGGAAGAGTAGTATTGGGGAGCTGCTATTACATTGTTTTTTCCCAATGTCAGTGTATTATTTTGCAATAAGGATATATTATTTTTATCATTCGAAATGTCATAATATACTTACAATTGAAGAATTGTGTGATGGTGGACTCCCGATATAACATTCTGATGTAGTAGCAGTACCCAGTTGCTGTCGAGTTGATTCTGACTCGTGGAGACCCATGTGTGTGTCAGAGTAGAACTGTGCTCCATAAGGCTTTCGACGGCTGAGTTTTTGGAAGTAGATTGCCAGGCCTTTCTTCCAAGGTGCCTCTGGGTGGACTTGAACCTCTAACCTTTTTGTTAGCAGCTGAGCACATGAACTGTTTGTACACCCCAGGGATTCCAATTCTGACATAGTCAGGTAACAGAGTGACACCAGCAATGTACTAACCATTTACAGGCAAAACCTAGCCCGGCATGGTCAGCTGGCAATGCAGGTGTATAATCCTCCATATCAGCATTTTAAAGGGGCCCAGTTCTATCTTAAAAGGTTCAGAGAAGTGGGTCACATCATCACTGGTCTTTAAAACAGTAAGTGGCCTTATTAAAGCCTCTTCTAGTCCAAGGGATCTTTTCAGCACCGCAGTTCGATGTCAGGTTCTGGAGATGATGCGGCCTCCAGGAAAGCATTGCTTTTAGAGGGGCTGCATTCACGGTTTTCTAACAGTGCCTAGCAGGACTGCACAGCTAGTGAGCTCAGGAAAGGATGCCAGCTTGCTAACATGCCCGGGTGCATGCAGGCAAGCCAAGTCTAATTTCTAAGGTTGGAAGCCCAGTTCTTAAGAAAAAAAACTTAAAAAAAAAAAAAGACACCCCTATATATTACAGGATTCTGTTAAAGCAAAGGTATCTTGGTTTCTAAAGACTCAGGGCACTGAAGCCCCTTTCTAATCACGCTAATCATTCTCTGCTGCCTGAACATGCTTGGTTTCCGGCTGTGTGGAAAGGCAGCTGGTGGGGACTGAGGTGGACAGGTCCTGTACTGATCGTCGGAAGCTGGTGTGCCACTTCCGGCACGACTTAAGAAATGGAAATGACAAATCCCTCCCTCCCAATGAAGCCATCGTCTTCTGTTTTCACAGGAGAACTGTTCATAGCCCTTGAGCACGGGGCTGCAGAGAGAGGAAGCTGAATGCAAAATTAATGTGACCGAGAGGGCTGATACCCACTGACTTTTCTCTATGGGACCAAAAGCCAGGAATGGGAGGTCCCTTAATAAAACCAACTACCCTTGAGGGCAGAATCGGGTACCTGTTTTCTACCTAGTACAGTACCTGACGCAGACTAGACTGGAGGCTGAGCAGATGTCTGCTAAATGAATGACAAAACTTAGAAACGAGAAGTGCCTTTCTCACTTTTTGGCATTGCAAGTTTACAGCTACGGAACAACGCCCTTACTAAATTGTCGTTCTAGGACAAGGGGCTACGAAACCCTGGTGGCGTAGTAGTTAAGTGCTACGGCTGCTAACCAAAGGGTCGGCAGTTCAAATCTACCAGGCGCTCCTTGGAAACTCTATGGGGCAGTTCTACTCTGTCCTACAGGGTCGCTAAGAGTCGGAATCAACTCGACGGCACTGGGTTTGGGTCTGGCAAAGAGGAAAGGGTGGGTCCTAGGCTCCACTAGTGCAGATTCCACTTCCTGGAACAGTCAAGGTCATCTTCACATTCTTTCCTCTGAATCTGGGGGTCTGGGGCTGATATTTCCAACTATTTTTGTTTGTGCTGATGTTAAGGGCTTTAATGGAAAGGGACAGAAGGAAACTGAAGCGTCCAGGGCCAGCTAGAGGAATACATGTGTCGATGGCCAGCTTCTGTCAATAAAACTTTACTCAACAGCTGCCACATGCGAAGCATGGTGTTGGGACCTGGGGAGAGCGATGGGTGCAAAAACTAATACCTTCTACTCCCTGCCTCTGAGCAGCTCACATTCCTCGAGGTGGCTGACTCACGAAGACGTGATGACGATGTGCTAAGGGATAAAACGAGTCACTGTTTCCTCTGACATCCACATGTCTTCCCCTTTTCTCTAAGCATCTCCGTATTTCTTACTCTCAGAAGGCTGGCTTCTCAGAGATGGGTATGAATGTCTTACTGTGCAAATGTCTGTACCACATCAAAAGCTGTCCACAGACAAATTTTAAGTCTAATGCATTTTAGCCCCTAGAACAGATCAGGGGACAACTTTTTGCCTCCAGGAAGTGTCCTGCAATAAAGTGGGTTTTTTTGTTTTTTGTTTTTTTTTTCCCTTTTGGTACAATAGTTTGACTGTGGGAAAACAGAGTTGCTTTTCCTGAAATTGATATAGTCTATGCCTGGGGTTGCCACGAGTCAGAATTGACTCGATGGCAACCGGTTTTGTATATAAGATGGTGGAATTCAGTACTCTAAGGAAACTTTTGACCTTGTTGGGTTTGAGAAAGTCTTGCCTTTAGTTCTAAGAATGGGAAGAAAATAGTACAACACCAAATCTGGATCACCAGGACTTTAAGCTTCCAGACGTGGTACCAGACACTTGCCCAGATTCTCTAGAGCACATGCTTCCTTTCCCAAATCCTGCTGAGATGCTCACCTACCTGGGATCAGGTTGCTCTTTTGCCTTTTGAGTTCCCACTTTTGATGCTCTTACTTCTCTTCTTCCAAGATACAAAAGGATGAATTCAGAGCACTCCCAGCCAAACTGAGCCCCTACCACCTGCAACTGATCCATCAACTAAACTAGACAACATCTGGAGATATGGAGTGGCCTGAGCTGCCTGTGGTCCTTTTTGAATGAGAAAAATAATGAAACCATTATGAGCTGGAGAAAGAATTTGGATGTATGTCTGGGGATAGACAGAATGATGATGATGATGTTAAGTTGGTGGAATTTTATTTCTATATCTTAAACAGATATAGATACTCCATGAGGGAAGCGGTGTGGCCTCCCATTCTTCATTGTAAGCCAAGAACTCAGCACTGCGCCTGGCATATAGGAGGCGCTCAGGCGATTTTTGTTGAATGGATGCTTACTGTCCTCATTTTCTTCCCTGCTCCTTCTCAGGACTATCCGCCTGGGAGCTTCAAATGTGGCATTCCCACCTCAGTATGACATACCACGGTGACAAAGCAGACAATCTGTGGGACATCAAAATGCATGCTCAATATCTCACATGCCCTTTTTGATATCTAGTTAGATACTGGGCAAGACAACTCATAGTTGGCACATAGTAGGTACTCAGTTCATATATACAGGACAGATGATGCTGCTGAGGTCCTGCCCATGTTGCTGGTAAATCACTAGATCGCTGCTTACCTGTGCTGGATGTGCCAGCTCCAGAAATGCATTTTCTTTTCTTTCTTTCATCCAACCGTTCTTCCAAGCACACACATATACATTTAATCAATATCTATTAAGTGAATATTTTGTGCGAAACATTGCCAGATATTGGGGCTACAGAGATGAACAGGAGTGGATAAGAATCTTCCCTCATGGAGCCAACAACCACTAAAAAACTTGTGGTCAGAGTGTTCAGAGTTTGAGACAGGTGAGGGGCAGGGAAGCGGAGTCTAGGCTGGGCAGTCAACACTTCAGCTGACTTTGACAAGCTATTATCTTCTCCAAAGAGTTCCAGATTATGGCCAATTGACCACATGGCCACCTAACTACAACAACAACAACAACAACAACAACAATGCCATGTCGATTCTGACTCATAGCGACCCTATAGGACAGAGTAGAAATGCCCCATAGAGTTTCCAAGGAGCAGCTGGTGGATTAGAACTGCCGACCTTTTGGTTGGCAGCCGAGCTCTTATCCACTGCGCCCCTGGGGCCATCTAGCCTTCCCTAGTCAGTATAGAGTAGAGAAAGCGTGAAGAGCCTGTCCAGACAACTTTGCTCACCTTTTGACACAAGATTCAATCATGTCACTTGCCATCAGCTTTAGCCGTTGTTCCAGGTGTTTTCCAAACTCTTCTTCCGGCCAGTGCAAGTCCCTAATGAAGGTCTGCAGGGCATCAAGTTTCCAGAACAGGTCTTCTGAGGTGCCCGACCCATTACTGGCAGAATAAAGATTAGAAAAGAGGAGTCATCCACTGGCCTCAGGCTCTGAAAAAGCTGACATGAGGACAACTGGGGCTAGGAGGCAAACGGTGGCTTCCACATACAAACGACGTGTGTCGGCGCTGGAGGCGGGGGCAGTCTCCACCGGCAGATTTTGAGTTTTACCATACACGACTTAGTCTGCTTTGCGTGGCCAATTGCTCCAGACCAGCAAGAAGTCTGAAGAAGGTGTTGCCCCATAACAAGGCGGAGAACAGTGTATGGTAAAAATCAGCCTTCTTTTAATAACCACATTAACACATGTGATGATTCAGATGAAGGCCACGAACCAGGGGGAGAAGTAAGTCTCAACGGATAATAACTACATGGCAACATGCAGTTATTAAAACTCAGGGTTTCATGCACTTCCCCAGCTCGCCTCCAGGGCAGAGGCCTCTTGGAGATTGCAAAAGGCTTCCCGTTTCACAAGGCCAGTGCTAACAAAGTGGTGAGCGAGGACCTGCTTTCTCTCTTGAAGAGCTGGAAAGAAATCGGGGTGACTCAAATCAAGACAGGCACACCTGGATACCTTGAATCCAAGATTCTAGTTCAGTTTGGTAGTTGCTCCAATTTTCATAGACCAGCCCATTGCACAGGCAGCCCCAGGACGAGGCCAGTCAGGGGGAGGTGAGTGGACAAGGGATACCTGCCATGCTTTGGGGCTCAAACCTGAACTCTTTGACTGTTGCGTCATCTTACCCAGTCCTCTGTACAGATGGAGACATTGGTCTTGACTCCTTTCTGCACAATGACGTCTAAGAAACGTTTACCTGGGGTGTCCTCGGAAAGCCTGTGCACAGGAAATGCTTCACCTCTCACCCTCCTGCCCTTCTTGGCTGCCTTTCTCTTTTGTAGCAGTCCCATTTGGAGCTCGGAGGGGTGGCCCCCCCACCCCCTTCCTCGCATACCACTAATGCTAACACGGTACTTTATCAAATGGCCGACACACCATGCATTACCACTTGTTCTGACATCGTCTATAGAAACAGATGAGAGTGGGTGTTTCTATTGTGACAGATGCCAGCTGCATTGAATTAATGCTTCAGAGAGAAAGAGAGCTAGTGCATAACGCGTACACAGCTACTGCGGGGTGCGGAGGGGCAAACTCCCAACATGCCGAGAGGGACCCTACGGTGGGACCAACAGGGCAATGCTCTCAAGGACAGACCAGTCTCAGGTCAGTACGTAGATGTATCTGACACGAAGGAGCAGGAAACATGGAAACACGTCCTTAAAATGAAAGGTGGCAAAGGAGGCGACCAGAATTATGAAAAGATATAGAATCAGGCATTTCCTGGTGGGTGACTGAGAACCCACACCTTCTTCTCAGATACTGCCGTAAGCACTGTTCAAAAGCCGGGGAACGCATTGTCCCCTGGGGAAAGTTCAGCCTTCCCCTGACCCCATCCTGTGCTTGGGAAAAAGAAACCCCAACTTTGTCTAGCTGAAGCCCCATTTTGGAACTGCACGGTTGTATGTTTTAAATCATTAAGTACATATGAATGCAATAATTGGTATTTATTACAACAACATTTTGACACCCATCTGGTTTCAGACTTTCAAAAAATTCTTCTAGGGTTTTTTTTTTTTCCTTTTCTTTGAAGAGCTTATTATTAAGTTTTGACATGAGGAAAAGAATATTTTCTTTTTATTTTTAAGATAAACTGTTAATGTTAAGGCAATAGCACCAAGATTATTTTGATTGCTGAGCAGTTACCAAAACGTGTTCCCACTCGTGCCTTCACTAATTGAATAGAGACCATTATCTGCATTGTCACAATGTCTTGATTCATATCTTTTCAAAACCAATGTCACAGAGCATGCACAGAGGAAAGCAGGAGAAGATTTCAGATATTTATTCTTTAAGATTTTGAACAGATACTACCTAATCTAACTTCTAATGTAGTCATCTTAGCATGAATATGATTTGTGTTTCTTTTTTTAGAAGTTTTTTTTTAGATGCTAATTTTTGGAGGTCTTAATTTGTCTTTAAAAGAGAATCAGACACATTGACCGTATGATTTCTTTGTGAGCTCGCAAACAAATATAGGTTGTTATAAATATGAGACAGCTTTGGAGGAGTCAGGTAGAGCTGTCGTTTACATGTCCCGTTCTCTACCTGGATCACTGCAAAAATAAAAATGCCTAGGACCGTCTTGATGGATGTGATTTTAAGATTTTCAAAACATCACTGCCAGCTTCAGATCATTTTTTATCCCTTTGATAATAACACTTCCCTTTGAAAATGTGCCAATTTATTCTTTCAAGAAAAAGCTTATCTGGCCTATAATTAGCTAGGGAATAAGAAAAGGATCAAAGGAGGGTACAGAATCACTAAACCTTATTTCACTTATTAAATCACGCACGTGGTTCTAATTTAATTTCTCTGAGGTAGAATTTAGGAGTGCTGGGTCTTCTCACCAAGGAAAAAAGGACAGAGGATTTGTTTCCTAAGCTAGAAGCAATGGCTGCTCAGACGCCTCACCTTCAAACTGCTGGCTTAAAGAGACAGAGCAGCCTCCGAGCAAAACCACCCTGGGCAGTCCTGGTTTTCAGACCACAGGTGATATGGCTACCAAAAATTTAAATTTTTTATTGTTTGAATCTTGCATTTTCAAATTCTCACAGACCTTCCTGCTACCTAGAGAGTTCTTCCTGTTTCATATCGCATTATGACCCTTGAAAGTATCTTTACATAACGTCTGCATTATTAAGGCTTGATCTGTTCACAAGTCTTCATTTAAGCCCTGAACATACTATCACCATATCGTACCATTTGGTGACACCAGAAATAAGCTTTATGGTTCAAACCAACCCAACCGAAAGCCAACCCATTGCCGTCAAGTAGATTCCAACTCAACGCCACACTATAGGACAGAGTAGAACCGCCCCATAGGGTTTCCAAGGAGTGGCTGGTGGAATCAAACTGCCGACCTTTTGGTTAGCAGCTGTAGCTCTTAACCACTGCACCATCAGGGCTCCTATGGTTCAAACAGTCTCTAGAAAATTATTTATTAAAAAAAAAAAAACTTCTAGGTAAGTGTATTTTCCTCTTAGATTTATAGGGGGTCAGAGATGACTGGCTGGCCCATTGAAGAGATTTCCTGGACTGTTTTTGGATGACTAACTCCTAATGTCATGCTACCTGCATTAAAAAAAAAAAAAAAGGCATAATGCTTTTGCAAAAGAATTCAGGAAGTGCAACATAGTTCCTCAAGCGTTCAGTGGGCGTAAGACAAATTGTTAGTGCTGTATATGTAGAGAAAATGTCTCACAAACACGATGCATGCCAGAAATAAACAATATTGTCTCTGTATGATCAGCAAAATATGTCTAATTATCTATCTTCATCTCTGTTATATAGGATGTATGGAAATAAACAATACATATCCATGCCAAGATCACTTAAATTTAAATTAGATCTAATGTGAACTGAATACACACTCAGCATCATATATAGCAGCCATCCATGAGGGTGCCGAAAAAGTAGGCATTTGTGGGATGCCTAGAGGGATGTTAACTGGCAGATTTGGTACTTTGGGAAGGTTCACACTGGGTAGGTTACTGGTTAAACTCCTGTGGAAGAAACAGACAGAAAGAAAAAATAGCATCACGGTGACAACGCGGGTGTGGCAGAAGCATGTGACAGTTGTACATAAATTGGCTAAGTCCACAGCAAGACAACAGCGAAAACAACACACTCCCAGGAAGCAGTTATGGATGGAAAGCTGTGGTGGGGCTCAGTATTCAGTAAGAAATGACAAAAGTTAATGGGAAAAACCAAAAAAAAAAAAAAAAAAACACTGCCAGAGAGTGACTTAAAAGCATGGACATTCATGGAGCACCCCTACAAAATGATCGCGTGGTTTAAATGGCCTTGTGAGAGTCCTTCTGTTCCCAGACCCATTGCCAAAAGCGTCCAGCACCTGTCGCACAGGAAGAACTTGAGGTTCTTGAGACCCTTGGTGTCGTCACGGCTGGGGATGCTGTGACGTAGCTAAGATTAAGAGAAATGGTGGAAACACTCTAACTTTTTTGTTTTTATTTATACATTTTTTTGATGAAGGCACTTTCTCCAGTCAGAAATTAGATAAAAGATATAACAGGAAGTTGGCCATGTGAACGCATACATAATGATGACATACAGAAACAAAACCCTTTCCAAAGGCTACTTTTGAAGATGGGGGTATGTGCGATGGGCTGTCAGAGTTTATGGCTGAGATGAAGTAATCTCATCAAGAAAACGGATCAACATTAGATAATTCTACAGAACACTAGAAGAAAATGGAAACTTCCTCTCCCAAGTTAAGTCTCATTAAAGTGGAGAAAGTTTTATGCATAGAAACAGACACCTAGGGAAAGAAAAGATCCCCCAATTGAGCTCTTACATTAAATTCTTTGACCCAAAGTAGATTTAAAGTGTAAGCTTATATCATAGTAGTTACTCCTGGAAACGGGATAGAGCCTGGAAGGAAGCATGGTGGGGGAGGGGGGGACTCGTGGTGGTGTTCTGTTCCTTGGTCTGGGGGATGGTTACGTGGGTGTGTTCAGTTTGTGAAAATTAATAGAGCTGTGATTTTGCCATAAAACATCAAAATAAAAAAAGGTAGAAACAGTTAAAAATGATATCTTGTATCAGCTTTTTGTTTTTGAACAAAGACTGACCAACTGATACGATGAAAGAGAGATGGATGGTTTTATGAGTCGAATCAACCCTATCCCTTTGGAGGGCTTGTGTCATGCGCTGCTATACATGTGCTGTGTGCCTCTGCTGTGGCATTTTAAGGGTGCCCCATCCATCCAAAGCCACTGGCATGGTGGACCCAGCCTACCTCTGCATCTGAGAAGAGCCTTCCTGGGCAAGTAGCATTGACAGCACTTTGGCAAAGGAGCTGAGGTTCTCTTTTTGGATCTTGCAGAAGGAGAGCAAGTTTTGACGAAGCCACCCTGCCCGCGGCAAGCTATGTTTGGCTAATAGGATGGCCGCAATGGCTGGAGCTGCCTCTGGGCTTGCTTAGTAAGGTGAGCCTCCTCCTAAGCCAGAAATTCTGCACCCCGTGGATAGTCTGGATGCCGGTCTCCCTCTAGACACAAGTCAGCCTCTCACGATGGCAATATAGCTCTGACTTTTCAACTGAAAAACCTAGAATGCAAATGTGCCAACCTGGCAATCCCTTCCTTAATGGAAACAGGTTTGTCCAATACACTTCACATTTTGGGAGAGTCAATTATAAGTCTCTTCTTTGGACATGTTATCAGGAGGGACCAGTCCCTGGAGAAGGACATCATGCTTGGTAAGGTAGAGGGCCAGCGAAAAAGGGGAAGGCCCTCAAGGAGATGGACTGACACAGTGGCTGCAACAATGGGCTCAAACATAGCAACGATTGTGAGGATGGAACAGGATTGGGCAGTGTTTCGTTCTGTTGTAGATAGAGTCGCTGTGAGTCGGAACCTACTTGATGGTGCCTAACAACAACAACAACTTGGGACTAAAGGGTACTAAAGGGCACTCGGGAGAAGAGGAGCTAAATATGACTATGAAGTCAAAGGGAAATATTGTCTGTTTTACTGGGGAATGTGCCCGTGAATTCAGTACCTGGTAGTTCTCGGTCTTAAACACTGCCATGTAACAAACCATTGGTGATTTCCACTGATACATGTGTAATCCTCTATAAGCAAATGTGGTCATTAAATGATACACACACTGAATAGTGATCAAGGAATTAGGAGCTCTTTAGAGAGGGCAGCCTGTAAAGTCAAAATGTCGATTCTGAGCAAATTAAAAGTAGCAAGGGATGAATAACAAACGTATAAATGGATGTGAAAGTAACTCAGTGTAAACATATTAGTGGACGGTGGGTACACAAATCAGAAATGAGCTTCGTTTGCACATGAAAATTTTTATAAATTGTCATATTAATCAAAACGTACCGTGTTTATAAAATACGACATTTTGACTGCACTACTATACTGGGCTCCTAGAGCAACAGTCCCTTCATGTGATGTGTTAAAAAGCTCTACTTTTACAAGGATGAAACGTGCTTGGTATTCCTGCTTGCAGCAAAATAATGTAGCGTGTTCTTACCATTTCATTTGGATATTAGTAACTTATCTTAATAATTAAAGAGGTAATTCCAAGTGTAATAGTTTACTAATATCCATGAGAAAAGGGGGAATTTTCCAGTTGCACTGTTTTTTTTTAAATAATTTTTATTGTGCTTTAAGTGTAAGTTTACAAATCAAGTCAGTCTCTCACATAAAAACTTATACACAACTTGCTACATATTCCCCATTACTTCCAGTAGCACTTTGTTCAGATCAGGCTCCTGGAGCTGCTGATAGATATAATAAATCATCATTTTAAAGAGGGTCCTTTAACAAGTACCTACAAATAAGTCCGTCACGCTCCTCTGCAAGGACCATAATTGGGTGTCTCTGGACAGTACGAGAAGTGTCAATTGCAATCCTAACAACTGATAGGTTAAAATTAGACTCTTCCATTCATTTGGGAGACTGCTAAAAAAGAGTAGTTCCCATTCAGGTGAAAGGGTCTGTCCCTGGACCACTGGATTAAAATGTTCTCCTCTGCTCTCCCTCACATGGGTGAACCTTACAGATGTGTGCAGGTCTCATCTCTTCTGATGATAGGAGTGACTGGAGGTGGAGTCAGTCTTCGCTTTCTAGAATTAATTCGAATCAAGATCACACCTCCATGCAGAAGAGATGTGGCTAGATCTTCTCGCAAAGACCTCTGTTTTAGATTGATGGATGGGGTTAGATTTAAGGTACGGAAAGCCTTCTACTTTTATGAGCATTTGTTTATTTTCTGACCTAGTCCCTACTTTGGGGCATGAGCACTCTTTGAGATCTTCCTAAAGAGTGGAGTTTCTTAACCTTTTATTTTGTATCATCACCCCACCCCCCCACTGACTTTTCTATGAAAATTTAATACCACAGATAGACTGTGTATCTGTTTATGTACTCTAGGTATAGCCAGCTGGTGTCAAGTGATTCTGACTCATGGTGACCCCATGTATATCAGGGTGGAACTACACTCCATAGGGTTTTCAATGGCTATGCTCTTTCGGAAGTAGACTCCCAGGCCTTTCTTCTGAGGCACCTCTGGGTGGATTCAGGCTGGCAATCTTTCATTTAGGAGCCAAGCACTTAACCATTTGGATCACCCAGGAACTCCACTGTATGTATACCTGTACATATATTCATAAAAAGAAGAAGATTTTTTTTCTGTCCCCCCGCCTACAGAGAACAAATTTTTGCTGACTTGGGGGCTATAAAGCCCTTGTTGAGAATGCATGACCTAGAGAATAAAATTGTAAACTTCATGGGATTTTAGAACCTCCCAACCATTCTCTCCAACGTTATGGCTTGCCTCCTTTATAATGCATGCTGGCCAAAACCCACCATTCACTGTACAGCCTGCTCTGCCATCTCCCATATTTCTAGCTTGGCTCCTGCTGTGTACCAGTACTCCTACCCCACATCTTATTCTCCAGGTAACTCCTTTATGGCATCTCGGACCCCTTAGCTCAAGTTCCCCTCTCCTCTATTCCCTCACAGCTCTGCCCTCCGGCATTTGTACATGTGACGGCACAGAATACCTGTGGTGTGTGCAACACACTAAATAGATCCTCTGGATATGAGCCACCTCTCTGTAGAGGCATAATTGGCATTTGAAAGTCATTTTTCTTCTGCGTCTCTTGCTCAGACCCAACTACGTTGAAATCCCCAACTGGGAGAATGTATCATTTTCTCTCTTTCCCATCCCCATAATTTTCCTACTGTACCCTTACATTTTATTGGCCTGCACAAGTTCCTATATGTCAGTCTGCAAATCAACAAATATTTACCGAACACCTGCTATGTCCCAGGCCCTGTTCGAGGCACTGGGGAGGCAGGGCTGATCAAACATGTATATGTGTGTGAATATGGAATGTGCCATTTTCAAGAATACTGGTATTGGAAAAGCCTTGGATTCAGAGCCCTTGTTTTACCAAGGAAGATACTGAGGCTCAGGAAGGTCAAGTGCTTTGCCAGAGGTCACCCAGCAAGTTGCTGGCAGAGTTGGGAGTTCTGATTCTAAGCCCAGTACTCGTTTATTTCACACCAGGCCATCTAGATGTTTGCCAACGTGTCTTTCGTCTAATGGCTTAATATCATTAAGAGGCAATCTGGAAAAGGATATTCTTTTAAAATTACTTTTCATATGCGTATCTCAGGCAGAAAGAAGGCATGCATTTTGAGAAATGAGAAATCCAGATTTTGCGGAGTGCCTGTATGAAGAAAAAAAAGTTTCCAAGGTAATAAATTTGGAAGCAGGGTTTATTTGTACTGGGCAGGGCCACCCCAACACGAAACCAGTGGCCATGAAGCCGAGGTTCTCTGTGCCTGAAGGTGGTGAAGTACAGACTGGGGGAAGGGGGGGTCATCCATCAGAGGGGAGGTAGCAGCGGGTCCTGACCTGAGCAAGACTTTGGATTAGAACTTTCTAAGTTTCCGTCCACACTAAAGGCGGTCATGACTTGACTAAGAACGAGATGATGCTAATTAGCTGGTGGAAATGTTGCCCACTGACTGCTGGCTGGGCCAACAGCTAAGATTCAGGGCTGCCGGGAGGGTTGTGAACAAGCTCTCCAACTGTGGGTCATGGCCCTAAGACATGTCCTGATGGATTCCCATGAAAAGGCTATGGGCTCCAGATTTTATTAACAACGTGGGCTAGCTATCCTCAGCTCTGGTCAGAAACTATGGCGTAGAGATTCTAACTCGACCGTATTTGGCCTAGTGGAAACTGAGGTGTTGGCTCCTTTTCTCTCCTGGCAGAGATAGAAGGCCAGCTTTTAGAGGAAGGCAGCCGTGGGAGTTAGACATTCTACTCTTTCAATCAAGTGGCTGACGTTGTACCAAGCCCAGATGATGACTCTCTATTTCCTTTTCTAGGGTCACCTTTTGGAATAAGATTATCTGAAGAGTAAAAACTTTTGCTCTGTTTTTAGTAAAACCCATATCTTGTAGCATTGTCTCCTGCTGTCCAAAAGGAAAAATAAATCCTGCTTCTTGTGTCAACAGGCTAATAAGTAAGTGGTCAGATGAAGGTTCCTACTTTGTTTTTCTTCACATGGTGGAGGTGTGGGGAAACGCCTTCCTCCTAGCACGTAAACATGCCCCAATCTCCTCTCTTTCCCTCCATTTTGTATGGTTCTGCAAAGCTGTTCCATGTCATCTGCCTGCTGTTTACAAATCAGCTAATAAAACGTGTGTCGTTTCAGAGAATTTTAATTTAGCTTATGTTTTGTTGGCACCTTCAAATATCTCCATATACTCTGAAAGGCACGTACTATTTAGCATGAACTGAACAAACTGCAATCCCATTTAGTAACCGACAGCATAATTTTGGACAGCAAAAAGTGACTTTACAAAAACACATCTACATAAAATATTCTCAGGTTCCTGTTAACAACTATTATTCTGTCACATACTTTCAGATCTTTGAATTACGGATCCAAGAGTTCAAATGTTATTTTTTTTTTTAAATCAGTAAAAGAATCCCTAACCAAACCTTCCCAGGCTGAGACTTTCAATTATGAAAATGACTTCGATTCTCTCTTTACTTCTGATAGTATGAAGGATATTTAATGCTTCAAAAGGAATAATGGTCATATATCTGATTTGTGAAGAATTTTACAGGCTTAAATTTAAGATGGCCCTAGTGACATTACTGGGGGGCTTCATGACAATTTTCAGACACTGGGTAGGGTCATTTTTTATCAGCTTTTCAGATGAAAAAACAAGCTCTGACAGGTTCAAACAATTGCCTTTGGCTTGTAAATGGAGGCTGAGGCCCTCCATCCAGGGCTATTTAAGAAGAAGTGAACGGTACTGACCATTCTCCCCAATGTGCCTTGGGAATAGTAGCCTCCACATTTATAACCAAGTAAGTAAATGCAATTTCAAGACCACTGCTATTTAAAATAGATGAGCGTTACTAATTTTAACTTCCTTTTCCTTTTCACGTGAAAGCACAATTGTCTTGTTGATAGTGACTATTCAAAGAAGAAAAAAAAAAAGAGTCCTCTGTTGATGCCTTATCATGAAGGGACCCAGTTTTATCCTCCATGTTAAAAGTCAGCAGGGCCACATGAAGAGGCTGTTACACAACACGCCAAAATTTAGATTTCTTGATGCTTGCAAATGAAGAACTACTGCTTATTAACTTGCACCAAAATGTTCCCTCGTGGCTCAGACGTGGAAAGGAGGCATTTGTTTCTTTATCAGTTAGAGTCTCCTACAACGTGATATTAGAGGGAGGATCTCATTTCAGAAAACTGCTTCAAGACTGGGCATGAGTCAAGGCCTCTAAACTGAGGAATACAGCCTCTTGATTATTTGTTCTGGAGTGCCTGGAAGTTTGATTGTACATAACCTCATCCTGGTTGCTGCATCCCAAAGATGCAAGGGGCTAGAGAGAACAAAATGATCTTATTACAGTAAAAGAGGCTCTAACAGGGTGAAGCCAAAACCAGGCTTTATCAGAACCTTTTCCAGTCATGCCAGGAAGCTCTTCAGATAGGAGTCCTCTATCTTTCCAGCAAGGGGAGTCTGAAGCTGACACTCTGGCAGGCTGGAGTATCAGCCCTCCCCTTTGCTGGAGATTACAGGCGGCACTGAACCTGCCAAACATCCTCAAATAGGCTTTAAGATTTGCCACGTAGTTGTGGGAACTGACCAGTTCACCACCAACAGGATTTCTTGTAATTTGTCCTGCAGGATACTTATCCCCCACACACACAAAAAAAGAGTGCCATGATGAAATAACATTTAGGAAATTCTGGATTAAACAGAGTTAAACAAGATTCTGTATTACTATATTCTCAGACGTTTAAAGTACACCAGTGGGCTCTGTGGCTCTTTGGGAGACAAAGATGTGGGGGTGGACTAGTAGGGTAAATAAAAATAGTGTTTCCTAAACACATTTGGCTATCCAGTCCTTTTCTTGAGATGAGTCTCAGAGGCCTAGACCAGGGAAGGGCAAACTATGGCCCGCAGCGCAGCCTCCTGCTTTTGTAAACATCTTATAGGAACACAGCCCCACTCATTCCTATTGTCTATGGCTGGTTTTCCACTACACTGACAGAGCTGGGTAGTTGTGACAGAGATCAAATGGCTCACATAGTCTAAAATAGTTACTATCTGGCCTTTTAGAGAAGAAGTTTATGGATTCCTTGCCTAGACACACCCACGGAACATACTCTGGGAAGCACTAATCCCTAGGGGTAACACCATGGGAGTACGATACACAGTACACATGTCACAGCCAGGCTTATATTTCTTATTTATCTTGTGCAATAAAACAAAGATTCCATTGCATGAAACGTTTCTTGACCTCTTCCCCCCTCCACTTTGGCAAGTGGGTGATGACAAGCACCACAGCAGAAAATCCGTCCAGTCTCCATCCACGCTAACAATAAAACCCCATGACACCATTAATCCATCTCTGTATGACTCTCCGCCATTTGCACCCATACTCCGATGGTATCAAAAGAGGTTTCCTTACTTGACTGGTTCCCATGACTCCCGCTCAAAGCCCCTGTGAATGGATTGTGCAATTGAGGACTCCATCAAATCCACATATCTAACAACAAGTGGGGCAAACAGGTCTTGCAGATGTTTGTGAAATTTTCCATTGCACAAATTATCTAGAACAGATAAGCAAAAGCTTGGTAAGAAACCACAGTTGCTTTATCAATGTACAATGCACACACAGAGGCAACTGTCTTCTACATTAAGCATGCTTCTGCTAAGGAAGCCAAAAAGAGAGGAGAAAGAAAAGTACATAACAGTCTTGAAGCTCATGCTTAAATCTTTTCGGAAGGAAAGTGGGCTTCAAAAACATTTTACCCATTTGTGTTGCCCTTCTAAAAGGAAGAAGAATCATGCTTCTTTCAAAAACAACAAACAACAATCTGCACATTTTTGCTTGTTTTTTGTTTTACTTTTGCACTTGCTACCCTTCCTCCCATTACGTTACCAAAAAGAAAGAATACCCCTTCTCACCTCCCCCATCCTCCCTGGGGAAGAAGCTCTATTCTATGGCTCTGTGCTACTGTTAAGATGGAGTAGTGTTAAACTAGAAATTGTTTTTCATCTAGAAAGCATCTTTCAATAAAAATTGCCAAATGTGAAGGGGTTAAGTTAATTAACTTGTTCAAGAGAGGCTAAAACACACAGAGTAACACCTCTTCTCACGTGGCCCTCGTGTTCTTCTGTCCATTAAGAGAGGGACTCCTCGCAACAGGACACTTGTTGGAAGCAAGGCAATGTCCATCAGCTGTGAGAGTATTTTTTTCTTTTTTTAAAGTAATAATAAAAATATAAAGGGCTATGCCCAACCTGAAGTCTACCTGGGATAAAGATGTTTCAGTGATCTGTTTATCGCACACCACTTAAGAACGTCAAATAGTCGAAGGTGATACATACGATCAGTACGGAGAGAATCATTCAGCAGCTGAAACAGCGGAAAACTGTCCCACGAGTCTGGGGGCTGCACCTCTAATGCTGCATCCATGTCCACCGCAAAGAGTGACAGGAACGTCTCAGCATGTTCCACCATTAAGTCTGACCACCATGCAAAGGCCTTTGAAATTTGGCAGAAAAACAACAGACAAAGACGTGATGAGCTTCTTTCTCGGACCTAGGACATGAACGCAAGACCTCACTGTACAAGGTTAATTGTGCATCCATCAGGGTTTGGTAATTTTATTGTAAAGGGAACAGCATTTTTGATACAACAGGGTCTCCAAGTGTCCCAAGGCAATGCCTTTCATGAAGCCAGGCTGCCTTAGAGACTCCATTCTGACCTGTTGGTCAGAGGACGCTGCTGTAGAAATGACAGACGTTAACTTCTGTTCAATTTACAATAACTCAGTATGTTTTGAGTCATGCTCTTGATCACCGTTGTGGGCTAGTTCTTGCTCTACAGTATTAGAATTTGGGAGTTTCTTCACTGTGTTTATGGGTTTTCTGCTGGTCTGCTAACTTGAAATTTTGTGATTATTCTTCACCTTATATCTACATGCCTGGGGCTTAATTGTCTATGGTCTCATACAAACTCAAGGACTCATGTTTCCCCACACATTGGAAATGTTTCTCCTATTTTATACCAGGTCAAAGGGAGCCATTGTTGCAATTGCCACAACACTTTGAGTCAAGATCTCTTTAAGCAGGGAGCCTTCGGTTTGGTATCTGGTCTGTAGGAACGATCAGGCTTTAGGCTAGGAAACACTCAGTAAGATTAGGACTTACTTTTCTGGGGTGTTGGATACATATGTACATTGAAAACCAAAAAATATCAGTGAAGTAACTCATTTTCATGCACATGGGTCCTTGGAAATCATTGTGCAGGGTCTCGGGGGTGACATTCGCATCGGACTGGGCCAGATGTGAATGCAATTCAAAGGCACACTGCATGCATGTGGACCAATCAGTTCTGGCAGGGGGCATGCAGAATGAGTGGCGGTGTCAACAGGCCCTTTTTTGCTGACTTCAAAGAGAGCAGAGAAAAACAGGACACAACAAAATTGCCAGCCCCTCCTGATACCCCACCTCCCCACCCAACGCCGTAAAGTATTTACGTTGGAAACACTTTCCGGAGCATTCACCAAAAAAAAAAAAAAAAGGGAAGGCGTTTGGAAACATGAAAGATGATTATGGAGATAATTCCATAAATGAAAGAGTTTGTTCAATGGCCAAGCTCTTCTATGATTTATTAGTTATTAGGGGTATTCTAACAGCCACTAAGAGGCAGGCTAGGAGTCCACCTCGCTCCTTTCATGAGACTTCATTTTACTTACTTCTCCTTTATCAACATGTGGCTGGTTTGCAAATTAAATGGAAAAAATCAAGTCATGGACCATTCCACAAGGCTGGCTTGGCTGGAGATAGACACCTGCTGTTTCCATTTTAATTTACAGTAAAACCTCACTGATTCAGAGTGACGGGGGAGGGGAGATGCCAGGGTGTCAGCAACACAGCCTAAATTATTGGGCTTTCTAAACAGACCTATCAGTTTACTGCTTCCAATGTAGTCTATAATTGGGTACAAAGTTAAAAGGTATTAATTTGGTCTACCTTGGTTTTCATATGAACGTATTACAAATATAAAAGTTTTTTTTTTTTTTTAAGCTTCTAATAATTGTAAGGTAAGCTGACCTACAAATCGAAGACAAAGGGAAGCTTTTTTCCCCCGAGAGGGAAAAAATGAGCTTGGTTCATCTCACTCGTAAGAGGAGCCTTTAGAACTCCCAGAGAAATTTGAGATCATGTCAAACATTTTACTTAAGGAAAATTAAAAGAGCCACGTCTGCAATTGAATTCTCATAAATTCCAAGTATTTGGGTCTGAACCAGTGAGGTTTTATTGTAGTGTTACCACCTGAGGACAAAAGCCCTGGGGTTTGGGGCTTGTTCCACTGCCTGCCTGGCGAAGTCCGAAAGAGGAAGAAACCCTCCATCCCATCCCCGCTGCACTCCCAGCCACCTGTCTTTTAGGCAGAAACTGGAACCTGCTGGAGGCCCCACCCACCCCGTTCTGACCCTATTTGGAAGGCTGGCTCCCATCACTCCTGATCCAGGATGTCTGCAAAATTCATAAAGGCACACCAAATGTGCACTAATTCTTTAGTCACTGAATTAACTTTACATCTTCATGGTGAGTCCAGGAAAATGTTTACAAGGGAGACCGAGTTGCCTTTCTGCCATGATTTTGCTCCAGGATGACAGGAAAAAAAACAAACTGAACAAAAAAGCAACCCTAAATGCCTGGACTTAAAAATGTCTTAATCCAACCTCATACCTAGTTCTTGTAGCTTTTTAATTTAAAGTTGCAAATCAGAGGCCACAGGAAGCAGCCACGTCTACCATCTACAGAGAACTTAGCCCCAAGGTGTAATTTCATAAATTACTGAGCAAAGATCTGCAGTGGTTGTGTTAATCACCATATAGCTAGGGAGCCCTACAAAGAACAAAGAGTACTGTGATATGAATTATCACCATTGGAGCTTGGCAGAGGAATGTAGCACTCTAGTGAACCAAGAGAATTTAAATTTGGGATTGCAGAAGAGGTAGAGACCAGGGCTGCTTCTGTACACCCTAGGTAATTCTTTCAAAACCCCATAATGACACCTGATTCTCCGAGAAGAAGAAGATTCTAGCAAGCAAGAGAAGTAACAACCAAAGAGCCATATCATAATCTCGGTCACTGACAGAGTCTGCGTCACTGAGTTGGGCAAGACAAGGTTTTTTTTTTTTTTTTCCAAACTATATTTATTTTATGCTTGCTGGTACAGGTGAATGCTCTTTTTGTACATGTGCTAACATAATATTTCTGGGCATCTCAGTTTTTAGAAACCTTTTCCAAAGACAATGAGGAGCTATACTTGGGCTTCTAATAACCTACCCAATGGTTTTCATTATTCAAAGGCAGAGACGTGGGCTTTAGGGAGAGTCAGCCACACTGAGTACAGTGTACAGTCTGCACACACAGTCTACCACACGGAATACACTGTACAGTCTGCACACACAGTCAACCGCACTGAATACACTGTACAGTCTGCACACACAGTCAACCGCACTGAATACACTGTACAGTCTGCACACACAGTCAACCACACTGAATACACTGTACAGTCTGCACACACAGTCTACCACACTGAATACACTGTACAGTCTGCACACACAGTCAACCACACTGAATACACTGTACAGTCTGCACACACAGTCAACCACACTGAATACACTGTACAGTCTGCACACACAGTCTACCACACTGAATACACTGTACAGTCTGCACACACAGTCAACCACACTGAATACACTGTACAGTCTGCACACAGTCAGCCACACTGAATACACTGTACAGTCTGCACACACAGTCTACCACACTGAATACACTGTACAGTCTGCACACACAGTCAACCACACTGAATACACTGTACAGTCTGCACACACAGTCAACCACACTGAATACACTGTACAGTCTGCACACACAGTCTAC
This sequence comes from Elephas maximus indicus, assembly GCF_024166365.1. Taxonomy (NCBI): domain Eukaryota; kingdom Metazoa; phylum Chordata; class Mammalia; order Proboscidea; family Elephantidae; genus Elephas; species Elephas maximus. The sequence goes on from NC_064838.1 coordinate 67,524,406, forward strand.
CACACTGAATACACTGTACAGTCTGCACACACAGTCAACCACACTGAATACACTGTACAGTCTGCACACACAGTCTACCACACTGAATACACTGTACAGTCTGCACACACAGTCAACCACACTGAATACACTGTACAGTCTGCACACACAGTCAACCACACTGAATACACTGTACAGTCTGCACACAGTCAGCCACACTGAATACACTGTACAGTCTGCACACACAGTCAACCACACTGAATACACTGTACAGTCTGCACACACAGTCAACCACACTGAATACACTGTACAGTCTGCACACACAGTCTACCACACTGAATACACTGTACAGTCTGCACACACAGTCAACCACACTGAATACACTGTACAGTCTGCACACACAGTCAACCACACTGAATACACTGTACAGTCTGCACACAGTCAGCCACACTGAATACACTGTACAGTCTGCACACACAGTCTACCACACTGAATACACTGTACAGTCTGCACACACAGTCTACCACACTGAATACACTGTGTAGTCTGCACACACAGTCAACCACACTGAATACACTGTACAGTCTGCACACACAGTCAACCACACTGAACACACTGTACAGTCTGCACACACAGTCAACCACACTGAATACACTGTGTAGTCTGCACACACAGTCAACCACACTGAATACACTGTACAGTCTGCACACACAGTCAACCACACTGAATACACTGTGTAGTCTGCACACACAGTCAACCACACTGAATACACTGTGTAGTCTGCACACACAGTCAACCACACTGAACACACTGTACAGTCTGCACACAGTCTACCACACTGAATACACTGTACAGTCTGCACACAGTCAGCCACACTGAACACACTGTATAGTCTGCACACAGTCTACCACACTGAATACACTGTACAGTCTGCACACAGACTAGCATGCATATATGTACCCTGCTACATTGCACAATACATGTATACATGTACATACGTATACATAGAGAGAGAGATTGGGAAAGTGAAGCAACAATACATGAAGGCATAATTCATGTGTGTTTGTGTGTGCATGTGTGTGTTTTAATAGCTTAGACTCCGAGAACAGAATGAAGTTATAATTAAGACATAAATGTGACACATGCTACCATACACTGCATGTATGTATATATGATATATTTTTAGCTGCTAGGAAATTTTTTCTATTGGGATATTTAATTGCTTTATTTTGGAATTAAAATGGCTTTAAGGACTATTATTTTCAGGGGGTGAAGGCAAGTCTATTTGTCACTTTCATCTGTGTGGTACCACCAAACACATGGCTGTAGAGCCAAAATCCATGCTTATGATTTGACGATTTTCTAGCGTTTACTGTGCACCCAAAGAATATGGCAGTGAGTACTGGTTTTTTTTTTTTTTTTACTGGTCTGTAGAGAAAAATTTGTTTGAACTTCATCCTTTTCGGCAGCAACAACCCATCTTTGGTGTGCCAGTGCAAATTCTACATCTTCAGCTCCAGCCCGGTGGTTCTCAAGCCCAGCTGTACACTGGCATAACCTGGGCAGCTTTTAAAAATTACCAACGCTTGGCCCTTCCCCATGAGATTCACACTGATCGAGCTGGGGTGACACCTGGGCATTGGTATGTTTTGAGAGCGTCCCAGGTGATGGCAATCAGTAGTGAAGGCTGAGGACAGGTGGGGGCACCTTTTTGGTCACTCCACCTTGAAATGAAGTCGCTCTCCTTTCAATACATTTTGAGTGTATCATTCACTTGGTACTTCCCACTTAGGCTTTGTGCTTTTCATGATTACATACTCATATATTTTGCTTCCTTAGTCTGTTCCTAATAAAACAGCCAACCTTTGTTGAGTGCTTCCTAAGTGCCAGGCGTAATACCAAATGCTTCCCTTCACGTAGTCTCCAGCCTAATGACAGCACTTTGAGGTAGATTCTATTATCATTTCCAATATACAGGATGAGAGAGGTTAAGTAACTAGCTCGAGGTCACAAAGCATGGAAGGGGCTAAACTGGAATTAGGAGCTTGAGCTCCTGGCTGCTCTGTATTCTGTTGCTTGAAGGGCTAGGTTATTTTATAACTCTTTGTCCTTGAAAAATCACCCAGGTGGGTGCCTCGGTGCTCAGCAAATAGGAAATGCTCCAACGGTAGCTTTTAGTGGGTTGATTAACTCATCAATTGATCTCAAGTAACGAGATTTTGTGATTGGGTGAAATTAGTAATTTGGGGAACAATCCCGTGCATTTATCTAAAAGCAAACCTGGTTTCTGAAATTCTACGGTACGCTAAAGTTTTCATTCCTAACTTCTGAAGTCAGGAATGAGAACAGAATTGAATTTAGTTCTGCCCTAGTTATTCACTCCAAATGGCTTTTGGATTATGTAAGATTAAAATATTTTGTGATGATGGTCATTAGGGCAGTTTAAGGTGATGATCAATTTAGTGAAAAAGGGCTTCTTAGAAAAGTGAACATGCCTTCTTTGGAATGTAAACTCTCCTCTGGCAACTTTTTTGAGTAATTTGAAAAAATACACATCCTTTCTCTTAGCCTGTAGCAGCCTCAGAGAATGACTTGAGAAAAATCAACTACGCCCTGTGGTTTTTCTTTTATCATTCATTTATGAGCTGAACTGTGACTGAAGAAAACCATTCTGCTTGTAGCCATGTCTTCAAAAAGTGTGTTGACTTGATCTGGCATCCTGGGAAAAGCCTCAGTCACCCAAACCAGGGGAGGCCGGGCCAGATCCCCTCCACACCTCTGGGGATGATTTTGAGGACATCTGGAAGAGCATACTTACCACCTCTTGAATCTCAAATGCCCCAATCTGAAAAGAACGCCATATATAGAAGAGAGGAAAAAAAAATTCTGACCTGAGTTCACTTTGGAAACCCTGGTGGTGTAGTGCTTAAGTGCTACAGCTGCTAACCAAAAGGTCGGCAGTTCAAATCCACCAGGCACTCCTTGGAAACTCTATGGGGCAGTTCTACCCTGACCTTTGGGGTCGCTATGAGTCGAAATCGACTGGATGGCAACAGTTTTGGTTTTTGGGTTTTTCTGAGTTCATTTTATATGCCCGGAGGTTAGTCCAGGTTAAGATGCCTGGAGGTTAGTCCTAGGTTTAGATGCCTGGAGGTTAGTCCTAGGTTTATATGCCTGGAGGTTAATTATAGGTTTATATCCCTGGAGGTTAATCCTAGGTTTATATGCCTGGAGGCTAGTCCTAGGTTTATATGCCTGGAGGTTGTTGATCTGCTCCCGTTCTCACTCTGGCTGAGCCCTGCTGGGTGCTGTATGAGTCGGTCACCCTGCCTTGTATATGAGCCCTCGTTCTTGGAGGTGGGAACGGTGCTTCTTCAGCACTCTCTCTCTATATAAATACTGTATATACAATGCACGTACAACACTTCAGAGGAAGATTAGTGTCACTCCGGCTAGCTACTGCGTTTGTTACTCACCTGCCGTAATAAAGGTAAGTACAGACATACAGGGAACTACGCAGGCTAAGGACAGAATCAGGCGGGGCGCGGGGTGTCTTCGGATGTAACTGCACTTGCTGTTAGGTCTGTCAACTGCTTCATGCACTCACGAGAGAATCCCCCACGTTTACCCTGCCGTGGAGGGCCCCCCGCTTCACAAGCAGTCTACTGGACGTTGCTGTTACATTCCTTGGGTCAGTGTTAGAAAGCAGGAGCACTGGGAAAAGGTCCTTTAGAAGACATGGAATTGGAAGGTCATGCAGAGAGTTTGACAGCAGGTGGCTATTTCATTGGGTTTAGTCACATACCTCTTTCCCCTGCCAGGATCAGCCAAGATTGAACGAACAGTAGAGAAACAGGGAGGAAATTTAAATATGCAATCAGGCATTAGTTGGGACAACTGGATTTATGGTGTATTATATATAATCTGTCTAGACTGTTGACTTTCATTTAGGCCTGCCTGGGGTTGGTCATTTTAGGGTGCTTGAGAAATTACTTTTATGGAATGCCTTTTTCCCCTCTTTTGCTGTCGATTTAGATACAGAGGAAGAGTGAGGATTAGTGCAATTTTCCAAAAGCTTATTTTAAAAGATATGATTTTAAATCTCAGGCTTGAAACAAGCAGTGATACAACAGTTTGATCACAATCCGATCTGGGAATCTTCCCTTAGGAGGGTTGGGTAGTTTAAAGTCCTTATGGGTTTGGGATTTAGTTGGCTTTGAAATCCCTTGGTTTATAATTATTATCAAAACAGTCATTTGGACAGTGGTTGATAAAAAAGTAAACTATTTATGTAGATGTAGGCTGGAGAATAGACACGTTGAACAACACAGAATAATTTGCTTCTGCCACTGTTTAGCCACCCAAGTAAATTTAAGGTTAGAAATGAAGACCGTAGTGCTAGCAATAATCTACACTGATAAATTAAAAAAAGATGGCCCATGATCCGCACACCAAAGAACCAATAAAAACAACAGTGGTGGCAACAAAAACAACCACAAAAGACCAAAAAATATTTTGTGTGTTCTGGACAATAGTAACCATATGCTACCTGAATAATTATCTTTAAACACACTCACCTCTTCTGCTCGTTGCTAGAAACATCTGAAAACTTAGGCTGAAACGTATAAGGCACAACCACTTTTTTGGTTGTTTTAAACAACCTCCCAAGGGTTCTTCTTGCAAAACTGCTTTTATTCTCTTTGCAAGCCCAGTTGAAAGAAATTGGGAGTTAAGGCTTCGTAGACAAGCTGGCCAGTAGAATCAGTCTGCAACCTCCACTAAGGACCATGAAAGACATTTCCCAGCACACCTGCTCACCTCTGCATGATGCTCCTCGTTTTGTTGAAGAACTTCAATGACTAGTTCAGCAAGACGTATTGTGTCTTCGAGCTTTTTGGCAGGAGTGATTAACCGGCCTACATTTTCTGTAGTACAAGAATTTGTGTTAAAATTCAGAGAAGGTGGCAGGCTAGTTTTGCGGCCATTAGAACTAGTGGATAGGAAATTTTGAATGGTTAATCCATTTTTTAAAAAAAGTCTCATGCAAATGTTCAGTGCCATGTAACTAGTAGTGAGCAAACGATAAAGCCATTTTGTTATTATTATCCCCTCCATCATTATACACATATTAGGAAGAAACAGTGCTCCAGCTTTAAATTTGCATCTTCAACTCAATGAAGTCTCAGACAGCACATTTCAAATTTAGCAACATTTTGTACACACGTTCTTTAAAGACAGCAGAAACGCACTATTTTATACCGCTCTCTAGCCTGCACTCGTGCTACGTGGAGTGGGAAGACGTAACAGAAGCTTAATCTCGATTGCTGCTACATTTGTTTTCTGGATGTGTCACTAAACATTTGATACTACAGCATCGTTTTTCATTACAAGTCTGCATGTTTAACAGGTATTGGAACACTCCGTTTAAGAAAGCAAATTCAAAGGTCTGCCTGTTTCAAGTTTTCCGGGGAGGAGATTGCAAAGAAAATCAGACATTCCTGGGCCATTAGGTAGAGGGCAGGATAGAATTATTAAAAGGGTGCTGGGGTAGATGACCAGCAGTTTGTGCCATGGGATAGTACAATTGAAACTTTATCAGTTAAGTGGCAACGAAGTACTTGGGTGTGGTCTTCGTTTTTAGTCTCTATTGTGTTGAAAGGGTTGTATTTTTACACAGCTCAAGGACAAGCTGATCCCTGGATCCCTGGATCCCTGGCTAATGCTATACCTGGTCTAGGGCTCCGTTTGTCAATGTCAGTCTGATGCCAACATTTATAACCTTTTTTCCTTGGGGAAAATAGAACTTTTAAAATAGAAAAGGCTTCTTAGTCCATGAAATTGTCTGAATTCAACCAGTCTGATTTCACCAAAAAACTCCTATTTCTTTTTTGTTGTTGTTAGGTGCTGTTGAGTCAATTTTCGACTCATAGTGACCCCATGTGACAGAGTAGAACTGTCCTATAGGGTTTCGTAGGCTGTAAGCTTCATGGAAGCAGATTGCCAGGTCTTCCTCCCATGGAGCCCCTGGGTGGTTTTGAACTGCCGACCTTTTGGTTAGCAGATGATGCTTCATTGTTGCACCTACCAAAAAACCAAACCACTTGCTGTTGAGTTGATTCCAACTCACAGCGACCCTACAGGACTGAGTAGAACTGCCCCATAGAGTTTCCAAAGAGCATCTGGTGGATCCAAACTGCCAACCTTTTTGTTAGCAGCCCTAGCTCTTAACTGCTATGCCACCAGGGTTGCTGTTGCACCTATAAACCAAAACCAAACCCAGTGCCGTTGAGTTGATTCTGACTCATAGCGACCCTATAGGACAGAATAGAACTGCCCTGTAGAGTTTCCAAGGAGCTCCCGGCGGATTTGAACTGCCAACCTCTTGGTTAACAGCTGTAGCACTTAACCACTAAGCCACCAGGGTTTCCATTGCACCTATAGGGCTCCTTTGTTTTTTTGCTTGCTGTTATTGTGTGCCATTGAGCTGATTCCAACTCACAGTGATGCTGTAGGACAGAGTAGAACTGCCGTAGGTCTTCCAAGGCTGTAATCTTCATGGAAGCAGACTGCCATGTCTTCCTCCCTTGGAATGGCTGGTGGGCTCGAATTGCTGACCTTTTGGTTAGCAGCCAAGTGCTTAACCATTGCACCACTAGGGCTCCTTTATGTCTTGCTTAGCACCCTTCAAACCTCGAAGCCTTTAGGGTCATTCAGAGTGCATGAGTATAACAGGAATGGTGATCACTTGGTGTCATTCTACAGGTGCGCACAGGTCTGTGCAAAGGACTGCTGAAACTGATTTTCTGCTCTTCATTTGAAGCAGGTAGGTGTTGGATTCAGGGATTTTCTTGGCAGAGAAAATTACCTGATACTTCACAAAAAGTTTTTTGTTTTTTTGTGGGGGAAAGAAGGGGGTTTTAAACCAAATCGTAGCCAGCTGCCATTGAGTTGAACCCACCTCATGGTGACCCCATGTGTGTCAGAGTAGAACTGTGCTCTATAGGGTTTTCAATGGCTGACTCTTCGGAAGTAGATCAAAACCAAATCATAATACAATGCCAATTTTTAAAAAAGGCTTCATAATTTCCCTTTGCACATTTCTTAGGTAAGTGAAGACCATATCAGATCATTAGAAATTAGGACTTGATAATGAAAAATAAATTCATTGAAACTCTATGCAAAAAGAGTGTTCTAGCCAAATGGGAGCTAAGAGTGATGGATGGGACTGGGTAAGTTCACCCAAGGGTTGAAAGTTTCAATCCAACAAGGCCTGATGGCTGGTGTGAAAATGGGCCTTCTGGATTCAGGTCAATGCTACACCCAGGCAGGAATCTGGCTGGAGATGGCTTTGGCATGAAGGCAGGAGCTGGTGGGAACATAGTACAGGCAGAGAATATCTGACACCCAGAGCAGGGAGATGTGGGGAGCTTAGGGACCAATAGCTCATTGTCTGGTCCAGAACATTAACTATCTGGGAAAGAGTGAGAGACAAGATTGATTTCTGTGCTTTTTGGGGCACCTGGTCTATTTATAATTTCATAAACAGATTATCATAATTTCATCAGTAGACCTTCAGGCATTTCTGCAAACATACTGTGTATATATGTTTGGGTAATATGCGCAGAGTGAGGTATTTGCATTTTGATAGTAAACATGCATAGACTACTATTTTTTACTAGTTGATATTCACATTTACACATCAATTTGCAAAGTCCTCATCCTATGCTTATTACCCATTGGACACATACACCCACATACACACATCGCATACTTACATACATTTTCTAGTAACCAGACAAGCCTGTACATTAATACAAACCTGCAAGAGGTCCTACTTGAGGTACATCTTTGAAATCTCTGGCTTTACAAGTAGACAGCATTGTCCTTTTGGGTGGAATACTCACCGATCTAGGGGATTCTAGCTGGACATGACATACAGTGTAAAAGGGAAGTAATTCCCACCAATCTTTTTATGTAGTTTTACTTATAAACTGTGAATGGTTTTTATGTTTGGAGACATCCAAGATGCTTAAGCTAGGACCATCTGAAGGTGTGTATTAATGTACAATACTCTTAGCTTGACTACAATGTAGATCGATATATACACATAAAGTGTACATGTGCGCGCAGCCATTTTATGAGTACGCGCACATGTCCTCAGATATGTGTTTGCCTGATGTATATATACAGACAGTATGTTTCATAAAACCCTTTCCAATTTAACTTTAACACCCAACCATTAAAATAAGCAGGTTAAGGATCCTTCAATCTAGAATGCTTGATCTGCCAATTAAGCCATGTAACCAGACTTTCATTTACTATTAATTAGCTGCTATTCCATTGTCTGTAGATCGAGCCACTTTATTGAGACACAGCACTACTTTCTTCTTCATTTGCATAGCTAATTTGCTAGCTAAGTGGCAAAAATGGCACTAAAAGTGACTTCTCTAAGATGTTGTCTTTAAAGAAAATATTGTGTAAAATTCTCTAGCAGCTCCTCCCTCTCCCCCAACAGAGGTCGAGAAATTTGTGCTTAGAAATTATTATTTATTTATTTTTGTCAATTCTGCTGTCTTAAAATGTATTGCTTTATTCCTGTTCCCCAATCTTGTACTAGCTGGAGCACTGACAAAAGGGAACTAAAAATACAGTAGACTTAGGAAACATTTCATACAAAACCGAAGCTCATAACATAGAAGAAAATCGTCATGCAAAATGTTATGCCACAACAATGTTATTTTGTGCTGACATTGAGATTTGAAAATGTTGCATATGTCAGACATAGCTGGACAAAAAAAAATGTGGACATTTGGAAATAAATGCTCTCTTTTGAGTCTCTCAAAACCTACGGCGTTAAACTCGAGAGCCTGAGCCTCAGCTTAATATTCCAAACCGAAATTTCAAGAAGAAACGTGAACAGAAAAGCAAACTAAGCTAGGAAGCCGCCCGCGTAAAGGACTGGTACGAGGTGACAGTACTTGATTTTGGCCTAGGCGTGCCCTTGAGCCTCTGATACAACGTGCTGGTCTGCCTTTGGGTGGGTGGAGGAGGCCCAGGAGGTGGTGGGGGAGCTGCTCAGGTAGGTGAAGAGAGACGGTAAAAAAGTAAAGAGACAAAGTGACTTTAACAAAGGGTGACAAGTAAGATGATGACCTCTGAAAAGAACAACGGAACAGGCAAAAGTGACGAGACACAAATGGAGAGCTGCTACTTTGTCGGCGTTACTTTGACTTTACAGAGTTGTGACATGGGTTGACAAGGAACGGGACTCTTACCAGCGTCACCAGCACCACCCCCACTGAGACATTCAGAGGCTGAATGCAAACACTGGGTGTGTCTCAACCCAGATGGATGTACCTGAATGATGGCAGCAGCTTCACCAGCCAAAAGAAGATACGCTTTTGTACAGTAAAGAATATCTGTATGTTAACAGCTGCTTCTTCCTTCCAGACGCCCAAAAGTTTGACTTGACGTATTAATAGCTGGAGGGGCTGGTTTCTCATCCTCAATATGCTACTTAACTTTCTGTATAACCTTGTCCCTGCTTTTTAAACCTCTCAGTGCTTTAGGGTCCTCATCTAGAAATTGAGAATATTAAATACCTTTTCTGTCTACCTTGCAGGGTTGCTGAAAGAGCAAATAAAACAATATATGGGAGAGATCTCTGTAGTAAAGCATTAAGATGCTACAAATGTTTATGGTTACCTCCATGCTGCGAGAAGGCAGGAATTAATTGCTTTACAAAAGCAGATGAAGGGCCGTTACTAGTTCAAAAGCAGCTAGGAAATATTCTTGCTCCCTTTGTGGAATTTCAAGATGTAAAAATCTGTGATTTGGGGGGAAAAAATGTGTGGTATCTGATTGTTTCCAGCTCATTTAATTATTTTCAACTTGGAATTCTCGTGGGTTTTATATTGTGGGTTGAATCATATATAAAAACTTGCCAACTTATCAAATATGTTACTTGCTATTCCAAATGTTAGAATACCGTAATCAGCACTTGACCCATCTGTCATGTGGTTTACAATATCAGCACAGCAAACATCCTATAACAATAGCCTCCCTTTGATACCGGCACACAGCACTTCCAGTGTCTACAGTTCTCTGTCTCTTTAATGAGTGTCTCATTAACTTTGGACCCACTTCTTTCTCAGAGTTCTGGTTTACAAAGCAGTCTGTATGGTGAGAGGGACATACTCCATTGCCAAGTTTGCTTCTTGGTTTGCTTGAATTTTTAACTGAGAAAATGAATTTTACTGTAGGCTTATAGGAAATGGAATTCTAGAGACATTAATATAAAAAAAGGCTGGGAAATAAGGATATATATATAATACTCTGGCAGAATCATCTATTAAAAGCAAACGTTGACAAGATCTTTTTCTTGCTGGACTACCTCAATGCTTTCAATGCAGAATTAAAAAAAAAAAATCCTCATGCATTTCTTATTTATTTGTTTGGTAAGATTGTGTACAAATAGAATTTGCAAAAAGCAATTTTAAAAGAGAGCTATTTAAAGGAAGGCAACTGCTGATCCTTTCACCAAAAAAAAAAAGCTCCATATTTTAAATTTTGTTTAAATCTGGTTTTCCACCTACAGTTCTGCTACAGTTAGGCATAGCTCTGGTAACACAGCCTCCTGGTTCTTTCAGCGAATGTGTGTTATCTGAAAGTGCAATTCTCGTGGAAACTTCTTACTTGTTCCATAACTGAACCTGTGTGGAGAAACGCTTGATCCGGTGGTTCATAAATAAGGAAGCACCCCCAGGCTGATCCATAAGTCACAAGGCAGCAGATTTTAGCTCAATGGGTCTCGATGAGGAATTAAAAAGGGATTCCCTTCTGCCAACTGTCTGTCCGGAATTCTGACAGGGAGGTTTGCCACCATGGAAAAACATGCTCCCTATTTTTTTTTTTTTTCTCACACAGCAAAACAAAAACATCATACCTTGGTTTCCAGCTTCATTTACCCAATTACCATTGCTCATGTTTACACAATTAAATCTGCTTGGCTTCCAGAGAGAGAGTTACATGTGACTGCGGAAAAACAAAAAGAGAATTCCTCTGCACGCTTGGCTAAGCCAAGGAAGAGAAGCACCCAGGAGGGAGAGACACCCCAATTAGCCCTCAGATAAGCTGACCATCTCTAGTTCCAGCAAGCGGGTTGCCAGCCCCTGAGATCTCACAATGAGAGATGGATATGACTGATGGAAAGCCCACTTTTAACCTGTCCCAGCCTACTCGTATGCAGCTGAAGATGCCAGCAGTCCAGCAGTTTGCCTTTATTGAAAACAACTAGCCTGGACTTTGTTGCTATGACTTTCCTGGGGGGGCGGGGGGTGGTGAATAAAAGCTGGAGTTGTAACAGAAAGCTAAGCAGATAGTCCCTCATGCTTTCCAGAGGACTCTGTTTCCCTAAGATGATGGGCACCTGGACCCAAGGAACACAGGGTTAGGGTTCTACCTAACTGCTCTAGTGGGACTGTCCATTATATACACCTGATCTCACTGCATCTCCACTGCTCCCACTCAGAAGCATAAGTCCCTAAAAAAACAACCAAACCTGTTGCCCTCAATTCCATTCCAACCCATAGCAACCCTAGAGGATAGAGTAGAACTACCCCATAGGGTTTTCAAGGAGCTGGTGGATTTGAATTGCTGACCTTTTGGTTAGCAGCCAAACACTTAACCACTGCACTACCAGGGCTCTGATTAAGTCTCTAGGAGAGTATAGATTGTATGTTAATAAAGACTGTTGGATGAATCATGGATCATTTTCTCTGCTCTTTTTGTTGGAACCATCTTTGACTGTTCCCTGTATGGATATGGGTGGCACAGCCTGTCCATTCTACCTCCAAAATGCCTCTCGACTTTCTCAGCCACGGTATGAGACACGCCTGCTGAGGGGGTGGACACGTGACTCAGGTCCCATCAGCTCCAGCCACACAGGTACAAAGGCTTCCCAGCCAGACTCCCGCCCCTTTCCTGGTCTGCCCTGTGTTCTCCGCGCAGCAGCAGAGAGACTTCTGTGAAATGCTGCACGTGTGCTCCTGCCACACCCCTGCTCCAAAACCTTGATGCGCTCCCCAGTGCTTTTGTAATAAAGCCCGTTCCTCTGCTTACAGCTCTCCTTGAGCACTTACGGCCTCCTGTTGCTGTTAGCTGCCCTCCACAGGGTTTTCACTGGCTGATTTTCTGACGTAGAGTGCCAGGCCTTCCTTCCTAGTCCATCTTAGTCTGGAAGCTCCACTGAGACCTGCTTAGCGCCATAGCAACGCACAAGCTTCCATTGACAGACAGGTATCGGCTGTGCGTGAGGTATACTGGCTGACAATTGAACTCAGGTATCCTGCATGGGCGCCAACAAGTCTACCGCTGAACCGCCACTGCCTTCTACCTATGGCCCCAAATAATAGCAAATTATATACATTCTGTCTCGCCTTGCCTGGCGAATTGTAGCTCTTGGGCTAGCAGAGTGCCTGGCCCAGGACACGTCCTCAAATATTGGTGGAGGTGAATCGTCAGTGAATCCTGCCTAATGCAGTGCTTTCATAGAAACCTAAACACTCGGTGTTTGCAGCGTGCCTATCAACTCTACAGCAAGTCTGACCTCCCACCCAAGGCCCCCGGTCACGTAACAGATGGACTAAGCTGAATTGCTTAACTTAAACTTCCAAACCAGAGAACAACTTCAGGTGTCTTAATGTAAATAAATGCATTTAAGATAATTTAAATAAATTATATCCTCCAGGAAGCAATAATGCTACTGTGATATTTTTCTTCAATAATTTGATATCTTGGTATCCCAAGGCAGGCTTTGTCCATAAGGCTGACCTGTTGTGTCTAAGAAATGAAAACCAGCACAATCCCTGGATCCACAGCTTCAGCATCACCTGGGTCCTTGTTAAAAATGCAAACCCTCAGGCTCCTCCCAAACCTGCTGGATCATAATCTGCATCTCGACAAGATCCCCAGGGATTTTGTAGGAACATTAAAATTTGAGAAGCGGTGCTTTAAACTCCATTTCTGACATCTGAAATTTGGACGTGACAGAGGTTTTTTGTTTTTTAATTACAATAATGAATGAATAATAATAGCTAGTAGTAAGTGCTTCCTGTGTGCCAGGCACTGTGCCGAGATGGCACATGTGGTCTGCAGACATCATCAGACACCAGCTGGATGCTCAGATCAGTTAGCGGGTGATGGACAGGGCCAACCCTCTTGGCTGGAAGGTGAGGTGGCCTGGCGGAGTGTGACGGCTCTTGACTAGTACTCAGGACACTAGCCACTCGCCAGCAAGTTGAGTCTGACTCATGGTGACCCCACGTGTGTCAGAGTAGAACTGTGCTCTACAGAGTTTTGAATGCTGGGTTTTTTTGGATATAGACTGCCAGGCCTTTCTTCTGAGGCCTCTCTGGGTGGACTGGAACCTCCAGCCTTTTGGTTAGCGGCCAAGTATGTTAACCATTTGCACCACAGAGGTTCCACTTAGGATACTAGAGAGTCGCTAATTATCCATCTAATTTTGAATATAGCTTCTCTCTTCTAGGCCAGGGTTTCGACACCTGTCCAACGAAGGCTTGTAATTAAATTACTGAGAAGCCCTTCTTTGGTCTTACAATTTTATTGCTGGGAAATCACAAGTGTTTCATGGTGTAAAAGTTGGAAGTGTGAGCTATGGGTTAGGTGTTGTTGTTGTTGGGTGCTGTTGAGTTGGTTCTGACTCATAGCGACCCTATGTACAACAGGATGAAAAACTGTCTGGTCCTGTGCCATCCTCACAATCCTTGTTATGCTTGAGTCCATTTGTTATGGATTGAATTGTGTCCCCCCAAAATGTCTGTCAACTTGGGAAGGCCATGATTCCCAGTATTATGTGATTGCCCATCGTTTGGTCATCTGATATGATTTTCCTATGTGTTGTAAATCCTGCCTCTGTGATGTTAATGGGAAACCCTGGTGGCGTAGTAGTTGAGAGCTATGGCTGCTAACCAAAAGGTCAGCAGTTTGAATCTACTGAGCACTCCTTGGAACTCTATGGGGCAGTTCTACTCTGTCCTATAGGGTCGCTATGAGTTGGAATTGACTCCACGGCAAGGGGTTTGGGTTTGGTTTCATGATGTTAATGTGGCAGGATTAGAGGCAGTTATGTTACTGAGGCATGACTCAAACCACAAGATCAGGTTGTATCTTAAGTCAATCTCTTTTGAGATATAAAAGACAGAAGTGAGCAGAGCAGAGAGAGATAGGAGGACCTCATACCACCAAGAAAGCAGAGCCTAGCAGAGAGTGTCCTTTGGACCTGGGGTTCTTGCATGAGAAGCTCCTAGGCCAGGGGAAGATTGATGACAAGGACTTTCTCCCAGAACCAACACAGAGAGAAAGCCTTCCCCTAGAGCTGGCACCTTGAATTTCAACTTGTAGCCTCCTAAACTGTGAGAGAATGAATTCCTCTTTGTTAAAGCCATCCATTTGTGGTATTTCTGTTATAGCAGCACTAGATGACTAAGATACCATTTTTGCAGCCACTGTGTCAATCCATCTCATTGAGGTCTTCCCTTTCTTCACTGGCCTTCTAATTTACCAAACATGATGTCCTTCTCCAGGGACTTGTCCCGCCTGATCATATATCCAAAATACATGGGATGAAGTCTCATCATCCTCACTTCGAAGGTGCATGCTGGCTGTACTTCTTCTAAGACAGATTTGTTCATTCTTCTGGCAGTCCATGGTATATTCAATATTCTTTGCCAACACCATAATTCAAAGGCATCAATTCTTCGTAGGTCTTCCTTATTCATTCTCCAGCTTTTGCATGCATATGGGGCGGTTGAAAACACCATGGCTTGGATCAGGCGCACCTTAGTCTTCAGGGTGACATCTTTGCTTTTTAACACTTTAAAGAGGTCTTTTGTAGCAGATTTGCCCAACACAATAGGTCACTTTATTTCTTTACTGCTGCTTCCATGAGTGAATGTTCATTGTGGATCCAAGTAAAATGAAATCCTTGACAGCTTCGGTATTTTCTCTGTCTAATATTGCTTATTAGTCCAGTTGTGAGGATTTTTGTTTTCTTTATGTTGAGGTATAATCCATACTGAAGATTGTAGTCTTTGATCTTCCTCAGTAAGTGCTTCAAGTCCTCTTCACTTTCAGCAAGCAAGGTTGTATCATCTGCATAATGCAGGTTGTTAATGGATCTTCCTCCAATCCTGATGCCCTATTCTTCTTTATATAGTCCAGTTTCTTGGATTATTTGCTCAGCATACAGACTGAATGAGTATGGTGAAAGGACATAACCCTGACGCACACATTTCCTGACTTTAAACCGCACAGTATCCCCTTGTTCTGTTCATATGACTGCCTCTTGGTCTGTGTATAGGTTCTGCATGAGCAAAGTTAAACGTTCTGGCATTACCATTCTTCACAATGTTATCCATAATTTGTTATAATCCACACTGTCGAATCAGTAAAACAAAGGTAAACATCTTTCTGGTATTCTCTGTTTTCAGTCAAGATCCATCTGACATCAGCAATGATACCTCTTATTCCATGTCCTCTTCTGAATCCAGCTTGAACTTCTGACAGTTCCCTGTTGATGTACTGCCTGCTGCAACCGCTTTTGAATGATCTTCAGCAAAATTTTACTTTTGTGTGATATTAACGATATTGTTCGATAAATTCCACATTCTCTTGAATCACTTTTCTTTGGAATGGGCACAAATATGGATCTCCTCCAGTTGGTTGGCCGGGTAGCTGTTTTCCAAATTCCTTGACACAGATGAATGAGCACTTCCAGTGCTGCACCCATTTGTTGAAACATCTCAACTGGTATTCCACCAATTGCTGGAGCCTTGCTTTCCACCATTCCCTTCTGTGCAGCTTGGACTTCTTCCTTCAGTACCATCAGTTATTGATCATATGCTACCTCCTGAAATGACTGAATGCTGACCAATTCTTTCTGGTACCATGTTAGATAGGCCCGCATTAAAATTATTTTTCTGCAACTAGCTAGCTATGTAACCTTGGGCAAGTTACTCAACCTCCCCCTACCTCAGGATTTCCATGTACAGAAGATTGATTTCTCATTTCATTGAGTATAAGAGACACATTTTAACATTTTGATGGTGTGTCATAATTTGATTGGCAGCATGCTTTTTTCCTTAGGGGTACAAAACTTTACGATGCATTCTATAATTGATGGCATCTTAGATTCAATAATATATAGCAATTTAATATTTATCTCATAGGGTTGTTGTGAGAAGTGAAATATACATGTAAATACTTACTGTCGTTGATTTTAGCTACTCTTGAGTTGGCCCCTACTCATGGCAACCCCACGCACAATGGAATGAAACATTGCCTGGTCCTGCGCCAGACCTATTATCTGTTAAGGATCAGGTAATTGTGATCCATAGTGTTTTCACTGGCTGATTTTCTTAAGTAGATCACCAAGCCTTCTTTCTTCATCCGTCTTAGTCTGGAAGCTCTGCTGAGGCCTATTCAGCATCATAGCAACACACAAACTGCTGATGGCAGATGGGCCATGGCTGTGTACAAGAGTACTGGCTGGGAGTTGAACCCAGGTCTTCTACATGGAAGGCAAGAATTCCACCACTGAACCACCAATGCACATACTAAACTTTCAATAAATGACAGTTGTTATCATCAGCAATATCATATCCTTTTTCTGGTAGAAGAGACACTGGTGTCATAGTTGTTGGTGTGTGGCATATTTTAAACACATCCTCTCTTCTTCTAAGATCTTTCTTGGTGATGGTGTTTGACACATGTACCTCCTTGCCCTCTTATTTTTTTTTTTGCCTCTCATTTTGTGATGTGTAGATGAGGTACCAGTTCACAGAATGATTTGGGCTTGGAAACTCTGATTTATATACCATTTAAACAAAAAGGGTGAAAAGAAGTACATCTAGTCTCTCATTAATAAAATTTGGAGCATGAGATAGTCCTCAGCTTAGACTGGCCTGGATCTTGCCAGGGATGGGATTCACCCTTGCTGGTTCCTTGAGGGAGGCAGCAGGGTGGTGAGCTTCATACTTCAAGTTGTGGGTATTATAAGTCCGATTATCTCTTTCTCTCCGACAGGACGTAGACCTTAGGAAATTTGCTGCAGGTAGGTAAAGATACAGAACCTCAATAGCACAGAATCTGCTTGGAAGTCTCTCTGATGGGTTTAATCTGCTCTGGAAGGCTTCCGTCAACTGGGGAGAACAAAAGCCCTCAGTTCTTTGGCAGCCTCAGGGAATCCTAACCACCCATGGGAAGGTTTCACGATGGAAAGATTTTGACAATGATTTGGTCCGAGAAAGAAATTCTCTGTCTTTTCAGTGGTCTTCCGAAAGTAAAAGTTGTAGGTACTTCTGGCCTTACCCACTGAATAAATGGATACTGTCCAAATGCCCACCAGTGCCAGCTGGAAAGGCTGCATAATGGAAAGAGACAAAAAAGCTTGGTATTTGAATTCAGACAGACCAGGTTCAAATCCTGACGGAGAAAGTCATGGGTCCTTTATGAATCTCAGCTCCCTCGTCTGTGCAAGTAGCAATAAGAAAATATTCTTTACCGGACTAAAGTAAAGATTAAATAAGATAACTCATGTAAAGTCTTCAGCACAGTGCCTATGCCCATAGGTGGGCTAATCTCTGTCCGCCTATCTGTCCGTCTATCAATCTATGTTTTTGCAAAGACTTGGCATATTTTAAGAAAAACATTTTATCCCAAATTCCACTGCAATAACTATGATGCTCAGACAATTATGCAAGTATTTAGCCAAGAACTGAGGCAAAACAGCAGTAGCAGTATAGACTTTCCCAGAGATTGCTGGGTTTGGAACGTGTGACGTTTATATGGAAACGTATTTAAAATAAAAGAATCCATTTGCAGGAATCACAGCTTTTCTTTCATAGAGTAACAGCCTTTTGCATCTTTTTTTTTTTTTTTTGAGCTACTGTAATTAAAAGGAACATTTAATTCCTAATAATGCCACCAGACAGAAAGCATAAGTCCACCAAAATGCCATCTGCAGAGTCCCGTAGACGCTCAAAGCACAGCCTGAGTGAAGGCTGTCCGTATTCCGGTCCCCGGCAGTCTGCCCTATCCTGGTTGGCTGTGCCCTGCCACCTCCATACAGTTGGCTGTGCATACCCACCCATGTCCTGCTTTTCTGTACCCTTTAAGGAAATTGGGAAGTGGGGGAGGGATTACAAAGAAACATTTAAAGGGTTTAAAGACATAATTATGATTGTGATCGAGATCCGATATGCCTAGAAGAGACCTTGGACATGCTAAGCTTCAAATTCATCTTCGACCTTAAGTTTTGGGTCCAGATTTACTCTTATTTCTCCTCCTCACACAACTCTCTCCATTGCTGCCAGTGTGATGTTTCAGGAACATAAACCACCAAGCTGTCTCTCCTTAAAGACCCTTCCATGACTCTCTGTCAGCTTTTGAGGTGTGAGCTGAGGACTTTTTCCTCTGAAAAATCCATAAATGAGCAAAAGTTGGCATAAATTCCAGGTTAAGAACCCCCAGACTCTAAGATGCAGTCTGGCCTCTGTGTTATCTTGTAACACAGCACCTGGCCCATGGTAGGCTCCCGCTAAGTTCTTCTCAAATGAAGGAATGAACAAATGAATGCATGGATACCTTCCCTACCATGGAGAGAAAGGCCTCTGTGTCTTGAACATAAGATGGTGTGTCTTCAAATACTTATCCCTAGCCTGGGGCTTGGCATGTGCTCAAAAATGCCTTCTGAACTGATGTGAAGTATGCTGGATCTACTGTTAACTTTATGTAAATGACTGTCATCTTTTGAGATCCTTTGGACTTTAAAACATTGGTCGATATTATACACTTATAAAAGTCTTAAGTTAGAGCTCTCCTCAAAGTAGGTTCTGAAGTTTTGGGACCAAACAAGAAGAAAACTTCCAAAGCCAGAGACCTTCCTAGTAGCTTCGCTCTCAGGAAACTTCCAGCCACAGCCCCTGTCCAGCCACCTAGCCATGCATTGTGCCTCATCACATGATACACACAAGAACAACACAGACAACTTCCCTCTGTCTTGGCTGATACACATTCATCAAAGAACACAACCTTCCCAATAGGGCAGAAAACAGAAAAAGAAATGAAAAACAGATAAGAAAGGTTAGTTTGGTTCAGCAACTTTTTAAAAAACGAAAAACAGAACGGAAAAACACATGAGGCCAAATTGCTGGAATCCCAAAACCAAAGATGAAATGAAGCTCCCTAGCAAACCAGGATTCTACACCTTTGCGGAAATTCTGCTCTAAAAGGTCAACATCTGATGGGCATGAGATATAGTCAGACAGCACAAATTAACTCCTTAAGTATTACTGCACCTCCACGTCAGTCTCTGGGAGTACATACCTTAAGGAGCTATTAAAAACAGAAACAGAAACAGAAGCTAAATGTAACTCAACAGTCCTGAGAGTTTAGAATGCATATACAATTGGTTCACCTGCGTCCTTTTGATTCTCTATATGAAAGAGAGAGCACAACAAGGAAAGAAGAGAGAGAGAAACAAGAACACATACGCAGGATTAATGAGCAAGTGGACCAAAATGCCCCCCACTTATGTGTGATACATGATATTGAGAAGAAAAGGTTGCCCTTGGGTTCCCACCGCCCGAAGTGTGGGGGCCAGCAAAAAAAGGCTCCTTCACAGAGGTGGAAAATGCTGCACAAATAGAAAATTAGTAAAATTAAGTTTCATGTGAAATCAAGCTATGAAATATACATGAACCCTCCAAGTGGCAATTAAGTCATATGTTCTAGCCAGTGCTTAGAGGACAAGAACAGGTGAAAATCTCCAGAGAGAACAAAGAAAAGCATCCCAGCTTGAGAGAACAGACAGGAGGCATACAAGATCTGGTTTTCACAGAGAACAGACCACCTTGTGTGATCTCATACCCATAATAGCTTTGACATCTTAAACATGGGAAAGAAGGCATGACTTTGCCCCAAATGTCCTTTATCTGACACCTAACGCATTGTTCCCCGGCCTAGCGGCTACCTTTGGATTGTGTACCAGTGACAAGCACTTTACAAACTGGGGTTACACACAAGCAAAGTAAAAATGCATTCAGGTCACAGACAGAGAATAACTGAAAAACTTACAGACAAGTCTGAGTTGATCACAAACAAATGGCTTAATTGTCTAACCTGCTTTAGGCTGGTAAAAAGTGACTGGACTTCTCACACTGGGTTTCACAGACAGAACCAACAGACAAGCCAATGCTAAAAAACTTGAAGCAAGGAGAGTGAGTTGGTTTGGATCTGGATTTTCTTGAAATAATGGAAACAGAGTGAGGACAGCGTGGCGAGGCAGTAGGTACTCACGAATGGTTAAATCCATCACTTGGGAGGCCAAGCAGAAGACAGGATGCTCATACATTTCTCTCTTTTTCCCTATAAAAGAGGATTTGGGCATGCAAGAGGCTTAGGTCAGAGGTAAAGAGGTTAAAGGTCACACAGGTTAGAGGAAAACGTTACATTAGCTCAAAGGAAAATAGCCACAGAGTATTTTGGGATCGACACAGGATAAAAGAAAAAGGATTTCCAAAATCGGAGATCTACTGGATTAACCATTCAGCATGCCGTGAGTCACGAGAGAGATTGTGACCGTGATTTTACACGTCTCTTTAGAACTGTTTGCAAGAATACAATGACCAAAACATCATGAGTAAAGGGAAACAGAATTTTATCGATTTAAGGCTCCAAGATACTAAGGATTTCAGACTTTAGTATCTAAGGCTCTTGAGGTATTTCTTCATAAACATAGTCTCCAACAATATTACTACATCTTCTTTCTGAAATTCTCAGGTAACTAAGCTGTTAATGCTCACAGAAGGGCCTCAAATGCAAACGTGGAAGATTTCTTTTCTGAGGGCAGGATTGGGGCATTGTAAAAGAAAGTTGTCTGGTAGTAATATCTTTAGAGCTGCAATGTCTCAGCCTACGGTGGACTATGTTCATGGAAGAAAACCTGACACATGCAGCCAGAGGATGTTGGGTTGTCTGAATTAACAATCCCAGCATGCTTTGAAATTGGTGTCACAGCCACTTTTGCAGAGGTGACGTCAAAACGTGGCTGAGCCAATCACGGACAAGGAAGGAGAGAAGCGGAAGAGAGCAGGTAGTGTGGAATGAGGTACTTCTCTGAAAAGAGAGTTGGGGAAAAAAAAAAAAAAGGATTGGTTTCTTCAAAGAATCCCCAGACCTAAAAGTCACAGTGCAAAAGATAATCAACACAACCAAGAAGAATTGAGGCACAAAAGGGAATTACAGACTAGCTGATCTACTTTGGAAATGAATGCATTTTTACTTACAGATCTTAAAGTTTGTTTTTGTATGTATTTATCTGAAAGAAGAGAGCAGGTCTTACCAAAAGACTAGTAATAGCTAGACCAGGACCTATGAGGCGAATGTTTCTTGATCCCAGCCCGTGTCTGGCCTTGCCTAGAATTATCAGGTACCTGGTTGGCTTTACCAAATACAATCAATTATTACGTCCTGGGAAGGTGACTGCTGGAACAATTATTTGCTAATATCGCCCTTTCACGATCTTCTTGTTCTTCTATTTTTGTCACTCATTACCCAGCCAAGAGTTGATAAACATCCTTTTAGTGCCCAATTCTTAAGTGTTTCTCCCTGGATGCATAACAATGAATTCATTACCACTGGTACACAATTTGCATCGTCAGACAGACAAAATTGAGAGAGAGAGGACATATAATGTACAGAACACTGTGAATTTGATATGATCGTAACCTAATTCTCTGAGGAAATGAGGTCTTTGGCAAGGTAAGTGATGGGGCTTGGTTGGTTAGGTCTTTTTTTTTCTAGTCACGTCCCAAGGGCAGACAATGTGCACTTGTTGATTTGAGTCAGGTGCACGTTTCACGTGTGGGAAAACATCAGGTTCCAGAAGGCGGACACATTGAGTTTTGCACACAGAACTTCCACATTTAAACACTTACACCACTGGTCAACGTGGGTGTGGTTTTCAAATCACCCTATAGCAGCCAATAAGGTAACAATGAAAAATGATTAATATCTTTGCAAATGTAGAGGTCCCAAAGAACCACATCTTCTCCAGTAGAGTTTACTAAGAGCCTTTGGATGACTACTAGGTCATCAGTGACCACTTCCCTAAAATTTGAGAGGGCAATGGTAACAACCACCTCAGGTCCAGCATGACAAGATTGAATGAGATCTAGATTAATCCTGGAGCCATCAGAAATACTACTAAAAGATACGCTATTTTCAAGGGAGAAGGAGGAGTTAAGCAAAACCCCAGCGTTGCTTTATTCAATTTTTGTTTCCCTTCCGGTGCTACCAGCAGCGGACAGCAAACTGTTTCATTTTTCTCTGTTTAAAAAAGGTAGCAAGCCTCCAGAATTCTGTCATAGGAAACCATTGACCACAGACCAGATACTCAGGGCCAAGACAGACTCTCAGAAGAAACTCAGTTAATCTGATAATGCTGGATATTCAATATTCTTCCCCTACAAAGATTGCTTCCTGAGTCCCCGTTCTTTGATTCATTTATTTGGCCACAACCAAGGAAGTTTTCACATTTTAAGTGCTTTCCAGTTTTAGCTTAACATAGTCAGATGGACTGATTTCTGGTGCCTATCAGAAAAGAGAGAGGCTTCCCCGGGAGGCATACTAACATTTAAATTCAAAGCTGGGGGCAGGAGGAAGCCTTACCTTCAATTTTGGCATACTCTGACAGTCGAGAATAGTTGACTAAAGCAGCTTGCTCTAGACATTTACGGATGACTGTTTTTACCTCCTCTTGTGGAACGGGGGTCACAATATCTTTCATCAAAACCTTGGGGTGGGGAAAAACAAAAGGATTACTAAGACAGTTGAAACAAATGCATGACTCATGTACGCTTCTCAAAGGGTTCAAGGTTAAAATTAGTTGTAGATGCTTCCTTGAGTTCATACTGATTCAGAGTCATCATTAGGGGGGAAACACCAGAATTGCTATGCACATTTATGATGACAAAGCCCATTCAAGTATCAGGGCTAGGTGCACATCTTCAATGTGCCCAACTATTTGGGAGTCTGGGGATGAAATAGCTAGAATTTCCACGGTCTCCTCACTTTTCTTCTGATCCTTGGTGAACTGTAAATGAATCTTTAAGAAAGATTCATTACAATTATGTCCGTGTTTCTGCATATACGTGATCTGTCTTTTACTTTCATTCTTACCCTTTCCAAGAGTGACAGAGTAGCTTTTAAAGCACCTTCAGGTCGACCAAATGGAAAGCAATACCTAAAAAAAGACATAAGATTCTTCAGGTTGCCCAAATCTATTTCATTTAGCATGAAATATGCTGCAACTTTCTCCAAGGAACGGAAAATGCTTTTTATTTTGTCACGTTGTGTTATGTTAATCTGAATTCACTCCATATATGTGTGTACACAATACGTGTATGTGTGAATAATGACTAAAGAGGGACTCTGCAAATGTCTGCAGCAGAAAAGAATATTTAGAGTGATGGCATAAGGCTCTGTTTAGATGTCTATTGTGAAGGAGAACCATTTGTTAGCTCAAACTTGACCTTAGTTCTTATTATAGACACCAGCATTAAAACATACTAGTGGAAACAGGCTGAAATTCAAACATACTTAAATCTCCAAAGGATTAAAATATGATCTAGAGGAGTGTATTTAGAGCCAATTCATGATTCTGCTGCCTTTCCTTGCTTGTAGTTTTTCATTGCCATTGGACCTTTTGTTACTGGCAAAGCATCTTACGTACACATAGTGTAGTATAGCATGGTGTAGTGTAGTGTGATACAGTGTAACAAGTGTGTGTAACAAATCAATATTCATCTGGGAGAATTTTGATGGCACACATAGAACTATAGCAGGTACCACTAAGAGCTCTATTGACCGTTTCAGGCTGAAACGAGTCCTTCAAGGACACTTTTCCTTCATGGAACAGAGGAACAGTAGAGGCTACTTAAACTCAGACAACCCTACGTAAGCGTCCTGCTTTTTCCACTCCTAGCTGGGTGGCCTTGGGCAAGTTACTTAACCTCTCTGAGCCTTCATTTACTCCTTGTTTAAATAACTAGCTTAGGAAGTTGTTGTGAAGATTTAAAAAATGAATGAATGTTTGCCCAGACTTTAGTCCTGTAAATGGCACATGGTAAGTGTTTACTAAATAGGAATTACTATTACTACTGCGACCTAACCAGCGCAGCCCTGTTGCTGCTGTTGTTGTGTGCCACTGAGTCGATTCTGACTTACAGGGACTCTATAGGACAGAGAGTTTGACGGTTTCTTAGGCTGTAATCTTTACAGGAGCAGATCGCCAGGTCTTTCCTCCTGCAGAGTGGCTGGCGGGTTTGGTTAGGAGCTGAGCGCTTAACTGTTGCACCACCAGGGCTCCAGCATAGCATTAGAAACGTCCGATTTGCTCCAGGGGAGAAGTGGGCTGTGTGGTGGAAGGCTCCAGCACTGTAGTGTGCTGGCTGCCTCGAGCCAAGGCTGATCCACGGCCCCTCCCTTCCCCCACAGCCAGCTAGTGCTATTTCTGAGAGGGAAGGTAATGGAGAAGGTGGAGGCTCTCCCATGGGTACAACTGCTTTCCGTCCCTGTTCATTTTGAGTTGATTCATGGGCATTTTTAACTGTTTTATTTAGGGAGCTTAAAGGAGCTTCAAATTCAGCTTTGTATAAAGGGCTGATGAGCCAGGTCAGCTTGTATAAGGAAGGCTTGGTTCTTTCAGTGGAAATAAAAGGAACTTAAGAATTCAGTCTATTCCTACTGCTGAACCATGTCCCACTGTTTTGCTTTCTTCATTTACTTCTAAACGTCCAATGTGTCTCGACAGATTTACAGTTCTTGAAAATCAAGCCCTTTATTTGCCCCTTCCTGCCTCCAATCACCTGACAAACCCTGAAACCCAAATCCATACCTAAAATGTGTAATCTGATTTTCCAACAGAACCCGGAGTCTCTCTTTGATTTCTTCAAAACGTTCTTTTTCTTCAACGGTCACAGTTCCGATTCCATCAGGCCTGAAAGAAGATGTCATGACATGACAGGGCCTCATATGCCGACACCATCAAATCAAATCTCTAGCAGGAGGAAACTGTCCATTTTAGAAGAAACAATGATAATGATTGATGTGACCTTAAAAGAAGCCCCACTACTCAGAGCTGGCTACCAAAGGGGTGTTTTTTTGTTTTTTGGGATTAACATTTCGGAAACATCTGCTGAGCTGCAGCTCATTTATCGTAAAATAGTACAACTGCTGTCTTGCAGGTTAAACCCAGCTCCCAGATCTGTCCTTGTTTGACCCGCAGCTTCTTATAACACTTGAATTAGCTGCTCACATTTTATGGATAGGAATGTTTTATAATACAGTTCTGATTTCTGGTTTCTCTTGAAAATTCAGCACCGTTTGTTACCTCAGATGTGACCTTACTTGTTATTACACTGAATTCAGAAGGGCTGACTTAATTGCCAAGAGCCGGCTGATGGCTTCTTCTTTACCTGGGGCAGGTACCTACCTGGTCCACATCTCTGATTTGCATCATCTGTCTCTCATAGATGTACACAAATTACTATGAAATTATGACCCCTGACTTATGTACACAAATTACTGTGAAAACCAGACGCCTTCTAAGTGTGTGTCTTGCTGGGTGTTAAACATTCTTAAATGACTCAGTTTCCAGGTTGCAGTTACAGATGTTCAGATTAAGAATCTGATGTATGAACTAAGAGCCCTGGTGGTGCAGTGGTTAAAGCGCTCAGCTGCTAACTGAAAAGGGGGTGGTTCAAACCCACCAGCTGCCCTGCGGGAGAAAGATGTGGCCGTCTGCTTCCATAAAGATTGTAGCCTTGGAAGCCTTATAGGGCAGTTCTACTCTATCCTACAGGGCCGCTATGAGTCAGAATTGACCCGACAGCAACAGTTTTTTTTCTTTTCTTTCAATGTATTAACCGAAGAGCAACCCACATATGTCTTACAGTCTTAGTGGACGGATGCTCACTGTTATCAAAAGAAGGGCCTCGGCACAAATATGTGCATTTCAGTTTAATAACAGTATTCTCGTACTTTGAAGTCATCATCCATTTTCACACACATTTTCTGTATTTGTGATGAGCCATTCAGGTTGAAAACATAAAGGGAGGCTGCATATTTATAGCCCAAATTAATCTGTGCCAAATGAGACGCAGGATAATCTGACCCATTCAAAGGCTTCAGCTTCCCAGATCCCGTAGTGACTTGTTTTGACTACGGGCTGAGCCAGTTTGCAGACTGGTGCGTCACTATGAAACTTTATTGGAACACTCTTCAGTTTGCAAATGCAAGTCATCTTGAGACCAAACAAATGGTCTTATTTATAGGCCTTCTCAAGGATCCAGCATAAGTTGGGAAAATCCTGTACACTAGACCAGTCTGACTGCACAAAAGACTTGGCAAACGGTTGCAATCTACCTCCTGTTAGGGGTTAATTGGTCACTTCCCTTCTTTTTAGATACTGAAAGTACCCTATTCGAAAAATGGAAACCCTTTCCCTCCCCCGTTTTAGAAAAAAGCACCCACCAAAATCCTGCCTAATCCATTCCTTCCCACTCTCCTGAATTTAAAGGAAGAAAGCAGGCAAAATGGTAACCATCAGGAGGGCTACTGGAATCTAGGAATGCACCCTTATTTTTTCATATTTTCTGGCAAAATCTCAAACGATAATTTACAAAGATTATTTAAAAAAAAAAAAACAAAAAACATGAAATGCCCGTGAAATCTGTAGTTAAATGTCAGGATAAATTCATCCGCCCCCATCAAATACCTGTGACCCTTTCTAAGGCAGCTCCTCCTGTTTTGTTATAACCTACAACTTCCTGTAGCTGTGGCTTTTGAATTTTGCTGACAACAACTCAGCTTGTTATACACACATTTATACAACTGGTGTGTACACATACTCAGTTTGGGGAAAAGGGAGCCATTTTAAGCATTTTGTTTTTTAGCAGGGAATTAACCCACAGGAAAAAAATGCTATTAACTATAATTCATGGTTCAGGGACAAGTTGATACATCCCAGGAAAAACATGGCAACATTTAGCATGGACAGCCCAGTGATGTCTGTGGTCAGTATTAAGAGCCAGATCTCTCTCTGAATAATCATTCATTCGTTATCCAAGTTCTTTCTATAAGGCAACTGGGCAGTTAGAAGGCAGCTTTTAGATTTATGTTTGAAATGATAAAAACAGGTAGTTTTACTGAGCATTTTAGTGTGTGCCTGGCCTTCTCCGTTAATTCTCAGGACAAAGGGTCTTGTTATAAACTAAAACTTGATTATGGTTTTTTCAGCTTTTATTCTGATGATTCACATTTGTAATTAATGCTATCAGATGGCAGCTCTGACTTCCCTGCTAACCTCTCCTGGGACTATTTTCTGAGTATTGTTAATTTCACTATTAAAAAAAAGTAAACAATTACAAAATTATTTTTGCAGACTCTTCTTAAATTTGCTTCTTAATCGCTATATCACATGACTAGTTTTATTTTAAAATAATGAGACAAACTAACCTTATTAAGTCTGTAAGGTACTAGTCAAGAGTGCATCAACAAAAACAGGTGACCAAACAAACCACATTGAACGCAAGTGTCTCTGTAATTCCCAGGTTCCCTCTGACACAGTTACTGCTAACAGGATTTTACAAACTGATAAAAAGACACGCAGAAATAACCTAATTTGTCAAAGATCACAGGTTATAACTCTATCAAGTAAAAAGCAAAAATATCTTTTTTCGGGGGGGCAGGCTTGGATTTCACTTAGTTGTTTTTAGAAAATTCTGTCAAACATCCGTTTTTTTTCCATTGACCTCTATAATCCGTCAATGCTAATTGTACAGGTTTATGACCATAGAGGTTATGAACTGAAGAACCCTGGTAAAATATTTTTCACAGAAGCAATAAAATACTTTTTCTAGGTCAATGTTGCTCAAACTTGAGTATGCCTCAGAATCAATGGGAGGGCTCCTGAGAATCCACCTTGCTGGGCCCCGCTCCCAGAACAGCCTATTCAGTAGGTCTGGGATGGGGCCTGACAGTCTGCATTTCTCACAAGCTTTCTGGTAACATGGGTGCTGCTGGCTTGGGGACCACACTATGAGAGCCAGTGCTCTAGAATGAGAAACTGCTGGGTGGGTGGCTCTGCCAGTGGCTGAAGGGGTCTGTTTGCCGCCAAGTTCACAGCTGCAGTCAGGCTGGAGTAAATCTGAAACTGGAGAGCTTCTGCAAGAGGTACTCGGGCCACCCATCAGGCCAACAGTGCTTTCCCAAGGGGGCTGGCATTTGCACTGTGTCCAGGGTGCCATTCCAAGGAGTGCTGGTTGCAAAATAAATAGCAAGAATGTATTGGTGTCTCTTAGAAGTCCATGCTTCATTTTTTTTTTTTTTCTGAAAACATTTGGGGTTGATTCTATAATTGTCATAAAATTGACTCTATCTCGTTCAATACTTTTAACACTTAAGGAGTCACAAGGGATAAGAGAAGAAGGAGGGGTGGAGCTGGGATTAAAACTTTTAGCTGGAAAATTCCAGGCTGAGATGTATGGTTACTTAGAACACATGTCTAGGAGCCTGAATCCCTTGCCCGCGCATGTCCTGGCTATGCACATTTTGCCCCTGTTGTTACTTGGCTTCTTAACATCCATGGTCTCCCCCTAGGAGCACCCGAAGGTCCCCTGGAGGAATTACCTCGCCTGCACTGTGGGTATCCTGGGGCGGGTAAATCCAGGTGTCTGCTCTCCTGCTATGAATGCTCAAGTGCTTCTTGGAGGCCACCTCCTCCCCTGCGCGGCCCCCGTGCATCCAAGCTGGGCTATGACCACACCTTTATGTACAGAAACAGAGGCATGGGTGGAAGAAAGATGCGGGTGGAATTTGTGCATCCCAGTGGCTGTGCCCGGACCAGACTGCCCCCCTAGGTCAGCAGTCTTCAATCCTGGGCTGTGCCTTAGAACCGTGGGAGGAGCTTTGCAAAGGTCCCACCCTCAAAGCTCTGATTGAGTTTGTCTGCAGTGGGGTCTCTATGCGTCTGAATCGACTTATTGATGAAGGGTTTGTTTGTTTTTGGTGGGGCCAAGAAATGGGCTTTTTTTTTGTTGTTTGTTTGGCTATCAGTTTAATTTTTTTTATTGTTGTGAAGATATATCTAACACAACATTTGACAATTCAAGATTTTTCATGGGGACAATTTAGTGACACTATTTTTTTTTTTTAATGACATTAATCATGTTGTACAATCAATCATCACCAAGATCCATTACCAAACTTTCCAGTGCAATAAATAGAAACTCAGTGCTTCCTAAGCAGTGCCTCCCACCCCTGGTGACCACTCAGAAACTCTGTCTTTCTATGTTGCCTGTGCCAGATGGTTCATATAAGTGAGATCCTACAATATTTGTCTTCTTGTGATTGACTTATTTCAATCAGGACAATGTTTTCAAGGTTCCTTCATGTTGTAGCATGTATTGAAACTTTATTTCTCTTTATGGATGAGTAATACTCCATTGTATGTATGTATCATGTTTTGTTTGTTCATTCATGTTGATGGAAACTTCCTGGGTTATTCCAATGTATGTATGTACCCCATTTGTTTATTAATTCATCTGCTGATGGAAATTTAGTTTTTGTTTTGTTTTGTTTTTTAAAGCTTCCTGGGTTATTCCAATGTGCAGTTAAGGCCTGTGAACCACTGCTCTGGTCCTGCTTTCTAGTCTTCTATAGCTGCCTCAATTCCAGCTTTCCCCTCCATTTCTTTCAGGCTGCCATCATTATTCTCTCCCTTTGCTTTAGATTATCCAGAGTTAGTTTTTGTTACGTCGAACTGATATAAGTTCATAAAAGCACCTCTCCCTTCCTCTACACCTCTGCCTCCGACTTTAGCAGGAGCATCGATGCCTTTGAATCTAGCATTAGAGACACACAGACATAAAGGAGAAGGAAATGCAGCCTCTCGTCTGGTTCCACCCAAGTGCACACTGGCTAACAACTCACTTCATGTATATCATGATCCCGCAAACTGCAGACAATATGCAGGTCAAGTGCAGCCATTTTTGGAGCTCTGCTGAAGACTGGAAGTTCTCCCATCTGCAGGCCATCAGCGAGGCCAGAAGTGGGTCTCTGCAGCCACGCAGACGCTATTGCATCTGACACGGCAGGCATCTCTGGAATCCACCTTTCAAGTTTTCGGCAAACCATTTTCTCACTGTCCTTCACAAAGTTGACATTTTCAGCAGCAGGATAGGAAAGATGTCATGTCGGCTGCTCTTCAAGTCCTTGTCACGGTGGTTAGCACCAGCCCTGTCATCTTCACTCCCCTCACTGTCTCCCATTGTGAGCCATGTCACAAATAATAATGCATCTAGACTTGCATCTTTCTTTTTTTTTGTCAGATGGAAACTACCATAACCCAGCAGCCTATGCTCTGACTTACTTCTTAGTTATGCTAATTGTCCCCCTTTCCCCCAGATGCTTCTGAGACAGAGCTTATGGATTAATGTCTACTGCACGCACGGTTCACCCAATCAAATGCTGAAATTTTAATGTAAAACATTTTATTTCGATATTAGAAACGGAGTGGGAATGACCCAGTCCAAGAACCCAAGCTGCAATGTGTGTGTGTGTGTGTGTGTGTGTGTATAAAACAAATTTACCTCTTTGGGGTCTTTAAATTGCCTCTACCCACCCAGGTGAGCAGGCAGACTCCTAGCATTTAATTATCCTGCTAGCATGGTCTTCATGTTACTTTGAAAGCTGGGCTATATAACCCTCATTAGAAAGGTAAGATGTCTTTTCAGGAAGGTCAGGTTGCTAAATTAATCTTAACTTAGCATGAATGATGTGTTCCGATACTGCATCTATTCAGTGATCAAGTGCAAAATCCAGGTGCAAAAAGAAATGTATAAATTCCACAGGAGGAAAGAGTGGCTGGTCCACCTCTCTGCAGACAGCCAGCTTTAAATTAAGCCTCCAATCACCACCACCAAGGGATAAAATTCCAACTGAAGAGAGAATATACTTCCATATCCAAATGCAAATGTCCACATATGCTGGTGCAGGCACCGTAAACACGATATATTCTCTCTGTCCAAATGGATGTATGCCTGCAGACCACGTTGTGGATCCATGAAGATGTCCTTAAACAAGCATGATAACTGAATCTTCCTTGCTACTAAATTGTTCCAGCCCAGCAATAAGGGAATGAGAGCTTAAAGGGATGGGGTAGAAGAGAATATTTTAGTAGATGCTCCTTGTAATGAATGCTCCCTAAATAGAACACTTAGACCAAACCTGACTTTTTTTTTTTAATTGACTTCTTCCGGTAACGCTTTTTCCTTACAAGTGTTAGAATGGTTATGTCTGAATTTCATTTTAGCCTGAATATTTTCTTTGTCTTTCTCATGTGGTTGATAACTACGAATTCAAGACAGCACTAAAGTATTATCCTCTCGAAAGGAGACATCCCTGCTTGCTCATCGGGATGGTTTGTATAATCTCTAGGTTAATTATAAATTGTAATCAGGGCTCTGGCATTCCCTGGTCACTGCCTCATTAGGAAAGCCCAGCCTCATTCCTTTCCTCTCCCTCCCTCCAGCCCGTGCCCTTTTCTAATTATGCCCTGACGCCCTGGGGGTCAGACACGCTGCTAAAACAAATACATCAAAGTGTTTGTTTTGCAAAGAGCAAGATAGGAAGCAACAACACACGGTTTCTACAACATCATCTATATCGAAGTATTTGCTTCACAAAGGGTAAGATAGAAAGCAACAACACACAGTTTCCACATTACAAATGTGTAGCTTCTTGGAGTTGACTATTATTAGTCAATTTCAAGAAGAGGCGTGAAGAGGGCAAAGATATACTTTTCTGATTTGCTTACCGTTTTCCTAAATACATAGTTATAACTCAACACTATCAGAAAGTGTCATTCACTCTGTTATAAGGATGGGAGTGGTTGAGAAGTCTCTCCCTACTGAACAATCACAAAGAATATGGATGCTATCAGCATGAGGACATTAGTCAAATTTGCCTAGGTTATGCCTGATACTGAATGACGCAAGGACTCAACAGATGATTAGAAAGATTATATAAAATGTATGCATTGCAGGAAAGCATGTATTTTTCCCCACAGAAGGACAAGTTTCCAAACTTGATACTACACAGATTTTTCTCTTTGAGGAATAAGATGAGAGCAGATGAGTTTCTTTATTTCTAGACAGACACAGACAATTAGGCTTTAGATTACACCTTGAAGACCCTCTAAAGACTTCTGAAAGGTCAGACCAGTAATATATGTGGCTGTTTTGGTATCACACTACCCTAAAAGGGGTGTGACATCTGAAAATGTTTCTTTTGCACGTGAATCCAGTGGCCACAGGATGAGGACACACTGTTAGAATTTTAGAAGAAAAATGCACATTTCTTGATGATTTGTCATGGGCAAAGTAGATTGTACCAATGGGCTAGATAACTCATTACGTTGCGGATCTATGCCTGGGTTAGAAAATCTGCTGTATTCATGGGGCAAGTTTTCTTCAGGAAGAGAGTCACGTGGGTTAACAATCAGAAGACGAGCTTTAAAGAGAATCTTTTCCTTGGACATCAAGGATGCCTGCTTTTACCTGAAATGTGTTTGGACATTTTTTTCCCTCTCTTACAAGTATTCCCTATTAGGTAAATGGGTTTTTTTTTTTATAGTATTTTATTGTATTTTCAGTAGAAGTGGACACTGCATAAAAGGTTCCCATTCAACAATTTCTACAGTATTGTTAAGTGACATTGGTTATACTGTATCAACATTCTTATCATTTCCATTCTTGTCTTTCTGTTCCCATTAACCTAGTCTCAGAGCCCCCCATCCCTCTCATCTATGCTTTAGAGCATTTGTTGACCATTTGGTCTCATATAGATGGTTTTTTAAAAAGAGCTCAGTACTCAAGGGTGATATTCGTCGCTTTATGGGCTAACCTACTATTTGGCTAAAAGGTGGCTTGACAGAATAGTTTCAATTCAAGGCTTAAAGAATATTTCAGGGTAAGTCTCAGGGATTCCTTCTGTCTCAGTGGGTCCAGTAAGTCTGGATTTTTAAAAAATAAAATTGGCTTTTTAGAATTTAGAGAGTATGACTCAGTCATACGCAAGGCTAACACCTGCTCAGAGCTGGAAGGCCAAGCAATGACATGCCCATATCCATGACTGCAATAATGCCATGTGTCAGTTGGTAACAGGAGACCAAGAATGCGTGGGTCACTGACATCTCCCACCAATACCTGCCTTCTACAGAAAGTGCGTGTTCAGAGGTTGGTGAAACAGAGCTATCTCTGCTACACAGTTGCGTGTGTGTGTATTCCTCTTCGTGGAGGGCGGCAGGGGCAGAGTTAAAGCACCAGGCATAATATATGTGTGTGTATAAGAGGAAGAGAGAAAACAGAGAGACACAGGAGAGGTTGGAATGAAAAGAAAAAAATATACATGTGCAAAATTACTCATTTACTGCTGGGTAGGCATTCGCAAAGAGCAAAATAAAAAACCAGCATGGGGCATGGACTGGGCAAGGGGTTGCAACACTGGAAGCAAGGACATGGGTGATATGGCAATTACAGCAGCCCAGGGGAGGAAAAAAATAGAGACTTGAACTATGGTAGTGGCATTGGAGAGAGAGAAGTGGATGGACCTAAAAGAGACTTAAGAGCGTTGACAGGGAATGGTAATTGAACAGGTGCAACAGGCTGAGGGAGAAGGAAGAGTCAAGGATGGCTTCCCAGGCTCTGTCTTGGGTAACTGGGTGGATGGAACCATTCGTTGACTTTGGGGCCCTGGCGGAGGAGCAGGGGAGAAAAGTGTGTTTTATTTGGTCGTTCAGTTACTCAAATCAGTTACACAAAGATCACATGGACTCTGCATGTGGGCAGCACTTTGGCTCCAAACACATCTCCCAAAAGAGTCCTTGGACGTATTTTCAGAGATTTTTAGGACTCGTGCCCTCTTACATCTGTGTGCAGACTCATTAATCTGTGCAGCTTATTTTGGGTTGGGGAGGCTGGCATTATGGATTTGTTAATTGCTGATACAATGTACTCTCTATGTGGGACATATGTGAAGAGCAGCACTGGCATTCAAGAAATGTTAAATAATAATGTAAATGAGAAAAAATTCCAACCCAGTAATAAAGGGATCCAAGGCACATTGGCGCAACTTGCAATCATCAGAGCTGTTTGATTGCTTTGTCACTGTGGGACAGTGACCAAAGAGATGCTAATCTAAATGTCATCTAGAAAGAATACTAAAAATATTATGGTGAAAATTAAGTACTGCAACCTTAGGAGCTGATTTAAAAATCAGAAGATATAGCGATTTACATCTGTGGATTTTAC
The DNA here is from genome assembly GCF_024166365.1 of Elephas maximus indicus. Lineage (NCBI taxonomy): Eukaryota > Metazoa > Chordata > Mammalia > Proboscidea > Elephantidae > Elephas > Elephas maximus. The sequence goes on from NC_064838.1 coordinate 67,558,836, forward strand.
GATCGCCAAATGCAACCAGCTGAACATACTTACAGTATCCTTTTTTTTTTTCTTTCCCCTTCTCCCTTTTGAGAAAATGGGTTAAGTTGTAAAGGGCTGGTCCCAACTAACATTCCTTCCATCAGTGGTTTTTAAACTTTGCTACATATTAGAATTATTTGAGGAGATTTTAAATTCATGATGCTTAGAGTCATACCAGATTAATTAAACCAAAACCTCTTCAGGTGTGGCCTGGACATCAGCATTTTTAGGCCTCCCAAGTGATTCCAACGTGAGCTACGTGTGACCACCAAGGCCTTAAGTAAATGTGATCTGAAGACCAAATGCTTTAGAGTCCCCTACGGAGAAAGTATTAAAAGCCTAGGCTCCATCTAAGACTTGCCAAATCAAGTTATTTGAGGTTGGGACCTAGTACTCTGTGTTTAAAAGAAAACAAACAAACAAACAAACAAAAAACAACCCATGTGATTTATATGCACACCAGAGTGCGAGCACCACTGCACAAACTGAAAATCAGTGGTGGCAGCTGCTAGCCCTTTAGACACAGAGCAAGTCTGTATAAATGAAACCAATAAAAAAAATCCACAGGAAAAGGGTAAATTTCAGTCCATTACCTGGGAGTCTGGTTTAAAACAGGGTTCCAACCTTGGCACTATGGACATTTGGGGCTGGGTAACTCTTTGTTGGTGGGATGGATATCCTGGCACTGTAGGATGTTCAGCACCATTCCTGGCCTCTCCCACTAGGTGCCAAAGCCACTAGTTTTCTCACTTGTGATGATCAAAAATGTTTCCAGATGTTGCCAAATGTCCTTTGTGGGGGATGACCCTTGATTGGGGGCCACCATTCTAAAAGGTGCCAAGTGTGTGGCTGGTTCCGTATCTTCTAGTGCTTGGAACTGTCGACAGCAAACACCTTCCTGAGAGGCCAGAGGTATCTGTGTTTGATGAGAATCTTCTGGACTCACACAGGCAGTGAATCCATTCATAGTCATGTAGCACAGGCTTCCAGAAAAAAAAAAAAAAAAAAAAACCCATTGCCATCGAGTCTATTTGAACTCATAGTGGCCTTATAGGACAGAGTACAACTGCCCCATAGGGTTTCCAAGGAGCAGCAAGTGGATTCAAACTGTCAGTCTTTTGGTTAGCAGCCAAACACTTAACCACTGCACCATCAAGGATTCTGGCTTCCAGAGTAGGTGAGAGGACCTCAGTCACAGCCATCTGAGTGGCCACGGAGGACTTCCAGCTGCAGGAGGCCAGGGCTCTGCCTCCACCGTGGGGTTGCTGAGTTAATAGCAGTGTGTTCAGTAGCTTCTCATCTAAAAGCTGGTTGTGAGATGAGAGTGGGATCAGCTCCATTGTTCTGCTAAATCCAGTTAAATGGAAATTTGTTTACATGAGTCATGAACTTCTTCTTAACCTGGGTCAACAGGTAGAGAACATCTCCACATGCAAATGGCGTTCATGTTGGTGAAAGAGGTTAGGATAATAGTTTCCCCAATATCAAAAGGCTGTTAATTAGTGTTCAAAGAACGCTCTCCCATTAGATGAACTAAACTCTAGATAAATCAAAAAAGAAAAGGAAAAGAAAAAGAGCCAAAACCCATTGCCATCCAGTCGATTCTGACTCATGACAACTCTATAGGACAGAGTAGAACTGCCCCACAGGGGTTCCAAGGCTGTAATCTTTAAGGAAGCAGACTGCCACATCTTTCTTCTGAGGAGCGGTTGGTAGGCTTGAACTGCTGAACTACTGGTTAGCAGCCAAGCACTTAACCACTGGGCCACCAGCATTCCTCAAGCTCTAGATAGACTGACTTTCTCTACAACCAACCAAAGCTACCAGTAGGCCAAACTGATTTTGGGCACTTTAAGGCCCCAAATGGACAACTGTTTCATTGAATCAAGTGAGGCTATAGCACCTCGCCCAGAAATGTTGAAACAGAGAGCAAATCCCACACCACACACAGGTGCCAGTGCTGGGCAGGCAGAGAGCAAATCCCACACCACACACAGGTGCCAGTGCTGGGCAGGCAGAGAGCAAATCCCACACCATACACAGGTGCCAGTGCTGGGCAGGCAGTAGGCAGAATGGCTGCAAATGTAGTCCCTGAAGTCAGAATATCCATGTTCGAACGTGGGGCTTTGGGCAAGTGACTGAACTTATTTTAGCCTCGAGTTCCTCATTAGTTAGATGAGGGTAATAATAATTCTTATCTGATAGGAATGTAATAAGAATAAAATGGGAAAACCCATGTAAACAGCACTTCACACAGTGTATGGCATATAAACCCAAACCTGTGGCCGTCGAGTCAGTTCCGATTCACGGTGACCCTGTAGGACAGAGTAAAACTGCCCCACAGGGTCTCCAGGAGCAGCTGGTAGATTCAAAATGCTGCCCTTTTGGTTAGCAGCTGAGCCCTTAACCACTGCACCACCAGCAAGCACTTATTAAATGGTAGCAATTCTCCTTATTTTAATTGAATCTTATTTATGAAACCTGGCAGGTGGGCTATTTCATTTCAGGTTGTAACCCATAGAAGAGAATTTTAGAGGTTAAAGGGATATTACAGATGCCATGATTCAATTCGCTCATTTTTCAGATGAGAAAACTGAGACAGAGAGAGGAGATATGATGCTCCTATGTCTATGTAGAACAGGCTCTAAAACTCAGGTCTTCAGAAGAGTGGGAGCAGTGAACAAAGGAAGGGTTTTGCTACTTAATTTTACAGACACCCAGTCTCATCATCTGCAAAAATGGTTGTAAAAACAGCTAACGTCAATATATTATAGAAAATGAGAAAAAAATGTTTGAATATACTTGGTAAACCGTAGCATGCTACAGACTGATACTTTGTGTTCTTCTTCATTAGAAACATACAATGCAAACATAGATCCTGGAACAAAGGTAAACCTCTCAAAGTACCATTCCAGATCCCTTTTGGTAGTTTGCCATGGCACAAGGAGTAGGCTAGGCTCCAGTGAGCGCTGCGTTTTACCAGTGGCCCTTCGCTCTCTGCTCTGCTCAGTGCTCATCAGCCTGTGTTCCCAAAGCAGCACCCTGGACAGCGGCCAAGGGAGCTTCCTCTCTGACAGCCTGTCATTTTGTCAGACTTGACCTTCAGGCGCCCACAACATCCCTCATGCACTCTTACTGACTGCAAGCTACTGCTGCCTCAGAGTCTGACTCTCGCAGCAAAGCACAAACAGAAACTCCACTTCATCTCCACCCTTGTACGGAGCAGGTCCGGGAATTGGGTGGCCACGTGGACTCAGGGCTTTCTTTGCCCTTCCCTGCTGGACCTCCGGACACTGAGTGACAGCCTGCCGCATTCTCTAGGAAGCGGAGGTTGGCATTTTCATTTCATCTCTCTACAAATGAACTGCATACATTTCAGGGCTTAGAAATAAATTCATCCTGAAGCATAAAACACACAGGCTTGCAAACTTTGTGTAGCTTGTCAATGCCAGGGTCAGGTCGTCAGTTTCAAAATCATCACAAAACTTTAACATGTCAGTGTTATTGACAGGGAGAGAGGCGGAAGATGAGGAAGCACACAATGATAACACTGGGGATAATTAATAAATTAATTCCCAATGAGAGCAGCCTCAAAGATAGGAAACGGGAGAGAATAAACGTAAGCTTAGAATTCATCATGCCTTAAAGGTGGCCTCATCATATAATCCATACATAATGACTACGAAGAGTCATTAGCTTAGTTATAATATTTATTTTGAATCTTTACTATAAATAATTACTTGCAGATTGACTTCTTTTCATGAGGCGGATGTGGAGCTGAAGGAAGTTTGCTGAGAACTGAAGGTGCCACCATAAATGTCTGCCTAGCACCGGTCGTCATTGGGTCCACTCTGACTTGTGGTGACCCCACGTATGTCGGAGCAGAAGTGTACTTCTCAGGGTTTTCAATGGCTGAGTTTTTGGAAGTAGATTGCCAGGCCTTTCTTCTGAGGTATCTCTGGGTGGACTTGAACTTCCAATCTTTTGGTTAGCAGCTGAGCACATTAACTATTTGCACCACCCAAAGATTCCCTATAAATGCACAGGTCCATCTTATGCCAACCCACTTTGTTTGCTCCTTCAACATCATTCAGAAATTATACAGCATGGGTTGCTTATTATGAAGAATTTGGTAGGGTACCAGGGCCCTAACAAGATGCCACTGAAAAGCAATCTGACTCACAGTTCTGTTTACAAATTTCTCAATTGGCCTTTTCAACATGAACATGTTTCAAAAATCATTAAACACCTGATTCAGACTCAGGGCGAATACTCAGTATTTTTGCCCATTGCTAGGATTCTTTTTTTTTAAGTGAATCTTTGAAAACCCTTAAAGGAACAGGGATCTCAGGAATAGATAAGGCTTGCTGTTTTCTACGGAGGAATTGGTGAAAAGGATAGAGGGATGGGGAAAGACCACAAACAGGGCAAAACACAAGCCAACACACACAGAACTTCTTACCTTTTGGGCTCTGGATTTGTCTGGGATTTTAAATCTTTTCTTTTTTTGGATTCCTTTTTGGTGTCTTTTTTAGCCTCTTGTTCAGATAGAGAGGGAGTTTTGCCCCCTCCTGGGTCTGTGTTTGGTGGCAGTCCACTAAGGTATGCATGCATTTGCTGACTGTGGAGGGGCGGCCACACAGGCATGCACAGAGCGAGGCCAGCCATGGGAGAATCAAGGGCACACATGCATGCACAAACAAAAGAAAGAAAAAAGAAGAATGCATCAAAAAGCGGAGCAAATGCATTCAGACTAAAATAATAAGCAAAAAAAAAAAAAAAAAAAGATGCAAACTTGCATAAGGAAAATCAGAACTGAAAAGAAAATAAGAAATCCAAAACTGTTTCCATGACAAGATGTATAAACCTAACTGTGAATCAAGTGGCAGTCTTACAATATGAAATCCAGACAATGTGTATCATAATTCATGATGATGTTTACCAGGGAGTTTACAAAAACACTTCATTATTTTGTAACACTTTCTTATTCAGTAACATATGTAGAATACAGTGTGACAACCCAGAGAATATAATGCAACTTCACTCCCTCTCTCTCCTTTTAAAGAATTCAGTCCAAGGGGCTGTAACAGATAGTCATCAAAGTGTACATATTTATAAAAATCAAGATTATGCACAGATACCCCCAGGTATCAGAGTTGTCCTGAGTATCTTTTATGCAAATAAAAGGTCACGTGCTGGATTAAGGAATCTTATAACAATGGGAGGTGGTGATAACCTTGTCGCCTGTTAAATATTCAAACCTATGATGTTATTGTTATCTAGCTTTACATGTTGACTTTGCATTTCATAAAATCTACCAGCACGACAGTGAGGAAAAGCACAGAACGACCCCACAGATATTTCAGAGCTGTATAGCTTGCAAAGATGAAGATAACGGACAGGGTTGTGATTTAAAATAAGTGTAGTCAGTTTGGGATTCTCCCACACTTGAGGTTCCCCAGAGCAGCAACTTCTGCATCTGTGGCTGGGTTCCTGAAGCCACTGAGCTTTCTTCTGGAGGTTGGCTGGAATGCCCTGAGATGACTCGAGCTTGTCTTTACTCCAGTCTGAGGCTACATACACTGGAAGAGTCAACTGGCTGTGGCAGTGTGGAAATGTATTCCACCTCTCCAGAGCCAAATGCTAGTGTTCTTAGATCATTTGCTGGTTTGCAATTTTCAGAACATGGATCTTTTCCTCCAGGAACTGGGCAAGGTCTAGAGAAATGGAACACTTAGCAAGGAGTCAGGAGACTTGACTTTTCGGTCTTGCCTATAAACCCAAAACCAAACCCAGTGCCGTTGAGTCGATTCCAACTCACAGCGACCCTAGAGGACAGAGTAGAACTGCCCCATAGAGTTTCCAAGGAGCGCCTGGCGGATTCGAACTGCCAACCCTTTGGTTTGCAGCCATAGCACTTAACCACTACGCCACCAGGGTTTCCGGTCTTGCCTATAACACCTATAAAATGAGGGGTTGGATTAGACTGTAAACTCCAAAGTTCTTCTCAGCTCTATGATTAAATTCCAAGTGTTATCATCATCTTTGCGTTCCAGATTCACCGAGCTTGTTTCAGCTCTTGGAACACGCTTGGTTCCCTCCCTCTACAGGGCCTTTGTACGTGCTGTTCCCTTTGCCTGGAAGCACTGAACTCCTACACACGCCTCAGTTCTTACCTCAAGCACCACTTCCTCACGGAGGCACTCCCTGACAGCCTGCCACCCCATCTAAGTCACGTTCCTTTGTTAAATGCTTTCATGGAGCTTCTTCCTTCTCCTCAGGACACCAATCTGTATGTGACCCTGTATTCCTCAGATGTCTGTGTTTTCCTCACCATGTATGTGGCATGCCTACAGAGTGTCTGACACTTAGTGAGCAGTAATTCATTATTTATGGGATGAATGAATGAATGATGACAACAAAAAAAGCCGATATTTATTACGTTCTTGACATGCTCTAGGATCTGGGCTAAATCCTTTACATCTACTTGCATTCCTTCAACAACACCATGAGGATACTATCTTTACTATTCTCATTTTGCGAAAACCCTGGCACAGAGGGTTTAACTGACAACTAGCGTCATTGCTAATAAATGGAGGAGCCATGGTTTGAACCCCAGATCGTTCTAACCTCACAGACTGCTCTACAAATCCCTTTTGCCCTTCCTTTCAAGTATCTTGAAAGGAGAAAAATGAATTCAGACCTTTGTATTTGTGCCTCTGGTGCGTGTGTGTGTCTGTATGTGTGTGTGTGGTGCTGAAGGAATGGGGATGGGTGACCCTAAAAGCAGGACTGACTATAAACCATTGCATTTGAAGCACTTCCAGAAACACGCCTACCTGTTCCCGTGGACGTGCGATGCACAGAACGCAAAGCTATAGTGAAGGAGGGTGGGGTCAATCATGGCGCCATTTTCTGCCCGCTCGAGCAAGTCTCTGAGGTAGCAGAGATGTCGGTGACACCCTCGGACTCCGTTTCGGGCGCAATACTCGTCTAGCACAAACACCTGGCCGGGACTGAACCAGCCCTGTTTGGGGAATAAAGGAGAGACTTCCTTTTAAATACAGGTTGTTTTCCAGAGAGCTGCTAGCATTGAGAGTGGCTGGAGGAGGGTATTAAGAAACGGTCAGAACTAACATGTAGTGACTGTGTGTCAAGGGCCGGCCTTAATATGCAGTGCTAAACACTTTATGTGTATGGTCTAGCTTAGTCCTCATAACAGCCTGATAAGGTAGGTACTGTAATCCCTGTTTATGGATGTGAAAACTGAGGTTAGGGAGGACATAGAATTTTCCCAGGATCCCAGAGCTAGTAAGTGGTGGAGTCTGATCAGCCAACAGGATGATTCTAGAAATAGAGTCACTCACTGCTCTAACACTGAATGGTGCATCTTAAAAGAGTATTTGTGAGTGGATGGGGGCAAAGTTCTGGCTACTGGTAAAAGAAAATAGTGGCATTAAGGCCTTAAATTGGTACAGAGTTTACACTTGACAAAGAACTTTCCAATGAACTCTATAGTAACCTTGTAGGGGTAGACAGGGGAAGTTTACCTTCACTTCATAGGTGAGGAAGCGGAAATCAGGGCTGTTAAGTGACCTACACAGATATATAACGTAGAGGCAAGACTCAAACCCGGTTCCGTCTTATTTCAAGTCCTCTGTTCTCTCTATTCTGAAGAGTTAAGAAATATTGGGCTTGGTCTATATACACACCAAACCAAAACCCAAACCCATCGCCATCAAGTTGATTCCGACTCATAGGGACCACATAGGACAGAGTAGAACTGCCCCAGGGGGTTTCCAAGGCTGTAATCCTTACGGAAGCAGACCGCCACATCTTTCTCCCGCGGCACGGCTGAGTGCTTAATCTCTCCAACACCACATGCCAGGGCTTCATAAATCCTTTCATTTTGGAAAACACTCTTTTTATTTTAAAATGAAGGTACTACCATAACTCTCCAAAGCGAACAGTATGACTTAGTTTTCAAGTTGTAAGTCAGATACAACTCAGTTAAGCTGAGAGGACCTCCTGGGGCCCTGGTTCATTTTTGTCCTGGAGACTGTTTTCTTCTTATTTTATTTGCTTGTTGTGGGACTAGCCCAAAATCTTCAATGAAAGAGAACCCAGATGGAATCTCCAATTCAGAGTGAATTGGGTGGCATGGTGGGATAGAAATTGCCGCCTCCATTATGTTCTTAAGAAAATAAACTAAAATCAAACCAAACTAGCTGCCTTTGAGTCAGCTCCGACTCACGGCGACCCCACGTGTACCACAGTACAGCTGCGCTCCCCAGGGTTTTCAATGACTGTGACCTTTTGGAAACAGGTCACCAGGTCTTTCTTCCTTTTGGTTGTTAGCTGAGCACTTAACTGTTTCTGCCACCCAAAGACTTAAGAAAACAGATGCTTAGAAAGGCCGGTTACTTGACGCTCAGGTTCACCCTTGGGCAGAGCCTGAAATCACATCTCGTCTTTTGGTGTCATTGCCTGTCTGAAGCAAAAAGATTAACAAATATAGGTGGTCCTTTGTAAGCTGGGAATTTAGAGTTGTTTTAAATATAAATTTAATTTTACTTTGAGGATCTTCTCTGAGTCATCTTTTGAATACTGCTTCAGCTTGGGAGAGAAAAGGCAAAAGGAGAAATGGACTGGAGGACAGGTAGAGACCACAGAATTGCAGCAAGGGAGGCCTGTGCAACACTCTAACCTCTTATTAGGGATCCAGGGAATCTTCAGTTGACTACACGCAGCTCAGTGATGCATCCAAGGAAAGACAGCATCTTTCCTATTTCAAATGAGAAGTTACTGCAGAGGGCGGGAGATTAGTCGAGGCAGTGGGCTGCCCCTATAGGCAACTTCTCTGCCACCCCATCTGCTACCCCAAATGCTAAATCTTAGAAACAACACTGCTGTGAAAGATTAAAATATATTTTCTACGACTCAGATGACACCAAGTCTTTTGTAGATGCCAAAATAGCTGCTTTGAAAAGAGTTGAAGAAATATCAATTAGGAACTCAGTCGAAGACACAGAAAAATTTATGTATCTCTGCTGGTCGGTCTCCAAAACCAACTGAAAAAAAGACTGTAATGATGAGAAAATGGAATATATAGAGGAAGGAGATAAAATCCTTTTAATTTCTGTTATTTTCTGAAAAATTGGGGCGACGATTAATAGATACAGGTATATAGATGGGGAAAGAAGCTATTTTATGCTATTCATAATTAATCTTGGATTTTGCACTGTATTTTTAAGCCTATAAGTACCTAATAGAAAATAGACTTGAAAATTTTATCGTTAGTTTAATTTGTAGAGAGCGTTTCCTAACTTCCCTTAGTGATGAATTTAAAAACAAAATTGTTTAAAAAAAATGATTCCAAAAAACTCTCAAAAATAAGGCCCCTCAAAAAAATTTCTTAAGAAAACAGGAGTTATACATAAAAGGGAATGATTTAAATCTAGAGGCATTTTCTGACACGTCTCACAAATGCAATTTATAATTATACAAATAATCGCATAATCTTAGGAAACAAATTTGCAAAAAACTGCCTTGCAGTGCAAGGTAAGCTTTTTTTTTTTTTTTTTTTTTTTTGGTTTGTTTGTTTTTAAAGTCAAGTGGTATGTTTCTTTCCAACTTGGCAGAGTTCAGATTCCTCTGATAAAGTGATTCTAAACCTGAGATAATCAATGAATGTTTTATGAGATGCAGATTAATAAATTATTCTGCATAACCCTGTTTTTGTTTATGAGAGTATTTTACCTATGATTTTTGACATTTTGGCTTCTAATGCAGCAAAAAGAAGGAATACAAAATAAAAATTAGCCAAAAGAGACAATTAGTATATAGCCACGCCATGTAGAAGAGATATTATAGATACACGCAAATGGAAAATATTAATGTCAACAATATGCTGACCGTAGTTAATTACAATATTAACACTATATGGATAAATTAACCTCAACTAACTTGAGTGCTTCGAATCAGGGATGAGACTTTTCCTCTGAGGAAAGTCATTCCGTTACTTCCCCCCTTGCCTTTCCCATCTATAAAGCAGGGTTGAGGACACTGAAGAAATGAATGAGGGATTTATGCAGAAGGAAATACACTGGGTCTCATTTTAGGCTTATGAATGTAATCATTTAAGATCAAAAACGAGTGTTCAGAAATCCCATAAAGACATAATAGACTGCTATTTAAATGATTTAAATATAGGTTTAAAACAGGATTTCAGGAAAGGTGGGGTGCTCCTGCTGGATAGCTGGACCTTCAATGCCTAAAGTTCCACAAAAAATTCCTCCAAAGGGTGAAGAATACTCTGAACACTACGACAACAACAGAAAAGCCACTTAACCAAACACACCATTTTTTTTTTTTTATGGACAATGAAGAGGAATTTATTTGCAAATCATTTTAATCTTTAAAAAAATATACACAAAAGAACACATTCATATTTCTAAGGCAGAAGCGCCCGGCCTTATCATCTGGGCGGGGAGTGGGGGGAATCTCAAAGTCTAAGATACCGAGGCGATTTTTACAAGTTCTCCCTAGGCAGGTGCCAAACTCGGTTACCCTGGTGGGAATATGTCTCGTGTAGCAGCTGAAAGGGGGGCTGCTAAGACAAGGAGTCTGGGGAATTGGACCCATCTCTGCTGACAACTTTTCTGCTCAGCCTCGCTTCTTTGGTAAGTAAAACTCTCTCAGCCCAGGAAATCACCAACCCGTGTATAACTGTGCAGGGATTCTGTAATGGAGAAAAGAGCCGCTGACATGAAGGTGGAGAAATTTTTTTTTCTTTTTTTTTTTTAAGTTCTTATGTTTAAGTTGCTGTAGACCAAAGAATATACTTGCCAGGCAAGAATAGGAATCATTAAGTCTGTGATCCAAAGTAAGGCGCTGCACCGTCTCAAAGAGGGCCGCGTGGTCAAAGTTACAGGGGTTGGAAGAGATAAATTCATCCATGCCATGTTTCTGAGCTCTATCTGCGTCTGTACGTTTGTACATGTGGAGAGAGACACAATTCAGAGAAAAACATCACATTTTCTTTTACATTTCAAATACACAGGAATTCACTAGGCATTACGAACACGAGAGCTTTCCCCATTACCTCCCGCCAGCATCCCCAAGATATTCTTTCTACCTCCCATTGTCAACTTGCATCACTTACTGGTGAGTTTATTGCATTTAGGCAAAAATATATTGGCATCAACATGTTTATCAAATGATCACAATTCCAGTGCCTTTATGTTGTTCTTTAAAAACTAAGCACAAGATCGTAACTTCGCCTGCGTTTCACCAAACACTGAAAGCAGATCGGATCTTTGCTTATAGAAGCCTATGTAGCTTTTTTACGTTTTTAATAGATTCTGCCATTCCAGCGGTCATGTCTAGAGCAAGTTCTCTACATTTGTCGGGATTGTCTGGAAAAAAGGTTATGCTGATTTTCAGCAAAGTTACAGTATTTGTACCCACTCCCAATTTCCATTGCCAATTTGGTTTCATAAAAGGTTTGAGTCCCCGCCCTCCAAAACTAAAAAAAAATAAAATAAAATAACAAAATATTTTCACTGAAACCTGGAGAATCAGTTAAGCGGGAGTTTAATTTGTGATAGCCAAGGACATTGCTTTATTGAGTGCTCACGCAGCTCGGAAAGCTCATAAAACAGACAAACAGAAATTTACTCAGCAAGGGCTATGATCTGCCATTGACTGTAAACTAATAGTCTCAATGTATTCACACTTTTCCTTACAGGGTGAAGGCTGTAGGCAAAACCTCCTAAGGGCTAACTAATTAACCCCAACATGTGTAACTAAAATACACTATACTCAACTGGCAAAATAACTCAGAGAATTCGAATGGAGGGTGGCCAAGCGGTTCCTAGGGAGGCAGGAATGAAGTGCTGTGCACTAAAGGCGTCAGCTCACTCCACTTCATCTCTCGCACTCTCCTGATAATGCCGACTATGCAGATGGAGAAGTTTATATCAGATCGGGCAAGATTTTATTCATCTCTTTGAGGGCAACATTCTACGGGAACACGGGGACCTGCCAGGAGCCAGTGATGGCTGTCAGGACATGGGAAAACTGATTTCTGACTTGGAGAGGGCATTTGGATGATATTTTCCTAGGTGGTCTCCCTCCCAGACAGGGTTTTTTCTCCCATTCTTGGGGTACAGATTAAAGCTTGGGCTGCAGAAGCAGCGTGGCTTTACCGTGATGATTTCTCATTCAAACCTAAATGCGTGGAATGTCAGATTTATGTCCTTTTATTGTTAAGTTGTTAAGATCTGCTGCATTTCACAGAAGCAGCCAGTGGTCAGTGTGTGAAGAAGATGTGTTCTTTATGCCCAGGACACACAGGAACAACAGCTTCTGGAAGACAAGCTGAAGAATGTGTGTTTTCAGAGCCAAATCGCACCGTTAGGATGATGAAAACACGAGCTTGTGCAGGAGTTAGAGAATCTGAGAGAATCCTCTCGGCTCTGGGGACTGTCTCCATTTGCCCTCAGGAAACTGCACTTCAATTTGAGACTGGGGGCTTCAATTTTCCTTTGGCTGTTGGGTCTCCCAACGACATTTCTCCTTTGGCTCAGGATGGCTGGGAGGAGTGGTGGCCAGGAAGCTGGCGCTGGGGAAAAAGCTGGGCACCCCTACGGGGTCTGTGGCTTCTCGGATTCAGGGCCAGTGTGTGAAACCTGCTCCATCTTTAGGGCTCCCCTGGCAGAATGCCACCCAGGCAGTCCAGGTGGCACCTCTCCATCCCTGGTGATAGTTCTGCTTCTCATCTCATTCTGTCAGCTTGTTCTTTTTAATGCAGGAAAAACTCAAGGTGGGGTGCACGCTAGCTGCTCATCCCATTTCATCCTCATGAAAAGGCTCACCCATCCCCGTGCCTCCTGATTTGGACAGAATCAATGAGGCATTTTGGCTAGCATCAGCTTCTTGTTCTCGGCTTTCTCACAAGAGGCTGCACGCTGATAAACCTGCCGGGTCCTTACTTTGCCAATTGGGCTTTGCTATTTCGTTGCTCTTCAATTATGATGGTACAATCGGTCATTCAGGGCAGGCAGAAGGGGGCTCTTTCGTGGCTGTTAATAAAATACGGCACACCTCCCGTCTCTTACCCTTTATTTATTTGGTAAGCCTCTCCAGCACTTTGCTATGAGCTATTTTGCCTTGCTGACCACTCAGGAAATGGAGCTGAAAAGGCAGCTTGGCTCCTAGTGGTGACCTGGATTTAGACCCACAGCCCCTCCACCCACCACCCTACAACCATCACACAGCTAAACAGATACCGACTCAGTGCTAATTCTTCGGTTTGAGGAAGTCTAAAGAACCATTTCATTTTTACTTACATTTTAAAGTGGGCTTACAGAGAAATGTGCTTAAAATCAGTCTGTTTTCCTTTTCAGAGAATAATTCTATCGAAATAAAAATTCTTTTTCCTTTCTTTCCTCCCAGCCTCAAACAGTGACCTGGGTTCACATGAAGAGCCTGGGGCCAGATCTGGGAAGTCGGAATTGTAGTTTGGGCTCCATTTCCAATTAGCTGTAGGAATCCCGGCCAGGTTGTTTATCTCTCCGAGCCTCAGTTTCTTTGTGTGTAAAATGAGTTGACCTCTCAGCTCCCTTTCTGCTCTCAGGGACTGTAATTTAATGATCTTTAGACTCATTGCACACCTTCTCTATGTGTGGATGGAACTTAATGCAGTGGGAATTTTCAGCAAGTAAAACGGGCAGCCCCTGGATTTTGTTTGAACAAAATTATCGTTTACTCAGAATTAGGCTAATTCTCTTAATGGTTCCAGTAACTCAAGAGTGCTTAAAGAGGTGGCTGGCTCTCATGAAACCTTTGAAAATTTCATTGAGCTTGTTATATTAAGAACAAGGTGGCGGGGTGGGGGGGGGGGGATGCTACTTTAACGTGTCAGTAGAAAGGATCTGATTTTTAAGCTTTTCAGAGCATGAAAGAACTCTATGTTCTCTGCTGTATTTACAGCACCAAGAGCAGTGCCTGGCACATAGTAGGTACTCAATACATATTTGTTGAAATGATGAACCTACTTCATCAAAAGAAGAATTTCACCCTTTCAAGATATTTTCTATTTCTTGGTCTTATGGACTGTCGATGTGCTGAGGTCAAGGGGACCAGTTCACAAGGCAGAGGACTGTGGCTCAGAGGCAGAATTCTTGTCTTCTGTGCAGGAGGACTGGCTGCCATTCCAAGCCCACACACCACGTGTACAGCTACCACTCGTCTGTCAGTGGGGGCTTGTGCACATCTGTGACGCTGAACAGGTTTCAGTGGCGCTTCCAGACTAAGACAGACTAAGAAGAAAGGCCTAGCGCTCTACTTCTGAAAATCAGCCAGTGAAAGCCCTGTGGATCACAGCAGCCTGATCCTGCTGTGTGTGGCCATGACTTGGGGGCAAGAAGCAACAACAACTTCAGGATAGTAGGCGGTTAAGTAGGTGTACATGGGGGCGGCCAGAAAGACTGCCATCTACTAGGCGTTTGACACAAGGCAGGTTGCTGCTGTTTCTCCGTCTCACTCTCCTCATTTATAACCGGGTTAGTAATCAAGTTGACCCTCAGAGGGTAGTTGAGATGACCTGATAAGAAGTACCTATGGAGTCCTGGTGGCACAGTGGTTTAGAGCTATGGCTGCTAACCAAAAGGTCACCAGTTGGAATCCACCAGCCGCTGCTTGGAAACCCTATGGGGGCAGCTCTACTCTGTTTTATAGCATCGCTACCAGTTGGAATTGACTTGATGGCAATGGGTTTGGTTTGGTTTTGGTATGCAGCTTGTGGGTTGGCTAGCATAGTAAGCGCTCAGTCAACACTAACTACTAGTAAGAGGGCAGGCTTCTTAGCGCCCCCGAAGCAAGTCTTTGTCAGCAAGAAGGGCATCTCTGCATTTATAGCTAACGCTCCATCCCTTCCTCGCTTCTTGAACCATGCTGGTCATAGGAAGCTGAAAGTTCTTCCCAGCCTCTCTGTGTTATGGATCTGCTCCTGTATAACCAGTCCCTACATTCCGCCTCAGTGTTTTTGCTGGGTGATGTTCCAATTCCTCTGTTGTCAAAGAGAACATACATACATTCAAATGTACATACACTCAAATCCCTTGGTAGATAATATGTTCCTTGAGGGCAAGTTTCTGATTTGTTATTTCCTCTGCCGGCTCCCAGAGGAGCCAGGTCCTGACTTACTCCAACACCTTTATCCCCAGAAACTTCTCATCAGCTTTATTAAGGAGTCACACACATAGGGATTCAGATGGTATCTTGAAAATCCCGAAGTGGGAACATGTGCTCTTAGGGGGAAAAATCGTATAGAAGGAAACAGAATTCTAGGTGCAGGTGTCTTTGGATACCATTCAGGTTGTCTGCCTGTGTCTCCATACATGTCTAGGGCCATATGCATTACATATGTTGTCTCTCTTAAAATAAAACACTGCAGTGGTCCAGCTGTTCCAAGTTCTGTTTCAAAGAACTCGTGGGTGCTTCCGAAGCACCATCATACCGTCGTTCCTGCACTCTCCCAGCCTGCTTCTCTACGGTGCTGAACGTTAAGAAAAAAAAAAAAAATGTTCTTTGCAACTCCATTTTCCTCTGTACAAACAATTGGAATTGGTTGATGAAAGAAAAAGAAAACTCCAACGTTGACCTTAGGAGGGAAAACAGCCCTGAGCAAAAGCACAGGAGAGTAGATTCCCCGATCCAGGACACTTTGGGAGCAGTACTTGGCATGTGTCAAAACAAAACAAAACAAAAAAATGAACTTGAACATGAGGCTGGGGAAAACAGAGTTAGGTACTGAGTAGAGTGGCTGCTTAAAGCCCCACTGATGCTTGGATTATCATCTCTTCTTTAGGAGCTGCATATCAATGCTCATTTTCAATTACATGATTTTTTTTTTTTTAATAGAAAGCAAGGATTCACTGCATTTTAAGAACTGACTCCAACCTTTACCTTCTCCAGACCTGGCCGAGGAGTCCTTAAGTTCTGCCGGTCTTCAAGGCTCCAAATGTCCTGAAAATGAGCTGTGTGATTTTGTGCGTGTAGGGCATAATCCAACACACCTCCCAACGCTGCTGCCTGTTCCACATCTGTGTTACTTTTGCATAAGGATTTTGAAGTCCTTTATGGCATGGGAAGAGAGGACTGACCTCAGGCTAAGCTTAGATGATAAAGCTGATCTTGGTACATCAAGAAACTTAAAGCAGCATCAGCGGTACACACCACACAGAGCAGGCTGAGAGGCATGTGGGCTTACAGAGGGCGCGTACACTTTCGAAAGGAAACTAATCGAAATCGTACCCTCAGTGTCCTCAGAAACAATTCCGGTTTAGCATTTAAGGACTATTCCTAAAGTGAGACCATGATGTGGGTTTTATACTCTCATTTAATCCACTTCATTAAAATGTCAGTGATATGCTTCCTCATAGGTCACCCTACCGTTTATGTTGTTGTTTAATCAATCGTGTTTAGGTTCATTTCATGTTTGATAATCTTTTCCTTTTTTCTTCCCTCACAACTGGAAAAAAAATTTAGTATTTTTCATGATCTCTTGTCTCAACAGCAAACATATTTATACGATCATGTTTCAGACACGTATGTTTTTAGACAGGTTTGTAGTAATGTCCATCAAATGAGTATAATTTTCTTAGGGAAATAATATAGCTTTCACAATTTTATTTTATTGAAGTCTTCCTATTATCCTAACAGTTAAAGAAATAAAGACAAAAGGTCAAAACTCCCTTTTTATTTTGTAATATTACATTTGGAATTTCTTATGGGCTAGGGAAAAGGAAATTACACTGTTAAAAATAATTCTGATTGTATTGTTAATCAATTCTCCGCAAAAGGCTCCTTTTTTGAATGAGTCTCTTTTATAATAAGGTGGGGGTAGCTGTTTTCTCACTGAAATTTTGAGTGTAGTCATGGGCTTCTGTTTTGCCGGATGGATGCTAGAGACAAGGCAATAGCTACTATAAGTCTAAAGTCATCTGTGAACTCAGCCTGCAAATTAAAAGGTGACTTTGTATATTTCTTATATGGAGAACGGGTGCTTGTCATGTCTGCTTGACAGTACAAGAGTGAACGTATGGTTTGGACAATAACGAGCAATGACAGTAGTCAACCTCATCAGAAGACATGAAATAAAGAAATGACAATGATTGACAGCAGCTGGCTGGTTATGGATGTGTCTTGGAGAGTTTTTCTTGGCTGGTGAAGTGAACGGGGTCGTTGTGCACTGCCTGAGCTCTGCACAGCAAGCAGAAGATGGGTCCTCCCATGCCTGCTTCCCTGAGGCACACAGAGCACCACTTAACTGAGAAGCAACTGAATTCCTTCATGGTCCCTCCAACTAAGCCAAGCTAACGTGCATGGCCAAGAGGGGACGGCTTCTTCAGAAGCCATCGAGGGCAACTCTGAATTCTGCAAAAATCTTGAATTTAAAATGACTACTGCACTATACCCAAGGGGCTAAGCATGGGACGTTATTTCAATGTTCACTTTTACAATTCTTTGTAAGAAGGTTGCTTTGAGTATAAAACCTAACAGAGACTTTGCCAAAGCTTTCAAAACAAATAAATATACAATTCATAATTCTTCCTGCTGTAGTCATTACACTTTCAATTGCTTTACAGAATCCTTGAGGATGTCTTTATGTTCCGTACATGGGTGAGATATATTTTCTATACTTGATCGTAGTTAATAAAGCACCTTACTGTAAATCACTATCTACCAGGAAAATCCTCAACTACTTAGTGAATAAGATGTTAAATGTGTCTGGAGTCGGTTACAAAGATACATACCTTCATTTAATAGTCTAACTAGATCATATCATGGTGTTTGGAATATCTTGGGCCTGCTTGTGGGAATCTATTCTTTAAAAAAGCCATTTAATTTTACAATGAGAAGGAAAGTCATTTACAGTGTGGTTTGGGTTATGCAAATTAAATTGATATTGAGTTAATTCTTGGATATTGCATTCCTGCGATATAGCAACGGCAAGTTGACAATACAAGAAGATGTAGCAAAGATCTCATGAGATAAAATATAGAAAGGAATTAAGGCAAACAGCTATTTGGGCGAACATCCACTATGACAGCAATGTGTTCTTGTGCAAAGACATGTAAATTAACTTAGAGTGGAATTCACTCAGTCATCTATTCATCCATCCTTTCTTTCAGTCTTTAAAAAAAAGTACAGCAAAATCCACCCCGCTAAATTTTTTTTAAAAATGCCTCATCAGACATTCAAAGTAAAGTAAAGTTAAATTAGGTATCTGCTTGAAGTGGTGAAAAAGTCTGTCTGCTAGTCAGGGGTACATTTATGCAAAATAAAAGAAAAAAGGAAGAAAGGGAGAAAGCAAGTTAAAGAGACAAAAAGAATGGAAAGAAAGGACTACTGTTACGTGGTCAGGAGGGATGATGTGACCTATGCCTTCTAATATCAGCATTCAGAATACTCAGGTACATATTTGCCTGCTCTCTTGACAAATCTTCTAGCTCTTATGTCGGGTCTTCCCTCCCCACATTTTTGGCGGGCAGCTTTTTCCTACAGGGATAAAGGAACTGTATACCCTTTGATCGGTAACTCAAATACTGAAAGAGTTTTCTAAAGTTTCAGTGTTTCTTTTTTCTCTCTTACAGGTGTATTTTTTAGAAAAATTGATAACAAATACAAATGAGGTTAAAAAAAAAAAAAAAGTGATTGTTGCCATTGTTCTTCGGTGAGACATCTGACACCAGAGGTGAAACCCTCCTTGGCACTGGGAGCTGGGGACTCTGGAGCTTCTGTGGACGAGCAGCGTGGACGTGATCACGTCCTTAACTTCTGTTTTTTGTGAGTGGTAGCCCCGGGTAGTATAGCTCTCCTTTCAGAATTAATCCTCAATTAGGGCTTTAGACCCTGCTCTCAAGCTGGGTAGAATTAATTCTTTAATGTTCACATAATACATTTGCTTTAGTTAGTCATTGGATTTCGCTAATTCTCCAAGTCTTGCTCAGTTAACATCTCTGGACTTCCTACCCTACCTTTCTATCTATTCAGGGATCGATGGCTACCACACCATTGGTCCAAACTAATCTTTGGAATGGGGAAGGAAAAACAACAACAACACATTGTCAGAGTGCAAAATGATCTGTTTTCAGGCATTAAGCAGTCAGGTAGCTGTGAATTCCATGAAACAAAGGCTTTATTTGCCATTTCATTGTGATATTAATTAATAATCTTGGAATGAAAAAAAAATAGGAGGTGTTCATGGTTGGCTTTACTGAGAGGATCATTTGATGCCAATATGGAAGCCAAGGAGAGGAGGCAATTATGCACACACCACATGCATCCTAGCTTCCTATGGAAGCTGACATTTCAGACCTAAGGTCAGGAAAATAACATGAGAAGTTTCACTACAAGGTCTAGACATGAGGGAGATAGATTGAGGAAGAGGGGGAGCACATTGCAGGTGTCAGATAATCTAGTCTGATTATCTGAGCTGTGCTAGCTATAGGGGAGCACTTACCCTTCAGTCCAGCTAGAAGTTAGCAGGGTAAGAAGGAACAAACCAGAATAACATAAAGACTAGCAACAAGGCTCAGGAAAGCAGACAGGAGTTCTAACCTAACAGCTAACGTTCTTGGGTTCGAGCAAAGATTGAACAAGAAAACTGAAAAACGAAACGAAATGAAACAAAACAAAAAACAAAATCAAACCCTCCCCAAACCAACAGTAACCAACCCTCCCCCCCTCTAACTGCTGAAGACTCTTTAAGTGGCAGTAAAAATCCAGTCATTTTCAAAAACACCCAACTTTGGGGATCTATGATGTGATTAACAGTTATTAGTTGAGGACAGACATTAAGCATGAGAGTTGTTGCAAGTGATACATCAAGTAATCATTGACTAAACGCCAAAGCTTAAAATATATCCCCCCAGCACCTAAATGAGGACTGACGTACTGATTTTTACCGTTTCAGTAACACACATGGACAGGAATAAGGGGTCTCAGTGAGAGGCCACTCGGCATAGTAAATTGTGGCAACACTCAACTACAGGTTTGGGCATCGTTTCCAAGGTAAGCAACATTGGCCTTAGAAATGGGAAAATGGCAAGAATATATTTTAAAAAGCTGTATAGCTAGGTACTGACTTAATTTTTTACAAAATTTAACAAAAAAGAAAAAAATTAAATCAACATTAGGAACAAGCACAAAAGAAACCCCAAAAGAAAAAAAAAGTTTTAAAAGATTGATAGAACCCCCCACAAAGCCTTTGTAGGGTCACACACAAACGAATGAATAGCAGGATCTATTTTTTTGGTTTTTATAATTCTATATAAATACTCCACTCCACTCTTTCTTACACGTGTCTTTATGTTTTGAAATTGTAAAAAAAAAAAAAAAAAGCCACCTCACTCAAAACTCTGTTAAATTGAATTTAGAAAGAGACCCAAATAAACTCACAATTACTTCCAAGCTTCTTAAACTGTAAAGAGTACCATTCTCAAGTTTTCCTTGAGCAGACAGTGACATTGGAAGACTGGAGTGTTTATTTTTCTTTACCACCCGCCCCCCCACAAAACCTTTCCCACTTCTATGCAGCTTCCCTTTGCCATGGAAATACTAATAAAGTGATAACTAAGTTAAGCCATTGAGAACAGATGTTCTTAAAAATCATTCACTAACAGGAATGGCAAAGGCTTTCACCAAATACTCAAAATCAGGATTTAGTGAGGCATGCCAGAATTAAGTATTTAATAGAGACCCTTACCTTTTGAAAGTCAAGGAAATCTTTTTAAAATGCAATACTTGATTGTTTTTACTCTTTTTGCTAGCCAGACAATCTGTGATTGACTTAATTTTGTGATGTTACTTAATGAAAACAAATTCAACGTATAGACTAGAAACCAAATGCAAGCGAAGGACCAAAGCTTGCTATTTGTAACTATGTTACCATTGTTCACCGCTTTTCTGTAATCTTGCTTTGTAGTACAGGGTGACCAACCTTTGGGGTTTGCCCAGGACTGAGGCGCAGGTATCCTGGGACAGAGGACTTTCAGTGCTAAGACCAGGGAAATCCTGAGCAAACTAGGAAAGTCCTAGGCAAACCAGTATGAGTTGGTCACTCTAAGTATAAATGAAGACTATTGGTTTGACTAAGTTGCCCGTACATAAAGCATGATGGGTTGAATTGAATAGATTAAAGGCAGCTGTGAACTAATCCTGCATTAACTGCCATTCTGGGCAGACTGCACTAAAAATTACGACATGCAGCCTAGTCATTTTTTTTGGTTGTTATGCATAAGAACTACTTAGTGACATCTCACAATGTAAAAATCTTGACTCCTTTTTTGATCTCTCTCATATATACTCCTAATGGCAAATGCTCAGGTGCAGGAGGCTGGAGTGATTAAATCCCGAGTGGTTTCCTCTGCTGGCTTCCAAATTGCGGGAATAGGCGCCCCACTTACTGGGTCTTCTCTGGATGCAGATTTTATTAAGTGCCTAAGCTAGGAAGAGACAGAATTTGGAAGTGCTGAGACCCTGTCTCGGGGATGATAGAGTAACCATGGGACTGTTGGGTTCAACACTAATGAATCGAAGCTCTCGGTAGAGATTACTGTTTATTACATCACTACATACAGTTACACAATTTGCGTGCTGCACAACTCAGTGGGTGCCATTGACATTTTTATCTATGTGAAAGGTGCCTCTTGCAGAGCACACCTGCATGGCTGAATGTATTGCCCTTGTTTTAAAGAATTTGGTGGAATCTTTGGAGAACTCCAGTTCTTGGGCAGTGACTTAGGGAGACAATAAAGAGGGTGGCACCACCACACTGATAAATCCCAGAGGTGTGTTATCTCACCTTCTCAATTCATCTCTCAGGCTGCCTCACATGCTCTCCAGGGATGATCTTATTTACCCCTCAAATTCTCACCCTTAGGATTTTCCTTTGGATGCCCCTTTTAATAAAAGTTGCCTATGTTTTTTATGTCAACTAGAGTAGAGACATACATCCAGCTTGTGTACTCAACCGAATTTCTCTGCTGATGCCTAACGGCTAGCAGTTTAATTTTATGGCTAAGTGAATCCTATTCAAAGAGGAAAATCTAAGTCAGGAGCCTCTGTGTACTTCCATGAAGAGACATCTCCTCTGCAGCAACTTTGATCACTGGTCTTCTTTTTTTTAATCACTGTCCGGCCTCCATTTAATTTTACCCCTGAATAGCCTTCTTTAAGTGGGGCCAGTCATAAACTATAGTAATTTCTTAATCTAGGCAGATGATAGAACAGAGAGACACAGAAGGCAAGGTGAAACGGAGAGCATTTGGAAATAAGACCAGTATTTTCCAAATCTCACCTGAGATACATGTTTTATGAGGTCGATTTGGATGATGATTGGAACTAGGAGTTATTTTTCTGATACAGGGATACAGGGTGTGTGATAGGATGCATGGTTCCCAATTTATTAAAAGGGGCATGTCAGGCAAGGTGAAAGGGGAAATTCTATTGCATAGTTTTTTGTTTTTAATTAAACAACTATTATGTATGCTTTATCTTAACTAAGGAGCCCTGGTGGTGCAGTGGTTAAGTGCTCAGCTGATAACCAAATGATTGGCAGCTCGAACCCAACAGTCGGGAGAAAGATGTGACAGTCTACTTCCACAAAGGTTACAGCCTTGGAAACCCTATGGGGGGGCCGGTTCTACTCTGTCCTATAGGGTTGCTATGAGTTGGAATCAACTCTACAGCAAAGGGTTTGGTTTTGGTTATCTCAACTAACGACTAAAACATTAGAAAGAGATGCTGTCTTCTCTTTTTATTGATTTCAGATTAACCTAAATGCCACAAGCTGCTAGAGAACACACAAAGAGAACGGGGAGCTTGGTGGCGGTTGCGGGCAGGAGGGCTATCACTTCTTCAGATCCCACTTCAACCTCTTCCTTATCCTTTTGCGACTTTCTGGTTGCGTTGCCATTCCCCGCTGGAGATGGGGCAGTGGTTGGGTGGTTATTTACAATGTTCCATGAGGGCATGCATCTTCCTTAAGGAAACTGTCAACAACGGACAGAAATTTCAGGGAGCACCTGGTGGTTAGTATTTGCCATTCAAAAAGAGTTGTGTTCCCCGTCAGCAAGGATGTTGCAAGGTTCAATGACATAGAAATGGACACGAGTGTGGAATTTGTTCAAAAGTGAATTTAGCTCTCTTTAGTTGCGGCAGCTTCAAAGGTATTCTATCCATATTCATATTTCACTTAAGAGCAACAGAGAAAAGACAATGTGAACCACTCTGTTAAAGGTCGAGTTTCTGCTTTAGGGCCTTTGCACTTGCTTTCCCTACTGTTGCTATTCTCGTTCCTCAGATATTTGTGGGGCTGACTTCCTATCATTTGTATGTAAGCTCAGAGAAGCCTTTACTAATCACTTATCTAATGTTTCCTCTCCACCCGTCAGCCACCATTGCATGACATCTTTCACGGTATTTAGCAATGTCTGAAACTGTCTTATTCATTTGTTGACTTGTTTGCTGTCTAGGCTCCCCCACTGGGATGCAGGGGGATGGATGCTCCCCAATAAAAGCCGGGACCTCACCTGCCTTCTTCATTAGTACATCTCCATCACCTAGACAGGTGCTCAGTGAACTAGACTCAATGAGTGGGGTTCACACTAAAGTAAGCGATTGCCATGGTTAACTGCCAACCGTGGCTTGTACCTGAGTTAACTCTAATTGATTGGATATTAGGGGCAAGGCAAGAGTCTCCAGTTAGGGTTAATGTTTGTAACTGAAATGGATTTACTCTATTTCCTGGTTTATGTCTCCATTTTCTATGTTTTAATAAATTTCCCCACCTGTATGCTGGCTTTCTCCTTACCCTCCTAGGTACTGGCAGTCCCAGGTAGCAAGAAAGGGCAGGGAAGCTATACGAATGCAACGGTAAGAGAAGAAGACGCTGGAATATTAACTGGGGCTGTTTAAGGAGATGCTTTCATTTTTGGGTCCTGGTATTTTTATGGCGTAGCTCAGAATGGGATTTTAGGACCTTTTTTTTTTTTTTTCCCCACTGCATGTGATAATGTCATCTTTTATTTTTAAATGGTTCTAAGTTGCAGATTTAAATTTATTTCAAATCAAGCCCTATTTTTAAATTACTTTTAATTGGAAGAAATGAGGCAAGGACATAAATAATATACTGTATTTGAAGGACTCAAACAAATACATGTTGGGCTGTGAATTCCAAATTTTCACGAAAACAAAGAGATCAAAATTCACCTGAAACCTACAGGGATGTTCTATTTTCCTCTGTGTCATCCTTGGGGAGAACATGTCAAGTATTGCACTTTAAAATTACCTTCATCTAACATTTCTGTCCCAGCTTTCCCCCGGAATTCACTATATGTTTTCAGCAAATGTGATTTTATAAATCCTTGACACAAAAGCAACTAGATTTTCTAATTAGATTTTGGAAGATTTACTTTACTTTACTCTATAGAGCTATTTTTGTGAAATGGCATGTTTACTTACAAAATTGAGAGATGGGGGCATCCAGCTGAGGCACGTTCCCTCCCTTGGCGTTGAGTTTCTGGACTTGGGTCGGGGGCACAGGCTTGTGTGACTGCCCGGTGGCCCGATACATGGCTTGGACCCACAGGATGCGATCTTGCTCATCGTCACTTGCAAATATCACAGTGTCTCCTTCTTTGACTGCATTGAAGAAGGCGCGGCCACCTTCCAAACCTGGAACACAAGGGAATAACCACTTCTACTAGGCTGAGGAGTCCCTGGGCAGTGTAAATAGTTAAGTGCTGGGCTACTAACTGAAAGGTTGGCAGTTAGAATCCACCCAGGGGTGCCTTGGAGTAAAGGCCTGATGACCTACCTATGAAAGGTCAGAGCCATGAGAACCCTATGAAGCACAGTTTTACTCTGCAACAGGTGGGGTCACCATGAGTTGGAATCAACTCGACAGCAACTGGTTTGGTTTTACTAGGCTGAGTTGCAATGTTCTAGGAAGGACACAGACTTTAGAAAGGAGATTTTTTTCTGCTTTTCTTTAGGACCAAAGAGCCAAAAATAAATAAATAAATAATTTTTAAAACTGTCACCATTGACTTAATTCTGACTCATAGTGACCCTACAGGACAGAGCAGAACTGCCCCATCGGGTTTCCAAGGAGTGGCTGGTGTATTTGAACCACCGACCTTTTGGTTAGCAGCCAAGCTCTTACCCACTGCACCACCAGGGCTCCACGCCCAAAGAGAGGAGGTGATCTAAGGACAGAATCCTAGGAAACTCCAATACATAAAGGCCAGGAAGAAGAGGAGGAACCAGCAAAGGAGACTGAGAAGGAGCAGTCCAGGGAGTAGGAGGAAAATCAGGCTTCCTGGAACCAAATGATGAAAGTGTTTCAGAGAGAAGGGGGTAACTGATCATTGGATTTGGTAATGTGGAGGTCATTGGTGACCTTAGTAAGAAATGTTTTAGTGGTCAGAAGCCTGATTTGAATGGCTTCAAGGCAGAAAAGGAGGAGATAAACCCTTAGGCTGGGAAGGCTGATATCCATGTGGCCACAGAGTGCGGCTACGATGTTAAACGGGCCTTATGAGCCTGGCTCTTATCTCTCTCTGCCCTGCTGGGGATAGAACTGTCAAGCAGTTTGCATCTTCATTTTACTGGCTGGGTAAACATTTGCCTGTATGCGTACTGGGAGTCCCTGGGTGGTGCAAAGTTTACTACCCTTGGCTGCTAACCCAAAGGCTGGAGGTTTGAGTCTATCCAGAGGCACCTCAGAAGAAAGGTTTGGCAATCTACTTCTGAAAAACCAGCCTTTGAAAACCCTAGGGAGCATAGGTCTACTCTGACACACATGGGGTCACTATGAATTGGAGTCAACTCAATGGCTCCTGGCTTACACATATTATTTCTCCTATCCCAAAAAACATAAACTGATTAAAACAAACAGACAAATAGAAAGTCTCTCTGGATCCCACCTCTCCCGTCAGCTACTGGCCTATTGTTTTCTTCACAACAAAAGGGGATCTATACTAGGATTTCTCAAATTGTAATAAACATAAAAATCACCTGGGTGTCTTGTTAAAATGCTGCTTCTGATTCAGTAGGTCTGGGGTGGGGCCTAAGACTCTGCATTTCTAACAAGTTCCCAGATGAGGCAGATGGTGCTGGTCTGAGCACCTCCCTTTGAGTGGCAAGGGTTTATCTCCTCCTTTTCTGCCTTAAAGCCATTCAAATCAGGCTTCTGACCACTAAAACGTTTCTTATTAAGGTCACCAATGACCTCCACATTATCAAATCCAATGATCAGTTACCCCCTTGTCTTTGAAACACTTTCTTCATTGGGTTCCAGGAAGCCTGATTTTCCTCCTACTCCCTGGACTACTCTTTCCCAGTCTCCTTTGCTGGTTCCTCCTCTTCTTCCTGGCCTTTATGTATTGGAGTTTCCTAGGATTCTGTCCTTAGATCTCTTCTCTCCTTTATCTACACCCCTCCCTGCGGACTGCGATTCATCCTTTAAATACTATGAATATGCCCCTAGTTCCTACCTCTATATCCCCAGCCTGGACCCCCTCCTTGGAAACCCTGGTGGCACAGTGGTTAAGAGCTCAGCTGCTAACCAAAAGGTCGACAGTTCAAGTCCACAAGGCGCTTCTTGGAAACCCTATAGGGCAGTTCTACTCTGTCCTATAGGGTTGCTATGAGTCAGAATCAACTTGATGGCAATAGGTTTGTCTTTTTGTGGGGTACTTTCAGAGCCCTGGCGGGGCAGTGGGTAAGAGCTTGGCTGCTAACCATAAAGTCAGCAGTTCAAATCCAGCCGCTCCTTGGAAACACCATTGGGCAGTTCTACTCTGTCCTATAGGGTCGCTATGAGTTGGAACTGACTCGATGGCACCTAACAACAACAACAATGGTGCAACATCAATAAAGCTTTAATAAAATCTTTTTGGTGGTTATAATTATGAAGGAACATTTTGTCTAGTTTCTTTCTGGGTGTTTTTATAGGTGTGATCTGGGTTGCTGGTGTAGAGTTAGCAAGCTGGGAAACCCTAATGAAACTAATGGATGGCAAGATAAGGATGAAAATCCTGGTGGGGGAGGGAGGACGAAGAGGAGCTTTGAGGGACCTTTGAGCCCTGAGAAGTGAGAACCAGGAAGTTAGAAGGAAGAACGGCTCAGCAGACCTTCTAGAGTACCATGGTCATCTTTGGGATTAGCTACTTCACTACAGTCAGCGAACGCCAGCATAGACATCTCTGGAAGGGCATATCTGCTGCCCCACTGCCTCCCCCGCCCCCAAGGCCTGTGCTGAGAGTGAGGATACTGTGTTCCTGGAACTACTGTCAGAAAGTCCATTCAGAGGTTCCCTCAGGAAGGTGGGGAGCCCTCTCTATTGAAAAGTTATTCAGAGGTAGAGCTAGAAAGAAGCCACACTGTTTCAAATCTTATTTAACCCTCCCAACAGCCCTATGAAGAAAGTACTGTTATTCCCATTTTATAGATGAGGAAACTGAGGCACAGTGAAGGTGATACCCAGCCCATGGACACAGAGTTGGGCTGTAAGCAACAGAGCTGGGCTTCTAACCCAGACTGTCTGGCTCCAGAACTTGTAAGCACTGGGCTATACTGCTGCAGAGCATGAAAAGCAGAGCTTGGCCGAGAGTAATAGCCCTGTGAGGGTTACTGACAAGAATGAAGACTAACTGTGGTGTGAGCAAAGCCAAAGAGAAACAGCTAAAGCAGCTGAAGCAATGGCAACGGCAGTAGCAGAGCGACAGGGAGCACAGAACCTCTGAGAGACAAGGAGACACGCAGGAGAGCAAGAAGGGAGAAAAGCGACAGAATCTTTCAAAAACCAAGAGGGGAAGAGAAAGCAAAGTGAACATCGATATTTGCTGCAAGGGCAGGGGAGTTTTAGGAAAGGCACCATTCCTGGAGACTAAATCTGCAAAATGTGATGTGTGACATTGTATCAAAGCCTGAGGGCCCTCCGTGAAGAACGTGGATACAGTCCCACAGACACCGACCTGTCAAGAATGAGAGGACACGCCCAGGAATGGATGGAGGCAGGCCAAGCGAGGGAGTGGTGGCCAGTTCCCAGGGGAGAGGGATTGGCCTTCCAACGACCCAGATGGACGTATCTTACATATGGTGCTAAAGAGGTCCACACGGAGTTGTGTACGATTAATTCAGTTGCTTGATAAATGGTGTCACCAAATTATTCTCAATTATCTTTTTTCTTTGAAGACTTAATTACTTAATATAATGGGAATTGAGATTGTGGCAAATTCTCTGAACCAGACCCAGGGAAAGATAAAGCATCTTCATTTTTTTAGCTTCAAATGGGCAGGCTGTATGGAAAAGTTGCATATAATTATTTACCAATTCCTGAAACTCACACTTCAATGTCCCTCAACAGGCACAAATGTTCGTGCCCGGGTGATCATCTGGACCCCAGTCACATCCCCCACACCTGTGGTAGAGGGGAAAAGTCTACCAGGGTAACTACTTCATAAACATTTCCACCAGAGTAGGAGGTGGACAGATGGACTCAGAGGTTTTTCTCCGCTTGTATGTACACTCACTTTTCAGGGAGAATTTAAGGATAAAAAAAAAAAAAAAAAGTTAAGGAGACTTCTCAAATCCATGAAAACCCAAAAAGCCTGTTGCTGTCGAGTCACTTCCGACTCCTAGCAACCACCGTTAAACATGCATTACTGAGATCTCCAACTCACAAACTATACCATGGGTAAGAACCCTCTGAAGTGTTTATTTAAATACACGGATTCTGCCGTCCCCTATTCCGGATCCTGGGTTAGGAGCCAGGCCCAAGAACTTCTATTTTTAACAATTCTGAGTTAGACTTTCCTTAAAACACCTGTAGTATCTTAAACTCCGTTTTACATCAAACATTACTTTGGAAATAAACAGGACTTGGCACATGGAAAGGCACATGGTATTCTCAAGAGCGTAATTGATTGACTTTCCACTTACATCTTTAGTAAAGGAATTTATAAACTATATCCCACGGGATTGAGAAAGAAAAGAAGCTTTTAAAACATGTACAGTTACCCCCTTTGCATATAGATGGAAAACTTTCTCCCCCCACTGTAACTTAGGAAGAGAAATTCGCTTTCATTTCATACGATAACCACTAGAGCCTTGTTGTAGCTGCACACTTAGCTCCGTTTCAGTGCGAGTGCCCGGGAGGGGGTGTGGATTACACCCGTGATCCCAGCTCCACCGTCAGCAGTCAGGTGCAGCCCTTCAGCCTCATGGAAGCTCAGCTTCTTCATTTACAAGATGGGATTGTAACCCCGGCCTATCTGCTCTGTGAGATTGCGGAGAAGACCAAATGTACTCACGTAAAGGAAAATGAGTTGCAAACTGGCTTAAAAGGAGTTATTATCATAAAATCCTATTGTTTTTCCTTCTCTTATCGTTTTTCCACTTAAATATCTACAGTTAAAATGTAGGTATTAGGAAAGACTGAATCTGTTTCTTTGGTGGAAACCCAATGATTTAAGAACAGAGGATGTCCTAAGGGTTGGGTTTTAATGTAGGAGCTACACCTCTCAGTGAAACATTGTGTGAAATTGTTTGCCTCAAGCTTGTAGGTTCTATTCACAAGGGGGTTTCCAGGCAGAGCTTCCAACTCACGCCTTAAGTGGTCAGCTCTGGCCAATGCAAACTGCAAATAGAAGGCCAAGGGCCTGGGGCTGGCCCATGCCACTCTGGGCTGGGATTCTGAGGGCACTGATTTTCCTCGGGGACTGGACTGAAGGCTGTCCCTGCCACACCTTTTCAGGTTAACACCCCATCTTCTCTCGAACTCGGTTTTTTTCTTTTATGTGTATTTTGTTGCATGTGGAAGAGCAATATGTGAGTAGAAAAAAAAGGTTTTGGGCCAAATAATGCAGTATGGTTGGAAACGCTTCCCCTGCGCAGATCTGGCATAGAAACCAACTTCTCTGGGAGAGGGCTGCTGGTGCCTGCGGTTCATTAATATGCTGAAATGATTTCACACACACACACACACCCCCATTTTGAAGGTTGTTTGAGACTGATTTCTATTCATTTTTTTGGGAAGAAGATAAAATGGGTGGGGGGAGAGGTGTGAGGGGACAGGATGTAGAACTTAGGCAGTGTGGAGAACTTACAGGAAATACCAGCATTTGTGTGGTCTCTTAGTTACACGAGGCTTAGGAGCTTGGATGTCTATGCTTGTAGACTGATACCTTCTCTGGGGAAAAAGACATTTAGGTAAGTCTTTCATTTTTAAATGCCAGGAGCCAACCTTATCAGCTCCTGAGTTATAGTCAGGAGATATGGAGGTACAGGGCAGCCTCCCTTGGTCTCACACACATTTTATCTGTCAAGCCCAGATACCACTGGGGAAAACAACACACATGCATGCACACACGTCACTCCCGGTTCATGTACAGGACATTCTTTTCAGCATTCTAAGGTGAGTACATACTTGGTGCAGGCATTTGGCTAGCCCCTTATATGGGTATGTAAAAGAAAAACATCCTACGGATTCTTTTTGCACTTAAGCCAGTGGATCCCTTGACTAAAACCAAAGATTTTGGTCTGAATGGCTATGAATCTACCAGAATGGAAACTCTTTTAAGATCAGGGACGGTGCCTGGCACAGAGTGAGCATTCAACAAATATTAGTTGATTGTTGACCTGGGGAAGTGAAGAGTCTTGTGGGTTCGGGGCCTTGAGGGTGGGCGGGTACCTGGCTGGGGGTCAGTGTAATCCACGGTGTAGCCATCCAGTTGTAGAAGCTCCTGGGGCTCTGCTTTTTTCTCCCTGTAACTGCACATGGCGAACGTGTACTGACTGACCTGGGGAGGCAAAGCACAGATGCGAGGTTAGTCCCTTAGAAAGTCCCCAGAAATCTTCCCCAAGAAACCTCCCCACCAACCACATCCTCTTCCTTGAGCCCTTGGACTCAGTAGATGGTTCAAACTGAGTTTTACCACCTCTTGGCTGTGTGACTTTGTTACTTGGCTGTGTTACTTAACCTCTCTGGTCCTCTATTACCTCAACTATAGCCTGGGAATAATCACAGAACCAACCCCATTGTGGTTTATAGTGAGGATCCAATGAGTTCACAAGTGGAGGCATTTAGAATTGGTTTCCGTAAGTTATTTATTCCAATATTACCATTTTCGCTGTTATTGTTGTAAATGGTTAAACTGTAAGTAATTGCTTATATTGTAGCTGGTAAAACAGAGGGTCAGCAAAAAAGAGGAAGACCCGCAACGAGATGGATTGACACAATGGCTCCAAAGATGGACTCAAGCGTAACAAAGATAGCGAGGATGGCACAGGACTGGGCAGTGTTTCGTTCTGTTGTACTTAGCGTCACTGAGTCAGAACGACTCGAAGGCACCTACCAACAACAACAACAACAACATAAGAAATTGCTATTTTTGTAGGTCAAAACTGGCTGGATATGGGTGATTTTATAAGTTCTAGCTAATATTACTACTGCCCTGGCTGAGAGCACCAACCTGCAGAGACACAGCAGGCCTTCTGGTCTTAAGGGAGGGAAAAGAAACATATTTATTTACATTCTAACTTTTTTTTTTTTTTTACTAGCATTTTATTTTTGGAGGCCAGTGGCATTGACTTACACATTTTTGGGTTTCCCACCCCCACCGTAAGAGCGCTTTTGGTTCCTTCATCTCAGACAAGTGCAGAGTGACAGACACACTGTCACAAATGATGAGTGCTCGGTCGCTGGGTGCCAATCACAGTAGGATGATCCTCAGCCCCCGACGGCACGACCGCCCTCCCTGCCTCCTAAATGGCAGCCCCTCACTCTGCCGAGGCACCATCTGCCTGACGTGGCACCACTGCCCAGGCCAGGTGGCGCTCACACTGCAGGCTGCCCCCAGGACCGTGGTGGCTCCTCCCAACCCAGTGTGTGTACTTGGCGTCTCCACATCTGGCTTGTCTGCATGGAGCCCGTGGGAGGGCAAGCAGCCTCTCAGCTCTGGGCTAAATCTCGTGGGCGTTCTTACCATCCACAGATGTCAAAGGTCTTGGCAAAGGGTGCCACGTCCCTCACGCTCTATTTCCCTTTATTAAAAGGGACATTTTCCAACTGACTTTTGACCCCACCTTTTTAGTCTACTTCTCCATGGTGCAATTTGCCTCCTCCCCCACCTTTTTTTAAAAATGGAGATAAGACATTGGCTGACTCTGGCCCCTGTAAGGATCTCCTGTGGCCAAAGTCCCAGGCGACCAGAGGTCCACGGAAGAGTGATTCGTGGTTGATCTATCTGCTGCTGCCCCCTGTCGGTTCCCGAGGAGAACTGTATTTCCCAGCTCAGGTTTCTTTTTCATGCATTTGGCAGGCAGAACCTGCTCTCTGTACTGCAAGACCTTAATGGGCTTGGAGGAAAACGTGAGGCCGGATCAATTAGAGTATTTCCACAAGTGTATGAGGAAGGCTTTAATTCTTTGTAGTAAGCAGAATGATCAATAACAGCCTCTTTAAAAAGGAGGGTTAAGAGTGCAAGCTGGGGTGGTCAGGTAGGTCTGGGACCCCATCCCAGCTCTGATTAGCTGTCACTGCCATGAGCTCCCGAATCCTCATCCGTACAGTGAGGATGATAAAGACACCGGCATCTTGTTGTCGCTGGGGGACTGGCTGAGCATGTAACAGGCTTAACACAGTGTGTAACATGCACACAGCAAACACTCAGTGTACGTACCGAGGTAAGCAACTTCCTTGTGTCTGGTGCTAACATTCTAATATACAGTAACTCAGTTCTTTTTTTTTTCCTCATGTATATTTGTCTGCTAGATTATAAACCCTTTGAAGTCAGGGCAAGGGAGTCATACTTCTTGGTTGTATTTCCATCCCCATAAGCAGAATATACCATAGTGAATCCATCGCTGACAAGCCTATTCTGACATGTAGTGACCCTACAGGACAGAGTAGAACCGCCCCATAGGGTTTCCAAGGCTGTAAATCTTTACAGAAGCAGACCGCCACATCTTTCTCCCACGGAGTGGGTAGTGGGATCAAATCGCTGGCCCCTTGGTTAGCAGCCAAGCACGTTAACTGCTGCACCATACCATAGTGGGCACTCACTAACTGAGTCTGATTGGTTCTAGAAAGTTAAGTAGAAGATGCACAGTCCATTAAGGCTGTTTCTCTTCCCCACAGTTTACATACGCTACTCCAAGCGTAGGGACAGCCTTTCCCAACCTGTTACTGGTCCTCTGGATAATGGATTCCCCATGGCCCCCAACATGATCACAGAAGTTGCTGGAACAGTTGACATCATATCATTGGTTAATGTGATTAGTCAAACTAATAGAGAGTTGCTCATATTCACTTGATATCAGACAAACACCACAACAGGAAAATGTTATTTCAAGATTCATGCATTTACTATTACCGCCTGGTTTGGGCTTTTTGATTTTTCCTTTTCTAGCTTAGCTGCTTGCTTCTTAGAGTGCTGTACGCTGCTGCCCTCTTCTGGCTACCCTGCTGAAGCTTTGGGCTGAGATAAACTCGAGTTGGCTCATGAGAAGGAGCACTGGTGGTGCAGTGTTTAAGCGCTCGGCTGCTAACTGAAAGGTTGACAGTTTGAACCCGCCAGCCACTCCGCAGGAGGAAGATGTGGCAGTCTGCATCAGCGGAGGTCCACAGCCTTGGAAGCTGTGTGGGGCTACTCTGTCCCATAGGGCCACTGTGAGTCAGGACTGACTTGACAGCAGTGGGGTTTTGGTTTGGTTTATTAGAAGCATTTTAATTAAGTACTTGGCAACTTACTTTAGGAAATAAAGGAGGGGAGAAGAAATTATTTCTTGTGAAGTAATTCTAATCATTGCAAATTATTTGGGGAACTCCCATTTTTCTAGGGTGCTCACAGGGTAGAGGAGGGGGAAGAGCCAAGATTTGGGTACTTTCGTTACTTTCTAACACTTCCACAAGCCCTCACCAAGTGAAACGTATTTCCAAGGAAATGCAGGTTTCCGTGCCACAGGAGAATTCTACCTAAACTGTATTTCTATAAAAAGTTAACGAGACAGTAGTAGCTGTTCTAATAACGGCATGAACACAAGTGAAAACGCAAGCCTAGAGTACAAGTGAGAAGTCAGAAAGGCGGCCGTCCCTGTTAGAGAAGCGGGACTAGAAACCACAGGCATCTAGTGACCTCACATTGCCAGCAGATCCCTGAATGTGCGCTTTCAAGGAAGGGCTTAAAGGGCTAGGCTTTTTGCACCACTGGGATTTTCAGCTGGTAGGCACCTTATGGGATGGTGTGAACGGGCTGTTGGGGCTTCTGAGGGCACGGTCTTGAAGATTTTGTTGAAATGGTGACCAAACCTCAGATACATGGTGCCTTTTCTAATTCTCTTGTTCTCCCTAGCTGCCTTTGAGATGGTCCCGACTCATGGTGACCCCACGCACGACGGCAGGAAATGCCGCCTGGTCCTGCACCACCTCTGTCATTGGTTGTAGATTGGACTGCTGTGACCCACAGAGGTTTCATTGGCTGATTTTTGGAAGTAGATCACCAGGCCTTTGTTCCTTGCCAACCTTGTCATCCTCATAGCAACACTACTGACAGACAGCTGGTGGCTGCTTAACGCGAGGTACATTAGCCAGGAGGCCAACCTGGGACTTCTGCACGGAGGGTGAGAACTCCACCAATGAACCACCACTGCCCCCTTTCTAGCTCCAGGTCTGAGATCAGACAGGAAATCCCTAGCTCACTCCCAGCCACATCTTTAAACTAAAGACGAGGTTTTTCAAAGAGT
Source organism: Elephas maximus indicus (assembly GCF_024166365.1). Classification (NCBI taxonomy): domain Eukaryota; kingdom Metazoa; phylum Chordata; class Mammalia; order Proboscidea; family Elephantidae; genus Elephas; species Elephas maximus. The sequence goes on from NC_064838.1 coordinate 67,593,678, forward strand.
GGCCTGTGGCCATTATTAGACTGGTTGGAGAGGGGGTTGTAAATATGCAAATTATCTGAGTCAGAGCAACCGAATCAGATTCTCAGCCTAGGGTAAGTCTCGGAGTCTACATTTTTCATGATTTTCCTAAGTGATTCTTAATGCACACTGAGGCTTGAGAACCACTATTTTAACACAGTAGCCCTAGTGGCACAGTGGTTAAGAACTTGGCTACTAACCAAAAGGTCAGCAGTTTGAATCTACCAGCTGTTCCTTGAAAACCCTATGGGGCAGTTCTACTCTGTCCTACAGGGTTGCTATGAGTTGGAATTGACTCGACTGTAATGGGTTTATTTAACATATGAGGAGCCTTGGTGGCATAATGGTTAAGCACTTGGCTGCTATCAGAAAAGATGGCTGTTTGAACCCACCCAGACGCTCTGTGGGAAGAAGACCTGGCTATCTGCTCCATAGAGATTACAGTCTAGACAGACCTCGTAGGGGGGGTTCTACTCTATCACATGAGGTTGCTATGAGCTGGAAGTGACTTGATGGTACCTAACCAACAACAACAAATTTTAACATATAGGAACTGCCTGGACCATCTAGAGCCATTAGAACTCAGGTTGTTCTTAAGTTCCAATTGTATCTAGCCTGGGGTCTAATGATGAGAGAAGAGGATCAGTCTTTCTTGTCCCTGGATCTTCCCTCCCCAACTCCCAGCAGGCATGGGAGACGCGCAACTAATAACACAATGCATTTTGTCTAAATCTCCTTCCATATCTTTACTATTGTTTTTTGAGAATGACTCGGCTGTTAATGTTACTGAACCCTGGCCACTAGCCCTGGAGTTCACATACATACATTTTAGAAGAGAATTCTTTACTCAGGGCAGATGGATGATTGCTTGATTGATTCAACAAATACTTAGGTAGCATGCTTGGTGCTGGGACTGTAAAGATGTACAAAATCAGACATGACTCCTGCCCACATGCTTAGTGGGAAGGCAGATATTAATACCATTATCTGAGAAATGTGTTATTTTATAGTGATAAGCATTAAAAAAAGAGGCGTAAGGTACGGATTGACACAGTGGCTGCGACAATGGGCTCAGCATAGAAACCATGATGAGCATGGCGCAGGACCGGGCAGTGTTTCCTTCTGTTGCATACAGGGTCACTATGAGTAAGAGCCAACTCGATGGCACCTAGCAACAAAAGGGTACCGTAAAATCTTGGAGGCTCAGTCTAGTTGGGGTGGGTGGGAAGGGTTTCCCGGTAAAGCACTGGCTGACTGGCCCCCCCAACATCTGAGAATGGAGAACATTTTCATGTGTGAAGCACAACAGTTCTGGGGATTAAGCATCATATTTAATGCAATGTGACTGCAAATGAGGGATCATTGAGGTTAGGTTCCAGGTTTCTGGTGGACACTGACATGAAGGCCGTTTCGCCGAGTGGAAAAAGAACAAGTTTTAGAGCTCTACAGACCTGGGTATGATTCTCTTTCTAGCTGCACGACTCTGGAGAGCTCAGTTAACATTTCTAGGACTCAGTTTTATTATCTGTAGATGGGATGACGTGAACATCTGTGGGCCATTTCTTACGTTTCCATGCTGAGTGTTTATTTTCCTCTGGCAACTGAATCCTGATTTTCCTTGGGAAACCATCCTCTTCCCACTTACAGTACCTGTGGTTTGTGTAGGGCTAACCCCTCTAGCTGGAGGTAGGGTGGGTGGAGCTTGTGACCTAGGCCTGGCCAACTGGCTCACATCTTCTTGACTGCAGTGACTGGTGGAGGGATAGGCACATGACAACGTTCGACCAATGAAAGCTCAGCCAGGGCCTCTAGTAGAACTACCAGAGAAGAGAAATTTTCTTCTCTCTAGGGTTGTTGAGCTGTGGTCAGCCTTGAACCGCTAGCATCCACCATGTAGAGAGAGCCTGCCTGAGGGTGAAGTCAGCTCAGAGGAAAGTACAGGCACAAGATTATAAACACAAAGACTGTGTAGTGAGGACTTTGTCTAAGCCCTGGGCCTAACCATGCCGGAAGGCTCTTTAGCTAAATACTAATTTCATTTACTGACCTATACAATTGTTCCCTTTTTAAAACTGAAGCTAGTCTGGGTTGATTTTTGTCCTTTGTAACTAGAACATAAATATAAATGCCCTTTAGAGCAATTGTGAAGTTGAGAGGGAAAAATGAACATTTATTCAGTTATAAATCACTCAAGTACTTATACTTATTACAATTCATTTTTGTGGTTAGCTTATTTTAATATTGTGTTCCCAGGTGGCTACTGGTGAATTCCAAGACATTTTTTATATGATCTGGTACTATTTTACCTCTTTCAGATTCAGTGACTTTTCTGAAAGCTGGGACAGTCAGAGTTTTTAGTCATTATACTCTTTAGAAAATCAGAAGCACAGGATATGGTTCCATCTGACGTAAGGCAGTTGTGTTCCAGAACAGTCTATACACACATTTCTCTTTGTACACCATTCTCATCTCCGTGTGTGGACTCATGGAAGGTACTTGGAGTCAGAAAACCTGGGTTCACATTTCACGATTTGTTCACCTTGAACAAGTCACTAAGCTCTCTGAATCTCAGTTTCTTCCATTGTAAAATGGGGATAAAACTTGTTCTCGCTGTGGTTTAAAGAGGTTCCGAAGACCAGCTGGACAAACACCCTGTAAACTTTAAAGTGACCTTATAAATATAAGGGATTATTAGTGTTTTAGAGGAACCACACAGTATTATAGCTCACATGGTGCTAAAATGGAGGAAAAAGTCCTCAGAAGTATTTTGGCCAAAGACCAATCAGGAAATGATTTTGGCCAGAAACCTTTTGGTCATAGAAGAAAAATACTTTTGAAATAAAAAGATAGAGGTGAGACATCTAGCCTGGGAAGGTGATGAGTGGGCCTGCTTTCCTTCCTCCCCAGGTGGGGCATTCAGATTTCAAGGGGAACTCTATGGAACTGACACCTGTATCATTAGCATTGGTTTGGTCCCTGTGATGGTTGTGAGCCAACTTGTCTGGGCCATGACTCTCAGTAGTTTAGCAGTTATGAAGTAGTTTGGCAGTTGTATGATGTTGTGATCGCTTCCATGATGAGATCTGATATAATGTGATCACCTCCATAATGGCATCTGCTGTGAGTAGCCAATCAGTTGAAATCAAGGAGTTTCCTTGGGTGTGTGGCCTGCATCAAATGTAAGTGCATGTTCTGGCAGGGCTTATGGGCTTTTGCTCACTCTGGACTCTGCAGCTGGCTCCTGTTCATCTGACCTCCAGTTCTTGGGATGTAAGCTAGCAGCTTACCTACAACCTTGCCTGCTGATCTTGCAATCAGTCGATCTTCACAGCCTGTGAGCAAGAGCCCATCTCTCTGACCTACCGATCTTGGGTTCACCAGGCCCTATGGCTAAGTGAATCAGGAGAAGCCTCCAGCCTGACCCACGGACTTGGGACATTCCAGCCTCTACAACCACATGAGCCATTTCCTTGATATAAATCTCTCTCTGTATATATTTATACACTTTACTGGTTTTGCTTCTCTACCGAACCCAGCTAAGACAATCTCATTAGAGTTAGTAATAGTAATAATCATTGTGTTGGTCTTTACCACGGCCCCTGGCATTTAGAATGAGTTTATTCAGCAAATTCTCAACTTGGTCAGTGTGGACGCATTTCCCCTTAATCCTTGGCTAAGCTCTGTGGCCCTGCTCGCAGGGCATACGCTGGAATCTCCAGGAATGCATCTGAGGAGGCTTTATCATGCCATTTGCATCTAATCTTCTGTTTAGGTCCCCTGATGCTCGGCTGCATGGAGAACAGAAACTCCACGGAGGGAATACGAACCTTCGTTTTAAAAGGGACAATGACCTGTAAGGCAGCGTTTCTCCAAAGGTGGTCTCTGGACTACCTGCATCGGTATCTCCTAGGGTGCTTGGTAAACATACAGAGTCCTGGGCCCCACCCCGGACCTACTGCATCAGAAGCTTCTGGGTGGGGCCTTGGAATCTGCATTTTAAGTAACACCTGATGCAGGTGGTTTAAGCCCCCACTCGGAGAACATTGTCTCGGTGTGCAGGGACATTCCACAACGGCTTCATTCCCTTCGCAGTCGGTGGGGCAGGCTCTGGGCACGTGCGTAATAATCTTAGCCCTTATCCTTAAAAATGGGAATCGCTGCTTTGGTTCAACACCCTCCTGAGGATGCCCTTTGCCCCTGGCTAGCAGCACTGAAAGGAAGTCTCACCTGGGGAGAATTTTAATGGTTCTGCATTAGCGAGAGAGAAAAAAGCGGGCTCTGTGTGTGTGAGAGAGTGAGCACATGTGTGTTTGAGAGAGAAAAAAACTGAATTGAATTGGGCAGGGGGATTAGCGTTGGATATGTTCTCTCCCTCTTAGGTTTTTCAAACAAGCTTCCTGGCATATAAATCTAATGGAATTCATAATTGTGCTGGAAATTATGTATTGCCAACACTGTATAAACTACACTCCACAAGAGACCTAACATCTGAATGGAAAGGAACAAAACATGGTTAAGTGGCTTGTATACACTTTCTACCTGGTGGCTTTCACACTGTCTTCCACAGAAGTCTCTCTGAGGCTGCCTGGGGAGAGGGGCAGCCTTCAGGGCATCTGCCCCCTTGCCCCTTTCCTCTACCCACTGCAGATTTGTGGAGCTCCTGTTTCCACTTTGGCACTCTGCGTTCCACTGTAAGAGTTTGGTGGCTAAAAACCAAAAAACCAAACCCAGTGCAGTCAAGTCGATTCCGACTCATAGCGACCCTGTAGGAAAGAGTAGAACTGCTCCACAGAGTTTCCAAGGAGCACCTGGTGGATTCAAACTGCCGACCCTTTGGTTAGCAGCCATAGCACTTAACCACTAGGCCACCAGGGTTTCCCTGATGGCTAAACGGAGGCTGAAAATTGTCTGTATGTGCCACTGAGTTCAGCGCTGCATGCGGCTGTCGGACACCACGGGGCACTAGCGGACCGCCTCGTTCTCTTCAGACAACCTGGGGCATTTCTGCTTCCCCTGAATTGGGGCCGGGATTGGTGGCCTTGAACTTCTCTCCTGCAACTATGTTGTTATTGGGGTTGTTTTGGAAGGGATGAGTTTTTCTTTATCATTTTGGTGAAGCATCTCTAAATGTCATTACTTACATAGTGGAGAATAAGCAATGGAAAGAATCATGAAATGACCCAGTATTTCTTATACCGGACACCAAAATTGCTTTTAGAAGTTGTCGTGAATTGACAAGCTTGCACACAGAAGCCCTGAATTCTCGTGTCAGCTCCCCATGACCTTTGCGGTCATGGCACTGTCAAATCCCCTCTGCAGACCACAGGGGCTGCCAAGGGAGGAATCTGATACAGGCTAACAGAAAGTTTAATTTGGGGATTGATTTACCTAACGTGCCTCAGTGGCTCCTTAATGTTAATGGTAACCACATGTACATGAAAGCTGATCACTGAAAAACCTCATGAAATCCTGCAGATCTTCTCTTCTGCCCTTCCAGGAAAGATGCTGATCTTTGGATGGGCTGTGTAGTCTTATGGTTTTCAGAAGTAAGCACATGTGTGCACACACACAGCAATTGCTGTTGAGTCGATTCCAACCCAGTGTGTGTCAGAGTAGAACTGTGCTCCATAGGGTTTTCAATGGCTATAACCTTTCAAAAGTAGCCCTTTCTTCTGAGAAGCTTCTGGGTGGGTTTGAACCGCCAGCCTTTCGGTTAGTAGCCGAGGGCTTAATGGCTTGCATCACCCAGGGACTCCTAGAAGTGAGCACAGAGCTTCCTTTTTGGCTATGGTATGATTCTCACCTTGTGTTGGTTGAAGGCTCAGTGTAAAGGTCTTAAAACAAATGAGTTCCAGTCGCACTGCCTAAACCACGTCACTGTCTCCTTTTCAGCTCAGCCCGTACTGTATAGACATGGCTTCATGGATATTTCCTCTTGTTTCTTCCTGAAGACTGTTTCCCCCTAAAATCTCTTCCACAGTAGGTGAGCTACTTCTCCAAAGTATTTGGTGATTTTGAAAATTATCAGAGAGGGGTTGTGTGTCTAGTGGAGCAACAACTGGCTATCTCACAGGGAGGGGCTCCATATCATCTCAAAGGACTGCTTGTCCTACTTCTTCTGTGAAGTTGTCACCGGCCACTTTCCAGAACACACCATGTCTCCTTTATCAGACCATCAAAGGCACTGCCTGTGTTCTTTCTCTTCCTTTTCCTTCTTTCTTCCACCAAACATTTCCTGAAGGTCTGTGCGGGACACTGGGCTACAGGGTGTGTGTGTGTATGTGGTGGTGGTGGTGGGTGGGGGAAGGGTAGGTACACAAAGATGTACCAGAAACAGAACTGGCACTTAAATCAGGTGCCAGTCTATTAGCGGAGGTCAGGGACGCTCACATTCTAAGAGAGGATGCAATGCTAAGTGCAATGAGAAGCACAAGGTGGGGAGAACCCGCCATAATTCAGTACTGTCAGCACCGTCTCTTCAGTGCATCTCCTCTCTCCCTTTAGAGTGTACTGTCTTTAGAATGGACAGCAGTTCTATTTTCCTGCCCATCAACCATTCCCCCTTCTGGTAACAGCATCCTGATTTCTGCATTGGAAACAGCTCAGTGAGACTGTCAATCAAGCTGCCACACTCTGCCCCCACTTAAAAGTTGGGTGCATGACCCAAGTTGGACTAATTCAATTCTCTTTTCCTGAACCTTGGCAATTGAGAGGAGTGATGCAAGGAGAGAAGATGGTCAGAGTCGAGTCTGTTCTATGATGAAAGTGAAGATCCTGGCCATGGTCCCACCACTTGGATCTCTGGAGCTGCTCTGGGTCCTGCTCTTAACAAGGGTGGTCACTGAGCTTTTTCACCCATCAGATAATCTACCTCTAGAGTGTCCCAATGCATTCATTATTCTTTTGCCTAAATTTGCCTGAGTCTGTTCCTGTTGTTTGCATCTAAAGAACTCTAACCGATACCCTTCTGGACAGGCCTCTTAGTTCTTCTCTTCATCCTATCATTGTGCCCTACACAAATAGGTGCTCAGTAAGTATTGGCCAGTTGAGAGTTTGAGGGAAGGTATCTCAGGATGAAATGTCTTCTGTTGTTTGGCTGTGGATTATATTGGAGGGGGGGCAGCATTCCAAAGTTTTCCTCTTGGCTGATTTACCTTTAAGTTCTGTTGTAGCCCATAATGACAATGAAAGCAAGAACTACCTCTTGCTTACAGTCAGAGAGATGAATTTTGCTTTAATGGCACAGCAGAGACCTGGGTGTATATGTAGAAGGTCTAGTCTTAGAAGCTCAGGGTTGGTGGAAGTTTCAAGGTCATTGAGACCTAAGAGCCAAAAAGAAAAAACCAAACCCGTTGCTATCAAGTCAATTCCAACTCATAGCGACCCTACAGGACAGAGTAAAACTGCCCCATAGGGTTTCCAAGGAGTGGCTGGTGGATTCAAACTGTTGACCTTTTGATTAGCAGCCGAGCTCTTATCACTGTGCCACCAGGGCTCCAGAGACCTCAGAGGGAGTGGCTTTCTAGTGAGGTTTTGGAATTGGTAGCACTCTCAGTACCAGTCACTGCTTATGGCCAACATGTTAACCCAATAAGCACCTTCCTCACTAAGTTATAAGTTGACGCCCTTAGTGACATCTTTCAGAGTATAAATTCAAATTTTTCAAATTAAGCTATAGTTTAAAATGCTCTAGTACAGCCTACAAATTAATAAAAGCCAATGGCAAATTCCTTTGTAAACTGCAAACCGGATTCAAAAAACAAATTCCAAAAAATGTCTTTTTAAGGACATGTACTACTATTTCCAGTATTTTTTTTTTTTTTTTAGAGACACACTCAAGAAAGCAAAGATACCACTAATATGATACTAACGTGCTATTGGAGTCCCTGGATGGCAGAAACAGTTAAGCGCTCAACTGTTATCCGAAAGGCTGGCAGATTAAACCCACCCAGAGGTGCCTCGGTAGGTAGGCCTGGAGATCTCTTTCTTGAAAACGCCATGGGGCAGTTCTACTCTGCACACACGGGGTTGCCATGAGTCGGAATCAACTTGATGACAACTAACAATAAAAACAGCAATGTCTTATTAGTATCTATATCTGCATCTGTATAAACACAGGTGCGCCTGGCGGCATTGTTAATAACAGCCCTGACTGGGGAAGTCTCGAAATCTGACCCAAGAGGCAAACTCTCTAGGCACTAGAGCCAGAGCTGCGCGTGCAAACGTGGAAGAGTGTCCACAAGAATTTGAGTGAAAAGAGCAAGCTGCACAACGACATGAGGAGTTTGACTAGCTGTGGTTAAAAAATAAAAGTTATTCCAGGCTGTTAAAGGTGCTTACGGGAGCTTGGTTAAGATGTTTGGAAGCCTCAAGCACCAAGAAGAGTGGGGTGCTTCCCACAGGTAACTCAAAACCAAACATACTAAACAATCACATGTTGCCATTGTTGTTAGGTGCCGTGAGTTGGTTCCGACTCACAGTGACCCTATGCACAAAAGAACGAAACACTGCCCGGTCCTGAGCCATCCTTACAATCGTTGTTATGCTTGAGCCCACTGTTGCAGCCACGGTGTCAATCTACCTCATTGAGGGTCTTCTTCTTTTCTGCTGACCCTGTACTTTGCCAAGCATGATGTCCTTCTCCAGGGACTGATCCCTCCTGACAACATGTCTCAAGTATGTAAGACGCAGTCTTGCCAAACAATCACATAGATGCAAAAAATCCAACTAAGTCCTGATTTTTTCTCATGATGACGATCTGTGTGATGGCCTTCAGAAACACCAGATTCATACAGAACAATTCCAGTGTCCCTCCTTCCCTAATTCAGCATGTGCTGTCTCCGTTTCTGGGGTTCTCCATCTCTGTCCAGGGCACAATAATGAGCATGCATTAACATTTTAATTATGACATGTTACTAAAAAGGAAAAGAAGCACAAGGGAGCCCTCTAGGGTACTGGAAATTGTCTACATCTTCCTCTGAATGATGGTTACACAGATATGTATGTGATATGCAAAAATTCATTGAGCTAAATGCTTAAGCTTTGTGTACTTTATGTAAGTCATCCTTCAATTGAAAACATTAATTAATCCTATCAAATCTTTAATACTAATGGATTGTAATGCTTATATTAGAGTTGAAGAGTTACCTGAACCAATACAAAAAACCTTTTCTTCCATCTCTTCCACACATTCTTACCGATGGCCCATAAATACCTAAGGGAAAGGAAAAAGACCAGAGCAGCGTTAACGCTTGTTGAGTGAGTGTACCATTTAGCATGCTTTACCACGGAGCTTGGTACCCATAAACAAGTAAAGGCACATGGCTTGGACCGAAAGCAAATCTCGGCACTGTAAAGTTGAGGAAATGGAATGGCAGGCATGGTTCACTTCAGCTTAGAGAAGGAATTGTGTCCCATCATGGAACTTAGATTCCTCGACTGATTGCAGGAAGTACCTTGGAAAATGCTACTTGGGGAATTAATCTGCATATGTGCTAAAAGTCTTCAGGGTAGGGAAGCTCCTGAAAGGTACTGCACAAGACGGGAAAAAAGTGCTAAATCTCACAACTCCAATTCTTTCACCTCTTGTCAGGTCTCATTCAGGAAAATCTTCACTTTTTTTTGCTAGAATTCTGGCAAATACTGATATATTACAGGGAGGAAAGTTTCAGGTCAATATAGGAAATTCTGCCTACTCCTTCCTTCCTAAAATGCTCTTCTGTTCGTGGAAGTTCATCTTTATATAGAAAAGTTTAAAACAGAAAAATGAAATAAAAAGAAGGGTTAAGAAAGACAGGCATAGCTTAAAGCTGTCTGGAGATTTTAAATCAGTATTACTAACCCACTCATGAATTACGCCACTAGCCTTGTGGATTGTTAGATGGAGAGCTGGCACTGATTAAGGAAGAGAGGCTGGCAGCTCAGGCCGACCAGACCAAGCACAGGGGAGATCTGGTCATACTCGGCCGACCAGACCAAGCACAGGGGAGATCTGGTCATACTCGGCCGACCAGACCAAGCACAGGGGAGATCTGGTCATACTCGGCCGACCAGACCAAGCACAAGGGAGATCTGGTCATACTCCAACGCATTCAGTGATCAGCTTCCAGAACTGGCTGTATCTGCCACACATCAGAAACTAACTATAGAATTTTCAAGTACACACTTCACCTAGAATCAGACAGAATTTCTGTTTTGGAACATAATGAAGACTGCAACTAGCTGAAATTTACACTGTTTGGCAAATTTCAGGGGCTCTTAGAAGTGCCTGGTGACAACAATCTACTCCCGTCCTCAGGACTCATCCTGGGTCCTTCTGTTTCCTCATCCTTATTCCCAACCACCAAGTGCCACTGATAACACCGCCTGGAAAGTTCTTTAATCTGCTCAGTCTGTCCAGTTCACACCTCCACTATTTCAGTCTCAGACCACATTTTTACTTCCATGGATGACTACAGAGGAGCTGCTTAACTGGTTTCAGGGACACAAGAATGATTTCATCATTCTGAGATGGATGAAATTCTGGAGGAGGGGCTCTCTGAGCCATTAAAACTGATACGAAAAGAGTTCGCTTCTTATTTCCCAATTACATAGACCGTGCTATTCTGCTTTAGTTGAAATCCTTCTGGAAATGAAATTACTCATCTTATTCTTTGATTTCAAGTGCAAATAATATATTATTATCAACATTTTCATTTTCTCTCTCTTACATAATATAACAGCCCTTTTCTAGTATCTTTCATACAGTCCTACCCACTTAAAAAAATTTTTTTTAAATATAATATATTATCAACATTTTCATTTTCTCTCTCTTACATAATGTAACAGCCCTTTTCTAGTATCTTTCATACAGTCCTACCCACTTAAAAAAAAAAATTTTTTTTTTTTTTTTAAATCTATAAAACAGAGAGTGATTGAAGAATAGGCAAAGTCTCTTGGTCTCAAATTCTCCCTTGCCATTAAAAAAAAAATAATCAAACCCTATCATGTCATCCTATCATGTCTTTTCCCTGCTGAAACCCCTTCCATGGGTTTCCCCTGCCCACAGAAGGGTACCCCAAACTTGGGCCACTTGCATTCTACTTTCATGATTTGACCTATATCTGTCCACTTGTACTATGATTAACTTGTTATTTTTTCTTTAAATTGACTTACTTAAAATGAATAAATTTACTTTGAAAGGAAACTTTATATTATGACAAAAATTTTTTTTTTTATATATTATAGGCTTGATAAACTAGTTATATATTATGTAACACATTAAAAAGCATATGTAACTTTTTGGGGGGAGCATGGAAATTTTAATGACAATAGTAGCAATCTATTTTTAATGATCATGTTACATCTAAAATGATTTTTTATTTCTTAACAAAGCAAGGCTGAAGTTTATAACGAAGTTAGTGCACACATTAATCATTAATTGTTGGCAGCTGTCAATTTCTAGACAAACTTTTCTAACTTGCCTAAACAAGCGTGTCTGTCCTGATCATTATACGCTCCTCGCTCTTTTCTTTCTTTCTTATTGCACTTTAGATCAAGGTTGACAGAACAAACTAGCTTCTCATTAAACAGTTAGTACACATATTGTTGTATGACATTGGTTAACGACCCCATGACATGTCGATACTCTCCCTTCTTGACCTTGGGTTCCCTGTTGCCAGCTTTCCTGTCCCCTTCTGCCTTCTAGTCCTTGCCCCTGGGTTGGTGTGCCCCTTTAGTCTCGCTAAACTTTGTAACTAACATATGTTTGTCTGTACATCACTAAAATGATCTTGTACCATCAGTGGACATCGTTGGTGATGCAAACGGTTAAGTGTCCAGCTGCTAACCAAAAGGCTGGTGGTTCAAGTCCACTCAGACGCACCTTGAAAGAAAGTCTGGTGATCTACTTTCAGAAAATCTGCCATTGACAACCCTATAGAACAAAGTTCTACTCTGAGACGCTTGGGGTCACCATGGCAACGGTTTGGTTTTGGTTTTTACCATCAGTGGTATGAATACACTGAAAGGCCTGAGTCTATACGACAATGTTCAGCATTTTGGGCTGCGCTAATGAGCTCTTCATTACCTTGCTCTGCTTACCTATCTAGACTCAGATTTTGCACATTATATTACCCGTAATTCCTGACCACACCGTAACGTGTAAGCCCTGCCTCCCATAACTGTGTACATGCTCTGCTGCTGGGATGCCTTCCCCTACCCCTTGGGTCAGAACTAATATTCTTCCCGAGTTTAAATCTTAGCTTTGACGTCATCACCTTCCGGGCCTTGTAGGTAGTTCTGCTTACAATTATCACACTACTGTAATTTGTTTGTTTTCATATTGTTCCTATCAGACGGTGACCTACTTGAGGGAAAAGGAACCTTCTTTTCCTCCTTTCTAAATTCCTAGCACAGTTCCTGATACGCTGCAGGTGGTCAATAGATACCTGTTACATTTCAACTGGTTTTGAATGCCATGCTCTAGAGAACCCCGAGTGATCTTTACAAAGGTTTCTGATGCGATTTTAAAACACTGCAATGAAATATGCAAACCCAGTCACTGCCAAGACGTTTGAGTTCTACTTCTCAAAAATGCAGTCTCTGGGTGCTGCAAATGGTTAACACGCTTGGCAGCTAACCAAAAGGTTGCAGGTTTGAATTCACCCAGAGGTGCCTTGGAAGAAAGGCCTGAGGATCTACTTCTGAAAAGTCAGGCATTGAAAACCCTATGGAGCCCAGCTATACCCTGACAAACATGGTGTCACCATGAGTTAGAATCAACTCGATGGCAAATGGTTTCTCCCGATATATCCTATCTCTTTCCATCTCCACCGCCACCCTCCAGGCAAGCGACCATCATCTCCACCTAGATCACTGCAGTAGCCTCCTAAATGTCTCTGCTCTCACTCCTGGCCCCTACAGGCCACTCATCACATAGCAGCCAGCACAATCTCGTAGATGGGTAAATCAGATCGCTGACATAAAAAAAAAAGATACGAATGAGGAGCTATGGAAAGTTTTTAAGCAGGGGCATGGCAAGGTTATAGTTCTGTTTTAAGATGATCATACTGGCTGCTGGGTGGAGAATACACTGAGGGAAAGCAGTGAGGTCAGTGAGAAATGGCTGCAGTGGTGCAGTCAAGAGATGATGGTGCCTGGACCAGGCTGAGGGAGAGGGAATCGCCCGGTGGTCAGTAAGTTCATCAGCCCGGCCGTGCTGCTGAGACCAACGTGGTCAGCTCTGTTATGTGGATCACTTAGCTGCCCTGGGACTGCCCTTACCCTTCTTGAAATAACAACGACCAATTAATGTATTCATGGCAGAAATGGACCTCAAACAGGGGCCCTGCTAAAGTTAAGGAGAGAGAAGGCTCTTGGCATGTAGTGGTTAAGGGCTAGTCTTCCTGCTCCAGCTCTGCAATTGCTCTGAGATACTGGGCAAGGTGCGTAATCTCTTGGAGCTTTGTGAGACTGGGGCAGGAACGGTTCCTCTCCCACAGGGTCATCGTGAGGATTAAACGAGAGAATTCTTGGGAAGTATAAGCATAGGGTATGCGCGGGAAGTAGCTGAATGAGAAACGTTGACCCTTACTACAAAGTCTCTCTCTGTACACTCAGTTCAATCAAGTAGATGAGACCAAATGGGCAACAGCTACCTAAAAGCAAAGATAAGAAGGCAGGAAAGGACAGAAAGCTAGAGGAGTAGACGTGGGCAACCCGGGGTGTGAAGGGCAAGGGGGTGAGTCCTGACATATTACAGGGGCTGCAACCAGTGTCAGAAAACAATTTATGTATAAATTTTTGAATGAGAAACTACTTTGCAAGGTAAACTTTCACCTAAAGCACAATAAAATTAAAAAACAAAACAAAGAAAATGAATCTCCATATCATTTATTAGCAGGAAAAGACAGCTAAATACGTGAAAAGAATTCTTCTTGGGCATGTGTCCATAGGGAAAGAGATGGAATAAAAGATCAAATATAGAAAGGGGGTGAAGAATTGTGCATTTTTAGTAACGACTGGCAAGACTGCAACAGTCTCACACTTTGCTGGAATTTTATCTGGCAGCTTCTACCCATTTCTTCTTCCCTGAAGAGGTTTGAAACAATGAATGCAGCCACCATATCATTTAACGTGCCTATAGTTTAGGGTTGCTATGAGTCAGAATCGACTTGATGGCACTGGTTTTGGTTTTTTGTTGTTGTTGTTTACAGTTTTTATTGATGAGATTGCAAGTAGAAAAAGGAGTCGACTAGAACCCATAGGCTGTAACTAATAAAGAATGATTAACTTTCCTTCATAATAAGAATAACTACTGCTTAGCGGACTTTTACCAGTCTTCTGTGCTGGGCCAGGCACTTTACCTGCTTTACTACACCCAGCCATGGGGTGAGCCATATAATCCCCCTTACCGTCGAGTCTGACTCATAGCTACCCTATAGGACACAGTAGAACTGCCCCAAAGGGTTTCCAAGGAGTGGCTGGTGGATTGGAACTGCAAAATTTTTGGTTAGCAGCCAGGCTCTTAACCACTGTGCGACCAGGGCTCTGAGTAGTATAATGGAGGGGTTAAAATCTTAGATCTGGAGCCACGTTGCCTGGATTAATGTGTGACCTTGGGCACTTTTCTGGACTTTCCTTTACCTCTGTTTTCCCATCTGTAGAATGGGGATGATAACAGTCCCTATCTCAAGGGTTGTTGTGAGGATTAAATCAATGAAAAATAACTTCTTACAACAATACATAGCACCAAGTGTGTACTTATAAATTCACTACTATTTTTATACGATGAGGAAACTGAGGTTCAGAAAGGTTAAGTAACTTTGCTGGGGTGGCACAGCTGATGAATGACATAACCAGAACTTTAACTCAGAACAGTCTGATTCTAGAGCACCCTCTTCACTGAGTTCTTCTCCCCACTCTGGGTGACACGCTTTGGTTTCCTTACTGAAATGACAACATGAACTGCCATTCCAGCTGAACAGAGAGGCTTTCTGGTGAAGAGCCTGTGAGCGCTGAGCGGGATCAGAGAAAAATTAACAGTCCTCCTTCGGAAAGTATCACTTGGTTTGCGTGAAGGAGGGGCTTTCCCTCTGAGGCTTTCCTCAGAATTTATTGCTAATTTGGCACATACCAGAAGGTGTCAAAACTGAGAAAAACGGAGGCCTGCAATGCACGGTTTCTGTCTAGTCGGCTCCGGCTCTGTATTTCGCTAGGTCGAAACACACTCGTTAAACAGAATGCAAAGTACCTGGAGCAGATGGAAGTTCTGTTATTGCAGACACAGGTGGCTTCCCCCTCCCAGCTCCTCACACTGAAGACAGATCTATCTAGGTGGGCACTCGTGGCCCTCGACTCTCGCTTCAGGCAGACGGAGACGTGGCAATCTGGATTTACCAACAGATAAATCTGGTTCTAGTGTGATGAGCCTGGCGACTATGATCTCGGATACGGGGCAGGAATATCCAGGTGGGAGTCCTGGCCCTGCCATTAACTGTCCAGTGGCTTAGCTGTCCTGAGCCTCAGTTTCCCCAGGTATCACATAGTATCTACTTCGTATGATTGTGGTAGTGACTGAGGTGATGCATATCAGAGCTTAGCACAGTAACTGGTACACAGTAAGTACTCAGTAAATGTTAGGCATTATTATTACTGTTATATTAGTTGGTGGTTTGAACCCACCCAGTGGCTCCACAAGAGAAAGGCCTGGCAATCTGGTTCTGTGAAAATTACAGCCTAGAAAACCCTATGGGGCAGTTCTACTCTGTAACACACGGTGTTGCTATGAGTCAAAATTAACTTGATGGCACCAAATAATAGTAGTAGTAGCAATGGAGTCCCTGGATAGCACAAACAGTTAAGCGGCTGGCCGCTAACCGAAAGGTTCGTGGTTCGAATCCACCCAGAGGCACCTCAGAAGAAAGGCCTGGTGATCTACTTCTGAAAGATCAGAGCCCGCAACAACCCTATGGAGCAGTTCTCTGCACACACAGGGTTACCGTAAGTCAGAATCGACTCGACATCAAAGGGCTTGGTTTAGTAACAGTAGTAAAAATAGTAGTCCTGATCTACCAGAAAAACAAAACAAAAAACCCAACGACAAAAAAAAGCCACCCCACTGCTGTCGAGCAGATTCTGACTCATAGAGACCCCACAGAACAGAGAAGAGCTGCCCCAGCTTTGCCAAGGGCTCATCGGTGAATTCCCTGTTTGGATTTAGCTTCCGTTTTGAGGGGCAGATCTACTGGGAAAATAAAGAGGGGTGTACCTGTCTGGTTTTGGAGCTTCAGGTTGTATTTTACATCACAATTCTAAAGTATCTTTGTTTGTAGCATTTCCACAAAACCCGTGCCAGTGAGTCACCGGCATCCCTGTCATTCGCTGGGAGCGTTTTAATTACACGAGAGGCCAGAGAGAACTACAAAGGACTGGAGAGAAAAGGCAGTTGTGGTTGGGCTGAACCTAAGTCCCGGAGATCCTAAACAAATGCTGAGTCACTGGAGACCTTGTCTCAGCTTGCCTCCTGTGTTTTAACAAACAACGTTATTATCTAACAGTAGAGCTTCAAATTATATGAAGCAAAAATAGACCACACTGCAAGGAGAAGCAAAAAAATTCACAATTACAGTCAGAGATTTTAATACTTCCCTCTCTCAGTAATTCAGAGAAAATTAGTAAGGATATAAATGATTTGAACAACACTATCTACCAACTGGAGCCCTGGTGGCGCAGTGGTTAAGAGCTACAACTGCTAACCAAAAGGTCTGCTATTTAAACCCACCAGCTACTCTTTGGAAACCCTATGGGGCAGTTCTACTCTGTCCTACAGGGTCGCTATGAGTTGGAATCAACTCGACAACAACGGGCTTTTATCAATCAACTTGGCCTACTTGACATTTATAAATAATAAGCCCACAGGGGAGATAAAATGGAATCACAGGAAACATTAAGTTTGTCCAGCCTAGGCAGTGTGGTTCCAGAATCTGTGCTCATGTGGGCGGTGTCTACAGACTCAGGGGAAGGAGAGAGCACGGTGTAAAAGAATGAGAGGTCTAGAGCTGTAGCCCAGCCAGACAACAGAAAAGGAAAGGGGATTTTAAGAAGTATGGCTGGGGTTACAAGTTGTATCTCCTTTTTAAGGTATGTTAGAACATAAAAGAAAAAGCACAATTACTGTGAATCACTCCTGGCTGGTGGACTGTAGTTCACCAAGTTCAAGGTGAAGCCATGCACAGCTCTGTGTTTTATTCAAGTCTCAGCTTCCTCCATTAAGGCTGAACTGAAAGTAGCAACACAACTCTAGCGCCAGCTCTGCAGCTTGGGCTGCCTTGGGGGAGTCTTTTCGCTTCCCTAAGCCTCAGCTGGAAACCCTGGTGGCATAGTGGTTAAGAGCTACAGCTGCTAACTAAAAAAGTCAGCAGTTTGAATCCACCAGGCGCTCCTTGGAAACTCTATGAGGTAGTTCTACTCTGTCCTATAGAGTCGCTATGCGTCAGAATCAACTTGATGTCAACGGGTTTGGTTTTGGGTTTTAAGCCTCAACTGCCCTATCTGTAAAGTCGGGATTCATTTCTTCCCTTATTCATTCATGCAACACATAATTTATGGGATTTCTACCACATGTCAGGTCCTATACTAGGGTCCGTGAACACAGCAGACAAATGTCCTGGTGACATGAAACCCACAGTCTAGTGGGGAAGACAGAAAACAAAGGAATATGCAAAGTAATATATAATACGTGAGGCGGTGGTAGGTGCTCTGATGACGACAGAGCAGGGTAAGAAGAGAGGGCACAGGTTGGCCGGGCAAGCCATTCTGATAAGGAGAGTCATGCAGATAGGCGCAGGAGGGGAAAGAAGGCCATCCCAGGCAGGGCAGAGGGCAGGGACAAGAGTCTAGAGGGCGGAGCGCACTTGGAGTCTGTGAGGAAGATCAAGGAGGGAAACATGGCTGGAGCAGAGTGACCCAAGTCAGACAGGGAGTGGGGTCCTTATCAGAGAGGGCCTCATAGCCACGGTAAGGATGCCGGCTTTCACTCTGAATGAGAGGAGGAATCTTTGAAGAGTTTCCAGCATTGGAACACCAAGATCCTTCAAAGAGATTATTCTGGCTTCTGGGTGGGAAGCTGACTATAAGGAGGCAAGGACAGAAGCAGGGGACCTCTCCATGACGCGATGGCAACTGGTCCAGGGAGAGGTGATGGTGGCTTGGGTTCCAGTGTTACCTGGAGGTGGTGATGAGGGGCTGAATTCTAGAATTTTCTCGAAGGTAGAGTAGAACAAAGTTGCTGATGGATGTGATGGGGGTGAGAGAGAAAGAGAAATGTCAAGGATTACTTTGTGGCTCTTGGACTGAGAACCTGGGCGAAGGGAGGGGCCGTTCGGTAAGACGGGAGGACAGTACCACCACGACCACCCTTGTAAGGTTGTTTCAGTGGTGAAATGAGATATTGCATGGGAATGGACTTCCTGGACTCGGAAACTCCATATGGGCGTAAAAGATGAAAAATCAGAAAACCACCCGTTAAAAACCTGTTGCTGTTGAGTCGATTCTGACTCATAGTGACCGTATAGGACAGAGTAAAACTGCCCCATAGCGTTTCCAAGGAGTGGCTGGTGGATTCGAACTGTGGACCTTTTGGTTAGCAGCCAAGCTCTTAACCACTACACCACGAGGGCTTTCAGAAAGCCACCTAGGAGCTGCTTATTCTCAAATACACCCAGATATTAATGTTTTAAGGCCGAAAAGCAGTACTGCTTTTTCTCACTGACATTTTTCTATTTAACTAAAAAAAAAAAAAAAAAAAGGTATTTTGAATGGCCCAGTGGCTCATTCAAGGAACCACACACAGCCCATCAACAAGAAGTCATTGGCAGGAATTGCAATTTTCCTTTTCTATTTTAGAAAACATTAAAGTGGATATACTTTATAACCCAGCTATGCTTCTCAACAGGCCCTTTTCCTCCTCCTCTCTACACGCTATGACACTGCTCTGATCCTTCTACCCCGAGCACACACCGTGGAGCTCAATAAAACCATTTTAAGTTTAAATAGAGAAAAAAATGTCGTCCATAAGCATTTTTATTTTCCTTGAGTTGTTCCTTATGCACCTCGGGTAGCTCACCCCTGACAAGGCCACGCTGGCCTGACAGTGTGATGGCGCCATTCATTGCTCACTTCTCCCGGCTCTTCCAGACTTCCCCACTCTACTTCCCGGCAGGGGTAATTTTGAAAAGGCAGCCTAGTGATCTGATATGGCTATGGAATCTGTTGGGAGTGAGCTACGTATTTCTTTTGGCATCAGTGGAGTCAAGGTAGCCTGAAATATGTAAATGATTTTACAAATGAATCAATGGAAAAATTACTGAATCCAGATCAGTTAGTTCAACTTTAAACAGAGTAAATAAAAAGGTTGTGAGAAATGGGAATTTGACCAAAGGGGAAAATAACAGCTATGTCAAGTGGCTCCTGTGGGGATACATGAGAGAGTGCGAAAGTACAAGTATAGTACTTCGAAGGGGCCTAGAAAGTGGGCTGAGCTGCTGTTCCTTTCAAGGAAGATAAAAAGGAAAGAAAAAGAAAGAAATAAAAGCTGCTTGGAGGACAGGCGTGCTCGTTCATATTTCTGTTCTCTCTCTGATCTGCCCTCTCCTCTTCTTTTCTCTCTTCTTCCCTCTGTCCTGTTCACTTCATGCTCTGGTTCCTTCAGCAAATGCTTACTGGGTATTTATGAGTGAGTATTTTGCTAAAGAAGCCCCTGGGTGGTGCAAATGGTTAACATGCTGGGCTGCTAACCGAAAGGTTGGAGCTTAAAGGCTAGGGGTTTGAGTCCACCCAGAAGTACGTCAGAAGAAAGGCCTGGTGATCTGCTTCCAAAAAAACCCAGCCATTGAAAACCCTGCGGAGCGCGGTCTACCCTGACACACACGGGGTCACCGTGCGTCGGGACTGCGGAGCGCGGTCTACCCTGACACACACGGGGTCACCGTGCGTCGGGACTGCGGAGCGCGGTCTACCCTGACACACACGGGGTCACCGTGCGTCGGGACTGCGGAGCGCGGTCTACCCTGACACACACGGGGTCACCGTGCGTCGGGACTGCGGAGCGCGGTCTACCCTGACACACACGGGGTCACCGTGCGTCGGGACTGCGGAGCGCGGTCTGCTCTGACACACACGGGGTCACCGTGCGTCGGGACTGCGGAGCGCGGTCTGCTCTGACACACACGGGGTCACCGTGCGTCGGGACTGCGGAGCGCGGTCTGCTCTGACACACACGGGGTCACCGTGCGTCAGGACTGACTGTGGAGCGCAGTCTGCTCCCCTGACACACACGGGGTCACCGTGCGTCGGGACTGCGGAGCGCGGTCTGCTCTGACACACACGGGGTCACCATGAGTCGGGACTGTGGAGCGCAGTCTACTCTGACACACACGGGGTCACCGTGCGTCAGGACTGGCTCTTCAGCCACTGGCTTTTACTTTGTTAGAGACGCAGGGTCGTCTTCTCAGGGCGGAAGGAACCTGGCAGAATTCTCAGCCCCTTTGTCTTGAAACGAGTAGGTTTACCACGGAGGGGAAAGGGATGTTAGAGGGAAATTACATGTCATATTTTGGGAATACATGCCATAAGCATGGAAAGAAGGAGATAAAGCCGGTCTCAGAAACATTTCCTGAGACATCTTCACAAGACGTGGATTTAATTGCAGAAAAACCACTGGACTTGACTACGGACAACTGAAAAGGGACTGAGTGTAGTGTGTAACAAGGGCCTGGCCTATGGGCAGAGCTTTGCCTAATCCCAGCTCAGCCTCCAGGACTATTATGGCCTCAAGGCAAGGCAATGTAAATTCCCCAAATCCAAGTCAGTGCTCTGGTTCAGTAACAGGTCTCCAGCTCGCTGGGTGGCCCTTTGTTCACCTGAGTTCTCCACACGTGACCTCCTCTGGAGCCTTGGGCCTTCTGGGGTCCCTACAACTCCAAGGTGGCAAGGCTAGGGCCCTGTTCTCTACTCTCTGACCACATCTGCTGTGGTCTGCTTATCTGCTGGGGTGTCCACTTCCTATCCTAGTCACTCCTTTCTGGACTCCTCGTAGGGTTCTGTCTAAACCCGCATTAATCAGTGGCTAGGCCCTG
Organism: Elephas maximus indicus; assembly: GCF_024166365.1. Taxonomy (NCBI): domain Eukaryota; kingdom Metazoa; phylum Chordata; class Mammalia; order Proboscidea; family Elephantidae; genus Elephas; species Elephas maximus. The sequence goes on from NC_064838.1 coordinate 67,614,812, forward strand.
ACACCACCCATCTGTCAGTTTGTTGTACTGTGGTGGCTTGTGTGTTGCTATGATGCTGGAAGCTATGCCATCAGTATTTCAAATACCAGCAGGGTCACCCAGGATGGACATGTTTCAGTGGAGTTTCCAAACTAAGACAGTCTAGGGGGAAAGGCCTAGTGATCTACTTCCGAAAAAATCAGCCAATGAAAACCTTATGGATCACAACAGAGCACTGTCTGACTTGCTTGCTTTGGACACTTCATCAGGAGGGATCGGTGTCTAGAGGAGGACATCATGTTTGGTGAAGTAGAGAGCCAGCAAGGGTGAGATGGACTAGCACACTACTCACAACAGTGGACTCAAACATCCTGCAAGCATGAGAATGACGCAGGACCAGACAATGTTTCGTTCTGTTGTATATGGTGTTGCCAAGAGTTGAGGTCAGCTTGACAACAGCTCTCTCTCTCTCTCAAGCCCTGATACTGGGATCCTGAATTCCCCAAACCTGTAGTACCTACAACCAATCCCAGTTTTGTCAGCAGTTTTACCATTTTAAGCCCTCTCATAAGCACGTGCACCCAAAAAAGAATGAATGAGACCTTCCTACTGACGAGAGGGGCTAAGAGCTAAGGTAGGTAGTTGGCAAAAGACACCTGCAGAACACTTGAAAACAGACTATGCACCCCCTCATGCCGGTTAATCACCCCTCTGCTCGGAGTTACACGGCCCAGCTTCGCTCTAAGTGATCACACTCCTGGAGATGGAGGGTCCGAGTGACGTGGTTTAACAAGCCATGGCTCAGCATGCATCTATGTGTCAATAAACATTTTTTGTACAAATCATTGGTTTGATTTGTGAGATAAAACTATCTTACCTGTTCTTTTTGCCTCACTTAAAATTTCTTAATCTATCCATTCCTCTCAAACCTTAAGAAAATGAAGACGATCATAAATTTACTATTTTCTTGTCATCAGTTTAAAAGTGACGCTAAAGGTGTCATGCTGCAACTGGCCAAACCTCACAGGTGTGCTTCTCAATCCAGGTGCACGTGAGCAACCCATGCAGGCTGAAGGTTCTGGACGCCTCGGAGAAGGTACCTGAAGCCTGTAACACCCCAAACCAGAATCGCCCAGATGCTTCTAGAAAAATTTTGAATCTTACTGGCAATTCTATTATACAGAAAGTGAAGGGAACTGTTCTATTGTAACAGTAGGCAAAAAAGGCAGTTATAGTAATCTTAAGAATAAAGGAAACCTACAGTAAATAAATACGCCTGGATAGCTCAGTCGGTAGAGCATCAGACTTTTAATCTGAGGGTCCAGGGTTCATGTCCCTGTTCGGGTACTGCCGTTTGGGAACCCTGATAGCATAGTGGTTAAGTGCTATAGCTGCCAGCCAAAAGGTCAGCAATTTGAATCCACCAGGAGCTCCTTGGAAACTCTATGTGGCAGTTCTACACTCTCCCATAAGGTCACTATGAGTTGGAATTGACTTGATGGCAATGGATCTTTTTTTAATAGTAAATACTGGAGCCCCGGTGGTACAGTGGTTAAGAACTACAACAAGCTACGGCTGCTAACCAGAAGGTCAGCAGTTTGAATCTATCAGCTGCTCCTTGGAAACACTACTGTGGCAGTTCTACTCCGTCCTACAGGGTTGCTATGAGTCAGAATTGACTCGATGGCAGTGGGTTTAGTTTGGTTTGGTATAGTAAATATCAAGGATTCCTGGTGATGCAGCGGTTAAGCTCTCAGCTGCTAATCACAAAGTTGGATTAAGGAGAAAGATGGGGCAGTCTGCTTCTGTAAAGATTACAGCCTTGGAAACCCTATGGGGCAGTTCTACTCTGACCTATAGGGTCACTATGAGTCAGAATCAACTTGATGGCAGTGGGCTTTGTTGGTACAGTAAATGTCAAAGTCAAATATTTTATTAACCTCTCTTGGATGTTTTGTTTCCTTCCACATAGTTCAATAAATGAAATAGTTTTTTCTTTTTTTTTGTTATTTTAAGAAATGAATGGATGTGTACCCAAAATCACCACTTGGAAAAGAGACACTTACCCAGAGTGCTTCATGTTTTGAGGCTTATCCATTCGGACAGCAAGTTTGATTTTGAGATCTTGATCGGGGCAGTTTTTGGAGACTGTCATTTTGTGCCACTCAGACTGTTTGGGGCTGTTCGGGGTGGGATGGAGAATAACCTGTATGGAAAAAGGAAACTGTCTCAGCTGGAAATAGAAACACCGTTATGGGCATGATTTATAAATGAGAACATTTTGATGCTGAGGTTGCATGACTTGTCCAGGTCACACAGACAGCGGAAAGACAGTGAACTGAAGTGGAGGGCTGGTTGCTGGACTCAGATCCGAGGCTCCATCTACAAACCTTGTCTGGCTCATGCCAAGAAGCCAGAAATGGCCTTCTCTGGCTCTCCTGTCTCTCTTCCTGGCTAATTCCATAAAGGTGAAGGATCATGATTTCTGTGATTCTACCTTTACTTTTCTGGAGTTCAGTGAGATCTCTCACCGTAGCAGAGCGGCCAGAACAGAGGATGTTTAGCGTGCATCTTGCTCTTCAACTTCATGGAAGCCGTATGTGTAAGTATGCACAAAAGGAAGAGGTACCCTCCCGTATTAGAAAGGAAGAGGTACCCTCCCGTATTAGAAAGGAAGAGGTACCCTCCCGTATTAGAGAACAACTCTGGCCCGCCCTCTTTTCCCACTCTCCTGGATCTCCTTCACCTTTGCGAGAGGCGAACTTCTGCAAAGGCTACAGGGAAAAATGGAAGGGACCTTCTCTGATGGGGAGAATGTGAGACTCAGGTGGGGGAGGGACCTGCTCAGGGTCACACATTTCACTGGGATTTCACCGTGACTTGAAAACGTATGCATGGCTGGAGGCGTGCACGGCTCAAAGAGCCATCTGCTTTGGACAATGCCATTGTCCACCATGGTTCAGACACAGCACTTTCTTTTGGGTCTTCTGCCTCAGTTTTCACCCTCTCAGATGTTGCAAATGAATCAAGAAGCATCACTCTGTAGCATCACGTTTTCATTTTGTGATGAGAGCACCCTCAGGAGCCACATGGAACCTGGGAAACACGCACTGAGGCAGGAGTGAAATATCTGGAAAACCCCCTAAATGAGGGAATGTGAACTAAATATAGGCACGACAAACGCTGGGATTGCTAAGACTTTGCTTCTGCTATGGCAGCATGCCCTGGTTTGTTGCTTTGGCTCTGCTTTCAAAGCGTCTATTTCCTCCAGGTGCAGGGACGGAGGGCTCCTCTCGGAAGCAGGGGGGTGGTGGGCTGGGAGGGGTTCAGAGGCTCAGGGTGGGTGTGATAGCCTTCCAGATGCTGAGTCAGCTTCGTTGCGGCCATGGAAGCTCAGCCGTGCTTGGAGGGTAGAAGCATATGGTTTTCTGTGTGACTGGGGAGAAGAAATCTGAGAGGGGCAGGAGAACACGGCAGGAAGAAAGCTCAGTGTGCTCTGCCAGGCCTCAGTTGTGCTGATTTCTTCCCCTCTTCATTCACCACTACTACTCTGATCCTAGGGCTAACTTTTTTAAAAAAATTATTAAATTTCCTTTCTCAGGAAAGAAAAAGGAGCCCTCGTGGGGCAAATGGTTAACTGCTAGGCTGCCAACTGAAAGATGGATGGTTCAAACCCACCCAGCAGCTCTATGGGAGAAAGGACCTGTCAGTCTGCTCCCGTAAAGATTACAGCCTAGGGAACCCTATGGGGCCGTTCTACTCCGTCACATACGGGTAGCTCTGAGTCGGAATCAACTTGATAGCACATAACAAACAACAACAAATCTTAGACATTCTTACTAAACACAAAATTTGAGTCTTCCAGTGTCTTATGACATGATCAAAATACACGAATACAGGAAGACCTGAGTTTCCAGGCCAGTGGCTGCCCAAGTTTCTTGATGATGCCAGACCACTCCTTGGAAACCCCACAGGGCAGTTCTACTCTGTGTAAGAGGGTCGCTGTGAGTCAGGATCCACTCCATGGCAACGAGTTTGGTTTTTTTGCTGGCCACTTCAGTAAAATATTTTTAAGCAATTATTCCAACCTCTGTAGGTTAATATTTTACATTATATATGTTTACTTTGTATTAATGTACCAAATATCATAAAACACACACAAATATAGAAGTTCTAAAAGGATAGGCTAAAGTTGAAAAAAATTTAAATACCTTTTAAAAGCTTTGTACTATCGCTAGCTAATATCTTAAAGTGCCATAAATATTTACAGGGAAGCTCATTGTGAAGGATAAAATATACCAGTTGCCGTCAAGCTGATTCCAACCCACGGCAACCCCACGTGTGTCAGAGTAGAACTGTGCTCTGCAGGTCCTTCATGGCAACCCCACGTGTGTCAGAGTAGAACTGTGCCTGTAGGTCCTTCATGGCAATCCCACGTGTGTCAGAGGAGACCTGTGCCTGCAGGTCCTTCATGGCAACCCCACGTGTGTCAGAGTAGAACTGTGCCTGCAGGTCCGTCATGGCAACCCCACGTGTGTCAGAGTAGAACTGTGCCTGCAGGTCCTTCATGGCAGCCCCACGTGTGTCAGAGGAGAACTGTGCCCTGCAGGTCCTTCATGGCAGCCCCACGTGTGTTAGAGTAGAATTGTGCCTGCAGGTCCTTCATGGCAACCCCACGTCTGTCAGAGTAGAACTGTGCCCTGCAGGTCCTTCATGGCAGCCCCACGTGAGTCAGAGTAGAACTATGCCTACAGGTCCTTCATGGCAACCCCACGTGTGTCAGAGTAGAACTGTGCCCTGCAGGTCCTTCATGGGAACCCCACGTGTGTCAGAGGAGAACTGTGCCTGCAGGTCCTTCAGGGCAACCCCACGTGTGTCAGAGTAGAACTGTGCCCTGCAGATCCTTCATGGCAGCCCCACGTCTGTCAGAGTAGAACTGTGCCCTGCAGGTCCTTCATGGCAACCCCACGTGTGTCAGAGTAGAACTGCCCTGCAGGTCCTTCATGGCAGCCCCACGTCTGTCAGAGTAGAACTGTGCCCTGCAGGTCCTTCATAGCAGCCCCACGTCTGTCAGAGTAGAACTGTGCCCTGCAGGTCCTTCATGGCAGCCCCCCGTGTGTCAGAGGAGAACTGTGCTCCAGAAGGTCCCAGTGGCTGACTTTTTAAAGATGTAGATCACCAGACCTTTCTCCTGAAGCACCTGTGGGTAGACTTGAACCACCAACCTTTCGGTTAGCAGCTAAGTGCTTTAACCATTTGCTCCACTGTTAAAGATAAAACCCATGGCCGTTGAGTTGATTCTGACTCACAGCAACACGACAGGATAGAGTAGAACTGCCCCGTAGGACTCCCAAGGCTGTGGATTTTTGCAGAAGCAGGCTGCCAGATCTTTCTCCCGTAGAGGGGCTGATGGGTTTGAACCACCCACCTTTTGGTTAGCAGACAAGCGCTTTAATCACTGCATCACCAGGGTTCCTCGTTAATGGTCCAGAAAAATCAAACTCATTGCGTCTATTTGATTCTGACTCAGAGTGACCCTACAGGACAGAGTAGAACTGCCCCACAGGGTTTTCAAGGCTGTAAATCTGCATGGAAGCAGGCTGCCCCATCTTCCTCTTGTGGAGTGGCTGGTGGGTTCAAACCACCAACTTTTTGGTTAGCAGCTGAGCACTCAACTGTTGCACCACAAGGACTGCTTCCCTCAAGATACTGACCAGTCTATCAATGCCACCCCAAATGTATCACGTCCTACATTCTGAGGCCTCAGCCTCTGGGGGATGGAAGGGAAGCTGCAGACGCCAGGGAAGCTGGCTCTCGGTTCTGCACCAGTTTGGCTTGCGTGGTGAAGGAGAGTGTGATGTACTGGGAAGCAAGGAGTGGGAGGGACTGGTAAGAGAAACCCCGGCCAAGGCCAGAACAGCAGCAGAAAAGGTCCTTGGCCTCCTCCTGCTCCTGCCCATTTGGCAAAATCAAAATGGGAGTGGCACTCTGGGCACCTGGAGCTCGTTAACAGGCCTCCCACCATATGGATTCTGGGCACGTTTCCCACTAGCAATATGGTGTCCATTCACCGATGCAAATGGCCGCCGCTCGTTACTGACTGCCCCACAAAGACTTCTTCTCCCACGTGGTGGCTCCCCGGGGGATGCCTTTTCTGCAGGGTGGGTGGGGAAGTCTCTGCAGCCCTCCATCTCTGTCTCCACCCTGCCACGCACCCCCAGGCCCTCGACTCCTTTGTACGTCAGCCTCCTGAATTATGAGGGTCCTTCCGGGGGCACATGTGCCCCGAGACCAGACACCCCATCTGGACATTCCAGGCTGCTAACCAAGCACCTCATCATCTCGCCGTCATGGCCCATGTGTGCTGAGCTTTGATGTGGGGTGCTGACGTGGGAACCATGCCGTCCTATTTGGCACACTGCATTCCAGCCAGCCTTGGCTTCCCCGAGTGATCTGAGCACCCAGATGGCTCCTTCCGGGAGACTGCCCTTTCCCCACCATTACCTGGCTGACTCCCTGCAGACTCACCTAGTAGCTTGTCCTGTGCCCCTCGGAGGGCTACGTCCCTTTGCTATGTTCTCACGTGCCTCAGCAGAGCAATCGCCAGGCTGTACTGATTTTCCCGTCCCACGTCTGTGTCCCTGAAGCTTCGTGAGATTAAGGGGTTCTGCCTGTCTTGAGTCCTGCTGTCTCTGTGCACAACACATACGACGGAACACAGCAGCCCACACTCACATCGGCTGAAGAAAAGTCTGACGGTATTGCCGAGCCGGCAATGGCTGGGGCCACAGGCACCCTTGTATGCAGTTTGTGGAGGGATTCGCTGCTGTGTGCTCTTCAGAGAGTAATTCGGTTCTATCTGCCCACGTTCGAGTTTCACTGGGCAGAATTTTTTTTTTTTTTTAACTTATAGGTATGCACATGTATGTGCAAAGAGATAAATTCAAGGCTATTCACTGAGGCATCATTTATATAGTCACAGACTGGAAACAATCTAAAAATTCACATTAGAGGACTCAGTAAGTAAAGCATGTTACAGCCACGCAAAACAGGTTTGCTCTGAGTCGGAGTCAACTCAAGGCTGCCGGTCTGGCTTGGGTGTTTTGAGAGCTACACAGCTGTGAAAAAAGGAGGAAGGGCAGCATGGGCTGTGGCGGACTAGTCTCCAAATATCCTGATATTCAAGCAAAGTACAGTGAAGTCGGCACATAGTACCTTCAAATTGTGCTTTCTGTTTTTTAAAGAAGGGTATATACACGTATGCATGTACGCACAAAGTGTCGGGGAAGGATACACAATAAATTAAGGTCCCTGGGTGCTGCAAATGGTTTGTGCTTGACAACTAACCTAAGGCCTGGTGGTTTGAACCCACACAGCTGCGGAAGAAAGACCGAGCAATCTGCTTCTGTAAAGACTGCAGCCAAGAAAACCCTAGGGATCAGCTATGCTGACTCAACGGCTATGGGTTTGGTTTTGGTTTACAGGATAAATTAAAAACAAGGCTTTTCTCTAGAAAGGAGTGCTTGGGGGATATCCCTGTCCCTTAGGGATATTAAACTACTTGTATGGTTTTATTTTTATTTTCATTTTTTTACAATGTGCATGAATTACTTTTTCCATTAAAAAGGTTAATAAAAGTGAGACAAACTACAAGCCTTTGGGTGAATAAACATAATACCTGGATTAAGAATGTGGCCGTGACTTGCTGAGCTCAGAAAGCGTCAGAGTCTACAGACACTCTCCCAGGGGTCCCCCAGATCACCTCACTCTTAAAGAGAGTACTGCTCACTCATTCAGTGGCTGTCCGTGGAGGCGCTGGAGGGAGAGGGCGCCCCAGCCAACACAAGGGCCTGACAGACCAGCTCCACAACCGCTAGTGAGAAATTTCTTTGGTACCAAACAAGAGTAAACTAGTATCTGGGAGAATATATAACGATCTGGAGGAGAGAGCAAGTAAGGAAGTGAGTGGCTGTGCAGGGCACTGGCAAGCTTGAGGTCTACATTACAATAGCAGAGCCTGTGGCTACATTTTTGCTTAGGGACAATGTTGCAGCGAGTAAATTCCGACTCATAGCAACCCCATGTGACAGAGTAGAACTGCCCCATAAGGTTTCCTAGTCTGTGATCTTTCTGGGGATGCCTGGTAGCGCAGCGGTTAAGAGCTCGGCTGCTAACCAAAAGGTTGGCCGTTCCAATCCACTAGCTGCTCCTTGGAAACCCTGTGTGGGCAGTTCTACTCTGTCATATAGGGGTGCTATGAGTCAGAATCAACCTTGGTGGCAACGGGTTTTTGGTTAGTCTTTCCAGGAGCAGATCGCCAAGTCTTTTCTCCCACTGAGTGCTTAACCACCACGCCACCAGGATTCCTTAGGGACAACAGTGTAGTGAAGAGAGCCTGGAGGTGAGTCAACATCACTCCTGGCAAGTGACTCACTTGTCTGGGCCTCGGTTTCCTCCTCTGTGTAAGAGGAGTAACAACTGCACCCAGCTTGTTTGGGTTATGGTGAGGGATCAACAAGGAGAGGCACACGGAGTCCTTAGGACAGTGGTCTGTGTATGACTCACAGATCTCAGCTAGCGGGGTGGCTCTGGGAAAGTTCCCTACTCTCATTGAATCTGTTTTCTCATCTATAAAATAACAGGGTTTGAACAGCCCCCTGGATTTTGGCTTTTCTGAGTGGGAGGAGATTTGAGACACTGATGAGCCTGTGGACTAGAGAGTCTAGAAGAATGCACATCTGCAGACAATTTCCAGGGGATCACGGGCCCTTGAAGCTCAACTACAGGCCCAGGTGCGACATTCCTGGATGGTGGGTTATACTTGTCCCATCAACACTGATACCCTGGGTCCCTGAGTTGCTCACAGTTCTCAACAACCGCTTTCACGGAAAAATGAAAGTTTAAAGAAAAATGAAAGGCAGGCCATTTTCCTCACTCTACGTTCATGGGTAGCACAAATGCTTTGTACTCAACTTGGAGTTGGCAGTCTGAAACCACCCAGTGGCACCAGGGAAGAAAGGCCTGGCGACCTGCTTCCATAAAGATTACAGCCGAAAAAACCCTAAGGAACAGTTCTCTTCTGTAACATGCGGGGTCTTCATGAGTTGGAATTGATTCAGTGCAACAAGTTTTCTTTTTGTATGTGTGTCTCTCTTTCCCTAGATGTAGAAATAAATACTTGTCATTTCTCAAAGGAGCCCTCGTGGTGCAGTGGTTAAAGAGCTCAGCTGCTAGCCAAAAGGTCAGTGGTTTGAACCTACCAGCTGCTCCGCGGGAGCAAGATGTGGTAGTTTGCTTCCATAAATAGTCCATAAATATTCACAGTCCCTTTGGAGCAGTTCTACTCTGTCCTATAGGGTTGCTATGAGTTGGAATCGACTTGATGGCAGTGAGTTTGGCTTTCTTGTATTTCTCAAAGAAAACAGCTAAACCTCTTCTCCTTTTTCACCTTCCTTTCCGTGCCTAAAAGTCCACACTGTTTTTGTTGTCAGCCTTGTTTACTTTTTGTTTTACCTCCATCTGTGGTCTATGTCCTAGTAGAATGATTCTGGGTCACTTCTCCAGATTAAAGTGAGATTGAGGAAGTGGGAAAAAAAAAAAGCACGGGAAATGTGTTCCTGCTGGTGTTGTTAGGCGTGTGTGTGCCTGTGCACTTGTCTAAGGGTGAGTGCTCTTTACTCTAAGGACTGAATCAGAGGCTCAGAGAGGTTAAATGACTTGGCCAAGGTCACACAGCTATTAGGAGGGGTTATGCATTCAACCAGGATGAAACAAAATTTATTGAAAGTCTGTATGTTGGCAACAGAGAAACCCTGATGGAACAGGAGAGCTATGGGATGCAGACCTTAAATTCTTGTAAAAAGACCAGACTTAATGGTCTGACTGAAACTAGAAGGACCCTGGAGGCCATGGTTCCCAGACCTTCTGTTAGCCCAAGACTGGAACCATTTTCAAAGCCAACTCTTCAGACAGGGATTGAACTGGACTATGGGATAGAAAATGATATTGGTGAGGAGTGGGCTTCTTGGCTGAAGCAGATACATGAGACTGTGGGCAGCTCCTGTTTGGAGGGGAGATGAGAGGGCAGAGGGGGTCAGAGGCTGGCTGAATGGACATGAAAATAGAGAGTGGAGAGAAGTTTGTTGTCTCATTAGGGGGCGAGCAACCAGGAGTACATAGCAAGGTCTATATAAATTTTTGTATGAGAGGCTGGCTTGATTTGTGAACTTTCACTTAAAGCACAATTAAAGAAAAAGAAAAAAAAGAAAGTCTATGTGTTGGGCTCTGGGTACAGGCTGGTGAACAAAATAGTTCAGGTTTCTATCCCCATGAAGTTTTTATAGACCGATGAGGGACACAGAAACCAAAACCCTGTAAATTTTCTTTCTCTCTTGCTCATTTGCGGTAAGTTCAGGGAGTGCATGAACAGGGGCCCAGAGCGCGAATGAAGCAGAAAGAGCTGTAGGAAAGGGCTCTCCCAGGAGGGGGCAGGACGCAGAAAAGGAGGCAGCCTTTTGAAGAGCTGGGGAGGAGAAGGTTCCAGGCAGAGAGAAAGCTCCCTGAGCTGGGAAAGAATTTGGTTTATTTGAGGAGCTGAAATCTGGCCAGTCATGCTGGGGCATGGTGGCTGAGGGGGGTGTGGCAGCAGACTAGGCTGAAGAGGTGGGCAGGGGCCAGCTCACCCGAGTCCTTGCGGACTGTGCTAAAGGGTTCAGGTTTGATTGTAAGAGCAGTGTGGGGTCACGGAAGCCTTTTAAGCAAGCAAGAGACAAGTCTAATTTAGGTTGTAAAAACCCTACTGGCTGCTTGGCGCAGAGTCGACTGCAGAGGTGCGAGAAGGAATACTGACTCTATTACCTCTGCTGTTACCAAAGAGGGTGGTACAACCTCCAGGGGTGTTTCAGAAATGTTGGGGACATTTCTGGTGGACGGAATAATTGGTGCTGGGCTCTACTGACATTTAACGGGCGATGCTCAGGGATGCTAAACACCCTGCAGTGTGTAAGATGGTCCTCTCCAGTGTGGTCATCCTGGGTCCCAGCTGGCTCCTGAATATTCCCATCAGATCTTAACAGAGGTAAAACACTTGCTCATAATTAGCTGAGTCTAGATACTAACTTCTTTTGCATATAAGCACAAAGTATTTCTGCCGCTTTTCCAGGAAAGTCATGGAAACTTTACCAATGGCTGTTTACCATTTCAGAAAATCACACTACTGGTAATCAGGCTTTTGAGCCCCCAACTCAGTGGGTTTTTGGAGGCATCACGTTCACCAGTGACTCTCCATGCGGAGGCGAGCCAAGCACCGCTTGTTTAGGCCTTCTAGCACAGAGGTGTCTGTGTATTTACATATGGACATCATTATTTTATTACCAGCTACTTTTCTCTTAGTTCTCCTTTATATTAGGTAAGAGTCCATACTATGACAGAGCCCCGGGCGGTGCAAATCCTTAATGTGCCCAACTGTTAAGTGAAAGATTGGAGGTTCAAGTCCGCCCAGAGGCACCTCAGAAAAAGGCGTGGAGATTTACTTCCTCAAAAAAAATCATCCTTTGAAAACCTTATGGAGCAGAGTTTACTCTGACACACGTGGGTTTGCCATGAGTTAAAGTTGACTTGGTTGACTCGGTGACAACTAGTTTTTTCTGAATATTATCAGATTCTGTTGATTTTAAAATTAGAGGAGTAGGTTTGTTAAATTATCTAAGAATTCACTTCAGGATAGTAAAGGGGCATTATGAGTCTTTGCTATGAAAGGCTGTTTGGGTCTGAAGGTGTGAGGACCCTGCTCTGACTTCTGCAGTGTACAGTACTATTAGCCAGATTTACAGATGAGAACCTGAGGTTTGGAGAGGTGGAGGGACTTGCCCAAAGTCACACAGCCAATAAGGAGTGGAGCCTTGCTTGTCACCTCTTGGCATTGCTGCCTTTTGGTCACCCAGGCTCTGGTGACTTGACTCAGGCACTCTGGGGCACTTGCCCTCCAGCTCTGTTGAATTCCCCTTGAACAGGAAGCGCTCACCCGTCCGAGCTCCTTGTCTTCCAAGGCCAGGACACCGGTGCTCTCTGTGAACAGCTTCACCTTCACGGCGGGCAGTGCGTGGGTTGTCGAGAAGTCACCCTGGGTACCCCAACTGTGGACAGAATCAGAGAAAGACAGTGTGGACACCTCTGGCTTGACAGTGCTCAACTCAGTGGCCTTCTTCCCCGGGCCAGGTGAACGCAGGGTTAACCTCAGGCAGCGCTGGCTGTCACATCACCCTCCCCTTCCCTCCAAAGCTGCCAGAGTGACAAAAAGTGTTAATTAACTTGTTAGGCAAATGCAGACAGATGCTCAGAAGTTGCCAGGATCTTCACAGAGTACTAGAAGGAATCACTTGGAATTAGCATGAAATCAAGTTGGTGAGAACTTTCCCCAAGTATTTGTTATACCTACAAGCAATTATTCTAAGGCAATCACTAACTTCTCATTATTCTTTGAATCAATCTTTAGTTCTTAGAAACTGCACTTCTAGAAATGGTTCTTCATTTGGTCCAAGGCAACATCTGACCTTAAAACGAGACCTCAGCCGTAGCTGGGGCAGGAAGCCCTGTTTCCACTGGCACTGAGAGACCACTAAGTAAAGGGTCATGAATGCAGCTCAGCACTGTCCAGGAGGGCTTGGAGGCAGAAGGATCAGGATATGGGAAATGCCATTCCCTGCCCACTGGTCTGTGGGTATCAGAGTCGAAGGTCTCCCCAGAGGAGAGCCTGGTTTATTCAGCATTTGGGCAGAGAGCCAGGCTTGGCTGATCCGAGCCCCTAAAGGGCCCCTCAGACTGTGTCTTCATTCATTCGTCATTATTCTTACAGAGCTGTGTCCATCTTTTCTGTACCTGCAATTGGAGTGGTCTTCCAGAAGTGTAATCTGGATTGCACTGAGCCCCTGCCCTAAACTCTTCTAGGGCCTCTGTCCCATTGCACTCAGGCTGCAATCTCGCCCCCAGTCATCTGCTCCAGTTTCAGGGCTCCTGAGTCTTTCCCCTCAGGGGTGCCGCATGCACAGCTCCCTGTCACCAATGCTTATCGCCAGCCCACTTTCACCTGGTGACCTCTTCAGGTCCCAGCTTAAATACCACTTTCCCACAGAAGATGTCCCTTGATCGCTCAGTCTAACTTTGGTTCCAGTTAAATCTATTTAACATACTGTTTAATTTTTCTTCCTAGCCAGCACTTGGTTTATAATTCACTTTGCATGACTGGTTAATAGCTGAATCCGCTAGTATTCTGTAAGCCTCAGAAGAACAGGGACTGTGGGTTTTGTTTATGTTGTATACTCAGTACTTAGCACAGTGCTCGGCACAGAGAAGGCACTTAATAAATATTTGTTGAATGAATGAATGATGCCAAATACATGTTCTTTCTCAGAATTAGGGAATACCATAGATAGGATTTCATATATAGACTTCACAACTGAACCATTTTAAAATGTAAATTGTTGGCTACTGTGAGTTTAAAATGTATTGTAAATTTTTACCTATCCAATTCAGAGATATCAGTTACATTCAGTTTTCTGCAACCATGACCACTGTTTCCGAAACATTTTCATCTCCTCAAACCGAAATTCAGTACCCACTAAGCATTAGCTCCTTGCTCCCCACTCCCCCAAACCCCTGTAACCCCATCTACTTTTGTCTCGATGCATTTGCCTAGTTTAGATATTTCATACAAGTGGGGTCATGCAAAGGAGCCCTGGTGGCGTGGTGCTTAAAGCACTCGCCTGCTAATTGAAATGTTGGCAGTTCAAACCCACAGGGGAGAAAGGTGTGGCAGTCTGCTTCCGTAAAGATTATAGCCTTGGAAACCCAATGGGGGCAGTTCCACTCTGTCCTATAGTGCCACTATAGGGCGGCTGTGAATCAGAATCCGCTAGGTGGCAATGGGTTTGTCATTGGGTCAGGGATCATACAAAATTTGTTCTTCCATGTCTGACTTACTTCACTCAGCACGTCTTCGAGGTTCATCCATGTCATAGTATGTATCAGAATTTCACTTCCCTTTATGACCGAATAATATCCCATTGTACAGACACATTGCATTAAGTTCATCCATTCTTCTGTTGAGGGACACTTGGGTGGCTTCTATCTTTTGGCCATTGTGAATAATGCTGCCATGAGCACTGTGTACCAAGAATCTCTCTCTCAAGCTCATGACTCTATAATGTAACTCTATTATTGAGACTGCATTAGACATTAATTTTTTATTTCATCCCTGATTATTTCCTTGGGATGGATACCCAGATGGGAGATCATTTCTCCATGAATTTATCACTACACGTTATGGAGCTCTTGCAATGCTACAGGAGCTGTGCTCACCGATGAAGACGTTCAAAGCTTGGGGTATTGATTCCCAAAATGCTTTCCTCAAAGGAAACAACTGTCCTTCCACCATCAGGGCAAAAAACCCGCTGCCGTCGATTCCATTCCAACTCATAGCGACCCTATACAGGAAAGTACAAATCCCAGGGCTCCTGGCCTGTGCTGGATGTCATTATTCACTTTCCTTTGTCTACTTTGTATTGTTGTTTTCATGGGCATTTATCTGACTACTAGTAGGCTTGAAAGTTTTACCTTGTGTTGGTTGGCCATTTGCATTTTTTCTTTTGTAAAGTATGAAACCTGACTTCTAGTCTTACTGTTGCCCTCAATCAAAGAAAGCACATTAACTCTAAAAGAGGGAACCTGGAGAGAGTTACAAGAGAGGACCAGAACAATGGAGATGAGGGGGAAACAGATCCACGGGGATTTAAAACCAAGACCCAGTGCCATCGAGTCAAATTCTGACTCATAGTGATGGGGACAGAGTAGAATTGTCCCATTGGGTTTCTAAGGCTATAAGTCTTTATAGAAGCAGACTGCCACATCTTCCTCCCAGAGAGCAGCTGGTGGTCTCAAACCGCCAACCTTTAGGTTAGCAGCCAAGCACTGTAACCACTGTGCCACCACAGGGATTTAAGTGCACGAAAATCATTGAGAAAGCATAATAGGGGTTATAGAGAAAGGGAGAGGGCCTGAAGGAGGACATGAGACAGAGCAAGAAGAAACGGTTTTCAAACACAACAGCAAAACATTAGATATACAGACAGAAACCCCTAACGATCATCAGCAGCTGCAGCACACCCTGAGGCTGGGGAGCCTCTTCTAAGCTAAAGTGACAAGCCATGGGATCTTGAGCCCGGCATCCTTAGTTCAAATCCCTGCTTAGTCACTGGGAGGCATGGGGCAAGTTAACTAACACCCCATGCCTGGGTATTCTCAGCTTTGAGTTCATTTCACAGAGCAGTTGTAGAGCAAATGGCTGGGTGCTTGGCGTAGGACAAGGACCCAACAAATTGAGGCTACCTTCCCCAGACAGGAACCATTCCCGAGGCCAACTCTTCAGACAGGGATTGGACTGGACCATAAGACAGAAAATGATACTGGTGAGGAGTGAACTTCTTGGCTCAAGTAGACACATGAGACTATGTGGGCAGCTCCTGTCTGGAGGGGAGATGAGAAGACAGAGGGGGACAGGAGCTGGTTGAAAGGACACAGGGAATACAGGGTGGAGAGGAGTGTGCTGTTACATCAGGGGGAGAGCAGCTAGACTTACATGTGTATACGGTTTTGTGTGAGAGAGTGACTTGAATTGTAAGCTTTCACTTAAAGCACAATTAAAAAAAAATTTAGGCTCCGTTACCTTCCCAAAATAAAGTCACATGCTCCAGCAATAATGATAATCATGACTATCTGACATCATCCATTCAACGCATATTTATGAAGCATCTGCTAAGTCTCTGAGCCTGTGCTAAGCTCTGGGGATACGACAGCAAGCAAGATGGACACTGGTGAATAGTCAGTAAAACTGTTATTATTGTTTCCATTTCACAGATGGGAACACTGAGAAGAAACTCAAGACCCTGCCCATGTTATCCCAGTGAATTGTGGCAGAGTTGGCCAGAACCCAAATCTCTGAATTCCCAGTGTGCAGCCCTTGCTGAGTCTTGTCATGATCATCACTAACGAGCATTGCTAATGATTAGCAACGCTGACAAAAACCATGACTGTTAATTCATTATTTATGATAAACGATGCTGTTAATACTAGGTCATGGGGAGGGGAAGATTCCTGCTGGAAATCAACAGAGCTACACAATGAGAAGTTTTAACACTGAGCCACAAAGCAGAGACTGTGAGCCCAGCGGCCCCGGGTACCCCTGCTGTATCCCCATGAAACTCTATCCTGGGGCCTGGCTCTTGGGGATTTCTGGCCTGCTCAGTGGAAACTAACCCAGTCCTACGTGAACCCCTGCTGCTGGCCAAGGATGCTCAGCTCATCAGCGTTTAACATGACTCAGACCTTGGAGCAGTGCGAGGCCACCAGGACCCCGTCAGAGAGGAACCGGGCTGTGTCAGCTGGACGCAGTTCAAGCCGCAGGAGGCTGCCTTGACAGCCCCATCCATCTGGACCTGAGTCTCTGCCTTTCCACCAGGCCTGCAGCCATGCTTTTGGCTTCCCACCATGACTCCTGGCTCACCTCAAGTTGTTAGGTCACTCCTGAACCACAATTTATCCTTAGATTTCAAAATGGTAAACCAGCCCAGTGGCACAGACGAGAAGAAAATGTTCCCCTGTCTAATCAGAACTGGCTACACGATTTACAGGGCCCAGTGCAAATGGAAATGTGGCCTCTTTGGTCAAAATGCAGGGAAAAAGGTGCCATCAAAGGTACTAAAACAGAAAGCATTTTTCTCTTTCATGAGTGTCTCCTCTGCTCAGACACACGCTTCTCATTACATCAGATCTCACTTATAAAACATGAGTTCAAAGATCAAATTACCAAGAATTCCGAGATGGTGACAACAGACTGTCAAGCCAAACATGGGGTCTTTCTGAGCCTGGGGCCCTGAGCAACTGCACAGTCCACACGCTCTGCTCGTGAAGCCTACACTGTCTCGGCCATTCCAGCTTCGTTAGTCTGTAAAGATCACCTTGTTGATGTTGTTAGCTGCTGACCAGTCAGCCCCCCACTCATGGGGACCCCATGAACATCAGAAAGACACACTGCTCAGTCCTGCACCATCCCATGATTGGTTAGAAGGTCAACTGTGATCCATAAGCTTTCCACTGGCTGATTTTCAGAAGTAGTTTGCCAGGCCTTTTTTCCTGGTCTGTCTTAGTCTGGAAGCTCCGCTGAAACTTGTTCAGCATCAGAGCAACACACCAGCCTCCACTGACAGACGGGCGGTGGCTGAGTCTGAGGTGCGCTGGCCAGGAATTGAACCCAGGTCTCCAGCAGAGAAGATGAGAATTCTACCACTGAACCACCCACGACTGCCTTCTTTAGCCTGGTGAGTCTGAACTGAGGCTGGGACATGCAGTGGGTATTGGCTGCCACTGGCTACAGAGATTGAGCTCGGTGCAAACTACGTCCAGCTTCATTTCATAGGAGCACCTAGGAAGTTTAATTATCAGCATTCTTCACTGTTCCTCTCCCCTACGGGAAAAAAAAGACATGAAAATGTCCATTCTTTGTCTTTCTTTTTCCAGCCATGGAGAGACCTGGCTATCTTTATATAACAAAACAGCTAACATTTATGCAGTGATTACTATGTACCGGGCACAAATGCTAATCTTTATAAAAATGTTATATGGTGATACACATATATTATCATTTTAAACCCTCTTGACCACTCTGTGACTTGCCTTTAATTAAGGAAACTGAGGCTCAGGGAGGCTAGATAATGTCCCCAGAGTCATACAGGGTAAGGGGCAGTCTGGCTCCACAACCCAAACCCCTAACCATGCCACCATTTTGCCTCCCACCTGTCCCACCTGCTTACTCCTTGGTGCCTTGAACCAGTTAACATCAGTTACCTTTGAATCTCAAAGGGAGAATGCCATTTCGAGACTGTTGGGGCTCTGGGCCGCTCTGCTCCTAAGTCTGAATTTGTTTCATGTATTCAGTCTACTTTCCAGAGTGGTACATTTGTGGAATCACAAAGACAAATCAGCCAGCAGGGGAGGCTTCAGAAACCTTGGCCTCTTGGTGGGACCACAAGTTGATACATGAACCTGTCTCTCATGGTTGCATTTTTCTCTACCCGTTACTTTTTCCCTTCCTGTGCAATGGACTGTGCCTGTTAAGATGAATACCTCTTCTTAAAAGTTTCCCAGAACTGAAATAAAACTGAACTTTGATTTGAAACAATCAGAGGCTGATCGTATTGACTGTCAGCAGAGGCTGGAGAGGTTAGCTGATGGAACATCCCTCTGAACACAAGGCAGATAAAGTAAAATGGGTTCGACACTCCCCTTCTGCGACCCCACCACATCTACTGCTGCACTCCCACTGTACGGCTTGCTTACCAAAATGCTAACATAAAAAAACCCAAAAAAACAAACCCCTTGCTGTCGAGTTGATTCCGACTCATAGCGACCCTACAGGACAGAGCTGAACTGCCCCGTAGAGTTTCTAAGCAGCGCCTGGTGGGTACAAACTGCTGACCTTTTGGTTATCAGTCATAGCACTTAACCACTACGCCACCAGGGTTTCCAAGACGTCAATTATTGAGTCCTTATGTTTGCCAGCTGCTGGGTTGGGTGCTTTTCTTTAATTACCTTTTTGACAACTCTAGGAGGTATATTCTGTTACTATCCCTACTTTGTAAATAGAAAAATGAGGGCTTGGGGAGGTTACGTAACTAGGCCAGGGTCTCAGGCTATCACAGAGCTGGGCTTCCAACCCAGTTGCTGACCCCAATGCCCAAGCGTGAAGCCACAGGGCTGTACTGCCTCTCAATAATGCATAATACAGTACTACAGTGTAGTTTGACAATTATCCTTGTGTGTCTCTGTTTTCCTTTCTAGACAATGAACACCTCAAGGGAAACCAAACCAGCTACCACCGAGTTGATTCCAAATCATGGTGACCTCACGTGTGCAGAGAAGACCTGCACTCCATAGGGTTTTCAAGGTTGTGATCTTTTGGAAGCAGAACGCCATGCCTTTCTTCCAAGGTGCCTCTGGGTGGGTTTGAACTGCCAACCTTTTGGCTATTAGTAGAGTCTTAACCAGTTGCACCACCCTGGGACTCAAGAGCAAGGACCACTTTTTTTTTTTTTTGGATTTTCTGCAACCAGCGCGGGGCCTAGAACACAATAAATATTTGTTTAACGACGAGGAAGAAGTGAGACATTCAGAAAAGCCATGTCACCAAATTCAGAGAACTGTGGAGAGATGAGACACAGGAGGTAACCAAGGGTGTGGCTGCCCCTTGAGGTCACCTGAGGGCTTTATATCCTTGAGGATGAGATGGCTTTCAGGAGCACACCGACTCTGTGAAGTGCATACAATGGCTGCCAGTATGCAGTGGAGACTCAGAGCACAGTAGCAACCGCAGCTCTCTGGGGAGAAGACGTAGGTCCTGGAGGGCCGAGGTGTCAGCTCATGAGGCCGAGGACTGGAAGCACTGTGGATGCCCATGGGTATAATGCTGGAAAGTGACGCTGAGTTATCAGCTATTACTATTACTTCTCCACCACCCGTCTGTCAGTTTGTCGTACTGTGATAGCTTGTGTGTTTCTGCAATGCTGGAAGCTCTGTTACCGGTAACTCGAATACCAGCAGGGTCATCTATGGTGGACAGGCTTCAGCAGGGCTTCCAGACTAAGGCAGACCAGGAGAAAAGTCTGAGGATCTAGTTCCGAAAATTAGCCAGTAAGGACCTTACGGACCACAACAGAACATTGTCCCACAGAGCTCTGGAAGGTGAGCACCCCAGGTTGGAAGGCCTGCAAAACACACAGTGGCTGCAACAATGGATGCAAACGTACCCACGATCCTAAAGATGACACATGACTGGGCAATAGTTTATTCTGTTACACACAGGGTCACCATGAGTCAGAGCTGATTTGATGGCAACTAACAACAACGAGGATTACTTTTCATCTTTACAGTCATAAGCATAGAAGCATAGACTCTAGAAATGCCATCACTCACAACGGCACCTCCAAATATGAAGGCACATGTGTCTCTGTTCCAACACAAACCCTTTTTCAAAGAAGGTGGGGGATAAGCAGATGTACAGTCAAGCCCCGTGTGGGACTGGATGAAGCTCCGACTTCCACTGCTTAGGAATCAGGCCTGTAATTACCCTTCATCTCTCCCTTCACTTAGGAAATGCTTCCTGAATGCCTACCTTGTACAAATCACTGTATTAGGTGCTGCCGTGGATCCACAGGTGAGTGAGATATAAGCTCTGCCCTTATGGATATGACATCTACTGGGGAGACACCACGTGAAGAAATGATAACATTTCTTACTCAGAGTGAGAGTGAGCCTCAGCTTGCACATCTATAAATTGGGAATAAGAATAGTAATGGCCCCAAAAGGTTGATGCAAGGATTAAGTAAGAGATAAGCATCTACATATATAGTATTTAACTCAATACCTAAGCACATGGCACTAAAAAATGTAAGCCTTTCATTTTCTGATTATAGACCAGGGGTTGACAAACTATGGCTCAGAGGCTAAATCCAGTCTGTCGCCTGTTTAAGTACAGCTCACGAGCTAAGAATGGTTTTTACAGTTTCCAATGGTTGAAAATGACCAAAAGAAAGAAAAATAATGTTTTGTGCCGCTTGAAAATTGTATGCAATTCAAATTTCACTGTCCGTAAATAAAGTTTTATTAGAACACAGCTATGTTCAGTGGTTTACCTGTTGTCAATGGCTGCTTTCGCGCAACATCGGCAGAGTTCAGTAGTTGCAACAGAGACCATATGGCCAACAAGGTTAACATATTACCCTCCAGATCTGACCCCTGTTTTAAACAGTAATTTAGCTGGCTCGGCCTAATGGAAATACTTTTATTTTCATTAGCAGATTAGAAGTATGCTCAGCTGAATGCATCCGCGAGAATAAAGCGCACATACTTCACCGTGTGGCAATTCAGTTGGCTGCTGTATGTTCTGCGTGCCACTCTTTCTAGCACTCCTGGCTTATTGGGAAATCGGGGGCTGTGTATCAATGCATGTCAGACACGTGGTGTCCAAATGCTGTTTTGGGATCCACTTGAGCTGGCTGACTCATTCTGTCACACTACATCATTATTGATATCAAATAATAAACTTGAGTAGCAGATAATTCATATTTGGGGGTGGAGGTGACTTTTAAAGTCACAGTACATTCGTCATGAGTTCTCCAAACCTATTCCGCAGAGCTGCTGCTTTGAAAGTGAGGACTTTGATCTGGGGGAGAAAATGCGGGAGAGGGCTGTGCCTTGGGGCTTGGTGGGGGGCGGGAGAGGGGGAGAAATAGAGAAGCAAAGCTACCTCGTGCTGTGTGTTTGGAGAGCATCTGCTTCACTGCAATTGCATCTCTATTTACTATTTAAAGCCTCTTATTTGCAGAAGCCTCCTCAGACCATATGTTATCAACAAATGTTGCTAATTAAATACACACAGTAATTTTCATTAAAATTTTTCCCCCCATGAACAAAAAACAACATTTGCCACAAAGGGAATATACCTCCCAAAATGACAGTAAACATCCACTGCAAACCTTTGACGACAGAGTTATATTTACCAATGTGTGTGTGTGTGAGCCAAGAACACAGCCACTTCAGGCAAACAGGGACCCTTGGAGAATTGGATTTTCTGCAGGTCCTTGCTGGAGGATGATGTCATTAGTTGCCATGGTGACATGAAGCCGACGGCCATAATTCATGCCACAGAGACAAGATTTACATTTATTCAAGGTATATGGTTCATGTGAGCTGGGTGTTAAATCGGTGCGGTTCGTAAAATTAACTGTGGGCTTTAAGAAGGCCGAAGTGTCATTTCAGGGCAGGAAACGGCTGTGGTCCTGTTGCTAAGAGAGGAAGTTAATAACTGCCTGGAGGCACTGCATTACAATCTTTTGGCCTGCTTTTCAGGCACACTACATGATATTCAACTCCAAGCAGATGAGCTGGGCCATTATGGCGTGTCTCATGCAAGCTAATTGAGAGGATGGAATTTGGGGCCTTTGATGTACTAGAAAAGCTAAGCTACCTCTTATCTACATAAATGAGGCACTTGCTTCGCAGAAGTTGGGTTGTCTGGGAGGCAGAGAGATGAAGGCTTTGGTTTGCCTCCTTGACATTTCCACTAGAATGTCTCCTCTCCAGGAATCTTAAACCCAATGTGACCAAACCTCAACTTTAACTTTCCTTCCTCATGTCTGTTCCTCTAAGGCCTCCCCAACTCAGAGGCACCACCAGCCACCTGGACATCACCCTTATTTTCTCCTTTTCACCCCACGTCCACTTCGTACCAAATCTTCCATATTTCCTACTTGTATCACAAATCTTATCATTGCTACAGAGGAAAATAAATTAGGAGAGGGAGGGTGGAGGGCCAGGAAAGGAAACGGAGGATATTTTAAATACGGTGGCCAGTTAAAACTTCACTAGGAAGCTGTCATCACCTGTATGATTTACTTCCACCTTAGTTTTCTTGTTTGTCTCTTCCTGCTAGAATGTAAACTCCAGGAGGGCAGGGCTCTCTGTCTATGTCCTTCGTTGCTGCATCCCTAGCACCTAGGACAGTGCCTGGCACACAAGGCATGCTTACGAGGCATTTGCTGAAGGAATGAATTCATCAGGTTGCGAATTTCTCTATACACATATACACCTGGGGAGATGGGATACAAGTTGAATGTGAAATTTAACAATGCTTCGTTATCCATGGATTTACATTCTTTGGTATGGCTGAAGACAAAGTGAAGGAAAATTCTAGACTGTAACATTCATAAAGCCAGGGACCATGTCCATCTTGCCGGCTGCTATATTCCAGCATTTAGCTCCTGCCCAGCATAGAGGAAACATTCAATAATGCTGTTTGAATGAAGGCTGGAGGGAATAATATATACAATATATACAATACATCATTCAAATACAGGAGACCTTGGGGGACATCTACATCAACTGGCATAACATAGTTTATAAAGAAAATGTTCTATATCCTGCTTTGCTGAGTAGCGACTGGGGTCTTAAAAGCTTGTGAGCGGCCATCAAGGATATATCTACTAGTCCCACCCCATTTGCAGCAAAGGAGAATGAAGAAAACCAAAGACACAATGGAAAGATTAGTCCAAAGGACTAATGGACCACAAGTACCACAGCCTCCACCAGCCTGAGCCCAGCACAACTAGATGGTGCCAAGCTATTACCACTGACTGCTCTGACAGGGATCACAATAGAGGGTCTGGACAGGGCTGGAGAAAAATGTAGAACAAAGTTCTAACTCATAAAAAAAGACCAGACTTACTGGTCTGACAGAAACTGGAGAAACCCTGAGAGTATGGCCCACGAACACCCTTGTAGCTCAGTACTAAAGTCACTCCTGAAGTTTACCCTTCAGCCAAAGATTAGACAGGCCTATAAATCAAACAATAACACAAGTAGTTCAACCATGTATGTGAGACTAATGGGTACACCTGCCCAAAAGCAAAGATGAGAAGGCAGGAAGGGACAGAAAACCTGGACGAATAGACATGGGGAACCTGAGGTTGAGAAGGGGAGAGTGTTGAAACGTCATGGGGTTGGTGACCAATGTCACAAAACAATATGTGTATTAATTGTTCAATGAGAAACTAATTTGCTCTGTAAACCTTGATCTAAAGCACACACACACACACATATATATACACACAAAATCCCAATACAGGAGACCTTCGCATTGATCCTTATTCACTTATTAGTTATGTGACCTTGGTTAAGCCCCTATCGGAGTATCAGTTTGCTTACCTGCATAATGGGGAGAGGGTAATATTTTACCTAAAAAGGAGGGCCTGGACATTTTGAGACCCTATCAAGCTATGAGAGCTTAGTGTATTATTCACTGACGTTTAGTTCATAAGAAAATATCAGGGCTTTGGACCGGTTCATTCAGGTTCAAACCTTTGCTGAGAATGTGCATTTCTAACAAGTTCCCAGATGATGCTAATGCTGCAGGTTAGGGACAATTTCTGAGATTCATTAGTACAGCAGCGGTTCTCAAAATGCATTCTACTTAAGAATCACCTGGGGATCTTATTAAAATGTAGATTCTGATTCAGTGTTTCTGGGGTGAAAATGCAAAATCTCAGCAGGGGTTCAAACCTGAATGACCTGGTTCGAAGCCCCAGAAAATACATCGGTGTTCAACAGGGAAATCTAAACGGGAACCCAAGGTTGGAGTTAAGTAACGGTGATGTGGGACTAGAGTAGGATGCGGTGGGGTGGGGCTGCGTGCGGTGATGTAGTGTGGGGCCAGGGTGGTGGAGCTGGAATGCAGTAGGAAGGAGCTGTCCAAGGCCAAATCACAGAGATGACAGCGCATTACATGGCTTGAGTGTCAGTGTTGCTTTCTCTGAAATGGAGCTTACAACATGGCCCAAGATATACCACGTCATTGTCAAAGGAAGTAAGGTTTCTGTCATTGGAAATGATAGCTCTGTCTACCCAGTCTGGGGTTCTCCCTCATCCCCATCACCTGGCTGTTTTCCTCCAACCATCTGTTTACCCCAAGTTCCGAGGGCCTCTCACGGAAATGGACTGCTCACCACAGGGCCGAGTACAAAGAGGAGCTCGCGGGAGGACACGCGTTCACCTTCTCCTGTGACGCAGCCAGGCAGGCTCCTATTTAATTCCCAACACTGAGCTTTTTCCTGACATACCCTGAGCTGCTTATTTACATTGCAACCTGTGATTCCCAGAAACTACTGGGAGGCTCTACGGTGAAATGTGTCTTTAGAGCTTGAATTAGCTTTAGGAGACTTTGCAGCCTACAGAAAGCTCAAGGGGATACAGGACCCACACTGCACACGGCTAGACCAAAGCAGTTGGGAGGCCTGGGCCAGGGGAAGTACAAAGTGAACCCCTTTGCATTCCCACTACTTCCATTGACAACATGAGCCAAACGAGGAAAAACAAATGGGAGAGACAGAATAACAGACTCGGCATTGAAAGATGAACTTAGTCTATATCCCGCGTTTTCAAGTGAGAACGCTAGTGCGGTGGTGGGGAAGAACTCTGGAGTCAGACAGTTCTATTCCCATTTTCTAACAGTTTTATTATCTGAGACAATGTATTAACCCCTCAGGTCTCAGTTTTCATATCTATGAAATGGGCTTGCTACCAGTATCTACCTTAGAGGGTTTCCTATCTCCCTGCCTATCAGGTAGATCAGAGAAGCACTGAGCACGGTGTAAGTTCTTCATGGGGGCAAAGGTAGCATTATCCCAGGGACGCAGGATTAAGAGAGCAGGATCTGGAGTCTGGCAGCCTGGGCTCCACATCTACCTGTGCCACTTTCTAACTGAGTGACTTTGAGCAGCTGACTGTAACTCTTGCAGCCTCTATTTTATTACCTGTAAAATGGGGATATTAATTGTCCTTATCTCTTAGCGTTTTCTTGTTAGAATTAGATGAGAAAATGCTTCCCAATCTGATTTTCAGTAAGAACTCCATGTTGTTGTTGTTGTTTGTGCCGTCGAGTTGGTTCTAACTCATAGCGACTTTGTGTACAACAGATCGAAACACTGCCCCGTCTCGCACCATCCTCACAATTGTTGTTATGCCTGAGCCCATTGTTGTGGTCACTGTGTCAATTCACCTCACCCAGGATCTTCCTCTTTCTCAGTGACCCTCTACTTTACCAAGAACTCCACAATATTTTCTATAAAGATTGTGAGGCTAATATTCAGTGATACCTCAAAGTTACACCACAACTTAGCAAAGTGCCAGAACTAGAATTGAAAATCATGATGTCAGCTGACCTTGCAAATGTTTTAAAAATCATCTGAACAATGGCTTTTGTGTTTTCTCCGTCTGGAAAAAATAAAATTGGGAATTGAATTTGGGTCCAGCTTTTTTTTTTTTGGCAGCCATGAAAAGGTGCAAGTGCTAAGAGCTGGTTCTGGTTCCCTCCTCCGAGCACCTGGAATACTTCCCCCACCCCCACCCCGCTTTGCCTCCAGAGATGGATCAGATTACTGCTCAAGATTATTCAGTCTCTCCTGCTTCTCCAAAGGTGGAGTTTCCTTCCTGCCCACTAATGTTGGGTTTGTCCATGCAACTTACCTTGGCCTCCCTCTGGGCGGAGTATACCTCTCCCATCCTTGACTTTGAGACGATCCATGTGACTTGCTCTGGCTGATGGGATGTTATTGGTTGGACTTGGCTTCTTGTGACTCTGTCATTACTGTGAGCAGAACTTCCTCAACTTAGCTACTTCCCCTTCCACCTTGGATCCCAGAATGGACTAGGTGGAGCAGAACTGAGCCAGGCCCACTGCTTGAAGCCGAGCCACCTGGCCAAGCCTTATATGGATCAGCCAACTCCCAACCAATTTTCAGATGAGTGAATAAGAATAAATGACTATTGTTCTAAGCCACTGAGTTTTGGGGTGATTTGTTATATGGGGTACTTAATCACGTCCTCCTGTTTCCACTCTGTCTCCTGTAGATTGGTCTGCAGTCTTTAGAATAGTACATCCTGGAGAGTCCAGGCACATCTTATGGTCCTTGCGTATTATCTAAAGTCATGGTAGTCGCTCATTAGACATTTGCCAGATGACCTTGCTAGCTTGAAAAAGTAGCTCAAAGCTCACATCTACTCAGAGAATAACCTCCCTGTTTTGCCAGTGTCAAGTGAGGCAGAGTCTACGCACAGTGTGAGAACTGGACCGAGGCCTGGTTGTGCTGGTAAGGCTGCCACGGGCACTAAGTTCCCTAATGAGCAAGAGTGCCAACACCTCCCAGGGCCAAGGCAGGCAGCCAGTGTCTCTCAAGCCACCGCTGGCTGGGCTCCCAGGGGGAGCCCTAACCACATCAAAGGAACCCCAGATCAAGCCTCCTGCATGGAAGGCAATGACCATAAAGCCAACCTCAGAAGCACTTGCCTGTCCCCAACATCCGCGGCTCTGCCTAAGTGGGCAGCCAAGCTGTGGTAGATGTAGAGAGGCAGCAGGTGGGGGGTATAGGGACGCCATTCAGAGCCTTGGCTGCCCTCCAAGTGGCCTGCCCCATCCTGTGAGACCTCTGAGTTGCCTTTGACAGAGGGGATTATGGGAGCTCTTGTCAGTTTGCATAGGGGAGGAGGTTAACTGCTTTCACAGGTTGGATTCCCGTCACCCCACAGAGAGGGAGCCCGCAGGACATGGCTGTGAGCCACGCTTGATTCTTCCCCCAGGGACTGGCTTGTGAGTTTGTTCTTCTTTCTCTCTGTTCAGCATTCATGAGAAACCACTTGGAGTGGTCATGAATTCCAGGAGCCTCAACGCGAAGTGACCAGGGCCAGCTGGCCAAACGCCCTTCAGTAAAGACTGAGGTAGTGTCTTAAATTATTAGGGAAATTACCCTGGAGGCCAAGTACATGGCAAAGGCCCAATCTGGAGCCAGAGAGGTTCTTGAAAAGTGAGCCACTTCCTGAAAAGTGATGAAGCTCAGTTGTAGAGAAATATCACCACTGCTCAACCAGAGCCTGGTATATGGATGTGTCTTAGAGGAATGCAAATCATACCTAACTGTTCTCGTACCCACCACCGGGCTCATTTTAGTCCCCCACAGGCCCTAAAACCAGCTGCTGTCGACTCAGTTCTGACACACGGTGACCTACGTGTGTCAGAGTAGAATTGTGCTCCGTGGGGTTTTCAGCAGCTGATTTTTTAGAAGTAGATCACCAAGGCTTTCTTCTGAGGCACGCTTTTGCTTAGCAGCTGAGCACGTTAACTGTTTTTGCACCATGCAGGGACATTCCACAGGGCCTAGCTACTTGTACTCTGGAGCTACCACTCACATAATATTAAATGTACTAAAAGAGACCCCAGACCCAGGTTTTAAAAATGAATTAAAAAAAAAATGCACAAAAGTTGGACTGAGTTGCAGTTGACTAAATTTAAAAAAATTAATATTTTTGATTTTTCGGTTATCTTTACGTATTTGACAGGGAATACACTTCCTTTCAGGGTTTAAATAGTTTCAGAGGCTTTTGTAAAGCACGTGGGCCCCACTAAGCTAGTAGAGTCCAGTGGCTAAGATGACCCTGCTGGCCAGAGTGTCCCTAAGCCCAGATGTTACTAAACATTACGACTGGCATGGGGTTTTTCAAATATCTATGTGGAGGCTGACAGGAGCTGGGATTCACTGTGATTTCCTTCAGTGCTGGCTTGTATACCCCCTTTCAACAACAGTCAGCTTCATGCCGTTTGCCCAGGTCAAGTAAGTGGGCACTGGTATTTCTGCCATGCACTTCCTCCTGAGAGGGACATGTAACCTTCTTCTTCAGGTCAGCAATCAGCAACTCCATCCTTCTAGTTGCTCAGGTCCAAAGCTTACAGTCATCTATGCCACCTTTGTCACTCACACAGCATACCCAATCCTTTAGCAAATCTGGTGGTTCTACCTTCAAGAACCAATAGGCCAATAGGCAGAATTGGACCACTTCTTATCACCTCAGTTATACCAATATTATGGATAACACTGAGAAGAATGGGAATTCCAGAACACTAAATTGTGCTCATGTGGAGCCTGTACCTAGACCAATAAGCAGTTATTGGAACAGAACAAGGGGATACTGAGTGGTTTAAAATTGGAAAAGGTGTGTGTCAGGGTTGTATTGTTTCGCCATACTTATTCATCCTGTATGCTGAGCTCATAATCTGAGAAGTCGGACCATATGAAGAAAAACATGGCATCAGGATTTGAGGAAGTCTTATTAACAACCTGCGACATGCAGATGACACAGCCTTACTTGCTGAAAGTGAGGAGACTTGAAGCACTTACTAATGATGATCAAAGCCACAGCCTTCAGTATGGATTACACTTCAACATAAAGAAAAGAAAAATCCTCACAACTGGACCAATAAGCAACATCGTGATAAATGGAGAAAATATCGAAGTTGTCCTAGATTTCATTTTTCTTGGATCAACAATCAACGCCCATGGACTCTGTAGTCAAGAAATCAAAAGATGCGTTGCATTGGGCAAATCTGCTGCAAAAGACCTTTTCGAACGGTTAAAAAACAAAGATGTTACCTTGAAGACTAAGGTGTTTCTGACCCAAGCCATGGTATTTTCAATCGCATCATATGCATGTGAAAGTTGGACAATGAACAAGGAAGACAGAAGAATTGACGCCTTTGATTTGTGGTGTTGGCGAAGAATATTGAATATACCATGGACTGGAAAAAGAATGAACAGATTTGTCTTGGAAGAAGTACAACCAGAGTGCTCTTTAGAAGCAAGGATGACAAGACTTTGTCTCATATACTTTGGACATGTCATCAGGAGCGACCAGTCCCTGGAGAAGGATGTCATGCTCGGTAAAGTGGAATGTCAGTGGAAAGGAGGAAATGTTCAATCAGATGGATTGACACAGTGGCTGCAACAATGGGCTCAAACATAGCAATGATTGTGAGGATGGTGCAGGACTGGGCAGTGTTTCGTTCTGTTGTACATAGGGTGGGTATGAGTCGGAACCTACTTAACGGCACCTAAAAACAACTTACCACCTCCATCGATAACACCAGGTCTGAGCCTCTGATTTATTGCAACAGCCTTCTAGCTCATTTTTCAGCATTTGCCCTGTTCCACCCCCCGACACCATCACTTAAAAAGTGAGCAGAGATTACTCCTCTGCTCAAAACTCTTCAGTGCTTTCTCATCTCAGAACAAATGACCTATGGCCTACCAAGCCCTACATAAGCTAGGGCTTCATTGCCTGACTCATCTCCTACCACTCTCATTCTCATTCACTCAGCTCTAGTCATGCTGGCCTCTTGCCTATTCCTCAAAAGTGCTAAGCATGGTTCCACCTCAGGGCCTTCGCACTTGCTGTTCCCTATGTCTGCTATCCGCATGACTCACTCTCTCAGCCTCTTCAAGCCCTTGTGCCAAAGTCACCTCATGGTCAGCACCCCCAGCACTCCTTCATTTCTCTCCTTAGCACTGACCACCATTCTATATGTATTTTACTTCTGTCACTGTTTGCTTATTGCCTCTCTCCCCACGAGAAGCCAGGCTCTGTGGAGGAGTGTCGTTTTCGTGGGTTTTGTTCTCTGCTGTATCTGTGTTTAAACAATGCCTGACAGATTTTGGATACTTAGCAAGTATTTGTTGAATGCATACTTCTGAAACAGTGCTACTTAAGAGTCCTGATGCCAGGATAATTCTCATTCAACAGAAGTAGAATATTCTGAATGCTCCAGGCCAGCTGTGAATACCTTCTTGGCCACCAAGGAGCTGTGTAACCATGCGATGCTACTTAAATTCTCTGGTCCTCAGTTTTCACATCTGAAAAGGGGGTAATCCGAGTTTTAATTCCTAAATTGCGTTACATGAAATAAAACTCACAAAAGGTTTAGCAGAGTACCTGCAACATCTCAAGTCCTGAATAAGTGGTAGCTGTTCTAGTGATAACAGTGATAACAGGATAAATGCGAGGGTTTTCTCTAGTCTTTAAAGGAGCCCGTTAAGAGTTCCCTTTCTAACTTCCCAAATTCAAAAGATTCTCCCAGACTGTTCCCACCTGCTTTGTCCCCATCCATTTCCTGCTGGGCTTCTAGGCCTCAGGCCTGGAGCCTTCTGATTTACGCATTTTGATCCGAGTCAATTACATTAAGAGGCCTAATTGCTGAAGGGGACTGTTCCATCTGTAATGGAGATGAGTCACTGGGGGCAAGACAAGTGCCTTCCCCCCTGGACTTGGGAGAAGAGCAAGACGAGGGGCTGGAGCAGTAATAAAGACAGCAGGGAATGGACTGGGCAGCTGCCCTGGCCTCTCCCGCCAGGTTTTCCAGTGAGTGAGGGCAAGTTTGCTGATTTAGCCTCAACAGTCCTCATTTGTTGTTGCTTCTTTGTTATTGTTAATACACTCACAAATTCACCCAGCTGCCCAATGTGTATTGAGCACCCATTATGTGCCAGGCTCTGTTCTAGGTAAGACTCAGAGAGAATAAGATGGAGAAGGTCCCTTTGCTCACCAAGTTCACATTGTTTGGGCAAGACAGCTCAGAATCCAGTAAATAAGGTGATTTCTGAGAATGGTAGGAACTACAAAGACAGTAAGTAGAATGAGGTCATGAGACAGTGGCTGGGGCAGGGCCACACAGGTGGGATGGTGCTCACTGTGGACATGGTGCTTGAGCTGAGACCAGAAAGAGGAGGGGTCCCAAGCAAGCTTCTCCTCTCCTTCTGTGTCCTCCTCTAGGGAGGGAAGAATGGGGTGGGGGTGGGGGCACAGCTTCAAACCCATCAGGAGGGAGGGGCCATACATTTGTTCTGTTCTTCACTAAACTCTAGGTCTCTATATTGTCTCTGGTGCCCAGCATCCTGGAAATATTTGTCTAGTGAGTTTATGAGTCTGGTTTGATATTCATTCTCTCTCTGTAGTTTAGCCTCCATAGCTCCTGGGTGAAAGTGCCTGAACATGGGCAGTTTTATAAAGGGTGGCCTTGCTCAGAATGTGCTGTGCAAGTGACTGGTGCCCTCAGGAGTGAGCAGGTATCATGATGAAGTAAGTAGAAGAAGTGCTGGCTTAAACAAAAAGCCCAGGTTATTTACACGAGACTTCTCAGAGCTTTCATTATGCTTATGTCATTCTGAATCTTCAGGTGGGGGCCACAGCATGGAAAATTTCCCAAACTCGTGTGACTATTAAAAAGGAAAACAAAACAAAACTGTTGCCGTTGAGTCGATGTCCTCTCATAGTGACCCAAGAGGACAGAGGAGAACTGCCCCATAGGGTTTCCAAGGAGTGGCTGGTGGATTCGAACTGCCAACTTTTTGGTTAGCAGCTGAGCTATTAACCACCATGGCACCAGGGTCCAACTATGTGACCACAGAACCCCCCTTTCACAGAGCATCGCAAACAGCTACTGTTTGGTGGAGGGCACTCTGGCAAACTCTGGGTGAGACTGACCAGTGCACCAAAGTTCTCACTAACTAATCGTTTGGTTCTGGGTAACCAAGGCCGTCTCGAAGGAATGCTGGGTGCAGGGACATCCTCCTGACCAAACACTGGGGTCCTGGTGAGAGCAGGCGGAGCTGATCCCTACCAGGAAGGAAAAAACTGTCAAACAACTTGAGAGGCTTGTTAGAAAGGAGGGCAAGCAATTCAGCATGGGGGTAGGTTGTTCTTGGAGAAGGGCCTGGGGGTTGGGGAGAAAAGAAGCTGTTAGGGGAGATGTCTCCATGTATGGTTTTTTCTTCCAACTCCCTTCTGCCTTCCCTGAGCCAATCAGTTTAGCCATGAAAGCATCCCCCCTGCCAACTCCCTACCCATCACAGGGGTAGGGTCTCTGGGGGCTTTTCTTACTCTGGGTTGAGCCACACAACCTCTTTAATTATTGACCACCACCATGGGCATCAGTCATCTTACCAGCTATCACCTACTGAGCACTTATTACAGGCCAGTGCTGTCCACACATCCCTCATTTAATCCTCACCGTGATGCGATGGGGTCGTTATGATTGCTAACCCCATTTCACAGAGGAGGGAAGTGAAGCTTAGAAGGATTAAGTAATTTGCCAAAAGTCATGTGTGTGCTAGTGATAGATGTTAGCCCCTCTGTCTGATGTCTGAGTTCTACTCCTAGCCTCTTTAACTCCAACGAGTTGACATCAGGATCTCAGGATAAGCTCCAAACACAGGGCAGGTAGGTGTTGAAGGTCAGCGAGACAAGCTGAGCTGAGCTATGTGAGCCCCTAGACCTTTTAACCTCTTTTTCTCCAACAAGTTACCTTTTGACTCCTGTTTGCAAAGTCAACACCTGAGCCATGGCATAGAAATTGCCAAAATTAGAAGCAAATATCTAAAAGAATGACAAAGATCAGTCCTTGAGCCAATGATACTTGTTAAGGTTGATGATAATCTCCTGAAGGTAGGGAGCCAAGGACCTGGTCTCGTACCTGGGCAGGTATGCCTGTTCTTGATAAAAGAAGCTTAGTCCTAGTTCCTGTAAGTGTTTACATTTGAGTCCCTGCTGCGGGGAAGAAGGAGCCTTTGATAGAGGACTGATGTCATGAAGACGGTGAGTCGTTATTACGTAGGATTTAGGAGCTGAGTTCTGTAATCAGATTTCCTGATGCCCCCACTAACCAGCAGTGTGATCTCGTGGAAGTCCTCTAAGTCCCTGAGCCTCAATTTTCTCATCTGTAAAGGGGGGCATAACAATGTCTACCTTTTAGGGTTGTCGTGAGGATTAAATGAGATAATGAATGTGAAGGGCTCAATACAGCATCAGGTACCACTGAAGTTCTCAGTACATTTTAGCTGGTACGTGATTTAGGATGACAATTTGTCAAGAATGTACAGATTGATTAGAGGAAGGAGAGGCGGGGGGCATGCGAGATTTTAGATGGGACAAGATAAGGGTCTC
Organism: Elephas maximus indicus; assembly: GCF_024166365.1. Classification (NCBI taxonomy): domain Eukaryota; kingdom Metazoa; phylum Chordata; class Mammalia; order Proboscidea; family Elephantidae; genus Elephas; species Elephas maximus. The sequence continues at coordinate 67,648,211 of NC_064838.1, forward strand.
AAAATCAGGAGTTTGGGGAGGCTGGGTGGGACACTAAAATAGAGATTTCCAGTTCTATTTCATAACATCCATGCAGGAATTTTTGTCCGGGAAGTGTATTTTTAATGTTCTTCCTTGGTGATTTTACCGCTTAGCTCTGTTTCTGAACAGACCTCAGAGAGTGCTGGACACACAGCAAACAGGCCTACAAAACAAACTTTATCTGATAAAGAGTCAGAAGGATGAATAAGCAGACAGGCCTTTGTCTACCAATAACAGATATCCCCTCAATGTCACTGGGGCCTTGAAAGAGGGAAATATTAATTATTCAGTTTCTTTGAGATGCTGATCAAGGTCACCTGTCTGTTTTAGTTCGTGAGGTGCTAATGGGCAAACCAGAACAGTGGCTACTGGGATGATAACTTTGTAAGTTATTACAATAGTGATTCTCAGTAGGAAGTTATAAGACTGAATCTCCCACAGTAACAAAACACTGACTTCAGGCTTGCTATGTGCCAGTCACTGTAAGTGCTTTTTATAGAGGTCATCTCACTTAGTAAATTAAAGCTGAATCTACCCTGAATGTTGACTACTACCTGGTTCAGGTCGGCAGGTCAGCCAAGTCAAGAAGGCAGGATGCAGGAAGCACAGCTGAGACCTCAATTAACACCTGAATGCTAGAAACCAGGTTTGGAGGAGGAGGAATGCTCTGACTTCTTGAGGCTGCCTCACTGTCTCCTGGGAATGTCAAGCACCCAGAAGATACAATACCAGCCTGAGGGAGAGAGAGTGGCAGAGAGAGGAGAGAGGGAGAGAGGAAGAGAGAGAAGGGGAGAGACAGAGAGGGAAAGAGAGAGAGAAGGAGAAGGTGAGAGAGGAAGAGGAGGAGCAATAGAGGCAGCAAAAGAAGAAGAGAATGAAGAAGTAAAAGAACAAGACATCCGTCTCTGAGTAAAATGTTGTGATAAGTAAATTTGTTGAAAATCAGAAGTCTGTGACCATTAGCACGTCAAGCCCTCCTCTCACAGCTTTCAGACACACGGACACAAGGACACACTCCGTGACCTTCTGAGTACTACGGCACATAGTTTCAGCTCCCTTCCCTTGATGGGGAATGGCAGAATCAACACCACATGTTTTCATTTGAACTCCAGCCCACACTTCCCTAAAGAAGTCTATGTGTCTTTTTTCTCTGGCTACAAATGCCCACCCTCCCTCCAACCTGGCTACCAGTAGTTAGGCTCCGGCAGTTCATTACGAGAACAATAAAATCAGCTTTATTTCCTCCATCAATCATGCAAGGAAATTCATAGAACTGTGGTCATTAACTTCATCACTTTAAGTAGGGAACGATAATTTCATTATCTGTTATGGTACTTGTAAAATTTTATGAATTATTTGTATCATTAAAAATTCAACATCTGTGCCTAACATGAAAATTCAGTGCTGTTTACATTGGGCATTTTTTTTCTCCTTCTGTCTTGTGTCAGGCACAAATATTGGTGATACTTGGGGTGTTGAAATTTTGCTTCTCCTTCGTAAATCCAAACCAAACCCATTGTTGTCAAGTTGATTCCGACTCACAGTGACCGGATAGGACAGAGCAGAGCTGCCCCATAGGGTTTCCAAGTAGTGGCTGGCAGATTCGAACTGCTAACCTTTTGATTGGCAGCTGAGTTCTTAACCATTGTGCCGCCAGGGCTCCATCATAGAGAGTAGCAAAAACCAAAGTTACGTTCTGGGAGAAGTGAAAGAACACATCAAAAAAATCAGGTAAGTGACACAAATGAGTAACTGATACATAGTTGAGCCTTCCTAGAGCCGCGGTTGAGGGTTAGCTGGAACGCCTGATTTATATACAGACCTTACCAATAAGGAGCTTACACTGAAATCCGATGGTATGTACAGGATCTTGGTTTGGTCAATGCTGTGTCTGTAATTCTACATGTTTGTATGTGTCAATAACAAAAATAATATTTATTAAATGCTTACTATGTCCTAGACATCATGTTGTCCTAGACATCATGTTGAGCACTATACAGTAGTCCCCCCTTACCTGCAGGGGATACGTCCCAGGACCCCCGTGGACACCTGAAACCATAGATGGTGCAGGAGCCTATATATACTATATTTTGTCCCACATGTACATACCTATGCTAAAGCTCAATTTATAAACTAGGTACAGTAAGAGATTAACAACAATAAGTAATAATAAACTAGAACAATTATAACAATATACCATAATAATAGTTATGTGAATGTGGTCCCTGGGCAGGACTGTGTGAGATTTCATCACGCCGCTCGTTTAACAGTTTTGGACCAAGGTTGACCGTGGGTAACTGAAACTGAGTAAAGCGAAGCTGTGGATGGGGGAAGGGAGGTTACTGCACGCACATTATCTTCCCAAGTCCTCGCAACAACCCTAGGATGTAGACAAGCACAGATCACCCAAAAAGCAAGGTACACATGGGCTTACTTGTGCTTACTTACTAATCTGTAGTGCACAGTATCACCTGTTTTTCACCACATCAAAGACGGACCATCAGGAGGGACCAGTCCCTGGAGAAGGACATCATGCTTGGTAGAGCAGATGGTCAGCAAAAAAGAGGCAGACCCTCAATGAGATGGATTGACACGGTGGCTGCAACAATAAGCTCAAGCATAACAATGGTTGTGAGGATGATGCAGGACTGGGCAGTGTTTCGTTCTGTTGTACTTAGGGTTGGTATGAGCCGGAACCGACCTGACAGCACCTAACAACATTATTCTGTGCCTGTCCCAGCCCTGTGCTGTGGGAGAAAATTAGTTTCTTTAGTTTTACAGATTCACAGATGCAGAGGAATTGTGCCTCAGGCTGAATTAAACCAAGAGGCTCACCCATACTGGATTCAGACAACGAGACTTGAGACTTTTGAGCTGATAAAATTTAGGTGAGATTTTGGACTCTGAGCCAATGCTATACTGGGTTGATACTCTGGGGGATGTTGGAATGTGGTAAATGAATTTTTCATGTGGGATAGATGTGAATCTTTGGGGGCGAGAGGGCAGACCGTGGTAGGCATACTAAAGGGCCCCAAAATGTCAATATCCTACTCCCCGAAACTTGTGGCTATATTACCTTACATGGCAAAGGCACTTTGCAGGTGCGATTAAGGGTCATGGGATGGGGAGACAGTCCAGGTGTGCACAATGCAATGACAAGAGGCCTTATAAGTGAAAGAAGAGGTGGGAGCCTCAGAGTCAGAGAAGGAGACGTGATGGTAGCAGGGAAGTCAGAGTGATGCAACTGATGGCCCTGAAGATGGAGGAAGGGACCACAAGCTAAGTAATGCAGGCAGCCTCTGGAAGGTGGAAAAGTCCGGGAAATCCATTATCCCTGAGCTTTCAGAGGGAACACAGTCAGCCAATACATTTGTCTTACCCCAAACCAAAAACACCAAACCTGTTGCTGTTGAGTCAATTCCGACTCACAGTGACCCTATAGGACAGAGTAGAACTGCCCCACAGGGTTTCCAAGGAGCGGATAATGGATTCCAACCGCCAACCTTTTGGTTAGCAGCCGAGCACTTAACCACTGCACCACCAGGGCTCCTTGTCTTAGCCAGTGAGACCCATTTCAGAGTTCCGACCTTCAGAACTGTAAGACAGCAAATTTGCATTGTTTTAACTAAGTTTGAGGTCATTTGTTACAGCAGCAGTAGAACATGAACTCAGAGTCTGACACACAGTATCATATTCAGTCTTCTCACAGTTCTGACGACATCGTTACAATGTCTGAGTCACAGATGAGCACCAGAAGTTCAGAGGAGTAAGAAACTCACATGACGACAAAAACTGGCAAGGACTCGAGCCAGGGTTCAAACAGGCAAGTTGGATTTTACAGTCCGGGATGTTTTTTCTTTCTGCTACACCAAACTTGATTGAGAAAAAATTCAAGACCACTTGTGGCCAAGGCAAACCATTTTCAACAGAAGGCTTGGGGCTCATTCTCTCACCAAGCCTTGAAGTCCCTAGAGACGGAGGTGGTGTAGGGGCAGGAACAGGACACATAAATAGACTGACTGGCTTCTGGTTTATCTCGCCCCCTGCACTTCTCATTTGGGTAGTTTATCCCTGAGTACACATGCAAGCACCCGTGTACATGTGCGTGTGCGTGTGTTTGTACGCATGTGTGTACGTGCGCATATGTGTGAATGGGTGCGTGTGTGTGCACGTTGTGTGCATGTGTGCATGTGTGCACATGTATGTATTTGTGTGTATGTGTAGGTGTGTGTGCGTGTGTGCATGTGTGTGCGTATGTGTACGTGAGTGTGTACATGTGTGTGCATGCAGGCACGTGTCTGTGTGCATGTCTGTGTGTGTGCGCATGCACCTGCACGTACATCTCACCAATTGTTAAGTAAGAATGTTCTTGCTGGTACATTCTGGAGGAACCCAGGTCTGACACCCTTTCCACAGTGACTCTGCCATCTGAAGATCTTATCTCTTTTGGTTGATGGAGTAGATTAGCGGTCCTCAATCGGGAGTGATTTTGGTCCCAAGGTGACACTTGTCAATGTCTGGAGACATTTTTGGTTGTCACAGCTGGGAGGGAGGGTGTTACTGGCATCTCGATAGTAGAGGCCAGGGATGCTGCTAAATATCCTATGGTGCACAGGATGGCCTCCTCCCCCCAACCCTCCCCACACACTCAAGCAAGCCTGGCCCAAAATGTCAATAATGTTGAGGTTGCCAAACCCTAGATTAGACTGTCGAGAAGTTATAGATTCACCAAGGCTGGGAGCAGTTTTTCAGTATGTAATATCTCAGATATTTATCATAAGATATGATCTATCTATATATTGTATGTCCAAATTTTATTGAAGTTACTTGAGTAAACTTATACATAGTTTTTACTAGGAATAGTTTTTGTAACTCAAATGCCACACTAATCTTGTAAAAAAAAAAAAAAAAAAGCCTGCAGAAAAAAATTGGCATCTAAAATTTTATGATTTCATGATACCCTGGCACCTGGGGAAAAGATGTACAATCCATCTCTTGACTGATGTTAATTGATCACCTACTCTGTATATTCCACAAAGCTAAGTTTCAGGGTGCTACAAAGATGTCTGGCTCCTAGTTTCTGTCTAGCTCATTTGAAGAATTGAATAATTACCTGAACAATTAAAGAGCCGCACTGAAGGACTAAACAGTTTAATAAACTTAAGAAATGTCCCAAGGCAGAACACAATTAGTTACTAAATGAATAACAGAGGCAAAGAGCATCAGGGTCCAGAGGAGAATGGGATTGATGTGGTGGGCAGGGATTCGTGTCCATTGTTGTGGGGGTGGGGGTAACAAGAACGGGTTCTGAGAATACGTACAGTTAGGAGGGGCAGAGAGAGAGAATGTGGGGGAGGGGAAGCTGAAAGCAATCGCTACTAAAAATCCTCCAGTGCTTTCCTTTTGCTCCTGGGATGTATTTCAAACTACGCATTCATTTCTTTGGAGTCCCTGGGTGTGCGAATGGTTAACATACTTGGCTGCTAACCAAAAAGTTGATGGTTCAAGTTTACTCAGAGGTACCTCAAAAGGAAGACCTGGTGGTATACTTCTGAAAAAAAAATCAGCCATTGAAACCCCAACGGAGCACAGTTCTGACACACCTGGGGTCACCGTAAGTCAGAAATGACTCCGTGGCAACCCAACGGAGCACAGCTCTGACACACCTGGCGTCACCTGGGGTCACCGTAAGTCGGAAATGACTCCGTGGCAACCCAACGAAGCACAGCTCTGACACACCTGGGGTCACCGAGCACAGCTCTGACACACCTGGGGTGGCACCCTAAGTCGGAAATGACTCAGTGGCAACTGGTTTTATTTATTGCTTCAATCAATAAACATTTATCAAGCACCTACTCTGTTTGGCATTATTGCAGACCCAGTCCCTGCCTTCAAGGAGCTCACAGGCTGGTGGAAAAGTCCAAAATGGACAAGTGGCTACAGGTGTGACAAGGGTTATGCAGGAGAAGGCAAAGGCGTAAAGGGTCATATCATGTGGGAGCTTATTTAATATGGAGACAGAGAGGTATGGAGGCCATTCTTTACTTGCAGGAAGAAGTGCCGGTGGCTATGGAGGGTGGCTAATGAGGCTGCTAGATAAGGAGCAGAAATCTCAGACTCTACCTCTGGAAAAATCGACTATGGAAAATCCAGTGGAATTCCTCTTCTGCTGTGCTCCATTGGCTTGATGTGAAGGGGAAGCTCTCAGCGGGCAGGCAGAGTTGGTCCAGGGAAAACTGATAAAGTGGAAGAAGTTCATGGACATCCGTTGTTTTTGCCTGCTCAGCATCCTTGTCCCTGATTCTGGTTACAGTATTCCAGTCCTTCCCTGAGAACTGCCCTTCTTGACCTTGATTCATGTGGTTTGGGCAGGGCTGACCCACCTCTGGAATGAGAGGTAGTCATTCACGACACTGCGTTCCCTAGGCCCTGGTGGCTGTAAGGGTTGGACACCTGACTTGATTGAGTCAGTAAGAGTCAGACACAGGGCTTGTGCTGAAACCACAGGGAGGGAGAAGCTCTTCTGTCAGGGTTACTACACATGCAGAATGTGGCCAAGGAGCTACTGGCAGCAAGCATCTTGCCTCTATGAGGAGAGAGGCTGCTGGAGGATGAAGACACACCAGAGGAAAAGAGCTGAAAGAAAGAGAGCGAGAGAGAGGGAAATTCTGACGACATAATTTGGGCATCTGGATCCAGCCACACCTGTAGCTCTAGACTGTTTGGTTACATGGAAGGCTGAAGCCATCCTTAGTCTAGGCCAGTCTGAAGTGGGATTCTGTTACTTGCGACAGAAGAAGGCTTTAGCAGAGCCCCACCTATTCATGTTTCTTCATTTGCCTTCTCCCTTTCCAGGTACTTCTTCCCACCATCCATGCAGCTCCTTCTCCCAGATACCCACTGCCTCAGGCTCAGAGTCTGACATTTTGCTTTTCTAGCTGGGCTGCCATTAATCCATCATTTGGACATTTCTTGAGAACTCCTCTTCTAATCAAACCTTACTCGTCCTGAGTTCCAGTCCTTCAAGCCCTTAATAGAACACAGCCTAGTCTGAAAACCTAATAATTCCTTTGTATAGTCATTCAACACATTTGTTGGCACCTAGTAGGCCCCAGGCACCGTTCTAGGCACTTTGAGTACAAGCCAAGAAAGGTCACTGCTCTCAGAGAACTACCATTCTAGATTATTGTACAATAATCTAATCTTCACTAATGTTGATGATGCTCACCCCAGGGGCTGGCAAACTGCGGCCTGGGGGCCAAATACTGTCTGTTGCTTGATTTTATAAACAAAGTTTTTTTTTTTTTATTAACTTTTATTGAGCTTCAAGTGAACGTTTACAAATCAAGTCAGACTGTCACACATAAGTTTATATACATCTTACTCCGTACTCCCACTTGCTCTCCCCCTAATGAGTCAGCCCTTCCAGTCTCTCCTTTCGTGACAATTTTGTCAGCTTCCAACTCTCTCTATCCTCCCATCCCCCCTCCAGACAGGAGATGCCAACACAGTCTCAAGTGTCCACCTGATATCATTAGCTCACTCTTCATCAGCATCTCTCTCCTACCCACTGTCCAGTCCCTTTCATGTCTGATGAGCTGTCTTCGGGGATGGTTCCTGTCCTGTGCCAACAGAAGGTTTGGGGACCAGGACCGCCGGGATTCCTCTAGTCTCAGTCAGACCATTAAGTATGGTCTTTTTATGAGAATTTGGGGTCTGCATTCCGCTGATCTCCTGCTCCCTCAGGGGTTCTCTGTTGTGCTCCCTGTCGGGGCAGTCGTTGACTGTGGCCGGGCACCAACTAGTTCTTCTGGTCTCAGGATGATGTAAGTCTCTGGTTCATGTGGCCCTTTCTGTCTCTTGGGCTCTTAGTTGTCGTGTGACCTTGGTGTTCTTCATTCTCCTTTGCTCCAGGTAGGTTGAGACCAACTGATGCATCTTAGATGGCCGCTTGTTAGCATTTAAGACCCCAGATGCCACATCTCAGAGTGGGATGCAGAATGATTTCATAATAGAATTATTTTGCCAATTGACTTAGAAGTCCCCTTAAACCATGGTCCCCAAACCCCCGCCCTTGCTCCGCTGACCTTTGAAGCATTCATTTCATCCCGGAAACTTCTTTGCTTTTGGTCCAGTCCAATTGAGCTGACCTTCCATGTATTGAGTGTTGTCCTTCCCTTCACCTAAAGCAGTTCTTATCTACTAATTAATCAGTAAAAAAAACCCTCTTCCTCCCTCCCTCCCTCCCCTCCTCGTAACCACAAAAGTATGTGTTCTTCTCAGTTTATACTTGATTTTATAAATAAAGTTTTATTGGAGCACATCCACACTCATTTTTTTTACATATTGTCTGTGGCAGAGCTGAGTCACCATTTCAAAGACTGTATGGTTGAAATATTTACTGCCTGGTCCTTTACAGAAAGTGTGATGACTCCTGGACTAACCTATGTTTCCTCCCGAAAGTATCTGCAGCCTATGTGGGATTCCAAGAGGTTTAATGTTTTAACTCAGTTCTTGGTGGTGGAGGCAAGTGAGCGGAGGATAGGCCTTAACTCTTAGGAGCCCGGTAGCTCTGTCTGAAACGCCGCTCTGCAGGCACATTTATTTTATGTATTCTGATTAAAAAACCCTGCACAGTTTTTCATTCTACCCCATAGCATGGCTGTTTGTTTCAATATAAAAATGCTCTTTCAGGTTTTACCAATAAGTTGATGTGTCAAGAAGCTGCTCCATGACTGCAGGTCCCCTGTGTGCTCCAGCCTGAAAAGAAGGGCCTGCATTCAACATCATTGTTGCTGTTCATTGCTCTCAGCTCAGCTCCGACTCATGGTGACGATATGCATAACAGAAGGAAACATTTCCTGGTCCTGCGCTATCTTCACGATCCTTAGTACGTTTGAGTCCACCATTGCCGCTACTGTGAATTCTGCCTGTCTTCCAACTTTTTTTTTTCCAACCTAGGGGGCTCATTTTCCAGCACCGTTACCAGATAATATTCTGTGGTCATCCATGGGGTTTTCATTGGCTAATTTTCAGAAGTAGATTTCCTGGCCTTTCTTCTGCGTCTGCCTTAGTCTAGAAGCTCTGCTGAAATCTGTCCACCATGGGTGATCCTGCTGGTATTTGAAATGCCAGCGGCATAGTTCCCAGTATCTCAGCAACATGTAAACCACCAGTGTGACAAACCGGCAGACCAGTGGCGGGATTCAAATAGCATGTCTCTACTCTACTGTGGGGCTTTTCAAGCCATGGCTAGAAGAGGGGAGACTTTCCCTTGCACTTTCTGCCCCCTGCCCATCCAGAGCCGTTGGGAAAGGCCACGGTTTCTCACTGGTTTTCTGGCCCAGCATCTGTCCCTTCTGCCTCCTTGGAATTTACAAGGATCTACAAAAATGTTTGTACTATTTGTTTAGGTTCCTTGAAGTGTTAGTTTTCCCACTGAGTGGAGACATTTCGGTATTATTCGGTATGGTGTGTTTTTATTCCCTTCCCTCTAATGACCTGTCTCTGAGGTCCTTTGTTGGAACCCATTAATATATTATCTGTGGACAGAGGTTGCTGAAGGGTGCACTTGCTGGTCTGAGGCTATGATTATAGACGATTTTGTTGTCTTTATTTATTCTCTTGGCTTATTTGGTGGTGGAAAGGTTGTTCTGTGTGGTTTGAACACTGCATTTGTTATTGATGCACAAAACAGCATTCATTATTTATTGAGTGCTTTTGATTTTTTTTTTTTTTTTAACTCTTGAGAACTGGTGTCTGTTCCTATTATTAAATTTAACCCTATTGGAAAGAGAAATGTCCCCACAGATCCAGCCCTCTTCCTCTTGGTGTGGCAGGAAGGGAGTTAGGGCTGAGGGGCCGTTATCATTTAGGGGTTTCTTATGATTCACTCATCAAAGAGACACTGGCTGAAGGCCTACTACGTGTCTGGTCTTGTGCTAAGCACTTTATCTGCACGATCTCATTTAATCAGCACCACAGTCACAGTAAAGTAAGGCTTTTATCCCAATTTTACAAAGATGATGAAATTTAGAGTTGTTAAGTAACTTGGTCAAGGTAATTCAACTAAATAACACCAATAACAAGAGGACGAAAAATAAGGCAAAGAATAAGACGATATGGCTAATTTATTTAACATGCAATATACTAAGCAAGGAGTCCCTTGATATTGCAAATAGTTAACATGCTTAGCTGCTAAGTGCAAGGTTGGTGGTTCGAGCCCAACCAGAGGCGCCTTGGAAGAAAGGCCTGGCAATCTACTTTAGAAAAATTAGCCAGTGAAAATCCTATGGAGCACAGTTCCACTCTGATGCACATGCTGTTGTCATGAGTCAGAATTGCCTTGACAGCAACTATTTTTTATACTAGGCACTGTGCTAAACACTTTACACATAGTATTTTCTTCATTGTTACAACAGCTGTATGGAGCAGATACTATTATTGTTGTTGTTGTCGTATGCTGTCGAGTCAATTCTGACTCATAGCAACCTAAAGGACGGAGTAGAACTGCCCCACAGGGTTTCCATGGTTGTAATCTTTATGGAAGAAGACTGCCACAGCTTTCTACTGCAGGAGCTGCGGGTGGGTTTGAACCACCGACATTTTGGATAGCAGCCGAGTGCTTTAACCACTGTGCCACCACTGCCATTTCATAGACCAGGAAACCTGGATCAAAGATGTTGGGGAACCCACTTGAGGTCACCAGATGAGCAAGGAGTGAAGCTGCAATTCAATCCCAGAGAGCTTAACTTCAGAGTCCCTTTTTTTTAAGCCTGTGCTAATACAGGTGACCCTGTCTTCTGGGAAGTATAACTGGGCCTCAACACACCCAGCATCCTCTGGGGCCACTGCCATGACTCCTCAATTCCTGCTGGCCTCCATGACCTGCCAGCGTCTGCCTCGGAACTGTCACCTTGGCCAAGGACCCAGCCATCTTAACTCCCGACAGAACCCCCAGAGCAGGTGAGGGACTCAGCCCCCTTTGCCACTTTCAGGATGTGGAGATTAGAGGTGTGTGAATTAGAAAGAGCTCAGACCGAGAGTTTAGAAGCCCAGGTTCTAGCCCAGCTCTAGTGCGGTGTAACTCTGCACGCGCTCTGCCCCCTCTCCAGCCAGTCGTTTCATCTGAACAGTGAGAATGTTGGACAGCATGGACTCAACGCCCCCTTCCTGGCTGAGCATCCTTTGTTTCTATGACTTAATCTCTGTCCAAGGTGCTGTCGATTTTCCTGTGGACCTGGTGTGAATAAAAAAAGAACAGACAAATCTCTGGATGTGGGGGAGCCACAGAGCCCTCTGGGAAGTGAACTCTCAACATTGCATTCAGGGAGCCTCCTATGTCCCGAGAATTCTTACCTGGATGGAAGGATGGAGGACAGGTGGCAGAGGAGCAAAAAGAGGATGCTGGTGTGCGAAGCTGTTCATAGGAAGTTAAGAATCTTAGAAGTCACCCAGGCAGATCAGAATGCCAAACTTCAAGACGTGGAAATGCCTACTGAGCTAGCACAGCAATATCACAATTACCACAGCACCCTTTTTTCCTCCTCTCTCCTCTTGCTGACCTCAGTCCCCCCCAAACCCCATGGTCAGACTCACTACCAAACTTCCTGTGGCTGCTTCCTCCACAAGTAATGGCTCTCATTCCTTCCTTCTTTAAATCCTACTCATACTGCCATACAAGCCTCACCTCCTCTGTGAACGACCTGAATAATTCCAGCCCTCGTTCATCTCTCCTCCCGCAGTCACCCCTACCATGCATAGCTTATTTCTCAATTGCCTTTAATTGGTTTCCTTGTGCTGGTTTCAGCTCACAGCTAGTCTGTATGCCCGGGGAGCCAGATCCAGTGCTGGATACTGAGTGGGGTCTCCCCATATCTCATTGCCCAGCCTTTGGGGCGTGGAAGATGAAATGGAATGAAAGGTCTCTGACTTTTGGATAGCTCCCACTTTCAGCCACACATATTCAATGTGTTTCTACTATCTGCCAGGCTGAATGCTTGGTGCTCCACAGGGAGCAAGACCTACAAGGCACTGCTTCTTGTGCCTCATGTCTTTTAGTTTTTTTCCTGGTCCATTGAAACGTCTTCCCAAGCCTGAACAATCATGCCTATATGCTTATGCATATCTGACTTGTTTTCCAGAAGATGGTAATTGTAGGCTTTCCTATTTTAGCTGGGATTTTAAAGGTAGAGAACCAGCCATGATTAAATAAAAAATATGAAAATGTCTTAAATAAATGCAAAGCACAAAATGTTAGGTACTGGTGTTTTTAGAATATTCCTTCTTCTTATATAATCATTTGACGTTTAACTCTGGCCTGGCAGGGAGACACTGGCCCACTTAATGATTTGTGGATTGATAAGTGAAACCCAGACAGAAAGGGCGGTATAGCAGAATTCTGCCACTAGATGGCAATCTCAGGCTGTAAATGCTTCCCCAGCCTTTGCACAAGCTGACTGGCAGAGCGCCTGTCTCTAAAACTCAGCCACCGTGCGTTTGAAATTCTGGGTTCCCAAGTACACCTCCATTTGCTGCAGAAATATTTCAGCTGATTTTGAAACTTTCCAAGACATACTAGGTCCGTTGCTTTCTTAACTACCTTTTTAATTCAACTGAGTAAACTTAATCAACTAAGAGGGAGGGAGTGAGCTAGAGTTAACTAACATTCAAATGTAATTTAAAAACGCACCCTGGTTAAAAAAGAAAAAAAAATTTTTTTTTTATGTTCTAAAAATGAACCTTGAATGCATTTTATATAAAAGCATAATAGTGGTATGGAAGGTGAGTGTACCTCCAGAAAATTCCATCTTCCTTCTCTGGAAATTGAGGGTTGGGGTAAGGACAGGGCTGTAGGAGTTTCAGGTCTGTGCCCCATAGCTCTGCCCTGTCTGAGCTGACTGAGCCGGAGACAGACAAAAGGTCGAACAGAGCCGTTCCAAGTCCCACTTTTTGGAGAATTTGGAACTTAGACAGATGCAGGGCGTTGAGTTTATGAAATCAAAAGCGCCCCTGTTATTCTCTATTGGTGGCTGACAACCACCTAGTATTAACGCTGAAATGCAACAACCCCTCCATTTCCTCCGGGTGAGTCGCTTTAATCAGGTCCCACCCCAGGATACCATCAGGAAATAGACTAGACTGGAATGGATTGTTAATTATTTTTGGCATAGAAGAAGATAACATGGCCCGAGAATAAAATCTTAAACTGATTTACAATAAACCGCTAGCCTTCTTGCTTGCTAGCTGTACCTGGGTCACTATTTGTCAACAGTAAGTGCTAGATCCTGGACTGGTCATTTTTCTGAATTAAACCACTAGATAACCTGACTATTCAGTATCGTCTTTCACTGATGCTGGTGCTGACAAGGACAATGGCCACAAACTGCACAGCTTTGCATGGCTGAACGACCATGTTCTCAAGCCACTGTCTCAGTCATTGAAAACAAACAAAAATGGTTCCATGTCACAGATAAAAAGAATCACTGATTGCATCAGTAGATCCCAACTGTGGGGGATTTTGCCCCTTCCCTCCTCCCCCCACCCCCACCCCTACATTTGGCAATGTCTGTTAACATTTTCGGTTGTCACAACTTGGGGGCGGGGTGCTCCTGGTATCTACTCAGCCTGTATTTATAGGCTTCTTTCTCTTATTCCTTTTATAACTTTTTAGGGACCAGGAATGCTGCTAAACATACTATAATGCACAGAACAGCCCCCTGCAGCCCAGGGTAACCATTGCTGTCGAGTTGACCCTGAGTCATGGTGGCCCCATGTGTATCAGATTAGAACTGTGCTCCACAGGGTTGTCAATGACTAATTTTTCCAAAGTAGATCACCAGGACTTCTTCCAAGGCACCCCTCGGTACACTGAAACCTCTAAGCTTTCGCTTAGCAGCCAAGTGCATGAAGCATTTGTACCACCCAGGGACTCCCAACACAGGATTAACTGGTCAAAATATCAACAGTGCTGAGGCTGAGAAGCCCTGGACTGAATCTTCCACTTTCACCCAGTGGTATGAAAAGTTCAGGTAATTCTAGGAGTTACACAAGTCAAAAAAGGACTGATGGGGCTGTGTGTCTTTGGGTAGACACAATGTTGGGTTCCTGAGACTCTGGCCCCCTACCCTTTCTTCCCCACCCTGACCCCAGGGTACCCGCGCGGCCTCCCTAGCTCCGGCTGTTTGTGAATTGCGTCAGACCACCCATCTGTCTCCAGGAAAAAGGATCCAAAAATGCAAATAACATGCTCTCTGCTAAGTACACAGCTGTGCAAAGAATGATTTAAATCAGGGCTGGTAACATTTTTTTTTTTTTTTTAAAGGAACTTATTCCAAAACTTCTCTAGTCTCTTAAAGAGTCTTAAAAAATTTCTTGTTGAGACATGAAGCTGCCCATCTCTCTTTCCAGGCGAACTTGCTGAGAATTTGGCAATTCTCTGACCAGAGTCTCTTCTCTTCCTTCCTTCCTTTTTACTTCCAAGTTTCTTCCCATTTCACAGGGCAAGTTACCTAATGGGTTCTGAGCCTTAGTTTTTCTTATCTACAAAATGAGAATGATAATTCCCACTTTATGGAGTTGTGCTGACGTGGGCGTACATCAGTGTCCAGCACAGGATTCTATGCTCTCTGACCCGACCTCCGGGCACTGGTTTGGGCCTCCAGTAAGCCATGTTTGTCTATATGATCTTGCCTTCCTGACCACATAGCTGACTGATCCTGGGATGAGCCAATTGGATCCCCTTTTTCTGGACTCTGAACTTGGTATGGGGAGGCAGCATAGAAATCACTACCCACTAGAGCTGGGGTCACGCTGATGGCAATTCATGTGTTTTCTTTCTCCAGTTTTTACATTGTCCCTGAATGTAGCTGTTTTCTCCAAGTTGTCTCCCTTAGTTAATTATCAATGCCCTCCGTTGCCTGGAGTCAGCCTCTATGTGTAGCACCCTGTCTCTCCTCGTCTGCATCCCATGTAGTCCGGCACTTGCGTGGCTTGGTGGGCACTGCTTCCTTCTGCCGGAATGCTCCTTCCACTCCCCCTGCTCTTGGGACTGCTTCACAGCCAAAGTTAAAGGCAAATTCAAAAGCTATCGCCTGCATGAAGCATTCTTTGGCTTTCCCAGTCAGAAGGAATCTGCAGTTTCCCACGTAATGGAATCCTGTCTATTTCACACTCCTTTTTTATTAATGTACATAGGAGTCCCCGGGTGACGCAAACCGTTAAGTACTTGACTACTAGCTGAAAGGTTGGAGGTTCCAACCCACCCAGAGGCGCCTAGGAAGACAGGCCTGGCGATCTGCTTCTGAAAGGCCACAGCCTTGAAACCCCATGGGGCAGTTCCGCTCTGCACACACAGGTCGCCACGAGCTGGAATCGGCTCCGCGGCAACTGGTAACTAACGTGCGAGGCTCGTCTCCCCGTGTTGCAGCATTCTAGCGCGGTCTTCGTTTTGCAGTTCCTCATCTTTGCACGGAGTAGAAAACAAACCCAGTGCCACCGAGTCGATTCCGACTCATAGCGACCCTATAGGACAGAGTAGTGTTTTACAATGTTTGACGCATTGCACTGGGCAAATATGCTGCAAAAGATCTCTTTAAAGTATTAAAAAGCAAAGATGAGAACTTTGAGAACTAAGGTGCGTCTGACCCAAGCCATGGTGTTTTCATGCATGAGAAAGCTGGAAAAACGAATAAGGAAGGCGAAAGCAGAATTGACGCCTCTGAATTGTGGTTTTGGGGAAGAATATTGAATATACCACGGACTGCCAGAGGAAGAACAAATTTGCCGTGGGAGAAGTACAACCAGAAGGCTCCTAAGAAGCGAGGATGGCGAGACTGCGTCTCCCATACTTCGGACATGTTGTCAGGAGGGATCAGTCCCTGGAGAAGGACACCATGCTTGGCAGGGTACAGGGTCAGCAGAAAAGAGGAAGACCCTCGATGAGACAGATTGACACAGTGGCTGCACCAACGGGCTCAAGCATAACGATAGTAAGGATGGAGCAGGACAGGGCGGTGTTTCGTTCTCTTGTACACAGGGTCACTATGAGTTGGAACTGACTCGACAGCACCTAACAACATTGTTTTACACAGTGTAGATACTCAAATTAAAATTTATAAAATAAACTGCTTATTTATTTATCTGTGGTCTGGTAGCGTCTTCTGTAATTGTCATTGCATCATTTTCAATGCTGAGATAAAATGCTCATGTATATAAAAATAAAACCCAGGGAAAAATAAGGACCTATTTCAAACGCTTTTGTTCCCCATGAAGCTCTCTGTGGTTTTCCCATCAAGAATTAACTCTTTCATTAGATATTTTCTTCAGGTAATCCAGAAGGCAAATCCAGTTATGGGAAAAAATGCTTTCTTCTGTCTTGACCGCACAAACTGAACAAAATCACTAATTAAAATCCTCCTCATTCACTTCACTTTGCAAGCTGGCATGGAAAAATTTACTAAGCCGAAAGGAAACCATGGAATTCCCCAGAAAAACCACACAAAAGAATGGGCATAAATCAGGGAAATTCACAGGGTATAGTTAAGCCATTCAAGAAAAAAGAGACTGAGCACAGTGATTCTCAAAATGCGGCTCTTGTACCCTGGGAGATGGTTTTAGGTGGGACAGAGATGGGTCATCACAGGGCCTTGTGAGTTAGTCTTTCTCTTCCGCTTCTTCTGACTACCCCGGGAAGGAAGTCTCACTCTGGTGGAACAATGTCTTAAATTTGCTAATCCTCCTTTGTTTTAAAGAGAGGCCAGGTAGGCTGACATTTAGAGCCTTCTGCAGGACACAAAATCAACCTAGAATTTACTAACACTGTTTTATTTTCACTGAAGGTTTTTTTTTTAATAAATACTCTCTTGAACAATCAGGCATAACCAGATTTCCTTTAAAATCTAAGTTTAAAAATAGGAGTAGATTTAAAAATACACATATGAAAAACAAACAAGAGTACCAGTGGTGTGTAGATAAGGCGTGGGGGTGGGCAGGAATGAGAGTTTTAGAAACGCTTTGCTATCACTATACACTGCCTGTTCAGCCACGGCGAACGTTAACGGTGTGTTGGTGATGACAGAGGGAGAGAGACCTACACACAGACATCTGTCCTAATTCTTCTGAAAGGCAGATTTGGGCGAACGTTAAAGGTGTGTTGGTGATGACAGAGGGAGAGAGACCTACACACAGACATCTGTCCTAATTCTTCTGAAAGGCAGATTTGGGCGAACGTTAAAGGTGTGTTGGTGATGACAGAGGGAGAGAGACCTACACACAGACATCTGTCCTAATTCTTCTGAAAGGCAGATTTGGAAAGAATTTTTCCATGGAACCTCATCACATAATATGCACAGATGAGGATTTATTTTTACATAACTTTAAGTTCTTAATTCCTCTGAATCATTTCCACATTACATTTTGCTTTCTTTCCAGTTATTTTTCATGTGTGTCCTGCTTCCAACAGAATAGTAAACATGAATTGTCATGGTCTGACTCTGACAAACTATGCAAACCACCGCCCAATCCAATTATTCTGTCTCATTAAAGCAGTTAGTTTTAAATTACAACTGAGCTCAATTTTAGGGCGAAAAAAATAAATCTCTCTTTTTAATTTTCCAGTGCCTTAGTTTTAGTCAGCTTTGCAAACTCTACTTATGGACTGTCTGGAAAAATAAACCTAAATGTAAATTATGTTTTAAATCCCCACGGACAAGCTGTTCTGCCTTATTTGTTAGAAAGCAAATAAGACCTGCTTTATAGCCTGTTTACTAAACTAAAAATTTCAAACTTAGAGTTTTGAAACACATCAACTGTATTGATGCTATAACTACAGAAATTACTAAATGGAGTAATGCTTTCAGGATGAGATTCTTTAAAACAAATCGTTATTTGATGCTGTTCTTTTAAAATTATATGCTTGTATGGAATTAAGAAATGTATACACACACACTACTCTACTCAGCATCCTAAGCTGCTGTTTAGGCCATCCATCAGAGCTGGAGGCCTCTTTGAGCTTCATGGTAATTTAATTTGGATCACCCAAGATCCTCAAGCATGCATTAATTCCCCTCCCTCCTGGGGACTACGTTGCCATCCCTCCTGTGGACTGTGTCACCATCCCTCTCTCCTGTGGACTGTGTCACCATCAATGTTTCAAAAACCAATGGCAAAGCCATTATCTGATGTCTCAAATACATTCAGGCTCAAACTGTCATCGGATATTCTGAGGAACCCCAGGGTAGGCAACGTGTTCATAAGTCCATTGATCTACTACCTGCCCTTGGAAAGTTTTTGCATGTACCATTTTTCATGATAACAATGTCTAAATAGGAGTGGCTGGTGGATTTGAACTGCCTGCCTTTGGTTAGCAGCTGAGCTCCTAACCACTGAGCCAGCAGGGCCCCACTTCACACACAGGAAACACTAAGGAGGCGGGTGTTCTGCTGTGTGACTCTCTCCTGGGGCAGATCCAGGTTGGAAAGAAATGCTCCGGGAAATGCGCAGAGCAGTGACGCACGCTGCCGGATGCTCGGGTACAGCTGTGGGCGCTGTCTGAGCGGCAATTGCTGGCTTGGGGCTGTGGCAGAGATACGGCGGACGCAGAGGAGACGCAGTTCCCTCTGCACATCAGCCATATGATTGCACATCGCTGTCCTCCAGTCTCCAAAAGCACAGTAAAGCACAAGAGAAGCAGAGAGATGTTAATGCAGGGAAAACTCTTCTTTTTTAATTTACTTTTTCGGGGGCAAAATTTTTCGCTGGTATTGGTGGCTGTTGAGTCAGCTCTGACTTATGGTGACCTTATATATCACAGAACGAAATGTTGCCCGGTCTGGTGTCATCTTCATGATCCTCCCAACCTAGGGGGTTCCCCTTCCAGCTCTATATCAGACAAAATTCATGGTGAGCCATAAGGTGTTCCCTGGCTAACTTCCGCTGAGTAGGTCACGAGGCCTTCCTTCCTAGGCTATCTTAGTCTGGACGCTCCTCTGAAACCTGTCTACCACGGGTGACCCTGCTGGCTTTTGAATACCAGTGGCATAGCTTCCAGCATCAGAACCACATGCAGGCCACCACAGTATGACAAAGTGACAGACAGGTGGTGGGGATGAAATTTAGTAATTATTAGCAACTTGCTTCCCACTGATGGTGGCCTACCATGCGTGGTGAAAGATTAGTAAACTGCTCTTTCCTCACCCATGAAATGACACCAGAACTACATGGACGCTCAAACCCCAGGCTGAGATGCTGTCCTGCTTTTGTCTTTTGTCTCCACCACATCTACCCCTTTCCACACACATTTAATTCAGCCATAAGCCATTCTGGGTCGTTCTCTAAAACATCTATTTTTCTCCTTGTGACTACAGTCTAAGCCGCCACCATCTCCTGCCCGGATGACCGCAGTAGGTCTCCTACTGGCCTCTCTGCTTCTATACTTTTGAAAGAAAGAACACATGTAACATACATGTATTTTTTTCTAATGATTTTTTTTTTTAATAACAGCTATAAAAACCAAAAAACCCGTTGTTGTCGAGTCAATTCTGACTCATAGCGACCCTATAGGACAGAGTAGAACTGCCCCATAGGGTTTCCAAGGAGTGGCTGGTGGATTAAAACTGCTGACCTTTTGGTTAGTAGCTGAGCTCTTAACCGCTGTGCCACCGGGGCTCCAATCACAGCTATACTGAGGTATAATTTACATACAATCATTCACTTGTCTTAAGTATGTAACTCAATGATTTCTAGTAAACTTATAGCATTGTATAACCATAGTCACAATCTAATTTTATGACCTATTGATCGCCCCCAAAATCCCCTGTGCCTGTTGGCAGCACCTCCCACTCTCAGTCGTAGACCACCACTCATCCACTTTCTATCTCCACGGATTTGCCTTTTCTGGACATTTTATATAAATGGAATCAAGTAGTCTGTGATCTTTTGCATCTGGCTTCTTTCACTCAGCGTAATGTTTTTCAAATTCATCAATGTCGTTGTAGCATGTACTACTATGGTTGAGTAGTACACTCATATATGTAATTTCTGAAGCGTGATGCCAATGGAACCCTTAGGAGGCCATGGCTCGACTTTGATCTAGACTACCACACAGCTCTTTAACATTCTTGGGCAGTGGCGCTTCAGTGGTAGACTTCCTTCCTTCCATGTGAAAGACGCAGGTTTGATGCCCAGCCAGCACACCTCCAGCCCAGCCACCACCTGTCTGTCAGCGGAGGCCCGTGTGTGGCTGTGATGCTGACCAGGTTTCAGTGGAGCTTCCAGACGAAGACAGCCTGGGAAAGATGGCCTGGTGACCTACGTCCCAAAACCAGCCCGCCAATGAAAGCCCTGTGGGTCACAATGGTCTGATTTGTAACCGATCGTGGTGACGGTGCAGGACCAGGCAGCGTTTTGTTCCATTGTGCATGGGGTCACCGTGAGCTGGGGGCTAACTTGATGGCAGCTAACGACAACAATTTAGTATTCTGCATCCACTCTTTTTTTTTTTTTTTTTTTTTGTGTGTGTGTTTTAGGTGAAAATTTACAGAGTAAATTAGTTTTTCATTAAACAGTTAGTACTCAAATTGTTTTGTGACAGTGGTTGCCAGCTCTGCGATGTGTCAACACCCTCTTCTCTACCCCAGGTTCCCCATTTCCATTCATCCAGTTTTCCTGTGCCTTTCTGCCTTCTTGTCTTCGCTTTTGGGCAGGTGTGCCCATTAGTCTCGTATACATGACTGAATTATGAAGCACTTTCTCACGTGTGTTATTGTTTCTTTTACAGGCCTGTCTAATCTTTGGCTGAAGGGTGAGCCTTGGGAGCCCCCAGCTCATGGAGATCCCACGCACAATACAACAAAACGCTGCCTGGTCCTGCACCATCACCATGACTGGTTACGGATCAGACTGTTGTGATCCATAGGGTTTTTGGGAATGACTTCAGTTCTGAGTTAAGAGTGTTGGGGGTCTGTTTCCACTCTTGTGTCTCTGCTATCCATTCCTCACAACGCGACTGGCATCATGGCAGCCCTTTGCTCACAGCTGTCTGATGGTTTCCTGTTGCATTAAAACTGAAACCAAGGTCCTTCCATGGCCTGTGTGATCCAGCCCCTGACTACTTCTCTGAACGCCTGTCTTACTGCTTTCCTTCTTGCTCACATACTCCAGATATAACGTTCTTTCTGTCCCCTGAATATAACAAGCTCATTCCCACCTCCAGGACTTTAAACTTGCTCTTTCCTCTTCCTTGAATGTTATTCCTCTTGATCTTGAGGTGACTGGATCCTTGACATTTAAGGCTCAACTCAAATAGCACCTCCTGAGGGAGACATTTCCAGACCAGCCAGAACATCACGGGGTGATGTGTTTTCTTCAGGGTGCTGTGTTAAATCATCTTTGTCTGCATAGTTACCGTATGTCCACTACCTCTAGAACACAGGTTCCCTAAAGGCAGTGACTGTGGCCATCTTGTTCGCTGTTGTATCCCTAGTGCCTAGACCAACCAGGTGCCCTCAAGTCGACACCGACTCATGGCTCCCCCATGGGTCAGAGCAGAGCTGTGCTCCACAGGGTTTTCAACGGCTGATTTTTTAGAAGTAGATTGCCAGGACTTTCTTCTGCTAGTGCCCAGAGCAATGTCTAATACATATTTTTATGTAAACAGTTATTGATTGAATGAATAAAAAAAAATTTTTTTTTTTAGAGACAGGTTAATTCAGGATGCAAAGCAGATCTGTAAATACAAAATACCTAGATCCATATCAAACTATAGTTTTTGTTTTGGTTGAACTGACAATATTTTTAGGTCTGTACTTTTCCATTTTCTTTTTAAAACAAGTCTTCCTATGAAGAAAATTTACTCAGTTGTTCCTTAATTAGGTTTAACATCATGTAGAGAAAGTACGCACTTCTGACCAGCACATCGGGTCTACAAAATCAGTGCAGATAGCATATTTACTGCTGGTCTGGAGCTGGCTTGCATACCCTCACTTTTTAACAAGGTGCTTGATATAAATTCCAAGGGACCTGTGGTTCCAGTTACCCTAGAAACCTAGGTCTGAAGATGAAGCCCTATTCATCACCTTTCTATTTAGAGTATCCTCAAGATTATATCAGTTTTTCATCTTATTTCACAGTGCCCGGGTATTTTTTATGTCAATTATGGGTCAAGCCTCTTTCTTAGTTAACTTTTTAAAAAGAGATAATACAAACCAAAAGGAAAAGAGAATCCTCTCATAGATATATATGTGTGTGTATGTATCTGTACACAGACACACATACATTTTCTACATATAATACTTGTTCCTAGACTCTGGAAAAGGAGCCTGAGTATCATACGTGGTTTGCGCTCAAATGCTAGCCTAAAGATTGGCAGTTCAAACCCACCCAGCAGCTTTCGTGGGAGAAAGGCCTGGCAAACTGCTTCTGTAAAGATTACAATCAAAAACAGGTCTACTCTGTAGCACATGGGGCGCCACGAGTTGGGATCGACTTGATGGCAACAGGTTTAGACTCTAGAAGAAGTTTAGCTGTTAGGTAAAGGGGTTGGCAGGTGATCTTTGTTGTCGTTGTTAGGTGCCACTGAGTTGATTTCGACTCCCAGTGACCCGGTGTGACAGAGTAGAACTACCTCATAGGGTTTTCTAGGCTGTAATTTTTATGGGAGCAGATTGCTAGTTCTTCCTGTTGTGGAGCCACTGGGTGAGTTCAAACCACCAACCTTTTGGTTAGCAGCCAAGTGCTCAACTGCTGCGCCACCAGGGCTCCTTTGTTTACTTTAATGAAAGCCTTGGTCCAAAGACTTGCTTGGCAGACTCATTTCCACTTGAACTTAACATGTGCAATATGTCTTGATACCTGATAGGTTTAAAAATAAATTAGGGAGGAATGAACACAAAATTCTATTTAAAAAAAGGACTTACATTTGTTACTAAAAAACCAAACCAGTTGTAGCCAAGTCAATTCCGACTCCCGGCAACCCCGTTGTGTGTCAGAGCAGAACTGTGCTCCACAGGGTTTTCAGTGGCTGAGTTTTCCAAAGCAGACGACCAGGCCTTTCTCCAGAGGTGCCTCTGAATAGATTCGAAACTCCAACCTTTTGGTTAGCAGCGAGTGTGTTAACTGTTTGCACCATCCAGGGACTAGTTATTGTGAGAGAAAAGGAACACTGGTGGCGCAGCGGTTAAGTGCTTGGCTGCTAACCGAAAGAGTAGGTAGTTTGAACCCAGTAGCCACTCCATGGGAGAAAGACGTGGCAGTCTGCTTCTGTAAGGACTACAGCCTTGGAAACCCCATGGGAGAGTTCTACTCTATCCTACAGGGTCGCTATGAGCCGGAATTCACTCAAAGGCAATGGGTTATTGTGAAAGACCTAGAAAATTCCTACAATGACTTGTATTTGTTTCATGTGCCTTGTTTCTCTCTACATATTTTAATCCATGACTTTGTCCTCTCCTGCAGTTTTTACCACCTAAGATCCCACGCAAATATAACTAAGACATTGAATTGCTCTCTATGTACAAACACCACCATGCAATCTACTTGCTTAGTTACATGAAGTATCACTCTGCTGTTTACAGAATAATTCTAATCGTGATGCTCTAGACAAATGGAGCAAATGGAGATTGCTCATTTAGGCCACGAAGTGACCTTCCTTTGAGCACAATGACTTGCTTCTGTTTATATACAAACAGCTGAACCACATCTTAATTTCTAGCTCAAGTTGAAAGACGGGCAACGGACGCCCTGAGGCGGCCAGAAACCCAGACAGCTTCCTGATGATGGACGCTGAAAAGATGGAGGTCTCCCAGCAAATACGTTCGGGAAGAGGCTTCCAATCACACATCTTCCCCAGCATTCAGGATGACAGCGGTTGAGCAGATACGTTTGCGCTGGAGTGGTGTGGCTGACTGTCCCCGGTCGCCCCGGGATGCAGGACTGACAGTGCTAGAACTGGGCAGTGCCGGGCAGACCGGGACGAACTGGCGACTCACACTACTCACCCACGTGCAGGAAACAAGGAGCTGTGAACCAGTATGACCATTTCTAGGAATTCAGCCTAATGAAACACTCATGGATGAGTATAAAACGATCCATACAAGGTTTCACGCGTGTGTGTGCGAGTGCACGCATGTGTGTGCGTGTGCGCACGTGTGTGCGCGTGTGCACGCCCACAGATACAGACAAGCAAACTGGAAGCAACACTAAAACATGTACCGTGACTGCTGCCGGGGCTGGGGCCGTAAGTAATATTTCATTTTTCCTTACACTTTCCCTCAATTTTTTGCAATGAACATTATTTTTACGATCAGGAAACATCAAATCTTATTTAAAAACAAAGCCAATAATAAGACTGAGCCTACTGCCCGGTACGGAGTCATTCCTGAGTAAATATTCTTTGAAGTGGGTGCACAAAATAGCCACCCCTCCCTCCCGCCAGGTCTCAGCGAGGTGCGTCTGTCGGCAGAGTCCCGGGTCCGAGATGCCACAGGGAAGTCTGAGTCGAGCCTGACTGGTGTACCTGTAGTTAAACATCATCCTCATGGAAGACTCCAAGTACCCAGCACCCCCGTTACCTAGGGAGAGCAGCTCACTCGCTCAGTAGGACCGTTTCTTGAAACGCTTTCACATTGAAGCCTGCCTACCGGCCGCAATCAGTACAAGCACAGCGCAGTTTGACTTATAAACCAAGCAGGAAGTGACACCTTGAGGGGGAAGCCAATGCATTCATTTTCTTTTTTTGGTTTGGTGTCAATGTCACCCTAATGTCAGCATGTAGCATTCTGTAAAAGACACGTCTTTGCTGACTTGGAGAAAGAACAAATTTGGTGCAGCTGTGTTGTAATCCTTGAGGGGAATAAAGGACCCAGCTAGAGCACCGGCTGTCCCTGTTTCTGGCTGACTATCCTTTACCCACAAGGTTGTATGAGATGCTGGGCTAGCTTCAACTCATTCGAGGTCATGCTCCAAGATGCTGAACTACGTAACTTACAGATTGCCAAGCGGTGTGTGTAAAGCAAGGTGTGGTGGTGATAGTCGACAGCAAACTCACGAGAGAAGAGCCGACTGCACTGTACTACCCCTGAAGAAGAGTATTTGTTGTTGTCAGCTGCCACCAAGTCAGCCCCCGGCTTCTGGTGACCCCATGCAGGATGGAACGAAATGCTACCCAGTCCTGTGCCATCCCCATGTTTGGTTGGGGATTGAACTGTTGTGATCCATAGGGTTTTTACTGGCTGATATTTGAAAGTAGATTGCCAGGCCTTTCTTCTTAGTCCATATTAGTCTGAAAGCTCCACTGAAGCCTCTTCAGCATCATAGCAACACACAAGCCTCCACTAAGAGACGGGTGGTGGCCACATATGTGGTGTGTTGCCGGGAATAGGACCCAAAGGAGAGTCTTGGCTCCATGTCCAAATGAATCTAGAATCCAGTTCTCTCACTCCCTCTCCTCTGCTGCCCCCATCTCTCACATGATGACTGCCACAGCCTCCCCACTGGCTCCCTGTCTCCTCCTCTGCCTATGCCTCATGCAGTCCATTCTCCACACCGCAGCCAGGAAGATTTTTTAAAAATGTATATCCAAGAAGCCAATCTGAAAAAGCCACATATTGTAGGATCCCAACGACACCCACTCCTCACTTACAAACATGGATGGGCTCTAAAAACCAGGTCATTATGTGAAAATCGCTGTTATGCAAAAATGGAGGATGACCACATCGGATCACAAAAGGGAGGATGACTGACAAATTAAATCATTACAAAACTGCCAAGTTACATCATTACATAAGTGCCAATCCATTGAGAATCATGGCCCAGCCAAGCTGACACATAACCTTAACCATCATAGCCAGTGTTACTCTCACCTCACACTTTGGCATTCATTACTACCAGACGTATGTTGTTAATGTGCAAAATAGCCAGATAGTGAGATAGCCGATAAGTGAGGAGTAGGTGTATATGACACTCTGGAAAAGGCAAACTATAGAGGCAGTAAAAAGATTAGTGGTTACCAGGGAGAGATGAATAGGTACAAGGCATATGAGGGACAAGAAGCTCTTCTGCATGATGCTCTCATGGTGGACAGTATGAAAACCCATAGGACTGTACACAAAGAGCGAATCCTAATGTAACTGCGGTATTAGTTAATAATGTAGCAATACTAGCTCATTGACTGTAACCAAGGTGCTGCAGGAAGGAGAGATGTGTGCAGGGGGCAGAGGGCTTATGTAAGACTATATTTTCTGCACAATTTTGTCTATAAATCTGAAACTACTTTAAAAATAAAGTCTGTTTTTTTTTAAGATGTAAATCTGATCAGGTTACTTTTGGGCTTAGAGCCCAAACTTCGTACCTTGGCCTCCAGTGTCTGGTGTGATCTGGCCTGGGGCAGTCTTGCTGACTCACTTCCTTCCGTTCCCCGCACCTGCTTCTGCCACTCTGGTGTTTTTCTGCCCCTCAGACATCCAGACTCCTCCCTACCACAGGGTCTCTGAACTCAGATCCTCTGCCCTGCACGTTCTTTGCATGGCTGGCTCCTTGCTCAGGTGTAAGGCCAAATGTTGCTTCTCTAGACACTTTCTGACCAGCTTAACTAAAGCAGCGTCTTCAGTCAGGTGAGTCTCCACAAATCACCTGCACCTCTGGTTCACTGGAGGTGCTCTAAGCCCACATTTTGGTTGGACGCTGAATGGACCAAAGGTTAAAATAAATACTTGGCCGAAACCAAGTATCAATGTCACAGAACAAACTTCTGGGAATATAAGAATAAAATGGAATTATTAACAATTTAGTTATTATTGCAATCTTAATAGAATTTAAACTTCTGTTCTTATAGAGAAGGAACGATATTTTCTCAGTAACATCAGCCAATGTCTTCTTTCTGGTGCCTCTATACGGCACATTTAGGACGAGCATCAAATAGTATTGACTTCGACTTGCGGTTGGTGGAGGAGTGAGATACTTCGGGGCCAGCTTTGCTTGTGTGGGAACTGCTGACAGAAGGCTGGCAGTGAGTTAGTGAGCTTTCCTTTTTTCCTGATAGGAACAGATTGAGGCAAGCCTTATCTTATTGTGTCTAATGTGATGGCTGTAACTATACCAAACAGGCCTACAAAGATGAGAATTAGGATACAGCCTTACTTTTCTGCCTTGCGCTACTATTTACATTTTATAAAGATATCTTGGCTCAGAAGGGACATAATGCTTGTGCTAAATATATAAATATAAACATATCACATGAACACATTCTTTTAATATTCACTTGACGATTTGAAAATCTTAATTTTTTCATATATGCCATTTTTATAGTTGTCAATTTTACAAACACTGACACCTCAGTAATAAATAGATGTATATCTGTATTTATAGTTCCACTGACAGAATTTTCAACATATAAATATGAAGCACACAGGAATATCCAGACTGCAATGTGTATCTAGAACACCTGTGTATATTTGGAAATGAATATTAGGTATTAACAATAAATCAGAATGTCTGTATCACAGACATCATCACACTGATTGGCTATGATGGCTATTTATGTAGCATGTACAAGTTCAAGGGTAGCAGAGAGGACTAGAAGTGACATTTGACCAGGAAGCCCTACAAGGGCAAGGTTGAAGCCAAAGCAGCAGAGTAGATTTTGACCAACTAGTACGACCAAAGCTGACCTTGAAGTATCTCCGCCGACCGTAATTGAAAGTTGTCTTGTCTGCTGTTTGTCCCATGATGTGGGTGCATTACTATTGTTAGGTGCCACAGAGTCAGTTTTCACTTATAGCACCCCCATGTGTGCAGAGCAGAACTGCCCCCTAAGGGCTTCTAGGCTAAAGTCTACAAGGGAGCAGATGGCCAGGTCTTTCTCCCACGGAGTCACTGGGTTGGTTTTGACCACCAACCTTTTTGCCACCAGGGCTCCTGTGTGGTGCCTTGATGGCAGGGTTTTTGCTTGTTTGGTTCACTGCTGTGTCCCCTGCACCTGGCCCAGTGATTAGCACATCCTAGCCACTCAGATAAATGAGATGAAGGAAGGGCTGACGGAAAGGAGGTGAAGGAGCAAAGGAGTCTGGCCAGGAGCGTCTCGCGCCCGGCCCTCTGCAGTGTAACTGATTCTGTCCCTGAGTCACAGATATCTGTGGGAGCAACATGTAGCAGGCCCACGCTAAGTTCTCATCTCAAACCAAACATCCCACTGAGTTCTTCTAAAGGTTGGCATTTCCAGAGAGCAGGCTGGTTTTGAGATTTGTTTTGTTTGGGGGTCTCTCTATACAGGGAAAGTGAGAGAGAAAAGCAAATCCTGCTACACTCAGCTTGACAAAAAATCACCCAAATCTGCTCCTGGGGTAGACGGAGGCTACTCGATTTGACGCAGCAGAGACGGAGACAAGGCACTGCACATGGCAGAGCACAACTGGGACGTCACATCCAGGGCTTCCTGCCTCTTATTCCTCTCTCCTAGGAGCCCTCAGAGGAGTCCTGGTGGTGCAATGGTTAAGCACTCGGCGGCTAACTGAAAGCTTCGCGGTTCAAACTCACCAGGCGGATCCGAGGGAGAAAGACCTGGCAATCTGCTCCTGTAAAGATTAAAAATTTACAGCCTAGGAAATTGTACAGGGCACTTCTACTGTGTCATACAGAGTTCCAATAAGTCAGGATTGACTCGAGGGCACCTGACAACAATAGTTCTCAAATACTGATGTTATAACTTGACGTGTAAGTTATGGTGGACAGGAGTTCTCTTTTTATTCCATCCATCTCTCTATTAAGATTACAAAAGAAAAAAAAAATCCAAACAATAAAACACTGCCTTAATGAGATTACATGACAGAGAATTTGCCAAGTGCAAGATACCTCTAAGTTTACCTAGATTTAATTTAACTTCTGATACACCTAGCAATTCCTTGGGGTGTTTGTGTGTGTGTGTTGTTCATTAATTGAAAAGGGACAGACGGTTTGGTGTCAAGAAAAAGCTCACCAAATGTGTTCACTTTATTTCACAGCCATTGTCTGTTCTTTTAGATACCGAGTGACTCATGTGATTGGAGAAATCTCCACCATAATTACCATTATGATCGGCAGTTTTTTAAAGAGGTTTTCAAGCCATCACATGGACATCCTTCTCAGCACTCCACAGCCCCTCACCACTTGCTATTAAGGCTTAGTTCTGAATTAATCAAGATTTGTTGAGCATCTACTACATGGAAGACATTGTAAGAAAACTAGCCCAATATGTAGGTTTTTCCAACAACAAAAAAGGAACCTACTCATGAATTAATGGGAAAGTAACAATGGGCATCTAACTGAAAGAGAGAGAGCACCTTAAACGTCCGTCCTTACTGCACATCACCTCACTTTGATGTCCTTTGTAACAAAGGGCATCTAACTGAGAGAGCACCTTAAATGTCCTCGCTGCACATCACCTCACTTTGACATCCTTTGTTGCTACCTGAGTCCACTGTTGACAAGAATTACAAAGAATGACAGCTCTTACATTATGTCACCTGAGTCCAACAAGCCTGTGATGTAATTATTGTTCGTCTCATTTTACAGATGAAGAAACAGTTCAGTGACCCAACAGTTGCCTTCCTAGGTATTTACCCAAATGAGCTGAAGACGTAAGTTCACAAAAATCCTGCATACAAATGTTTACAGAAGTTTTATTCACAATGGCCCCAAACTGGAAGCAACCAAGATATCGTTCAATAGGTGAATGTATAAACAAGCTGTGGCATATCCATATAATGGAGTTTAATTCAGCAATAAAAAGAAATGAGCTATTAAACCACGAAAAGTCATGAAGGAACCCCAAATGCCTACTGCTGAGCAAAAGAAGCCAGTCTGAAAAAGCTACACACTATATGATTCCAGCTATAGGATACTCTTTGGGAAAGGCAAAACTGTAGAGACAGTAAAAAGATCAGTGGCTGCCAGGGATTCTGGGGTAGAGTGGGAGAGGTAAGCAGGTGGAGACTGGGCATTTCAGGGCAATGAAACTATTTCCTGGGCTACTGTAATGGTAAACACACGACATTATGCATTTGTCAAAGCCCACAGGACTGTACAACACAAAGAGTGTCCCCTAAGGTAAACTGTGAACTTCAGTTAATAATAACGTACCCCTGTTGGCTCATCACTTGTTACAAACGCACCACAGCACCCAAGATGTTAGTAATAGGAGAGAGGGTGCAGGAAGGAGAATGCTCTGTATTTTCTGCACGGTTTTTCTCTAAATCTAAGACTTCTCTAGACATAAAGTCTTGAAAAAAAAAAAAAAAGAAACAAGTTCAGAAGGATTTAATAACTACTCAGCCAACATAACCATGTTAGTTATATTACACCCAGGCTAAACCTTCATTTTCCATATGATCACTGTTTCCAACCAGTTTCCAGCTATTAGAGGCTGCCCAAAAAGGTTGCCCCACCTTAAACCCTCTCAACCAGAAGGTATGGGGTGGGGCGAGAATTTGCCGGCCCTTACCAAGTAACCCAGGTCACTTAGAAGGACTCCAGAATTTAACCACCACAGCCCCAGAAATTTCCAACAACCTTACGGTTGGCATCATGCCAAGAAGGGCATCTGGCTTCCCCCGAGGCTCCATCCCCATCTGCACCCCGTAGTGAGGTCAGCTCTATGTCACAGCACAGGGGGTTGTGATAAAACAAACAAGAACCTTGCGAGCACACAGAAAGCACTATCTCAGCAGCACTCAAACCTCTTGAACAAAGGTTTGATCCAGAAAGAAGCTGGCAGGAAGGGCTTGTCAAGACGGAAGCTGCAGTGGCTGGATGGTTTGGGGTATCTGTTGTGGCTCAGGTGAGGACTCAAGGAGGATGCTGTCCAAGCCCATTCCTGTAGCCTTTGAGAACCAGCTCTTGTACCATCAAAGCCTCGTCAGCCCATCTTGAGGTCTGTCTGCTGAATCCCTAAAGCACTTAGACAACAGGGCTCCTTTTTCTTTTTGGAGACTTGGTTATTTGCTTTCCACGGTGTTTGGGGTCCAGTCTGCACTTGGGAAGAAAGAGGATTTGGGGCCACCACCTGCACGTCAGTTTGTAGTGCTGTGGTGGCCTGCATGTTGCTGTGATGCTGGAAGTGATGGCACCGTATCTCAAATACCAGCAGGGTCACTCATGGTGGACAGGTTTCAGAGGAGCTTCCAGGCTAAGACAAACTAGGAAGAAAGGCCTGGCAATCTGCTTTTCCAAAAATTAGCCGAGGAACATGTATACATCACAGAATATTGTCTGAAACTTCAACTCACTTACTTTGGATGTGTCATCAAGGGGGACCAATCTCTGGAGAAAGACATCATGTGTGGTAAAACGGAGGGCCAGTGAGGGTGAGGGAAACCTTCGATGAGACGGATTGACACAACGGCTGCCAACGATGGACTCAGACATACCAACAGTCATGAGATGGCGCAGGCCTGGGCAGCATTTAGGTCTGTTATCCACGGGGTTACCGCGAGCTGGAGGCAACTCAACAGCAACTAACAATGGCGGGGCTTCGCAGCGGCGGGGCTTTACAACGGCAGGACGACTTTGGAGCAGGCTTCCTAACTTCTCTGAGCTTCTTTTTTCTTATGTATAATGAGGGGATAGTTGGTGCCAATTTCTTAACAGTATGAAGTGGGATTCCGTGAGATAACAGTGAGTTTTGGGCCATAAATAATATTTCTTGAGAGGTTACCATATACTGGGCACTGAGCTCAGCCCTTAACATAGGTCATACAATTTTCTGAGCACAACCTCACGGGACAGGTTGTGTTACTGTCTCCACTCCACACTTGGGGAAACTGAGGCTCAGTGAGGAGAACCCACTTGCCTCTCGTGTTCCCCTAGTGACTGGTGGAGCTGGGATTTAAACCCAGGTCTGCCTCTTAACCATATGGTCCCATCTAGCTCAGTGCCTGGGACCTAGCAGATTTCAATAAATGGTAGCTGCAGCTGTTATGGGTAATGATTTCCACAGCAATGGCGGTCATTATCATTAGTGGCTCTCCTGGGATTTTGTAAGCGCCTCAAGAGCAGAGGCCAGGCATGGCTCCTCTCTGCAGACCTAACAGCGCTGATGTGTATGGTTGTAAAAATGCCTGCCATGGGCAAGCGTCTGCACTGAGGCGGAACCCCTGTACTGGGGTGAGAACGACAGCACACACATCACCATTTAAATACAGGTGGTAATTTAACCCACAAAACAACTGAATTTACAGACAGGAAATGACCCCTTTAGAGAGCTTTGCTGAGTACGGAATGTTCATTAAAATCCCTTCAGTTTCTGATGTCTTTTAAAAAGGCAGGATAGCAGAATGGGTTAAAAGTATAGGCCTTGAGTTTGGCTCCTGGCTCAAATATTTATTAGCTGTGCAACCTTGACCAAGTGATTTAACCTCTCTGGATCTCAGTGTTTACATCAATAAAATGAGAATAATAATAGTATCTATTTCATAGGTTTCCGTGGCACATGAAGTAAGACGATGAGAATGAAATACTTAGCATAGCACCTGGCCTACAGAAAGTGTTGAATCAATGTTAGCAATTACTATTTATACCCAGGCCACTTTTTTTTTTCCATTCCCCCATTCTCCAAGCAGGAATGAATCATAATTACAGTCAACATTTATATAGTGATTACTATGTGAAGTGCTTCATATATGCTAATGTACTTTATTGCCTCAAGAATGTGGAAACTGAGGCACAAAGAGTCAGGGCTTCTAACAAGTTCCCAGGAAGTTATACATAAGAATCACCTGGGGAGCTTGTTAAAAATGTAGGTTCTGATTCAGTCTATCTGGGGCGGAAATGCAAATTCTCAGCAGAGGTTTGAACCCAAATGAACCAGTTCGAAGTCCTGCAAAGAATTAAGTAAACTGCCCAAAGCTGAGATATGGATCCCGGGCTCTGGCTCCTGATTGTGTGATCTTGTCCACAACACTATATGCTTCTATTCTCTGACCAATCTAAAACGATCCTCTCCTGTTTTCTTATTAGTGAGGATTTAGAGCTTCTGGACTGCATCCCATCAGCACAGGTAAGTGACTATATGGCACCCCTTCCTATATTCTCCTTAATCACTAAATTACAGGCCTAGTGGTTTTCCACACTTGGTAGAAAGGTATTGAATTGCATTTCCACTGAACAACGATGGCCAATCAGTCCAATTCTCAGATTACTCCAGTATTAGACCCAAGTAGCAGGTCAGGTTCTCAGGCAAGACATTCAAGGAGCTGAATGAGAAACTAGACGAATCTACCTGCCACTTAGTCCTTAAAGGGCTATTAAAAACATACAGCCTTCTTTCATTCCTACCTAAGACTGGACTCATGAAATCAAGCCTCTCGTGTCTTTTCACATTTGGAGGGAACATCAGCGCTTAACTGCCAAGCGCCAGCCACCACTTGATCATCTAATTCTGGAACACACACCAACTCCAAAAATTTCACCAACTAGGAGTTGCAATTCCTGAAAACTCCTCCCTGTGTTATGCCATTACAATTTTTCTCCAGCTGGATGAAAGAATTTTATAGCATTATTGAGGTAGAAAGGGTATTATCAGGACTTGGTGAGGCCAGAAAGCTCCGTGACTTATAAAAGTCAAGTCAGCAAATTCGTGATGGAGCAGCACTGGAAGCTCCCTCTTCAAAGCTTCTTCTCTAGCACCCCGTTCCTCTCCGCTGTCCACACCACTGCTTTTGGTCTCATCAAGCAGCCTACATTCCCGCTTCAGCTCTCAGACAAACAAAAACTGTCCTGAAATAAACGTTACGGCTTTTGAACCAAGTTTTCTGGTCAGAGAGGCAGGACAGTCTCTGAGCTTCCCAAACGGTGATTCTAATTGTGTTTCCTGCCAACTCACACAAACTCGTGGGCTCCTAGCAAAACTGAACATCTGGGTCAGTGTTGGCCTTTACCACTTAGGATTTAATCTAACCTTGAAAGAAGGTGAGCTTTTTCCCAGGAAGGAGAAACAAGAGAAATGGTACCCAGGTTCCCGCTTAGTACTATAACTTTGAACTTGAGCATGGAGTGTCCAGGAAGGTAGAGAGGGGTGGAGCTGATTCTCAGGGGGCCTCACTCCCCTTTCCATGTAGTGGCTTTTGAAGTTCTCAGAAGATACAGTGGCTTCTGGAGAGCATCCTGCACCAGCCACTGGTTTTTTCTCAGCTAACTTTTCTCCCTGGCCCTAGGACTTCAAGTACCACATCTGTTTTATTCACTACTCTAAAGCTATCTAAACCAGCTGCCATTGAGTCAGTTCTGACTCATGGTGACACCATATGTGTCAGGGTAGAACTGTGTTCCATAGGGTTTTCAGTGGCTGAGTTTTTAGAAGTAGGTCACCAGGCTTTTCTTCCAAGGTTCCTCTGGGTGGATTCAAACCTCCAACCTTCCAGTTAGCAGCCAAGCGTGTTAATAGTTTGTACCACCCAGGGGCTCCACCTAGGTAACCAGTGCCTGGCAAAGAGTATGTGCTCAACTATTTTGTTGACAAATATACCTGTGGTCTGAAGTTTATACTGGCCCTTAAAGATAATTCAGGTTTCAAGATGTAATTCCAGTTGTACCCTCCCTGGATTGAAATCCCCCAATGCCTCTCCATGGTCTTGGAGTAAAGTTCAAAGTCCTTTTTTGTGGCCTATAAGGCACCGAGCTGTGTGTCCCTGCCTCATTCTTCAGACTTTTCCTGTGACTCGCTCCTTCTTACTTACTATTCTCTCGTCATACCACCCTCCTTTCTACACTAGAAACACATCAAGCCTCTTCCCAACTCAAAGCCACTGCACTTGCCGTTCCCTGTGTCTAGAACACTCTGTCCTTGGTTCTTCCAATGGCTGGTTCCTTCTCAGCCTTGAGGTGTCAGCTCCAACATTATCTTCTACAAAGTGGCATCCTTGGCCACTAAAGTAGCCCATACTCCCACTACTTTCTACAGCAGTAGCCTGTTCATGTCCTTCAGAGCATGTATTGCAATCTGTCGTTCTTACGTATTTATTTGTTCATTCATTTATTGCTTATGTCCTTTTCTAGAACGTCCACTCCATGAGGCCACAGCTCAATATACGTTACTCAGGGCTGTAGCACCTGTACTGGTTTAGTGTTGTCACAGGAAAACACCCCGTATACCTTGCTGAGGGAACATAAGTGCCTTTCCTTACATCCAAATTTCAGAAGAGCCATTCAAGAGAGACAGTCTATTTTCATATAAATCCTGCCAAGGCCTTGTTCATAGAAACATTTTTCAGTTACATTGCAGAAGGAAGTACCTTTAAAGGTGATACAGGAGGCAAGGGACTGGAGTGAGCAACTTCCTTTCTGATGCTGGGACTGACTAAATGTGTGGCGATGTAACAGGACTCCATTTCTATGAATAATCTGGCATAATGAGCCTGGTCCACTCTAAGTTGTACCACCAGGACAAATAATATGTTTTATAGAAGAAAGATGTTATATAAAATCACTGCATTTTTTTTTTTTTTTTAATACATCTCATCTGATAAGGCACCATTTAAAAATGCTAGGCCTATGGCCAGATTTCCCACTTAGGGCTTTTTGTTTTCTTATTCCCTCAGAAAATGGCGGGAACCAGTTTGAGCTTTCTAATTCATAGCAATGATGAAATCCATGCTTCATCAAGTCCATGGCTTGTCAGGGAGTGGTGAACTTGCTAAATAATCAAATGCCAAGTGGTATCCTTGGTTTTAATTCAGAGGAATATAATTCCAGAAAAGTTAGCACAATATTGCGCAGCTAAGTCAAACTGGGAGCTCTGGAGGTGCAGTGGTTAAGAGTTTGGCAGCTAACCAAAAGGTGGGCAGTTTGAATCCACCAGCTGCTTCCTGGAAACCATATGGGGCAGTTCTACTCTGTCCTACGGGGTTGTTATGAGTCGAAATCGACTCAATGGAAGCTGGTTTGGTTTTTCTTTTGGTTTAATTCAGGCTGCCGTTCTTTTCAGGAAAATTATTTAAAATTTGCTCTAGTATTTAATCCTTAGGACAATCTTTCCTTAGAGGGAACTCACACCTGAAGTGGTTGTATAAATACACCAAGAAAGACAATAATTTTGGAGTCTATCTCCCACTCAGGGATTTGTCAGGTTTTCTTACATCGATTTCCCCAAACTAAAATAATTTGCGTATCATCTTCCGAATCTTTGCTGTTCCCACACACCAACACAAGATACGTTCATGATTTTTTAAAATTACATCTAGGAAACCACAATGAAATCTAAAACAACGCTGTTAAATTCTAACTGGATACAGTTGCCTGCAGAAGGCGCTGAGTCTGAGGCCTGTGGAGGTGTTAAAGGCCTCGTCACACCAAATTGGAGCCCTGGTGGCACCGTGGTTAAGAGCTCAACTGCTAACCACAAGGTTAGCAGTTTGAATTCACCAGCTGCTCCTTGGAAACCCTGTGGGGCAGTTCTACTCTGGCCTATAGGGTTGCCATGAGTCAAAATCAATTCAACAGCAACAGGTTTGGTTTTTGGTTTAGCACCAAATAGAAACTTTTTCCTTGACCTGATCTGAAAAACTGAGAACTAATTAGGAAAGGAGCAACTTCCTGCCCACGAGATTTGCTCCTCAATGATGTGTCTTAATAAAACCTAGTATAGTCTTCTCGATCTGCAGAGGCAAGAGTGCCACCCTTTGAAAAATGCTGCCTAATGTCAAGAAAAGCCCTCTGCTCTAGTTTGAAGGAGGTGGACAACTGTATCTGGGTTCTGGAGCCCACACAGACCCTTTCATCTCCATCCCCTGTCCTTGCCGAGACCGCACACCTATTAACAGGATCAGCGTCTTCTGCTCAGCACCGCCACTGGTTTCCCACCAGGAGCAGAAACAACGCATCACCAAAGGGAACTAATATTCTTTAATAAATACCCCTTGGAAACTTTTGGTCTTGTATTCTCCTGGGTCTCCAAGTTAAAAACCCAGGAAAAGAGGACAACAGATTTGAGAGAATATACAGTCTGCTTGAAAGTAGCCCATATGCAGCAAACAGATTGACTGATAAAGTGAAGGATGAGTGGGGGCTCCAATTTAGCTGAGAGTATAAAACCTTCTGCCCCCACCCGCCTCTCACACACACACGTCATGGTTTCCAACCAGGAAGTAGATTTAACTCATGAATATGGCATCCTTTTATTATGTAACTGCTCCAAAGGACCATGCTGGGAGGACCCTGGTCGTGAGGGAAGAGATGGCATTGATAACAGAGGCAAGGGAGACTCAGAATCACCATTTCTAGGTATGGCCAACATAGACCAAGATTTCCAGTGGATGTTAATAAACGGTAATTGAAATAAGTTTGGGAAACTCAGGGAAAAACAAAGATAAACAGGGTTATTTACTGTTGGAAATCTTCAAAGCCTATAAAATGGCCATGGATATGGTGAATAAGTCAGAAAGAGATATGATATCTTGCATTTCCCAGACTTACTTGGCCATGGTACCACTCCCCCACTTCTTGTTTTTCTTGGAGTATTCTACACGGCAGTGGCGGGTCAGTGGCAGAAGTCTCGCCTTCCATGCAAGAGATGCAGGAGACCCAGGTTCGGTTCCCAGCCAATGCACCTCAGCACAGCCACTGCCTATCTGTCAGTGGAGGCTTGCATGTCGCTGTGATGCTGAACAGGGATTCAGCAGAACTTCCAGGCTTAGACAAACCAGGAAGAAAGGCCTGGTGATCTACTTCTGAAAATCAGCCAGTGAAAATCCTGTGGATCACAACAGCCTGATCTGCAACTGATCATGGGGATGCTGCGGGCTGGGCAACAATTCGTTACGTTATGAATGTGGCGTCACGAGTTGGAGGCTAACTTAATGGCAGCTAACAACGACACTTGTTCCAAAGAACACACACTATTGAACAAACTGGTTATTGTACAGTGTACTCCTGAATTGTGAGTACGGTTGAAAGAAAGACAAGTCAAATTCCTTGCAGACATTCTTTAAAAAAAAAAAAAGAAAAAATATATATACATATATAAGCCCTGGTGGCACAGTGGTTAAGTGCTTGGCTGCTAATCAAAAGTTCAACAGTTCTAATCCACCAGGCACTCCTTGGAAACTCTATAGGGCAGTTCCACCCTGTCCTAGAGGGTTGCTATGAGTCAGAATCAACTCAGTGGCAATGGGTTTGATATACATACACACAGAGGAAAGCAAAAGAGAGTCAGGGGAAGATGAGTATGGGAGAAAGGCACAGAGATGGAACATTGTGGCTGGCTTTGAAGACAGGAGAGAAAACCACGAGTCAAGAAATGCAGGCAGCCTCTAGACGCTGGGAAGGGCAAGGAAACAGATTCTTCCCTGGAGCCTCCAGAAAGGAATGCAGCCCTGCCAACCCCTTGACTTTAACCCAGTGAGCCCCGTGCTGGCCTTTATCCTACGGAACTGCAAGATAATAATTTTGTGTTGTTTAAGCAATAATAATAATAATGCATCAATTTGTCTAAAATAGCACTGTCCCGCAGAAATAAAATGCAAGCTACATATGGAATTAAAAATTTTTAGTGCCCACATTAAAAAAAGTACAAAGAAACAGGTGGAATTAATTTTTTTCTTTTTTAATTGTGGCAAATACATATGTAACAAAACATTTGCCTTTTCAACATTCCTCAGATGTACATTTCAATGAAATTATCTTCATCATGTTGTTCAACCATTACCCCAAACTATACCATCGCCCTTAACAGAAGCTCAGTGTCCCCTAAGCATCGAGTTGGTGGAATTACTGTAATTTTAATAATATATGTTATTTAACCCAATATCACTGGAGAAGGACATCATGCTTGGTAAAGTAGAGAGTCAGCAGAAAAGAGGGAGACCCTCAGTGGGATGGACTGACACAGTGGCTGCAACAGTGGGCTCAGACACAGCAATGATCATGAAGCTGGGGCAGGACCAGGCAGCGTTGTGCACTGTTACACAACAGGGGGCTATGAGTCGGAGCCGACTCAGTGGCAACTGACAACAACGGCAATCCCAAATATTACCGTTTCAACACGTAACCAACATACGAAATTACTAAAAGGATATTTCACTTTCTTAAAAAGGAATTTCTTGCAGACGCACAACAGGGCAAGATATCAGCATTGCAGTTACCAGGGTGGAATACGTGATATCGGAAACAACAGCATTTATGAGCAAAACAGGCTCGCAAGGGATTTTTGTTTCAGAATGTATAAATGAAGTATGGGCGTTGGCGTGCTAGAAGAATAATCAAAGACAAGATTCAGAGAACGAATAGGGCAGAAAAAGGGCTAAATTTGTCAGCTGATAAAGTGCTTAGGATAGAGAAAAGATAACCTCCAAAAGAACATTCTTTTGGGATAAGCAAAATGAAGTAGCAGAGATGACAGCTGGAGATTAGTGATGGGAAAAATCGTAAGTAGAAGTGTGGAAGGAAAGGAGAAAAGTGAAAAGCTTCAGAGGAAAGACTTGATGGAGAGGATGCTGTGCAAGTCAACACTTGGGAAGTAGGAAGACAAAGGGTCCCTGCACAAAAAGTCCACTCAGCCTATCAGATAAAACTGGATGCAGAGGAAAACTACCAGAACTGAACTATGACAAAGAAAAAGAAAAAGACGAGTATTGGAAAAATAAGTGTGGGTTTAGAAGGAAGATGAACGATAGTTATAAGCAGAATTTATACAGAAAGAATAAAGGCGGGGGCAGGGAGAAACATGGGCATTGGTAGATTTCAACCTCCAGGTGTACCTCTTTGGGATACTATGTCATTGTTGGGTGATGCTGAGTTGATTTAAACTTATAGTGACCCCATGTGACAGAGTAGAACAGGGTTTTCTAGTCTGTAATCTTTACGGGAGCTGATCGCTAGAAATGCAAACGCAAGGCACTCATTCTCATTCTTCTTCCATGGCAGACATTGCTAGTTGATCAGGGCACTACTGTCTTCCGAGTACAGATTTGGCTCAGAATCCTTCTCAGCACAGCCCTCGAGGTAGCCACTGCTGATTGATTTGACTTGACCCTGGTCATGAAACCTGCATTCTTAATGTATTTTTTAAAAAGAAACTTTCTGTGGCATTTTGATAATACCAACTCACTGAAGAGAAATTGAAAAAGGATACTTCTAGTCAGAAAACCAAAATGTTTCAGAGTGCAACGTTTATGTGTTCAGATGTAACGATGCACACGAGTAAATATGTATACGAAGCATAAATATTTCAAGTAGGTAGACACAAGCATGCCACATTTATTTTGAATCTGAAGCTCTGTTTTACACATTCATAAGCACATGAAAGTTAACTCATGACTCACTGTGGCAACTGAAACCTTAAAATACTGTGGTGTCATAGATCACTTTTGTGTGTGGCCTTTATAGCAATGGTCAGTGGTCTTATAACTCCCACCCAGGTGACTGGGCAGACTGTGCACATACAGTTATTGTAGCCCACCAAGGGGGTTAGTCACTTTTGCCATCTGGCTGGGCTTGAAATGAGCCACCCCAGAGGTGGGGAAGAGAGGAGCCCACCACAGCCAAGAAAGAACAGCCAGGAGCCAGGAAGTCTCTTGGACCTGGGCTCCCTGTACTGAGAAGCTCCTAGAAGCAGAGACAGAGAGAGTGCCTGCATGCCGGGGGGGGTGGAGGGGTGGGGGGATGGGGGGGTGGGGGGTGGGGAGGGAGAGAGAGAACACTTTATAACCCTGAAGGCAGTGAGAAGCGGGAGTGGCAGCCCAAGGAGAGAGAAAGCTGAGTGCCTTTGGGCAGAGGCCAAGGGCCAGGGAAAGACATGCCTGTGAACATGCCTGGGAAGAGGCTGTACTGATGGAAGAACTGTATCCTGAGTGTCCCTAAGCCTGAATTGTAACTGTTACTTCCCTAAAAAAACCCCATAATCGTATGGACTGTGAGTTCTGTGTGGCCATGGCAATCAATTATCAAACCCAGGAGAGGAGTAGAGAGTGCCGTGGGAGGGACAGCTGGTGTCAGAGTTGGTAAAGACGGCAGAGAGAGGAGGCATGTCTCAGCCTCGGGCGTTGATCTTGGTTCTTCTGCCCCCTTGTGAAGTTAGAGGAGGTCAGACTCCGCCTCCATGCCGTTTTTTTACAAGTACAATAAAATAACCTGAATTGTGTTCTGAGTTAAAATAGCCTACGTGAAGCAATAACTTGTTGGGATAATCAGAGCTTTCTCCTTTCTTCCTCTATCTTGTGACACCACATTGGGCCCGACATCTTAAACAGTAGGAGGAAACACCAGATAGATTCTTCTTCCCCCATGGCTCACACCTCTTCAGAAAAGGCATACAAATAGAGCAGTCCAACATAACAGCATTGTGACACATCAGGCCATGGTGATTGCTGGGGAAAAGCTGAGATTTCATCAATGGCAGTAAAAAACAAGCTGCGTTCACTGCCAGTTTTAGAAAGAGAGGGAGGGCGGTGTGTGACAAGGTGTGCTGCCTTCTATTACCACACCCCCCCCAATCAGGCTCATCAATTTCCCCCAGCTTCTGCCCATCAGGAGTCTCTGCCTGTTCACGTGAAGAATCACAT
This sequence comes from Elephas maximus indicus, assembly GCF_024166365.1. Classification (NCBI taxonomy): domain Eukaryota; kingdom Metazoa; phylum Chordata; class Mammalia; order Proboscidea; family Elephantidae; genus Elephas; species Elephas maximus. Next base: position 67,689,751 of record NC_064838.1, read on the forward strand.
GAAGGCATACAAAACCCTCCAATTTTTCTCTAGTCCAGGAAACATTCAGAGCTTTTTTTGAACTGTTTTGTTTGGACATCCTGGTAAGTTATTCATGTTCTGCCAAACATTTCATAATGGTCTGGGGGGAGGAAAGGCAGCCAACTTGCCGGGGCTTACCCTTGTATGACTCTCTTATGAGTTAACAACAACAGCAAAAAGGTGCTCATTAGCCTAGGCTGGCTTAGCTAGATAGAAAAGGAAGCCAATGAGGCTGTGGGTAGGGAGGGGAGGGAGCAAGTGATCCTTCAAGAATTTCTGCAGCCTGAGTATCCCCCGACCCAGATGCATGAGTCACCACCTCTCTTGAAGGTTCCTGCACCAGATTCCTGCCTGGTCTCCTGCAATGATGCTTGCCCCTCCACTGCAAACAGAGAGAGATTGCAAATCACAGATCCAGTCACGTTTCCCCACACTTTCCTCTCCATGGCCTAACCAGGATCTATACAGCCTGGCCCCTACCTACTTCTTCAGCAGCTTATGGCACCATATCCCCCTTGTTCTCTGTACCCAGCTCCATGGGCCTCTTTTCAATTCCTCCTTGCCTTGTGTACCCCAGGGTCTTTGCAGAAGCTGTTCACTCTGCCTTGACTGCTCTGCGCTCTTAGCCTCCATGCCCCTCGCTCAATGTTTATGGTATTAGGTCAAATGCCACATATATCCTGAGGAAGGGCTACTGATAGTGACCCCACAACCGGTTCAGGTCCCCCTGTGATCTGCTCCCAAAGCACCCTTTCCTTCTATGCACTTTTAACGATTTGTAATTATATATTCATGTGGTTATTTAATTGTCTGATGCCCCACTGGACTGTAAGCTCTGTAGGACTACAATAATGACTACTGTCCTTTCCTGTGCCAGAGTACCTTGTGTGCACAGACACAGCAAGCTGTGACAAATACGTGCTGACTTAGTGAACTGATACATTGTGTCCAATGCAACATACTGCTTTGCTGATACATTCACAACCATCACACCTAATAAATATTTTGAAAAAAAAAAAACTGTTATATTGTAAACCAAATATTATTTGGAAAACATAATTAAAAACACTTATACTAAACTCTTCCTTCCATCATAGTTAAGGATGGAAGTTGGGACTAAACTCTGCAAGGTGAATACCTAAAACCTCCAGAAAGAAGACTGTTTCTTTAATTTCCTTTGGTTTTCTGCTTTGAAGGAGCTGGAATCCTCATTACAGCTGCCGAATATAAATGTAGTCAGGTCATCCTGTTTGAAAAATAAACAAGGTGGTTGTTCCATTGAACATTAATGACTGAAGACCAGATGAGTTATGGGATGACATCAAGGACATCATGGATGAAGAAAGCAAAAGGTCATTAAAAAGACAGGAAAGAAAGAAAAGACCAAAATGGATGTCAGAAGGGACTCTGAGAAACTTGTTTTTGAATGTACAGTAGCTAAAGCAAATGGAAGAAATGATCACATAAAAGAGCTAAGAAGAAGATCTCAAAGGGCAGGTAGAAATGAGCAAAGATCTGGAGTTAGAAAACCAAAAGGGAAGAACATGCTCAGCATTTCTCAAGCTGAAAGAACTGAAGAAACAATTCAAGCCTCAGACTGCAATACTGAAGGACTCTATGGGCAAAATACTGAACAACACAGGAAGCATCACAAGAAGATGGAAGGAATACACAGTCACTCTACCAAAAGAACTGGTCGAGGTTCAACCTCTTCAGGAGGCAGCATATGACCAAGAACCAATGGTACTGAAGGAAGAGGTCCAAACTGCCCTGAAGGCATCGATGAAAAACAAGGCTCCAGGAACTGATGGAATGCCAACTGAGATGTTTCAACAAACAGATGCAGTGCTGGACGCATTCACTCATCTATGCCAAGAAATCTGGAAGACAGTTACCTGGCCAATCGACTGGAAGAGATCCATATTTGTGCCCATTCCAAAGAAAGGTGATCCAACAAAATGCAGAAATTATCAAACAATATTAATATCACACACACATAAACTTTTGCTGAAGATGATTCAAAAATGGTTGTGGAGCAGCGTATGGACCAGGAACTGCCAGAAATTGAAGCCTGATTCAGAAGAGGGCACGAGATGAGAGATAACATTGCTGATGAGAGATGGCTCCTGGCTGAAAGCAGAGACTACATGAAAGACGTTTACCTGTGTTTATGGACTATGCAAAGGCATTTAACTGTGTGGGTCATAACAAATTATGGATAACATTACCAAGAATGGGAATTCCAGAACACTTAATTGTACTCATGAGGAACCTGTACGTAGACTAAGAGGCAGTCGTTCAAACAGAAGAAGGGAATACTGGATGGTTTAAAATCAGGAAATGTACGCTTCAGGGTTGTATATTTTCACCATACTTACTCAATCTGTATGCTGAGCAAATAATCTGAGAAGCTGGAGTATGTGAAGAATGGGGCATCAGGACTGGAGGAAAACTCATTAACAACCTGGGATACACATACAACACAACCTTGGTTGCTGAAAGCGAAGAGGACTTGAGGCACTTACTGATAAAGATCAAAGACTACAGCCTTCAGTACGGACTGCACCTCAACATAAAGAAAACAAAAATCCTCACAACTGGAAGCATCAGTCAAGAGATCAAACGACGTATTGCATTGGGCAAATCTGTTGCAAAAGACCTCTTTAAAGTGTTATAAAGGAAAAATGTCACTTTGAGGACTAAGGTACGATTGACCCAATCCATGGTATTTTCAATTGCCTCATATGCATGTGAAAGCTGGACAGTGAATAAGGAAGACAGAAGAAGAATTGATGCCTTTGAAATGGTGTTGAAGAAGAATATTGAATACGCCACAGACTGCTAGAAGAAGAAACAAATCTGTCTTGGAGGAAGTACAGCCAGAATGCTCCTCAGAAGCAAGGATGGCAAGACTTGGTCTCATGTGCTTTGGACATGTTATCAAGAAGGATCAGTCTCTGCAGAAGGACATCATGCTTAGTAAAGCAGAGGGTCAGTGAAAAAGAGCAAGACCCTCAATGAGATGGATTGACACAGTGGCTACAACAATGGGCTCAAACAGCAATGGCTGTGAGGATGGCACAGGACCAGGCAGTGTTTTGTTCTGTTGTACACAGGGTCATTATGAGTTGGAACCCCATGGAAGGCACCTACCACCAACTCACACATGTCTTTTAGAACCTTCTGAGGAAACCAGTCTTTTCTCTTGGACTTGACCAAAATGAAGCCAATGACAATAATCCCTGGAAGATGAACTGTGGAGAAACATAACTTACGTCGGTTTAGAAGCTTCAGCCTGGTCAGTCTGCAGTTTCTCTCCTCCTTCCACCTCCATTGTACAATACACGATGCGATTTGGGGCCAAGGATTTGAGGCCTTGGACTTCCATGATCACCACCTGGAAACAGAATCACACATACTGGAGGTTATTACCAAAGCCCATATGCAGCATCACCCAGGGGAAGAAGCAGAGATGAGAAGTTACATCTGAGGGGTTCTATCAGGTTTCCACCAGTCATACTGGGGCCAGTCTCGCATGACGATGCAGTTTCTCACAGTGTAGCTTGTTGCCTCCTAGATGGAAACACAAGGCTCTCCAATTCAGATACTCACAGGGGCCAGACAGGCAAAGTGAAATGTCTTAATCTTTTCTGTGCTAAATACATAGGATTACTTTTCACTTTCATAAAGAAACAGGCTCTCTTCTACTTTTCTTTAGAAACAGTCTAGCTTTTGTTTTAGCACTTGGCAGAGAAATGCCCAAGAACAAATTCACTTTTCCCTTTACAATAAGGTAAGTGACAGTGAAGTGCCAAGATAAAGGGCAAGTAGCATTCAGCATTAGTGTCAGATAATAGGGAATGGTGGGGACTGTGGCAAATGGGAATACACATGCTCCACGTAAAGAAAGTGGTTACTACTCAGTGTTAGCCCATTGTTGCCTGTCTTCCCTGAGTCCAGAGTTGCCAGACACTCCGATTTTTCCTATGAGAAGATGTAAGTCTAAATCAGAATTGTGATCAGTAGTTGGATTTTGAAATTTGCACCAGGAATCTAAATAAGGAGGAATAAAATACACCAACTCTACGCAGCCCAACACTGTTGGATCAAAAGAAAAACATGTCTTCACTTGCATGTTTTCTGGCCTAGACTGAGGGACAGGGCTGGTATCATGACGGATCAAGACATATTGATTACAGTTCCCGGCACCTCTCGCTGGTACCCCAAACGCCACACAATTACCTGTAGTTCTAATCAACAATAGCATGCCCTATACTAAGAGAGAGACAGAGGGAAGATTGAGATTGGTTTAAAAATATGAATCAAATGACTTATATCAGAGATAGACAAGGAACAAGGTACATAAAAATCACTCAATTACACTCCAAAAAAGAGGCAACACCATCAAACAAGGAGAAGAATGCGGGTGTGCAAAAAACACATATTAGTTAACAGACTTGATTCAAAGAAGTCCAGAATGGCTAACACTGAACCAGGATTCAAAAGCCACAGTTCTACAACTTAACAGCCCAGTGGTTCTCAGACTTTAGTGTGAATCAGCATTCCCAAGGGGGCTTATGAAAAGAAATCTCTCTGGACTCCGCCTCCAGAGTTTCTGACTGAGTAGGTCCGAGACTTTGGATTTCTAATAATTTCCTTGGTGATGCGGATGTTGCTGGTCCCAGAACCATACTTTGAAAAACAGTGATGCAGTGGCTAAGAGTTTGGCTGCTAACCAAAAGGTCGGCAGTTCGAATCTACCAGCTGCTCCCTGGAAACCCAACGGGCAGTTCTACCCCGTCTATGGGGTCACGAGGAGTCGGAATTGACTCGACGGCAGCAGGTTTGGTTTGGTACTAGTCATGTGCTGTGGGGCAATGACTTGGCATTGAGACCTTTTTCTTTCTAATCTCTTGAGCCTCGGTTTTATTATCTGTGAAGGGGGTGATGGTATGTGTCGTTTGTGTGTATATGGCTGTTGGGAGAGGGTCAAAGGAGATAACTGGAACATTTTACACTGGGAAGAGCTGTACAAGTGGAAAGAAATGGGAAGCAGAGTGGAAAGGGCACGAATTGGGAGTTCAAAAGATCTGGGTTCAAATCCTGATTCCGTATCTTCACTAGCTGTGCAATCTTGTGCAAGTTTCTTAACCTCTCCAAGCCTTTGCTTCCATGTCTGCAAGTGCTTCAGAAGATCGTTGCAAGGGTTCATTGAGTTAATATCAGTAAAGAACCTGGCACATAGCGGCATTCTAAAAAAGTCCATTGCTTTTCATCAGAGCACTCCCCTACCTTTGCCCCAGGCCATGCCACTCGGCTTCCCCAACCTCAGCTCTGTTGCTGCAAAGTTAACTGCTCTCCGGTGTCCCTTCCAGCCTCGCAATTCTACAATTATGGAAACAGTGCCTCGCGCCAACCAGCAAGTTCAGATCCCAGTCTGCCTGGATGAGAAGACAGCCCTCTTTCTCCTCCTTCTTGCCTTCACAAACACCTTCACAAATAGCTGCACAATAACTTTGGCTGGCACTTTCAGTACGGTGTGCAATTTGCTGTTCTTCCAATTAAAACATCTTTGGGGGCCCTCGGGTATTTTATTCTGTACTCGTACTTAGAAGTTCAAGCCTGTTTCTACCGTGGACACGCGAGAGTGTGGTTGGATTCACCTACACCTGTATTTCAGGTGATTGGCTGCATAATGCTGAGGACTGACAAACAATTAGAAAATTACAGATTTAAAAGCTTCGTGAAAATCAATAAACTACTCCCCCCGCCCCTTCTGTGGGAAGACAGGAGGAGTAGGGAATAAATTGCCACCTCTAATTGGCAATAATCAAATTCAAAGACACCTAAGAAAAAGCATTCAACACCTCGGGTGGCAGGATTAAAAAAAAGAAAGTTTCTGTGAAATTACACCGATGACTTTTTCACACACCAAGCGCTCTATATTTAATTGAACACTGCCTCTTCCGACTGCAAAATGCATGCTGCAAGCACCGTAATGTGACTATCTGGTTCCAAACTGAGCGCAGAAAAAACAAATTTCCAGCAGGTAATTCCCAGCAAGCCATAATGACATTCAGGAAAATTAATTTAGTCTTTACAAATGCTAATTCAATCTATAGAAATTTGATCTATTCTTTTGGTCTTGCCAAAGAGAGGGGCATCATAAAATCCCTTGTGTAATTTTGAGTTTTAATAAGTTATTAGTGGCTCTCAAACTTGGGAGTACATAAGAAGTACCCGGAGAGCTCACTGGAGGCAGATTCCAAGGCTGCACCCTGCTTATACAGTTTTTTCCTTGACTACTGGGTGCTGGGGGTTACTTTATTGAGGAGTATTTTGCATATCACGTAATTACCCCATTTCAAGTGTGCAATTCAATGGGCTTTAGTAAACCTATCAAGTTGTGTGACTATCATCATAAATGAATTTTAGGATATTTTAATCCCCTCCAATGGGGTCCCTCATGCCTGTTTCCATCCCCTGCCCCAGGGAATCGCTAATCTACTTCCTGTCTCTGTAGATTCACCTTTCTCTCCTGGACATTTCGTACAAACAGAATCACACGATATGTAGTCTTTCTCTGAGCATAACATCCTCAGGGCCTTTTCCCGCCACAGCAGGTGGCAGTAGTTTGCTCGTTTTTGCTGCTTTATCGCATTTGGTTGTGTGGCTACACTGCACTTTGTTCACCCATTCACCAGCTGAGGGACACTTAAGCTGTTTCTGGTTTTGGCTGTCATCAGTAGTGCCAGGGGCAGCGGTGGCTCAGTGGCAGAGCTCTCACCTTCCGTGCTGGAGAGCCGGGTTCGGTTTCTGGCCAAGGCACCTCAGCACAGCCACCCCCCTCTGTCAGTGGAGGCTTGCACGTTGCTATGATGCTGAACAGGTTTCAGCAGAGCCTCCAGACCAAGATGGACTAGGAAGAAAGGCCTGGAGACCTACTTCTGAAAATCAGCCAGTGAAAACCCTGTGGATCACAATGGTCTGACCTGCAACTGATGATGGGGATGGTGCAGGGCTGGGCAGCGTTTTGTGCCACTGCGCATGGGGTTCCCATGAACTGGGGTCACTGTGAGCCGGGGGCCAACCTGACAGCAGCTGATAGCAACAACACGAATACTGTTTCTCGTCTCTGTGTAGATATGTGCTTTCATTTCTCTTAGGTAGGCCCTAGGAGCTGAGTTGCTGGGTCACATGGTGGCTTTATCTTTAACTTTTTGTCAAACTGTTTTCCAAAGTGGCTGCACCAGTCTATATTCCCACCCTAGACACTCTGCTTCGGTGGCCTTGGTGGTACTCAGGAATCTGCATACTTAGCTAGCTTCCCAGGTAACGCTGATGTATGTAGATCCAAGCACTGCCTTAGAGTATGTGTCTAATAACCATAATGTGTGAGTAGGCATTATAGAGAAATTTATTGACCTGTTGAGCATTCTGCTACAACACTGGCCCCCATAGGTTCTTACTTTGGATGCTAAGATACACTAAATAAAAGTTGACCACAACAAAAGACTGTCTACTGTGTAGATGATAAACAAAACCTAACCAAACCCATTTGTGTAGATGATAAACAAAACCTAACCAAACCCGTTGCATTGAGTCGATTCTGACTCGTGGTGACCCTACAGTGACCCTATAGGACAGAGTAGAACTAGAACTGCCCCACAGGGTTTCCAGGGAGTGGCTGGTGGATTCAAACTGCAGACCTTTTGGTTAACAGCCAAGCTCTTAAGCAGTATGCCACTAGTGCTCCATACAGTTGACAAAAAAAAAAAGGAAAGAAAATTAATAATTCACCACAAAAAATGATACTAAGTTGCTTCTATCACACCTGCAATGTAGGCTGCCAAAATGTAAAACTCCCTGGATTGGGTAACACCTTTATAGAATCCTGGAGCACTGCTGTAAGACAGGGATGCATAAAATCATGTTGGCAATAGGCCAAGATTAAATTTAGTAGGTGGATCTTGAGATTGCCTTTCCTTTAGAAAAGGCTGGGCTCCTGGAGGTGGGGAATCCCTCGCTGGTTAGCTGATCTCTGTTTAGCAAGCCGTTATTTTAATAACTACTCTGGGGCTTACGGGGGCATAGCAGCTGGCTGCGGTGCAGCTAATCGCCACGGCCCTCGCTGTGCTAGGAAACGTGCAATGCTTTTTACCTCCAGGGAGAAAGACAGCACGACGTCTGACTTGGAGAGCTGGTTTTCGCTCTCCTCGCCCAGGTCGATGATGGAGGTGTTGTGGCTGCGTTTCAGCTTCTGAAGCTTGAACTCGCCGCCTTTGGACACCGGCATGCTCTCCAGGTTGGCCATGAGCAGGTTGACGGACGACTTCAGCTCCTCGATGTACATGTTTTCCATTTCTTTGGAAACGAACTTGGGAAATTTGCGCTCCTTGCAAAGGAAAAGAAAAGTATGAGCAGAGGAGTAAACAGAGGTCTGATTCACAGAGAAGGCTTTTATCTCACAGCCCAGAGTTGTGACAACATGTATCAGTAGTGACATTTGCCTAGGTATATGAGGTCCCTGGGTGACGCAAGTGATTTGTGCTTGACTACTAACATAAAGGCTGGCAGTTTGAATCCACCCAGAGGCCCTGTGGAAGAAAGGCCTGGCAATCTGCTTCTATAAAGATTACGCCCAAGAAAACGCTATGCAGTAGTTCTACTCTGCAATGCATGGGGTCACCGTGAGTCAGAATCGACTCAACAGCAGCAGTTGTTTTGGTTTACTGTGTCACTGTGCTGGAAAAACATTTAGCCTAGCTGAGTAGACGGCTGCTTGCCTCCTAACAGATAACATATATAAACATACAGTAAGAGTCAAATGCTTTATTATATTTCTATATTTCCTGCACATTTCTTCAGCAAATTTGATTTGTGGAAAGAAAAATGGGGTGATATTTTTCAAACCTGTTTTCGGTTCAAACCGTTTTTCTTTTTCACTAAATGCAGTGTGCTGTTTTTAAGTTACAGAGACAGAAAGACACCCTATTTCTGGATATCTGTAGAGATTTTCTCACATGAATAATTCCATAGGCGCTCATATGAGAGGTTTCAAACATAGCCTGTGGCTATCTCTAAAAAGAATAGTTACTGCTTTCAAGAAAAATTGAAAAAAATTAATGAAGTGATAAAAATGTAATTAAAATTCTTTTAGAAATGAAGATAAAGCAATTTGGCATCAGAACTTAGCTCTATTTTTTCCTTCCTTGCTTATGAACTCAGTTGTAATTGCAACAAGCTCTTGCCATAGTGTTTGTTTCTTCATATCTCTAAGGAGTCTAGATACCCTGAGTGTACCTGGACCCATCACCTTCTCAAAGAATCATTTCCCATTGAAACAGACTTGTCCTCCCCACCCCTCTCTGACTGGACGAGGGGCAAGCTAAATCAGTTTGACTTTTGTTGCAAGTAACAGAAAACTACAACTTGAACTGGCTTAAACAACAAAAGGAATTTAGTAGCTGGAAATGTCCTGGGGTAGATCCACCTTCAGGCAAGGTTAGAATCAGGCTCAGATTATGTGACAACAGCGGACTTTTTACTCCAAGTCTTGGATTTGGTTTCTCTGGGTTGGCTCCATGCTCAGTCTGGCTTCTCTTACGTCACAAAAAAGCTGCTAAAGATCTGGACCTCCAAACATCATATCACACTATCTAAAGGAAGAATAAATATCTCCATGGAGATGTCTTTCATCCCTCAGTTTTCACCAAAAATCTAAGTGAAATTGCTTAGGGTATAGACATATGCCGAACCAATTTCTACAGCCAGGAATATGCTGTGCTGAATTGCTTAAGGAACAGTTATGTCCTCCATCCCTGTAACTGGGAGTAGGCATCCACCAAGATCACATACAAGATGAAGTGGCTTCCCAGACAGCAATGGGGGTATGAATTTTGGGTGGCAAAAAAAGAAAAAGGTGTTTAGTACATGAACACCTGACTCCAAGTCAACCACCACCACCACCACCAACAACAACAACAAAACTGGCTAGAAATCAACCAGATCCACTCTCTCAAGCAGCTGTACTGAGAGCCATTAAGACTGCCATCAGTTGGTGGATCTGAACCAGTAAAAGTGTGTAGGTTCAGGGCCTAATGCCATATTGGATCCTGTGGAAGTAGAATAAGACACTTGAGAAATAGGAGAAAGAGAGATACAATATATATGAATATGTGTGTGTGTGTGTGTGTGTGTGCGCGCGTGCACGTATGGAAAGAGAGGGA